>NC_090929.1:1084727669-1086045169 GCF_040938575.1 Ambystoma mexicanum | reverse complement strand
GAAGGTAGACAGTAAGGTCAGACGGGGGTAAAGGAGCATGGAGTTTATGGAAGTGTACTGGGATAGGAGGAAGGATTGATGAAAACACTAACAAGTGGATCATTGTTCTAGGCCACTCTCGGAGCTCCTAGTTCATTATTAAGAGTTTCAAATAGGTAGTAGGGAAGAGGGGTGGGGTGGGGTACCAGCACTTTTACTGGTCCGGCAAAGTATGATTTCGCTGGAACACACTTGCCGAAATTACTGGGGCAGATATCACCTTGCCTGTAATTACTGGCCCCTGGAAATACCGGCAAAGTAAATACCAGTAAAGCCGGAAAACTGTGCCAGTAATATTGGCACAACGGTATCACCAGAATTGATTTGCCAGTAGTACCGGCAAAACCAAGGCAGAGATAACATCACCTCAGAGCAGCTGGTAAATGGACACAGGTGAGGGAAATGGGGCCACAGTTGCACCCAATCCACCCAGGTGCACCCAATGCACACAGGAACAGTACTTACGGGCCACACCTTCCCCAATAACACTCTTCAACACAACCATGCTGCCACTCATTGCCGCTACCATGGACCTGGAGGTGCTCCATGCTGATGTCCATATACTGGTGCTGGAGCAGCAGTAGTGGCGACAGGAGTCCAGGGATAGAACGAGGAGGAGGAGGATGATGACAGGAATTCAGGTGATGCAGGTGGCGAGGCAGAGGCGTAATGTGATCCCTCGTACAAGGGCCATGCCATGGGCCCTCATAGACAGCCAGATACTTACCCAGTACCACCTAGAGAGCCCATTCATGACCTTCTGACCCACATCCAGGCGGACATGGGGAGCAGGATCAGCATCAGGACAGCCATACCACTGCTGCTGAAGCTGGTGTCAGTCCTGCACTTCCTGGCCAGTGGAATGTTCCTGCACTCCGTGGCTCCGTTGCATGGCATTTCGCAGCCTGCATTCTCCAGGAAGCTGGTCCAGGTACTGGAGGCCCTCCAGCACAATGTCGGCCAGCATGTAACCCTCACTACCACCTAGGCACAGTTAAACACCACCAAAACCGGCTTCTATGCGACTCTGAGCATGTCCAATTTGTTGGCAGCATTGTACTAGACGCACGTAGAGCTGGTGCTCGCCCCACACCTCAGAGGAGGTTTAGAGTAACCACAAGCACCCTGCACATGCAGGAACAACAGTGCAGGCCTCAATTGACAGGCCACAGCACACAGGAGTAGCACATGACTGGAGATGTAGCAGTCACTGACAAGGCCATTATAAATCCAAAAGAACATCAACATGTAATGCACTATAGGCACCAGAATGCAACATCTCCCTCTCCCCCCAATGCCAGTGAATCTGTAGACTAGGCCACCTAAGGTCATGAGATGTATGTCCTGGTGAGACATGGCAGACACGGCTATTCCGGAGCATTTTTCGCTACGCGTGTTACAGGTTTTTAGCCTTGGATACTTTAATACAGCAATTTTGATCCATTTCTAAGAGGAACAGGTTATATAATGACACGGCACACAGTGGAAAAGGAGCATTGAAGTTGACCTACAGCTACTAGGAGCTATTGAGTAACTAAGACTCGACTTGTTGGAGTCAACGGCCAAATTGTGGTGCAGTTACACCGGCGCTACTGGTACCAATTGAAGAGGAAGCGTGTGAGAACCCATAATTGTGACCTTGGATTGCATGGTGGAAACCTTGAAATTGAAATATTCCCCTGAAGAAAGTTCATGCATCTGAGCAACTAAGAACTGAAACATGTCAGGAGTTGTTTGTACCTGAGTCATTACACTCAGGTTTTGGAAAATTGTTAAATCCATTTATTGTCTGTTTCTGTAATTCTTTTTATCATTGTATGTGGATATATGGATGTGTAATTTGTGATTTGTATTGTTTTTTATAACCATGCTGTGTAAGGTTGGGTTTGACTCACACCAAACACTTTTATAAGTGTTTTTATGCTTGTGAATTAATGATTAAAAACTAAAAAAACTTTTTTATAACAGAAACAACAAGTACCGGGTCTATTTTTTCAGGACTGAAGGTACCAGTATTGTGGGGTATACACCAACACATATGCACAAGATCAGAAAAATGTTATATGGTGTAATGATCTCCTTTACATATTAATATATTTGGGTCATCCCCTGACCGTGTGAGAACGTTTGAAAAGGGGCTTGTTGTGCCTTATATAAAGTGGGGCTGGTGAGACATGGGACATGCCTGCACAAACTGACCATTGTGATTCTGCTCTCACAGGCAACACCACTGCCAAGCACCATTACTCAAGCATGTGTCCTTGCCCCTTGCAGGTGACTCAGGATACCTGCAGCTTCCGTGGGTGATGACCTCTCTGAGGGATATCCAGACACAGGAGGAAATAGCATACAACAGAGCGCATATGAGGACTGGGGTGACCATCAAGTGGACATTTGGGCTCTTGAAGTCACCTTACAAATGCCTACACCAATCTGGGGGTGCGCTCATGTACAGGCCAGAGAAGGTTAGGCAGATAGTCCTGGCCTGTGCAATGTTGCATAATATCTGCGTCAGACGCAACACACCCCTTCCCCCAGATCTGGACATAAATCCAGCAGAGGATGATGCTAATAACGCAGCACCAGCTGGCCTGTCAAGAACTCATAGATAACTTTTCCTGAGTAGCCCTTTCACTCTGCACTTCCCCTGCCCCTTACTGCATATGATGCGCTCACACAATAAATACCACCAAAATAAGGAGTGTCCACTTATTGCTTCTAGTGAAAACTATATGAAAACTATATGAATTTAAAAGAATAGTACAAAATAATACAAAATCAAACAACCTGTGCCCCCCACTTCCCCAAACACCCCTCCCCAATAACACCCCCTTCCCAAAGCCCCACAGTCACAAAGTGAAGTAAAGTGTTACGCCAGGTGTCACTTTCGCTGCCTCTTCGTCATGGGGCTCTTGGCTGGCCCAGGTGGCGATGAAAGCCGGTGGGAGGGGTGCCTTGGGCTGTCCTGCTGCAAGCTCTGGGGGTAGTGGTGGACAATGGTGGGCCAAACCACTGGGCCTGAGTAACTTGCAGGGTGTGCAAGAGGGACTCTGACATGGTTGAGATCCCCTAATTTCCATCGCAGATCCTTTGGGCCAGGATGAGTAGAGCAGCAGTGGTACGGCCTTGTTACTGTGCACTGCTGTGGCTGCTGGCCTGGATGAACTCATGCAGCAGCCTCAACTCAGTGAGCTGCTGCCCGGCAAGCGTGGTCATTGCCCCATGCCTGTCCTACATGGCAAGTAGTCGTGCATCCATTTCCTCAATGCTGGACATGGGTGGAGGAGGTGGGATGTGCAGTATTGCCGGGCTGAAAGATGGGGTAGTGTAGGGGCTGTGGTCGTCGTCGTCATCCTCTGTTGTGCTGTCCCTGCCATGATGGCATGGTGGCTGGTGTGCCCATGGTGGTGTGGAGGGCACAGGAGGGCTGGTGAGGCCACTGATCACAGGTGTGGTGCTGGCAGCAGCTGGTGGTGGTGGTGGCACCTCTGGCAGTGGTGGTGGCAAAGCTGACAGTGGTGTTACTGGCACACCTGGTGGTGGTGATGCTGGCACAGCTGGCAGTGGTGGTGCAGGAGGTGGTGGTGCTGGTGAAGGAGGTTGTGGTGGTGCAGCCTTCCCAGGTTTGCCTACACATGCTGGGCTGATGACAATCCAGGCACGGCGCTGTCAGAGGAAGTGCCTGTTGGGGTGAGGTGAGATGAGCATGCTGTTAGACTTCTGGGTGTCACATCTGCAGGCTTGCATTACATTCATGCTACATTGTGTGACCTGCTCTTCTCATGCTGTTACTTTGCTCTGTGTGCTCCGATGTGCGCTTCTACATGTGGGTGGTGGGAGTGCCCATTGACTGTTGGTCTGCCAAGGTGGCTTGCTATTGTGTGTGCAGTGGGCCTATGATTCCTGTCCTATTTTCTCTTGGCACACATGGGCACCCATCATGTGTCCATGTATGGGGTTGTGCATTTTGGCTACTTTGCTTGTACATGACTACAACTGCCCGCAAGCCCTAACATGTGTGTGTCACTGGCCAATTTGCTGTGACACATGTTGGACCTGTTCCCTTGCCCATTTGGTGTTTCTCTGCCTGGGGATGCATGTATTTGGACTCTACATTTGTTTGTTGTACTTACCACCATCACCGTTGGTCCCAGCCCCTGACTCTGCTGCCCTGACTCCCTCGATGCCCTCCATGTGCAAGATGGAGCTGCATGTCTCCTCCTAGGGCATGAGGGTCAGGGGGGCCACCGTCCTTCCTCCTGTGGCAGCAGATTCCCTCCTATGAGTGGCCAGGATGTTTTGAACCCTCAGCCGCAAGTCATCCCATCACTTGTGGCAGTCCTGTGGTGTTGGTGGGGCAGTCCAAATGGCCTTGACCTTGTCGGCCACCTCCTGCCAGATGTCCGTCTTCCTTCTCTGGCTGGTCCTGCGGTTGCCAGCCCCAAGGAGGGCCTCAGAATGCATCACGACTGTGTCTGCAAATGCAGCCAGCTCCGGCTCTGCGAACTTCGGCTTGCGAAGCTAGACTTTTGAGACTCACGATTTGCTACTACCATGTCTGCACTTTCAGATGTGGAGGATGGCAGCAGGAAGTAATAGATTTAAAGTGGATTGAGTTTTTAAAATGGCCACAGGCGAGCTTCCCGTTTCTGCGATGACGCTATTTCCCACACCCGTAATTCTGCCGCCCGAAATACCTGCACCAGTGATTCCGGCAGTTTCGGTGCCAGTACCTGTATTTCTGGCATAGTTCTGCTGGAAACACCAGTACATTGCTGTCAACGCCGGTAATTCCGGCATGCCTGTATTACCGTTTCCAACAGGGGGGGGGTTATACACGCCCACCGTCCTGTAATGTGCAAGTAATTCTGGTGGTTGGCCTGCCGGATAAGATAATAACGGCACGCCGGAATTACCAGAGTTTTTGCGGGAAACTTGTAATGAGGGCCAATGAATTAGGTTTTGTTAGAAGAAAGGGAGAACTGTCACAATATCATACAGTGGCGCTATCAGCGGTTTTTCTTCCAGACCTTAAGGGTTTCAGGGACTCAAAGGTAAGAGGGTTAGGGACCCCCCATCATGGAACGGGAGTCACCATCCCCATGAGGGAAGTCCCTCCCTGTGAGGTCCTCCCGCCTTTTACCGCCCCTAGGGTGAATATTGCGTAGCGGCCTCAACTCCCTAACATTCCAGGGAAGGGCTCCCCATGGGGAGAAGTGACATGATCCCACAATTTGTCACAGTATCCAGAGATATACTCAGGGTATTTGATCCCCAAAGAATTTATCTCAATCCCTTATCCACCTTGTCAAACTCTCCTGCCGGAATCCCATATGGTAAGGCCTGGAGAATATACAGAAATGTCAGGAATGGTATCATCTCACGCTCTGAAACACTTGTATACGAGCACGATAGAAATAAAATATCAATATCAATATCTTAAACAGGGCCACGCTGCCCAGGAGAGACAGCGGAAGATACCCCCTCATCCCCACCTCCTGAAGGAAGTCGACCACCAGCGGATCCAAGTGAATAAAACTCTACACGGGACCCCGTGATCATGATTCCCAGGTACCTAAATGGATGCCTAATAGGTGCAAGTTACCCCCACGGAGCGTGTACCTCCTGATCTCCGTTTAGAATAAAGTACTTCAACTTCTCCCAATTGATACGTAGCCCACTAAAGTGCCATATGTTAGGAGAAATGTCCCTACTCGTGGTACCGTTCGATCAGGGTCGCTCACATATAGGAGTACATTGTCCGCCAAGTGGGAGATATTATGCACGTGGCCATCATGTCCACCAGTACCCCGTAGTACACTATCACTTCTCACCACTTCCACCAAAGGCTCAATTATCAATGGAAACAGGAAGGGGGAAAGTGGGCAACCCCTACTTGTGCCCCGTTGCAAAGCAAAAGGAGCCAAGAACCTGCCCTTCAACCTGACCCTTGCCATCGGGGAGTCATACAGCAACTTTATTCAGCCAATGAACATGTGCCAAACCCTGCCCTTACTAAAACCGCCCAAAAGAATGCCCATTCTCTTGAGTCAAACGCTTTGTTGGAGTCTAGTGACAGGATTGCCTCCCTTTGCTCCAGTCATGGGCTGGCCGATGTTACCACACTGAACAGTCTCTGTAGATTAAGACGCGTTGATCTGCCAGACATACAGCTATTCTGATCTCTGTAAATCGAGTGGAGAAGCACCACTAGCAATCTATTCGGCAAAACCTTGGCTAGTATAATGACCTCCTTGTTAAGAAGAGAAATTGGTCTATATGATTCCCACGATTTTTTGTCCCTCCTCTTCTTGTGGATAACAGTAATCAGAGATTGACACAGGTCTGGAAGAAGCCTACTAGTGGTTCTGTTTTCTTGCAGCATGTCAAGCATACAGCAACTAACTTTTGCCCCGAGTCTTTTACAGCTCTGTGCGGAGACCATTGGGACCAGAGGTTCTTCCGGACTGCAAGTGCATTATGCTGAGTTCTATGTCCACCAGCGTCAAGCCCTCTTCTAATATCTCCCTCTACCACAATGTGACACTCAACGGTGGGATGGCCTCCAAATAGGTAGCTGTCTCTGCCTTGTCCCGAACCAGTGATTTTGCATACAATTTTACCTAGAAAGCTGCAAATGTATCTGCATTCCCCTGCCATTTAACCCTTAACGCCCCCAGTTCATCCTTAATGGCTGCTATCCATCTATCCTGGTATTTCTGCCTGACTATCCAACTATTTGTTGCTATTGGAAAGGCGGTTCAAGCCTGCGTTCCTAGCCACCTGATTGGCTGGCTCCCCCCGCCACGGTGGTAATGTCTAGTATAGCCCGCCTGTTGTTGCTCCTGGGCCTGTCCCAGATGTTTTTTTAAACCTTTCTCACACTGCTGTCATATGGGATTTTAACTTTTGTGCGGTTGGAGAAATTGCAAATAAGGCTTCTTCTCTCTCCCCCCTGGTCTCATTCAGCATGTCTAAGACATCTCTGGGTTCCCTTTCAAACAGAAGTGCAAATGGAGAATATACCAGGGAGGTTTGGGGGACGGTGGGGGGGTTTATGACTGCAAAGAGGGCCCAGGGTATCATCACATCCCAATACTTCCCGTCGGTCTCCACCAGCTTTCTAAATATTCTTTTTAAAGTTTGGTTTAAGCTTTCTACAACACAGTCAGTCTGGGGATTATACGCTGATATCCTTAAGGTTTTGATATTTAGTATCTCTTTTATCTCTTGCATCAGGTGGGACATAAGGGTCGTACCTTGATCCATAAGGATTAATTTTGGGAACCCTAATCTGGAGAGGAAAGGTAACAGGTGCTTTAAAATGTGTTGTGTTGCATTATTACTATGACAGTGCAACTTCCAGACAGGTCTTCACTGATATCTTCTATGTCCCCTTCCCAGATCTATGGACTCCTCATCTTATCTCAACTCTCACCCCTTTCACATCCTCTCCCATTAATGGTGACACCAAGTGGGAAGTCCTCTTGGCGGGCTTCTCGTCATCACGCTGTATCATTAATGTCTCCTAAACTGGCACTATCCTGGCTCAGGCGCCTCAACCCAACCTCCTCCTTTTTGACCGGCGCCTGCCGTCCCTCATTAACTTCCTTCCCTCACTTGCCTCTCCCCCAACTGATCTCTCTGTCCCTCCCCCTCCGACTAGTGTATCACATGCCTGTACTCCTCTTCAGAGACCTTCTTCATCTGGCCACACTTAATGCCCGTTCAGCCAACAAACACTCCGCCGACATCTGCCTCCTTCTTGACGACATTGACCTCAACATTCTCGCTCTTACTGAGACATGGTTCAGTACCAGCTCAGTCACTGCTTTTGACTCCCTTCTCCCCGATGGCTTCAAGATTATTTAGAAAAGCCAAGATCTAACTGGGCTAGCGGTGGGGTTGCCTTAATCTTCCCTGAGTGGGTTCCTTCCTACCTCATACCCACCCAGCCTTACTCCTGCTTTGAGAGTTTGGTCTGCAAGCTGGTCATCTCTTCCTTCTTCTCACTGAAAATTGCCACTATCTACAGGTCCCCTGGCACTACCAACCTGTTCCTCTCTGAATGGGCTGATTTCTGCTCCTCTCTCCTCGCTACCACCTGTAAACTGTCAACATCCACTTGAACTCCTCTGTCACAGCATCCACCTTCTTCCTTTATCCCTGCACCTCACTCTCCCTCTCCATTCTCCCGTCTGGTCCAACCCACTTGGCAGGACACACTCTTGCTGCTGTCATCCACTCTTTCACTCACCCCCCCTTCTGATAACACCGCTATCCTGGTTAGACCACTCTCTCCTCTCTTCTTACAAGTCCCCTCGACCCTCTGACTTCAGCTCCTCCAGCCCTGCTAACCTCGTTCACAACATCCGTCCAATGAAACAAGTGTCAGCTGCTGACTTCACAGCTACCTCCATCTACACCTGTCCCTCCACCCCCGACTCTACCTGTGAATCTGCTCTCAGCAACCTCCATCTGGCCATTACTAACACTCTGGACATTCTTTCCCCAGTCAGGAGGATCTGCCGAAAACCTGCCTCTAAACGTAATACCTGGTATGACGCCAAACTTGCAGCCCTGAAACGCAATTGCAGAGCTGCAGAACAGAAGTGGCAAACGTCAGGCACACTCGCTGAGAAACTGGCCTGCCGCCTGCTCAAAAGGCAATACAGACTCTCCATCTGTGTCAAGGAAAGGGCCCGTACCCAGCCACGGTTATCGGGTCCTTCCAACAACACGGCCATTCTCTTTAAAACTTTCAGGGAACTAGCCAACCCTTCCTTAGTCTCCTCCTCCCCTCTTCCATCTCAGGTCCTCTGCAATGCACTGGTCACACGCTTCACCACTAAAACTCTGGACATCCTGAGCAGCCCTGTTAGCCAACCCCTGAACCACTCTCCCACCCTCTTGCCTCTTTGGCCTCCCACCCTCCTTCTTCCTCCTCTCTCTCCTCCTTCTCCCCTGTCACACCTGATGAGGTCACCAGAGTTGTCCGCTCTATGAAAGTCTCCCCCAAACAGGTTTCCACTTGCTCCTCCAGAACCATCAAGGACAACATTGGCTCTCTTGCCCTTGCTCTTGCTGATTTCTGCAACCACTCTTTTGCTACTGGATCCTTCCCCTCCTCTCTCAAACACTCCCTTGCTGCGCCCCTCCTGAAAAAAACCTTCAGCAGACCCTACCTGTCCAGCTACCTACTTCCCTATTTCCATCACCCCCTTCCTTGGGAAACTCGTGGAGTAGATGATCTTCCCCCAACTTATCTTACACACTGAACTTGTTGGAGGTCTCCACAACCATCAATCTGGATTCCGAGCATCCAGAGGCACAGGAACTGCTCTTCTGAACAGCCGTAAAGAACTGCTTGCATCCCTTCACTCCAACTCTCCAGCTGTCCTCAGTCTACTTGATCCCTTCTCTGCCTTTGACACGGTCAACCACTCTATCCTCATAAAACGGCTCCTTGACACCCTGGGTATCTTGGAGCGGGCACTGTACTGGCTGACCTCTTTCCTAACTGACCGCCCGTCTCAGGTTATCCTGGGAACTTTCTCCTCACCTACCTCCTTCTCCACCTCTGGTGTCCCCATGGCTCCAACCTCTCCACCCTGGCTCTTTAACATTTACCTTGCTTCACTGGCATGCATCATTTCTTCCTTCTCCCCCAACCTCCAGTGCTACTCAGACTGAGATCCTTCCTATTGAGACCCCTGCTCCCTATTTCTTCCCCTTACTCTGGCCATCCTCTATGGGCTCTACCCCTTCTCCTTCATCTGAAGCCAGACATCTTGGAGTCATCTTTGACTCCTCTCTATCCTTCCACCCTCATATCAAGGACATTGTTAAGAAGTACAACTTTCAACTCTTCCTTCTCAAAGAAATTCCCCCTTTTCTCACTTTCTCTAGAAGGTCAATGTTATCAGAGTTCTGGTTCTCACTAGGCTTGACTACCACAATAGCCTTCTCTTAAATCAACCTTTCTCCTCCCTGTGACCCCTGCAGCTAATCCAGAATAGGGCAGTGAGACTCATCCTTGGCCTCAAGCCCAGGGACTGCATTTCTCCTGCCCTAAAAACTCTCTTCACTGACTCCCCGTTGCGGCAGGGATTACATTCACATCCCTCTGCATCATCCACAAGGCTGTCTGGGGCGGAGGACCACACCATCTGCAACTTGCTGTTACTAAATATTCTTCCTCTACACCTCTACGTTCCTCTGGAACCGACTCTCTGTGTGTGAAGCATTTTGCTAAATAGAGAGCCGGAGGCCAATCTCTTGCCTCAGTTGGCTCCCTCTTGTCCAACAACCTCCCCCTTCATCTTTGTCTTAAGCCGGGCCTCCTTAAATTCCAGAAGCTCCACAAGACTTTCCTATTTACTTCCTCCTTCCCTTTTTCTCTCCTCGGCTAACCTCAGTCACTGTGATTGGTGACCAGGGCCCTTATGTGTCTTCGGGGTCCTTGCCTCACAAAACCAATTGCCTCAGCTACTGCTTGAACACAGCACCAGCTTCGGCACCACTGGCCTATGCCATTGTAGGCCACCACTTACCCACTTATTGTAGCTCAATGCTCCCTAGCACTTACTATACTTGGCACTTAGACCTGCTGCTCACCCACAAGCACGGACACACCAGCACTTACACCCCACTCTCTCTTCCCCCTTTTCTCTCTCTCTGCACTTGCACATTCTGAATACTCACAAGGTATAGTAGGTTCATCTTTATCCCCCAATGTATATATTTTTCTTCAATCCCATGTTCCCTCCAGGTTGCCATGTGTGTGCTTTAAAACACAATCTACTTGTAGTAAAAGCGCCTAACAAATGCACAATAAATAAATGAATACATAAATAAATAAATATTACGCAGAGGAAAGGCTTCTGGATAGCGAGTGGCATAGTCAAGGATAACAAGGATAAAGCGATTCCCTAGTTTTGAGGTTTGTAGGGGTCCCACTATATCCATAGTAATCCTGGAAAACAGAACTTCAATTATTGGCAAATGTTGTAAGGTGGCCTGTGGTACGGGAGTGTTGGCCGTATTCTGACAGATCTCACAGGTTGATATAGAATTCTTGACGTCAGCAAAGGCACCCGGCCAAGAGTACATCAATATGATTTGGTTCTGGGTTTTCCCTATTGCTTGGTGAGCTGCGGTTAGATGGGAGTATGCTCATTCCAAAACAATTCGCCTATGACTCGGGTATCACCAGTTGCATTTGGCGTACTCCTTCAGGTGCTACATCACCTCTATATAGTAAACCCTTTTTTAATAAAAAAAGGAAGGCACTAGCCTGACTACGCCAAGAAGCTTCTTCAGAGATTACCTTATTAAAGACTTCCTTGAGGATGGGGGTCAGTCCTCTGCACGAAGGCCAAAACAGGTTAGTGGACAACATGTAGTTCTTCTGGGGTTTTCTCCACAACCTATTTCTGTCTCTTCTTGTTCTATCACATCTTGGGGAACTGGGAACAATGCTTTCTCTATAATGGCGTGCGCAAACTTTTCCCCTTCTCTCACAGTATACAGATTCTTTCCATGATTATGTAAGAGAACTTTAAAATCCCCTGGAAATCAGGATCTATGCTTCCTGCCATAACATCAAATCCATGCCAAACCAGATTTGGAGGTGAGCATAATATGAGTTCCCTTGGGAGGGGTTAATGTTAAACCCGTGGGTATCAGATGTCTCTCACACAGTGGTATTTCAATGTCTTCAGTACTTTGCAGGTCAAACCCTATGAATTCAGCTATGGCTACGGTGGGGTTTTAGCCTTAGAATTTAGTTTTGTGAAATGTATGGATCCCCAACTTCTATCTTCTGGTATAGATCCCACATCTAACAGAATAACGTCAGAAGAAGGATATGGACACTCTACGGACATGGTGTAAGATATTTTCTTAAAGTGAAATTATAAGATGTAACGTTCCCTACCACTATCAGTGATCCCTACCTATATTACTAACTAAGTTACTCGTTAGTCAGTCGTGAACTTCCAAAGAAATAAGTCTGCTGTCCAAAACTACCTTTACTGACCCTACCACTATGAAAACTAAGTTAGGTCAGGAGAATGACTCCCTGCTCCTGAGGGTACTCCTAGTACTAGTCTATCGGATTCTCTTTAATACATAATCCACAAATAGTCTCTCGTGACTTCTTAGATCAGTCTCTGTAGTTCTTCAAATTGACTATGGAGTTTGTTCTCCTCTTTGGGAATCACCTTTGGAGATCTCTTATCATATCTATATTCTTGGCTGTTGATCTCAATGTATCCTGTTACAGTGTTATTGCTGTGGTGGGGTTCCCCTCCTAGGTAATCACAATTTGGCTTGTTTTGGTCTACTTGACCGTGTATGTGTCTCAATTGCCTGATTCCTCTAAACTGTGACTCACATCTTTTTTTCTCTTTGGAAATGTATTCTTCTTGTACAAAATATCAATTTGATCTCCCCCTTTTCTCAGGGTATTATTATCCACTGTTCTTCTCTCTCAGAAATCAGCTTTTCAATAATTCTTTCTCTTCTTTCACAACATAAAGTTCATTTCACAACATAAAGTTCTTTCACAACATAAAGTGAATTTGCTTCCAGCTTAAGTGTTTCATATCTCCTACAGAGACGAGTTGCTGGTGCGGTAGAATGATTCCCTTGGTGCCTCCTGTGCTTGCCGTTCTCCCCGTTACCTTTATTTTTGAAGAAGAACGTCTTCGGGAGGCTGCTGCTTTGGGGACCTTCTCTCTGGTCCTGGACCGCCGGCGCTTCTCTTCTCTGGTGTCTCTCTCTTTTCGCTGTCTCATTTCCTTGCTTGTCCCAGTGTTTCATTGCTCGACCGGACACCTCGTGACCCTCCAATACTGTGGCTATAGGTGATGGTTTGCGACCCACGGTCCAACACAGCTTCTCCGTCGTGGTCTCGCCACTACCTTCACCTGGGCTCCTGCCGTGTCGGTCCCTTGTTGTTTGGGTCTGCCGTAGCTCTGGTGTCCCACTTGACCACATCGGGCGAGTTTGAAACCTGCAGTCTTCCTGGTTTCCATCTTATCCAGGTACTACGCAGCTTGGTGCCTTACCAGCCTTTGCTTAAGCATCCCTCTCTGTTGTCTCTCTGAGAGCATGCTTTTCCTCAACGTACTCGTCCCAGTGGATTGGATATTCTGATTTAAACTAACATGTTCTTTTTCCATAAGGTAATGGCATCTATTAGGAGTTTCCTCAACCCAATCTTGGTACTTCACAATTTCTAGTATTTTACAACATCCCATGTATGTCAAAGTATGTCCAGATTTAGGGAGTTCCTCATGGGAATGTACGTGCTCCCGGTGGGTTCCCACTTACCTCTACCCCTAGGGAGGGTATTGCAGAGCGGGCACACCTTCCAGCCTAACAGGGGGGCTCCCCGTTGGGGAGAAGGGACGAATTCCCTCCATTAATCACAGTATGTACAGTACAGACTGGAAATGGCCCTGTCCCCCAGAGAAAATCCTTCTGGCTCCCCCCATAAACTCAGCAATAGGTTCACTGGTTATGGCCTATGGCCATGCCCATCGGCTACTGTAATCAAGATAGGGCCTTTGACCCTGTACCGGGATTCTGCAAGCTATCCGATAGGCCCATGAGGCATGGTCTGCAGCCCTACCCAGTAGCCAGTTTGTCCTAGGCGCCACTGAATAACCAGATATGCCAACTGGCATGGACTACACTGATGTCCAGTGTCCACTTCTTCCAGGGCATGGCCTTAGGCCTTGCCCTGGGCCTCCCCAGCCCAGCAAAGAACCGTCATTGTGCGAAGGACCAGACTGATATGCAAATGGTATTTCTCCTCTGGTAAGGCACAGTGGGCTAAACCGTGAGTATAGTCCTCCTGAGTCATCACATTCCTAGAGAACGGGCCATCTAAACCATGTTCATCATAAGTAGAGGGTCCCTCACATTTTTGTCTAACCTTTAGCTTAAACCATTCTATATAATCTATAATACAATTTGACTCAGCCGGCTTTACTGTTAGTGAGCAATATGGTATGACATGCAGATCACTGGTTTTACTGTCACACCCAAAGCGTAACTGTTATGTCTGTTTAAGAGCAAATGCTAATGACGTCTCAGGGTGCAGAAAACTGGGGCTGAAATAAATGCCACCTTCAGCTGGCTAAAAGATGTTTGGTTTCTGGGGACCACCCAAACTAAACTCTGTCATAGGAGTTATATTACTTCCTTAATGAACATTGATATTGATATTTTATTTGTATCGCGCTCAAACACAAGTGTTTCAGAGCATGACAAGGCAGGGGAGGGGAACAAGGGAGAACAAAAACAACGATCTTACCAGGCTCAGTGACATTGTGAACGTGCAAGTGCATGGAAGACGGAAGGGGAAAAGAGCAGGGGGAGGAGGAAAAGTGGAAAGTGCTAAGCAAAGGAGAGTAAGAACCATACAGTGCTAGTGCAGCCAGCAAGTGGCAAGTGCTAGATTTAGGGTGCAGACAGGGAGTCTCTGATAAGTGCAGAAAAAGGGGGGACTGGAGGGTTACAGATACAGACCCAGGTGCAAGGGTTGCCAGGAGGCAGTGCGGGTGCGTGGCATGGTCAGCAAGTACCCGGGCCCGAAATCAGAGGGTAATCAGCAGTGGTCGAAGTGTAAGAAAATAAGTAGTGGAACTATGCTCCCTGCTGGCCTGCACCCACTCCCCACAAGCCCCATCACAACGCCCCCTCCCACACACAATACACACCCCCAAACACATGCACCTGCTGTTTAAGGGAACATTCAGTGCAGTGCACTGAAAGTGAAGGTTTCAACTTCTTCCTACACTTTTATTTTAAAACGAAACCTTTCCGGAACGGTTCCTTTTTAAAATAAAAGTATATGAGCTGTAAAAAATCATTTAAAAAAGTAGAGGATCACCGCTCCCGACCGCTCCCGCTCCCTTCGACCACTGGTAATCAGATGTACGATGCCAAAGCAGAACAGATCAACAGAGGAGAAGAGAAGCAAAGAGGAAGGTCTTGAGGTGCTTCCGTAACTGCAGATGGTTCTCCTCAAGTTTGAGAGTGTCAGGGAGGCTGTTCCAGAGGGAGGCCCCAGTCGAAGACAGGGATCTACCCCATGTTATAGAAGTTGGTGAATCCCAACAGAGCTTGCCTTCTTTCTTTGATAGAGAACAGACCCGTCCAGTTTAATATTGTTTCTTCCTTTTGTGTCTGTCTGAATTCCTGAAGGGGAGATGTGGGACTCAAGGAGTGTCATCACTGTTTTGTGGAATAACCTTTTTTTTATACATTTGACCTTAAACTGGCTTTCTCATAGCTGCTGAAACATTGATTGGAAGCGAATCCTATGTTTTTTTTTAGGCTTGCGAGTAAATCATTATGTTGTCACTCAAAAACAACTGCGCAGAAATCCAATAAGCCTCATTAGGGAATCATTAGAATGCACTTGGAGCATTGCAGAGACCAACAGGCATCACTGGGTTCTCAAACACACCAAAACAGGTCCGAATTGCAGTATTACAATTTTCTCCATCCCAGACCTCTGTCAAATGGAAGGCCCCTCCCAAGTCAATCTTCTTCATTCCGCCATGGTAATTACACCAAGATTTGTCCGAAAACTGGCAGATTTCATAGCTGGAGGTGAACACTCCAACTTTCCGCCAAAGTTATAGTTGGGCAGTGCGGTAATGCAGCGGTATCTGTTAATACTGCCGCATTGTATCTGCATCGCCCAACTGGTAATGAGCCAGGTCTCATTGTGGCATTGCACCTATACTGCTGATGTCTCAGCAGTTACCAGACCAAAAATGGTAATCCATCAAATGAGCGTACTCACTCATAATCCCCCTTTGCATGTGCAGGCATGCCTACCTTCCTAGCATGTTCAGTGTGCAAAACATGCCCCAGAATGTAGTGTTGAGAGGATAATCACATGTGTCTCTGCCATAATCAAGTACACGTGAGGATTGTATTGTATTGCCCGGTTTTACATACAAGTTAAACCATAAGTTATTTTGTCATCCATTCTCCTTTCCCTATGCATGCTCAGACTGGGCTCTCCGTTATCACCTTATCTATGACTAGGGGTAGCATGGCCTAACCTAGCAAAGTTCTGCTTTCCTCCCCAGCGCTTTTTGGCAGTGTGTCATTCACTTGTCCTATGGTCTATTTACCACCTTATCTATGACTAGGGGTAGCATGGCCTAACCTAGCAAAGTTCTGCTTCCCTCCCCAGCGCTTTTTGGCAGTGTGTCATTCACTTGTCCTATGGTCTATTGGTAAGAGCAAATTAATCGGTTATGTGCATGTGTCTGGTTGGGGGTCCTTCTGGGCTAGTTGGCATAGACTGTCTGGCTTTAGGGGAATGGCCTGCACTCTCTTACCCAGGGCCCAATTGTCTCTTCTTGTTTGCATGTAAAAACAAACATTTCTCAAAACGTATGCCCTTTAGCTCTCATTCTGTTTTATTTCCTCTCCTCGCCTTTCTGCGAGTCACAGCTACCCCTTCTCTACGATCCCTCTTTTTCAACATTAACCTTTAACTTCCCATTGCCTACTTTCTCTACCTCTGTCATGTACACTATTTCCTTCGTCTGCCTCTCATTTCCTCTTTCCTTTAACTATGTAATTCCCTCATATTTAGCTATCCCTCTATTTCCCTGCCTCTTCATCTCCTTTTCTCACTCCCCTGCTTGCCTCATCTTCCACCTTTTGTGACCTTTTCCTCCAGTATCTGGTTTTCTGTCCCACTTCGTTTTCTTTCACTCTCTCTGCATGGCTGTCCCTTAAGTGTGCTCCACGCTTTCCATCCGCGGGTCTCCTTCTCTTACAATGAAAGACATGTTTTACTTAGTCACTTTGTAAATGACAGAAGCCCTGGTGAAGAGAAGTGGCAACTACCCACTATACCATCCTACCATCGCACATGGTTTTCTGGGGTGTGTAGAAGTCTTGAAAGCAGTACAACTCATAGACTAGAATCTCAAGTTGTCTCTTTCCTGGTGTGAATTAATGAAACATTCCTGACTTTCACTCTAATATCAGTTGGCATTCTAGTATGTGTGGCCTTATATCTAGAATCTGTACAGGAATGCTCAATTACATGCAGTAAAATTGCCATGACCTACAGGACATGATTAAAGAAGGCCATTTCAGCATATTTTAAAGTAACGAGCGTGACTAAGGTAGTTAGGTGAGAAGCATGGGTGTTGCTTTGTCCATAATACTAGCTTTACACTATTCATTCCTTCAAGTTGTTTTGCATGCAGTTAACCGTTGTGCAAGAGAGTGAAAACATTTACCATCATCAATTAAGTGGGTCCATTTCATGGGGCAAGCTACAAATAGATGCAGATCTCTAGAGATCTTTGTGCAACCTGCATGCATATGTTTCAGTTCTGGCTGGGACCATTTTGCCCATCACCCTCACCTAGCCAATTAAGTACCATCTATTGGGGTCCTATTATTTGTCATTAACTAGGCAATGAAGATATCCTCTAAACGCTAAAACGTTGGGCTGGTCCCCAGGAGCACACAAGCAAAAATAGCGGAATGAATTTAATATACCTCTCTTAGTTGACGGGGACCCCTATCACATGCCCACATGTAGACAGCGCAGGCCTTACGCTGTTTGGAAATCCTACCTATACCACCGCTGGTCTACCATATCTTTGAATTCATTCCGTGCAAACCATGGTAAAACATGGCTTGTCCTTTTGCCTCTCTCCATTCTGCTTCAATCACTAATCTGTTAAAATGAGTCATGCGGCTCATGCCCTTGAAAAGGTCCCCATTTCCCCCTGCTGGATCATACTGGAATTCCTCCCAGTTATATAGCACTTGATTAACCTGTAGAATTCATGTAATTCCCCAGGCTCCAGCATCTTTAGTCAAGAATGATATTACAAACTGTATACAAGTTTGTGCCAATGTAAAGGAAACTGGTCATGTTAAATAATGGAGCTGGCGTTGTGTGAAAGGAAATTAATGGCTTGGACAACTAGAAACAGCAGATATGATGGAGTAGCTAGTCTGTGGGATAGCTCTTGGGATCCTGGGTGTAAGCCAAGTGTTGCAGCCGAAATGCCACAGCTGCTGCTTCTTCCCTTGCTGCTGTTACCTTTTCCTGTAGTGTGGTGTTGTCTGCCATGATGGCCACCACCACTTCAAGCAAACCCTGCAGAGCCCGCAGCACATCAGCTTAGGTCTTGCCAGCTTGATCCTTTCTTCTTGGGTAAAGTAATTAACATGGGCTTGCAGCCCTTACACAATGTCCTTACATTTCACAGAAGCAGAATGTACCAACCATTCTTTTATGAGGCTGGAAGGGCAGAAAAGCGATAAGAGGCACTGTTTGGATGAGATCTAGGCAGAGCTTATGGCTCGTTAGGTAGTGAGATGGAAGGATTACTGCACCGCTCTTGTGTAACTTGTTTCTTGATATTGCTACGGATTCAAGATCGTACTTTGGAATGTTTGTTCACATTCACATTTCCTTCACACACTCACTCATTTTCTAGTTTGAGTAATTCAGTTTCATTTCCCCCTCCAACATTTTCCTCATTCACACAACTATATATATATGTAAAGATAAGGTACATTCTCATTTTAATGAATGGTAACGGTTGTCGTTAGATTTATGGTAACTCTGTTAAGCATAGTATTTTCAAAGTAGGACCTTTGTTAAAATTAATGCAATGCTCAAATTACGAGGATAATTCATTTTGACGTTAGCATTTGTGTCGAGATGATCACTTGATCACGATGTATGCAACTCAAAAGCACATGAACTTAAAACCCTTTAAAGATGTCCGACAGCTTTGTCAACAACATTAAGTCCCATCTTCTATGTTTACTGTAGCAGAACTCTCTTGTCCCATTTCTATGTCTGTAGGCACATGTTTGCATTTAAACAATGTGGTGGTGGTAAAATGGTGTTGTGAACAAGCGGCAAGTAGTGCTGCGAAACGCGTCGATTTTCTTGGGAAGCATGGAAAATGTATTTTAAACGAATAAAGAAGCCATTAATGACACGTTGATAACCGCTTACTTCTTGAAGCCTGGTATGAAGGAGAGTGCTCCTTAGATGACTGACGTTAAGTCGGTTTTTTTGAAAAAATATATATATATGTGTGTGTGTGTGTTACGTTAGAGCATCCACTATTACGTGGCATGCACATGAGTTCAGGTATTGCAAAGTTTAAGCCATACATGAATGCACTTAGCTTTGGGAGTCTTTGTGAAGTTTGTTTCCTCATATAACCTCTGAAGCGAACTGAGCATTTAAAAACAGTGAGAGTGTATGTTCCAATATCTTCTACCAGACCTTTCAACAGAGCGCATGACAGACCTACGCTGTAGGGGAAAACAACTGAAACAAATACCATCACTCAATTGTTTCCTAAACCTCTGAACAAAGTGTATAATATAAATACGTCTGTTGAAGGGTGTATGCCTTTGTAATAACTACTGACCACAACATTTCATGTCAAACATGTATAATTGTAATAAAAAGAAAGCTATTAATGTATGTCAGGCTTAATACAGATAAATAATAGGCAGTAAAATAATCCATGAAACCCAATCTCTGAACAAGAGGTGAGCAGAGCACACAGATTCCCAAAATAACGCCCTCTTCAGAACTGCAGAGAGTAGCAGCAATGCTTCAGTCTCCAGGACTTCTACTAAGAGGCTGCTATGGATCTTCTTGATGAGGTGATGGCCAACTTTATCACGTATCCGCAGAATGCTCTCTTTTTAAAATGACGTCCATATGTAGCCCTACGTTATTTATTTTAGACTACAACAGCTGTTGAAACATCAATGGGTATGATAAAATGCAACCAGAAGGGCATCAGCTTTCAGTACAGTAGTTCCTGGTTGTGATGTCATGCTAGCTACTGATTGGCTGCGCTGGTCTGAATTGCAGTGAGGGTGTCTGGGAGGAAGTGGCGGTAGAACTGGAACAGAGTAACTGTATCTAAGTGACTGCATGACGGACAGCGGACTTGTCCAATGAGTTTGAGTACTTTCCACAGAAAATAAAGCTGGGGCTGAGGACAGGGAGTCTGTGGGCAGGGGACCAGAGAGGGGAGAGAGCAGACATATTTCAGGTGTGGATTGATCAATGTCCTTGGATGAAAGGGTTTCTCCTTTGTAAGCCTTCACCTTCCTCCACAACAAGGTAGGAGGGGAGAACAGAACACATAATGACAGAACAGAACATATGATGACATTATGTGCCTCCTAGTTCATGTGTCTGGGCGTGGATGAGGCAACCAGTAAGGACTTTGATACCTTTAGTCTATGAAGACGTGACTTGTTGTCTGATGGTATTATTTGGTTGTGAGCTGACACAGCTGTGCAAATGGAAGCATGCAACTTGTGACCTGGTGCCGTCTTGGGAATCCAATGGATAGTTTAAAAGAGGAGGCTACTACATGAAACAACTGGAGAGCTTGTCAGTGACCCTAGTGTAATGTTCACCCCACAGGCGTTCTAAGGGTAGAGAGAGAAAGAGAATGGTATGACCAGTTTGCCACTCAGGCATTAGATGTGTGATTTAAGATAATTATATGGAGACCGGTTTATTTTCTGTGATTAAAACAGGTCATGGAAACAAGTGGCCTATTATGTGTGGACATAGGCTGCCCCAACGGCATCCAATTTTAATGTGAATTTAGGTCTGATCAGATTGGCATGAATGGGAAGAAAGTAACAACAAATTGTTCTAGCTTTTGTAGATGCCTAGTCATAGTGGTATATGTCAAGGTTTGCATCTCGCTGGTGATGCGTACTTGTCTGCCTCTAGTTCTGACAGAAATTGCTGGCCAGATGTTCTTTCTGGGGCAGCATGTAGTCCCACCCATACCCAATGGAGGGACACGTTAGTTTCAAGAGGGATTTGCTGCCTGCGCCACGCCTGCTGGCCACCCACCGTTTTACGTGGCGGCGAGACACTGCAAGCACAGTGATGGGTGACTAAAGCTGAGAGATCTAAAACTGCTTGACTCCAAACAGGCTGGTCGTAGGGTAGTGAAAGAGCTGCAGGCAATTTGGGAGTCAGAAGTAGTCAGCCTTCAAGCAGGTTCAGAAGAAATGACTAAATCAAGAAAAACAGGTCACCAAAAAGTGCGGAAAGGTGCGCTAATGTTATTATTACAGGTCCGGCAATTAGTGTCAGTTCAGACTCCCAAATTATGTGTTAGTCTCAGCTTCACAAATGCCTAAGGAAACAAGTCAACCTGCAATGGTTGTAGAAAGATATAATCACAATAAAACCCTCCTCCTAAGGCATGGATGATAAAAGCAGTTTGGTAAATTGTCAGTTTACAGTTTATTCAATAAGCAGACACTTTGTATGATAAGAAAAAGAAACATATTTTTTTACAAGAAAAATATTATTACTATCCCCTGAGGAAAAGGTATTCTTCAAGTCACAAGTTTCACAGTATATTTAAATCACAGCTCCAAACAAACTCTACGATTATTAACAGCTGTACAGATGCTGTAATAAACCTCCATGTGCAATGCGTTTCCTATGACTAGTGCAACGACTATTGGTGCGAGCTTCCTGAGGGATTTTCAATCTTAGTATTTTTAATACAGAAGGAAAAACAACACGAATAAAATGGACACATAATTAATTTGATAAGTTTAGGCACTCCAGTGATCTATATTGAAAAACAAAAAAGAATCGGGAAATCATAAACCAGACTACCTTGACATGGTAAACTGTCGTTCTGCTTTCTATTTCATGTGTTTCCTTAAGTGCTTTCGTTCCAACATATTTGATGACATAATTGTACGTTTTTGCAGTAATCCTAGGAGTGGGCATTGTCTTAAGTGTGTTACCTTAATATGGTTCTTTATTTAAATGGAAATTAAATTGTTTCCTCTCCACCAGGTTTCCTTATTTTCACTTTTGGTTGTATTGTTTTAAGTATAAGAATGTGGAACTGCTGTCCTTCACTAAAGTAGACATAATAATTTACAATTATCTGCCCGGATTCATGAATATCCATACATCCCTTTTTCACTTGCTGGGTCGATCATGCGGTGGGATGGGCAAGTGTGTAGGCTCCTCCTGGTTGTATGCCGTGTGGTTTGGGCGTTCTTATTTGTACAGGTGCCATTTTAGTTATGAAAAAGCAAGGTGGCTGAGGGCAAAGAAAGGAACCCCATCCACCTCGGGAGAGTATGAGGCGTGATTGCCCGCAGAGCTCCACCAAGCTTATACTTTGCTGTGCAGAACTGAGGCCTAGCCTCAATTCCGATTCCGATATTGCCTGGATGATGCGCCTAATCACACATGCCCCAATTACCGCTACTGACCTGTGTACTGGCTTCAACATGGTGGCGGCCATACAGTGACCGCGTCTCGCCACTGCCTTCTTCCACATGCCTTTTGCTGTCTGATGCGCCAACCAACCGGCAAGCTTCCAACAGGGATATGATGGTCAACCCATAGTAAATGTAATGGCCAGGGACTGCCTCAGTGATTACCAGAAGTGCAGGCCGGGCTAACAGTATCTGGGGTGGGTAATGTGCAGAAGCCTGAGGAGATGGTGAGATCACAAATAATAGGGCTTCCTTTATTTTCCCTATACTTATGAAGCCAACATGATATCCAGACCTCTGATGACCAGACACTATATATTACAAGGTCCTTATTTGTGTTTGCCCATGGACCCCACATTGTATATAGTTACCAGCATTAGATTTCGAATTATTAACTCTCTGAACATCTGAATCATCTTTCTTTCCTTAATAAAATCCTCATCAGATACATAATGCAAGATTTTAAGCTTAATCATCATCTCATGAGTAAACCTGCGTGAGAGCTGCCTCATAACATTACAGGGACCCATTACCCATACAATAGGTGCCGGTACTGAAAGTGTACACAACATTTGGGTTATTTCACTGGGGAAAACTAAAAGCTCATAGATTAACACGGTCTCCTGATAGATGCAGGCAGTACTTTAATCCGTCAAAATACAACAGCGGGAGCACCATTCATGAACTCAGGAATATTGATAGCCCGAATTTTTTTTTTTACCGCTGGTGGACCGTCCGCTCAGCCCAACTCACACTTCTCAGGCAAGGCCACTTTCCAACAGTGGGACTTTTGCTGGGCTCCGTCCAACACCTCTGTCAAAGGGCCTCAGCCATCACCACCCCTAGGGCAGCTACAAAGATTACAAGAAAGTCAAAATTGGTTCCCCCCACCAACCAACCACAGGCCTATCCAGTTCATGGGATGTGCCCAGAGTAGAGACTGAGGAAGTTTAATTCTAGTGCGGACGTCTTCTCCAGAACCAACTTCACTGTTGACGTGTACCTCCGATTTCATAGCTGCATGGAGGGCAGGGAGCATTGGCTGGTGGCACATTAAGTGGGTATAGCACAGTGGATCAAAGATGAATGTGGATAAATGAATCGTCTTTTCTGCAGACTCTTCTGTCCCATCACTGCATCAGTACATTCCTCACCAGGATCAGTGACTGGCACCTTTCGGCAGAGATCTGCTTGGACCTTGGGATCATCTGGGCATTGGCTCTTTCCTCATGAGTACTAGCAGCAGATCTTAACCTACCACAGATACACCTTGCTTGGTCTCAGGTGATCATTGCAATAGTCCATGTGTGCCACAGCCAGGTGAGGTCCTTGAATGCTGCATCCAGACTGTGACTTGAAGACATCTGGTCCCTCTGGATCTCACCAATGAATCCTGCACAACACCTCCACTAACATCCAGAGAAGGCCCAAACATCTCAAGGAAACCCTGTGCAAGATCACAGCACCTTCCATGGTCATCACTAGCTTAGCAGCCTCACCAGCTCATCTTGTGGGCACTCTTGGCTCATCACTAGTTGGTAATAAGGTCACTGTGTTGGTGATTTCTTTTAGTGATGTGTTTTCTGGATGGCATGCTGCAACAGCACCTTTGGGTGTGGTCCCAGCCATGGCAACATTTTGGGCTCCTGTTTGTTTCAGGTTTTCCAGAGTTGGTTCCACACAGAGAGGCAATGGTACTTAAGGGCTACCCGCGACAGCTCCACCAGCAGGATCTCGGCCACCTACTTCTTGTCTGTCTTCTCCTCCATTAAAGGGGCCAGCCACAGTTCTGCTTCTCCTGCTTCAGGGGTGCTTCATTTGGAATTGACCCCATCTGTGTCCATTGGTAGTGAGGGGAAAGTCAGTACACCTTTTCTGGTTGCACCAATATTCTAAAGAAGAAGGTACTTGCTACACCTGGGTCCAGTCCACAGCCTGCGCACAGGCAGAAAGAGCACAGCGGCACGCATGCAGTATGATCCAATTGGAGGTTGTAGTGTGTCAGATCGTCCACAACGTTATGTGGGCGGGCCTTTGTTAAGGCCCAAAGGACATGACGTGCCGGATGGGACGTCACGGGGTAGGGGTGGGACGGGAGGAGGGTCCGGCAGTTCCCGCCGGCGTGTGAATAAAGCAGGTTGCAGTTAACCCGGCTCCCGCGTATCATTGGCTGCGAGAGTGTGCAAGCGTGCGTGGTTTTGAGTGAGCCCCCAGCAACACTGGCGACGAGCAGACACGAGCCCCCCCTGTCTCCGTGACGAGGTCTGCTGTCGGGCAGTCAAGCGCGTCGGCGCACCTCGGTCACGGAAAGCTGCACAAGTGCGGCCCCGCCTCCCGCGTGACAACAGATGCGGCAACGGCAACGGGACTGGGGGAACTGGGCCCACACCCCTACGCCAGAAGGGACACCAGCAGCCACGCACGGCTCAAGGTCAGGGCCATTTGCAGGGCCGAAGACACAGCGCCTGTCCCCGCACGGCGTGGGCGGCGCTGCACATGAAGGAAACAGCGTTCGCTCCCGCACGTAGTGGCACGACGCGGGCCTCCAGGATCAAAGGCTGGGCCACAGGCGAGCTGGAGTGGGTGAAGAAGCTGCACCCCATCCAGTATATGGAAAGCGGAGCCAGCCTACACCACGGGTGATCGAGTAGGAATATACACCCAGAGCAACAGGCACACTCTGCGCGAACGTCACAGGGACACACCACCACACAGGCTCACGACATCGACAAACATGTCGGAGACGGCGAGTACCACGGCCTTATCTTCGGGAGGGGCGGCACCTGCGGCAGTAGGAGACATGGATGCAACCCGTGACAGCAATCAAACTGCGGGAGGTGCATCCCAAGTCATGCACATGCCAAATCCATTTGAAATTCGTGACACCTCAAACCTTGGACCCAGATGGGCAATATGGCTCCGGGACTTTAAATTTTACACGGGTGCCATAGCGCTAACTGATGACACGAGACTGAAAAACACACTGTTCATGGCAGTGGGGCCAGCAGTGAGAGACATTGCAGGGGAACTACTAAATGTGGACACAGTCACATTCGGAGAACTACATGCCAAACTCTCAGAATACTTCGCACCTCATACAAACGTCGACTACGAACGCCATATGTTCACACAACCAGGCAAGAAAAGGGTGAGTCAATAGACAACTTCGTGATGCGCCTCCGCATCAAGCTGAAGCATTGTGAATTTCACAAATACTCTAATGAAGAGGCATTCAGGTCACAAGTAATTGCAGGGTGCCTCTCACAACCATTCCGCAAGCAACTTCTACAGAAACAAAGATCCCTTGAAGAAATCCTAGCTCTAGCTCGCATGGAGGCAGCAGTTGACTCACAACTAGACAGCCTGGGGAAGGTATCCATACAACAACCCCATGAAACCACCGAATCGGTCAACAAATTACACTCACACCCACTTCAAGGAAACAAATCACTAGAGGCCACGTGCTACAAATGCGGATACGAATACCCGCACACAGGGGAATGCCCGGCCATAGGGCAAAAATGCGCCGCATGTGGAGGAATGGATCATTACAGGGCCATGTGCAAGAACGCGCCAACACACACGACAAACAAACATCGACACCAAGACAGGCGTCGCTACGCTTGTCAGAGCCCACCCAGACCCATGGGTGACAGCGAAAGGAGACACTACAGAAAAGAGGACAGTGACCGCACAAGCAGATACACTCGTGAAGACAAGCGCTCATCGGAAGACACAAGATGCTCGCACAGAAGAAGATTCTGAAACCCGCTCCCCCACCAGCAGTGACACCCCATCATCTGAGGATGATCAAAGAAGGAAAGGATACGTATGGGCGCTGAAAGACAACATGGCCGCCACCCAACATAGCCCCACACTGACACTCCAGGTAAACGATACCCCACAGAAATTCCTGATAGACACTGGAGCAACGGTCAACATCATCAGCGAAAGAGCATATCAATCACTGGTTCCTCAACCAAAAATCAAGAAAGCCACAGTAGACATATACCCCTACGGGTCCACGACCCCACTGCCGTGCAAAGGAATGATCAAAGCTTGGTGCACACACAAAGAACACACAGCGAAGATTACACTATACATACTGAGAACTGAAGCAAACAGCGGATGCATCCTAAGTTTCCGAACCGCAGTAGACATGGGACTCATACACATCCTATATCAACTGATGGCACACAAGTACTTTGCTAAACCGGACACTATCGAACAATCATTCCCCAAAATCTTCGCCGGCCTCGGCAAACTGCGAAACAGGAAGGTACACCTGCACATAAACCCTCAGGTAAAGCCGGTAGCCCAACACTACTGGGGGATACCATTCAACATTCAAAGGCAGGTGGAAGAAGAACTGGACAATCTTATTAAACTAAATGTCATAGAACCAGCAACAGGGCCCACACCTTGGGTCTCCCCCATCGTCCCCGTCCCCAAGAAGTCACCTGAGGGATCCATACGCCTGTGTGTAGACATGCGCAGGGCCAACACCGCCATAGAAAGAGAGAGGCATCAGGCGCCCGAATCACTGACATGATTCACTTGCTCCATGGCGCAAGGGTCTTTTCAAAACTCGACCTCACGAAAGGCTACCACCAAATCGAAATTGCGCCTGAATCCCGGTACATTACTACATTTGTCACCCATCTCGGTTTGTTCCAGTACAAAAGACTCAGTTTTGGCATTTCCTCCGCCGCCGAAATATTCCAGGAGGAAATCCACAAAGTAATCAGGCACGTCCCTAACTGTCTAAATTACTCGGATGACGTTCTAGTCTACGGCAAATCGCAGGAAGAACATGATATAGCGCTTCACAGAGTCTGCCAAGCACTGTCGGAGGCAGGATTAACATTGAATAAAACGAAGTGCAAATTCTCGAAAGGTTCGTTACGATTCTTCGGACACGTCTTCTCGGACAAGGGCATGAGACCTGATCCAGAGAAAGTGGAAGCCCTCAGCTCGGCCACGCCCCCTCTTAACACCACGGACCTGAGATCGTTTCTCGGCCTCGCCAGCTACTGTTCCAGATATCTGAAAGACTATGCCACCGTCAGCAACCCATTACGCTTGCTCACTCGCAAGGACACGCCGTTTATATGGTCGAAGGAGTGCCAAGACGCATTTGAAGCCATAAGGAAAGCCATATCGCAAGTAGAGGACATGGCATACTTTGATGCCAACCGCACCACCGAACTGATCGTAGACGCCAGCCCCGTGGGACTCGGTGCCATTCTCACACAAAGAGACCCTGGAGAACCGCACGTCACCCACGTGGTGGCATACGCCAGCCGGAGCCTGACCAGGACAGAGCAGGCATACTCACAAGCAGAAAAAGAAAGCCTGGCGGTAGTCTGGGCGTGTGTGTACTTTCATCTCTTTCTGTTTGGCAAGGAGTTCACCGTCATCACCGACCATCAGGCGCTACTCACCATATATGGGAGCCCAAAGGATAGGATGCCACCAAGGATCGCCAGATGGGGCCTGCGGCTGCAGGAGAACATATTCCAAAGAATTCACCGCCCGGGGAAAGAGGAAAACCCTGCAGACTATCTCTCTAGGCACCCTCTGCCCTCCAACGCGTCCCGACCATCCATAGCGGACGCTTACATAAATTACATAATTCACCACCTGCAACCGCTGCCCGTGGGATGGGCTGAACTGTCGGCACAGTCAGAGATTGACCCAGCACTTAGAATTGCGAGACACTGCCTGGTGACAGACAAGCCAACCCTCTTGAGACAACAGGCAAGAGGAGAATCAGAGACGACACGCGAGGACGTCAAGTCTTTGGACCAGGTAAAGGAGGAATTGACGGTAGTAGAAGACAATGTGATCCTGAAGGGCTGCAAGGTAGTCATCCCGAGAACTCTCCGAGAAAGGATAGTGCACCTAGCCCATGAAGGACATAGAGGAGTAATCGCCACGAAGCGCCTCCTTCGCCAGAAAGCCTGGTTCCCACACCTTGACCATCTGGTTGATACCATCGTAGGGAACTGCCACATCTGTGCACAAGTGGTGCCACCACCTCACCCCAACCCCTTACAGTCGTCACCGCTACCGAACAAAGTATGGGAGGAGCTAGCGGTAGACCTATTTGGTCCACTGAGCAACGGAACGCACGTGGTCGTACTCATAGATGAACATTCAAGATATCCGGACGCGCAGATAGTGGAAAGCAGCGCCACATCGAGCGTCATCCCAGCACTTGACAGAATGCTCTCTGCATATGGGATCCCCAAAGTCATAAAATCAGACAACGGCCCCACATTCATAAGCCAGGACTTCGAGAGATTTGCAAAGTACATGGGATTTCAACACCAACGAATAACACCCCGGTGGCCCCAGGCTAATGGCATGGTCGAAAGATTCATGGCCAACATAAAAAGAACCCTACAAATCGCCCATGTTCAAAATAAGCCGTTCAAGCAGGCCCTTAACCAGCTACTCCGGGAGTACAGGCACACACCTCACAGCACGACAGGAGTGTGCGCAGCTGAACTGATGTTCCGGAGGCCGATCACCACGAGACTGCCGGAGGACCCCAGACCACAAGAACTGACGCCGCTTGAACAAGTGGCGAAAGCAAATGATACCACGAGGAAAGCAAAAACAAAAGAAATCACGGACAGGAAGAGAAGAGCTCAGGAAAGTGTGATGCAGCCAGGAGACGAAGCATGGCTAAGGCAACCCAAAAACCGCAAGGAGGAAGCCACCTTTGCGCCCACCCCCCTCGTCATAACACACAAGCGGGGCACCATGGTCACCGCACAGAGGGACGACTGCTCCGTGGTGACCAGGAACAGCTCATACTCCAAGCGTGTCAGACCGACGCAGGGAAGGCAATGGACAATGGACAGAGACAGTGATGAAGACAGACCACAAGAAGAAGAGTACCAAGGAGATGGAGAAGAGTCAGGAGGCGAGACACACCTCACAACTCCCGACAGGGAACGACCAACCCCCAGCCGGGCACCAGGACCCCAGAGGAGCCGCATGAAGCCAATGCGACTCATCGAGGAAATGGGGTAAGAGGAAAAGCCGCGCGGCTCATTTGTTAAAAAAGGGGGAGATGTCAGATCGTCCACAACGTTATGTGGGCGGGCCTTCGTTAAGGCCCAAAGGACATGACGTGCCGGATGGGACGTCACGGGGTAGGGGTGGGACGAGAGGAGGGTCCGGCAGTTCCCGCCGGCGTGTGAATAAAGCAGGTTGCAGTTAACCCGGCTCCCGCGTATCATTGGCTGCGAGAGTGTGCAAGCGTGCGTGGATTTGAGTGAGCCCCCAGCAACACAGTGCATCTCCCACTCACAATTTAGGTACACATGACTCTTCACTATAAGGGCATACAATGTCCAACTGGGCACAGGCAACACTTACTCTTATTTTTAGGACAATCTCTATCGGCACTGTAACCAAGTCCCCTGCCATATTTTGGTTTGGAGACATCTAGATGGGTGACCACGGTTGTCATGGACTGCCCAAAATGTGTAATATTGACCATGGGTATTATGGAGCAGCTCTTCTAGTCACCCCCACTCAGTCCTTAAAACTCGGCAGGTGTCATTGTCATTCAGAACTAAAGCACTACTGCACCTTTAAATGAGGATGCTTGGCAGGAACGTCTGCGTACTGTGGGCACCACTGATCTAGTAATAGACTTTCAGGTTTTGAGCTACTGCAGCGAAAACACCATGCAAGCAAACGCTCACTAGGGAACAGAGAGGCAGACTGGGCTATTCCACTGATCCGCCAAGGATAGGAAGAGAAATAGCTCTGCTCCCAGAGCCCTGTTCTTGTGCACCATTGGTACACCGTTGTATTTTGAAGGCTGCTCGTGAGTCAGGCGCTCATCCTCCCAGGTCCAGCGTAGGCCAGTTTAGATGACAGGTTCCTCCTTACATGCTTAACATACTTAGCATAGCGCCTCAATCATCTCCTTACTCAGCAGGTTGGCAGCACATGACGCGCGCTGCATGGCCTCTAGGGAATAGTGCACCTGCGCCTGCATTTGCCCAGTGGTGCTACATGGATCCACCATTTCCCTCCCATTCTCCTCTGCTCATGATGATTGCTAGGTACTGTCAGCCATGCGGACAGGACCAATGAGTAGAGGAAGTAACAAGGTGGATGGGATTGTCTGTGCCTGGGGGGAGACCGACCCCAGTTGTGCAAAGACCAACAACTTCCATCCCTGGCAGAGGAAGAGACTGCTTCACATGATGGATGATGTCCTCTCTGAGATCCATCACCCGTAGAATGCCTTCTGCCCTCGGCTCTTGCTGATTGGGGCCTCGATTGTGTTGGTGACCGTGGTGGTGTCACCATGGGCATGGAGCTTGAAGTGTTGGCACATGGAGCACAGGGGTTTTGTGGAGGTTGCATGCGATGGGCTCGTTGGATGTTTGGTGGAGGAGCAGGTGTCGCTTTCCAAATAGAATTCCCAGACAGGCTTGGCCCCTCGGTGAGGACTTCTTCATCACCATCCTCATCACGATAGTCTCACTCAGTGTGAGTGAGTGCAAGGTTAGTCAGCGCAGTACATGGGTAATATGTTAGCTTTAAAACATTGCTGTTACTTAAATTGGAGGCACTTTGGTCAGCACTGTCAATGTTCCACTCCGTTCTCCTTAGTCGTCCATAGGAAAGGTGACATCCTGGTTAGTGTGCCTAATGGGAATATTTGACTGCAGTGAATATGGATAGTAAAGTGGTGAAATACATTATGTTCTATACAAAGAGTTGCTTTATGACCACTCCTGTGGATCGTATTTCTCCTGTGGACACACACGCCTATTTGTTGGTGAAATCTGTGATGAAATTACTCCCGCTCTGCAGGCGTACAGGGAGTAGTGGCTAAACCGCCTACTCAGCCCCACACTACTGCTGAACTAGGTGTGACCCCAATCGCAAAGGTGAAATGGGCACAGCCAAAAGGATATAACTCCTCTGCCTCTTTTGCTAACATGGGACTAGTGTAGGCTATATCTTCAGGAGGATTGGGAGATGAAAACAGGAGCAACCCAAACCACTTAAGTACAGTAGGTCAAAATTAAAGGATGCTCAATCAAGGTTTTATAATAATATAGACTTAATCAAATAATTAAACGCTAATGAGTTAATCAGAAAATACTAGGAAAACTCGCCCCTGTAAAGAGCACAAAGAATGCAGACGTTTGAGAAAAGGACACTGTGGGTAGATGAGCAGGGGCGTTCAGGCACAAGATTGGCACATGTCACTGTACAGAGGGTGTATCCTAAAGAAACAAGGTAGAGAAGGGGGGCTTGAAATTCACTATTGTACGAAAGAGTGGATCAAGGTGTCAGTGTTGAGTCAGGCTTTTCGGTACTGCACTTGTCTGGGTGCTTTTGGCATTGGGCTGGGATTGTGTCATGGAGCCCAATGGTGCATTGCTGTTTGGCAATGGCATCAGCTTTCAAGACAAAGATGCTGGTACTATCCATCGGTAGCACGTGAAGACTTGGTCACCCTGGGGGACAGAGAAGCGGAAAGTGGGCTCGGCAGGCTCAACACAGTGTCGGGCACTGGAGCAGCATCGGCTGGGAGTTTGAGGGAGCTGGTAACGAGGCATTGCTGTCGAATTGGGGATGCTAGAAGACTTGGTGGGTCTGAGATACAATTCCTAGATTTTGTGCTCTCACCTGAGGTCAGTAAAATCAGCAAACAGATTGTCAGCTATCTGGGTCACTCCTAAGTAACCTGCCAAAGGAATGTCATGAGTCAAATCCAGTAGGAACCTCCTGTGGCATTGGGACACCACCAACCTCTGTATGGAACCTGCCTCAGAATTCTTGGGCTCACTCTATAGGGAACCTTTCTCCCAATACACCTTGAACATTCCAAGGTTGTAATCCCGAGCCTGCCTCTGCCGCCTGATCTCGCAGTTCTGCTACAGTCTCTCTCCAGCTCGCAAAAGTCTGCCTAACCTCGGCCCCCAGCTGATTGCAACTCACTCATTTATGGCAGCCCCCTGAGGTTTGAGGCTACTGTGCCCTCTATCTTAAGTTCTTGGTTACCTCTAGTAGGTAATCTTGAGATCACTGAATCTGGTGCCACCGCAGGAGACGCCTTAGTGGCAATTAGACCCTCTTAGAAACTAGGGCCATGAGGACCTCCTCTCTTGCTGCTTCTAGAGCTCTCTCCTAGTGACTTCTGCAATAATCTGGGCCTCAGGAAGATCATTACACAACAGACAGTCTACAGGAATGGAGTCTTTAATTGCTATGCAGAGCTGGGAGTTCTTTCCCTTCTAACCAAACTCTACCATTGCCAGTGGGCATTGGCTGAGGTCATGGTCATCAAATCCACTAACAAGCTAGCCTGGATCCTTTACAATCTGATCTTCTTGCACCCACCACTATCTGACAGTGATGTAACACAGCAAAGGAGCTGTGTTCCCATTGATGAAGACATGTTACAAAAAATATCGGAGTGTTCTCATGGATAAGAGCATCCTCTGGGTACCCAGTACCGTGCCCACTCAGGATCACAAGGGAACAATCGGCCACTCCCTGACCTACTGAGGATTGCTAAACTGCAAGGCTCACATTGATCATGGCTTCCTCCATGAGGCCAATACTGACTATGGACTATTTGGGTTTATCCTTGCAAAATGTACACCCTTCCTATTGGCCAACCTTAAGGTACTGAGGATGTGGTTGCCCCAGTGTTGGGGGAACCATCACCCCACTTTTAGGTGGTAGCTAGCGAGCCATGTAACTGGGACTTCTCATCGTGTTTATGGGGCGTTTGATGGCTGTTGGGTGAGAACCTTTATCCTTACCCTCCTTTGGTTTACTTTTATCAGCCGCCTTTTCCTCTTGTTTGGATGTGTTCTCCTGAGCCTTTTACTGGACTGAAGTACTCAGATACCTGTCGGCAGCTCATATGAGCTCCCAAGGGTCTGTGATATTGTTGTCCACCAAATGCTGGTGTAACTGCCTTATATTTCTTTAGGTCCTGCTTGCATGTAATCAATTTGTACATCCCTTCAAATGTATCACCGTTGTTGCTAGTGATCCACCCACTAAGATACTTTATACACTGATGTGTAAATGCCTCAAACTTTTGACTTCTTCAGAACTTCCTGAGGATTGCGACCATCATTTTGGCATACTTTGATATTTTGTAAGGAGCCAACTAAATGATTACATAGGTTCTAGCTCAATGGAGGTACACTCCACAATCCTTCTTCCACTGCAGAGTTTGAGGGCTAATTCTAGTGCTTCCAACAAGTCAAATATGTCTTTCCCCACCTCGTATGTCTGGAACAGGTACTTGGGAATGTGGCCCCTAGGCTTACATTCAGTTACATTGCTTGAGACACTCCTCCCCCTCTCAGAAGATTGTGTTTGTGTGTGTCCCTCTTCCCCCATAGCTCTAGCTTATGCAGCTCGAGCATTATGTGACTAATTTCTTCTGATTTACTTGGGCCACCTTCCTTTCCTCTAAAAGGATCTTCCTTCCAGACAGTTCAGCTAGAGGGAGAACCCCACGGGACCAGGGTGAAACTCAGGACTTGGAAGATAACTGGGATCTAGCGGAACCCCTGGTTTGCTGGAAAACTGCATTACCTCTCCTTTGGAAGGAATGGTGGAACAGCTATACCTATCACTGTCTCCAACCACTTCCATGCCCCCAGTGAAATGGGTACCTGGAATGGAGGATCCAGGTCACTACTGGTCGCCTGAGCCTCTTCTGCCAACCCATCTTCTTCAGAAGCTTGGAGGCTTTTAAGCATTTCAGATTTACTAGCAGGAGTCCCCTTTCCTGGCATGGTTCATGAAGGGCACTGGAAGGCTCCTCTCTGGGCACGTGTCCAGGTCCATTGTGTAACAATAACAAAAATGCCTGTCAGTGTTTCTAATGTTAAAAACAGTCTGTTAGTATTAGTCTTTATTTTAGATGAGTAAGCTGAAGGCACAGTCTGTATACAATTCCAATGTTTCCCACCAGTGTTACGAAAAGATTACTGCTCTTCAGGAATACAGGTCTGACTAATGGCTAAGCCGCATACTCTGCCCCATGCTACTACTGATCCCCATCATAAAGGTGAAAAACGTGCAGCTTGATAGGTACACCTTCACCTATTTTGGAAACTGGGCCAAGGGCAGGCTATTTCTTCGGGAGGAGTGTGAGCAGTTAACAGTTGCAACCATAACAACTTGTAAAATAGTCCAAAATAAAAGAATGTCCAATCATGGTTCTATAAAAACAGACTTTTAAAAACAAATGAAAAGATGCACACAAGCTCATCAGAAAAAACTTGGGAAAAAAAACCACCCAGTAAAGAACACTATGGCCCTCATTCCGAGTTTGGAGGTTGTCATGGTGCTATTCAGCCATGACTACCTCCAATACCGGTTCCGAGTCCGCCCTGGTTCAATGGGGACTTACCAGTCTATTCCGACCTTTGCGGGACCAGTAAGTCCCCATTGAAAAAGCCATTCCCCACTCCCATTTCAGCCCCCATAGGGCTCAATGGGAAGGCGCTAATAACGGCGTTATTAGCTCTGAAGTCCCTTAATGGGCCCCGTCCATAACGCCTGGTAAAACCAGGAGTTAAGGAAGGGACCCGCTAAGGGACCTCAGAATAGGCCGCAAAGGGATTACCGGCACCGATGTCCTTAACGGTGCCAGGTATCCCTTTGCGCCCAACTTGGAATGAGGGCCCTAGACTGCAGATATTTGTGACAATAGCACTCTGGGTAGATGAGCAGTGGTGTTCAGGCACAAGATGGGCACAATGTCACTGTTCAAAGGATATGTCCTGAAGAACAAGGTATAGAAGGGGGATTAAAAGTCACCATGGTCTTCAAAAGTGAACCATTGGGAAAAGGCCCATTCACAGTACTTTTATTCTTGTCTTTGGGGCTCACCAGCATTGAGCCAGGCTTTTCAGCATCAAACCTAGAGTCTAGGTGCTATTGGCGCCAGCCAGGTCGAGTCATGGAGCGGTGGCAAAAGGTCCCAAAAATGGGGTTCTGTTTGGCAGCAACATTGGCTTGCAGGTTGAAGACAGGCAGTTTTCCGGGTGAAAGAGCTGGAAGATTTGGTGACGTCAGGGACAGAGAAGCAGAGACTTGCCTTTGGAGGAGTGCAGGCTCAGCCATCTCAACACAGAGTCCAGTCACTGCAGCAGCATCAGCTGGAAGCTCGAGTGAGCAGGTGACCAGGTGGCTGTTTTGAGTTGGGGATGCTAGCAGACTCAGTCAGCGGGTCCAAGATGTAGAGACATCAGAGTACAGTGTTGCAGTGAGTGTACTCGGAGACGCGGAGGCAGTCAAATTCAAGGATGACTCAGCAGTTCCCTCTCAGCAGCTTGGATGGTGTCAAAAGTGCCAGAAAATGGCATTGAGGCAGTTTAGAAATGCAGGAAGAGTCGGGTGTCACTTCCTTGGTTCTGTGACTGCTGCGACACCTGGTCCAGGGTTTCCAGGGACAGTGTGAGCCCCTCTTTTCTGCACTCCCACTCTAGGGAGCTTGGCTAGCACCCACAGGGGATCCATCACCTTCACTGAACAGGAGCCTTGTTCCAGTGCAACCAGTAGGGAGACCTTGATCCAGCAGCAGTCACACCCACTATTCCCTGGAGATACCTAGGGGACAGAGATCCCCCCTGCTTTGGATGCCTTTTGTGTTCACCTCACTAGTGAAGGACCTTAGAATGGACTGCACTCTCAACAGTGGTCCAAAAGGTGTATCTTTCTTTTCTTGATACTTCAAATATGAATCAAAAACTGAGGGAATGCCCCTCTACTTTTAAAGTCAAAATGTCACAGGGGATTGGTTCAAAGCAAGCCGCCTGTAAAGGGCACAGTCCAGGCGGTTGTAACATGTGCGCTTTGCCTTATGACATGCCACCCATAGCACCTTGCTTGCAGGAAACAGAGGGGACAAGACATATAAAAAAAGAGGGCCAACAGGCTGCTCTAACGTCGCCCCTTCCCTATGCCTGCTGACTTCAAAGGGCCTCCAGTGGTCAGCACCCTGGTGTATCATATGGCATAGCTGTTGTAAAGCACAGATTTCCGAGACCATCACCTAAGTTTGAGAGTGGCTTTGTAATGTCGGTGCTGCCTCTAAAGCACTGATTCCCAGAAGACCTCATGATGAAAGTTCCTGTGCCTTGAGGGAAGATGCTGCTTCACTGCAAGGGGATGAAAAGGAGCAGCATCCTGGCCACTGTTGAACATAGCAGCTGTGGAGACAGCCAGGCCAGGCATTAATATACATCAGTTCTGTCACACTCGCTTGGTATCAGATTGCTGTGACTGTAAAATTGTGTGCTCTTAGGACTCGCCATGCCACAACCAGGCATAGCTTGCAGTTAATGATTTAGGTATCACCAGACTGACAAAGGCATACCATTATTAAAATCTACATCACTGCTGCATGCAGTGACTTTGTGTTCCAGCAGCTGTTAGGGATGTACATGTCACACTTGAACCTACTCTGTGCAACTGCAGAGCTGCAGCTGTATATGCTATCAGACTGGTCAGAACAAGGGTGCAAGTATAATTTTAGCATGGAGCATTTATGAAAGGGGTGCCTGTTTAGCACACCTCCCCTTCAGAAACAGAATTACCTGCATCATTTTATGTTCATTAACATTTAAAAATAGATCAGACTATGCCACCCTCGCCAGTTGCCCATCCTACAACAATATCACCCGCTCCCTTTGGATACTATGGTTACGGTAAAGCCCTGGTGTGCAAAGGACGGTGGTCGACTGAAAAAAGCAGTCCCCCAGGCAACAGCAAGCACGGAGGCCTGAGAATTCAGGATCAAAGGAAAGAAAGGACTGCAGCCCTACTGAAGCCCCCATAGTACTGAAGGCGAAAGGCATGGAAGAGGAGAGCTGATTGCTTGCTTACTGAAGAGGCTCACTTCCGAAAGTGAATTGCCGGAGCCAGGTAAGCGAGCCATCCCCTCTCCACTCTCTCAGCGCCTGGGTGGACCAGATAGGCACCTATCAAAACTCTCTAACCCTCGGGCCCTTAGAGGTAACTCAATGGGTTGCATAGAGGATTTAAGGAAAAACCTGTGCGAGCAGGATTGCTCACCGGCGAGCAAGGACACCCCGTTAGGGGAGTCGCTTGGTATCACCCTCCGAGCAGAGGACCGAACGGAACAAGCAGGCTTAAAGGAGGACTCTTTATTGGGCCCCGCAGACAAAGCTCCAGAGTCTGAGATGGGGCAAGAGAAACTGCAGCCAATGGTGGAGCGGAGCCCAGCTTTTCTTGTAGTACTGCGATCTCAGGAACAAACTGTACTCTCTCCGCGGCAGGGGCCTCCCTCTGGAACAGCCTTCCTGCCTCCCTGAAACTTGAGGAGAACCATCTCCGGTTCCGGAAGCACCTCAAAACCTTCCTCTTTGCTTCTGCTTTCTCTCTACCTCTCCCCTGCTAAACTGCACTGAATCTGCAACTGGGCCACCCTCACCGACCTCGGTCCTGGGCCCAGCCACTCTCCACTTGCACTGCCTCCCTGGAAACCCCTGCACTGTGGGACTGTCTCTGTATCCCTACAGCCCCCCCCTTCCCAGCACTTGTCTGCACTTACCTTGCACTTGCCACCAGCTGGCCCTATTTATTTATTTTTTATTCTACTTATTTTGTACTGCACTTCCCCCTCCCCCTCCCCTTGCACTTTTTCCCTTCCCTCTACCCCTGCACTTGCGCGGTCTGAATGACACCTGGCCTAGTAGGATCGTTGTCTGTCTTCCCCTTGTTCCCCCCTCCCTGCCTCGTCACGCCTTGAAACACTTGTGTATAGGCGCGTTACAAATGCCATATCATATCATATCACATCATACTTACCAGTACGCATACGCCGGCTCTATTCCTGACAGACTTACCAACTAACAATAATGCCACTGATATATGCATAGCTGGACAGGAGGGCCGGCTTAACCCACAAACATACAGCGCTAGTCAAGATCCCCTAGTTCACTTGAACACTGATTATCAAGTTCAGACATTGGGGGAAATGGGGCAAACAGGGCCGGAAGGGGAAACGGCCAATCTACGACCCCACCGATCTAAATTGACTTCCATGCCCCACAGGATAGTACTGACTTTGAGGATCTGTCCAGCCCTCCTCAAAGCCCCTTGAGGTTCACAGTTCTAGTCAAGGAGCTAGATGAAGAATCCAGTGAAAACCATATGACTGTACCGGAGGGCTCAATTGGATCCTCTATAAATCCAACTCAGAACACCTGCCTCGAGTTCATCAGGGAGACCACGGCTACATCAGGACACTCAAACCAAGTCTGCAGCCTTCAGGAAAGCCTCAGACTGCCAACAGTGACGGTCTCATTGTGCCTTCGAGAATGTGGGCATAAGTTAGGAGGGTTCCGTTGAGTCTCTGGTGCCACAAAAACCACAAGAATCAAGAGGCCAATTAGACAAAGTCGTCCACCCTGCAAAGGGACAATTAAATACAAAGAAAAACGTGGTGAGACGAGGGGCGGTTTGTAAAGCTCAAAAACGAAAAACAACAGCTACTCTCATGAAGCGGCAATTACAGAGTAAAGAATTTGAAGCCTTCTTCAAAAAGAAATTTGGCTCTCTTTCAGAAAAGCTGACGGAAGCTTCTGATGCAGAAATCTTGGAAGTAGTGGAGGATCCCTCTAATCTGGCTATGGAACAACCCAGGAGAAATTGTTTTGAAGATCAGCAATTGCCGCAGAAAGAAGCGGAAAAGGTAACATCGGTCTCCTCGAGGTCTAGATACACAATAGCCGCAAACCATCTAAGATGGCACTGTACCCCCACGGATCCTCAACCAGTTCTGACAGCGTCTCCCGCAAAAGACTCTCAAGACAATTTCAGTGAACAAGGTATTCCCCACGAGGCAGTAAGCATTGTGATAGTGGAAATCATAAAAGGCAGGACTTTGATGACAGTGAATAAATTGCCTCCATCGGTTGATGAACGGGGTGGGCATTCCGGAAACAGAGGAGGGATAGTAGGATCTCGTATCGATCAAGCCCAACCATCAATGCAGGATACAGAACACTTTACCTGCGCTAGATCCTGGTCCACTGAAAACGTAAACAACAAGGATGAAAACCAAAGCTCAAAAAGCCCAGTGAATGAACGTTCTCATTTACCTAATAAAGATCATAGACAACGAGATAAAGTACGCAACCAAACTTCCCCTCGAAAAAGGTGGACCTTATGACGCTAATGTTCAGCATCACAATAGCCTTAGCCCCATTTTGTAAACTATATGAGGCATTGCAAGATGCCCAGAAGGATCAGACCTCTTTGTTAACATCAATGAGTGTAAAGTTAGCCTTTTTGGAGGGATATATAACGGCAAGCACCGCAGAGAAAAACCAAATAAAATCCATGGACAAGGAGCCTGACTAAATGGCACTTGCTCGCCCCAAGGGGATAGGCGGGCTGGATAAACATCATGAGGAGCAACCTCCTCTCATAGGGATTGGTTTGTCCATATCCGATCTAGGTCGCTCAAACAACTGACTTAATACCGCCTCCATTGGAGTTCTCAAAAACAAGATGGGATGTGGGAAAAAAGATTGATATAGCCCCTTTCCACCACGATAGCAGAAGAAGCAACCCACCTCGAAATGGGCGATACATCAAACCAACATTGCCCTGGCCACCCTATGCAAATTGCAAATAGTAATCTAAGGCTTGAAAGCTCTGATCAGAAAAAATTGATAAGTAGTAACCAACCAAGCACATCTGAAGCCCATCCTCATGTCACATCACGAGCATCCTTTGGGATTTTTTCCCAAAAAGCATTGAACATACAGGCTTCTGCCTTTGAGCCAAGAAAGCCTGTAAGAAACCCCTTGAAGCCAAAAGAAATATTCAGCGCAAACGACACCTTCCGCAAAAAATCTTGAACACCATGCCTCTACGGGAGGAGACGCAAGTAAAACTACCAGGAAAAGACAGAAGGGTGAGTGAAGATCTGTCATCAGGAACCGACAAAGAGGATATCTCCATTGATCTCCTCAATTTGAGCACATACACAATCGGAAACTGAACTAATCACCACTCTCCCATTAAAATGAAAAATTGAGGAAACTGCCACCGAGGCAGTCCCTTATGAGCATCCTACAAAGCAGCCTTTAATGGAAGTAACATCTCTGGCTCCTACGAAGTGCCAAGCCAAGCTAAAACATATAGATAAGACAGACCATAGAAAGGGTTTGCCTGTCAACCGTTCAACTCAGGACAAAGAAGCTCAACTTAAGAGCAACCTCAAACATAGGGGCAGTCGCAGAGAAACTAATCCGGAGGTGAGACCTAAAGCAATCAGCCAGGACAGACAGAGATCACCCTCGATTTGGGAGACAGTCCACTCAAGGAGGATGTCGAAAATAGGGGGCCTCTCGAATAACGCCAAATCAGGCGCCTTTGAACATAACAAAAAGAGATATGCAAATTGCAAAGGAAATAAGGTCACACAAGCTCACTTATCACCCTGAAGCAGTTAAATTACCTAGGACATCCAATAATGTGCCTTCCCCCCCTGATTCCCCACAGTAGCAGAACTTTCCTCTTGGAGAGAATGAGGACCATGAAGGATAACCTGATCCTAAATCGTCGAACCATCACTGGCATTTTCACACAAACCCCAAACTTGAGAGCCCTTAGATCCAACGATCTCAAGGTGGTGGAACCTAATGCCAGTAGGGGAAACGATAGTTTGTTTCTTCACGTGGAATCTCCAGTAATTAAGAAAATCTTATTGGAGGCGACGGGACATCTCCATGACCTGAGTTATAATTTGAGAGAAACAAATCCAGATGGCACTCTAAAGTCTGATATTAATTCGGGGAGTACACTCCAAGCTTGCAGGAGAAAGGAGAGAACTCCCAAAGGCCACGATGTAAGGCGGGATCATCAAGATGCTATGGTAGACAAATTAGAGAGGCTGCCTCAAGATCGTGAATCAAAGCACTCTAAGGCCTACAGGTCTTCAGAAAACCCTTCAAAGAGCGTATGAGCTCCAACGCGACCATTTGAGGAAACAAGGAGAAAGGAACAAAGGGCCGGAAATAATGAAGATCAGGATCCGGAGGATCAGGCCCCAAAGGAGAGAGCTCCTAAGGGTCCCTATCCTCGGCGAGAATCCCTAGCTTCCCACCATTTGGAGGGAAGACCTAGGAAGGGAGATCTCCCACCCAGGAGTCTTCCTACTCAGCACGCATCTCCGGTTAATTGGTCATGGAAGACAGTTGCGAAAAGGAGTGACCGTAGGTCTTAGCCACCAGAAAGGAAGACCGTGGCAGTTTTGGCTATAGAATCACCTAAACAAATGCCAAACTGACAAAAAAAACCCATCAAACTAGGCTCCTGGAACACAAGAGGTTTCAGTCATCTAACTACTAACACTGACGTCAACCTGGGAAAATTAGACATCGTATGCTCACAGGACACTTGGCTTTGCACTAAACCAACGCTCAAAAGGATATGATATATCGTTCTTCGATGCAAGAAAAGGTCTGAAAGGTTGTCCCAGGTCGGGATTGCTTACTGCAGTTCGCAGAGGGTGCGGCATATCAATTAAGCACTGTATTCAATCAACAGAATTTATTTTGGCAAATCTCCTAAAATGGTGACAAGCACCTATAGTGGACGTGATGTCAGGCCTGAATTCATTCTTCTGATAAATACATACTGGAACCCCTCTGCTACCTCTGCTATAACCACCAAAGCATTCCTGGAGGCAATGGAAATGGTAATTGAGGATGCATTAGATGGCTCTGAAATAAACCATCTGATAATTAAAGGGGACTTAAATGCACTATGTCACAAGCCAGAAACATTGGGTAAGAGGAAGATCGCTCTGCGGAAGCCGAAGAGTGGGGTCGGCATTGGGAATCTTTAATGAATGCCAAGTACCTCCACAACTTGCATTGCTTGGAGTCAAACGATATACTTAAAATCCCCACATGGGAAAGACAGGGAAGAGGCTTCAACATTGATAATACCTATGTCTCAAGAGAGCTTCTGGCCCTAATCACGACCTTTGAGGTCTTGAGGACTTTACACAGCAATCACAACCTGTTAATGACCACGTGGTATACGGTTCCTCCAAGCAGGCAAGAAATGTGTACAAAGATTGAAAGTTGCGGGAAGGGAGAACGACTCAAACTAATGGAGGGTGCAATTTTGAATCTCACGGCCAGATACATTGAGACCACTCCAAACAAGACCAGCAAGACACGTAGTATAGTGGACTACCAACCTTTACTCCAGGCCTACAAGAAACCACCAAACTCGGGCAGAACCGACTTTAAGCATCACCTTCATAAATTCAATATGCAGTTGGTTGAACAAAGAAGCTGGTTAGGCAAGCCAAGCGACTAGACTCTATTTACAAAACTGAAGAAACATATACAGAAGCTCTGGTGGTGAAAAAAAGATATAGAGCATGGCTAAGGCACCAGCGAGCTACCTTGTACCAATTGGACTCGGAAACAATGCTGAAAACATTGTGTGGTAAGTCATGCGCAGCCTTCTGGTCCTTGATTAAAAAGTCAATGAACATTTCCAAAAATGAACTACAGAATAAATGTGGAAGAACAAAAGTGGATTGATCTTTTTGCCAATTTATGTAAGAAACCATCAAACAAACCCCTCACGAGCTCCACTTCGGGACATTCGAGTGGTCCCTGAGAAATCCCAAACGATCTGGAAACCATTTTAGCCAAAATTAGAAAGTTAAACAACTCCAGAGCTGGGGGCCTGACGGGATAACCAATTTGGACCTGAAACAACATCAAGTGGTTTGGGCGCCATTTATCAATAAGGTCTTTGAAAATTGAAAAAAAGAAATAATTATTTCGGCTTCTTGGAAAAGAACCCACATCGTCCCAATTTTGAAGAGAGGAGCGAGAGACGACCCCCGGCACTACAGACCCATTGCGCTTTTAGATTCGATAGGAAAAATCTTTGGCTCATTGGCTTTGGACAAGTTGCAAGAATGGACAAAAGCCAGTAAAATGGCAGACCCAATGAAAGCAGTCTTTGTAAAAGTCCTAGGGACTGCGGCAAATATACTGGCATTGAGCATCCTGAAAGCGAAAAGCAAAGAGCATAAACCATCTGTTTTCTTAGCATTTGTAGACCTGGTCCAGGCGTTCGACCAGGTCAGCAGGGAGGCTTTATGGAAGAAACTGAAGGCCAACAACTGACCGGACGAAATCTTGGAACCTAGTCAAGCCCTCTATACGGAGACATCAATTCGAGTTAGACTAAACAACACAGAACTCCTGTCAACGAAAATAAAAACGGAAAGAGGAGTGAAACAAGGGTGCCTCTTAGCACCAGCTTTATAAAATGCATTGATCAGTGACTATAAAGACACCAAAATCGGAGTCAGAATGTTTCCACCCTCCTTGGGCGATGACAAATTGTCAAGGATCTTATACGCTGATGATATTATACTAATGGATATGACCATGATAGGTTTACATAGGCAGCTAGTAAACCTGCAAAACTGAGTCATAACAACTTAGAACTCAACAAAGAAAAAACGAAAATAATGTCCTATGCGAAACAAAGAAAAAAGAAGGACAAAACGAAAATAAGGTTGGAAGGGAACCTGTTAGAAAAGGTTGACCATTTTCGTTACTTGGAAGTAATTTTAAGGAACAGTGCAACAGAAATACCAATGCAGGATCATCTTTTCGGGAAAACTAAAACCCTTGTAGCCCAAGCAAAAACTGTCAACAAGAAATATGGTTGTTTCACCCTAAAACCCATTATTAACTTCGACAAGGCAAAGGTTGTCCCAAGTTTGACTTACGGTGCCGAAGCAATGCCAATGCTGCCGGAAATTCTTTGGCTCAAACTGGAAGGCCTTTTTTGGCGTTGAGTTCTGCACCTGCCAAATTCAACTCCTATGGCAGCGATTCGCAAAGAACTGAGCCTCACGTCACTTAAAGCAATAGTGGCTCGAAATAGGCTCATGCTGTATATGAAGATCATTCTCCCTAATCTTCCGAAGATCTTAAAGGAACTATGTCACAAACTTAAAAAAAGGCTCATGTAAGACCATGTCGACTTGGGGGGCAAAAAATAGGTCCCTCCTAGAGTCAATCGAAAGCTCAGAGGAGGAACTGGTAAACAATCCTACTAAGGTATCAAAGCACCTGCTCCAACTTGACTGGATCCAAACTTTGGATGAAACAACAACGTTAAAATTGACATCGTTTTTGCCTCATAATTCGTTCAAGGTAAAAAGGTTAGGAGCTATTTAGCAAAATTCCCTGATCTCAAAATCCGACAGTTTTCTGAGGATCAGACTGAACCTATTGCTCACTAATGAAATCCTATCAGCAAGAGGTCAATCGAGCTCCAATCATTGCAGATTCTGCAAAAATAAGGCTGTTGTGGAGAACATTAAACATCTGCTCCTAGATTGTTTGGGCAGTAGTCCGGCCCGGGAGATGCATCTGGACCCCATGTTTCGAGAGCTGCACTACTTTGATAGAGATCGGTGGTAGGCCAGGCTAATGAGTGGGGAGAAGTTCCGATGGGTGGTGGCAACTGTCTATTTCTTTCAATCACTAGGCCTGGATAGGAAAAAAGTTTGATCATCTGGAACAAAGACAGGAGCGGTTAACGATCCACTCTAACCTGGAACACTGGGGGAAAACTTTGATGGGGAATGCCTATCTTTGATTGGCGAGGGGCAACTGAAAACATTATGCCACCATGGAATCAGTCTTTCGATGTGGTAAATTAAACTTATTATGAGATAAATGGACTACTAAAGAAATGAAAAATCCTATCAGCAAGGACTGTGGGATGAAAGTGAAAAATCAAATTAGGAGTAATTTTTGTAAAAATTGTAAATTCAATTAAAACCAAATTAAAATATATATATATGGTTACCTCCCTCTTGCACATGTCAACATGACACTGTTGTGTGCCAAACAGCATCTATTCTATCTTGGAGGGTGGTGGTCTGACATTTCCCAGTGAGTTTAGCATGAACATATCCATATGGGATGCAGTTTCACTTTTTACTCTGGTATGTGAGTTTTTAGGAATTGATAGAGCTGTGGGACGGTTTATAGTGACATTTTCGAACATCACATTTTCAAAAAGCCATTTTTTTACCACAAAAATGGCGGAAAAAAGTTTTTGAATGTTTTCTTTATTTAATTTTTTTAATGGGGGGTACTCCCCAACCCCCTGTTTTTTTGACACCTTTTTTTTTTTTACTAACGACACAAACATAAAACATATAAAATAAAAAAGAATACATTCAGAATTTGTTTTCGTCATTTTTGTTCCGAGATTTTGGCATGTCGAAAATGTGTTTTTCGAAAATTTAACTGGATACCCTGTGGGAGACCATTAGCGATTGGTATGTGGCTATGATCAGTTGGTATAGGGTAGGATTACACAAATTACATGTCATGCATCGACATCTGCTTACCCAGTACAATGGTTTAATCTTCCATTCCTAGCAAAAATCTTGTTGAGGTTACTATTGTGGCTGATAATAACAACGTTCACTTTTCCTACTTCCCCTCTGTCTCACCAGGCGTTTTAGCTGATGGGCAACCTTTTCCCTCCCATTTTCCTTTCCCGCCGAGCTCTGAGGTGGCAACCATACTGCGAAGTTGGCTGACAAGAGTATTCAGGAGGGTCAGCGGTATATTAGCATTCTTGCAGAATGAAAACTACAGGGCACGTGATGCATGGGCCGGACAAACCAGTGACTGTGTAGTGCTGCATGCAAGAAGGGTGTACATTGTTCAGGTAAGTGCTCTCCTGATTCTGCTCTTTTGACACACTGGCATTGCAGTGGGGGCTCACCAGCAAGGGGCACCCCGGAGCCACCCTTACCAAAGTGACTTGGACCAATCTTTTATTTTTCATTTGCATTAAGAAGAAAGTGAGTGCCTTTCTATATGAAAGCAGGAATATGTCTTTTTATGGTGGATTAGAATGTGGCATGTTAACTATAAGATATTAATTGATTCCTCTTGGGAACACGACATTTTTTAAATATATCATCATAGCCAGCATACCATTATTTTCCTATATGGACAATACTAGCATTAGTAGTTGCAGTCAATACTGGCCTTATTGGTCACAGCCAACAGGTGTGTTCTTACATTGGCAAATACTGGCTTTAATTGGCGCAGCCATTAGGAGTGTTTTTACAGTGGTAAAGACTGTTCTTACATGCCACACCCAGCTGAAGTATTCTTACAGTGGAAGATTCAGGCATTACTCGTCACAGCCAAAAGGAGTGTTCTTACAGTGGCAATACAACCCTTCATGGGCATAACCGACATGAGTGCTGAGTGCTGCTACAGGGCAAATGCTGGCATTACAGGGCACAGCAAACAGGAGTGTTATTAGGCAAATAGACATGTGTTCCCTTTTAACCTCCAAACACTATGACTACCATAATGCAACAGAAGACTGTTGAAGCGGGGTCTGCTGTCCCCATGTGATGAAGCGACTACTGCTCTGCAGGAGCACAGGCATGAGTAGTGGATCAAATTCTTAATCAGCCCCACACTACTACTAACCAACAGTGAGCCCAATCATAAAGGTGAAGCAGGCACAGCCAATAGGTGCAGCCTCTTTGCCTTTTCAAGGTATTGTGGGCCTAGGGCAAGCTATACCCTTCAGGAGAGATGTGAGCTAGCACAGAAGCAGGCCAGATGAATACATCTCAGTACCAAAATAAAAGATTGTCAAACCAAGGTTCTATAAAAATAGGGTACTTTCATTAAACTAAACATACAAATACCTATACTCCACCCCTGTAAGAGACACAGAATATGCTGATTTTGTAATGAACGGGGGGAAATAGAGGTCTGCAGGCAGGGGTGCAGAGCTAATAGTTTCAGCAGCATTGTCAAGTTCCCTGAAGATGTCTTTTAAAAGGATTAAGAGTGGAGTCTTACTAGTCACTTGGGCCCTTTAAGGCAGACCAGGCGGACTAAAATACACTTTCTCCAGCATTGGATTGTTCATAGTTTCACGTGCAGTTAATAATATTCCCCTTCTTCCTGCTGGGAATCCACAGTAATATTAAGTATTTTAATGGAAAGCCAAGAAACTGCATTCACTTTAGTGTTCTCTTAGGGTTGGTTGTTTTGGGTCATTTATCCTTCCACCAATAGTCAGTGCCTCCCTTTGCTCCACCCCCGTGGCCATCTTAAGATTGTGTAACATACGTTTAGAGTTGGGAGTTCTCTCCAAAGTTCTTAATTTATTCAACATTTTCTTCAAGAATCCTCAGCACTCAGCTTTACATTTTACCATCATTTGAAAGCTACAGATAGGTTCTTTACTATTCTGGGGTTTAGAAGTTCCTGCACTCATTTGGTGCTCCCCTACAGGGTGCATATCCTCCGTGTTCATCCAGGGCTGAAACTAGTGAAGTTTTCCTTCTTTTCCCATCACCATCGCTGACTCATAGACCAAAAAGAGCCTTTTCAAGACGCCACCTATAAACTAAATCTATGTGGAGGATAGACATCTGTAATGTCTCTATGGTCTGTACCGAGATCATAATTGGATTCCTGTTCCTTTTGCAAGTGTATTTCTGATAAGACTCTGAAAGATAGACACAAGAGACTCATGGTTTGGCTCAATGAAGGCACTTTAGCCTCTGACTCTGCTTCAGTGTGGCGCTATGCTTTGTTGTGTTCTAGCAGGCCCCCAAAGCGAATTCCCACTCCTAAGAGGTTGAGATACCATGAGGTGAGTTACTATGGGAAAAGGGTGAAGAAAGGTGATATAACCCGTGCTCTAACAGGGCCTCATAAGCCTGTCATACCTGATGAAGTCTTCTAATTGCAAAAAACAACACTGTTTACAAAGCCCTCGACAACAACCAGATTCTCGAGCCACACCATACCTAATGCATCTACAACTCAGCCGACGATATCAAACCCTCAACAGCTCTGGCGGCAATCTTTTCATCAACGACCACGAGTGTGAAAGCATCCTCCACCGCTTACCTTGTGCACAACCCCATTGACGACCACTGCTGACTAATCCTTGGCAACCTCATCAATGACTATTGACTTGCCAATGGCCTCATCTAGGTACCTTTCACCAATGCGTCCACACACAGTTCCTGCACTGCTGAGGTCGCCTAAAAGACCTAAACAACCCCTGTTCACACTACAGCCTTATGCCCTGCCTAATTTGTCAGTACCATCCAATCTTTCTCCTGAGGACATCTTAGGACAAACCATTGAACAGACTTTGAATGCTCAGAAGAAGTGTTTTCCGAGCATGAGGAGGAGTTATCTGGTTTGCATCCGGAACAGCCCCTCTCTCCACCAGTGCTTCCAACGGCAGCACAACTTCCCATGGCCCTACCAGGCACCTCACAGCCAGGACATGGGGTGCATTATCTGTCTATGGACATTTTATCCACCCTCCAAACTCTAGTATCAGAGCTCCAGGCAAGGGTCCCTGCTATTCCTCCTCCATCAGGCCCAATGCAATGCTTGTCTATGCCGCCCAGCCCTGGCCTCTACACCACCAACTGCGCCCGCCTTCACCAGAGAAACGACAGTCTCAATGGCCCTCATTGTAGGTTTGCCGGCATCGCACCGGTAATTCGGGTGGGACACCAGCAAATCTGCCTTACCGTCTCTGCTGCCCAATATCCTGGTATTGCAGAGATATTACGGGGGGCAGAGAGCCGGTAAATTCCCTATTGATAAAAAACTGGAAGCTTTTGCACTGCTTAAGGAGGGCAAATCCGCCTCTGACTATGCCATCTCAATGGCAGTTGATATTGCCGACACAGGATTCCACCAAATGGGTAACAGTGCAGTCCTGCGACACCAAGGTTGGCTGACGGACACACATTTTAGACCCAATGTACAGGCCAAGGTCACTGATATGCCCTGTGATGTAGATGACCTATTTGGAAAAAGAGTAGTTGATACTCTGCAAGCCATTAAAACACAGACATAGCCCGGTCCCTGGGCACTCTAGACAAAGAAGGAATTTTCAGTCCTTTCAATAGAAGCAGCACCACTTCTCCAGATCCAGCAGTGTATACCACTTCTTTTATCACTCCCAGGCAAACAGAGGAGCATTGTACACTTCAGATGAGCAGTATAAGCCTCGATCATAGCCTTACAGAGGTGCTCACAGGCAGTCCAACCAGCACATTTGACTCCTGCACAGTGCCTCCCTTCCGTTTCAGTACCCCAGCGAGAGGGTGCTGACAAACAACAACAGGCAGGTGCTTTTGTTAGTGAAGCAGGGTCATGCACTCAATTCGTTTAACCACTGCCTACAATCCGTGTGCCGGCAAACCTTAAAAACATCTTCATGCACTTTAGCTAGATGTGCTCTTTGTCCTGTCCAAAGGAGCTATAGAGTAAGTCCCACCCTCCCAGTCGAATCAGGCCATATAATCACAGTATTTCCTGGTGCATAAAAAGGTCAGGCGAGTGGACACCCATCCTCTACCTGCGATGCCTAACACAATTCCTCTGCTCCCAGGAATCTCAAATGGTCACACTACAAGGAATCCTCACCCAGCTGAACAAGGGAGATTTTCTATTATCCTTAGACATGGAGGACTCCTATTTCCACATCGCCAATCACCATCGGCATCGCAATTTCCTGTGCTTCATAGTGCTTTGTAGTTTAAAGTACTTACCTTTGGCTTCAAGTCCTTCCCACGGATGTTTACCAAATGCCTGTCTACCTTTATTCTAAGGAATCCCTCTCTACCTTTATTTGGACGACTGGTTGATCAGAGCACTTTCCTTCGAACTGGGCCTACAACACACAACTGCCACAAAAGCTCTTCTGACATCATTGGGCTTCTCGCTCAGTTACGAGAAGCCATGTATGACGCTGTCACAGCAGGTCCTGTTTCTGGGGGCACACCTGGATACCATGATTTCCACTGCCACCCCATCAGCCTACAGGGTCGTATCAATCCTTTCAAAGGTACAAGCATTGCTTTGGACATGATGTCCTCGTGCATCACGCTTATCAAAAATTGCAGGCCCCCTGCAAGAATTTCTAGATGCCCGCTGGGACGAAGTCTCCAGACACTGGGACAGCAAATTAGCCATTACCCGTCCCGTCCACAATGAACTGGACAGGTAGAAGGATGTCAAGAACCTTACCTTTCATAGCCCATCAAGCTAGTGTGACAACAGATGCATCCATGGAGGGCTGGTGAGCCCACACCACCAATCTTCATCCTGGAGGCCTGTAGCGGACAGGGGAAAAGTCTCTCCACATCAACCTTCTAGACCTTAGGGCAGTGTTCTGGGCCCTCAATTCTTTCCTGACACATCTTCAAGGGAAAGTGGTACGGGTGTTATTGGGGAACATGACCATAATGTTCTACATCCAGAAGCAAGGTGGTACCAGATCTCCGATCCTTTCCTATGAGGTGCAGTCTCTGTACAACCAGCTTTCCAGGAGATGGGGCAAGGTCCTCCACCATGACCCATCCTCGCTCAACCTTTCTTATTTTGTAATGGGAAAGGCCTAGCGACTCCAACAGCAGAATTGCAGGGGTCCCTGAGTCTTGCCTTGGTGGCTGTCACTGCTACATTTATTTGTTAACGGGCGGGAGGAGCCACCAGGTGAAGGCCCAGTGACCACCCCCAGCACAATTGCAGGGGTTCCTGTGTTTTGCGCCAGCGGCATCCGCAGCTGTTTTGTTTTAAAAAAAAAATGCAGCAACAGGGCCACCAGGCCAAACGCTGTCAACCCCTTAGCAAAAAGGGTGGGGGCGGTGGGAAGGGGGCTTACCTGGGCCTTGGGGCTGGGGCTGGCTGCAGCAGCCAATAAGGAAATGCCTTATTTGGCTTCTGCAACCTGTCCTTGCTTTCTATGATTGGCTATCTCTCTCAAACACACAGAGACAGCTAATCATAGAAAGTTTACCAGAGTTTCGGCTTAGAGTAAGTATTCTCCCAGGTATTTGGCAGAATTTCGGCCAAATAGTTACTCGAAGCTGAAATTCGGTACACCCCATGTAAAATTACTTCCCATAAAAAATAGGAAACACACAAAGGAGCTAGTCCCACTGCATTTACCCACAAAGATCCATGGATATGTTTGGAATAGCAGCACACATAGTGCCATAAGACGAAACCTTTATTAGTACTTGCAATTTGCATGAATAATTCGATTTTTATTCGCCTATAAAATATTCCCATTGGGAATGGGATTTCCATTTTTACTCCCTAAAAAAAGATTTTACTGCCAACTTTAAAAAATAGGGAGTAAAATACTCTGACTTAGAAATCGTTTTTGGCGCACTGGACGAGCGGCTCAAAAATGGCTGGAATGCAGGGAGGCAATGGATTGAGTCAGCGGTTCGATAGCTTGAGGGCGGATCGAAAGCGGTTGGTGTTAAAGACAGCTCCAGTTATTTGCATTAGCTCAACAAGGCGTCACAAGATGGCTAAACTTGATAAAAGCCTGAAAACATAATGCTGAGCTATTTCTCGACTTCCGGTTGCTAGATAACCCCACCCAGGGTCTCCATGATCAGGGTAAATCCTTTGTTGTGCACTATCCTGTGAATAAGGTTTTCAGAGATGACTTGCTGGGCGTGAGACCTTAAGTGAGCAGGTTCGTAAGTAGCAATGGTGTAGGCCATGTCCTGCCAGTAGGTTACCCCAAATGTTCCTCTGGGAAGGTTGAGGGAAAAGACTTGCCCTTTTCCTGGAATTCTTTGTCTTCACCTATATGGAAGAGGACTTTGGAACAGACTATACCCCCCACAACAATGTTCCTGGTGAAATCATTCTTCGTCAGTAGTCCAAGTACAGGGTCTTGTCCCCTTACATAGGCAATCTTCTATAGTGTATTGGTTCCCTCCTAGTCTCCAGTAAAATGTCCTATCCTGGCTGTTTAATAGTCTGCTGCCTGGTGATGTCAGACCCAGAGTGCTTATCCTATAGGAAGTGGTGAGGGAGAACAGGAAGTTTGAGATCCATAGGAAATCCCAAGGTGGTGGAACCACTCTCTTGCTTTAAAATCCTCTCTGGAGCTACTCTACTCTGTCCTCTTCTCCTGTCTTTCTAGATCAAAGAGTCGCTGTGAATAACCACCTTGGTGTGATTTCTTTAGCCCGGTCTGAGCTTGTTCTTTGAAACATGCTTCATCTTTCTGCCCACTTGGGGCAGTTGATGTCTTCCTGGAAGGTGACAAGCCTTTCTCTGGGTAAGACCAAGGCTTTTGCTGGGGCTGCTTTGGGTGAAACTCAGTCTGAGGCAGTGTTAAGACAGATTTCTGAACTCTGTCCTGGCGGCGAAGAAGTTCAGAAGGCCAACCTAATTACTTGGAACAGGGTAACCTCTGGACAAGCCAGACCAATCAGGGTAGCAATCGCAGCGGTCAAGACTAGGTCTCAAGAGGGGTGAGGGTGACTGAAAGCCCGCAATGAGCACACAAAGCAAGGACACTTACAAATTACTCCAAACAGGTGTTATATTAAAAATATATACACATTTATTCCAAGGCCTTTAAAACAATGACCGTAGCGAGAAATCACAATACAACTCTAGTAAACCAACACATACCATACCAATACAATATATATACAAATACAAACAAGTCTCAAGCGTTAGATGCACGAAATGTGTGGTCCATCTAAAAGGGAAGGAAAACAGGCAGTGCGAAATAATGCTTAGACCCAGTCTGCCTTCAGAGGCACCTAACTAAAAGGAAGTCCGAGCCCTACGAAGAGTGGACCCTTGTGCTCAAAAGTACCTGCACACGCTGGTGCCAACGGGCAAAAGGGGAGGCTCTTCGAGGGAAATCAGGCAGTTCAGTTTAGTGCACAAATGAAGAAGAACAGTGTTCCGCGACTCAAGCGCAGCCTCCACGGTGGGCAGAAGCAGAGCGCGAGTACGGAAAGGCGTGCTGTTTTGACACAGCGGGGAAAAGCTATGGGCTCCTGCAGGAGGGCGACCAGTTCCTAGCTATGCTACTCACCGGTCCCCGATGCAAGCAGGCCCAGGCTTCTCCGCGTCAGTTTCAGTCGCTGGCAGGTTCAGAAGAGCAGAGGACGTCTCGTCGTCGTGTTGAGTCTGCAGCAGCAGAGTTGAGTAAAAGACGTCCCAAATGAAGGAACCCGCACAGTTTGTTACCACAGCAGGGCAACGGAGCGGCCGTGTGTATCTAAGCCAAATGTACACTACTCACTTCAGACCTGGGAACGCCAAGTGTACGAATCGTGTGAGAGTGACAAGGACTCGAAATACTACACAACCTGGTGGCGGTTACAGAGCAAGACTCCTGTGTAGGCTGGTCAGTCTGCTGGATGGCCCAGAGACGCTTCCGAAGTTTTACGAGCAGGAGATGGTGAAGATGCCGAGAATAGCTGTCCCCGCTATTCCAAGGGTCGAAGTACCAGTACAGGCCTTCTGGTTCGATCAAAGGTGAAAAGGGTTTCACAAGGCGACAGCAGTGCAGAGGAGCAGTCCTTCAGCGGGTCACCAGCGATTCCTCGGTTCAGCCTCTTGGTTGCAGGATACTTGGCTCCTGTATTCCTTTGTTCGTGAGAACTCAGGAGATCGACATGGTAGTGGTGTTTCCAGCCCCCTCTTATCCACGGTTCCCTTCACGCCAAAACGGAGGGGACCCAATGGGAGATCCGCTCATCAACACTCACACCATTCGTGGATCTATCACGGACCACGGTGGTCCCAGGCATTCACACCACCCTAGACTCTCTGGCACCCAGGATGTGTATTGGGACCAGACATCCCAGCCCACATCCTGGAGGCACACACCAGGCATGTAGAAGCCCGCGAAAGCATCCGTGTTTCGCGGGAAAGTACATGCCCAAATAAGGAAGGCCCCGGGTAGGCTCGACCTGGGGAAGGTGAAGGGAGCAAGACGGTCAGCGGACTGGACAAAGGAGCCTCGTGGTCTGGCCATTTTGGGAGCCAGGCCACCATTTTGGGCTAAGCGCGAGAAACGCGCTTAAAACGCCAAAAGGAGCTCAAAACACAAGATACGATCGCTGCCACCATTCCCGTCTGTGAATCACTTGCACCGATCCGTTACAATCCTAAAAGAGTATCTAGGGCCTGTAGAAGGCTAGAGACCCAAGAGAGCAGTAACTTAGTTTACAGTGCCCTCTTGTATCATGTTGCACGAAAGCCGCAACATGATAAAAGAAACTACGGAAAACAGCGTTTCCCGGTACTGACTGTCTTAAGGGCATGTCAGTTTCCCCGTAAGAGTGGAGCAAAAGCCCAGAGGAGTGCGGCAGAAGGCTGCACTTCTCTGGCAAAGTCGAGAACAAGGTGAAAAACAACAGCAAAAAGTTTAGGGGTTGCCACATGGAAGGACAATTACCTACAATTACGAAATATTTCCTAACAGGCAGTGAATACATAGGATTCCTGACAGGGAGGAAATTAACAGTGAAGCTGACAATAACATTACACCAAAAGGTTTTGCCCAGCATAATGGTGGATTCCCAGAGAATAACATGGCTAAATCAGACATGGTTTATAGATGTTCGTGATTTTGCATCATGATTACCCTTGATTTAAAGCAGAACCTGGCAGCTGGAGCTTTGGGCTCTTTCATTCGTTTGGCAAGAATGCGCATGTTACTTTCGACTGCAATGTTGCCAAGCTGCAAGGCAGCTGCTGAGAGGTGTCAGTAGATGGGCTCATCAGTTACATGTTTTCACTATGCTTTTTTAGCAAACAAAGGACTGATTAGCAGACCTCACTTTCAGAGACAGAACTACCCACATCCTTTTACATTTAAAAAAATCGAAAATGCTCAGGCTATGCCACCCTCAGATGGCATTCTAGAACTCCAGCCAAACATGGTTGCTCTTCTAAGGGTCTGGCTCATCAAGGTGAACGTTTCAATTGGGGTTATCTGTATTGGAGTGATGAGATACAGGTGTATGCTGAACATCCATATTCAACCCTTGTAACGCTAAGTCCCAATGCAATAACTTTGGATTGAGTCCCTGCATGGCCATTAACCACCAGTGGTGTGTATGGATAGTACCTTGAGACCCAAAAATGCATTGTTTCAACTTGCACACAGTCCATACACAACAAATACCTCTTTCAATTATGGCCCAGTTTCCCTCTCTCTTGGCCAATCACCTGCTAATATATGTGATGGGCTGTTCCCCCCCCTTCTGAGTTTAGCTGTGCTGAAACCACTCCAATTTCAAATCACATATGTCTATTTGGATAATAAATTCCTTTTCATAATCCGGAATCTTTAGAACTGTAGCTAGGCATAAGCTATCTTTTAGGTTCTGGAATGCTGGTCGGCAGGCAAGAGTCCAAGCGACTTTCAGTAACAATTTCGTTGTCAAATCATTCAAGGGCAGGACAATGGTCCCATACCCCTTGATGAAATACTGGTACCATCTGCAATATCGGGTGAGGCCAAGGAATACTCTGTCATGGGCCTGAGTGGTAGGAATGTCACAATCCAGGACCACTTGTACTTTTTTTTTTGGGAAACTTTATTTACAAAACTATAAAATCACATACATTACAATACACTCCATAAGACATTTAAGGTACTTGAAACCATCAAAACACATTTTTTTAAAAACAACTAATTACATTGAAGCATATAACCACACATAGCCCCCAGCCTAATTCACCACATCCCCAGTCACCTCCCCCCAGCCCCTATTTACATAAGTACAACACCAAGTCTAGTATAGCTGAAGAAATTTACCCCAAATTTTCTCAAATAAAACCAATTTCCCTTCCCTTCTGTAAAGTGTCCTCTCCATAGCCGCCAAGTCATGCATTTCAGTCATCCACGTCTCAATATTCAGAGATAAAATACCGACTTCCAGTTCCGCAAAACAATTTTCTTACCGATCATTGCCCCTCGGAACAACTGAGTAAGATCCTCCAGAGACTCATCACCCCCCAATATCACCATTTTGAAATCCAAAGCAGGTAAACCCTCAATCACCACATTGCACACCCGACCAACCTCACCCCAGAACAATCTCACCAACCTGCAGTCCCACAGCATGTGCGCCAACGTACCTGCCACATGAATACACCTCCAACAATCCAAGCTCTCTGACATCCCCCTACTCACCATTCTCTCCGGTGTCCAAAAAACCCGATTAAGAATCTTCTTTGAGGCCAAGGAATACTCTCTCATGGGCCTGAGTGGTAGGAATGTCACAATGCAGGACCACTTGTACTTTTTTTTTTGGGAAACTTTATTTACAAAACTATAAAATCACATACATTACAATACACTCCATAAGATATTTAAGGTACTTGAAACCATCAAAACACATTTTTTTAAAAACAACTAATTACATTGAAGCATATAACCACACATAGCCCCCAGCCTAATTCACCACATCCCCAGTCACCTCCCCCCAGCCCCTATTTACATAAGTACAACACCAAGTCTAGTATAGCTGAAGAAATTTACCCCAAATTTTCTCAAATAAAACCAATTTCCCTTCCCTTCTGTAAAGTGTCCTCTCCATAGCCGCCAAGTCATGCATTTCAGTCATCCACGTCTCAATATTCAGAGATAAAATACCGACTTCCAGTTCCGCAAAACAATTTTCTTACCGATCATTGCCCCTCGGAACAACTGAGTAAGATCCTCCAGAGACTCATCACCCCCCAATATCACCATTTTGAAATCCAAAGCAGGTAAACCCTCAATCACCACATTGCACACCCGACCAACCTCACCCCAGAACAATCTCACCAACCTGCAGTCCCACAGCATGTGCGCCAACGTACCTGCCACATGAATACACCTCCAACAATCCAAGCTCTCTGACATCCCCCTACTCACCATTCTCTCCGGTGTCCAAAAAACCCGATTAAGAATCTTCTTTGAGGCCAAGGAATACTCTCTCATGGGCCTGAGTGGTAGGAATGTCACAATGCAGGACCACTTGTACTTTTGCCTAAAGAGGTTGCTTCGTACCGCCACCCACTTGTCCTAGATAAGTCACAGTACCCTGCGCTTCCTGCCACTTTAAGTCTTGATATTCAAGCCAGCATTCTGCACGGTTTACAGCACCTGCTTCAGATGGCATTGATGGTCTTCCCAGGTGTGACTAAAAACTGCAACATCATCTAAATAGGCAATGCTGAATTCTTCTAAGCCAGATAGGACATTATTTACTATCCTCTGAAAGGTGGCAGGGGCATTTGTATCCCAGAAAGACATAAAGGTGAACTCCTTTGCTCTGTCAGTCAGGCCAGCCTTCCAGTATCCAGACGTGAGGTCAAAGGTATTCATGTGAGTGGCAGCACCTAACTTGTCAATACGTTCATCTGTATTTGGTATGGGGTAAGCATTTGTCTTGGTCACATTGTTAAGCCCGCTGTAGTCCACACAAAAGTAGACTTCAGCTTTTCCATTGCTGGATTTTTAGGAACCAGCACCACAGGGCTAGCCCATGGCTATGAGATAGCCCAATGACCCACAGGGCAGGACCTCATCCTTAAAGGTGTTCCTTACCTCGTCCGACATCCGGTGACTTCAGCTTTTCACTGTATCATGGTCTCCTATGTCAATATATGAGGCACACTAGTATGTGAGACCAGGTGCCAGTGAGAACAGACCCACAAGCGGGTCCAGCAGCCACTGGTAGTCTCACAATTGCTGTTCTGCCAGTTAGAGGAGATCGGCATCCCCCGTAGTGATCCATCTTTGGCTTCTGTATGTAGCTAGTCTTGGATGGGGTCAGTCTCCTTTTTCAGCTTCACCATCGGTCACCAGAACCAACCAGTAACTATATTTGGCCGTAAAGCTATGAAATTGCATCCTAACACATACAACAATAATACTAAATGTATATCAATCACAATACATCCTTCCATATGATATCATAATAATTGTCATCCCCCAGTTCTCAAATACTCAATCGAGGTCTGACCGGAAAATATCTTAGGTGATTTCTCTTCCAGTCACCCGAGGGTCCCAAATCCCCTGTCCATTTAAACCTAGCACAGGTCCTATTTCCCAACGGCACTCCATTTGCACCACTGAACACACGATTCAGGGGCCAGATTGCTGGCATGTGGTCCTTTGTATACGGAGTATGGGCACAGATTTCAATCATATTGTTAGAACTTATGCTACATCTCATGTTGATGCCCAGGATGCTCTTGGACACCCTCTGGTCCCTAAATTCAATCTCTAGGAAATCCTTAATACTTTCCCCCTGATGGTGCAATCTAGTGCAAGTCACAATGTCTTCTCGAATTATGGATAAGCAGCCACTTACTGGACGAAACCAGTGCGTGCATTTATTTATAAGTGCATCCTTGGTTTCCAGCTGGTTTGGGGCTAGTTTAGGTACCTTGTTCAGAAATACTGTACCCCCCACATACCACCACCTCACCTTGTTCTTTGTTATTCTATGACCGAATCGTGTTCTACAAGCCCTAGATCTGTCACTATGTAATGCATAGTTAGCTGCTACATAGCCAGTCCTAGTAGCTGGCTTCTCTACTGTAGGAACTATGCTGGACACTCGGCCATGATGTCTGACTTTAGGCTGTTCGAACATGTTCAATACTTGATTCCTTGCTCTTGGGATAGAGTCATAAGAACCAGAATGAGGTGGGTCATGCAACACCCTATCCGTGAATGTGTTCATTTGGTCATTACTCTCTCGGGTTGTGGAAATAGACCTTGCCCCTTGCTTACTGCATGACTTTTGTGCAGGTGGTGCATGATTTCCATGGGCCACCTCCTCAGGTGGATTAAGAACCCAGAGAACATTCATCAGTCCAGTTACTAGCCCCGCAGAAGCATCCCCTCTCCCATGGACTTGTACTAAGGCAAGAATTAGCCTCTTCATGACTCCCACCCCGGTCAAAATGAGGCTACATTTACAAGCAGTGGCCATGTGTGCGTGTTGTCGGCGGAATCAATGGTATGCGAGATGGATGGTTTAGGTGAAATGTGTGGGCTGGGGGTGTTGAGGCTGAACAGACGGTCACTCCCAACCAATGCGTCCAGATCACTCAAAGAAATGATGGTGTCGGTCACGCCCTTGGTGTTTCTTATATCCATAGGTGCTGCAGGGCTTAGACGGCCTGAATGTAATGCCTACATTTTAGGGCCTGGGTGGTATATATCTCATCTGCTGCCTTATTAGCTATCGGGGGACAGTTCCCGATCAGCACTCCCCTCCCCCTGCGCCCAGATTTGTGATTCATTCATTGCAGGGCTCAGGTGAGCATGTGTCGGAATAGTCACAAGAACTGCGTTACCCCGCCAGTTCGACCAGTTCTGAGAGAGGGGTTATCTTGGAGGGTGTCCAAGGTAGCAACGGTGGTTACAGGGGTTACGGAACATTGGATCCTCGGAAGTTGAGAGGACTGGCGCGGCGTCAGATATGCCCTCTTTTTGCCTTACCCATTGTGTGTGTCCATCTAGGGCACAGGAAATGCCCTCATGCAAGCCTTCAGTCTTTCCAGTGTCAGCTGTAGCACCGGTCACAGAGTAATCTCGTTACCGCTGTCTGTCCATGGTTTTAGCCCTGCAATCATCATTATTAGAACCAATTCATTGGCTGATCTCCTTTATCAAAGCGTACGCCTCTCCCGTGATTCTTGTGGGGCTGGGGAGCTGTTTCCTTTCAGGACATGTGCCACCGCCAAATAGCAGGGGTCCTGCCACCATTTTCCGCTTGCTGCCACCTGCTCTTCCCCCTGCCCTTCCCCCTGAAAGGGAGTACTGCGAAATAACAGTTTCTTGAGGCCAACCATCACAGTCACAATCGCAGTTAGATACATTTAGGGGTTCTCTCACCTGCCAAGCCACTTCTCCCATTGCTGCTTACTTGTGTGTGCTCCAGTCCAATGTACCTATACTGCTGTTTCCCTCTAAAACCCTGGGGCACCCAGCACCGGCACCCTTAACCCCGTGATCCGCTGTTTGGCTAATGATTGACTTTAGCTTTGGTTAGTCCGAGTGCTGTAAGGCTATGCCTGATGTCAATTCTAAAACGAAATCCCATAGTCCCAGGCTCCAGTGAGGCAAATTATAACTTGAACAAAAACACTGACCCGAAAAGGGAAAAGTGTTTACAAACACTGGTCGCAAGAACTGCTGATGGCTTATAGTTTTTCAAGCTGCGGGCACACGGGCCCCCTCCTGGTCTTGCACACAGAGACGTGTTTGGCAAATACGAAAACAAAGGACTGGGCACTACAGCGCACCACTAGTTATCTGCTTCCCAATCAACTTTTTTCCACACGTCTCCCCTGGTTGGCAAAGCGCTCTTTGGTGGAGATGGATCGGATGGATTAATGCAGAATAAATGCAGGCTGGACGCTCACAACTTCACACTGCTTGCTGTACTGCTCCAGTTCATATCTGTGTCATGTGTTCTGGCAGCCTCTCTCAGCAGTCTATTTCCAGCAAGATGATGTAAAAAAAATACAATTATTTGATTAAATTCAACAATAAAAATAAAAACAAATTCCAGCAACAAGCACGGCGTAGAAAAAGCCAAGGCAGGAGCTCGCCAAGCCCCCCTCCCAATGTCAGAGACTCCTTGCCGCTACTCTGCCACCCCAACACCAGTGCAGCACCCTTTGCAGCAGCCGACCAACACTAAGTCATCTCTGCTGTTATGAGGTTTCAGCTGGTTGCCATGAAAAACCCAATGTGTCTGCCTAGGGACCTTTGTGTGAATGAGGTCATCAATCTCAATGATCTTCTTCAGAACTATTTAGGGTTTAGCCCACTGTTGTGATGTATTAATGCACAGGAGAACTTATAAGTTAATAGATAAGTCTTTATTGTAAGAGCCCCCAGGGGTGGCACATCTCGTCAAAGCCACTCTCCAGCTGACATTGTCCTGGAATCAAAATGATTCCAGAACCATGGCAGGGGAGATGTCGCCCAACATAAACAATGACGTCATATATAGCATCTCCCGCCCCAAAAGATGACACATTTTTGGGAAATAACCAAACGAAATAAAATGAAAAAAGAAATTTGAAAACAAATAAACAAACTACATAACATCAACTTTTATTTTAAAGGATATGGAATCTCCACCAGACCATCACAGAGCAGGATCATATGGATGTACATACTGCTGCAGATCTATAGGCTAATAATAAATAAAATCCCTTCTGAAATTCTGAATGATTCCTCTGTTTTTTCTTGACATTCTATCTCCTTCCAAACACTCCTTGGTCTCTACTCCTGACCCCTGCGAGTCGTTGACAGTGCTCTCCGTCTCCATATGAATGTTCCTCTCCAGCCGTACTACATCGTCACACGACCATCTTTTACCATCTTCCAGTAATACAGACCTCCCCGAAGAACCTATTACTTTTTGGGGGGACCTGAATTTTGACTCCCCTTTTCAATGCTTTTCTGGGTTCTTTTACACAGACCCAATGTCCATCTTTAATTTTGCTACTATTTTTTTTTATTGGTGTAATGATATTCTTTGTATCTTGCTTGCTTTTCCTTCACTCTTCTTACAATGCCACCAATATCATTTGTTACTGAGTGTGGAGCCATCCTGTACGTGTTGAGAGCTTCTGTTAAAGTGTCCTTCCACGGTAAGACATTTGCAATGGCTAACTGAATGATGTTAACAAAACCATTCATCCTCTCTATAAGTCCATTTGCCATGGGATGATATAATGATGTGGTTCTGTGTTGAATAGCTCTCTCCTTCATAAATTACTGTACATCCATTGACATAAATTGGACTCCATTATCCAACACTATTTCCGACAGGTCCCCTTCTCTATTGAACACTTCTTCTAAAAATGTCACTATCTTACTTGCCGTAACTGAACCTTTAACAACGCCCCACTCTACCCCTTTGGATGTGTAATCCAATAAAACAATCATGTACATTTTTTGTGTATCCAAGTTTTCATATGGTCCTGTAATGTCAATTGCTAGTTTAGACCACACTTATTCTGGAATATCCACATTCTTTCCCTTGTCGCTGACAGCGCATGCTAAACAATCATTGACAGCTTCTTCCATCTCCATCTCCTTCCACATGCCTGGCCACCAATAGCTTTCTCTTACTCTCCTTTTTGTGAGACCCTTTCCCACATGGCCTTCATGTGCCAAGTCTATTGTTCTCCGTCTTAATTCTAAAGGCAGAATAATACGGGTTCCTCTGTAAACACACATGGAATCAGTAGAACCTTTGTCTCTTATTTAGAGTATATCATAATGCTCTGATCAGTTTCTTTCCATTCACTCTGAATAGCTCGCCTGAGACATTCCTGTTCAACATCCTCAGACACCGACTTAACCCACTCATCTCTTGAGATACTGGGATTTATGATTGCAATGATGTTCTCAGTGTTTTGGTCATTATGAGAATCTTCAACATATTCACCACACCCACTTGTCCTAAAGAGCACTGAGTTTGATCGGTTCCACTACCCAGAGTGTTCTCTGTCTCTGTAGTTTTCTGGTAATGCCATTGTTTTATAAACCTCTGGCTGCCTTCAGAGTTTTGGTAGACTGTCCCATGTTCTGGACCATTAACCCAAGTACATCATCCAATGTACTCTGGGATGGAGTTAGGGGGGTTACCCTCCCATCTTTCTTGCACCAGCCCTACAGGACACCTTACAGAAAGGCCAAATCCAAGCTCAAAGTGACTGGCCGTGCTCTGTTCTGTGGCACCTACTTGTAGGGGAACAGCAGACATGGTAGAAGAAAATCAAAATTTCTCCTTAGGTACTCTTCAAAGCCACCTATCGTGCATCTTTCCAAAAGACCATTGATTTGGAGATGGAAAGCTGTAGTGAATATATAAGTAACTCCACACTCCTCCCACATCACCTTCATATACACAGATATGAAGTTGTAGTCCTTGTCAAAAATTACTTCTTTGAGGATTCCAACAAGAGAGGCTATCCTTATCAGAGCACTAGGAACGGTGGGGTGCTGCGCTGATCAATGTGTTTTTTAGAAGATTAGTCCTGCCGCCGGTTTGTCAGTTCCCAGGGGACAGTGCTCATTTGTCCCAATAATTCAAAATGTAGTGTGGATTGTCGGAACCACAAGCACCTGGGCGCTGGATTGTTTCATTTCTGGTTAGACCAGATTGGTTTTGACCCAGAGAAATTATAAGTCTTTGTGACTCAAATGATTTTGAGTGCTTATTTTATTAACAACTAAGGTGATGATACATGTTTCTCCGAAACATGGGTCTTTATTAAGGCTGCAGAGGTTCAAACCGCACCGCATTGGACATATGATTATGTATATTCCATGATATTATGTAAAGCGACAGTTGTTAGTGACGGTGAAACGTTTTTCGTGCGAGTGACGTGACATGAGTGAAATGGTGTTGTAAATAGTTGTGGTTCAATTGATTTATCCAAATATGGTTAAGTAAGTTAATCACATTGTGGGTGAATAAAATACACGTAAAGATTTAATTACACGTTTGCATGATTTCAAATATACAATGAACATTTTCATGTTACATTTGATAGTACGTTACATAGTGCACAGTGAGTGCGTTTGGTAGAAGGAGGAAGGAAATGCACCAAGGGAGAAAGAGAGAGAGGGAAGTTTGCTAGTGGTCATGTCTGACCTGGGAGGTGTATTGGGCCTGCTTGATGGCCCTTTGAATATGGTAAACGGTTACTGGCTTACCGTTTATTAAATAGTTCAAGTCCGGTGTGCCGGATGGATGCTTCTAGATTATAGTTATGCTGATTAGTGAGCTAGGGGAAAGAAGGGTGGCATAGCCTTATATTAGGGTAGAGAGTCAATGGGCCTCATCACGAGTTTGCCAGTATCCGGGCGCATTTACCACAAGCGCTATTTGCGTTAATGCCGTGAGTTGAGGTGCAAACAACGCCCCATCACAAGTTGGCAGGCACGCGCATACGGCCCGGACGGTAACGCAAATAGCGTTTGGCGGTAATAGTGGGAAAAATCAGCGAATATTGCTTTACCGCCGGCATCTCGCGCTATTAGCGCGTGCTAATAGCGCGCACTACTAGAGCCCTGGGAAATGCACCACCACCGGAACAGAAAACAAAGTGGTGGCCATTTTGGAAATCACAATCCACCCAAAATCGGAGCCCCTGTAAACCACCCACTCCAAAAAACCACAAAAGATTTCTCAGGAGCGTGTGAGGGGCAAGTCTGCCCTGGACAGGGTGCGCAAACCGAAGTATTCGGACACAGAACTCACTATACTGGTGGAGGAGCTCATTTGCCACCAGGGCGAACTCTATAGCCCACTACAACAAAAAAGACAGGCTCACAGCGGCTCACCCACATCTGGGCAGACATCAGCCAGAAGGTCACTGCAGCGGGCCGTGTACCCAGGGATGGAGAGGACTGCCGCAAGGGCTTCAACGACCTGCGTGTACTTGTCTGGGGCCTCCTGGCAGAGCACAGAAGTGAGAGTATGGCGACTGGTGGGGGGCCACCACCACCACCGGAGCTGGCACCATGGGAGGAGCAGTGTACCACCCTCATTGATATGGCATCCATTGAGGGAGTGGGATGAGTGGAGGCAGGCACCAGCACCCAGGAGGCTAGAGGTGAACCACCCCCCTTGCAAATTGCATTGTAAATAGGCCACCACATTAGCCCCAGTGTGAATGACCGATAGCTGGGCACTGTGAGTGGGTGTAGTACGTGTGATCTACCACAGCAACCCACGACTCCACCCTTGTACCAGTGCACCTAGGCGACCCCAGGGATCCAGAGTTGTGAGTAGGGCAGTCAATGGACACATGCAAGCACCATGGTACACACATCCATGGCAGGGGCACAGCACGTCAGGTGGGTGCGTATAGTACCAACCCACCCTCACTGACCGTGGCATGCCAGCTGTGCATTTGCATCATATGCATGAAAAGGCTCTCCCAACAATTCCGAACTGTGCCCCCCTCACGTAGTATGCCCCAGTAATACCAACATCATGAATACTTAACATGTCAGGGCCAAGCATGATAGAAACTGTCCTGTTCCAACCCCCTCACTCCCCATAAGCCTTTAAATGCATGAAAACTATTTGAGGTGTCCTGTCCTCATGCCATACCCTGTGTCCCCTACAGATACGCAGGAGTCATCTGAGTGCAACGTAGATGAGGAGGAGGAAGGCCCATCCCGTAGTCTACCCAGACGCGCCTCAACCACCACAACCCTGCAAAGGGCCCAGCAGGATACTCCAAGGTGTAGGACCCACCCCACCTCACTGCACCAGCGCCTCACCACCTCAGCAACCACAAGCCAGCAGTGGCTCACCACCTTGGCGCCCACAAGCCAGCAGGGGCTCAGCATCTCGGCACCCACAAGCCAGCAGGGGCTCACCACCTTGGTGCCCACAAGCCATGAGGGCTGCCTCACCAAGCCCATCCCAAAGCACCGTGGGCTCACAGAATGTAGAATTTGCCATGAGTGCAACCACCCCAGATGAGGGTACCTCTTCCGTTGAACAGCAGCATGCTGCACCTCTGATAACGCCAATATATATAGTCCAGTGCAGCAAATGGACTCACCCGAAGGGACCCCTAAGCATGTGGAGACACTCGGCCACAGGCCAGATGTCCATGCGCGCAGCCACTGCACATACACACCAGTGGTGGATGAGGATGCACCCTCCTATGGGTCATCTGCTGGCAGCCCCTGCATCCACCGCAGCCCCATCAGACACCCCAGCACCACGAGCAACAGCAGGCCCACTACTCGGCAGAGACCTTTCCAGGCACAGCAACCCCGCAAGGGATACAGGAACAGGCACGGGCAATGCAGTCATGGCACGCCTAGATGTGATGGAGGCACGCCAGATGAGGATAGAAGGCATGGCCAGTGAACACAACCACCGCATCAAGGCCATTAGCAGTGCAATTAGGGGGGCTGCAAAAACTATGGCACGCAACATTACCCGCACACGAAAGGTTGTAGAGGGATGCACTGCAGCACTTACAGGGTTTGGCCAGCCAGTACGCAAATGATGTGAGGTGCAATCAGTGCATGCTGAACAGATGCATGAGGCAAATAACCTCCTCTGCCAGCAGCTGCAGTTGGCCACATCGGTGCCATCCACCTCAACTACCCCCACAGCAGGATCCCTAAAGGGGTCACATAGGTGTAGGTCACTGGGGCATTCAGAGCGGCGCTCACCTGAAGGTGGAGCATGTGGGAAACAACAACGTCCCTGTTAGATGGACAATGCACTGTTGGCTTGGGGCCGGGCACAAGGACCCATGTGGACCCATATGCACCGTGCTGGGGGTGTGGTATGTGTGCTGGGGAGTTGGTGGGGCGAGGGGGGTATGTGTGCTGGGGAGTTGGTAGGGGAAGGGGGGTATGTGTGCTGGGGAGTTGGTGGGGGGAGGGTGGTATCTGTGCTGGGGAGTTGGCGGGAGGGCAGGGTTAGTTCCACTTCATTCAAAGCAAGTTCAAACATGACAGAAAGCAAGGACATTCATGATTGTGTACAAGTGCAATTTATTTTACAAGTGATCTTCGTGACACGTGCCCATCCACCAAATTAGAAAAGATTCTCAATCAACGCCTGTTTGGCCAACCTCCTCTCCCTCACCCCATCCCTGTGTGCATTAGCCCCGGCAATGGGCACTTGGTCATCGTTATTACCATCCCCTGGGTGTTGTGCAGCAGCATCAGAGGGTGTTGGCACATTCCTACGGCAGCAGATGTTGTGCAGCATGACACAGGTGAGTACAATTTTTCCAACGTTATCTGGTGCATACATCTTTGCCACTCCAGTACGGTCCAGGCACCGGAACCGTGCCTTCAGCAAACCAAATGTCCTTTCCACACATATGCGGGTACAACTGTGGGCATTGTTATATGCCAGCTCTGCCGGAGTTTGTGGATTCCGCACAGGGGTCATCAGCCATGTGAGCTGTGGGTATCCTGAATCACCTGCATGGGATGAAATGTGTACATGAGGCCTAGGTTGTTTCACTGGGTGTGCAGGTAATAAGCATCAATGTACTATGCACTGTGGTCATCTTTGTGTTCAATGGGGACATGCAGTGTGATTGGCTGATTGGTATAAATCCATCATCTTTCAGGTCATGCATCATCTGACTTGTACATGCACCCTATGTGATTGAATGGGTTGTTCTGTGGCAGGTTACATTTCCCTGCACTTGGGATTACTGGACTTACAGCAGTGAATGGTGACCCATGTGTATGGAATTGAGTGGGACACTCATGCTCAACAAGTACCGTCATGTTACCACTTTTCCTTGGATTATGGAGTATTCATGTGCCACAGGTTTGCTCTGCAATGTGCAACATGTCCCCTGTAGCCCACTTTCTACATGCACCAACCGATGGTTTTGATTGACACAGTGGTGCATCCATGACGTCAGGATCAGGATCCTGTCATGACTGTCTGTTCATGGCCAGTGTTCATTTATATTTGGTTGTGGGTGTCTCAGTGGATGGTGGGGCTTTAGCTACATGGCCCCAGTTAACATGCATGTAAATGTACATTCATGGGTCACTCTCTCAGGGATGTTCATGTTCGAGTTTTATCCAGCTATTCGGCAGTGGTTCCGTGGATGGGTATTGCATTCATCTCACTTTGTATTCCTGTGGGGTGCCCTGGGTGAGGTTGCTCTTGTGTGTCAGGGTGTGAAGCTGCACTGCAACACAGACAAGGTGCATTGTGGTTGTTGTGGTCACATGTGTTATGGTGTTTGGACAAAAGTGTGCCCATCACTATATATGGGTTAAAGTGTGGTGGCTGTGTACATATGTCCTTGTGTTCCGCACGTATATGGAACTGGTGCTGTAATGGTGCTGGCTGTGGCTCCTGGTGGCATGCAGGTCTTCCTGTGGGTCTGCCCCCCTACATTTGGTGTACTTTGGCATGCACATCAGGCAGGGTTTGTACTTCCCCACTATCCATGTGAGTTGGGCTCTGTGCCTCTCAATGTAGGCTGGCAGTGTGTTGTTGTGCAGCACCATGGAGTCGTGGGTGGATCCTGGATAGCGAGCGCAGCAGTGGCTGATGGTCAGGTCTGGGCTACAGGTTATCTGCACGTGCAGGGAATGAAAATGCAGCCTCATGGTCCCGGGTGCTACCAGTGCAACATGTGTGCAATCTAGGGTTGAAATCACGTTTGGGACTTGGGCAATGGCATAGAACTGTGCCTTGAGTTTGTTCACCTGTGCCTGGGTGGTAGGCAATGCAATGTGTTCATTCACATCTCCCAGCAGTGCATCCAGCACCTGGCTCAGGACAGCACTGAATGTGGACTGGGCCATACCAAGCATCATGGCCACTGTGTGCTGGAAGCTGCTTGCTCCAAGGTATTTTAGGACTGACACAAGCTTCATGAGTGGGGGCACAGCGCTGCTGATGGCAATCCTGCCACCTATGTCACCTTGAATTGTGTCCAGCAACTGGGTGATGGTAGCCCTGTCCAGCCTGTACTCGGATACCACCTGTACATCAGTCAGGGCCCAGGGTGTTGGCCTGACCCTGGGGATGGCTGGCCGCCTTGCTGGGGCTGGTCTCCTCCTCCTCCTCCTCCCCCCACCCGCTGTGCTTCCTGTGCCCTGAGTTGGCGGTCAGGCCTCTGTAGCTCCTGGTGCAACATTTAGAGGTCCACATCAAGGCTGACTGCTCCAGTTGGCAACATGGTGTTGGAAAGGGTGTGTGGGGCCATGGTGGGTCTTGTGTAGGCCTCTTGTGTGCACTGTTTGCACCAGTGGCTTCATTGCTGTCTCCTCCCGGCTCCTAACGGCAACACTGTGTTGGGTAGGGTGTGTGGGGCCAGGGTGGGTCTATGTGCATTGTGTACACCTTTGGCTTCATTGCTGTCTCCTCCCTGCTCCTAATGGCAACATGGTGCTGGGAAGGGTGTGTGGGTCCAGGGTGGGTCTTTTGTGGGCCTCTTCTGTGCATTGTTTCCACCTGTGGCTTTCTTACTTCTCGCCTGTGTTCTTTTACCTCCACCATCTGGCCAGGTGTATTTTCAATGCTATTAGCACTGGTTTTGCTATGATAGGTCTGTGCGTTTGGTTGTCGGTGCAATTACAGTCGATGTTATTACAGCTGGCAGTTAATATCGCCCAAATTGGAATTGCGCCGCCTCGATTGCAATCGTGATCCAGTGGAGCGGTATTGGCGGCACTAATACTGTTACCGCCGGATTTAAGGGCTACTGCCCACCTCGTGATGAGGCCCAATGTCTATACATGGATTGCAAAATTGTACAAATTGTGAGTTTATGTAGAGGCTAGGGCCTGTGGGTAGATGTGGCATGGTTCGTGGTGAGATCATGCCATGCGAGCATAATCCTTGACTGCAGTGCTGTGTGCAGCTGGGTGACCGGCTGTCACTAAAGAGATTGGCCGCTCGTTGACAAAGAGATGAATGGGGTGTGTGTGGTAACCCATCCTAGTCCTGTGAGCCATACGTGGTTGGAGTCAGCAATGCCTAATTAAGGAGACCTTTGTTTTGAATACATGGATTAAGGAATGGAGGTTGTAGAGTTTGGCAGGGACGAGCAAGTGGCTAATATTACCACAAACTCTGGTGTGGCTGCACACATATATTGGCTTGCTCAGGTGTTTATGGAATGGTCGCAGTGTGTTTACAGTTGTAAATGTCAGATAATGAACCGAGTTCAATGAGTGCTGGCCCGCAGGGCTGGGGAGCGCAATGTTGGTGGCAACTCGAAAGTCTCATCTAAGGTTGGGCTGTACTTTATTGAGTGTGGGTTTGGTGGGTGGCATTACGTGCAAGTGGTTGGTTGGGTCCTGTAGGAACACGCTGTGCGCTCAAGGGGGAGGGCCGATAGGGTTAGAGAACCCGAGTGCGAATGATTGTGATGTGTTTTGATAAGAAGAATTAGAGGGACGCGAGGCAGATATGCGTGCCGTCAAGAAAGGAAGAGCGAGTGTGCATAAGTCTAGCGGCTGTGATAGACTGTTGGGGCGAGGGAGGGGTATAACTTACCATGTGAGCAAGGGTGGCCTCTGCAGTGAGGATGTGCGGTCACAGAAATCTTTCGATCCCGTCCACTATCTTGAAGTACTGTATATATAATAGGATGAGACACGCAATAGGACGAGTGAGTCTCGTCCTCTGATTGATTGAGACAGAATAAATGGCATAGTCTATCACTACCGAAATGTACTGGTTCACAGAGTTGGTTCTGGGATCTAGGCCCCAAAATGTCTGTCTCTATTCTCTCGAAAGACTGCACAACCACTGGTATTAGAATTATGGGGGGGGCTTTGTCACCACATCTAACTTATCAGAAGGTTGGCAAGTATGACAGTTGCGCACACATTCCTTGATTATACACCCTTCTGAGGCCAGTAAAAATAGTCAGACAACCTGTCAAATGTCTTGGTCACTCCTTAGTAACCTGCCAAAGAAATGTGTGAGACAAATCCAGTAAGAACTTCCTGTTGTATAGGGAATCAACCAGCAGGTTCTCGCTGCCTGAAAAATCTGTGCTCACTCTATAGGAGACCATTCTCAGTACTCCTTGAACAACTGAAGGGCCTCCCCATGAGCCTTTTGATCTGTTGCTTCTGAAGACCTGCTAGAGGGGGCAGTCTCTCTGCACCCGGCACATGTTATCCTGAATAGAGGTTCCATCAAAGGACAACTCGCTTCCTTATGGCAGGTCGCTGAGATCTGAAACTCCTGTGTCTTCCTCCTCAGCTTCCTTTTCTATGCCAGCCAAAAGTGAGCTTAGGATATGAACTAGGCACTGTGAACATCACAATTAAAATTGTCTTAGATTTCGGAGATGGTTAAGCGAAAGGATTTATTAGTTTTCTTGCAAGAAAAACAGACAGCATCCTGGCCGTTAACCCGATTCCAAGCGACTAACCCGTAACGCCCTGCAGACCTGCCACTTTTATATTGTTCAGGCCACATGACCCTTGATGCTTCTAGAAACACTTAACAGGCCGTCCGGCACCCCACCTCTGCCCCCCCTATTACCTAAACCAATGCAACCCTTTGTCTCAAAACATAGTTGTTAGTGTTCATGCCGTGCAACACCACGTGACGATCCACTTAAGGGATAAAAAGGGCTGCTCCTTCCGATATCCTTCCGTCTGATCCTCCTCAGGTGAGGGGCATACGCCTCCACCCCATGACGCTTCCTGGGTCTGATAAAGCGTTTATTTTGACAGATGATTTGTACCACCGAAATCCACTGGCATCAGTTCAACGTCCTTGTACCACTGCCCTTTGCAGGGCGCAAAGCTCTTAGTCAGCGGAAAGGGGATCACATGCTCAGTTCAGTTCATAATGGACAAGTGTTACCTAATGCCAACAGGGGCAAAGGGTGCATTCCAACCAAAGTCTGCAAAGAGAAAAAGGAAAGTTATAAACACTAGTGTTAGGCACATGGAATGATGTCATGATGGGAGATGCATTTTATTTCCTAAAAATAAAATTCCCACTTCCACCCCTCCTTTTGTTGTGCTTTGTGCACCTGGTCAGTATTTTTTATTTTATTGACTCAGTTCAGCATTCTTCCAGTTTTTCAATTAGTGCAGCTTGTTTTTATTAGGTGAGTTGACCCACATGGCATCTCCTTCACTGCACTCTTCACTGGGACCTGAGGAGGTTGCAGGAAGCAAGGGACATAAGGTAGGGGGCTGGAACAGCAGTTCAGAAACACCTGTACGGGGGCAGATGTTTGGAAACAAAGATTATACAAGACATAGGTTTTGCATAAATACAGGGTGCTATGTGCTCGGAGCTGTGGCAGGTACTAGTCCCGTAGCTTGGGTTTGAAGAGTCTGGGGACACAGTTGGGAGCTCATGTTGCTCCGACACATAATTGGATGGTGAGGACCTGTTTTGTTTGCACTCTGGCGTAGCCAGGTCCCAGCCATCAAATTTTCGTCATTCGCATGGTGTAATTGTGAAAGGCCAAAGGGGGCGTGCACACATGTATACTGCCTTTTGCCCTGCACTTTTGCACTGCACCGTGCAAAGTGAATAAAACCTGACTGGCATGCTTGCATACCAGGCAATATTTACTAATTGTAAATGCTGCCTGCCATGCTAGCATTTTACTTGTGAACACTGCTCACCATACGCGCATGGTAAGCAGTGTTCACAGTTACAATGTCTGGCAGCGTTTAATTGTAATTGAACGCGCTGCCTACCACGAGAGCATGACAGGCAGCATGTATAATGGCTCCATATGGTGTCTGCCTGCTTTCAGCTGGTCGACATAGCAGGTGGACCCCATGGGATCTCTAGCATCTGCAAATCTCTGCTGGCACAAACGATGGAGCATTTGTATGGCGGAGAGGAAGAAGGCAACAGAAATGCAAGTTTCATTATGCCCTTCCTCTCGCCATACAAATAATTGAAAATGGGGCATGAATTAAAGGTGTAAAAACCTTACTCAAGGCTTTTACGCCTTTTCTTCACGTTACGCCACTATGGAAAATTATTCTGGTGGTGTTTTAGAGACCTTTGGGGGTCATTGGGGCATTTGTCATGCTTCCTCAAGCTCCTGGATATTTCCACTATGTTCTGTGTAATCAGAACCAGAAATACAACCACAAAATCTTTATGTATGAATTGTACACACCTAATGACCAAGTGTAGTTTCTGTGTGATACAGTCTTTTTGATCCATGGGAAAACACTGCATCTCACACAAATGCTCCAAAATGATGTGGAGAGACTGACTGATATTGTAGACGGCAGCAGTTGTGGTATGTTATGCAGATTGAATCCATCAAAATGAGCGCCACAGTCTTTTAGCATGAACAGTAACAGTTGGTCTCTCCAGCTGAGAGTGGCACACCCAGGTTGGAAGCCCACCCACTTGTGCCATGCATGCCAAGTCCTGCCTACTCCTCCCTGCAGAAATACACCTAGAAGGATAGCCCAGCTTGGGGAAACAGGATTATTCTAATATTCAGTTGTGTGATAGTGATATCCCTCTATTGCTGGTTTTCCATGCATGGTACTGCAAAACTCTGCACACAGTCCTAAAGCTTCCTTTACTTGCACAGTATTATGCCATGTCCCAATAAGAAAGAAGGGTTCACGTTGCGCGCACCATATTGGTGACTGGGAGAGCAGCGATGTTGCAATTCTCCATGTATCTAACGTAGTTAATGAGAATGGGATAGGTGTTACTTTAGTGTTACTTTGTGTTTAAGTTGATACATTTCAATTTGCATGTGCGCAGCAAGATAAAATGTCAAAATTGCTGATAGAAATACAATCTGGTTATGGTGTGCCATGAAGCACCTAGAAGCTGGGCAACAAGGATCTTCATAATGCGCATGTGAGAAAGGGGATTTGTCATGAAGAAACCACTGTGAAGAGGACGCAGTAGTTTTAAAAACATGCAGACACCGACATACATACATGGGTCTCAAGGGACATATATTTGTGGTACATGGTGGGAATGTACAAATCGGTATGCCATGTGCTTCTTTCACAGTTTGGCCTGGCCCTGCAGCCATGGCTTTGAAAGGTAAACTCTGTGTGACTGGGAAATTAGTTTTGTAGGGATTGGAGGCAGAGGGAAAGGCAAGGAGTAGCCACAACATCATCAGATGGTGAGCCACAGGCAGGCCCAGGGTTTCTATGACTTGGCATTCTTGTAGGAAGGAGATGCAGTCTTTTGAAGTACATGAGAGGCTGTTATTCATTGTTCAGATAGGTCCAGCCATCTGGTCGTGGCTGAGCAATAAAACTGGGGTCGATAGACATCTAAGGGCAGTGTTGACCGATACTTTATGGGTTTCAATTATTTTGTCCAGAGGTCATGGGTGTTGAATTGGTAGTCATTTAGATTATAAGGAAACAGGGACGCAAGCAAGTCTGGCTGGGTGAGATAGTTATCATCAGTTCAAAGGAAACGTATTTATTCTCCTCCTCCCCATATTGTTTGAAGTGTCTTTGTAAACCATGTGCAATCACATCTGGGGTTAGGAAGTGCCAGGCCAGCTGGAACTCGCAATTAATTATGTTTATATTGAAATATGTAACTGTGTGATGATGTCACGACAACCACAAAAGACTCCAGGGAAGGCGTGTGCTACAAATATGCAAAAATGATGGTAGATAAATGAATGTGACGAATGGGAACGCAGGAATTAGAGAAGATTTTATTTTCATTTTAATTTGTTTGGCCAATCATGTGTGGGGGTATGATTTGTAAAAAAATATGTGAGAGTGTTTTAACTGTAGCAAAATGTGCATAATTTGAAGTATATTTGTGGTTCAGGGAGGCTCGGGTTAGTTTGACTCTAAAGAATTATCTAGCCCCTCCCAGCTAAATGTATAATAAACTTGCTTTATGTACAAACGTGCACTCGCTTCTTACGTGGTGGGCCTACTTTAGGTTAAAGGCCCATCTGCATTGTTTGGTGTCCCTGTGTGGACCCCAGGCTTTCTAAGAGATTGGGGGTTTCCTGTCTGCACAACTCACTGTGGTGCTTCTCTTTGGGGACCAGTCTTTCGTGTACAGTGAAAAAAGAGAGGTCTACAGGGACCATATCAGTTAGAGGCCTGTCCGTTCCCCAGAGGCGTGGTACCGTGGTCCAGCTGTTCAGCTGTTCATTGCGAATTGAAGGACACCACTTTGGAGTCCCTTGGGTTCATTTTCAAGTGTGTGCTCTTTTGGTGGGTAAAACAAGGGGTAATAGGGGTAAAAGAGGGTTTTTTACTTTGATTTAAGGAGTTTGGTAAGGGTAGAATCGGAGTACGTATGTTGCAGGGTGAACGTTTTGATGGAGTGAGTGTATTGTTTTATGTTGTAAATCCTTTAACTACATTTGTATCTAGTTTGTTATTTTAGAGGTATGAGGTGGTATCCCCACCAGCGCATGTCCATTGTAAGGTTTGTCCTAATACCCTTCAGTTTGCATGTCTGGTTGCCTGGAGCCCTCACCTAGGGGTGACATGGCATTTTATAGTAAGTTCTCCAATAAATATCTTTCAGAAGCCTATCCTTGGCACCCTTCGTTGTTTATTGACTGTGCAGACAGAGCTATCGCCTCACATTTATTGGTTAGTCGAAGTAGTGAAGAGATCTTCCTGTAGTCAGGAAAAGACAGTATTTTATTCGAGAACACCATACTAGTGATGAAGGCAGCCATAGCAGCAATGTTGTAGTGGAAAACCTTGCACTCATATTCTTGAGTGAAGGAGATATCTCAGAGATATTGGCTGGTGTGTGTTTTTGAGATAAAGATGCTGCCTTTTGATTAAGAGTGAGAAGTATAAATAAAGTAAATAGCTAAGCGAGGTGACTGCGGTGAAAGCGATCAAGGTGAGTGATTGTGGGGCGAAACTAAGAAACCTGGAAAGGGAAAAAAGGGGTTCCTTGTGTTGAAATTTTGTGCTGCAGATTCGGCTTCAGTGTTTTAAGTCATTTATTTTGGCGTGAAATTGTTTGGTTAAATTGGGCTGGAGTATGGAGACCCCACTGAATCATTTTTGTCAGGTACTTCCTGGCTACAAGGTAGAGATTTTAAAGTACCATCAGGAATGGCTATGGGAAACTAAGGGTAAAATCCTCAATTCTTGGCCAAATGAGGGGACCTATAATAGGGGATATTGGAAAATCTGTATACTTTCTAAGTTTATAGGCACAAGGGTTGGAAGTTAGAGAATAGCGGTTAAACATCTTAGAGATATAGAGGATTTGTGAGAAAGGCATGAAGGCCCATAATGTTAAAGTCTCAGAAGAAGAGCCAAAAATGGAGGGTGCAGGAATTCCTTCTGCATCGCCCCCATATGGGTGCTCACCCGCACAAGGGTATACAGACCCTGAGTTCGAGCCTCCATTTTCTCCAGTGGTTACGAGAGAGGCACAGGTGATACCAACATCAGCTATGATTCGTAGAAAATGGGATATTGAGAAAAGTGGAAGGGTAACTCCTTTGATGGTTAGGGCTGTAGAAAGGGTGAGAACAGAGGGCGGAAGGAGAATAACTCCCCCGACTGTTAGGTTAGCAGAGAGATTAAGGGTGGAGGAGCGAGATATAGTGAGATCGGCAACCGGAAGACTAGATGAAGGGCTGGGAATGGGCAACAAAAGGGTGACTGGTGATTTTTCCGCTGGGTTAGAAAATAGGATGAATATGGCAGTAGAAAAGCAGGAGAACGAATCATTGGAAGAAGCATTAAGGCTAGTGGAGGAAGAGGTAGTGCTGTTACAACAGCAGAGAAGTAAAGAGTGGGAAAACGTGACTAAACAGGCAAAGGACATAGAAGAAGGACGGTGGAGGCATGGAAAAGTTCTTGTTATATTGAATAAGTCAGTTATCAAGGAGATCAGCATGGAGCTGGATAACAGAATATTGCAATGGGTACAGGATTCAAGCAGGGAGAACAGGAACTGGCACCCTTTGGTAGTGCAGAGTATGCCTCTATGCCTATAGAAGTATCAGGGGAGGTTATAACAGGAGTAGGAGACGAAGGTGAATGGGACTCAGATGTTTAACAGGGAGAGCAGGGTGCCGCAGCCCTACCTCCTGCTCCATTAGCAACGACAGAGAGTACACCATGGAGTCTTAGAACACGCTTTGGTACTCGCATGATCATAGTGAGTAGTAGGAGAGAGATGGAGGAAGTCCCAATAAAGGGCGGGTGACTTAATTCCCATTACTCCAGAATGGTCTGGGAAGGGTGTATTATATCACGTGGCCACACATGAACTGGAATAATTTGATGACAACACTTCCTTCACTGACTGCACTAGCAGGGAAGTGGATTGATGCATTAGAGAAACATACTGCCGGTGTCATGTTGGCCATAGGGGACATGAAAATCTTATTCAAAGCCCTAATGGGAGAACAGTCAGACAAGCTTTGGATGCAAGCACAGTATCTGGGAGTTCAGTTGGATACAAACACCCACAATGGAGCAGCATATAATAATTATAGGACACAGGTATGGGGGGGCCCTGTGGGTTATGTATCCCACAGGGAGTTATCTACGCCTGATATAAATTCTATCTTGGATAATAAAGTTAGATGAGGATCCTGCTGCACACATCCAGTTAATTCAGGAGATGTGGAGGGCAGAGTCAGGAGAAGCGTGGGACAAGAATGAGGCTATTTTTTAACCACATGTATAAAAAAAGGGCCTTCCAAAAGAAGTCCAGCATAATCTAGACAAAGTAGCAGGGTTGGAGGAAATTCTGGCACATATTGTGCATTTTTGTAAAAGGAGGCAAGAGGCCAAGTTTGCTCAGAAGATGCTAGCGAAAATCTGTTTAAAAGGAGCAGTGATTACTAGCTCCATGGAGAGACAGCAGGTAATTGGGACAGCAGGGATATAGTGAATCAGGTATGACACATGGTTGGATGGACGGGTATGCTCCCGGTCTAAGGCAAATGAGAGGGATTCCGCTGGGTAGGGTAGGATTTGCACAGGGAAATGGGTCATTTGGTGGGTTCAGAGGAATGGGGCCCAATTGTTACGCTTACCAGGGTTCCACAGGGGCGCCGAACGAAGCTGGACTGCAACGGTCTCCACCAATGTGATTCGTAGTGTAGTGATGAGTGACTGCACTTGCACTCTTAGTTTAGTCTGTCTGGCACGTAGGAGGATTTTCCTAGAGTGGTAAAAACAGTTAGCCGACCGCTAGAACGAGTTTTAACTTCTGCTTCCGTGACCACCTTGTGTTCCCCTAATTATGTCTCACCTTATTGTTAAGAAGGATGGGCTCTCCATCCTGCGTTGGAATGCTGGGGTGCGCTGAAACTTGGAATCCAGTTAACTTCACTGATCCCGTAATCTTAGGGCAGAGTTCCAGACAACAATGACTCAGAGGTAAGTCTTTTGCCAATCCAAAATAGCATGCAATGTTTTAGAGTTCAGGTTGTCTCATAATTCACTCTTGTACCTTTTCTGTATGTTTCTTCCTCTTGCAGAATTGTCTAAGACAGGTGTCTCTTCTCCAAAAGAAACGAGGTAGCGCCAAGGTACGATTCAGTATTTGCACCAAGCAAAAAGTCTTAGCAAGCGATATCGCTAATTCGTGTGATTAATCAATTGTCCTATCTTTATTCTGCAGGTGCGGCGCTTCCCTGGAGCGAGGGACGTATGATGGTGACTCGTGAGACCTCGAGCTAGTATTTGCCTCAGGTAAGTATCTTGCGGTGCGAGGTTGAATGTCTTTAGCGAGGCACAGCTCACCTGTAAACTTTCTTACTTTTGCAGATGTGGGTGCTCCGAGCGGCGATCTCGTCAGGGTGCCTCGATGGATCGCATGGATGAATGGAGCTTCGGTGGGTACTCTGCGGTGCTGATGCTGACTGTATAGCACGGTAATTGGAATTCCTTTTCTTGCAGGTGCGGTGACTCCCGGATGATTGTGATGGCGAATGGTAAGGCTCTTGTTCTAATCTGCTTTCCTTTTCTCCTTTGCAGGTTCGGATCACGAAGAACAAGACATGCGTGGCCGAAGACTTGATACTGGAGCTGCAGGCACGGTGAGGGTTACGCTGCAGGAGTGCAGAATAACGCAAAGCGTGTTCTCTTCTTCCGGACGTGATTTAAATAGCCATCCAGAAGTAGTTCCCAGGTAAAGTAGTCCCAGTACCACACCCAAGAAAGTAGTCCCTTGAATAAGGTAATCCCTTCAAGGGGCCCAAGGTGGCCTGTAAATGGTTTCTCCACTTGATGACCTGACGTGCCTGAAAAAGGCAATATAAGCCTGGCGCCAACGGCTCCAGGACTGAGTCTTATAGGTCCCAATGGATGCCAGTACTCTGGGCAGACTGGCCTGCTCCTGATGTCTGGGGGCAGGCATCGTGACATCAATTTAACAGGCCAATCGGAAATAACTATAGAGGGTTGTATGGAGTCCAGTGTTGGTCGTGCGGAAGGATGGGACATGTGGTGTGAGATTGCGGAGCAGGCCACAGTATTTTAACTTGGGAGCTCCGTAAATGCAATCCCAGACCATGCCATATGCCCCTGGCACTGTGCAATCACAGCAGGCACGGGATGAACAAAACCCAGCGACTGGGGCTGCACAGACCTATGTGATTAAACCAACTGTGCCAGCACAGGCACTGCTACAGCCATGGGATAAAAATGTTTTGCCCAAAGGAAAGGCCACTCATTACACTGGAGCAAGTGTTTTGGGATGGAATCCTTTCCCACTCGCCAGTGCTAATATGTACCAGGATTAGGACAGCCCAGAGGTATCTCTGATGTGTCCAGTTCTGTTCAATACCACTGATCCGGAAGTGGAACCCCAGATAGGTGTGTAGGCGGGGGAGCAAACGTTTTCATTCATGGCCGATACAGGCTCTACAAAATTTTGCATCAAGGAAGGCGAGTTCCACTTGTCAGACAAAACAATGGACACAGGAATTCTCTGGGGCTATCCTGTCGGTTCCTTAAACTGACGATCTACATATTAAGGTAGTTACACAAAATGTATGTACTCCTTTGTTGTATTGCACCAATACCCCCTGCAAATCTCTTGGGCAGAGATCTTCTCAGTTGACTCCACATGTTGATTGCTTTCACGGAGGAAGGTATAGTGTGGTCGACTCCAGATTTGTATCCAGTACAAAAAACAACGCACTTCCATGCATACTGTAGTGACTGTGCGAAAAGAGGGGAACCTGTACATGTGACTGTTTCTTTATGGGGTAATGGTTTTGTTCAGTTGGGTCCCAGGAATCAGGGATCAGACATGGCAAGTACTGATTTCATTTTTGCTTTGGCCTATTGTGCTGCAGAAGGACCACTAGGCACCATTGTTACCGTTCTCCTTAAAGCAGTAGTTATCAAGAAGAACAGGGTGGTTCGCTCACGTACTGATGGAGAACGCGGACAGTGGTGCATTGATCTGACCTTTTCGCTAAAGGACATGTCTAACAAGCAATTGTTCAAAGACAACAAAGACACACAAGAGATGGTTTTTGAGATTGGGGTGCCTTGCCAGATAGCAACAGAGCAAAGGGAAGTACCACAGACCATGCTAATCGTTAGAAACACATTGTCATACTGGAAGGAGGATTTGGAGAAAGTGCTCGATCATTTATGGACTAGCAAGCCTCATGATGTTGGGCTGTTAAAGAGTGTTGGAGCAGTGCGGATCAAGTGGAAAACTGGTGCAATATTACCACTGGTTAAGCAGTACCCCATGTCTAGGGAGGCAGACGAAGGAATTTATGAGACCATTATGACGTTGTTGAATCAAGGCATAATTACTGCTGCCATCTACCCTGTGAAGAAAGCGAAGGGTCCAGTTGGAGGATTGTCCAGGATTTGCTCCCGCTCAATAATATTGTTGAGGCAGAGTTCCTGGTGGTACCGAATTCTGCTAAAAATTGCAACACTGACAGACAGTTAGTATATTTAGGGCAAGTGATATTGCCCACAGGAAGGAAAGCAAGGCTAGAGAGAGCCGCCGCAGTTCAGAATACACCTCAACCAGACAAGGTGAAACAAATGTTGCAGTTTTTGGGACACTGTAACTATTGTAGATCATGGATTTTTGACTACTCTTGCTACACAAGGCCCATACTGCAGGGGCTTAAGGGACCACAAAAAGTCTGATAGAATGGTCTGAGGAGATGGTGACTTGCATTTGGGAACTCAAGGCTGCGATCAGTAATGTTCCGCTCTTGGTGACCCCGAATAAAAAAAAAATGTAAATCTGTTTTCTCACTCAAATGGCCAAGTAATGACACTGGTCCTTGCCCAGTGAACATTGCTAGGCCATAAACCTTTAGCATACTATAGCGGACTCCTAGAGCCAGTGATGCAGGGACAGTTCTTTTGTGAGCAAGCTTTAGCGGCAGCGGCTTTTGCATTTCGAAAGTCTTTAACCATCACTATGAGTTGCCCGGTGTCATCATACATGGAGCATGCAGTCTTTGTGATCTTGGAAAAATCCAAGTTTACTTTGACGACCCAAAGAGTCTCGGGGTATGATGTTATTCTATCGAATGCATCCATACATCCCGTACGGTGTCATCTAGTCAATCCCGCGACATTGGTAGCCGCGCCAGTGAAACCTGATGATATTGTTCATGATTATGCAATATATGAGAGAGAAGAGAAAGAGAGGACGAGTGTTAAGGAGGATGCCTCAGAGGGAGGTGAGGTACTTTTTGTTGATGGGTCCTCGACAATCAGGACACTGGTGAGAGGCATAGGGTGCAGCAGCCTTGTGGGTCTTGTCGATGGGGGATACCAGGTCAGACTGAAGAAATGGTTGCCTTTGCATTGCTCGATGCAAGCGGCAGAAATAGTGGCACTTATAGAAATTAGTAAGGGGAAGGCAGTCACTATTTATTTTGACTTTGCGTGTGAAACCTCCACTGTGCAAACCGGTTTGCCAAGGTGACAGAGAAGAGGGTTTAGGAGATCTGATGGGACTCCTGTCCAGCATGCTGCGCTGCTGTCCAGATTAATCAAAGCGCTAAGTTTGGCCACAGAGGTAGGGGTTGTTAAGTGCACTGTGCATCCTAATCGTACTAACTCGACAGCACTTGGAAATGGTGCCGCAGACAGGGCGGCAATAGAAGGCACACATTTGCCATTCCCAGATCCCCAGAAAATGGGAACCATGTCCCAGCAGGTACAGTTGTCAGCTCTGTACATTGCAGTCTCTTTGTTTCAAATTATAGACAGGCAGGGAAAATCACCTAAAGAGGAACAGGAGCTTTGGGCAAAGAGAGAATGTGCCCTCTTGCCCATGGATTTGCTGTAGAGACAAGAGCTTACGGTGAAGGTAGTAATGCCTGTAGAACTGCTTCTTGTGGCTCTAGAGCAGCTACATTACCTGTTGCGCACTTCTCAGTGACAAATTGCAGCAGAGTTTAGTAGGAATGGTTCTCACCAAATCTCCAGGAACAGGTAAGTAGATATGTAGGTAGCTGTGCAGTTTGTACGTAATTCAATCCTGGAAACATCCTGGGGTCAGTAAGGAGAGATTTGCTGAGGCCTTCTGGGTCATTTTGGGAAATCCATATTTATTTTGACATGAATGTAAAATGTAATAATTAACGTTACCTCATATTTGCTGTTTGCCCATTTTCCCAATGGCTTGAGGTTAGTCAATGCGTACACCCTGATGCTAAGGCTGCAGCAACATTTTTGCTGAGGGAGGTATTTTCACGGTGGGGAATTTGTGAGGACCTGAAGTCCGACAGTGAAACCCACTTCTTTAATGCCGTGTTCTCAGTAATCACTCCTCTCTTGGGGATCAAGCACAGGTTGTGTTCAGTGTACCACCGATAAGCCAACAGGATCATATAGCTGCTCAATGGGGTTCTTAAGGTTCGGTTATCCAAAATGTTATCATTTGCCACTGGTTTTATTTTATTAGAGGAATCAGTCAGGGAAAGAGCACCACCTTAGCCCCCATCAGATTGTGACTGGGCATAGATTACACACACCGCTCCCACCTGCACGCAAAGCATCAGATTCACATAAAGCAGCAGAGGTCCTGGGTGAGGAGTTTAGGGAGTACCTTAGGGCCTTAACCAAAAGTAAATCTTCACGGGTTGTGTCTTCTCATCAACAGCATACAGGAGGAAGCGGTAAAGAATCTGATGGTTGGCACAAGCAGCAATCACCCACCGGGGACCTGATTTTCATCCACTTCTTTGTGCAACGCTGGAATGAGCTGCGTTTCCATGGGCCGCACTGCGTGATTTTCACAACTCCGACTGCTGTGAAGGTGGAGGGCAGTAAGAGCTGGGTCCACATCAGAAACGTACGAAGGGATGGGATACTGGTGCCCCTCCACCGGCGCAGGAGCAGGCTCAAAGTTAAATATGCCCTAAGGATTTACAGTTCATTCCAGTAGAAAAGGGGGAGTGAATGAAAACCAGTAAATTGTTGTTCAAGAATAGGAAGAAACTTTGGATTTACAATGTATAATAGAATTATTTTTTTTTGTCTTTCTCGTTTCTCTTGTCATCATGTTCAAAGATGGTAATTGCATGTGAATGGTTTACATTTATCTAGTATTATAGAATTTGATGACATACTATTGAGGTCACAAGGGAATGTTGACGATGATTTCCTGGGCAATGAAGACAACGTAAATTTAGACCCGATAGTTTTCGAGCATATAATGTAATGTATAGCCATAAGAGGAGAGGGGGGAGAGAGAGATCTGTAGGATTTTCCCACACCTGCTCTCTCATCCCCCATGCTTCTTGTGTACTGGGGTGTTTATTCCAGATGTAATAGAGTTAGTAGAGGCACTTTGTCTAGTGCACCAAAATTTGTGCAGGCTCGGAGGCCAGTTTCAAGGGCAATCAGTCACAGCATCTATTTTACCTGTTGACGAAGAAACTTCAGCTACAGATCGTAAAGAGCTGTTCGGTATACGCAAAGGGTCCAGTTGAGTTTAAAAGGAGACATTATTATCAATAACTGATGGAAGCAAGGGGTGAAGAGTTGCACAGCTGGAGGGATGAGGGGATTCTCAGAAGAAGGGGTGGCATGTGTAAACCAAGAATGTGGAAACGTGTGGCAAACGTACATAAGATATTTAACATGGCTCAAGGAGTCAGAAAAACCTGTTCAGATACAGACATCTATATATTTTTCTCTGTGTTTTAAGGGTGATGGCTACGGTGCAGTTGGCACAAATGGGAACTGCATCTGCACTCTTCGCATCGCTGATCTGGCTAGCAGGACAGCTGTACTCCTTGGCGTATTTTGGATTTATGGACAGTATGCCTGTAGACAATTGCCTCCAGCCTGGCGAAGTGTGTGCAATTTCACCACACTACATGTACCTGTCCTTGTTATGCCTAAGGATTTGCTACTTGCGCGCATGCTGTTCAAAGGCACCTCTGTGCCCACTTTGTCCCATGTTCCCCTTCCATCTCCTGTATCATCATACATGATCACCCCAAGGACTTTGCCTGAACGTGGAAAGGAGGGACTATCGCGATGGACCAAGCAGTGGAACTGCCTCTCTGCAGCATCTTCAAAAGCTCTAATGGACATTCCTGAGCAATATTGTTTGTTTGGTCAGACGGACATTTTTGTCTTCCCTCCAGGCACTTGGTGTCCAAGCTGCTTCAAACACAAAGTGACTCCAGGTGGCCCAGTATGAACTCCTGTTCTTCGGGAATTCCTCTGAATCAGCTTTCTGCGCCATCAAGGAAGAACTGTGGCTCATTGTCTTGCATAATAGGTACATCCTCAACCTCCTAACAGCTATGGAGGGAGGGGACTGTCAAAAGATAGGGAGTACCTGCTGTACATTTGAGCCTCCTAATGATTCGGAAAATGGGACCCTGACACAAACAATCGCCGCCTTGTACAAGCTTAGGGTGGTCATGGAGAATGAGGCAGGAATCACAAATGACTCTTTATTGGACTCTCTTTTTCTTGGGTGCTGTCTTGAATGAGGTTAGCTGTCAATATTTTTTGCTGCTAATTTTGTCTTTTTTCTTGTTATCTTTTGCTCTTGTCATATGCTCTTAAGATGTTCTGACCAGGTACAGAAAGCAGCTGCCATGATGACTGTGACCCTGTCCAAAGCTAGAACCACTACCATTTCATACCACATGGGTACTCAGATTGAAGCTGTCTCGTGTCCTCTACCAAGTTGGGATGATTGTGTGGAGCAGTGGGTAGATTGCAAAAATGGTGTGGGGACAAGTTTGGTTTGTTCAGTGGAGGAGTATGCCCAAATTGGGATCAATGTGGGAGGATTATAGGGTTTTCCCCCCCCCCAAGAAGAAGGTTTTAAAGAACTTGGGTTATTAAGTATTGATATGATATAATATGGCATTTATAACACGCATATACACAAGTGTTTCAAGGCGCGATGAGGCAAGGGAGGGCAAACAGAGGGAAGACAGACAACGATCTAGGCCAGGTGAGACTGAGATTGCACAAGTTCAGGGGAGGGGGGAAGGGGCAAAGTGCAGGGTGAAAGACCAGGGGGTAGTGCAGTACATAGGATAACAGTAAAATAAATAAAGACAATAAACAAAAGTTAGGCCAGCGGGTGGCAAGGTAAGTGCAGACACCAGGTGGCAAGTGCTGGTAGAGGGCTGTAGGGATACAGAAACAGCCCCCCTCTACCCCTTCCCCGAGTGCAAGGGTTGTCAGGGGGACAGTGTAGGTGTGCAACTGGCAGGGAGGGGATCTGGGCCCCAGATCAGAGATTAACCAGGTGACTGGTGCAATGTCAGATTCAGCCAGGAGATCAGCAGGGGCGAGGAGGAGAGAACACAGAAGCGAAGAGAAAGGTCTTGAGGTGCGTCCAGAACGACAGATGGTTCTCCTCAAGTGTCAGAGAGGCAGGGAGGCAGTTCCAGAGGGATGCCCCAGGAGAAGAAAGACCTACCACCAACTTGCGGCTTGGAGAAGCGACTAACCCTGAGGGAGTTGGAGGCAGATGAGCGAAGACCTCGAGAAGGAAGATATTTAGGAAGAGAGAGTTGAAGGTATTGAGGTCCCGGGCCCCAGAAGGCCTTGTGGACAATGAAGAGGGGTTTGAACTTAATCCTCACCACCACTGGGAGCCATTGAAGAGATATCAGTCCTGGAGAGAAACGATCACTGAGCTTGAGGCCAAGGACAAGTCCTGCAGTCCTGTTTTGGATGAGTTGCAGCGGTTGGAGAGTAGAGGCATGCAGATTTAGAAAGAGGCTGTTGCAGTAGTCCAGCCTAGAGAGAACCAGAGCTCTGGAGACAGTGAGCTTCTGGGGGAAGGAGAGGAAGGGAAGAAAACCTCTGAGGAATGTGCAGCTGGTTGTGTGACTGCTTAGAGATGTCAGAGATGTGACGAGAGAAGGAAAGTGTGGAGTCGAAGATGACCCAGAGGTTTTTACCCTCACAGGTGGGAGCAGGAAGAGGGCCAAGAGAGGATGGCCAGAGAGTGACAGGAAAGGAGGAGCTGAGCTGGTGTGCCGATGAGGAGAATCTCAGTCTTACTGGCATTAAGGCAGAGATCATTGGCGGCACACCACTCCTGGATGACGGACAGACAGTCAGAGATGAGAGAAGGAGAAGAGGTAGCAGAAGGGACCCTGAAAATGAGTCGAGTGTCATCCCCATAGCACTGAAAGGTGGGGCAGAGAGTGGAAATGCGGTGGGCAAGAAGTGTCAGGCATTGGTTGAACAGCCAGGGAGAGAGGTTAGACCCCTGAGGAACACCACAGGTAGAGATAGAGAGCAGAGGAAGAACCCAAGTTGGACCTTGGAGGGTCGATCAGAGAGGAAGGAGGTCAGCCAAGCCAGGGCCTGATTGGTGATAGCCAGGTTATCACGGAGACGGTTGAGCAGGATGGCATGGTTGACGGTGTCAAAGGCAGAAAAGAGATCAAGTAAGATGAGGACACAGGGGTTGTTGTAGTCAAGGTTAGAGAGCAGGTCTTCATGGATGTTCAGGACAGCAGTTTCCGTGCTTCTGGCAGCTCTGAAGCCAGACTGATGGTCATGGAGACAGCCAACAGATTCAGAGTGAAGATTAAGCTGGGAGATGGGCAGCTTTTCCAGGAATTTGCCCAGGAAAGGAGTGATGGAGATTGTATGATAGTTAACCGGGAAGGAAGGGTCGGCAGAGGGTATCTTAAGAAGAGGGTGCACAAGGGAGTGTTTCAGGGGGAGGGGAAAACTCCAGTGGCGAAGGAGTGGTTGTAGAAATCAGCCAGAGCAGGAGCTAGGGTGTCAACATGGTTCTTGATGTTTTTGGAGGAACAGGGGTGTACCTGTTTAAACGAGACTTTCGTAGATCAGACTTGTCTAGAAACCTCGACTGAGGAGAAAAGGGGAAAGGAAGAGAAGGAGGAGAGGTGGCCGAAGAAGGGCCAGAGGAAGAGCAGGAAGTAGAGGGTGGAGGGGGAGAGGAAGAGAGAGAGGACCGGCTGTCCTGTGTTTTAGAGATGAAATGAGAAGCCAGGGCCGTGCAGAGGGCCTGGGAGGCGACAGGCGAGGTAGAGACTGCAGCAGGGGTTCGCCTAGAGTTTGTCCAAGTTGGTAGATGTTGTGGAGATGCAGGTTTGGATGTGGGCTCTCTTCTTCATGCAGACGGAGAGTCGCATGGCCTTTGGAGCAGGCGGCAGGCCAGTTTGTCAGAGGATGTACCAGAAGTATGCCACTTCCTCTCAGCTACCCTGCACTTTCCTTTAAGGGTGACGAGGTCTGAGTCGCACCAAGAGTTGCACTTGGCTTTGGGCTTCAAGCGGATCCTCATGACATGGGCAAGAAGATCGAGAGTATCAGATACAGCATAGTGGAGCAAGGAAAGGGATGTGTCAGGGTGTGAGTCAGCCAAGGGGGAGTGATGGGGGAGAAAGTGGCACCAAAAGCCTCAACTGACACACGCATCATGGGTCGGATATCCGAGACGGTAGGTGGAAGTGCTGGAGTTGGCTTGTCCTGAGGGGTAGAGAGGGTGAGATGGGAGAAAAGAAGAAAATGATTGCTCCAGGAGAGAGCAGTGGGGAAAGCGATCAAAATGGGAAGGTCTGAAGAGAGCAGAACATCCAGGATGTGCCCTGCAGAGTGAGTCGGGCCAGAGGGGAGAATAGTGAGAGAGAGAGAGAAAGAGAGTCACAGAGGTCACGAAAGAGTCCAGTGGAAGGACAGGAAGCATCCAGGTGGATGTTGAAGTCTCCAAGAAGGAGGAGTTGAGTGGTTGAGACCAGGAGGGAAGAGGAGAAGTCCGCACACTCAGAGAGGAAGGAGGATATCTGACCAGGTGGCCGATAGATGGTAGCCACAGTAAGGGAATGGGCAGGAGAGAGAGAGAGCCTGCAGACGATGCATTCAAACGAGGAGTAGGCCTGCGTAGGAATGACAGAGGCATGAATCAACTCAGGGAAGATCAGGGCTACACCCCCTCCAGTACGGTTGGATATGGGCGTGGAGATGATCTTGTAGCCATCAGGGAGGAGTCTCTCAAAGCTTGTGACAGAGCTGACCGTGAACCATGACTCAGTGCGACCGAGGACATCGAGGTCAAGTTCCTCCAGGAGGTAGCAGATGTCAGAGGAGTGTTTGACAGCTGAACGAGAGTTAAGAGTGGCAATATGGAGAAGGTTGCCGACCCTGAAAGATTTCGGGGAGGGGTACAAATCAGAGGTACACCCTGCAGAGGTGTAGAAGAAGCCTGAGGGGGGGTAGAAGAGGAAGGAGGAGAGGGCAAGGTAGCCAAGGAGGAGACAGCATGGGAAGGAGAGGAAGCCATGGAGGGGAGAGCGGGGACATCAGGGCAAGAAAGGAAATTGATGATGCGTGGGAAGCGTCTATCAAAGAGGAGATGGTTGGCTTGAGGGGCTTGGACCAACACGGTACCATTCAAGTAAACATTAATAATGTCCTTAGAGGAGTGGAAGGAGGCCAGGAGGGCCTCCCACCGGGTGCCTCCATTAATGAGAGAGGAAGAGAAGGGAGAGAGCACAGAGACCATATGTAGAGTCCATAGGTCTGGGGAGGGAACGACAAAGAGGATGTCTGTGAAAGTTTGTCTGGAGGAGGCACTGGTATAGGTGTCAGCGATAGGGAGGCCTGGGTTGTAGACCAGGATGTCCTTTTTAAACTTCTTCCTACCAGATTTAGTGAGGAGAGCAGGATTGTCAATAGTAAAGCAGTTAGAAAAGATAGGAGAGACAGAGAGCACCATAGAGTAGGTAGGGAGAGGATAGAATAGGAAGGGAGTGGGAAGGGGTAGGGGAGAACACTAGGGAAGGACAAAGGCAGGGAGCAAGCCGACTAGACGGAGAAGGACGAGACAAGTTGACAATTGGACATGACGACAGGTGCTTAGCTAGTGGTAGAAAGGTTCACTAGATGAGTGCTTTGCTAGGAGGCAAGCTACAGAACGGCACTACTATCACAATTTTAAGAGAGGAGAAAACACACCTGAGTTTGAGAGTCTGCTATATGGACAGGTTTGCAGGGTAGAGTGAGGTTATATACCTAGCCGGGGCCACTCCCACCTACCTTAGTTGCTGCTGGTTGATGCCTGGCAACTGGCTTCCCCTGCAGACACTAGCTGGAGCCGTCTCTGTCAGAGCCGCTCTTTTCCTGGGGGGCCTTAGCTGCAGGGGCTGCACAGGTAGAGGGCTGTCCTGGGAGTGTCTGTGAAGTGTAACACCTGGGTCAATGGGGGGGTGGGTGGGCTCAGAGGTGGGAGGAGGGAGAGGAAGGGAGAAGGAGCGAAGTGGCAGAGGGGAACAGGTGAGTGGGGATGTTGGGCCAGGGACCTCAAAAGATGACTTGGTGCCAGCTCACTCACTGAAGATGAGTGCCTTCTTGTCACCATATCCATATCGGTGGTGACTACTTTAACAGTTCTGTTGGTTTATCGCCCCCATGGGACTGATGCTGCCTTTTATACTGTTTTTCCCGACCTGGTATCTGCTCTTCAAGTCAACCATCCCAACCTTTGGGAGATGGGCAATTTTAATCTTCCGGCCAACTCTACCGCTGGTAGACAGGTCAAACATTTTCTTTCTTTAATGAGGGACTTAAATCTCCCGCAACTAGTCCTTCAACCCACTCACCAGCTGGGGAACACACTGGACTTCATCTGTGCTCCCAAGTCTTCTATTACTGCTAACTCCTCTGCCCCTGTACTCTGGTCTGATCACTCTTTGATTTCATTTACTGTTGCTCTGCTGAGCCATGTCTGGCGCCCTCCCAAGCTGGCCACTCTGAAAAGAAACTGGTGCAAGGTGGAACTCTCTGGGCTATCCGCCTCGCTTCTTTCTCACTGTGCTCTTCATAGTCCTTGTACCTTGGAGAAATTTGGCACTTCCTTTCTAGCCGTGGCTGACCAGTTGGCGCAAACCAGGCTCTGTTAAGAGAGAGCCCATGCATCCGGTCCCTGTTTCTCAGATGAGTTTAGAACACTAATGCTAGGCTGCCGTCAGGCTGAACGTAAGTGGAGGGCCTGCTACACGACCAATACCAGAGCCGCCTTCCGCCTGGCTCTGACAAGCTACCAAAAGGCAATTCTGGAGGGATTGAGGATGCTATTAATAATCCCAAAGTGCTCTTTGAGCTAGTGCAATCTCTCTCTACCCCGACTAAGTCTGGCTCGTCTATTGAGCCTTGGCAAGCTCTGTGTGATTCTCTCTCCTCCTTCTTTCACTCCAAAATTGTAGCTATATGCGAGGATATTAAAGCAAATCCTGTTAGGACTGTACCCAAGCAGCTCTCCCTTGCCCTACCCATCCCTAATAGGTCATGGGTCTCTTTCCCTGGGGTCTCCAAGCAGGATATTCTGAAAGTATTCATGGCCTCAAATCAGCCTCTCGGCAGATGCCATCCTGTTGGATGTGCTTAAAGCTGTCTCTTCTGACATTATCACTGATATCACAGCAGCAGTAAACCTGACTTTTCAAGAAGGGCTCCACCTATTGAAGAAGCCCTTGTTGGACGCAGCGGTTCTGGCTAATTTTCGCCCCATCTCCCTTCTTCCTTACCTGATGAAAGCCCTTGAGGCGTTGGTCTCACCCCTCCTATCTTCTTTTATGGAATCCTCAGATTTTTTTTTTACATGTTTCAGTTTGTCTTCCGCCCTGGGAGAGGTACCAAATCAGTTCTTAACTCCGTATTTGATGATCTAACCCGCCTAGTCGATCAGGGCGTTGTGGGAGCCTTACTGTTGCTTGACCTGTTGACCCCGTTCGATCGTTCCACTCTGATGTCCCGTTTGTCGAGCGCAGGCTTGGGAGGCCAGGTGGTGAACTGGTTTGCGGATTTTCTGACTGACCGGTCACAGTCCGTCTTTGTCATGACCCTTGCCCCTGGCCCTCACTGGCAAGTCAGCCTTCCAGTTAGGGCCAGGTCAAAGGCTTTAAAACCTCATCCAACACTCGCTTGGAGGCTCATAACCATCATGAAAACCAACATTAGAATGGGACTATTTAACTTGGGGGGGGTTCAGCCAACATGGAGGCACACACATAGCTCAGTTACAAGGAACTGAGCTATGCAATCTAGTCTTTTGGGTGTGGCAGTCCTGGGACTACTTTACCTTGACTACTTTACCTGAGACTATTTAAACCACACTCAAACAGCAGAGCATGCTTTGCGTTATTCTGCTGTGGGCAGTGTAATGCTCACCGTGTCCAGTTCTTTGATGCCAGCTTACTTGAAACCAAGGACCTGCAGAGAGAGAAAGAACACTACGAAACTTACCTGGAACAGTATCCTGTCTTCAATCCATCGCTGACTTCAGTTCCACTTACCTGAAGGTACGAACACCATCATCCGGCACCGCATGCATCCTGGAATACCATAACCTGGAAAGAGGAGAAAGAAAGACAGCATTAGTAAGCGTTTACTCACGTTTCCTCCCAAATGAAGAAAGCCACACAATTCTTACCTGGGTAGTCATCTCCTGGTCAGTATCATTGCTGGAACATTACGGTGCTCGGTGAGGAACATCGCAACCTGCAAGGAGAGAAAAGACACAGGTTAGCAATATAAAAGGTGAAACTGCGCCACGCATCACGCATTACTCATCGGACAGCATCGGGCACACTGCGCTTTCGCTTATCGGCCCATGCTCATCTTCAAACTGCATGACAACACCAAAATACCTTTCCATCCCTAAAAGGAAAGAAGCAAGACATTATTATTCGAACTAAGAGGTACATAAGAACTGCATATAAAGACTGTAAAGCAGCAAACCTACGGAGTCGCAGCAGGCCTGGATTCCCACAGGGGGGGCTTGCACCAGTGAAGTAACTTGGTCGCTGCTCGCCCCCCACATCTACGTGCCCCTGCCATGAGGAGCAGGACGGAGAATCCACCTCTTACAATATTAAGACCTATCTTTAACCAGAGGCCTTACCAAGGGACCGGGAGAGGGTTCGAGAGTGCAAATCATCCAACCAGGGCTGGGTGGCGTCCCCGTGGATACCAGGTGAGCGTAACAGTCTTCTTATCCCCCCTTCGGTTCTGAGTTGATCGCTTTATTCTGCGGAGTCCCGTAAGGATCAGCGTTATCTCCCATCCTTTTTAACATTTATATCCGCCCCTTACTACTACTTATTTTGTCTCATGGCTTTCGTTTCTATTCCTACGTGGATGATATGCAGATATTGGCACATCTAGATCTCCCTTGTCCTGAGATTGCGACCCTGCTTAGGAGCTGTCTCATGTGCCTGGATGGCAATCAACTCCCTTAAACTTAATGGGAGTAAAACAGAGGTCTTGTTGGTTGGTACAACTAGCCCCCTCAATTACTGGACCCCTGACTTCTGGCCGACCACTCTCGGTTCATTTCCCTCGCCCTCCCCCACTGTGAGAAATCTGGGGGTCAAGTTTCCATCCTCGCTGACTATGACCAAGCAGGTCGGTGCAGTCTGCAAAGCCAGTCATTTCAAACTGTGTACTCTAAGGAACTTTCTCCCCTTCATTCCTGGTCATTTTCATGCCCCTGTGGTAGGAGCGCTGGTTCTTAGTACGACCGACTATAGCAATTCGCTTTACTACGGCCAACCCCGCTACCTGTTAAATCACATCCAAATGCTCCAGAATGCAGCAGTCCCAGCAGTACTGCGCCCTCGGGCCCACACCCACATGGCACCTCTTCTGAAACAACTTCACTGGCTTCCGATTGAACAACGGATTCTGTTTAAATCAAGGTGCCTTGTGCACCGTGCCTTCTATAAGGTGGGAGCAGAGTATCTCCAGGAGAAATGTGTTCACTATATCCCTGCTCGTCCCCTTCGCTCGCAGGGTGCCCTATTACTCTCAGTTCCCCGTGTCAGATGGACTTGAACCGGCGGCCGTGCCTTCTCTGTGGCAGCCGCTAAAGCATGGAACCAACTTCCATGGTGCCTTTGTGCGACCCCCAACCATCTGGCCTTTCTGCGTACCCTGAAGACTCTTCTCTTCTAATTGGGTCCTCCTCAAGATGCCTTTGGGAGTACGTGCACCTACAAGACCACATAACATAACATAACATGTTAAAAATATATAGCACTCAGACCCACAAGGGTCGCGGCCTCACACAAGTAAAAAACACTCACGAATCAGACCCAGGAGGGTCACATAACACACTCACCTGGGGGAACCATGAAAAACTAAATGGGGGGAATGTTGGGGTGGTCAGGAAAGGTCCCAATGAGAAAGAGGGGGTTCACATTGCACATGCCATATTGGTGACAGGGGGAGCGGCAAAGTTGGTGCGATGTTGCAAGTTTACATGTATATAGCTTAGTTAATGAGAATGCAATATGTGTTACTTTAGTGTTACTTTGTGTTTAAGTTGATACATTTAGATTTGCATGAACAAAGCAAGATAACATGTCAACATTGTCAATTAAATATAAATATAATCTGGGTATGGTGTGTCATGAAGCACATAGAAGCTGGGCTACAAGGAGCTTCATAATGCACATGCAAGAAAGGGGATTTCTCATGAAGAAACCAATGTGAAGAGGACACAGAAGTTTTAAAAACATGCACGCACCGACATACATACATGGGTCTCAAGGGGCATACGTTTGGGGTACATGGTGGAAATGTTCGAATCTGTATGCCGTGTGCTTTTTTCATAGTTTGGCCTAGCCCTGCAGCCAGGGCTTTGCAAGATGAAGTATGTGTGACTGGAAAAACTGGTTTTGCAGGGTTTGGAGGAAGAAGGAAAACCAATGAGTAGCCGCAACATTATCAGATGGTCAGCCAGAGGCAGACCCAGAGTTCTTATGACATGGCATTGTTGCGGGAAGGAGATGCAATCTTTTGAAGTACATGAGAGCCTGTTATGCATTATTCAGATAGGACCGGCCATCTGTTCGTGACTGAGCAATAAACCTAGGGTGAAGAGACAGCTAAGGGCAGTGTGTGTCCGGAGGTCATGCGTGCTGAATTGGTAGTCGTTTAGTTATAATGAAGCAAGGATGCCAGCAAGTCTGGATGGGTGAGATAGTTATCACCAGTTCAAAGTAAACCGGTGATAATATTCTCCCCCCCCCACTCCCCATATTGTTTGAAGTGTCCTTGCAAACCATATGCAATCACGTCTGTGGTTAGAAGGTCCTAGGCCAGCTGGAACTTGTAATGAATTAGGTTTATTTTTAAATATGCAATGGTGTGATGATGTCACGGCCTTCCACAGATAACTCCAGGGAAGGGGTGTGCTACATATATGAGCTGATGATGGTAAATAAATTAATGTGACAAATGGGAACGTGGGAATTAGAGAAGATTGGATTTCTTTTGTATAGGTTTGACCAATCATGTGTGGTGGGATCGATCATTTTTAATAAAATAAGTGGGAGTGTTTTAACTGTTGCAAAATGTATATAATGTAAAGTTTTTGTGTGGTGTATGGAGACTTGGGTTAGTTTGACTCTATGGACTCATCTAGCCTCTCAACTTGCTTTCCGTACAAACATGCACTCGCTTCTAAAGTGGTGGGACAACTTTGCGTTAAGGTGATTAAAGGCCCATCCACATAGTTCTGATAGGTCTGTGTGACATTCAGAAGCACACCTGGGCACTTGGTGGGGCACAGGAGATCTCATCACTGACTCCAATTATGAAACCCTTTTCTGTGTGTTCTTAGTGCTTCCTGTACTATGGAGAACAGGCGAAAGGCAGTGGCCAGTTGAGTTTCTTTTACTCTCAAACCACCCAACCTTTTACCCTCCCGGTGCAGGAAAGTGTATTCAAGCATTTAGGGGCTCTGCTTGTCCTTTGCTGTAGACAAGGACTCACATGGAATCCTACAGCATTTGAACAATTTACCCAGATAATGGGAATAGTCAATTATTTGACACATCCGCAGTAGGTCAATTGATGGTCGTGATTTTTTAAAAGTTCTCAACAATTGTCATATTCAATCCTAAGGTGGTGGTGATTTGATTCAGTCACCTACGTCCAAAAAAGATGGATATATTCCTGTGTGGCAATCAGAAACTGGGGAGGAAAAGCCCCAAGCTCTGTTCCTGCATTTTGCAATATAGGAGTGAAACCCCACCTCTGACAGTTCCAGAGAGGACTATAATTGTATGATCCACGTGGAGGTTGATTGCCCCCATTGAGAATTCTGCCACTTATTTTGTTGAGTGTCCAGCGAAGAAATTACCTTTGTTGCCAAGGCTCTACTGTCATATTGAAAATAGGGGAATTGGCTGAGTTGTATAAGCCTAAAACCAATCCAGTGGTCCTGTTTTAAACAACAGGGTTTGAAATTGCTGGGAGGTATTTTGCTCCTGGTTGACTTGACAGAAACAGCTACAACAAGCTACTGTGGGATGTCTTGACCCACTTTTGCTCTGCCATGCGGCATCACTGTGTTCTGATGGTGCCAGAAACATCAAAATGGGCGCAAATCCCTTGTGCGTGCCAAAACCTCTGAAAATCATGCTCTGCAAAGCACAAAAAGATGGCTGCCCAATCTACCCCGCAAGTTGTCAGTGGTGGAACAGAGATCTCACTCCTGAAATATGTCACTGGGCTCCACAACAAGTGAAAATGGAGTACAGAGGGAAAAGCAGTGCTCTGCTAAAGGAAAACCCTAAATCTTGCTTTAAATCCTTTTTCTTTGTTGCTAAAACTGTAGAATGCCGGCACAAAACACTGTTAAAGATCCAAAATTCTTACTGGATGCTACAATTCACTTAGTTCAAGAAATCATTGTGAACTTACAATGTCCTGAAAAGCTGAAAGTATCAAAGAAACATTCACAGCAAAAGTTGCCTGCTTGTGGAATCTGTCAAAATCTGGGCGCAGTACCCTCGGCCGCCTGAATGACAGCTGTCAGAAGCCTGCATGACAAACTTTAAAACCTGTATAAACTGAAATCAAATGTTTGCAATCTAAGTGGCCTGTTCCTGAGAGTAACCTATGTAGTAATTGTTTGAGCCCATGGTTTAAAATCTGGAATAAGTGTTCTAGCTGCTAGTTTGAAATCACATATTTGTTTTAAGCTAAGGAAAAATGCAACAGAATTAACATTTAAACCACCCAAACTGGAACAACAGCTTTCTTCATAGAGGCAAGGCGTCTCCCTCCACCAGGCAATCACACCTAAGTGATGATTATAGGGTGGGGGAAGAATTTGGTCTGTAGGGGGAAGGAGACAATGGACATCCTCCAGCTAAAGAAAATGCAAAGTGTGAAGGGTCGTAAATGGCCTCTGCCCAGGAGAACCAGGGAGGAGATGCTCCTGGGTCCCAAGGAGAGACAAAAGGGGTCGAGCTAAACAACCATTTATTGCTTAACAAGGACAAAAGACACATTTTAAAAATACTGATAACTTACTGTGTAAAATTGTGCAAAATATAGAAATAACAGCATTGTTAATCAAATTTCTGGATTCATGGGTGAAAAGGTGCCAGGACTCTGACATGTTCTGGGAAGAAATGGCGGAAAATGTGATATTACACAAAATGTATTTCTGATAGAAGTATGAAACTTTATACACGTATGCCCATGTTCAACGTGCACATTTGTAGAAATTTGCTACTAAATTGGACATTGTGGTCCTGATGAAAAGGGCAAAATTCTGTGAAAAGCAGGCACAAGATCCGACAGCGACGGGGGTTGGAGGAGTATCTGCTTCACAAAATATGTAATCTGTATATTGGATTGTTATAGAGGTTGCACGTGTGCAAATATGTATTGTACCAAAAGTAGATTTTGTGTTCAAGAGGCTAGGGGTGGACTCCAGGCCTCATAAACCCACACCATAAAGGTGACACTGTGTTTTTCTCCTCCTATCAAGGCAGAGAGGAGGCCTTGGCCAATCCCTGTCAAAGGGGAGAGCTTAGGATAAACCAGCAAACACACCCCTTTATCATAAGCATAAATAGAGACAGCTCAGCACTCAGAAGGACAGACAGATTCACCCACTATCCTAATGCTGGTGGAGCACCCTGCTGCAGAATTATCCTTCTTACTTGCTCCAGACTCCAGAAACTTGGCAAAGCAGAAAGGCCCATTGCATAGCTGAACCATTTTCAGCTAGGCCTTACATTTACAGAACCAGAACCAATCCCAGAAACCTAAGGGGAGCATCCAAATACAGCTGGGCTGTGCTGTACTGCTTGCCTGCTGAAATAATTATCATCAGAACCAACAGATCCAATCCAGTCCGGTGCCGTGCTGTGACCAGAGCCATTGCAGATCCGATCCAGTCCTGTGCCGTGCTGTGAACAGACCCAGTCCAATCCGATGTGCCCAGCTGTCTATCCCAGAACCAGATTCCCTTCCCTGACCAGAAATCTTGACGGGCCAGAATCCTGACAGTTCCGTTTAAAAACATATCTAGTGAGTGTCTATAGATAGAACTGTGTCACTAGCATATGTACTGTCCATAGTCAATCCCTATCTTAAACCGATCCTCTCTTGTCTTCAGAACCTGATATTGTTAGGAGTATTTTTGAATTGTCAGAACTTTTCTTGCGCTGAGTTTCTCTTATCTGTATCCTAAAATCATAAGTCATTAATGTTGTGAGTAACTAAAGTGAATCCCAGAAAGAAACCGAGTATCCACCACGTGAAGGGTTCCCTGGTCAGGAACTGTGGAGATTCATGTGTGGCATTCTCTTTTTCTATAGTCATAATCTAGTGTAAGAAATCCCATTTGTCTTTTAAAAGTGCATTGCTGTTTCCCATTCTTGCGCCTATCTCAAAAAAACAACCTCCACTAAAACGTCCATAACTTCCTCAATGTTTGTGCTAGATTAAATGATTCCTGCAACGAACTGTAACATGTAACATGTATTCCAGGGGTGCTACACACATGGAGACAAGGAAAAACAAGACAGAATGAGTCGCCCTGTTATGAGCATTTGAAAAAGAAATAAGGAGACAGCCATGAGAGGAGACTACCTGACAAATCAGCGGAAGGACTCCGAGAGGCACGTCCTGTGTTGAGGATGGAAAAACTCGGTCTTATCATCTGGGTAATACATATAATTTACGAAAAAAAGACATCCTGAGTGCTAGTCAGTGGATTTGGATAGGCAAACCAGACCGAATATGTGAAGTTCTGGGTCTGAACAAGAGAGGACAGACCAAAAAAGGAACATGTGGAGTTGATGATAGACTCAATGGGTAATCTAGTACAGCAATTAAATGGTTGCCCTAAGTGGGGCGGTGGCAGCCAGTATCCCAAAGTGCCCCTGCTGTCAGGAGGTGCGTAGTATGCAGTCTAGCTGTGAATCAGAAGGACAGACAATGGGCGCCTTTAGATTAAGAAATGCAGTAGGGATGCCATGTGAATTCTATATGACACATTGAGAGGGCTGTTGTCGCCTCTGAAGGGGGACAACTCTGTTGGAGTATAAGGCTAGTCCAGTCTAGATGTGCACCATCTTAGGGCACTGCTAACATGTGCCCTGCAAAGTGAAAGCCATGGTGTAATGTACAGTCGATGACAAAATAGTTCATGGAGAAGCAGATTGGATGACAACTTGGGTTGTAGCCAGGTTCTGCATCACAGCTTGTACATGTACAATTACATTGAATCATATGCCAGGAATGGAATGCTGTTTGTGTAGCATAAAAAAGATTAAACTGTTCCGCCACTCCAGAGTTTAGCACCAGCAAAGAGCGCGATGAAGGCACTCTGCTTAATGCATGAGAAAGTATATCAATGTGAGTCGTATATATCTAACATCTGTGTGGTGACAGTGTGTCTGAGCTATCATTATGCACATTGGCTATGGAGACAGACGTGGCAGAATAAGAGGCCATTCTATTCGATCATTGAGGTCAATCACATGGGAACCCACTTTTAGGATCCACTGCTGCTTGAATCAAGCTAATCTCACATCAATAAATTACCCTCTTTCATCACAAAATAACCCTTTCAATCAAATCCAACCCCCAAAGTACCAAACCCAACATTGCGCCCTCCACCCATACCCGTAATAAGAAGGACATCACAAAGGAGATACTGCTCCCTTTAATCTTCCCCCTTTTCAATAAGGTCTCAGCATTCTGTTCTGACCCCACAGTCTTAGTGGATATTTATAATCATACTATCCTAAAAGTGCTAAACTCTATAGCCCTACTAAAACTGTGCAAACCAAAACCCTGTGCTCATCTCAATTCGTGGCTTAGACCACATCTGAGAGATCTACGCAAAGCTAAAAGAAATGCAGAGGCGCACTGGAAAAGTATCCCATCGGACGCCAATAAACGCACCCTGACCACTGCCTCTTCCAACTACAAAGAAGCTATATTTCCAGCAAAAAAAGACGCCTATAATAAACGTATCTTGCAGGCTGAATCTAACACTAAAGAGCTCTTCAAGAACCTCAAAGAACTTGAGTCTCCCATAGCCCCCATTGACAAGTGCAACACTGACACCTCATTGTGCACTAACATCCAAAAAGCGCTCATTGATAAAATCTCCACTCTGCAAACTAAGATTAATACCAAAAAATTTAGCCTATTCCCAGATCCAGCATCTAACTCGTCGGCATACAACACCCCAGCACTGGTGCACTCTTTCAAACCATTCAACTTTTCACCTCTATCTATATGGGAAGTGGAAAACATCATCAAAAAGATGAAACCCTCCAAATGTCAAGGTGACTCCTGCCCTGCACCTGTCATCAAGGAGGCTGCCCATGACCTTGCACCTTTCATTACCACCTTTATAAATGCCTCCTTTAAATCAAGGACCGTCACTGACAACCTTAAGGATGCATGGGTCATCCCCTTAATCAAAAACCCAATATCCCCTCTAACTATAGACCTATTACCATGGTGCCCTTTCTTCTAAAAATGTTGGACCGTGCAGCTTATTTACAAATTCAGGACTATCTAGAATCCAATAAACTCTTGGGCCTCTGACACTCCGGCTTCCGTCCTAGACACTGAACAGAAACCACCCTCATTGGCTTAATAAACGCAAATTGAGGGCCTAAAAGATAAGGGCAAGTTGGCCCTCCTACATCTGCTTGATTTATCGGCAGCTTTTGATTTGGTCAACCACTGAATTCTCTGCCATCAACTTAAAACAGCTGCCCACTTCTCAGGTGAAGCCACCTCTTGGATCAGGATCTTCCTTGCTAATTAGAACTATGAGGGTCTTTTCGCCTTCCGCTTCTGCTGAACCGTCACCAATCCTCTGTGGGGTCCCGCAAGGGTCCTGTGTCTCCCCCACATTGTTTATGTGCTCACAAAGCCACTCTTCGATATTCTTGACTATCTGGGTGTCACCTACATCAACTATGCAGACGATACCCAGATACTCATCCCTATCACTGGTGACTATGCAACTGACTCAAAAGCACTCAATGATGTTTACACAGTCATTCAGGCGTGGATGGCGCATCATGGTCTTTGCTTAAATTATGAAAATACAGAGTTACTTATGCTAGGCTTGCACCTCAGACTTTAGGTATCTACCTTGATTCCACTTTGTCTCTCTCTCTCTCTCTCTCTCCAAACTAATGCTGGGGTGTCAGCCTCAGGCTATACATGCAAAATTAGAACAGCATGTAGACCTTTCCTCACCGCCACTAACTGTATTATCCTTGCTAGAACCCTCATTATGTCTAAAATTGACTAGTGCAACACCCTTTATCTAGGGACTAGCCAAAAGAATATCAATAAGCTACAAGTAACCCAGAATAATGCCATCAGGCCTGCCCTCAATATTCCTAGGAAACTCCATACCGACGCTCGAAGCTTACATTAGCTCCCTGTTGTTCACAGAATATCACTCAAAACCCTTGCCCTAACTCATAAGTCCCAGGCCAACCTTGCCCCAGAATACCTTGCCAACCGCTTCACTGCCCACACGTCCACCAGACCACTGAGATCTGCACAAGTTAATTCTCTATCTATACCCAGAATCAGGCATCACAAGGCTTGGGGAGCCAGCTTCCCAGTCCTTGCAGCCAAACTGTTGAACACACTACCCATTACACTCAGAGCTAAACCATCTTGTCATTCTTTTAAGAGCAAAGTCAAACTTTGGCTCTCTGAGCAGGACCTCGCTGCCTCTTGCACATAATGTGAACCTTACCCCTACCCTTAACTGTACTTGTAAATTCACTGATTCACCTGCCTTATTCCTCACTTTCTGCTCACACATTTTTCACCTCTCCTGCAATTTAAATACTTTCCCTAGTCTCTCCTATCTCTCCTGTTCATAGTAATGTGTGGCTCACTTAGTGCCTCACTGTAGCTGGTTAGTACCATGTTCACTGTAGGCCGTACCACGTAACTGTGGTACTCTGTGTAAATGTACCTTTTCTAGAATTTACCTAATGACATTCTGTATTTTGTAAGTACCATGCCTTACTGTACCATGTAACTGTTGTACTTGTTATAACTTATGTACCTTCTCAAGAAATGCACCCAGATGCCCCTGGGCCAGGAGCGAAATACAAATAAAATAAATACAAATACATCAGATTTAATCAACGAAAAACTAAGCCTGGTGTATAACGCCGTAGAGCATTGTATGGACCAAAACTGGATGTGCCTAAACGGCAACAAAACAGAGCTTATGGTATTTGGTCCCAGTCTAGTCAGATCCAAGCTCCATCCCGCATACAACACCTTCACCATAAAAGACACCCAAATTCTGGTTCTAAACAAGGTTAAAACCCTGGGAATGATGTTGGAAGCGTCCCTTGGATCAGATGCTCAAACCCTCTACGTTAAAAAAACGTGCTCATACCATCTCCACTTACTAAAAGTTATAAGACCATACCTATCCGAAGAAAATAGCGCCACAGTCGCAAGAGCTACCATCTTATCTCGCCTTGACTACGGCAATGCGCTAATTCTAGGATCTAACAAAAACTGCTACCACAGCTATCAAGTTCTACAAAACAACACAGTGAGAATCATTAAGCAAAAAAACAGGAACCAGCACATCAGCAAAGCCAGGAAAGAACTACACTGGCTAAAAATTGAAGAGAGAGTCCGATTCAAGTCCCTCACTCTCACACATAGATGTATTTTTGATAAAGCCCCTGCATACCTTAAAACCAAATTCATTGCATATAAGCCCGCCAGAAAGCTAAGATCAGCCGAACAAGGATTGATTGTGGTGGCTCCATTCAGATGTAAAAATGGGGCAGGTAAATCCTTCCCCATATCTGCAGCAAGCTTATGGAACAATCTCCCAGGCCAGCTAAGGATGGAAGCTAACTATCAACGCTTCCGTAAACTACTGAAAACTCACATCTTTAAGTAAATACACATAATGAAACCCGCCCACCAATATATGTAGACCTATTGTCTCGTGCTACTTGTACTTTGTTCGTCATTTGTCCTCTGTGTTCCTATCTCTGCGCCCCGAAGCTTGAGAGCTACTGGCGCAATACAGATAAATAAATAAATAAAATAAATCAGGTTAACCATAACCCATTGGAGTTATTGTCATTGATAAGCCAACTCAGAGAAACGACATGTGCAATCTGCTCCGAGAACAGTGTTCGTTAATCCTCTTTGTCACTTCCTTGATGGTTTCAAAAATATAATGCTTGGCACACGTGCAAGTAATCAGAAAGTGTGTATCTCTTAGTTTGGCAATGTGTATGATGTGTAACAACCCATGTAAAGTTTGTGAAACTCCATTGGTAGTCTGCTTGGTGAGGTGGCAGAATACTCAATTACCACAGATGGCGAAAACTACGTTTTTCTGACACTTGTGGGGAGTGTTCAGTGACAAAACCCAAAATCCAGGTTCACTTTACACTTTGCTGGGACCTCCAGTAACCCTGAATGAATTGATAAAAATGGCTGCAGTCAGGATTCCCCACTTTCCCTTGTCATCTGTAATGTTCCCTCATAGAAGTAGGGTGATTAAAGGTCTATCTTTCTCATGCCTCTCTTTGGACTTTAGATAAGGGACAACGCAACTAGAATTAGTCCAACTACAGGAGCGGGACAGAGCGACTCATGTCAGCTTCATTAGATGTGGCGACGGGTTCTTCCTCCAATGCTGGGATCACCACTATCCTCATGTAGAGATAGATAGACTCTTCTCCTTGCTCTCTACCCTTCAGGAGATGCTGCTGCTCTCCACTTGTTAGATTATAGGACATTCCCTCCACACACAAGTGTATCTGCATGCATTATTGCCCATGGGGTAATACCTCATGCACCTGATTCCCAGTCACATGGGACTGAAAAAGGGGGAATAACTGAATGGTCCGCATAATTGTAAATCAAGCAGACTCTTCCTGTTACTGCATGTTTACCATATGTGGTAACAGTAAATGAGTTTGCTCGTAATGAGGGCAAAGGGTCGAAAAGTGACATGGACCTCAGAAGGTTGTCATGAACTGCTGCTGTTACTTGAAGAGAGGAGCATTGTTGTAGGTCAGTGGTCTTCGAACTGGGGGCGGGGCTGGCCAAAAGGATGTCCATGGTGGACCCCAGACTCTTTAACAAGCATTAGAAATGCCAACAGTTTGGGCTTTTTTGTAGGCATGGGAAAAGCACTTGCCAGGCACAGATGTACTTGTATTAATTGCCCATTGATGTTAGCAGGTGCAAAATGGTGCAAGGACCTGGGCATCTAATAGCAGTGCCTGGCAAATGCCTAATACATACACAAGCCAAAACTGGTGGCGTTGCCAATGCTTGTTTTTAACAGAACTACAGTGAAGGACATGCAGGGTGCTTATAAATCAAGTGGCTGAATACAGACCTGTTTAAGACATTTGTATTACACCAGTAGTGGGTTCACAACTCCAATTAAGTAATTAACCCCAAAGCTGTCCTGACTTAGAAGCTAAATCAGATACTTGGTTCCTAAAGATCCTAATGGGAGAATTCCTTGGCTGAGGTTTGTCAAGGCAAAACTGGCAGAAGTTAATGCGGCCCATCTGTTTCTTCCATTAGATATTCTGCCTGTTAGTGAACTAATATCTGTGTCAACAATGGTCCATCTGTACATCCCTGAGAACAGGGAGTCCCAGGAGATTATGAAACCCTCGAATAGGAGGCATGCAATTATCGCAGCCCCTGGTCTTCAAAGCTATTTGCTATGGGCAGAGAATCCCGCTCAACGTTTCCTTATAACTAGGGCGCGCTTTAATTGTGTTTTTAAGAGCATTGGTGGCGGCTTGGAACAATGATACCGACAATCAGTCGTGCCCTATGTGTAATGCACCTAGGGAGGATCTGGCACATCTTTTACTGCTTTGTCCGGTCTATTCTAGACTGAGAGGGCATACGCTAAAACCAATCCTGCAAGAGTTGAGGTTCTTTCAGTATAGACCTGCTCTGTTTTGGGCTGAGTCACCTAGTGTGGGGTGGGCACTTCTGTGTTTTCTGAAGAATGCATGGTCTATTAGGAAATACCTAATGAAATCCTTAGGAACTTGATCTAATTATTTTTAACTGTATTCTGAGGATTTGAATCTTTTGTGTATATGGTTCTACAAATGTTATTGCTATTTTATTGTGTTCTTTTTCTGGAAATAATGTGTTTCCGAAAATAAACTTGAAAATTAAATGAAGTAATTAACTATCAGAAGAAACTGAAAAACACGGGCAGACACCTCTAGTGCAACGTTTGATGGTAAGGTTTGCTTAAAGCAAGCTCAAAGAGTTCCTATGAGGAGGTGTTTTGGGCAGAGATGGGCAGGAAGTGGGTGGGAATGGCCATAGGGATTTTCGATGGGCAGTCAATGGGTGGACAAATAACCAAACAATACCTACAGCCTGTGTCCACCCTCACATTGCATTTCTGCCTATGTGTACTCTAATGCAATAGTTTCAGCTTATAGGTGTCGCAAACGGCACCTAAAAGCCCGAACTAAAAAGCGATTAAGATGACTTTTTTTAAATATGAAATAAGAAGACGGTGACTGCATTTAATAGAAAATATAAGAACTAGACAATCTGCTTATATTTTAAAGAGGCTAGGCCCAACCCCCTTGACGACCCACAGACATCCTAAGGGCACCCTAGGTGGCCAACACATAGATTGGGCGGCCCAGGAGGTTAGCGGGGGCGGGGGGGGGGGCTCGGAATCAAATAGTTTAAACGCCACTGTTGTAGGTAATCTGCAAGCCATCTTTTCTAAACATAGACATATGTAACATATTTCTACGTTTATAAAAGATGGCTTGCAAAGTACACACACCATAGTAAGGTACACACACAGATATAGAACATGTATATATATTTGTGTGCATACCCTACGGTTTGCCTAGTTTTCAGGCCATCTTTTTTAAACATTTCGGGTTTATAAAAGATGGCTTTGAAAGTACACAATTCAAGCCATCTTTTATAAAGATTTGACTACGGACAAAATTGTCCGTCGGCAAAGCTTTATAAAAGATGGCTTGAAATGTGTACTTTCAAAGCCATCTTTTATAAACCTCGAAATATGTCGAGGAATCCCCAGGTTCGCCGAGGGTTAAAGACGCCTCAGCGACCTGGGGAAACAAAGGGACAGTAACTGCCTCTGGTGACCTCTCGCGCGAGGGGTCACCAGATGCAGTTACTATGACTGACGGAAGTGGCAGCCAGTCACAGCGTCGCAGTTGTTGGCTGCCACTTCTGCCAGCTTGCCTGACTTCATTGCAGGCACATCATCCCTTCGCGGCTGCGGCCGCAACGGGATAATGCATCCAGCCAATGTTGTGGTAGGACAGGGCCCCGGTAGGGCCCCGGCTCAGTCCCACTTTTTGGAGACTGGCCCCGGCCCCTTTAAGCACTGAATACATATATATTTAAACAAAAACCACCCCACCTGGAGAAACTGCCCTTGCACAAAGATGTTCACTGTTATGCCACTTATCACGTGGTACCGTTACGTCACTTGTCTGTCCATACTTGCCATCACTGTACCGTTTTCGCTTGCGGTGGGTTACTGTTCTCCCCTCAGTGCTTCGGCTCTGGACTGCAAGCACACGCCGTCGGTAGTCGCCATGTTGTTTCAATGTGTACGTTATGTGCAGCTCAGCCGGCTTCACTGGCGGAGCTTCTTCTTCTTCTTCTTCTTCTTAATTATCGAACGTGTGGGTAGACCCACGCAGGCACTTCCCCATCCTAAAGGATGATGTGCACCAACCCCACCAATCAACACACAGGCCACACTTCCACACAAACCACCAGCTCCCCAACCACAAACAACCACACCCCCCAATTCAACACCACCAGCCACCCTACCGCAAAAACCTACACCCCACCAATCCACACCAACAGACAACACCCCAAACACACACCACCCAGTGAGCCCAGAGACCGGCGCGCAGACCCGCGAGACCCCAGCCCGTACGCCTACACATGCGCTTCAGGTGAGGCACCGCGCGCTGCCGCCCACCCACCGCGACCAACCCGAGTGACACCCACACTACCACACGAACCCCCAACCACCAAACCACAAACAACCACTACCCCAATCCAACACCACTAGCCACCCCACCGCAAACAACCAAACCCCCCACCACTCAAAACACCACCCAGCGAGCCCCGGACACAGGCGCGCAGACCCGTGAGACCCCAGCCCGTACGCCTACACGTGCGCTTCAGGCGAGGCACCGCGCGCTGCTGCCCACCCACCGCGACCAACCCGAGCGACACCCACACTCCCACACGAACCTCCAGCCACCAAACCACAAACAACCACTACCCCCAATTCAACACCAGCCACCCGCAACCCCACCGCAAACAACCACACCCCACCAATCCAACACCAGCCACCCGCAACCCCACCGCAAACAACCACACCCCACCAATCCACAACAACAGACACAACACCCCAAACTCACACCACCCAGTGAGCCCGGAGACCGGCGCGCAGACCCGCAAGACCCCAGCCCGTACGCCTACACATGCGCTTCAGGCGAGGCACCGCGCGCTGCTGCCCACCCACCGCGACCAACCCGAGTGACACCCACACTCCCACACAAACCTCCAGCCACCAAACCACAAACAACCACTACCCCAATTCAACACCAGCCACACGCAACCCCACCGCAAACAACCACACCTCACCAATACAACACCAGCCACCCGCAACCCCACCGCAAACAACCACACCCCACCAATCCACACCAACAGACACAACACCCCAAACTCACACCACCCAGTGAGCCCGGAGACCAGCGCGCAGACCCGCGAGACCCCAGCCCGTACGCCTACACATGCGCTTCAGACGAGGCACTGCGCGCTGCCGCCCACCCACCGCGACCAACCCAAGCGACACCCACACTACCACACGAACCTCCAGCCACCAAACCACAAACAACCACCACCCCCAATTCAACACCACCAGCCACCCTACCACAAACCACACCCAACCAATCCACACCAACAGCTACCCTACCGCAAACAAACGCCCCCCACCAACTCACACCCTGACCCCAGCTCCGCCATCCACCCGCCACTTCCAAACGCATCCGCCATCCGTGCAACACCTCTCAACAGCCCAACCACTGTCCCGAAACATGCCGAACGCACTTCAACGTCTAGTCCCCATTCCAACCCCGAAGTCCACTGGCGGAGCTACGCATGAAGCGCACTCCAGTGCCTGGTCAAGAAGAAAAGACCCTAGTGGGGGGCGGCCCTGCAAATGAGGAAGAAAGACTAGTTTCGCAGATGCTCATTTGCGATAAATGAAGCGGCAAGGGTAGGCAACCAAGAAGGGCACTTCCTTCAGGAAAACGTCGATTTAGCTGTTCATTTAGCTCTCCCTATTATTGTTAAACACTGGCTTGCTCAGCCCAGGTGTCGGATCGCTTAGTGGGATATGTGTGCCTTCTTTATATCGCACTTTTCTTTATATCATACTTGTTTTGAGCAAGAGTACATTGTGTAGCTCAAAGGGCTCATTATAAGTATGGCAGTAACGGTAAAAATAGGCATGCGTCTTGAGGTATTTAGCACAAACAGTATTTTTCGAAACACCCCAAGTGGGGCATATATTTCATGATTCTGGTTTGAAATACTTCTTTAAAATCAGAGGTATGTCTGCCTTATTGTACTTCGACCCAAAAGGGGACTGCAAAACATGTTTTGTGTCCCCACCATGACCACACTTTTTGTCGCTTAGGGATAGCATCATTTTTGGCAGATTCTCACCAGTTTCTGCATGTAATGTCATGTGTATATATTGTGTAGGATTTGAAAAGCACACCTGCGTCACTGTATGGAGAAATGCAATGTGCAGAAGGGTCTCTGAGGACTCTTCTGCTCCTATTGTCTCCAGAGAACACAAGCGGGCGCGGAAAAGTCATTAGCATAGCTCTCAACTCACACGCTTTTGGCTGGTGTCACCCGCCTTGTAAAGGGCTGACTCACCCACCAAGCCTCCTGCACGCCCATTCATTCCAATGGGCGCATGGGCGTAATTTTAGGGAGGGACGGGGGTGTTTGCCCCCCCCAACTTTCATGGTACACCATTTTATCCCCATTCATTTGGCTGGGGCACCTTTTCTTCAGATGTCATGTCCCCCCCAACATTTTCAGCAAAGTTACTCCACTGAATGGGCGTCTCACCCGCCCAAAACAAAATCGGGTGATTATCCCAGCAGCGCTGCTCACCTTGTACAGCCACTGCCCACCACCAACTACACACCGAACCAGAAACACCCATCAGTGTGTCGACAATGTTAACATATTGTTACTGTTAAACAATACAAGAAATTAAATAATTTGTCACTCTGTCTACTAACCCACTAAATATGCAGACCACAAAGTACTTTACCATGCATATTCCATGTGCTACGGCACCCCTTGTACATATATCTTTTTGTTAGTTAAAATAAATCTTTCTTTATTTAATATCTCTGTATTCCATGGTGATATTCCTCTTTGGAAGCCAGCAGTCACCTGGCCCTGCTGCAAATGTGTGCTGACCCCGAGTCACGCCTATGTCTAGGGTAGCCTATGACTCTATCTCTCCTTGTTTGAGAATACCTCTTTCCCTCTAGAGTCAGGCCCCCTTACTAAAAAAGAGGGTTCCGCCCAATCTTTCTTACATATTATCTCAGCAGGACAACAACATCACATCACAGTAAACCACTGCTATCCCACTTGCATTTCTATCCCTCAAACAAGGATGGAAATGCATTTTTACATTTTTTATTTAAAAGGACTTGGTTTTTCAGAAATGCTGCATTTTCAGCATGAATTTGCAATGACAGCAACAGTTAAATCATAATAGGCACTACACCACATGCAGGAATGGTAATTACCACATACGGTATTCATAGCAGAAACAGCTTCAAGCTCATAATGAGTTGCCTGGCCATTCAAATGCGATGAAGGATTTCTGAGAATTACAGGATGATTAAGTGGTCACTATTTACCTCCACTACCCTGAGGTATCTATATTTGTTAGAAGTCATCCATAATTCAAGTTTACCCTTCTCAAACCACTTTGTGTTTACCAGGCTGTGTACCTAAACAATTTCTAATAATGTGTTTAAGTCATGCAAAATTGCACACCCACCTTCACATTGAAGACACTGCAGCCATTCTTGAGTCATTTAAAATAAGGTCTGTGTTAACCCTTGTAGCAGACTGCATTCGCTTTATGCAGGTGTGCTGGAGTCTAGTAGCTACACTAGCACAAGGAGATAGTTACTGACCTACGCTCAGCTAATCAGAATGTTCAAAGTATAGTCAATAACTACTGGTGTTGACTGCATTTTGAACATTCCATTTCCTGGCATGTTTTTTGAACAAGACACGTCCTCTGTGGGAGGTTCATTTTTTTGCCACAACATACTATTAAAACAACAAAGATGGCTAAAAAAACATTGGAAAATGCTTTCACTTGCTTATAGAGAAACTCTGTATACACCTAATGTGCTGCCGTATAACAAAGATTGCAATTTAAATGCTCAACTTATGAAGACAAAAACCTCCAAAACATGTATTGCTGTTACCACTATTTGCTAATAGCCTTATAGACCTCTGGAGGGGTAATTATCATTTTGGATAATGACCCATCCCCACCTTGTCGGCACTTGGTGTCGGGTCATTATCCCACGATAATGGCCCCTCCTTTGTTCTATAAGGCTACAGTATTACCACATATCGACTATTTATCTTCCCATAAGACCTGTCCACCAGCCCTAGCCTTTTGGCATGGGAAAATGGTTACCAGAGTAGGGGGGCAACAATCAATTGGTCTATGGTTTCGAGTTGCTCAGTGCTTCCAATCAAAAGTAAATCAGATCCACTGGACATGGCATTTATACACCACAGATATTGGTGAAATTGATTTTAGACAGAAACTGAGAATTATAAGGCTCCCACATAAACACCATTGATTGTAGTGATCATTGCTATATCCCATTTATCCAAAATTGAAAACGGGGCTCTGGACAAGCTTTCTTTTTGCGTCAAGAGCTTCCAAGTGAAGCGTCTCAAACATATCAACAACGCTCTATTTCACCATCTCAAAGATCTGCATTTTAATTTGGCTAAAATAGAATGTCCTATAGGGAACGACAAAAATGGCCCTGATCCAACCCAATGACAAACGATTTTGGCAGATTGCAAATGTTTGGTTGGCCAACATAGCGCACCATTGGTAAGAATGATGCATGTTTTTCATGGTTATTAGGCACTCATAAAACTTTCCAAAAAGTTCCTTCCACCCTTGAAGTCAATAGCCTTTACAGATCATGCCTTCAATCTGTCACTTGCTGAGATGACCATTAACTGAATCAGGACCAGAACCCCTGGCCTCGAGTGGGCCCCTTCCCCCAAGTCCATCAGCTGAGCCCCTCATTGTGCCATCAGCCTAGGGGCTCGACTGACTGGGTTTGGGTTGAGTGACCCTTTGATGCCAGATCCAGAGAGCCGCTGAAATAGCTGCCCATCTCAAATGCCTTCTTTTAAGCACCTTGTAGTTTATAAAAGCCTTGACGTGTAATTTCCTGGTGGCGTTGTAGCGCCACCATAAAAAAGAGACCATAATGGGAAATAATTAGAAATTAAAATAGCAAAGGAACTCAAGAACACTACTCTGAGGGAAGGGATGGGGCTGCATGCACAGGAGATAATCAGCAGATGTGATTTTTGCAGATAAGCGCGCAGGAATTCAGATACGTCTTCAAGTTGCATCTGAAGGCCCGGTCACGCCTTTTTTTCTGGATTTGCGTGTACTTTTTTTATTTTTTTAAATTGCTTCTTAATTTTATCTCGCCAGTCAGGGGAAGAAGAGGTGATAAGTGCAGGTTTAATCTCTGAACATAGTTGCCTTTCTTTTTAATGTGTTTTCTCCCCAGAAGGTGAGATTGCGTGCCCTCGCTCATGCAAGAAGCTTTTACTGTGCGCTTTTTTTTATTTTATTTTTTTCTCCAAAAGCAGCGGACAAAAATCAAAATATTTGAAAATGTATTTCATGGTAATTATGTCATATTTCATGGACCGCTGGCACTGCTGAAAGACAGTCTGAAGACCTTAATTTGTATAGAAATTGTAATCATTTGTTCATTTCAAGGTGAAAATTGCATTTTTTAATTTAAATTGTATCCTGCGTGATAGTCTATTATCTGCTAAAATTGTCTCCATGTCTGAATGCTTATGTGCAGCTTCACGCATGTTACAGACCCTCGTACATTCAGAAAAGCGCTGTATACATCTCAGCAATGGGAAAAGCTTATTTTCTTTCAGGGGGGTTCACATTTGCTTTCTTGTCCCTTCCCCACCCGCCATGCCATCTTTTTTGTTGTTGAAGTATCCCCATATCCGTTATCAATAATAATTAGTCGGGGTGCAGGGAATAAAAAGCTGAGCCTGAATATTTTATGGAAATAGGAAAAGTCATTTGCTGCTTCGTGTCACTTTCTCTCTCTGCGGTGCCCAGATCTCTGCCGCGTGCGCATCATGCAAGCGGGGGACCTATGCACGGGAAGCGATGCGAAAATGGAAAGGAGGGAGCAAAATGCTGGCCATGGAGGAAAAGAGGCGTGAGGCCTCCACAGAAAGGTGCTATCACTTCCAAATACAGCCATAATGTGGCAGGCTGATTACATGGGCCGGACTCCAGGCACTAAGTGCAAGTGCGGGGTCTACCGAATATGGCGGTTGCCAGAAATATAATGTGTGTACCATCAATGTGTCAGAGAAACATGTGTGGTGACCAACCCCAACATGGAATATTAAAACTGCCCTTGTACTAGAAGTGACCAGCGTTGGGGACAGACAAGTGCCAAGGACGAGTATGCATAGACTTGCATAATAGCCTGGCACTTAAGGGGTTTTAGGGTCTTAAAAAGGTATCCTAAGATAATGACTCGATTGCAAATAGAATGGGGTTGTGAAGACCCCATCATACAATCTCAATGCAGCCGCTGGGTCAGGGAAATGGGGAGAAGTGGAGCAACACCTCAACGCGGCGCGTTAAGATAAACATTGAGTCAGTAACAGGGCGATAAAGATGGCAGAGCCCAAGCCGAGACCTTAATGCAACCTTTGAGGCAGATTGTGAAAGGTGGTCCCAGAGATCAAAACACTTAGTCCAAACAGTATTGTCGGCCAGTATAACAGGGAGGGTGATAGAGACACAAATAGCGAAACCTATGAGAACGGCGAATCAGAAGATATCTTGAAATGGATTACACCCTAAAATTGAGTCCTTAGGAAAATAAGTGGATCAGAATAAAGGTGAGGATTTTAAAGACCTTGACATTGAGTCCGATTACTATCATTGGATCAGAACAAGAGTGGGGATGGTATAGACATCAGTATCTAAAATAACATTTGGGTCAGAAAAAGAGGGGAAGGCTTCATATCCTAAGATGGAATCGAAGGTATCTTATCGGCAAAATGAGACCAAGGATTGTAGAGATGCAACATGGAAAACTAAGACAACTCTTGTGTCCGAATGAGAGTGGGATTGGTAGAGGCATCAATATAAAGTATTAACACACCCATTGAGTCAACAAGAGATGAGAGGTGCCTGAGATCCATAGATGGAATTCTAAGGTTAATATGAGGGCAATCTGAGACCAGTGGCAGAGGAGGCCCCAACATGGAATCCTAAGCCAACTTTTGGTTCAGAATGAGCACAAAAGGTTAGTTGTGACCCAAGCATTGAGTCCCCAGGCAACCATAGGATCAACACAAGCAAATACATTCTAGTGACCGCAACAGAGCGTCAAAAGATAACCAATGGACCCAAATTGGAGTCAGGTTTGAAGAGAGCATAAAATGGAATCCTAAAACAATCATTGAGTCGGAAAAAGACAGATGGTGACTGTAGAACTTGACATGGGGCCTCATTACGACCCGGGCGGTAAGTGAAAACGATGCCGGTAAAGGATACCCCTGCTTGGAAAACCTTCAAAGGTGGATACCTCTTGCATCTTGCCACACTCAATGCTCGTTCTGCCATCAAACACTGTGCCGACATCTGCCTCCTTCTTGAAGACATTGACCTCGATATCCTTGCTCTTACCAAGACGTGGATCAATGCCAGCTCAGAGTGACTGCATTTGAATCACTTCTCCCTGATGGCTATAAGATTATCTCCAAGCCTCGCCCTAACCGGATTGGTGGTGGAGTTGCTCTGATCTCCTCTGAGTGGGTGTCTTCACTCCTCATGCCCACCCAGGCTTCCTCTTCCTTTGAGAGCTTTGTCTGCAAGCTGGTCATGTCTCCTTCCTCCTCTCTGACCATCGCCACTATCTACAGCCCTCCTGGCTCTTCCACCCTGTTCTTCTCCGAATGGGCTGATTTCTTCTCCTCTCTCCTCACATCCTCACAACCACTTCTAAACTCCTTCTTGTGGGTGATTTCAACATCCACCTTGACTCCTCAATTCCGGCATCAACTCTCTTCCGTGACCTCTGCACCTCGCTCTCCCTCTCCATCATCCCCTCCGGTCCTTCCCACTCGGATGGACACAATCCTGATGCCTTCATCCACACCGATCTTTCACTCTCCTACCACTGATCACCCCACTCTCCTGGTCAAACCACTGTCTCCTCTCACTTGGGTCCGCTTGGCCCTCTGACTGCACCTCTACCAATCCTGCCAACCTCGTTCACGAACATCCGTCCAATGAAATGAGTGTTAGCTGCTGCCTTCGCATCTACCTTCACCCCCCCATCCCCATTACAGACTCTACTTCTGACTCTGCTCTTAGCAACCTCCATCTTTCCATTACTAATACCCTTGTCATTCTTGACCCAGTCATAAGGATCCACCTGAAACATGCCTCCAAACGTAACACCTGGTACAACTCCGAACTTGCAGCCCTGAAACGCAAGAGCAGGGCTACAGAAGGGAAGTGGCAGACCTCAGGCTCACCCTCTGACACACTGGCCTGCCGCCTACTCCAAAGGCAAGACAAACTCTCTCTCCATGCCAAGAAGAGGGCTCACGTCCAGGCTCGCGTCTCTGGTGCATCTAACAACATGGCTGAACTCTTTAAAATCAGCAGGGAACTAACCAACCCTTCCCCAGTCTCCTCCACACCTTTCCCTCCCAGGCCCTTTGCAATGCACTGGCCTCACACTTCACTGCAAAAGCTCAGGGAATCCCGAACACCCTTGCATCCCACCCCCTTCCACTACCCCCTTGCCTCCTATGGCTCCCACCCCCCTCTGCCTTTCTCTCCTCCTTCTCTCCTGTCACACCTGATGAGGTCACCAGAGTTGTCCGCTACATGAAGGTCTCCTCCAAACAGGTCTCCCCCTGCTTCTCCAGAACCATTAAGGGCAACATTGCTCTCTTGCCCGTGCACTTGCTGATTTCCACAACCACTCTTTTGCTATGGGATCTTTCCCCTCCTACCTCAAGCACTCCCTTTTGTGCCCCTCTCGAAAAAACCTTCTGCAGACCCGTCTTGTCCACATATCTATTACCCCCTTCCTTGGGAAACTCTTGGGTAAACTGGTCTTCCCCCAATTTACCCAGAATACTGAACTCGTTGGTTGTCTCCAAAACCATCAATCTGGATTCCCAGAATCCAGAGGCATGGAAACTGCTCTCCTGAACATCCGTGAGGAACTGCTTGCATCTCTTGACTCAACCTCTCCAGCTGTTCTCATTTTACTTGATCTCTCCTCTGCATTTGATACGGGCAACCACTCCTTCCTCATAAAATGGCTCCACGTTACCCTAGGTATCCCGGAGTGGGGACTGGATTGGCTGACCTCCTTCCTCAGTGACCGGCTGTCCCACGTAATTCTGGGATCTTTCTCCTCCCCCACCTCTAGCTCCACCTGCAACATCCCCCAGGGCTTCAACCTTTCTCCTTGGCTTTTTAACAACTATCCTGCCCCGCTTGCACACATCATTTCCTCCATCTCCTCAAACATCCAGTGTTATGCAGATGACACACAACTCTTCTTCAAACTTCCCTATGATTCTTCTCTCACTTCATCTATCATTCCTGAATGTCTATCTGCCATCCAGTCCTGGTGTACTTCCAATGATATCTACCTCAATGCCAGCAAGACTGAGATCCTTCCTATCGGGACTCCTGCTCCCTCTTTCTCTCCCTCACTTTGGCCATCCTCCATGGGTCTCCTCCCTCTCCTTCATCTGAAGCCAGAAGCCTTGGAGTCATCTTCGACTCCTCTCTCTCCTCCATCCCTCACATTCAGGACCTTGCCAAGAAGTCCCACTTTCAACCCCACACCCTCAAAGGAATTCTTCCTTTTCTCACTTTCCCCCAGAAGATCAGTGTCCCTAGAGCACTGGTTCTCTCTATGATAGACTACTGCAATATCCTTTTCCTTAATCTATCCTCTTCTTCTCTACGACCCCTCCAGCTCATCCAGAATAGGGCTGCAAGACTTATCCTTGGCCTGAAGCCCAGGCACTCCATCTCTCTTGCGCTAAAAACTCTCCACCGGCCCCCGGTTGCTGCAAGGATCAAATGCAAATCCCTCTGCATCACCCACAAGGCTGTCTGTGGCTGGGGACAACACTATCTGCAACTTGCTCTCACTAAATACTCTCCCTCCAGATCTTTATGTTCCTACGGCACCAACTCTCTGCGTGTTAAACAATTAGTTAAACAGCAAGCTGGTAGCCAATCTCTTTCCTCAGCAGGCTCTCTCCTATGCAACAGCTTCCTCCTCCCTCGTCCCCTTGAGTTGGACCTCCACAGTTTCCAGAAGCTCCTCAAGACTATCCTTTTCACCTACTCCTTCCCTTCCTCCCTCCTCTGCTAAACCTCACAGCTGCTGAGATTGGTGACCAGGGCCCTTCTGTGTCCTCCTGGGTGCTGGCTTCCTACACCCAATCGCCTACAGTCTCTTCACTTCCCAGCACTTTGCTTAGGCCCCCACTGGCCTGTGCCACCACAGGCTTTCACTTACCTATTTATTGGTTGTACACAATTCCACCTTGGCACTTAAAACTGCTCACTCTCTAGCACTTCTCACTTGATACAACTAACACTTACCCCCTTACTCCCCTGTGCCCTTCTCTCTCTCTGCACTTGCATCTTCTGAATGCTCACACTGCCTAGTAGGTCCGCCTCCATCTTACAGTGTTATATCTAATCTTATTCCCATGTTCCCTCCCTGTTGCCCTGTGGGCACTTGAATCTGAATTTACTTGTATAAGCACCTTACAAATGCACACTAAATGAATAAATACACCAAAATGGACAGACCCCTGTCCTAGTCCTTCATCTCCATTTGCTTTTCTCCGCATTCTCCAAAAGTCTCCTAACTCCCATGCTCTCTTGTTCCTCCATTTATACTCTTTTCAGGCTTGGAAAGCAGGTCGTGATTGGAAGACATGGGACCTGAGAAAACTATGATTCTCTCATGTGCTTAAACTTTCTGGCCCGCTCTGAGTTGCAGCGGACTGAGGGGATGTAAAGCCCTTCCGCCATCTTGGTGTCAGGCTTCCCTTCTGTCATGTCCGTCCAATTTCTAGGTTGCATAAGCTGTGTCTGCTACTTAAGAGGCTAGGGTTGGGGTGGAGGCAAGAGATGATCTCCTGTATGCTGTCTCCAGGTCCAACATCGCAGAGCGCCAGCGGTCCCTGGCCCACATGGTTTCCCAGTCCTCATCCCTCAGCGTCCCATCTCCGATCATGTCAAAGTACTCATAAATGAATTATTCCATATATATATATATATATATATATATATATATATATATATGCAATCTGGCCATTGACATGCACGCCTCGTGACGCCACACATAACATCATGGATGACATACATGTGCCTACATCCTCCAAAGGGCTGAGGAACAAAAACAGAAATCTAAGGAAAAACAGTATTATCCCGAAAGGCTCATGTTGAGTTTTACTTTTGTTTAGATTGCTAGAAACACACCGGCGTTATCCCCGCTTGCATATAAAATGAGTCCCCTCGTTATAAAAGACGATAAAACGATAAAACTACAAAAAGTAGACAAGATGATCACGTTCAGAGAGAAATGGATCACTGGGAGGAAATTGTCTGATCTGCAGTGGAGAGAAGTGTGTATGCAAACTCGGAGGCTGTCTCTGAACAACCGATTTACCCCAGTGCAGCTACAGAAATATTATCCCGACAGGTACACTAAATGCAACAGATGCCCCAAGGATCCAGCAGATTTCATGCACGTCGTGTGTCAATGTACTTATATATACCCCTTTTGGGTCTGGGGTGTTGCAGTCATGGGTCACATGATCTCTATTTGTGTACCTGATTCACCCGAAACGTGGTTATTATCACTGTTTGAGGCCGAGCAACTAAATTCCAAGAACGGTTGAATTGTTTGAATAATTATGAGAGGCATCTCACTCAATACGCATTATCGATACATAGCAGGAGCAGACCAAGAGACTTTTGGGGGCCGTTGAGAGCATATTTGACTTCTGGAACAGCTGATCAAGGTGACACTGAAGGAGATCAGAATACAGAAATGGACGTCCATGATAGAGCTCCTGAAGGACTTCAATAGATATCGATGGTGCAGAGATATAAGATTGCTTGGAGAGTTTTGGCGTGTGAATGTGGGGTGTGGCACTCTTTCTGCTGGGGGGACAACTGAGATTATTGTATGCTGATGGACTGGGGGTATTATGAGTTGGTCATATTTGTATCTGTGCATTTTATTTGGTGTTTATCTTTTTTTGTTTTCTATGGAAACATTTTCTCTAAAAGTTCCAAGATGGCCAGAACAAAGCAAATCCCAAATGGAATACCAAACTGATTTTTTTCAAAAAAGAATTCCCTGTCACTTAGCTAATCATTTGACGTTATAAGTAGAGCACAGAGAGGGTTTTCATGTGTTGCAACCCTAATGGCCCTTTTTTGGCAGTGAATTTCGATTTCTCTAGTGTAAAGTTTACCCATAACTGTAGTTAATGATGTTTTAGGTGATCATGTTCGTTTCTTAACGATATACACTAACATTCTCACAGTGTCCACTATAATAACACTGTGCCCTTTCAGCCATGTCCTGTGTACAGCAAAACAAAACTGTTAAATGGTCACTGGACCCAGGAGACCATGCCCAAAGGACACTGTGCCTGGGCCATGCCATTTGGCCGTGCCCCAGACACCCGAAGCAAATCCAATCCGCCACTGTGCACAACCATAGGCCATGCCCATTGGAAATTGTGCTCAGGCATGGATTCCGATCACGTCGTGAGCACCTTGAAGATAACCAAAGTGCTCAATGGGTATGGCCTGTCCCAATGTGGCAGTTAACACCTTACTCTGGGAATGGTCTTCAGCCATGCCCCAGGCACATCTATAGAAGGCTCAAAGTGCTCATATGACATGGCCAACAGGCCATGAGCAGAGGACATTCTGCTATCAGGCCATGAGCAAAGGGCACTCTGCCACCATGTCATGCGCAGGCACCTCAAAGAGTCTCAATGTGAGGAATTCAACCATCTGCACGGGGAGTGTGCCCTCGCCTGGCCTTTTTTAAAATTTTGTAATGGAAAATGTGTGGGGCTAATCCACACACATTTTCCTATGCACGCTGCACAACCCACACATAGTCAAGTGTACTCTGGGGGGCCACAGCCTACAGGCGTAATCCTCCTGTCATGTTCCGCTGCAACGTGGCAGCCATGGGTACATCAAAGCATCTTAGGAAGGGGGAAGGCAACACCTTCCTCCTGCCATGGCCAGCCTAATTAAAATATCACATGCTCCATAGATCCGCCCTGTTCATTGTCAGTTCTGTGTGGTGGCAGCGCATACTGATGAGAGTTAATTGTAGCAGGCCTGCAAAAACGCCTGGTCACAGAATTAACAAAGGGTAGGAACCCCAACACCTTTTTGATATGCATTTGTGTCAACTGAAGTCTGCTCCCACCCTTAGTATGAAGCGCAGTAATGTCATGTCTGGGACAACTGTTTACAGTGGTCATCCCCGCAGGGGGACCCCATTCAGGAAGGTACGAATGTGTGAGTTGATGGAGACAGAAAGTCTGTTCTCGCCATAAGTTCAAGGCAGACCTATGCTTTGATCAGGGACCACAGAGTGCTCAATTAACCGGATGTACCCTTTGATCCACAACAGACAGGAAGATGGGTGGGAGTGAGTAGTACATGTTTTCATCCCTTTACCTTTCATGTTGCAAAGCACTCTGGTTATGACCTCATGCAGCATAACAGAAGAATGTTGGTGGTGACCCAGGATTGGTTCATTAAGGTAGGCTTAGCCTGCACCAATCACTGGGGCCCATTTGGCTTTAAAGGGGGGCTGAGCCCCTCTCTTAGCAGATAATCTGACAATTTTGAAAGGAGTAAGAAGAAGGACTCATTTGGACCCTGGCTGAAGGTACAGTCTGCCTTACAGCTTCCGCTAGTGAAGGAAGGCCAGGATTTCCAAGAGGGGAGCAAGACCCCTCCCATAAACATCTCCCAGGGAACAGAGGGGGATACTGAATCCAGAGCACCCTCCAGCAGCTCCATAACTGGTACCCAGCCAGCACACAGCATGCAGTGTTAAGCTCTGAACCGAACGAAGGACAAGGCCGGTGCCTGTAACACTGTCCTCAGCTTTGGGCCGTCTGCCTTAAAGGACAACACGAGCCCAGCAAAGAAGCTAGGAGGAGTGCACTGACAAGCATCAACCAGTGTCCACTTTTAAGGATGTATTCGAGGCAGTCGAGTCTCTCGAGCTGCAACCGACTGCACCGCTGACTGTTGGCACGCCACAGTTGCTCACACCGTCCGCCTCTAGTGGACACTTTGCCTGGGGCATGACCTTCAACCATGTCCTGCTCAGATAGACTGAATCTGCCAAATTGCTCTCTGAGTCTACTATACATGGCATCTGCCATACCTTTTAGATGCTTTGCCAGGGCATAGTCTTTAGCCATGCCCCATTCACCTGGATTCTACGTCCTGGTCATGGCCCTTGGCTATCTCTCAGGAGCCTGAAAGTGACCCACTGTGTCTTCTAGGAACGGCAGCAGGCAATGCCAAGTGGACACATTGCCTGGTGGATGGTCTCTCCCACATCAACTTTTCACCCCTTTACGGAACTTCAGGAAACGTTCCAGAAATGTTCAGAGTAGGGCATGTATGTAGTTATCTTTGTAAGTTTCATGCAGTTTCATCTATAGGAGCCAAAGTTCTTAGGATCGGAAGAAGTTCTCTTCTCTTGGGGACTTGAGCTTAATCATAACTACCGAGTTGCTATGTCTGACTTGTAATATACTGTATATTAATTGTACTGTCACAGCAATACAGTTCAGGTTAAGTTGAATTTTGAATTGAAAAAGGCAAAAAAGCTTTCTTCTGTAACTTTTGCTCTCTGCTTTAAAAATTCACCACGCAATTGATCAGACCTAATCCGTGCCACATACACATGCCAAATTTGCCAAAGTTTCATACATTTTTTCATCCATGAAATTATTGCAAAACCTGTTTTTACATGGCACATTCCATTGAGGCTGAAAAATGCATTTCGTAGCCCTCCTCGTTTAAAAATTGCCAGCTTTGACTGTTATTTATTTATTTCTTTCCATTATAAAACGCGCAACTGCCCTAGGGCATCATGGCACTGTTACAGCAAATTCACTTAGGTGCAGGCCAAATCAAGGGTACAGCTCTTAGGTACACGTTCATTACAGCTTAGACAATATTCATGTTCCTTGGTTACAGTGGAACAGCAGAGTGTATACAAACTATTTGAATAGTATGGTTTTCAGAGCCTTTCTGAAGGCTAAGAGGGATCTTTCTTTTCTGAGTTTGGGTGGTAGCGAGTTCCAAGATTTTGGTGCTAGTTCTGTTATGCAGACATCCGTGACTAGCAGTGAATGCTGCAAACAGTTTGAAAATAGGATCAGTCAAACAGTAGATTTTCACCTTTGAATGGCCAAAAAAATGTGCAATTTTTGGATACGAGTAGCAAAGGCGAACAGACAAATGAAATGCAAAATATAAAGCAAAACGCACAACAAATTCACAGCCCTCCACACACAACGCCTACTTATGCTCAGTAGTGTTAGAAGGACAGCACGAATTGAAAACATACTATTGAAATGAAAAATCTTCTGCAACTCTCACAATATGATCTGTCGCACATACTCAGGCATGAACAGTAAGGTCAGAATGAAAAAACAAGTAAAAAGTACCCCAGGAAATGAAAGGTATGCAAAACGCACACGTTGGTCTGCCACACCATGCGTAGTAGGGTCGGAAGGACTACACAAAATAAAATACTCTGAAATGAACATTTTACACAGAACTCCCAAAAACATCCGCAGTTACCAAGGCCCATGCACAAACACACCTATTCAATGCTGCACACTGGTGCCAAAAGGACAAAACACACACTCCAGCCCAGTCATGGAACAGCCTCCCTGCCACTCTAAAACTTGAGGAGAACCATCTCCGGTTCTGGAAGCACCTCAAGACCTTCCTCTTTGCTTCTGCCTTCGCTCCCCTTCTCCCCTGATGATCTGTCCTCTCTTGGCACCGTGCACCTGGCCACCCTCTGTCCTCCGGGCCAGGTACCTGCTCACCCTGCCACCCTCCCGCACTGCCTCCGGGCCCCCTCTTGCACTGGGTCTGTATCTGTACCCATACAGACCCCCCTTTTTTCTTCCTGCACTTATCAGACCTACCCTGTCTGCTGCCTTAAACGCAGCACTTGTCAATTGCTGGCTGCACTACCACTCTTTGTTGCCTTTATTAATTATTTATTATTATTATGTATCTGTTTCTCCTTTGCTCCACACTTTCCACTTCTCCCCCTTCCATGCACTTTTCCCCTCCCACTTTCCCATGCACTTGCGCGTTCTCAATGTCGCTCGCCCTAGTAAGATCATTGTAATATTCTCCCCTGTTCCCCTCCCTTGCCTCGTCGCACTCTGAAACACTTGTGTACGTGCGCGATAGAAATAAAATATCAATATCAATATCAGTCATGGGCCCTGGGGTTGAAAGGAGAAACAAAATAAGAAATATTCTGCAAAATGAAAAGTAATCCCCAAAACAAAGAAAACCCCCACAGCCCAGAATATATATATATTTATATCTATCTATCTATCTATCTATCTATCTATCTATCTATCTATCTATCTATCTATCTATCTATCTATCTATCTATCTATCTATCTATCTATCTCTATATATATATATATATATATATATATATATATACACACACACACACACAGACACACACACACATTCAGTCATTCACACTAAGGTGAGAGGGACACAAAATTAAAAGTATCCGATTAAATTAAAAACATTACACAAAGTTCACGATCATTCACAGCCCAGAGCACGCACACCCATATTTAATCATGCATACTAGGGAGTCTGCAAAATGCATAACATGATCAGCCACGTCAACCATGTGATAGGGCAACCATACATATGCAATAGAATTGGGGGGACAAGATGACATGAAAACAATAGAACAAAACGAAAAATATTCTACAGAACACATCAAGACATCTGCAGCCACCAATTGGTGTGAGTATGCGCGAACACGCAGGCATTCCCATACTCACACAGCCCTCTGAAGTGATGCACACTAGTGTCAGAGGGACACAATGAAATGAAAAAAGATATTGTGAAGTGAAAAATATTCTGCAAAATATGCAGAAACATCCACATCCTCCAACACACACAGTGACTCATCGCTGTTTAGTTATCCACAGTAGGGCCAAAACAAAATGAAAATATAGAGTGCAATGAAACATACTGTGCAAAACACAGAACCATCCCCAATCCTCAATCCACACAGAGATGAACTTCGTGGTCTCTGAAGCATCATTTGCAGCACATGTTGCTATGCAAAGAGAAAAAAATGAAAACATAGACCATTTTCTGCACTTGTTCCCTTAGTTGAAGCCTGAGTTCTCTCATGTCTAGTCTACATTCCTTACTTTGGGCTTCACAAGAAGAATTCAACAAAATGGCAAATGCTACAAAATTGGGCCCCAAGTCCTGTGGCTTTATTGTAAATGCGCTGACATCTCCAAACTTGCTACCGCCAGAGCAAAGACGCGTTGCTCAGAGACCCTATTGGGCACAAGGGCCCGCCTCCTCCAGGAAGCTGACACCACTCTGCAGAGCCAGCCACAATTAGAGCTCTGCAGCTGCAGGCAGGCACTGCCTTTCACGAGCCAACCGCAAGCGTATTGGTGACAAGCTCCTGCGCAGTAGGATACTGCAGGCCTGGAATTCCCTGAGACCACTCTTCAGGCTTCAACAAGACTGCTTCAAATTTCAAAAGGATTTGCCGACTGTCTTGCCTTTTCCGACTCGTTTTGTTACAATACAATATTATCCAATTCCCCTCAGATGCTGAGCAGGGCTGCCTGCTCATTAGCCACATCCTTGAAACACTTTCCAAGCCCTGGTCTGATTGAAAGCTTCTTTTCCGGCAAATCATGTTCTGAAAAGCCACTTGTGTGTCTCCAATTAAGATTTGCTTTCTTGCAAGTGTACTTTAAGGTGCTTCCTTGTGTACCATTTCGTGGGAGCCCTAAAGCAGTCTTAACAATTGGCAATGTATCTTTTCCTATGCCAGTTTGGCACTGAGTACATATTTGTTTAACCTTGCCTGCTTCATGTGCCATTGTAGCTCTGCCTGTAATCTGTGCATTAGGGAACTGCCCATTTCTGTCCCAAAATGGTCGCCCTGTGTGACTAGTTGTACATGTCGCCAAATGCGAAACAGGATTAGCCATGACATGGGGCTCTCGGCCACTCTGTAGCTATGGTTACCCTATTTTAGGTTACCTGGTCTTTGATAGTAAGGTGGAACACACACATTCAGGCAGGTGACAGGAATTCCCACTTCAGTTTCCCTGCAGGGTTCCAAATTTGGGGGAGCTGGGAGCTTCTCTAGCTCCTGCCTCTAGCATAGCAGAGCCTGGTTAGCTTGACACCAATGGCTGTCAGGAGCTACTTTTGGCTCTTCAGGCTGATTCTCTGTGTGTTTGAGACAATCTGTAAATAAACAATAGGTCACATCTGTATGACATTTAAATGACACTTAAAGCATAAGGGGTCATAAAGTGATGTGGATCTGCCATTGTTTACAATTGGAGAACAGAAGAAAGAAATGAGGCCTTTGGGGAATTTCACGATTAAGAACGGTGGACTTAAAAAACCCCAGAAGACCGGCAATGCGTGCCCAGACCATACCGAAACAAATCGATCTGATTGGAGTTGGCTAGACGGCGCGTTGGCATGACCAGCTGAAGAATAGATTGATGAGGAAGGTCCTGCAGAACCTTTGAGAGTGGGCTCACGGAACACCCGGGGCTTTGAATTTTTGTTCACAGAGGAAGGGAAGGTTCTGGGGGGATATGACCTTCTGTGCCTCCAGGAGACATGCTTCGGGACAAGCCTGCATGTGACGGGTATGAGGTTTTCTTAAATTCTGCTCTGAAGGGAATCTTTGTTCATCCCTTCTCTGGTCTTGTTACACTAATCAAAGTCGAACAGGGATTCGTAATTCATCATCACCTTATACCTAATCCATATGTCCAGATTTGTCAATAGAGAGGCACCACTCAAAGAGAATAGCCAACCTCCTTTTGATAAACGCCTATCGGGGCCTTAAGGGACTGCAAGCTGGTGAGTTTGTGGAGCTCATTATGGAGAAGGTAGATGAGACCCTAACAGACTGGAGCAACACTGAAATTCTGGTCTATGGCGACTTCAACTTCCGGTTATTATCTAAAGATGGGTGGCCACTGCGGTTGGAGAATCTGTATGGGGTCGCTCGTAGATGGGCAGAGGAAGCGGCCGAGGAAGCGAAAATCCGAGAATTATGGTTGCTAAATGGGAAAACTGAGGATGATTGCTCTGGTGCCCCCACTTGGAGAAATGGAACAAAGGCGGTATGCCTGGATTATTGCTTTGTGTCATCTAATATTGGAGGAAGGGTCTCTAAATTCTAGATAGTGGCCTTGTCGCACAGTGATCATAATCTACTATCCATCACCTTGTAGGTGCCATTAGGGCTTCACAAACACAAAATTATGCCTTTGGTCGAACTAAGTTGGGGGATGAATAGAGTGAAAATTCCAGTAACTAAAATTAAATTCCCCTTCTACCATCTTGGCTAGACCACGGCATTGCCAGAGATTGTAGGCTGGTGGAGTATGAATGGATCCTGCAAGGATTTAAACAGAGGGCAGATAGAGGGGGCAAAACCCATCACAACCCAAAACATGTCTATACCATTGACCTAGCAAGAGACTGCAGGGCATGCAGGGTGGAGGTGTGAAAATTAAGGGGGTTTCTATGCATCAGACTCGGAAGAACTAGTTACAAAACACAGACGGGCCTATAAGAACTGGGCTAAGGCACATAGAGTAAGGCACATAGAGCTGTATTGGTCCAGAATGACATAGAGTCGATGCTTCTGGAAGTCTGCAGGTAGAACTCCCGCAATACGTGGGAGCTTATTAACAATGGAGGAAATGTCAGGAAAGATCATATGATGGGTAGAGTGACTGAGGAGGGTTGGGTAAGCCATTACAGATATTTTTGGAGTGGACGTTCACCTCCCAATTCAAGAGGTTTGAAAGACCAATTGTGATTGAGGCAAGAGCCATGATCATGAAGTTTAGTTCATCTCAAGCAGGGCCTGACGGTGTGTCCAATAGCATCTTAAAGAGTAATACCGAAGTTTGGGCAGAGTTTTCCCTGTCGCTGTTTAACCAAGTGAAGCTGAATAGACAGGTCCCTGAGTCATGGTGAAAGGCCTGGGTTGTCCCGATATTCAAGAAGGGTTGTAGGGCTGATCCGAAGAGCTATTGCCCTATCGCTCTTCTTGATTCACTGGGCAAGCTTTTTGCCTCAGTTGTTCTTCGAGATCTGAATGCTTGGGCGACCAGGTCTGAAATACTTGATCCCAGACAGACTGGCTTCATAAAGGGTGTAGGGACATCTCTAAATCTATTTGTCCTTAATCTATTGAAGCAGAGGGTGATTGAAAATAAGTCAACAATCTATATGGCCTTTTTAGATTTACATCAGGCCTTTGACGGGGTTAATTGGAATTGTCTGTGGGTAAAATTGAAAAATTGGAACAGTCCTTCTGACATCTTGGAAGCTATCCAGGCAACACATACATGAACATTGATACAGATCAGATTGGGGGCAAGGGGATTGATGTCTAGACAGATTAGGACTTTCTGTGGGTTCAAACAGGGCTGCGCCCTCGCCCCCTTACTATTCAGCCTGTACCTGTCTGACCTTGGGAGCTCACAAGGGAATATTTGAGCATTCCCACCTAGGCTAAATAACTGTGAGCTCCCATGATTATTATATGCAGACTATATAGTGTTCCTCCACCAAACGGCCATAGGTCTTCAGCGTAGGATCTCAGCATTTAATGAGTACCTGAGTGAGAATGCCATGAAAATGAAGGTAAAAAAATCACAAGTTCTGATCATGCCATCAGCAGGAAGGAAAAAAGGTGCCCTTTACGTGGAAGGTTGTAGAGTGCCGGCTAGAGGTTGTAGAAACAATCATATATTTGGGAGTCAAAATAAATAAGAACATAAACGAAAGTGCCCAACTAGACTGGCTGATAAACAAACTTAAAAACCTTACAAATGAAGGAATTGCTATTCACAGGCGTTATGGGGCCTTCTCCCTTATACTGGTTCTCACCTTCTATAGACAGAAGATGATGTAGGTCCTTATGTATGGAGCAGAGACGCTTCTTATCCTAAGTGAAAAGGTGTGGTCGTTGATGAAAGGGTACTTTTGGCGTAGTGTACTACGGGCCTGATTCTTAACTTGGCACAGTGAACATGCTAAAGAGCATGATTCACTGTGCCAAATCAGGACGCCCAGGCTCCACCAGTATTCTCAAGTGGGCCTGGGCGTCCTCGTAGTGCATGACAGTGCAGCTTCAGGATTGCGCCTGTTTTTGACATAACAGACGCTATCCTGAAATCTCAGCAGCATTTTTGTAAAAGAACGACATATTTGTTATTTTACATAAATGCTGCCAAGAACACAGGTGTATATGAACAGTTTCCTACACAACAAAGTAAGCAGCTTCAACGTAGCAGAATACAACTTTGAAGCTGCTTGCTTTGGTGCATGTGAACACCTTCATATATACCAAAGCAAGCAGCTTCCCCGTTGCGGAATACAACGTTGAAGCTACTTGCTTTGGTGTATATGAACACCTTCATATATACCAAAGCATGCAGCTTCAACGTTGTATTCTGTAACATTGAAGCTACTTGCTTTGGTGCCTATGAACACCTTCATATATACCAAAGCATGCAGCTTCAACGTTGCGGAATACAACGTTGAAGCTACTTGCTTTGGTGTATATGAACACCTTCATATATACCAAAGCATGCAGCTTCAACGTTGTATTCTGTAACATTGAAGCTACTTGCTTTGGTGCATGTGAACACCTTCATATATACCAAAGCAAGCAGCTTCCCTGTTGCGGAATACAACGTTGAAGCTACTTGCTTTGGTGTATATGAACACCTTCATATATACCAAAGCATGCAGCTTCAACGTTGTATTCTGTAACATTGAAGCTACTTGCTTTGGTGCATGTGAACACCTTCATATATACCAAAGCAAGCAGCTTCCCTGTTGCGGAATACAACGTTGAAGCTACTTGCTTTGGTGTATATGAACACCTTCATATATACCAAAGCATGCAGCTTCAACGTTGTATTCTGTAACATTGAAGCTTCTTGCTTTGGTGCCTATGAACACCTTCATATATACCAAAGCATGCAGCTTCAACGTTGTATTCTGTAACATTGAAGCTGCTTGCTTTGGTGCCTATGAACACCTTCATATATACCAAAGCAAGCAGCTTCAACGTTGCGGAATACAACGTTGAAGCTACTTGCTTTGGTGTATATGAACACATTCATATATACCAAAGCAAGCAGCTTCAACGTTGTATTCTGTAACATTGAAACTGCTTACTTTGGTGCGTATGAGAGTGTTTTTATGCACCACGGGTGTATATGAACACTTTCAAATACACCAAAGCAACCAGAAGCTGCTTGCATTGGTGTATATGAAAGTGTACATATACACCCTGCTCTGCCACAAGACTTTTTGTGGCACTCGTCCAGCATAACAGCACCAAAATGGTGCCGTGTATGTACGTGACTTTAGAGCACATATAAAACTGGAGTGCCACTAGAATACCAATCTAAAGTGGCAGGTACCGAATGTGGCGGTTGCTAAGTTGGTTTCCAACCCACCCTAGCATCTGCCACATGTATTCCGAAAGTGACGCATTTCTATCGACTTTGGAAGAATGTGCCACCTTCAGAAGAGGTCAAGGTCCCTTCCTATAGTTAACATCCGTCATGAACTATGTCTACCATCGATGGCCTCCATAGTCCTGTGGAAGGTGATTGCTTTATTCTGGAAATGTATCATAAATAAGGGGCCTACCCCCTTTTCCATACTGAGAACCTTGGGCAGGAAAAAAAAAGAGCTTTGAATCAATGGTTTGATAAGGTGCTTGGGACATTGGCTGATTGTGAGGTGGATATTGATCTGCTGAAGGCTAACCTCCTTAAAGTTAAGGAGACCCTAGGGAGGGCAGATTGGAATAATGCTAGTGAAGCCAGAACTATTGACCCCTTGACCTTTAGATGGTGGATAGAAAAAAAAGGGACTGAATGACTTCTCTAACTTCGCAAATTTCCCTCAGCCTTTCATAGGGATCTCCTTTTGCGATGCCACCTTAATGTCATGCCCACACGTGAGCTACAGTATAAACAATATCAGATTGGGGTGGACATTTATTTTGTAGATTCTGTGTGAACAGGTGAAATCGCTTTTCCACATTGTGGTGGAGTGTCGGGTACTTACTGATCTTAGATCCTTACATCTGGGGAGGATCAGATCTCTGTCGGCGGAGGAATGTTGGGACTGGCTACTAATGAGGCAAAAGATAGGCCAGGTCTTGGGAATGCTCACATTTGTGGATTCAATAATTGGCATGAATGCTAAATCTGCTCATATGTCTGGCTGTAAGTCGGGGACTATAGATGTGCCAACCTCCCTGTATCAATTATTGTCGCCTATCGCTCAAGATTGGAGCACTATGCTGGATCTGTCGAACTCTGTGGAATTCTGTTGATGTCAAATGTCCTTTGTTTTTTCTTTTTTCTTCTCTTTTCTAATCTTGAGTTTGGATCTCTCGTGGAATAAAGAGAGAAAAGACGGTGGGATCTTAAAGTCTATGTAAGATTTTGAGGAGAGGGAGGAAAGAAAGAAAAAACAAATCGTGCTTTTCTCTTTTTACTTTAAAGGAGCTAATTATTTTTGTTTATCTCTTCTTTTTAATTGGATAAAATGTTACTTGGGGATTGTGGGAGTTCTAAAACTTTTGAAGGTTTCTTTTGTTACTTTGTTGTACTAGTCTGAAACCCATAAAACCTTTATTTTTAAATAAAAAAAGAAGGGGTCATAAATGGTAGGTTTGCATCTTATGCGGAAGTTATATTTGCGGAACAGTATGTGCTGCTCTTCGTTCCCAGCGGCAGCTCAGCTCCTGGTCACTGGCTGATGCTGGATACCCAGGAGTTGATTTTAGCTCCCGCTTATCCAATCTTAATTTCGAGCCCTGCTGACCTGTGCTATCATAAACTGGTTTCTGACACTGGCTAATGAACAATACATTCTGGGACATGTCAGCTTTCACAAGCACACATAATGAGTGATACATACTCATGGTTTGAAGGCAGAAATGCATTATTCCTCGCATGTACAGCTTCGTTTCCCACTCTGCCCGTTTAAAAATGTGATTCTTTTAGATTCTGGAACTTTTAGTCCTGTGTTGCCAGTGACACTGAGAGAGCGCATTGTGGGACATGTAGTTCTCAGGTGGCTTCAGCACTGGATTAGGCCGAGTGCATTGTTGTATGTGTGGTCGTGTGGGCGCATGTGCACTCAGTGCAGCAGAATGATCTGTTATATTGTTCAGACCTCTGTACTAATTGAAGCAAAACACATTTTCGAAAGTGTAGTCCTGTGGGGCCCCTGTACTATGTGAAGGAGCATGCACCCTGGCATGTTTGGCTCTACCTAGCCTCTCATGGTGCAGTGGGCATGCAGTCTACTAGCATGTCAGTGAAATGCACCGCTACCCTGCCCCCACACAAGCACACAAGGGGACAGCGTCAAGGCCTTCCAATCTTTTCAGTTGAAAGGGACACCCCCTGAGCAGCTGACCCCTAATGACAGTCTTATTACACAGCAACATATTTTTAACTTCATTACGTTAAATGTGTGCTTTGTGCGCGCACGTCCCAGACTGCCTTTGCTGTCTGCTTCACCTTAATGCAAAACTTTAAATGTGAGCTTTGCAGCCTGCACGTTACAGTCTGCCTTTGTTGGTGCCCAGCATCCAGCAGCATTCTTCTCACCTCATTGAAAGAAGCACCATTTCTAGCTTTTTAGTGAAGTTTAGCATTTCAGCTCCCCGCTTGCTGCCAGCTTCAGATCGTCTGCAGAGATTAACACCCTCGCTGCATTCCTTTGTATCCATTATTATGTAAGCACTTCATCTGTGTCTCCCGGACCGTAGGCAGGGATCCCCCAAACATCATATTGAAATGTGCTCCACAGACCCCTGTATTTCTTTCCCCATGTGGGCATGTTCCTTGGACACAAATGTATGCAATTGTATGTAATTGTAAACTCGTGTATGTTATCAATATCTCATCGAAGGGATGAACATGCTGTTAATATCATAACTGTTTGTATATCGTCTCCCCCTTCTCATGTTCCCATTTCCCTTTCTCCAACAGGTTTATGCCTCCTCTATGTTCCACTAACATTGTAACGCGCCTTCAAGCCGGATTGTGGAGTTTACAGAGGCAATATGTGTGTCGTTTTTCTGATCGAAGCACTGTTTGGTAATAGTAAATAAATAAAAATACAAACGAGCATGTGTTATGATAACCCAATCAAATGGTACTCATTGTATCGACCTCAAAGGGAAGAAGAGATGAGTAGGCACTGTTAGCATTCCAATTTGCTGAGGGCAAGCTGGCACCATGTCTGAGGCGAAAATGGGCCAGTGGCACTGGACGTCTTTGTTCAAGGTGCAGTTGGCAGCAGGGACAGCTTTGGATGCTTGGGTTAAGCACACCATAAGGACCACCACCACTCAACACGTGGGCTCAGGGACTGGTAGGATAGAAGAATGGGTGGTTTGGCACCCAGCAGGGAACATTGAGCGGTTGGGTTCAGATCGTGATGTGAATAAACAACCTTGGAAGTTTGTGTGAAGAGCAGTGCCTTTGGATGTGTGGGTTTTGTGCTGGTGGAAAGCAGTATTATAAGAATATATGGGAAGTGAGCAGCAGGGACGTCATTTGGGCTCACCAGGGCTTGCAAGTGCGAACCATGGGGGCCACAGTTGCAACCCCTGAGAGTCCCTTGCGGCCTTAACTTTAAATACATATATAAAAACAACACAGGTGCACCTGGTGTAGCGGGCCTTCCCGTGGCGCGGGGGGGGGCACGCCGCACCTCGTCTAGTGGGTCCCCAGCCCAGTCCTTACCCATCAGGGTGAAGGCTGGGCCGGGGAGGCACTCAGTAGGGGTTGGAGCTGACCGTGACATATGGCACATGTCACATGCCACGTTCAGCTCCAACTCCTTCTGCCTTGGCTTCCTTGCAGCTCACATACAGGAACCAGGAAGCTATGGCAGCTTCCTGGTTCCTGTTTGTGAGCAGCAAAGAGGAGCCAAGGGGGCCTGGAAGGACGGACCAAAGCTGCAAGAAAAAGGTAAGAAGGCTTTTTTTGTAAAATGATGTGTGTTTTGCATGTTTGAAGTGCGTACCAGTTGTATGTATGTGAATGGTGGGTGAATGAGAAGTGTTGTGATGTGTGTTTTTGAGTGTTCTGGGTGGGTGGGTGTGTGCCTGTGTAGAGAATGTAATGAGTAAATGTAAGAGAAAATGTGAGGGACTGGTGGGTGAATGAGAAGTGATGTGATGTGAGTTTTTGAATGTTCTGGGTGTGTGGGTGTGTGCCTGCACGCATAGAATGTAATGAGTGGATGAAAGCGAACGTGTGAGTGATTGGCAGGGGAATCAAAAGTGATGTGATATGTGTTTCTGAATGTTCTGGGTTAGGGTGTGTGCATGTGTAGACAATGTAATGAGTGGATGTAAGAGAAGGTGTGAGTGAATGGTGGGTGGGTGTGTAGAGGAGGTCCCAGATATGGCCTGCACTCCAGCCTCCCATTTTGAAATACCAGGAACATACTCACCGGGATATGTGACGTATGAGGAGAAAATAAACCAACAGAGAGCAGCACTAGGGCTCTGCCCAGTGCCCATCAGAAGGGCAATACCTGTTGAAGTGCCAATAACCCGACAACCATGGGCAGTACGGTACCCATTGAGACAACCATACCAGCAGCTGACACGAAATGAAGACTACTTACAAACTGTCCCCGAAGAGACCCAAAGGGCCTTAATTGAAGGCGAATGGTGACAACACAAGGGCCCGGACAGATCTACAGATGAACGAAACGACAACCAAAAGATGACAAGCAAAGACAAAATGATATGAATAAAGATGTAATGGACTTGGAAGAAGAGGCAATGTTGAAATATAGAGAAACGTAGCTGTAGAGCGGGATGAATGTATTCAGCCAGCTAATGCCTGTACATATGCTTGAAACGCAAGAAGCTAAAGTAACGATACTGCTTGCTATGCTTAGTAGAAGAATAGAGCAGCACGCTCCAACTATATATATCTACCTCAATGAAGCACATTATACAAGTGCTACTCCATTTTACAAAAAGCAGAATCAAACCCAGGATAGTAGGGGCCAAACAGGCCAAGATTAATACTCCAGCAAAAGCTAGAATAAACAGCGGAATCGAAACTTAGCAAGAAGCAGCTCATGCCTGGGAATTGGAGGTCAACCCAAGGAAGGGAGGAGAGCAGCAACTTCGAAGAATCGAAACTTAAGAGCATAGCAGCCTGCCCCGTGAAGGTCGAGATAAGGAGGCCCAGGCAGGTGGCGAGACCAAAGGGAGAATCAAATACGCAAAAAGAAGGAGAATGAAGCATATTCATGGTAGCCAGGCGCAAAGAGGTACCAACGTCTCATGTCACCCTGAACCAGAAGATGCCATAACTTTTCCCGATAAGAAGCTACAGTTTCGAGGCCAACCTCAGCCAAAAAATTGACACATAGCCCTAACTTACTGATTGATGGAACAGAGGCAGGGTGAATCATGGGGCACACTGCATCTGGGTGAACATTCTGCATGCTGCTAATTAAAGTGGAGATTTATGCCTAGGGGTGTAACCGACCCTATCACAATGGACCAAATAATCTAGGGTCCTATAGCTATTAGAACCAATGAGACGTTGTACTTGTAGTTACGTCTAGCACGCGTGATGTAGAGGGATGGGCGTAGACGCCCACTCGATAAGAGTTATCCAATCCTCACACTCTGTTACCATATACAGATATAGCACCTATACTTAAGTTACCTTTTCCGACCAACAGAATTGCATGACAAACTTTGAGTGTTACACGTCAATGATGACGAGAAACTGCTATAACTATTGCTGTCTGAATGAAGATTGCAGGAGTTGAAGCGAGACGGGCGATCGCATCACTGTTGATTTCCATTTTTTTCCCGTTTTTTGTACTTGTCATTAAACGGACTCCCCTTTGCCAAACCATTTGAGTTGTCCTTATTGAGTGGTGTTGGAGTAAGAGAATCCCGCACCCCATCCACCTCAAGTTGTAGCTATTTCATCTTAAAGTACTTGAGGGTGAGCTCTGATCCCATGGGCCCGTCAGAAGTCACCCTGCTCTCTTGTACACTTGATAGCAGAGGATGGTTTTGACCATCAACTATTGATTATTGATTATTGATAAGACACCTATTGACCGTCGACACGAAGTAACTCTAGGTCTTAGTCAATATCACAAGTCCTTTGCCATTTATCCAAGTAGACTGTGAAGCTTCCCGTGGACAATGATAGTTTAAATCTATCCAAAAACTGCAGTGGGTCTGAAGGGACCCATTATAAAAACATAAACCCTTCCATTCCTACGGGCAGCGGAACAGGCGAAAGACTAAACAAGGCGCTCACGGAGGCGGTAATCCCGAGGATCCAGAGAGGAACCATGCGAGCGGTGAGTGAAACAAAAAATTGAATGCTTTGGTAAATGTTATAGGCATTAGAACAAGTAAGGGAAAAGGTAACGGAGGGAGGCGGAAAAAAAATAGTCAGAAGTAGAGAAGACTGTATATATATAAGGGGATAATGACTTAAGAATAATTAAATAAATAGCGGTTACCAGGGTAGACACCCGAGAAGAGAGAGGATACCGGGATAGACACCCGAGAAGAAACAGATTACCAGGGCGGACACCTGAGAAGAGAGAAGATACCAGGGCCGACACCTGAGATAAAGTTAGAGGATTTGCCTTATTCCTGCGCTTTAATATAGCGGTCAGAAGAAACGTGAACTCAGGCTCCACATAATAGGGGAAGACTAGGCTACTACCACGTTTAAAGACGTTGTAAAAGGGGTTTGTTTAGACTCCATGTTGGGGTACAAATTAGAGGCAGAGATATTTGTGTCCAGCTGGTGTCTGTCTAGTCTGTCAAGTGTCTGTTGTACGTGTTCTGTTGTATGTCAAATGTAAGGAATTTTGTCTCCTTGTTGTTTGAAGCTAAGTAGGGTTTTTACGCGATTCTATAGTTGAGAGAGAATCACACATGAATTGATGTTCTTGAGTAAATTGGTGATACAAAAGCTTTGAAATAGAAACCGAGGGAAGTAAGCCTGAGGGACTCTACCCATTAAGAGAGCTTAAGGTAGCCACGGGGTACAGCAACCCCGCATATGAGTCATCTACGTACAGTAGTGATGACAATAAAAGGAAGGATCAGGAGAAGAATCTTACCTCTGCAGTCCCGAGGGACAAGGAGAGACGCGATGATGAGAGGAAGGATCAGGCACAGATTAGTGCATCTCTTGATAAGGAGATAGAGGGAAAGAAATGGAAAGGAACTGAAAGCAGAACTGATGAGATAGCATTCGCAAAAGACGAATGGATGGGAGGACAGATATTGTTGAAACTCGATGGAAAAGGAAGTGATGATGTGAGACCTAAAGAGAAGTCAGATGAGGCACAGAGAAGGGAGAAGGAGAAGGAACAGAAGTTAAGGGACGAAAGGATAAGAAGGAAAGATAGGCTGAGGCGAGAACAGCTATATCGTGAGGAGCAAGGAAAGCAGCTTGATCGCAAACAGAAAGCAGCTTATGACCAGTACAGACGGAATCAGCAAAGGTTGGAAGAAGAGCAAAGAGTATGTGAAAAAAGGATAAGGAGACAAGAAGATGAGGAAGTTCGAAGGGTAGATGAACGTAGGAATGAAAGGAGGAGGGAAGAAGATAAGGTCAGAGAAGAGGCGAGGAAGCTGAAAGACGATGATGATACTGAACGTAAGCGTAGACAGAGGACACGCGATCTCGAATATATGGAGCGGGAAGTTAAAAAACCCGATCCTGGGGTAGAATGGGAAGACATTGAAGAATTCTTTCCTGCGTACGATTTTGTACCAGGCACGATTGGGGCAAATATTGAAGATGACTTCAACACCAGAAGCATAGGGGAAACGATCGATAAAATATATGATGAAATGGAGTTAGAACCAATATCCCAAAGGGAAAGGGAAGACGAGCGCTTAAAAAGCACTCAGCTGTATGACATTGAGGATGTCACCCGAAGTAGTGGGAGCAGGAGACTGTCCCTGGACAGACTAGAAATCAGTAAGAACGATGATGACACAAGGAGTTGCGTGAATTGGGAACAATCAATGTCCGACTCCGGAGAGGAGATGGAGTGCGAGACCAATGAAGAAGGGAGATAGCGTGAAAAGCGACTCCCAAGGGACAAAGGGGTACGATGGTCAGACACTAGCGAGTCCGCACTGAGGACATCAGAGTCTGCCGCACAGTCTGACCGGCTTGAAGGAACACCCCATGGTCAGAGGGGGGGTGTCAGCACCCGCCATGTAGACAGGTTGAGGACATTGCCAGGCAGAGGGCGTTGCAGGAATGTTACCCCAGCGATAGACAGGAGAGCCATGGGGGAAGAGAAAGAAGGTTGCGCATTCCAATTTCCGCTATTAGAAAAGGGAGGAGCAAGACTGCAATATATTCCATGGCCACACATGGATCGAGAAAACCTGAAAAACAAGCTTCCAATGCTGACATCGGGAGCTGGGAAGTGGATACACAAGATAGAAAAAATGACAGGGCGTGTCACGTTAGCGATAGGGGACATTAAAGGTCTCCTGATCGCCTACTTGGTGGGAGAGCAGACGATGTGTGGACAAGGGCAGGGTACCCTGGTGGAACCATAATTAACACTGTGCATGACGGAGCGCCATTTAATAATTGCAGAGCAGCAGTATGGAAAGCGCTGCGAGTGCTATACCCGGACACTTCCGATATGGGAGCAATAATGACTCAAAAAAGGAAGGAGTCAGAAGATCCGTTGATTTATATCCAGAATTTCTAAAATGCATGGGTGCTCGAAACGCATGAATCTTCGATGAAATCTATACCAGTGTTTTACCACATATTGTGCCAAGGGTTTCCAGAACCAGTGCAGAAACAGCACAAACAATGTGTAGGGGTTGAGGCTAAGCCTTGGGCTGAAATACAGTTAACTATCACACATTACTGTAGATTGTTGCAAGAAAATAGTTGAAAAAAGGAAGCAACTCGAAAGGGTGAGGAAGCGAAGCTGGTGCAAAAGAAATTATCAAAGTATGCTCTTGAAGGAGCCATGCTAACTAACCCGGCTGAACAAAACATGCAACAGGTGGCTAATCCACAGCAAAACAACCAGGGTAACGCAGGACTTTACCCGAGGGGAAGAGAATTTAGGGGAAGAGGATGGCAGAGCAATCAGGGAGGTTTCCAAGGTAATTAGGCAATCCAGATATGTCAAATGGACAAATAATCCGACCACCGCCAGTATGTTGGCTGTGTGGAATGACAGGGCATTTAGCACGCATGTGCAGACGTCAAGGTGCGTGGCAAAATGGCCAAGGAATGGGAGCAGGCGCAGCGAATCCACCTGCAGTCTCACAACAGGGAGGTGCACAGAATCACACGGTGCAGTAGCAAGCGCCAGGGGTGCAGCAAGGTGCACAACAAGGGGTTCAACTGCCGAACATGGGAAATTTGCCACAAGGGCAATCCCAACAGGCACCACTGCAAACTTTTCAGGGCACAAACTCCAGAAGTGGCGGCAACCCTGGGAATGGAGAAAATCCACAAGTTTACAGTGGGCCGAACTTATATATGAACTAGGACAGCTCACTGGGAACCCTGATGTGCTCTATCCTATCAGTGACACCAGACCCTAATAGGGAACCTAGGGTGAATGTCGTCATAGGGGGTAAAGAATATTCCTTCTTAGTTGACCCGGTTCAACACACTTGTGCATTCGAAAAGGCAAGTTTTCCTTGTCCGGCGAGGCCAGAGATACTCAGAGTTTTACAGGAGCTCACAGTCGAGTTCCCTTTACAGACACACTCCCAGTCTCCGTAGGAGAGTGCGAAATGAATGTACCTTTGTTGTATTCACGGCAGACCCCAGTAAACATTTTGGGTCGAGACTTAATGACAAAATTGAACATGACTATCTGGTTCACATAGGAGGGCATAGTATGCTCCACTCCAGGAATGCATTATTCAAACGTGTGCGAAATGATCAGGGCATACTCAGGACACATAGTCATGAGGGCCATACCATTAGAGCTAGAAGTTTTCGCATATGGCATGCGTGTGCTTATGGCAGGATTGCCAGGCCTCGCAGATAGAACTGTGAGAACCCCTGATGAGTTTCTATTCAGACCAAGAATACCTATGCATGAAGAGGAGGGACAAGTATTTCCCTTGATGATACATGCTGCAGCAGTGCAAGGGAAAGTAGCATTGGTCGAAGGCTACGATGATGAAGGTAGGCAATGGTACGCGATCATAGCCATTGAAGAAGGGTATCGAGTGACTGATGTCACAAATGACGATCTTTTTGAAGAACAACCAGACTCTGAAGAGACGTGGGTGGAAGTGAGTCCCATATTTTGGGTAAAAATGATCAAAAGAGAAGTGCCTCAGAGAATGATGTTGGCACTGATACGTCCGGAATACTTTGATGACGACATGGCCCAGGTACCTGTCTCGTTATGGACTACAGGACCATATGATGTAGGCCTCCTGAAGGGGGTGAGAGAAGTGAAAATTAAACTGAAACCAGGAGCAATTTTACCGAGAGCGCGACAATATCCCATGTCCAGAGAGGCGGATGAAGAGATCGCAAAGACAATTTCCACCATGATGGATCAGGGCATCCTAGTGATGTCAGAGTCACCCTGTAATACAATGATTTATCCCGTCAAGAAATCAAAAGGATTTTGATCAAACTTGGCGTTTAATCCAAGATTTAAGAGCATTAAACGATATTGTTGAAGCCGAGTTCCCTCTAAACCCTAATCCATCTACAATCTTAAGTAACATACCCATTGAGGCAAAACATTTCACAGTGATTGATTTGAAAAATCCCTTTTTCTCAATCCCGTTGCACCGTGACTCTCAAGATCTGACATAATTTACATTCAGACAAATGCGTCTGAATAGCACAAGGTTGCCACAGGGGTACTGTGAGTCCCCGTCCATTTTCAGCAGAGTCCTGCAGATGGACCTTAGCAATATTTCACTAGAAAGTGTCGTCTTGCAGTACGTGGACGACATCTTTATCTGCAGCACCACAGAAGAACAATGCAGGCATGATTCTGTTCAGCTACTGACTATACTGGCTGAGAAAGGATATAAGGTTGACAAGGAAAAGCTACAATACTGTCAATAGGAGGTCCTGGACATAGGCCAGCTAATTTCACATGAAGGTAAAAAGGTGATCCCAGAAAGGGCTGAAGCCATCATGAACACGGCTAAGCCACTCACGATAAAGCAAATGCAGAGCTTTTTAGGCCTGTGCAATTATGTTAGAGCATGGGTCTTCGATTACAGCTCGTATATCAAGCCCGTTCTCCAGGCTTTAAAGAAGGCCCAGGTGACAAAGGAAAAGATTGAATGGATCGAGGCAATGGAAAAAGGGTTTGATGGAGAGAGCGATTTGTACGGCTCCAGTTCTCGGGATTCCTAATTATGCAGAGGAATTCTACCTGTTCTCGCACACAGATGGCAACGTTATGATGGCAGTGCTCGCTCAAAGAACCTCATTGGGGTACATGCCCTGACATATTACAGTGGGAACCTGGACCCAGTAATGAGAGGCCACTTCCCATGCGAACAAAGCTTAACTGCCGCAGCGTTCGCCATAGAAAAGGCGACAACCATTGTAATGGGATGTTCCATGACGTTATACGTCGAGCACTCATTAGTTGCCATTTTAGAGGAACCAAAAGGCACATTGACATCTCAAAGAGCTTCTGCCTATGAAGTGATTATATCTAATCCATCAATCAAAATAGTTCGATGTAAAAGAGTAAACCCAGCTACATTCATAGCTGAGCCAGTCACTGAAGGAGAGCCGATACATGACTGTGCAAACTATGAAAAATTCTATGATGAAATCCCCAGGGTAAAAGAAAATGCCCTGGCGGGAGGAGAGATCGTTTTTATTGATGGATCTTTGAGAATCGACTAAGAAGACGGACAAAGATATACAGTCATTGCTTTAATGAAACACATAGCGAACGGGGAATTTTCAGTACTCGTCAGTGCACGAATACCATCTCATTATTCAGCACAGGCAGCAAAATTATTGGCGTTGATACTCGCCATTGAGAATTAAGCAGACCAGGACGTTACGCTGTACATTGACTCTGCCTATGTGACGTCCACAGTGCACGCAGGCCTAGCACGCTGGAAAAGGAAGGGCTATCTCCTAGCGGACGGCACGCCAGTGCAGCATGCAGCCTTATTGGACAGGCTGATTAAGGCACTACAGCTCCCATTGGGCATAGCTGTCGTGAAATGCGCCGCCCACACGAAAGGGACAGATTTTGTGTCACAAGGAAACCATGCAGCAGACACTGAAGCCAAGCGTATGGCCTCCAAAAGTGAGACAATCATGGAAGTGGAAGTGGCATGTACCCATGAAAGAATGATTGTGGCACGTACCACACCCGAAGCCTATAGTAATCTGGGGCAGACACAACTGATGGAGCTTCAAGGGGAGGCACCACAGGACGAGAAGAACCTATTGAATCGAGGGTGTTCTTTAAACCCCTCTGGCGGATTGTGGAGGCAAAACAGCACTGGTAAACTAGTAATGCCTGTAGTCCTACTAAAAATAGCATTGGAGAAATTGCATTACCCATTACACATGTCAAAAGAGAATCTAGCAGCAACGCTCACAGAAGACTGGTTTATACCGAATTTAGCGGAGCATGTTGCATTCTTTATGGTGAACTGCATAATCTGCCAGCAATTCACCGCTGGGCACTGTTAGACACTTCTCCGTACATCAGAACACTGCTAGCATCCCCACAACACCTTCACTGGTCTCCCACACTACTCCCCCCAAGCTTCGAGACTCATGTGATTTGGTTGCCCCACAGGACCGAAAGCTCCGTACCAGGTACAATGTACGTGCCCGGTTGCAGCTCTTCCTGCACTGGCAGTTGCCATGGAGAGCACACGTCAGAAGGGGCGGCAGAACGCTTCCGCATCGGACAGTCGTCCGCTCACGTGACTCAAGGCGGCCTTTCCCACGTGGCGATGGAGGGCGTCAGGTGACCCGGAAGCGCCCAGTACATAACGCTTGATGCACGGGGCACTCACTGCTTCGCAGCTGTCTTTCGACTCTGTTTGGCGCTACGTCTGGACTTTGTTTTGCTGGTTTACCTTGACTCTGGATCACTCACCTGGACTCCTTCGGATTTTCCCTTGGTACCTTTGCTTGGAACTGTTGACTCATCACTGAACCTCGGCCTGTCCCTCACTTGTCTTCAGATCATCCCTTTGAACTTTGTTTGTCTCCGCTACGTCCTTGCCCATTGGGGGCTCACGCTACTACTCCAGCACTTGGCTCAGGTGGGCTGTCCTGTACCCACATGTGACTCCGGTCCCTGTTGTTCTGGGGACTACCTCTCATCTGAGTCTCGAACCTCCTCCACTAGGTCTCCCGGGTTTTCCAACCACCGGATAGGTAAGCTTATTCAGACCCTGTGATTCTAGTTTTATATTGTATTTGCCTGGTACTTAACCCTGTTCTTTCTGCAGCAGAATCGGTGTTCCTGAGGTTCCGTGGATCTGGGAAGCAACATCTCGCACCTGTGGCTCCAAAGGTCGCACAGCGGGGTTCTTTTAGGTTCCCCTGTGCGTCACTTGGGGACGGAGGTATCAACGGTCTACACGACACTCAAGTCAGAACAGACTGAGAAGCCGTATAGTCGTGTTGAACTATGCAGGGGTCCACGGAAGAACCCATAGCTGCTTTAGTACAGGTAATTACAATATTAAGGGCGGATATGGCCGCCGCAAACACCGTGATTCACCAAAGTTTAGATTCCATACAGAGTGTCCAGCATTCCCTCCCTGCAGATTCTGAATTGGGGGATGCTGCCGCTCCAGCCACGCCTCCTCCGGTGGCAAGTGCCCCAGCCCCGACCCCGGTGGTCCTTCCAGCCCCTTTTCCCCTGGCTGCTCCTGAACGTTACCAGGGCGACCCCAAGAAGTTCAGGACCTTCATCAATCAGTGCAAGTTGCACTTCCTGTGTAGACCCCTGGCCTTCCCCGACACCACTGCTAAGGCGGCCTTTACCCTGTCTTACCTGGCCGGAACGGCGGCCGCCTGGGCTAACCCTTTGTTGGAGAACAACAGTCCGGTTCTCTATGATTTTGACCTGCTGGTTCCAGAGATGTCTCGAGTCTTCAACACCCGGCATAAGGCGCAATCCAGGGATCTGGAGCTGTTAGAACTAACCCAGGGTAGAGGGGCCTTGATAGACTACATCACCCGCTTCAACCAATTGGTCGCCGATACTTCATGGCCGGAAAGCAAGTGGGCGGTCGTTTTCTATAGAGGATTGAACAATCCAATGAAGGATGCCTTATCAGTGGTCCCCTCCGTGCCCACTTAGTATCAGGAACTAGTAGATCTTGCCCTACAGGTAGACGCACGTCGCTCAAAGCGCAGGGCTGAGTTGGGCTTCTCCCACCCCGCAGCGGTCACTCCTCCCACCTCCAGCACAGAGGAACCCATGCAAGTGGGAGGGTTGCGTAGTCCCATCACGACATCAGAGAGAGAACGTAGGAGGGTGGATAATGCATGCTTTTATTGTGGCATCACGGGACATTATGTTAAGGAGTGCCCCCAACGTCCCAAGAAGTCCCAGGTTTTTCGGACAGCTCGACCCTAGACCCGGAGATCAGGTCGAGCTTCCAGTCCTCCTCTCCGGGTGTCTCTCCTGCTTTTTCTCGTGTTCAGCCCATCAGTGTACAGGCCACCCTTTGTCCCTCTGCAGGCGTCTCCCACGCAGTCACGATCATCATCGACTCTGGTGCCACAGGGAACTATGTAGACATTGCTTTAGCCCATTCCCTCAATCTGCCTTTAGTGGTGAAAGCCCGACCCGAACCGGTCCAGGCTGTAGACGGCACTGCCTTAGTCTCAGGTCCCGTTGGACACCAAACCGCCCCCCTCTTATTGACTATACAAGACATTCACACAGAGATACTAAGTTTTGACCTGATTACCACACCCCAGTTCGGTATCATATTAGAGATACCCTGGTTGCGTGAGCACAATCCTCTCATTAATTGGCAAACAGTCACGGTTGTCTTTGAGTCAGATATCTGCTAGAACTATTGTCTCCCAGCCCATCACGAAGCAGATACTCCATCACGGGCCCTGGGAGCTCTCGCTCATCTCGCATTGGATGACGGTGGACCGATGGTTGCGGAGTCCCATACTGTTGGAGGGGTGGTTACCGGAATTCCCCCTGAGTACGGGGCATTCGAATCAGTGTTCTATCGCGGTTCTTCTGAGGTGCTTCCCCCACACCGGCCGTATGACTGCCCGATTGAACTAATCCCGGGTTCTGCCATTCCTTCGGGCAGGATCTATTCTCTGTCCCCCTCGGAAGAACAGGCCCTGAAGCAATATGTCCAGAACACCTTGCGACTAGGCCACATCCTCCCTTCTACTTCACCAGCCGCAAACCCTATTTTCTTCGTTCCCAAGAAAGAGGGGGATCTCCGCCCTTGCGTGGATTACCGGCGCCTCAATGCCATCACTAAAAAGGACAGGTATCCAATCCCTTTGATCACCCCCCTCCTGGACTGCTTATCCCATGTGTCCGTTTTTACCAAGCTGGACCTCCGGGGCGCGTACAACCTAGTGCGCGTCCGTGAGGGAGATGAGTGGAAGACTGCCTTTTGCACCCGTCACGGGTTGTACGAATACCTAGTCATGCCCTTCGGCTTATGCAACGCCCCAGCCACATTCCAGCGTTTTATGAACGACATATTCTGGGACATTCTGGACGTGTACATGGTTGTTTATCTGGACGACATCCTGATCTTTTCACGAGATCTAGGTGAGCATGTGCAGCATGTCCGGGCGGTCTTATCCCGTCTAAGGAAACATTCACTGTTTGCCAAACCCGAGAAATGTCAGTTCCATAAAACGTCTGTTGAGTTTCTGGGCTTCCACATCACCCCTGGGGCCTTGTCCATGAACGAATCCAAGGTGAGGGCGGTTCTAGAATGGCTGATTCCTCAGGCGCTCAAGGCCTTGCAGGCCTTTTTGGGCTTCGCCAACTTCTACAGACGCTTTATTTCGTCCTTTTCCACCATTGTGGCCCCACTCACTGCTCTGACTAGCCCTCAGGTACCCTATCAGTGGCGGAAGGAACATCAGGAATCCTTCGAGGCTCTGAAGACCGCTTTCACCACCGCACCGATCCTTGAGCATCCCAATCCCGAGCTCCCATTCATAGTCGAGGCGGACGCCTCCTCCTTCGCCCTCGGTGCAGTGTTGTCTCAGACCTGTCTGACCACGGGCAAGTTGCACCCGGTGGCATACCACTCCCGCAAGTTTTCCAGTACAGAGGTCCATTATACTTTGACCGAGAAGGAACTTCTGGCTGTCATGGACGCCTTTCGTGTCTGGCGCCATCATCTCCTGGGGGCTAGGCATCGTATCACCGTTTACTCCGACCATCAGAACCTGCAGGACTTGGCCTCCCTGAAGTGCATCAACAGCAGACAGGTCCGGTGGCATCTCTTCTTTTCCGCTTTTGACTTTCACATCACTCATCGTACTGGGGTCACGCATGGGAAAGCGGATGCCTTGTCACGCTCTCCGGGTGGGGTCTCATTGCCAACCTTCCCTGATACTCTTCTAGGCAAGAGTCACGTGATCTGTCTCTGTACTCCCTCTCCCTCATTGTTGGATTCTGTGCGAGCATGGACGAGCAGTCACCCTGACCAACTGCAGGACTGGGATCCGGTGTATTGTGACGGCTTGCCCTTCGTGCATGATCGTTTGTTTCTTCCCACGCCCTACACCCATAACCTGGCTCTTGAATGGTCCCACGATGCCCCCTTTAACGCCCATCCCGGCCAGGAGCGCACCCTGGATCTCCTAAAGCGCTGGTGCTGCTGGCCCTCTATGAAGCGCGACGTGGAATGTTACGTCAACACCTGCTCTGTTTGCGCTCAATCCAAACACCGAAGGGGCCGGCCAATCGGCCTGCTGCTTCCACTGCCGGTACCCCCGAGACCTTGGCACACACTGACTATGGATTTCGTGACCGATCTCCCCAGGGTGCAGGGTTTTGATACCATCTGGGTGGTGGTGGATACGTTCACAAAAATGGCTCGCTTTGTCCCTTGTAGGGGAATCCCTTCGGCCCCGGTCCTGGCTGACTTGTTTTTTTAATCGGTTTTCTCGTTGTTTGGGCTCCCTTCTGTCCTTATCTCTGATCGTGGGTCGCAATTCACGTCTCGTTTTTGGCGAGCTTTGACTAAGCTACTTGGCATCGATACCAGGTACTCCTCGGCCTATCACCCCGAGACTGATGGGCAGACCGAAAGGACGAACCACTCTATGGAGCAGTATCTCTGGTGCCTTATCTAGCAGCAGCAGTCCTCCTGGTTGAGTGTTTTACGGCTTGCCGAGTTCGCCTACAACAACGCGGCTCACTCTGCTACGGGTCTCTCTCCTTTCTACGCCCTCTATAGCCAACACCCCAAGGTGTTGCCCAGCCCTGACGCTTCTGTCTCATTGAATCCTGCTGCCACGGCTTGTTTTAGGGATCTGTCTGCTGTTCATGCTCATACCCTTGTCCACCTTACTGAAGCAAAGGCCGCCATGAAGTCCCGTGCTGATGGCAAGCGCTTGGCTGCTCCTCCCCTTGCGGTGGGTTCTCGGGTGTGGTTGTCTTCCCATCACCTTCGCCTGGTTGGTTGTCGGAAGCTTCTGCCTCGCTTTGTTTGTCCGTATGTGATCTCCCAGGTTGTGAATCCAGTGGCTTTTCGCCTGGTTCTCCCTAGCTCTTGGCGCATCCATCCCGTTTTTCATGTCTCCCTTCTCAAGCCTTGCCCTGATTCCTCCCGTCTCCGTGCCCCGGTGGCCCCGGTGTCCCTGGCCTCCCCTGATGTCTTTGAGGTGTCGGCTATTCTGGGTTCCCGTTGGTTTAGGGGTAGGCTCCAGTATTTGGTGGACTGGGCGGGTTATGGCCCAGAGGAGCGCTCTTGGGTTTCCGCCTTGGACGTTAACGCTCCTCGGTTGGTGTCCCGGTTCCATGGGGAACACCCGTCCTGCCCACGGGGTCGTGGGCTTTGGGGGGGGCTATGTTAGACACTCCTCCGTACATCAGAACACTGCTAGCATCCCCACAACACCTTCACCGGTCTCCCACACTACTCCCCCCAGGTTTCGAGACTCACGTGATTTGGTTGCCCCACAGGACCGAAAGCTCCGTACCGGGTACAATGTACATGCCCGGTTGCAGCCCTTCCTGCACTGGCAGTTGCCATGGAGAGCACACGTCAGAAGGGGCGACAGAACGCTTCCGCATCGGACAGTCGTCCGCTTACGTGACTCAGCATTTCCCACATGACGATGGAGGGCGTCACGTGACCCGGAAGCGCCCAGTACATAACGCTTGATGCACGGAGCACTCACCGCTTCTCAGCTGTCTTTCAACTCTGTTTGGCGCTACGTCTGGACTTTGTTTTGCTGGTTTACCTTGACTCTGGATCACTCACCTGGACTCCTTTGGATTTTCCCTTGGTACCTTTGCTTGGAACTGTTGACTCATCGCTGAACCTCGGCCCGTCCCTCACTTGCCTTCGGATCATCCCTTTGAACTTTGTTTGGCTCCGCTACGTCCTTGCCCCTTGGGGGCTCACGCTACTACTCCAGCCCTTGGCTCAGGTGGGCTGTCCTGTACCCAGGTGTGACTCCGGTCCCTGTTGTTCTGGGGACTACCTCTCATCTGAGTCTCGAACCTCCTCCACTAGGTCTCCAGGGTTTTCCAACCACCGGATAGGTAAGCTTATTCAGACCCTGTGATTCTAGTTTTATATTGTATTTGCCTCGTACTTAACCCCGTTCTTTCTGCAGCAGCATCAGTGTTCCTGAGGATCCGTGGATCTGGGAAGCAACATCTCCCACCTGTGGCTCCAAAGGTCGCACAGCGGGGTTCTTTTAGGTTCCCCTGTGCGTCACTTGGGGATGGAGGTATCAACGGTCTACACGACACTCAAGTCAGAACAGGCACACATTAAAATTAGTGAGAGGAGTCATTCCCCGGCCAAATGGGCCTTTTCAGCACTTACATATCGACTATGTCAACATGATTCAGGAACGGGTACAGGTACTTAATTGTAGTGGTGTGTCCATTCTCTAGATGGATAGAAGCAGGTCCATGTACACACCCAGACCCTACATGTGCGGCCAAAATCCTGGTGAGGGAAGTGTTCCCTACATGGAGGTGTGTGAGGTGATGAGATCAGACAATGGGGCTCATTTTGTAAATACAGTCTTTGAACAAATTAGCTTGTTGCTTGGTATGAAGCACAAGTTCTCATTGGCATAACATCCGGAAGGTAATGGTATTTGTGAGCGGCTCAACGGCTTGTTAAAAGAAAGGATAGCAAAGTTGAAGCTTACTCTAAAGAGGGGATGGTTGCACTGCCTTCCATTGGCATTGTATGCTCTTCGGAACCAACCAGGCTTCGACCATCAGTTTACGCCGCACGAGATAGTCACAGGAAGGAGAATGAATACTCCCCTAACCCCTCAAGACAGAGCTAGATGTGATGCCCGGTCAACCCGAGAGGTCCTGGGAGCCGAAATGCAAGAATATCTGAACTGCATGACATCCAGCCTTACTGTAATTTCAGAACAACTGCAGCGATGACGAAAAGGGTGCAGCGCAGCACAAAACACAGCAGGAGACACTGAAACAGATGCAGTTCAAGGTATACGTATTCCACTCATCTTCCCTGGAGACGCTGTGTTGGTGAAAAACCACACGAGGAAAAGGGGGGACGAGCCAAGATTCAATGGTCCTTTCATCGTGGAGGACTGCACTCCTTCAGCTGTGAAACTGCAGGGCAGGAGAGCATGGATTTTTCTCAATGACATTAAGCCCTACATCGGTGAAAGCCCTCTAGATGCACCCCACCACGAAGAAACTACAGACAACGGGGAAGAACCATAGCACGTGCAGACGAAATCCATGACGAGGAAGAAGGACTCATGAGTAGCAAAGCCAACACAGAAAGAACCATTGTGCAAGTTGTGGCTTAAACTGGACATTTCCTCTAAGCAAAAGGGGATAAGGACATAAACGGACACTGTGTGCATCCTAGTTGCAGGGTGATGAAGAAAATTGTACATTTAAGCCACAACACGTTTGTTGACACAAACTTGTAAATCAAACCACACTTAAGCATTGTTGAGACACAAAACTCTAATAGACTGTGATCAAGGACTTTTACCGTAAGAGCTAAACGCAGTATCCTGAATCATCAAATATCTAGACCTTGTTTGGCAGTACTTATGGTGTCCCCCAGCAGAAACATCACAAGGGACGTGCTCACCTATTCCCAGTTAGTAATGGTATCATATCCATCACTAGTAGGGAGGGTCACAAGTGTCTAAGACTTTATCCAAGATCCTGCCAAAAAGAAGATAATTTGGCAGCTACTTACTGTCATCGCGGAAGCCTTCAGTGTACTGCCTGAGTACAGCGAAAAGGACACAAATGCTTCCACTGCAGGCGATTACAGATGAACTCATCAATACGCTTTTCTTTCGCATCATAGAGGAGTGCCCAGCTATTGTCGGGAGAACCACAGACACTCTCATGTTTATTCGAGATCCAGCAAACTCTGAACATTTGAGCCAGCTTTGGAATAAACTCAGTTACCTAGTGGCAATCCACACATCAAGAAAGTGCAAAGACTGTTCACGTCAAGGGAAAGGCCTGTGACCCAGAACCGAGCAAGGCAGGAAGAATGTCCCTGTCACCCGAGGACAGCCGACTGGCGCACAACGTCCTCTTTCGCCTAGTTACTGACTTTCCAGAAATGGTGGGGAGACCTATCGAGGTTGGCATCCTCACATTCATCAGAGACCCAGCTAATGTCGCACTGATGGGAACGCTCCTCCATTGGATCATGCTACAAGTGGAACTATCCAACTTTCAGAGAGATTATATGAGGATATTCCAGTCAAACTTTCCGCTGAGAGACAGATCAAGGAAGCACAGTTAAGCACTTCATCTTTCCGCCGATGGACAGATCGAGGGAGCAGGGACGAGAACTGCGCCTTTATTTGTTTTGATTGCCATTTTTCCCATTTCTTCACATTGAACAGTGTCCAGCATGTCCTCAGGACTGAAGCAGATTCGGGGTTGGACTGGGAGCTTACGTACTTTGATCATGCACAGTAAAAGTGACTCACCAAAGCATTGGTCTAATCCATTTTTCCATAGAATAGCAAGAGAACTGTATCCTGTATCCAGAGACAATCGTCACCCTCAAGAGGGGGGACACTTGTGAAGCACCAGACACTTCATCACACAAACTGTTTGAGAACAACATCGAATTGGGGATAACAATAACAGTGACGTTGAGTAAATGATTGAAATGGGGGCCCAGAACAGTGACCTGGTCCTCCCATGGGTAGAGGGGCGCCCTCGCTTCTCTGGAAGGAAATGCTGCCGTTTAACCTACAACACTACCATGTATCTATGAATTGTGTTTATCATTATTTTGCTATCTTTAACTATCAGAACTGCATTTTGTATTGGTGCACAAAGCGTTTCATTTTCAGTGCACCCACCTGATGATGTATGCATGAATCCCACAAAAGCACCCAGGCCCTATATAGTTATTCCAGTCCCGAGAAAATCGGATGGTAAGGCAAATGAACAGAAAATGAATGTAATTAGCAGTGATACATACACACTTGTGGTAACAAATGAAGAGAAAAGCTGGAGACAGTGTCAGCACGGAATAGACGAAAACATAGCACTGACAACTACACACACCCACACACTGGATGCACATGAACCAGGACAAGAACTTCGAGCGAAGACAACAGAGAGTACGAGACTGCCTACCGAACAACCAGTCCTAGAAAATAATGGGAGAGACCAAGAAGAATCAAGTGAAAGGCCAACTAAAGCAGTCATGGCAAAAACACTCAAGAGGACAAAAGCTGTGACGGGAGAATTCACTGCAAGGACACAAATGTTGATAGATCATTTGTTCCTGTTTATAACTAGAGTGAAGAAATGGCAGGCGGAACTGAAAATAAAACCGCAGAGACTGGATTGACAAGCACACCAGTTCCAACACAAGGAAGAAGTACCAGGCCGACGATGCAGCCATACACTGGGCCGGTGACAGGCTGGTGGTTGATAAAGGCACTTATAGAGGGCAGGAAAATAATGCGAGAGGAGAAGGAGAAAATTGCAAAACCTCCACCTACCACATTGATGCAGATAAAGAAACCTGCTCTACCAACCAGCATGCCCGAGAGACCCCCAACAAGGAAAAGTCACACAGACGCATTTAGAGATGTAGTTATAGCTAACTACAGAAAGACACTAAGAATCAAGAGAAGCCCACATGAAGATAACAATGAACTGAACGACTACCTGGACAGCACAGCACATCTAGGAAACACACTTTAGTACCAGCACATGAAAGAAGTCAGAAGAAGAAAATCAGAAGGAGAATGTTTCGTTTATGCACTCCTACCGTACAGCATGGGGAAATCCAAGGTCTTCGTGGCAGTAGAAATTGATGTCCCGACAGCACACTGTCTTTCACACATAGCAATGTGCAACACCAGAGGACAGTTCATGGAGAGGGACGCCTCATTCATATGGGCAACTGAAACGGATTACCCCGATGAAGATGGCTACATCAAGGACATTAAGACAAGAAATAGAGCTCATACTAGGAATCACGTGATCAGGTATGAAAAGCCTGAAGTTAAGGGAACAGAAATAAGATGGGAAATAAACCCGAGACTGAACGTCCAGCGAAAAACCCCGGAAGAGCCCAAATTTGGAAAAACAGAGACCAAATGCATATTTTGGGGAACAGTGGTTTCCCCAAATGGATGGGAAGAAGGGGTGGTGATCAGCAGAGCTTGGATGGTCCTTGGAGCCTGCAAAGAAGCAATAGAAAACTCACAAAAACTGTGCAAACCTTTATGGCCAAAACTCACAAAATTACTAACATGGGTCGAAGACAGAGGAGGACCCTTGCAGATAGTGCCGCTGGGAAGCACAACATTGTGCTTCAGGAACAATGGCACGAGGAAGATGGGAGAGAATCAGAACTGAGGATGAATTTTTGAAGCTCCAGGAATGACTCACGGAACCGCAGTAATTATGGATCATTACTGGGCATGTGGATCCAAAGCATACATAAGACTGCCGAAAATCTGGGGAGGCATATGCACAATAGTGAACGTCCACGTACCTGCACTAGTGATCCCGAAAAGTGACCTCAATATAGACAGTTTCCCGAAAGCAGATGCCCACCTGAGGAAAAGAAGAACTGTGGAACTGGTATCCCGAATAAACAGAGAAAATTACTTTTCTGCCAAATCAGAAGAAGTATTCCATGCAATCCCGTATGAATACAGGCTTTTCAGCCTCTCCTCATCAGTGTTCACAACAATCATCATGCCAAGATTCCAGGTTGGAGCAAACACTAAATGGTTGCAGATAACCAGATGGGAGTTATTGCAGACCATCAACACTACCATAAAAGGATTCAATGCGATTAAGGAAGAACTAAGAGCAATCCGATTGATGACTCTCCAGAACAGAAATGTACTTGACATGATCACAGCGATGGATGGCGGTGTTTGCGCAAAAATCAGAGAATCATGTTGCACATTTATACCGTCACATGATGAAGAAAATGGGACCTTAACAGAAGCCATAAATATGCTGACAAACCTGCAGAACCAGATGATCGAAGAAACTGATGAAGTGGATGATGACAGCTGGTTTGGAACACTATTCTCATGGGTCCCACAACACAATGGATGGTAGACATATTCAAGTTCCTGGGAGCCCTGCTACTGATGATACTATTAGGATTTTGTGTTATCAAGATAATCATCTCACAATGCCAGAAAACTGAGAAGAAAGCCATAGGGATGAAGATCATGATCGATGTCAAACCAGGATGGAAGCCCAGAGACCTGACTGATGAATAAATAAGAGACTTTGTGAAGGCCAGTGAATATGCGCTAGAAGGAACAAAGTTTGTGTATCGCAGAAAGCAAAGAAAGTATGAAGGAAAATGGATCTATTGCAGTCCAAATGGATAATGTCAGCTAATGACCTGGAACAAAGACGAACATGTAAAAACAGCAGGAACTTTGAAAGGAGTGATAAAAATATGGACTCCTAAGAGACACTCCTTCACACCATCATGTACAAACCCAGAAGACGATTAAATGGATACAGAAGAACCAAGCAAGACGATTCCAAAAGAGGAAGCAGAAGTGGTCGATAAACCGACCAGAGGGGGGAGTGTAGAGGAGGTCCCAGATATGGCCTGCACTCCAGCCACCCATTTTGAAATACCAGGAACATTCTCACCGAGATATGTGACGTATGAGGAGCAAATAAACCAACAGAGAGCAGCACTAGGGCTCTGCCCAGTGCCCATCAGAAGGGCAAAACCTGTTGAAGTGCCAATAACCAGACAGCCATGGGCAGCACAGTACCCATTGAGACAACCATACCAGCAGTTGACACGAAATGAAGACTACTTACAAACTGTACCTGAAGAGACCCAAAGGGCCTTAATTGAAGGCGAATGGTGACGACACAAGGGCCCGGATAGACGTACAGATGAACGAAATGACAACCAAAAGATGACAAGCAAAGACGAAATAATATGAATAAAGATGTAATGGATTTAGAAGAAGAGGCGATCTTGAAATATAAAGAAACATAGCTGTAGAGAGGGATGAAAGTATTCAGCCAGCTAACGCCTGTACATATGCTTGAAACGCAAGAAGCTAAAGGAACGGTACTGCTTGCTATGCTTAGTAGATGAATAGAGCGGCAAGCGCCAACTATATATATCTACCTCAAGCGCCAACTATATATATCTACCTCAATTAAGCACCTTATACAAGTGCTACTCCATTTTACAAAAAGCAGAATTAAACCCAGGATAGTAGGGGTCAAACAGGCCACGATTCATACTCCAGCAAAAGCTAAAATAAACAGCGGAATCGAAACTTAGCAAGAAGCAGCTCATGCCCGGGAATTCGAGGTCAACCCAAGGAAGGGAGGAGAGCGGCAACTTTGAAGAATCAAAACTTAAGAGCATAGCAGCCTGCCCCGTGATGGTCGAGATAAGGAGGCCCAGCCAGGTGGCGAGGCCGAAGGGAGAATCAAATACGCAAAAAGAAGGAGAATGAAGCAGATTCACGGTGTACTAACACGTGACCAGCCAGGCGCGAAGAGGTATCAACGTCTCATGTCACCCACAACCAGAAGATGCCATAACTTTTCCCGATAAGAAGCTACAGTTTCGAGGCCAACCTCAGTCAACTAATTGACACATAGCCCTAAAGTACTGATTGATGGAACGGAAGCAGGGTGAATCGTGGGGCACACTGCATCTGGGTGAACATTCTGCATGCTGCTAATTAAAGTGGAGATTTATGCCTAGGGGTGTAACCGACCCAATCACAATTGACCAAATAATCTAGGGTCCTATAGCTAGTAGAACCAATGAGACGACGTACTTGTAGTGACATCTAGCATGAGTGATGTAGAGGGATGGGCATAGATGACCACTCGATAAGAGTTATCCAATCCTCATACTTTGTTACCATATACAGCTATAGCACCTATACTTAAGTTACCTTTTCTGACCAATAGAATTGCATGACAAACTTTGAGTGTTACACTTCAATGATGACGAGAAACTGCTATAACTATTGTTGTCTGAATGAAGATTGCGGAAGTTGAAGCGAGACGGGTGATCGCATCACTGTTGATTTCCATTGTTTCCCCGTTCTTTTGTACTTGTCATTAAACGGACTTCCCTTTGCCAAACCATTTGAGTTGTCCTCATTGAGTGGTGTTGGAGTAAAAGAATCCCACACCCCATCCACCTCAAGGTGCAGCTTTCTCGTCTTACTCGAGGGTGAGCTCTGATCCCATGGGCCCGTAAGAAGTCACTCCGCCCTCTTGTACAGGTGAATGAGAAGTGATGTGATGTGTGTTTTTGAGTGTTCTGGGTGGGTGGGTGTGTGCCTATATAGAGAATGCAATGAGTGGATGTAAGAGAAGGTGTGAGTGACTGGTGGGTGAATGAGATGTGATGTGATGTGTGTTTTTGAATGTTCTGGGTGGGTGTGTGCCTGTGTAGAGAATGCAATGAGTGTATGTAAGAGAAGGTGTGATTGACTGGTGGGTGAATGAGAAGTGATGTGATGTGTGTGTTTTGAATGTCCTGGGTGGGTGGGTGAGTGCCTCTGTAGAGAATGCAATGAGTGGATGGGTGTGTGCCTGTGTAGGGAAATGCAATGAGTGGATGTAAGAAAATGTGTTTGTGAGTGACTGGTGGGTGAATGACTATGAATGTGATGGTGTGTTTTTGAAGGTTCGGGTTGGGTGGGTGTGTGTCTGTGTAGAAAATGCAATAGGTGGTGGTACGAAAAGGTGTAAGAGTGACTGGTGGTGAATGAGTATGAATGTGATGGTGTGTTTTTTAATGTTCTGGGTGGGTGGGTGCCTCGGTAGAGAATGCAATGAGTGGATGTATGAGAAAGTGTGTGTGACAGTTGGGTGAGTGAGAAGTGATGTGATGTGTGTTTTTGAATGTTCTGGGTGGGTGGGTGTGTGCCTATTTAGAGAATACAATGAGTGGATGGGTGTGTGCCTGTGTAGAGAATGCAATGAGTGGATGGGTGTGTTCCTGTGTAGAGAATGCAATGAATGGATGTAAGAGAATATGTGTGTGAGTGACTGGTGGGTGAATGAGTGTGAATGTGATGGTGTGTGTTTGAATGTTCTGGGTGGCGTTTGGTGTGCGCCTGTGTGGTGAATCTAGTGTGAGTGAGTGCGAGAAGAGATGTATGGATGAGTGACCAGTGGGTGAAAGAAGTTGCATGTGTGTGTAAGGCCCTGGGAGACTGGGGATCACTGGAGCATTTTTGCCACATCCTTTATTGACTTCACTTGTTTTAATGGTGTTTATGGCCAAAGGCAAGTTCATGTGTGCGATTCCTTGGCTAGACTGGCATTTTGGTGCAGTCAGTCTAGCCATTGCTTACTGTGGCATGACATTTATTACTCTGCATCTTTAAAAAGAGCAAGCATGATAAGAAGTGTTACATCGCTAGACCGATGTTTTGGTGTAGCGGCCTGTATATTCTTCACTGTAGCATGACTTTTTATTAACTGAGCATCTATGATGAATCAAGCAAGATAAGTGTGTTTATGGGTCCAGACTGGCTTACATTGGAACCAGTTTGGACAGGTTTTCCTATTGTGACATATCACTTTTAATGGCCAAAACCACGGGAGTATGTACTTATATAAGGAGTACTGGTATAAATTGACAGAGCCAGTTTTGTGCCCAGTGCCAGTAATGATGTTATAGAAAAATGTCTTAAAGCGAACTTAAGTATGGTATCACATGGGAATACTAGCATATGTTGGTGGAGCCAGCATGGGAATGTATGGGCACATCCAGCATGCACATGATTTTTATACTGGCATATACTGCAGGTACCAGCATGATAATGCATTGGGAAATGCTCTGTGCACTTTTGGTGACTTCCATCTATTGTACTTTTTTCATGATTTACCCTACACCCTACAAAACCAATTGTTGGCCTTTTACCCAAATTGTTGGCCTTTTAAATGTTAAATGGTAAAGGTATTTGTACCGTGCACCGTCACCAACGGAATTGGTCCCCAGGCGCTCAGGCGGATCTGTAAACGATAAAGGTGGGATGGGTTAGTAAGGTGAAGAAGGGAGTAGGATAGTGAGAGGAGTGGTGTTCTGTTGGCAGCATCAACTCGGTATACACCGGGTGCTGAGCTTTGGTGCAGTTATCGGATTGGAGTCAGTCCGCGTGTGCTGTTGTTCCGGCTTATGTGTTGTTGCAGTGTTGTGAAGTGCGTGCAGCTTGTTGTGGGAGAGTTGGTTGTGTGAGTTTTTTGAGTGAGATAAGTATGCAGAGTTTGAGCTCATATTGGTTAGTGGGTTACCTGACCTTTACCATGCTAACATTCACAGCTCTGTCCGAGTGCGGCACCTGTCGGCCTCCACATTCCCATCCAGACGCGGCGCAGGCCAACGCCCAGGGCTCCATCCACCCAAATGTTCCCAGAAAGTGTGCTGTGTAATGCACCATTTTAACTCATTATTCAAAACATTTACTCTGGGGAGGGAGAAGAATCCCCCCAGGATCCCCCTAACCCATTTTCGTTAGTTTGGGCTCCCTCGCTATGCTCAGTCGTAATCACATACTTGTGGCAAGTATTTACACCCTCCAAAAAAACAACTCACCAGCCACCGCTGGTGGGCAGTATATAAGTGGACAGGCACCACCCCCTTCTCTCTATGTCAGGTTAAAGATTTAAGCTTTGATTGAAAAACATATTTACTTCTTTCACTTGCAGTAGTGCATACCCCAGCAGCGTCATAATCATGGACATTGCGAACACGTGGTGGTTCGAACCGGCCCAGGGTGTGGCGTGCCCTGTGCTTTGTTAAGGAGCTTGGAGGGGCCTCCACAGCATGGCTCGCAGGGGAGCTGCCAAATTATGCCATTGGGCACCACCGGGTCTAACAAAGGGGTAGTGTGCAGTGAGCGCCTTGAAGTCTGCCAGTGAGACCCCGGGTGAGAAGCAACTTGTGGGTGTTTTCAATTTTAAATAACTGTGTGGTGCTATGAATGTATGTGTGCAGCAATGATGTTACATTAAATGTCTCTGGCACCTAGTATTATACTTAAATAATAGAAACTATGGGGGTCTTGGGTATATTGAGCAAACCTTTCCCATGTATTATACTCCAGCAAAGATAACATTATCAGGTGCTCTCCCCTCTGTGCATGCAGGCCAGTCTAATAGGTTTCTTCTATCGAAGTGGTAGCTGAATCATATATACATTTATAACCAGGGAATTTTGTTGATACTAAATCCTGGTCTATGATTTAATTTTCAGGCATTTCTCGTACAGCATTTTTCTCCTGGTTCAAAAGTAGCGCACGCCTCCCCAGGTCAGTGTTTTTGTTGGCTTGTTTAACACAGCAACGCCACAGATAGCACATACTTCTGTGTCCATTGATATCTAGATGTTTCATACACTAGCTGTAGCCTGCGTTACAGATTGTTACCCTGTTAGAAATACTGCATTATGTATATTTTACATATAAAACCCATGTCGAATCTAGAAAATGGCATTCCCCAAATGTGTAATCATGGACAAATCTTGCCTCCCTCTGTGACTCTGTTCTTATATCTGGCTGAAATTAGAGCACCTAGAAACACAGGTGCTAGATGCATCTAAAAAAATCTGATGGTCATTTTCCATCACTTCCTGTGATGTCACTTGGGGTCAGGAACAAATTACATCACTTCCTGTGATGTCCTCAGGGGGGTCAAGGCTTGTGTGATGTAACTTCCGCTACCCCTGGCATTTTGGTAAAATGATGTCCCTGGTGAGCAGCAGGAAGCAGCAACATTAGTCCATTTCATTTCTTCTTTTCTACCCCCTTCTGTCACGGATGGCACTCTGTTAAGAGTGGCACAAGGCACCCAGGTAGGGTTTGGGTGTTAGTGCCGAAGTAAGGTGGACAGATAAGTACACACACAGCTGAAAGTAAAAGAGAACAAAGAGTAGGAAAGTGTAGCAAGGAAATAAGGTACAACATAATGATTCCCTCTTGGGCTGTATGCAGATATTGAGAAGAGTGTTCCACGGACCTTAGGAAAAACTCTAGCCTTCTACACAGTTTGCTATAACAGAGGCCCACGCTGTTCGCTCATGGCTGGGAACAACCAATGTGGGTGTCTGTAACACAGAAACTAGAAAAAGGAAGGGGCAGAGGTTGCCTGCCGGAAACCAACAGACAACCCCTGTACAAAGGGGTCTACAAACGATACAAGAGAAGACAAAAACAGACAAATCCAGAAATAGGGAAGTCGATGAGCAAACTAGCAGAAGGAAATGAAAGGAAAGCAGTATAGCTGAATTGGACAGGGATAAAGAACTGAGGGTTGAAAACGAGAAAGAAAGCAAGGGAGCAGCAGTCAGGAAACAGGGGGGCTGCAATAACAAAGTAATAAATGCAGGTAACTGTTGTGGATTGCAGAGGGCTGTAGGGTGCAAGGTAGAGAGCTCAGAGGAGCAGGACAGCAAGGAGCAAGCCCAAAGGCCAAAGGAGCAGGGCTGTAAGGAAGGGAGCCCAAAGGAAAAGGGCTGTAGGCAGCGGAGTGAAGCAGGCTGCAAGGCAAGGAGCCCAAAGGACAAGGGCTGTAGGCAAGGAGCCCAAAAGACAAGGGCTGAAGGCAGAGGGGTGTAGTAAGCTGCAAGACAGGGGTTTCAGAGGACAAGGGCTGTAGGCAGCAGGGTGTAGCAGGCTGCATGGCAGGACGCCCAGAGGAGCAGGGCTGAGGCAGGGAGCCCAAAAGGCTAGGGCTGTAGGCAGCAGGGTATAGCAGGCTGCAAGGCAGGACGCCCAGAGGAGCAGGGCTGAGGTAGGGAGCCCAAAAGCCTAGGGCTGTAGGCAGCAGAGTGTAGCAGGCTGCGAGGCAGGACGCCCAGAGGAGCAGGGCAGAGGCAGGGAGCAGAGCGTGATCGGCTGCAATGCAGAAAGCCCGGCAGGGCACTGGATCAAAAGCAGGTGTAAGCAGGAACAGCATACAAAAATAAGTAGCTCGAAGCAAAAAGGAGCTGGAAGGACTCTTAATGCAAGAGACTGATCCCCTGCAGGCAGCAGCTTTTATACCGCCCTGCCCAGCACAGAGGCAGGCTAATTAGTCGCACCTGGATCAGCACACCTGCATACAATCTGTCTCCTCCCTTTCTGTTCCTGAGCTGGTGGAAGCAGAGCTGATCCCTAGGGCTTCTGGGGATTGTAGTTCCGATGATGACAAATAGGAATAGCCAGGCATAGATAGTTATAGCCAAGTGCATTGTGGTAAGTGTAGTTTGTTGGAAAAAGAGAAAAGCACCAAAGTCTCGCAAATGGGAAATAAGGTCCAAGAAGTGAATAGCGGTTGATCCAAGGGTTTTCTGCAGATAAATGAATAACAACTTGTCCATATTGATCGCCAATGTATGCGCCCATGGCGCAGGCACGACACCTTCTTTTGAAAATGTGTTGGGTTTGTCACTTCAAAACCCTCAGGTATTTATTTAATTTATTTAAGTATCTATTTTATATAGAGGGAGGAACAAAGCTCTTTTGATCACAAAAGAACATGCAATAGATAAGAAATCAGATTTGGTGGGATACAGTGAGCTTCTTACAGTGGGGTGAGTTGGAGTGATGGCTCGGGGTAAACATGCCTCTCCCAGTTCAGACAGAAATAGAAATAGAAATGGTTTGGTTTATGCTGCAGTAGTAACAAGTGCCATTGCACCATTGATTTCAGGGACTGCTAGGGAGTGTTTTTTTTAGGTGAAGTGAATGTTTGGAAACAGCAGCAGTGTAGGATGGGTGCAGTGACTGAGGTTGTTTAGGTCCTGGAAACGGTAGGAAGCCAAAACATTAGACTTTTGATTAACTGAATGCCACAGTGCCGTGCCTTTGGTCTGTTGGGTTCAATATCTGGTTGGCAGCTGTGACATTAGATGTTTGGTTGAACTGGGCATTGAGGTGAAGGATGGTCAAGGGTTTACTGTAGATCAGTAATAGTTGGTTTGGAGGAGTAGAGCAAGTGGTGCGATTGCACAGTGAGTTTTGAGGTCTGGCATCAGAACACTAACATTAGAAATTTAGGAGAAGTGTGATATAGAGCAGTCATGTTGGATGTTTGTATTCAGGGCTCGGTAGGACACAGCAGTGTTGCATGGTTGAGGTTGGGTGGACCCAGCAACTTTGGATGGTTGCATATAGGGTTCAGTGGGATGTAGTGATGAGCAGGTCAGGGCATATTAGGATTCAATGATGTTGGATGGTTGTGTTGGGAACACAGTAGGATGGAGTGACATTGTATGGATGGTTATGGGGCACAGTGTGATGTGGGGATGTTGGATGGCTGTTTTCAGGGCACAATAAGTTGCAGCAATGTTGGATGAATGGTTTCAGGAATGGTTGGTGTGAGGAATTCAACCATCCACATGGAGGGCTTGTGCTTGCCTGGGATTTTTTGAAGTGTTTAATTAAATGGAATAATGGTAGACCAACCTCAGGAAAATGTTTGGGGCTAATCCACATGCATTGTCCTATGCTCACACCGTGAGAAATGCATATACCTGTCCACGGTGGCGTGGACACAGCCTGCAGGCAGAGTCCAGCCCTGTGATATTTAGTTGGAATGTGACAGGAGCATACAGTGCAGCTTCAAGGGAGACCTTACGCTTTAACAGGGACCACTGAGGGGGGACCATAAACAGAGAGACTCTTTGAACACAGCAGACAGGAAGATGGGTGGGACTTAGTAACACAAGGGAGTCCAGAGCTCTTTCTGTTGAGAGAGGGTTTCAGCCATGTTAGTTAGTTCTGGGACAAACCTTGTTCCTATTTTCACCCCTTTAACTTTTCTGTTGCAAAGCACTCTGGTTATGACCTCACACATACAGGAGATTGTTTGCAGGGACCCCAGGATTGGTACTTTTAAGGTAGACTTAGCCTACACCAATCACTGTGGCCCACTTGGCTTTAAAAGAGGGCCGAACCAATCTTTTGGGAGACCATCTGACGACTTCACCAGAAGTAACAAAGAAGAACTCAACCTTGGACCCTGGCTGAAGGTACAGTCTGCCTTACATCTTTTGCCAGTGAAGTAAGGCCAGGATATCCAAAGAGGGAAGCAAGATCCCGCCCCTAAACATCTAACTTGGAACAGAGGGAGACACCGAATCCAGAGGACCCTCTAGCCACTCCAGAACCGGTACCCAGCCAGCACACAGCGTGCCCTGCTAGGCTCTGCAGCAAGCTTCCTATGTGGGAAGTGCCAGAGAGTCTCTGAACCGAAAGAAGGACAATGCTGTTACCTGCAACACTCTCCTCAGCATTGAAAAGTCTGTCCTTAAGGGCACGAGCCCCGCGAAGAAGCTAGGAGGAGTGCACTGACAAGCATCAACCAGCGTCCATCTTTAATGGGTGTCAGGTAATATTATCCCCACCAATAATATCGCCATATAGATATATATGGTTGGCGGGAACGGCCATAGGCGATATTATTAGTGGGGATCATTTTTAGGGTAAATGGGAGCGGGGGTTGCAGGGTTCTCCCCTGCTCCTTTTAAAATAATATGGGGGTTGTAGGGGTGTCCCCCGCAGGTTTAATGGGTTAATATTGCCGCAAAAATATGGAGCCATTCTTGTATGGTGATATTTTTGCGGGGATATTAACATATGGAACCCTTTAATGGGTTGATGGGTGCACAGTAGAATCCACTGACATTGGATGATTTGATTTTAAGGCACCACAGATCTAGACACAATGGCCCTCATTACGACCCTGGCGGAATCCGGAAAACGATGGCGGAAATGCAATACCGCCATCGAATAGCGCTCGGTGCGACTATGACCCGTCACCGCAAAGTACGATGCCATTAGCGACACCGTAGTGAACGCCAACGCCAACTGCACCAAGCACGCGCGCGCGCGCCATGCCAAACCGTAAACACCACCATGGCGCAAGGGTACGCCAATTCCGACCCTAGCGGACATGTACCTAACGCCATCAAGCATGGCGGAATGCACCATTCCGCCATGGTGAGAAGTACGGCATCGCGAATCAACCGTAAACGGCCCCACTGAGTGCCCGTACACCGCTCCCTGCCCACAAAGTACAACTCCCCGTAGGTGCAATGAAGTCACAATGCAACCATTGAAATGTACAAGTCACCCATGCATGCCAACGAACAAAAGAAACACAACAGGGGCCAATGGGAGCTGCAGGGCACAGATGGCACGAATACAGAAGCCATCCCAATGGACAAGACCACAGTCCCCCACCAAGAAACGCACGCAAACACAGGCACCTGTGACCAGCAATATTCCAAAAATCACATCATTCCACCAGTCCACCTGGCTGACCGGCATCTGTTACACAAAACCCAATCCCCCGCCCCTGAGCATGACAACATTCAAACTGTCATATTGGCAGCCCCCATCCCTGACCTCACGGGCTTCGTAGGCAAACGCGCCCAGTACAGTACCACGCAACTAAACTCCGAAGCTGGAACCCAGTGCAGATCTCCTCACAATACATCGCCCCCCAAATAGGCATATGCCACATCACTTGCAAAGAAGAACGCTACACGGGCCAAATCAGAATAGAAATTTAATGCACATCAAAATCACCAAGCCCATACAGCCATCAGGCCATGAACTCCAAAACACATTTCACCATTGTGGGCTGCATCCGCAAGAAATGACCAGCCACTACTTGTGTGACGCCCTGTTCCCTCATGGTACACAGAGCCACATTCACGTACGAAAAGGCAACATGGAAGCGCACAGAACCGCAGGGCCGTCCCAATGGGGAGGCACTAGTCCAGCTGAAAGGCCGAAATGTTGCTCCGAGCCACTAGTACTGCGTAAGGGCATGTGGCCCATTGGCGATCGTCCCATAAGATCGTAATGCTGCTCCACTGATTAACACGAAGCAGCAGGTGTCGGGAGTAAAACCCATCTGCAGGAGTGGCATACAGATGGCAGTGGCAAAAGGGGAGGAGATACCTGTCAACCAAAAGAAAAGAAAAAGAACAGAATGGCCATCAGTACTACATTCCAACAACTCACTGCAATGATCACACTAAATCCACAGCCATATGCATGCTAGCCCACTCCAAAGGATCATCACCACCCCAAAACCACTTGCGACTCATAACTATCTATATCGAGGTGTAAACACCATCACAAACGAGTGTACCTGTGCATGCGTCTGTGAATACAGAATCCATCTGATGGGATTGTTAACGTGCATGGACACAAGTGTCTGAAGGCGCGTCGAGACAGGGAGGGCTCAACAAGGCCAGATAGACGATGGTCCCACTATGGCAGCCCTGCATCACATAGCGCAGGGGAGGCGGACAGATTCCAAGAAGCCCTGTACATGGCAAACTCTGTATCAAATCATCTGCCCATGCATCCATTCATCATTCCCTCATCCCGGTATAAAAACGCCTGAATATTTACTCACATAACATTAGAAATATCCATTGAGTCTGTGCGTTATGCAGCCTGCAAAATCCACAGTGCCCCAGCCCGTAATTCCAGTGTAGTGAAGTAACATGTATTTGGGAACGTCCGGCCTCATCGCCCACGTCGCTATTGCGCATCCCAAACCATTCATATCAATCATTGCATTCTCGCCATGGCCCCTGTCTCAAGGACATTGTACAATAGTACGTTATATTTGCAGTCAGACCTGTGGGCATTTCCTCGCCGCTAGCTGAAAACCGAAAGCGCCGCCCTCCGAATTCCTCATTTGCAACATCACGTCGAAAAGGCATCTGTGGCCGCTTGAAATCACAAATTAATCCATCTAGTGCGGCTGTGTGTGAAAATGGCAACTGCCTTCACTCACAAATGGCACGCCCCGCCCGTCGGTGAACCTCGGTACAGTGATGCATGAGGGTCCACCGTTACTCGAGTACTACGTTCCACTGACCCTTCACAACTCTGTTCGCGACTGCACAGATAGTATGTGAAACAATGGGACCACAGCAGAATGAACATATCAACCAATGTTACACGGCCATCGGGTACAAATACATGATTGCAATAGCAAGATGCCATTCCACGAATTGCAGCGTTGTGCGCGGGACGTGCTCGGCCAAAGGGGAGAGCAGTTTGCACAGGTGGAATGAATCACCACAGGTGGAGGCCATTCAGCCTGAAAACACATAAATTGCACAGCCAGTCTCCTCCCACAACCACACCGAAATGCTACCGGCAGGACTCGCGATGTTGGCCCTGGGGGACCTGATAGCACTGCAAGTACTCCAACTCCAAGAAGAAGACGAACACCAACTACAACCGGCCGCACGGAGGAGACGCAGGAGGAGGAGGAGGCCAAGGCAGGGCCAGCAAGGGCCGCCAGCACAGCCACTACCACCACGCAGGCAGCCCGCAATCCCACGCCTCCGAGCACATCCGTTCAACCTCACTGATGAGCAGATCCACACCCTCTACCGTCTGGACCGGGACACCATAGCCGCCATTGTGGACATGACACAGGCTGACCTTGTCAGCATGATAGACAGCCCAACCGCCATCCCACCCCTACTGAAGGTGGTGTCTGTACTCCACTTCCTGGCCACAGGCACCTACCAGCACACAGTCGGACAGTTGCATGGCATTTCTCAGCCACTGTTCTCACGGACACTATTGCAAGTGCTCGATGCCCTCCTGCAGCACGCAGACGACTACATCTCCCTACCACGCTCGGAGCAGGAAATTACCAACACAAAAGTGGGATTCCATGCACTTGCCGGCATACCTGGTTGCATTGGTGCCATCGACTGCACCCATGTGGAATTGGTCGTCCCACATGCCATGGAGGCCCAGTACCGCAACCGAAAACAATTTCATTCTCTGAATGTACAAATGGTGTGTGACTCCAACAGGATCATTACACATTGTTGTGCCCGATTCCCTGGATCAACCCATGATTCAATGGTCTTGAGGAACTCTACAATACCACGCTACATGGAGCGACATGCAGGGAACAGATCCTGGCTACTCGGTGAGTCTCATTACATGCATGATAATGTGGGGTATGTGATTCGGCAATGACCTGGCAGGAAGGGGGGGGGGTGTGCGTACGTAGCAATGGCATTCCACATCATACGTTTCTCGTCCACATACAGGTGATGCTGGATATCCACTGAAGAGATGGCTCCTCACACCAGTCCGGAACCCACGGGACCAGCATGAGGAGGACTACAACCATGCCCACTCACGTACCCGTGTAGTCATTGAACAGGCATTCGGCCTACTGAAGGGTCGTTTCCGCTGCCTCAGCAGGTCTGGCGGGGCACTCCTGTACCGCCATGAGAAGGTTGCAAAGATGGTGATGGCATGTGTCATGCTCCACAACATGTGCGTACGTAGAAATGTGCCCATGCCCCCTGACGCAGAACTGCAAGCACCTGATGATGGTCATGATGAGGGTGGGGATGTGGCAGCACCTCAAGGAGTCTGCGAGGCACCGGAGGGCCATGACATTCGTCAGCATCTCATTGATGTATGCTTCTAGCACTCACGCCTGGTGGCTGATACATGGACACGGGACTCGTGGCACTGTGTGTGTCTGGGACATGCACAATATGGACTGTACGCCTATGATGGCCTAGTACACAAAGATCAATGTCCACACATCTCATTGGTTGATCGTGCACTTTTTATGGCATATGTGATATCATGTTGTACACCCTATCGACCCGCCACCCAAGTGAGCCCAACACACCCCCTCCACCCTCCTACCTCCCCCCCGAACACCAGTGTCCAAAGATGCTCATTGTCAGTGGGCAGTCGCTATTGCAAGCCCCCTCTGCGGGTATCAGGGGCACCCCTGCCTGTGGAGCGCAGGTTCCTCCCAGATCTACGTTGGGGGCTGCCCTGGACGGAACTTGCAACGGATGATGTCTCTGCCTGCTCACGTCCATGCATGTCCCTAAGGGTTTGCGAGAGCTCAGTGAGCACACGGCGCACTGCGGCAAGTTCGGCACATACGTCCTTGGCCGTCGCATGCAGTTCCCCCCTCAGGCTCTCGGTGCTTCTCTCCATTTGTGCCCTTAGTGTCTCTGTGCTTCTCTCCATTTCTGCCCTAAGTGTCTCAGTTGATGTTTCTATGTCTGCCTTAGTGCCCCCACATTCATCGGCATGGTCCTTGAGGAGCGTGGCCAGTTGCTGCTGTTGCACGATTAACTGGTCGAGGGACTGTTGCCTCTGCTGGGCCATGGCCATTTGCGGGGGTGTCACAGAGGGGCTGTTGACCTCATGTTGCCTTGCCACAGGGCTTGTGGGGGATGGCCAGTCGTCGTCTTGTGGGTGCCCCTGCGTGGTATCCTCATGTTGTACAGGATGGGACAGACAGGGGGATTGGGACAGGTCATGGATGGATCTGACTTCGACATCCCCGTCTTCTGTGTCGGAGCATGCTGCCATCAATGGGGTGTCACCTATGGTGCTGCTGCCACCGGAGGCAGTGCCTTCTGTGGCATCCGTTGGGGGGACCTGTGGTGGTGGTGTTGTGGGCATGCTGGCTGCTGGGGTGCCTGTTGATGTTCCCTCCTCTGTGCTGCCACCTGATTTGTGCTGCTGCCGTGTCTTGATGCGTGCAGCTGAGGTGGAGGGTCTTTGGCCGTTGGTCTTGGCCCTCTTTGCAGGTGTGCTGGTAGGGGTGTCCTGAAGCTCGTCGTTTGGATCGGACCCTGTGGTGGAGTAAAGGAGGGCGAGGGTTATTGATGGGTCTGTGGGAATTGGAATGGCATTGTATCACATGCATTGGGGTGGTACCTGAGGGTGATTTGGGTCGGGGCCTTGGAGGTGCTTTCATTTGTGTGTGGAGTGAGGGTGCAGTTGTTTGGCAGCCTGCAGTTAGGGTGTGCCTGCTGCACGTGTAGTGCGTGTTTTAGGGGTTTTTAATTATTTATGTATTTATTGTGGGTTTTAACGTGCGCTATCAGGCCAATGTGTGTGGACGTTCTCCTGGACATGTGTTTCTGTTGCACTATGTGGACGCATGGTACTTCACATGGATGGACTTTGTGGATTTGGCATTGTTTTATTTGGGCCACCTACCTGAATCTTCGGATGTCTGCACTCCTTTCTCCATCCCTCCGACTCCCTCTATGCTCTCCATTCCGATGGTGGAGGCACAGATTTCTTCCCAGGGGGTCAACTTGATGGGTGATTCAGGACCTCCCCCGGTGGCTGTGGCAATGTTGCGGTTGGCAGAGAGTATGCTGCGGACGCGTATCCGCAGGTCGTCCCATCGCTTACGGCATTGCTGTGGGGTGCGGGGTGCGGTCCCCACCGCACTTACCCGCTGTGCCACCAGAGCCCATATGGCCTTCTTGTTTGCAAGTGCCGTCCTGGTCATTTGCGTGCAGAAGACGACGGCAGCATTCTCCTGGAGGGTCTCTGTTAGCACGGTGAGTTCCTCACGGGAGAAGTGGACCTGCAGCTTGCGGTCGCACGCTTTCTTCGCTACTTTTCCCATTTTTCTTGGTTTCGCTAGGGTGGATGACGGGTTGGGGTGTGTCTCAGGGTAGTGATTTTAGTGGTTGTGTGGTTTTAGTGGTTTTATAGGTGTACGGCGGGATGTTTCCCGTTCCGGGCCCATGTTTTAACTTCCGTTTCCGTATATTTCCGGTCACCGTACTTTCCGGTAGGCGCACACTGCGGTGTCCGCTGTGATGGGTGGCGGTATTGCACCTAGGGCGCCGTACGGCGGCGGTGTGGGCCGTTTTGGGGTCATTTCCGCCATCGCGGACTTTGCACTTCCGCCATGCCGTGGTGCTCGTGCCCGATGAGTCGGAATGGGCCGCACTTTGCTCCTTCGTGCAATGGCGGAAACGCTATTTACGCTGTGGCGGTCCGGTCAGTCACTTTCCGCCAGGGTCGTAATCAGGGCCAATGTCTGCATGGGTTCCCTACACATTAGGATGCAACCGAGTTGAATACTTGAACTCAGTGTACACTTGGACTCAGCCACATAAGATGGTTAGATATAGGGCACGGTACGACACAGTGATATGGAATGGTTAAGTTCAGGGAATCGTAAAATGAAGAAAAGTAAGATGCCATGGTTTTGTGCATGATAGTAGTGTCATTTGATTTTTGGGCTCAGCAAATGGTAGGACACAATGACGTTGGATGTTTGGGTTCAGGGAATGTCCTATGACACGGAGTCGTTGGATGGTTGGTTTGCGGGAATGGTCGGTTGCAGAACATTTGGAATAGTGACATTATAGTTTTAGTTTCTGGGAATGGTTGTAAACCGTGTTGTTAGATGGTTACGATAAGAGAATGTTGGGATGCAGAAAAGTTGTGTGGCGTGGTTCAGGGCAAGGAATAAGTAGTGATATTGCATTTTTTGCGATCACGGAAGGGTACGACACAGTGACAGTGTATGTTTGGCTTCAAGGAATGGTAGGACATAGTGGCGTTGGATGGTTGGCTTCAGGGAACAGTCGGACACAGTGACAGTATATGGTTGACTTCAGGGAATGGTAGGACACAGTGACAGTGTATGGTTGGTTTCAGGGAATGGTGGGACACAGTGGCATTGGATGGTTGGTTTCAGGGAATGGTAGGACACAGTGACAGTGTATGGTTGGCTTCAGGGAATGGTACCACACAGTGACAGTGTATGGTTGGCTTCAGGGAATGGTACCACACAGTGACAGTGTATGGTTGGCTTCAGGGAATGGTAGGACACAGTGACAGTATATGGTTGGTTTCAGGGAATGGTAGGACACAGTGACAGTGTATGGTTACGACCCAGTGACAGTGTATGGTTGACTTCAGGGAATGGTACCACACAGTGACAGTGTATGGTTGGCATCAGGAAATGGTAGGACACAGTGACAGTGTATGGTTGGGTTCAGGGAATGGTACCACACAGTGACAGTGTATGGTTGGCTTCAGGGAATGGTAGCACACAGTGACAGTGTATGGTTGGCTTCAGGGAATGGTAGGACACAGTGACAGTATATGGTTGGTTTCAGGGAATGGTAGGACACAGTGACAGTATATGGTTGGTTTCAGGGAATGGTACGACACAGTGAGAGTGTATGGTTGGCTTCAGGCAATGGTACCAAGCAGTGACAGTGTATGGTTTGCTTCAGGGAATGGTACCAAGCAGTGACAGTGTATGGTTGGCTTCAGGGAATGGTAGGACACAGTGAAGTTGGAAGGTTGGTTTCAAGGAACGGTAGGACACAGTGACAGTGTATGGTTACGACACAGTGACAGTGTATGTTTGACTTCAGGGAATGGTACCACACAGTGACAGTGTATGGTTGGCTTCAGGGAATGGTACCACACAGTGACAGTGTATGGTTGGCTTCAGGGAATGGTACCACACAGTGACAGTGTATGGTTGGCTTCACGGAATGGTAGGACACAGTGACAGTGTATGGTTGGCTTCAGGGATGGTAGGACACAGTGACAGTATATGGTTGGTTTCAGGGAATGGTAGGACACAGTGACAGTGTATGGTTGGCTTCAGGGAATGGTATGGTTGGCTTCAGGGAATGGTACGACACAGTGACAGTGTATGGTTGTCTTTAGGGAATGGTAGGACACAGTGAGAGTGTATGGTTGGCTTCAGGCAATGGTACGGCACAGTGACAGTGTATGGTTTGCTTCAGGGAATGGTACCAAGCAGTGACAGTGTATGGTTGGCTTCAGGGAATGGTAGGACACAGTGAAGTTGGAAGGTTGGTTTCAAGGAACGGTAGGACACAGTGACAGTGTATGGTTACAACACAGTGACAGTGTATGGTTGACTTCAGGGAATGGTATGACACAGTGACAGTGTATGGTTGGTTTCAGGGAATGGTTGGACACAGTGACGTTGGATGGTTGGTTTCAGGGAATGGTAGGACACAGTGAAGTTGGAAGGTTGGTTTCAGGGAACGGTAGGACACAGTGACAGTGTATGGTTGGCTTCAGGGAATGGTACCACACAGTGACAGTGTATGGTTGGCTTCACGGAATGGTAGGACACAGTGACAGTGTATGGTTGGCTTCAGGGAATGGTAGGACACAGTGACAGTATATGGTTGGTTTCAGGGAATGGTAGGACACAGTGACAGTATATGGTTGGTTTCAGGGAATGGTAGGACACAGTGACAGTGTATGGTTGGCTTCAGGGAATGGTATGGTTGGCTTCAGGGAATGGTACGACACAGTGACAGTGTATGTTGTCTTTAGGGAATGGTAGGACACAGGGAGAGCGTATGGTTGGCTTCAGGCAATGGTACGGCACAGTGACAGTGTATGGTTTGCTTCAGGGAATGGTACCAAGCAGTGACAGTGTATGGTTGGCTTCAGGGAATGGTAGGACACAGTGAAGTTGGAAGGTTGGTTTCAAGGAATGGTAGGACACAGTGACACTGTATGGTTGGTTTCAGGGAATGGTTGGACACAGTGACGTTGGATGGTTGGTTTCAGGGAATGGTAGGACACAGTGAAGTTGGAAGGTTGGTTTCAGGGAACGGTAGGACACAGTGACAGTGTATGGTTGGCTTCAGGGAATGGTAGGACACAGTGACAGTGTTGGTTGACTTCAGGGAATGGCAGGACACAGTGACAGTGTATGGTCGGTTTCAGGGAATGGTAGGACACAATTACGTTGGATGTTTGGGTTCAGGGAATGTCCTATGACACAGAGTCGTTGGATGGTTGGTTTGCGGGAATGGTCGGTTGCAGAACATTTGGAATAGTGACATTATAGTTTTAGTTTCTGGGAATGGTTGTAAACAGTGTTGTTAGATGGTTACGATAAGAGAATGTTGGGATGCAGAAAAGTTGTGTGGCATGGTTCAGGGCAAGGAATAAGTAGTGATATTGCATTTTTTGCGATCACGGAAGGGTACGACACAGTGACAGTGTATGTTTGGCTTCAAAGAATGGTAGGACATAGTGACGTTGGATGGTTGGCTTCAGGGAACAGTCGGACACAGTGACCGTATATGGTTGACTTCGGGGAATGGTAGGACACAGTGACAGTGTATGGTTGGTTTCAGGGAATGGTGGGACACAGTGACAGTGTATGGTTGGCTTCAGGGAATGGTAGGACACAGTGACAGTATATGGTTGGTTTCAGGGAATGGTAGGACACAGTGACAGTGTATGGTTGGCTTCAGGGAATGGTACCACACAGTGACAGTGTATGGTTGGCTTCACGGAATGGTAGGACACAGTGACAGTATATGGTTGGTTTCAGGGAATGGTAGGACACAGTGACAGTGTATGGTTGGCTTCAGGGAATGGTAGGACACAGTGAGAGTGTATGGTTGGCTTCAGGCAATGGTACGGCACAGTGACAGTGTATGGTTTGCTTCAGGGAATGGTACCAAGCAGTGACAGTGTATGGTTGGCTTCAGGGAATGGTAGGACACAGTGAAGTTGGAAGGTTGGTTTCAAGGAATGGTAGGACACAGTGACACTGTATGGTTGGTTTCAGGGAATGGTTGGACACAGTGACGTTGGATGGTTGGTTTCGTTGGATGGTTGGTTTCAGGGAATGGTAGGACACAGTGAAGTTGGAAGGTTGGTTTCAGGGAACGGTAGGACACAGTGACAGTGTATGGTTGGCTTCAGGGAATGGTAGGACACAGTGACAGTGTTGGTTGACTTCAGGGAATGGCAGGACACAGTGACAGTGTATGGTCGGTTTCAGGGAATGGTAGGACACAATTACGTTGGATGTTTGGGTTCAGGGAATGTCCTATGACACAGAGTCGTTGGATGGTTGGTTTGCGGGAATGGTCGGTTGCAGAACATTTGGAATAGTGACATTATAGTTTTAGTTTCTGGGAATGGTTGTAAACAGTGTTGTTAGATGGTTACGATAAGAGAATGTTGGGATGCAGAAAAGTTGTGTGGCATGGTTCAGGGCAAGGAATAAGTAGTGATATTGCATTTTTTGCGATCACGGAAGGGTACGACACAGTGACAGTGTATGTTTGGCTTCAAGGAATGGTAGGACATAGTGACTTTGGATGGTTGGCTTCAGGGAACAGTCGGACACAGTGACAGTATATGGTTGACTTCGGGGAATGGTAGGACACAGTGACAGTGTATGGTTGGTTTCAGGGAATGGTGGGACACAGTGACAGTGCATGGTTGGCTTCAGGGAATGGTAGGACACAGTGACAGTATATGGTTGGTTTCAGGGAATGGTAGGACACAGTGACAGTGTATGGTTGGCTTCAGGGAATGGTACCACACAGTGACAGTGTATGGTTGGCTTCACGGAATGGTAGGACACAGTGACAGTGTATGGTTGGCTTCAGGGAATGGTAGGACACAGTGACAGTATATGGTTGGTTTCAGGGAATGGTAGGACACAGTGACAGTGTATGGTTGGCTTCAGGGAATGGTAGGACACAGTGAGAGTGTATGGTTGGCTTCAGGCAATGGTACGGCACAGTGACAGTGTATGGTTTGCTTCAGGGAATGGTACCAAGCAGTGACAGTGTATGGTTGGCTTCAGGGAATGGTAGGACACAGTGAAGTTGGAAGGTTGGTTTCAAGGAACGGTAGGACACAGTGACAGTGTATGGTTACGACACAGTGACAGTGTCGGACACAGTGACAGTGTATGGTTGGCTTCAGGGAATGGTAGGACACAGTGACAGTATATGGTTGGTTTCAGGGAATGGTAGGACACAGTGACAGTGTATGGTTGGCTTCAGGGAATGGTACCACACAGTGACAGTGTATGGTTGGCTTCACGGAATGGTAGGACACAGTGACAGTGTATGGTTGGCTTCAGGGAATGGTAGGACACAGTGACAGTATATGGTTGGTTTCAGGGAATGGTAGGACACAGTGACAGTGTATGGTTGGCTTCAGGGAATGGTAGGACACAGTGAGAGTGTATGGTTGGCTTCAGGCAATGGTACGGCACAGTGACAGTGTATGGTTTGCTTCAGGGAATGGTACCAAGCAGTGACAGTGTATGGTTGGCTTCAGGGAATGGTAGGACACAGTGAAGTTGGAAGGTTGGTTTCAAGGAACGGTAGGACACAGTGACAGTGTATGGTTACGACACAGTGACAGTGTATGGTTGACTTCAGGGAATGGTATGACACAGTGACAGTGTATGGTTGGTTTCAGGGAATGGCTGGACACAGTGACGTTGGATGGTTGGTTTCAGGGAATGGTAGGACACAGTGAAGTTGGAAGGTTGGTTTGAGGGAACGGTAGGACACAGTGACAGTGTATGGTTGGCTTCAGGGAATGGTAAGACACAGTGACAGTGTTGGTTGACTTCAGGGAATGGCAGGACACAGTGACAGTGTATGGTCGGTTTCAAGGAATGGTAGGACAGAGTGACGTTGGATGGTTGGTTTCAGGGAACGGTATGACACAGTGACGTTGGATGGTTGGTTTCAGGGAATGGTAGAACACAGTGACAGTGTATGGTCAGCTTCAGGGAATGGTAGGACACAGTGACAGTGTATGGTCGGTTTCAGGGAAGGGTAGGACACAGTGACAGTATATGGTTGGCTTCAGGGAATGGTAGGACACAGTTACAGTTTGGTTGACTTCAGGGAATGGTAGGACACAGTGACAGTGTATGTCCGGTTTCAGGGAATGGTAGGACACAGTAAGGTTGGATGGTTGGTTTCAGGGAACGGTATGACACAGTGACGTTGGATGGTTGGTTTCAGGGAATGGTAGGACACAGTGACAGTGTATGGTCGGCTTCAGGGAATGGTAGGACACAGTGACAGTGTATGGTCGGTTTCAGGGAACGGTAGGACACAGTGATAGTGTATGGTTGGCTTCAGGGAATGGTAGGGCACAGTGACAGTGTTGGTTGACTTCAGGGAATGGTAGGACACAGTGACGGTGGATGGTTGTCTTCATGGAACGGTAGGACACAGTGATAGTGTATGGTCGGCTTCAGGGAATGGTAGGACACAGTGACAGTGTTGCTTGACTTCAGGGAATGGTAGGACACAGTGACGGTGGATGGTTGGCTTCAGGGAACGGTAGGACACAGTGACAGTGTATGGTCGGCTTCAGGGAATGGTAGGCACAGTGACAGTGTTGGTTGACTTCAGGGAATGGTAGGACACAGTGACGGTGGATGGTTGGCTTCAGGGAATGGTAAGACACAGTGACAGTGTATGGTTGGCTTTAGGGAATGGTAGGACACAGTGGGCCTCATTACGACCCTGGCGGAAATCGAAAAACGATGGCGGAAATGCAATACCGCCATCGAATAGCGCTCGGTGCGATCATGACCCGTCACCGCAAAGTACGATGCCATTAGCGACACCGTAGTGAACGCCAACGCTAACTGCACCAAGTACGCGCGCGCGCGCCATGCCAAACCGTAATTAGCACCATGGCGCAACGGTACGCGAATTCCGACCCTAGCGGACATGCACCTAACGCCATCAAGCACGGCGGAAAGTACCATTCCGCCATGGTGAGAAGTACGGCATCGCGAACCAACCGTAAACGGCCCTACTGAGTGCTTGTACACCGCTCCCTGGCCACATTGTACAACCACCCGTAGGTGCAATGAAGTCACACAATGCAACCAGTGAAATGTACTAGTCATCCATGCCTGCCAACGAACAAATGAATCTCAAGAGGGGCCAATGGGAGCTGCAGGGCACAGATGGCACGAATACAGAAGCCATACAAATGGACATGACCTCAGTCTCCCACCAAGAAACGCACGCAAACACAGGCACCTGTGACCAGCAATATTCCGATAATCACATCATTCCACCTATCCAACTGGCTGACCGGCATCTGTTACACAAAAGCTAATCCCCCGCCCCTGAGCATGACATCATCAAAACAGTCATAATGGCAGCCCTCATCCCTGACCTCACTGGGCTTCGTAGGCAAACGCGCCCAGCACAGTACCACGCAACTATACCCCGAAGCTGGAACCCAATGCAGATCTCCTCACAATACATCGCTCCCCAAATAGTAATATGCCACATCACTTGCAAAGAAGAACGCTACACGGTTCATATCAGAATAGAAATTTAATGCACAACAAATTCTCCAAGCCCATACAGCCATTAGGCCATGAACTCCAAAATATATTTCATTATTGTGGGCTGCAACCGCAATAAATGACCAGCTACTTCTTGTGTGACGCCCTGTTCCTTCATGGTACACAGGGGCTACATTCCCGTACGAAAAGGCAACATGGAAGCGCCTAGAACCGCAGGGCCGTCCCAATAGGGAGGCACTAGTCCAGCTGAAAGGCCGAAATGTTGCTCCTAGCCACTAGTACTGCGTAAGGGCATGTGGCCCATTGGCGATCGTCCCATAAGATCGTAATGCTGCTCCACTGATTAACACGAAGCAGCAGGTGTCGGGAGTAAAATCCATCTGCAGGAGTGGCATACAGATGGCAGTGGCAAAAGGGGAGGAGATACCTGTCAACCAAATGAAATGAAAAAGAATAGTATGGCCATCAGAACTACATTTGAATTACTCACTTCAATGATCACACCAAATCCACAGCCATATGCATGCTAGCCCACTCCAAAGGATCATCACCACCCAAAAACCACTTGCGAATCATAACTATCTATATCGAGGTGAAAACACTATCACAAACGAGTGTACCTGTGCATGCGTCTGTTAAAACAGAATCCATCTGATGGGATTGGTAACGTGCATAGACACAAGTGTCTGAAGGCGCGTCGAGACAGGGAGGGCTCAACAAGGCCAGATAGACGATGGTCCCACTATGGCAGCCCTGCATCACATAGCGCAGGGGAGGCGGATAGATTCCAAGAAGCCCTGTACATGGCAAACTCTGTATCAAATCATCTGTCCATGCATCCATACATCATTCCCTCATCCCGTAATGAAAACGCCTGTTTCCATACTCACATAACATGTGAAATTTCCATTGAGTCTGTGCGTTATGCAGCCTGCAAAATCCACTGTGCCCCAGCCCGTAATTCCAGTGTTGTGAAGTAACATGTATTTGGGAACGTCCGGCCTCATCGCCCACGTCGCTATTGCGCATCCCAAACTATTCATATCAATCATTGCATCCTCGCCATGGCCCCTGTCCCAAGGACATTGAACAATAGAACGTTATATTTGCAGTCAGACCTGTGGGCATCTCCTCGCCGCTAGCTGAAAACCGAAAGCGCCGCCCTTCGAATTCCTCATTTGCAACATCACGTCGAAAAGGCATCTGTGGCCGCTTGAAATCACAAATTAATCCATCTAGTGCGGCTGTGTGTGAAAATGGCAACTGCCTTCACTCACAAATGGGACGCCCCGCCCGTCGGTGAAGCTCGGTACAGTGTTGCATGAGGGTCCACCGTTACTCGAGTACTACGTTCCACTGACCCTTCACAAGTCTGTTCGCGACTGCAAAGATAGTATGTGAAACAATGGGACCATAGCCGAATGAACATATCAACCAATGTTACACTGCCATCGGGTACAAATACATGATTGCAATAGCAAGATGCCATTCGTCGAATTGCAGCGTTGTGTGCGGGACGTGCTCGCCCAAAGGGGAGTGCAGCTTGCACAGGTGGAATGAATCACCACAGGTGGAGGCCATACAGCCTGAAAACACATAAATTGCACACCCAGTCTCCTCCCACAACCACACCCACTCCGAAATGCTACCGGCAGGACTAGCTATGTTGGCCCTGGGGGACCTGATAGCACTGCAAGTACTCCAACTTCAAGAAGAAGACGAACACCAACTACAACCGGCCGCACGGCGGAGACGCAGGAGGAGGAGGAGGGCAAGGCAGGGCCAGCAAGGGCCGCCAGCACAGCCACTACCACCACGCAGGCAGCCCGCAATCCCACGCCTCCGAGCACATCCGTTCAACCTCACTGATGAGCAGATCCACACCCTCTACCGTTTGGACCGGGACACCATAACCGCCATTGTGGACATGACACAGGCTGACCTTGTCAGCATGATAGATAGCCCAACCGCCATCCCACCCCTACTGAAGGTGGTGTCTGTACTCCACTTCCTGGCCACAGGCACCTACCAGCACACAGTCGGACAGTTGCATGGCATATCACAGCCACTGTTCTCACGGACACTATTGCAAGTGCTCGATGCCCTCCTGAAGCACGCAGACGACTACATCTCTCTACCACGCTCGGAGCAGGAAATTACCAACACTAAAGTGGGATTCCATGCACTTGCCGGCATACCGGGTTGCATTGGTGCCATCGACTGCACCCATGTGGAATTGGTCGTCCCACATGCCATGGAGGCCCAGTACCGCAACCGAAAACAATTTCATTCCCTGAATGTACAAATGGTGTGTGACTCCAACAGGATCATTACACATTGTTGTGCCCGATTTCCTGGATCAACCCATAATTCTATGGTCTTGAGGAACTCTACTATACCACGCTACATGGAGCGACACGCAGGGAACAGATCCTGGCTACTCGGTGAGTCTCATTTCATGCATGATGATGTGGGGTATGTGATGCGGCAATGACCTGGCAGGAAGGGGGGGGGGTGCGTACGTAGCAATGGCATTCCTCAAAATTCCTTACTTGTCCACATACAGGTGATGCCGGGTATCCACTGAAGAGATGGCTCCTCACACCAGTCCGGAACCCACGGGACCAGCATGAGGAGGACTACAACCATGCCCACTCATGTACCCGTGTAGTCATAGAACAGGCATTCGGCCTACTGAAGACTCGTTTCTGCTGCCTCAGCAGGTCTGGCGGGGCACTCCTGTACCGCCATGTGAAGGTTGCAAAGATGGTCATGGCATGTGTCATGCTCCACAACATGTGCGTACGTAGAAATGTGCCCATGCCCCCTGACGCAGAACTGCAAGCACCTGATGATGGTTATGATGAGGGTGGGGATGTGGCAGCACCTCAAGGAGTCTGCGAGGCACAGGAGGGCCGTGACATTCGTCAGCATCTCATAGATGCATGCTTCTAGCACTCACGCCTGGTGGCTGATACATGGACACGGGACTCGTGGCACTGTGTGTGTCTGGAACATGCACAATATGGACTGTACGCCTATAATGGCCTCGTACACAGAGATCAATGTCCACACATCTCATTGCATGATCGTGCATTGTTTATGGCATATATGATATCATGTTAAACACCCTATCGACCCGCCACCCAAGTGAGCCCAACACACCCCCTCCATCCTCCTACCTCCCCCCCGAACACCAGTGTCCAAAGATGCTCATTGTCAGTGGGCTGTCGCTATTGCAAGCCCCCTCTGCGGGTATCAGGGGCACCCCTGCCTGTGGAGCGCAGGTTCCTCCCAGATCTACGTTGGGGGCTGCCCTGGACGGAACTTGCAACGGATGATGTCTCTGCCTGCTCACGTCCATGCATGTCCCTAAGGGTTTGTGAGAGCTCAGTGAGCACACGGCGCACTGCGGCAAGTTCGGCACATACGTCTTTGGACGTCGCATGCAGTTCCCCCCTCGGGCTCTCGGTGCTTCTCTCCATTTGTACTCTCAGGCTCTCGGTGCTTCTCTCCATTTGTACTCTCAGGCTCTCGGTGCTACTCTCCATTTGTGCCCTAAGTGTCTCAGTTGATGTTTCTATGTCTGCCTTAGTGCCCCCACATTCATCGGCATGGTCCTTGAGGAGCGTGGCGAGTTGCTGCTGTTGCACGATTACCTGGTCGAGGGACTGTTGCCTCTGCTGGGCCATGGCCATTTGCGGTGGTGTCACAGAGGGGCTGATCACCTCATGTTGCCTTGCCACAGGGCTTGTGGGGGATGGCCAGTCGTCGTCTTGTGGGTGCCCCTGCGTGGTATCCTCATGGTGTACGGGATGGAACAGACAGGGGGATTGAGACAGGTCATGGATGGATCTAACTTCGACATCCCCGTTTTCTGTGTCAGAGCATGCTGCCATTAATGCAGTATCACCTATGGTGCTGCTGCCACCAGAAGCAGTGCCTACTGTGGCATCCATTGGGGGGACCTGTGGTGGTGGTGTTGTGGGCATGCTGGCTGCTGGGGTGCCTGTTGGAGTTCCCTCCTGTGTGCTGTCACTTGATTTGTGCTGCTGCCGTGTCTTGATGCGTGCAGCTGAGGTGGAGGGTCTTTGGCCGTTGGTCTTGGCCCTCTTTGCAGGTGTGCTGGTAGGGGTGTCCTGGAGCTCGTCGTTTGGATCGGACCCTGTGGTGGAGTAAAGGAGGGCGAGCGTTATTAATGGGTCTGTGGGAATTGGAATGGCAATGTATCACATGCATTGGGGTGGTACCTGAGGGTGATTTGGGTCGGGGCCTTGGAGGTGGTTTCATTTGTGTGTGGAGTGTGGGTGCAGTTGTTTGGCAGCCTGCAGTTAGGGTGTGCCTGCTGCACGTGTAGAGGGTGTTTTTAGGATTTTTAATTATTTATGTATTTGATGTGAGTTTTAAAGTGTGCTATCAGGCCTATGTATGTGGACGTTCTCCTGGACATGTGTTCCTGTTGCACTATGTGGGCACGTGGTACTTCACATGATTGGACGTTGTGGTTTTGGCATTGTTTTATTTGGGACACCTACCTGAATCTTCGGATGTCTGCACTCCTTTCTCCATCCCTCCGACTCCCTCTATGCTCTCCATTCCAATGGTGGAGGCACAGATTTCTTCCCAGGGGGTCAACTTGATGGGTGATTCCGATCCTCCCCCGGTAGCTGTGGCAATGTTGCGGTTGGCAGAAAGTATGCTACGGACGCGTATCCGCAGGTCGTCCCATCGCTTTCTGCATTGCTGTGGGTTGCGGGGTGCGGTCCCCACCGCACTTACCCGCTGTGCCACCAGGGCCCATATGGCCTTCTTGTTCGCAAGTGCCGTCCTGGTCATTTGCGTGGAGAAGACGGCGGCAGCATTCTCCTGGAGGGTCTCTGTTAGCACGGTGAGTTCCTCACGGGAGAAGTGGACCTGCCGCTTGCGGTCGCACGCTTTCTTCGCTACTTTTCCCATTTTTCTTGGTTTCACTAGGGTGGATGACGGGTTGGGATGTGTCTCAGGGTAGTATTTTTAATGGTTGTGTGGAATTTGTGGTTTTATAGGTGTACGGCGGGATGTTTCCCGTTCCGGGACCATGCTTTTACTTCCGTTTCCGTATATTTACGGTCACCGTACTTTCCGGTTGGCGCTCACTGCGGTGTCCGCTGAGATGGGTGGCGGTATTGCACCTAGGGCGCCGTACGGCGGCGGTGTGGGCCGTTTTGGGGTCATTTCCGCCATCGCGGACTTTGCACTTCCGCCATGGCGTGGTGCTCGTGCCCGATGGGTCGGAATGAGCCGCACTTTGCTCCATCGTGCAATGGCGGAAACGCTATTTACGCTATGGCGGTCCGGTCGGTTGATTTCCGCCAGGGTCGTAATGAGGGCCAGTGACCGTGTATGGTTGGTTTCAGGGAATGGTGGGGCACAGTGACAGTGTATGGTCGGCTTCAGGGAATGGTAAGACACAGTGACAGTGTATGGTTGGTTTCAGGGAATGGTGGGACACAGTGACAGTGTATGGTCGGCTTCAGGGAATGGTAGGACATAGTGACAGTGTTGGTTGACTTCAGGGAAAGGTAGAACACAGTGACGGTGGATGGTTGGCTTCAGGGAATGGTAAGACACAGTGATAGTGTATGGTTGGCTTTAGGGAATGGTAGGACACAGTGACAGTGCATGGTTGGTTCCACAGTGACAGTGTATGGTTGGTTTCAGGGAATGGTGGGACACAGTGACGCTGGATGGTTGGCTTCACGGAATGGTGGGACACAGTGACAGTGTATGGTTGGTTTCAGGGAATGGTGGGACACAGTGACAGTGTATGGTTGGTTTCAGGGAATGGTGGGACACAGTGACAGTGTATGGTTGGTTTCAGGGAATGGTAGGACACAGTGACGGTGGATGGTTGGCTTCAGGGAATGGTAAGACACAGTGATAGTGTATGGTTGGCTTTAGGGAATGGTAGGACACAGTGACAGTGCATGGTTGGTTCCACAGTGACAGTGTATGGTTGGTTTCAGGGAATGGTGGGACACAGTGACGCTGGATGGTTGGCTTCACGGAATGGTGGGACACAGTGACAGTGTATGGTTGGTTTCAGGGAATGGTGGGACACAGTGACAGTGTATGGTTGGTTTCAGGGAATGGTGGGACACAGTGACAGTGTATGGTTGGTTTCAGGGAATGGTGGGACACAGTGACGCTGGATGGTTGGCTTCACGGAATGGTGGGACACAGTGACAGTGTATGGTTGGTTTCAGGGAATGGTGGGACACAGTGACAGTGTATGGTTGGTTTCAGGGAATGGTGGGACACAGTGACAGTGTATGGTTGGTTTCAGGGAATGGTAGGACACAGTGACGGTGGATGGTTGGCTTCAGGGAATGGTAAGACACAGTGACAGTGTATGGTTGGTTTCAGGGAATGGTGGGACACAGTGACCGTGTATGGTTGGTTTCAGGGAATGGTGGGACACAGTGACAGTGTATGGTCGGCTTCAGGGAATGGTAGGACACAGTGACGGTGGATGGTTGTCTTCATGGAACGGTAGGACACAGTGATAGTGCATGGTCGGCTTCAGGGAATGGTAGGACACAGTGACAGTGTTGCTTGACTTCAGGGAATGGTAGGACACAGTGACGGTGGATGGTTGGCTTCAGGGAACGGTAGGACACAGTGACAGTGTATGGTCGGCTTCAGGGAATTCTAGGCACAGTGACAGTGTTGGTTGACTTCAGGGAATGGTAGGACACAGTGACGGTGGATGGTTGGCTTCAGGGAATGGTAAAACACAGTGACAGTGTATGGTTGGCTTTAGGGAATGGTAGGACACAGTGACCGTGTATGGTTGGTTTCAGGGAATGGTGGGACACAGTGACAGTGTATGGTCGGCTTCAGGGAATGGTAGGACACAGTGACAGTGTTGGTTGACTTCAGGGAATGGTAGGGCACAGTGACGGTGGATGGTTGTCTTCAGGGAATGGTAAGACACAGTGATAGTGTATGGTTGGCTTTAGGGAATGGTAGGACACAGTGACAGTGTATGGTTGGTTTCAGGGAATGGTGGGACACAGTGACAGTGTATGGTTGGTTTCAGGGAATGGTGGGACACAGTGACAGTGTATGGTTGGTTTCAGGGAATGGTGGGACACAGTGACAGTGTATGGTTGGTTTCAGGGAATGGTGGGACACAGTGACGGTGTTGGTTGACTTCAGGGAATGGTAGGACACAGTGACGGTGGATGGTTGTCTTCATGGAACGGTAGGACACAGTGATAGTGCATGGTCGGCTTCAGGGAATGGTAGGACACAGTGACAGTGTTGCTTGACTTCAGGGAATGGTAGGACACAGTGACGGTGGATGGTTGGCTTCAGGGAACGGTAGGACACAGTGACAGTGTATGGTCGGCTTCAGGGAATTCTAGGCACAGTGACAGTGTTGGTTGACTTCAGGGAATGGTAGGACACAGTGACGGTGGATGGTTGGCTTCAGGGAATGGTAAAACACAGTGACAGTGTATGGTTGGCTTTAGGGAATGGTAGGACACAGTGACCGTGTATGGTTGGTTTCAGGGAATGGTGGGACACAGTGACAGTGTATGGTCGGCTTCAGGGAATGGTAGGACACAGTGACAGTGTTGGTTGACTTCAGGGAATGGTAGGGCACAGTGACGGTGGATGGTTGTCTTCAGGGAATGGTAAGACACAGTGATAGTGTATGGTTGGCTTTAGGGAATGGTAGGACACAGTGACAGTGTATGGTTGGTTTCAGGGAATGGTGGGACACAGTGACAGTGTATGGTTGGTTTCAGGGAATGGTGGGACACAGTGACAGTGTATGGTTGGTTTCAGGGAATGGTGGGACACAGTGACGCTGGATGGTTGGCTTCAGGGAATGGTGGGACACAGTGACGCTGGATGGTTGGCTTCACGGAATGGTGGGACACAGTGACGCTGGATGGTTGGCTTCAGGGAACAGTCGGATGCGTTACATTTGAATGGTAAGGTCCTTGGCATGGCAGGGGTAGTGGCATTGGATTTTTGGGCTCAGCACATGGCAGGACGCCACAGTCTTGGCTGAAGGCGCCCTCCTTGCTTCCACTGAGCTCGTGTCTCGGAGCGCTCGGCTTCTCCTTGGAGCTGGGACCTCAGCTGGGCTGCGGCAGGCCCGACGCTCCGGCAAGAATGAGAAATTAAGCTGCTCGCAGCTCCGGCGGGGGAGCCAGATGCGCCCGGCCCCGGCTCTTTATGTATTCATGAGCTGCGCACTGGATAAATAAGAGGAATCATTATCGCGCAAAGTGTCCCTAATGGCATCTACCTGGCGCCGAGCACCTCTGAAAATTGAATCGGACACACTAGGCCGAGAGCACATTCGGCAATGCGGAGCGGGGAGCACCATGGAATGCTTCCCCGGCACGCGGCCTTCACGAAAGTCAACATCGGCAATTCCTGGCCATTAATGTCCTACGAGGACCTCTGCAACCCCGGCACCTCCCTCCCATTAGCAGGAAATCGGCCAGGCTGCGCGGGGGAATTGCTGCGGCCTATATTCAATCCAAGCTGCACCCGCCACCGGCCGGAAGTGATACCAGGGATAAACTGTGAGGTTAAGGGTCAGGGCTAAAAGCAAACGCCGCTGCCCTCTAGGGGAAACAGGACATCACACAACAGTCTCTGGTGCTTCCCGAAAGGCGACGGACTTCTCGTCCCCAGCCCTAGCAGACTTCACAGGCATTGCCTGCACGGGAAATCTCCCAAATACACAGCCCACCTCTTCAGTGTTTTGAATGCAAGTGCCTAGGACAAGTTGCAAGCATTCAGGACACGGTGGGGTCACTTAGATACACTGGTGCGTGTGTCACTCAAGATACGACGAGGTCAGCTACCCAGGGTACTTTTGGGTAACTCACATCGCTACCAAGGCAGCAGTTTATCTGTGATCCTAATTCTCCAGTGAGATGAAAAAGGGGTAATGCACCTGCTGCAGGAATCTGCTGGAACCCCGACACCTCTTGTTAACGGCTATGAATGGGAAGATCAGCCGCAGAGATTCTACTGTATTTAGTTTCAGGTGTGAGTAATGCAACGAGTCCTGGGTTTGCCCCTGCGTTCTGCTAGTTGTAGTTTTGCCCCTACAGGAGTCCATGTACTTTACCAAGACTTCGCCTCGAGATGACAGCCGACCCGTAGGGCATCAAAATCAGAGATGTCTTTCTTGGAGGGCAAGCGGGATACGTGCTCTGGCCACCCCTTCCCACCAGAAACCCCCCCCCCCCCCTGCTCTTCCAGGCTAATACAAAGAAGTCTGTGCACATTTGTTTATGAAACATGAATAACATGTCACGATATTGTATAGTGTCCTGTAGGTTTGAAAGCCCGATGCCTGGAAGTTGTGCAAAGCTGAAGGCTGATCTGATCATTTCATCCTAATGTGCTCTGTGCCCACTGTAGTAGTGCATGCAATGTGTGCATTCATTAAAGCCCAACTTCTCTACTGTGTTCACCTTTATTTAGGGCATGAAATAACTAAAGTTGAAAGGCATATTGATATGTTTTAGTGCCAAGACAGTTCAGAAGATAGCTCAGTGGGTTAAGCACGTGTTGCAGAGATCTGTGTTCGTATGTCAGACCACAGTTCCAAATACTGCCAAGGCGGAATTAGCATCTCCGAGGCAAACACGTGTATATGAATGTTGGTGAAAGTAACACTTATTATGCTGCACAACATACATCCTCCAGAAAGCGCTTATTACAAAGCCTAGTCTAGCAGCTATTTTAGAGCTCGGTCCCTCCAGATGTGAGTTGTAAAAATTGTGCAGCAACTCTCAGTGAAGAGCATAATGCGTACGTTGGGAGGGGTGATTCGACTGCCAGATTCGAGAAACTGGAATCAAAGCTTTAAAGGTCATATTCTGCCTTTGCTAGCTGACAATACTGTGATCCTGGACAGATGATCCTACCTCTTTGAATAGCACTGTGCTGTTTTTGGTGGGAAGGGTTTCCTGCTCAGATTCTGGTGTTATTGTTTAGCCCATTGCCATCTGTGGGTTTTCGCACAGGGCATGTGCGTGGAAGGGGTCAGGGGCAGAAGGGAGCGGACCTAATGTCACAGGACTCTGGTGAGCTTTTTTTCAGGTTAGCGTTTTTGATGCAAAAAACATATCCTTTTTTCTCCAATTACTTTATTTTAATTTTATGTGCATTTTTAAAGCGCTCACACAGCCCGCAGGCATCGAGGCGGTGTTATAGGAATTTTTTTTTTTTGGTTGCGTAATTGTTTTTTTGTCTTAGTTGCGCATTTATAACGCACTTAAATACCCAGAGGTTTTTAAGCACTGACCCGGGGATCGATCGTGTCATCTTGTTTCCAAAGCGAGCACGTTGCCGTTGAGCTATCCTACCAGGACGAACTTGTGTTTTCTTCTTCAATAGCTTGTGGATGATGGATAAAATAAAGCTACAATCAATTCTCCTTTTGTAAAATATGTTTCTATATTTTTTATATACATTGTCATGTTTATCATGACATTTCTGTGCTTCCCAAGTCAGGACTACAAAACAAGGATTGTTCATGAATGTGAAAGGATCTGGGAAGAAATGTTCTCAAGTGCTGAAGATGAGATCTGGTCTAAAATACCAGCTTCACCACTTTTCAAAGGGTGTGATCCTGGGCAACTCATTTAATCTTATAGTGCCTGACCTGTCAAATTTGCCAGTGCCTAAATATTTTAAAATTGTAAGCCCCCAGGTTGGATTTAGTTCTCAGGGAGCGCTCTCCAAAAAATCCTCACTTATGGTTTAAGTGGCTGTAGTGTTCTTTCACATGTAATAGTAATGATCATTGGTACATTGCTCAGAGCAACGCAATTTGTGTCCTAGACTCACTCATGGCCGCACCTCTTAAAACCCACAGCACTCTTGCTAGCTCCGTTTGTGCACGTATCTGTGCACCTTCCTGGTAACATCTCCCTGCATCATCTGCCTCTACAGTTGTATTTGTACATTCCTCATTGGTTCCAATTGCTCTGCTGTATCCATGCTTGAGAACGTGCACACTCTACGAGACCAGTAACCAGCATCCTGCATCTATGATGGGCGTATGTGCACTTCCCTAATGAATTCTAATCTGTATTTGCATTGGAGCATGCATAGTATACCCTTCTCAGGCATCTCATTCCGTGCCCTGTGTGCACGGTACTAAACTTATAACACGTAACTCAAAACGTACAATATCATATATATATATATATATATACCTTCCTTGCAATGTTAATCTGAGTTCAGGTTCTATACTCGGGTATGTGTACCTCTTTAAGATGGCCACTGGTCTGGGTCCTGGGTCTTTCCACTTGGGTGACCCTTTCTTCACATGGCTATTTCTTCTACCCTCCATCATGCACCTTGACTTTGCTCCATTCCTCCTTGTACCCACTCGTCTCCTCCCCTTCCATTTCCCTCCTCCCCACCGAACCTTCACCCCTCAGACCCGATGCTCCCATTATCACAGGATCTCCAACCTTTTCTAACCCGCTGGGCTCTCTCCCACCTCGCATCACTCTTTTTACTTGGTCTCTGGATTACACACTCCCTCTGGAACAAGTCCTCCTACATCTCTGACATCACTCTGAACTTTTACTTTGTGCTATCAGAGAAACCTGGATATTCCCTCATGACTCTGCTACACTGGACGGTCTACACACTGACTCTGCTACCTTCTTCCACTCTCATGGCCTGTTGGGAAGGGCGGTATTGTGGGGTTCATTATCAAAAAAGCCCTCAACGCTGCCCCCTATGACATCACTGCTTTCTCTTTTGAGTGTGCCATTATTCTCCTCTCCATTTATCAACCCCTTCTTCCCAGATCTGAACCTCCTCATTGAGTCACTTCCCAGCAACATCCCCGTTGTCTTGATTGGGGGACGTTTACCTTCCAAAGCCCTTTGCCGCTACCCGCTTTGAACATAACTCCCTCTTAACTGACAATTGCATCTACTTCCATCACAACCAGCCTGCCCACTCGGTTGGGAACACGCTTGACCTTGAACAAAAGAATGTCTGGTGAAGCTATCACCAGACCTGATGACTCCATAGGTGTAGTGAATACTACTATCGAGCTTGTAAATTATTTTGGGACCATCGGGCCACATATAATTTGCTATTAGAACATAAAAGTTCAAAGTCATTTGGTTGATAAAAAGAAAAGAGTCTCTTTTATTTTGCATTTTCAATTCTGGTAAAGCAGAGGCCCATGATGCATGTTGGACAACTGTCCTTCCTCAGGGCGGGCTCTATGTATATAATACAATACAATTATTTAGAAAAAATACTGTAGAAACTTGACACAAGAATGTTGCATTCTTTTAACATTCACAAAACAACCGTTTGCATATATACACCTTGGTACATGGTTTTATAAAAAAAATAGAGAGAGATCCTTGAATCAGGATCACTGAATGCCAGTTATACCAACTTGAAGCCTCTAAAGAAAGGACTTCTTGGATTTTACTTATAGGGTAAGAAATAGGAATGTGATCTATGAGGTTCAATAACTATGGGCTATCTGGTTAAATAGGTTGCTGCGAATAATAGTATTATTAAGCAAAACTTGTCTCTCCTTAAACTACAGCACATGATGCATGACAGGCTATTTGGAATAGCTGGACTTACCATGATATGGTATGATATGTTATTTATAACACGCTTAATACCCAGAGGTTTCTAAGCACAGACTTAGGGATCGAACCTGTGTTGCTCCATGTCATCTTGCTTCCAAGACAAGCATGTTGCCCCTGAGATATCCTCCTGCGACCATAAAAAATGTAGATAAACACTTGCAGAACACAGACAGAATGATGTGGAATTCTAAGGCGCTCTGTTTCTAAGGGACAAAAAAAGGAAGGGGAAGGGGAAAACACATGCTGATACATGTATTAACTAGTTGCGTGTAAGAAGAACTTTAATCTACAATATCGTCTCAGAACGACCACGCTGTAAAACCGTCTTGACCTCGTCTTTCCCTCTATATTTGTCTCAAACCTCTGATTTCTACAATGACCGCTCTCCTTCTGATGACTCTACTGTTCAATTTAACATCTCGGCCCTTTCAGTCTCTACTCCTCCTCTTTCCTAGTCAATGACAAAGAGGAAATTCAAGCAGGATTCTCCTGTCCCTTACTTTGATGACGTGAGGACCGCTCTCCTGCCTGTACCCCCTATTCACGCCTCTTCCATTGACCATGCTTTTTCTGACTTTTACTATGCACTTGTGACTCACCTTGACAAGCACTATCTTGCCATCACAATCACATGTTCTCGTCCAACCCTGGATCACCTCTGAGGTCCAGACTCAAAATAAACATGCGTTGTGACATATGATGCAGGAGCAAATCACAAACTCCTACTGTACATCCCAGCCTACAAAAAGACCCTTGCTGCCGCCCCTACGCCAAATCCTACTTCACAAACCTAATCCCTTCCTTTTTCAATAATTCCTGAAAACTTTCATCTACCTTGCAAGCTTTGTTCACACTTCGCACGCCAATATAATTGCCTCCTCCTTTTTTGCTAATGTCTTGCTTACCCCTTTTCCACTAACATCTCTAAAATCCATGACATTCTGGCAGCCCTTCTCTTTCTCCCTCTTCCCAATCATCCTTCTGTTCTCCACCTCCCCCTTCCCCATCTGCTCGCAACAACATCTCCCTTTCCTCTCCTACTGCCTCAGCACCCATCCTTCAGAGGACCAACTCATTTTGCACTCTTATTGACCCATTCGCTCTTCAACTGATGGTCAAAGTCTTACTCCCAATCACTTGCCCATATCTATCTGAGCGCTTTACCATATCACTCTCTCCACTGAACTCTTCCCTGTCTCTTACAAACCTGCTACTGTCCAACACTTTTGAAGCAACCCTCTGCTGACCTAAACTATCTGTGAAATATCACCCAATTTTCCTCCTTCCCCATTATTCAAAGGTTCTTGAGAGGGTGATCTTCAACTGCACTACTAGGTTTCTTGAAGATAAATGCCTTGAAAATCCACTTCAATCTGGCGTCTGTAGTAAACACTCTACTGAGACTGCACTCAAGCATGTCTCCAACTTTCTCTCTGATGTTCACCACTTTACACTCTCTTCTGTACTCATCCTTTTGGACCTCTCTGTAGATTTCGAAACTGTCGGCAATCCTCTTTCCTCCATACTCTCCAGGACCTTGTGTTTAGAAAATCTGCTAGTGTCTAGATCACCTACTACCTGGATGGCTGTCCTTTAAAAGGCCCTGGAGCTCACAAGACTCTGACCACAAACCTTTTTCCTGTTGATGTCCCCACAGGATCAGTCCTTGGACTTCTGCTCTTCATCCTCTATACCTCTGCCCTAGGATAACCTATCTCATCCTTTGGCTTTCACGATCACCTCTTTCATGACAACACTCAAATGCTTTTATCCTTTCCCTCCTTTTCTCAGCCATCTTGGAATAAATTGCCAGTTGTCTCACTGAAATCTGTCACTGGATGGCTCTCCGTTTCCTCGTGCAGAATTTGTTTTAAACGTAAGTCATCTTTCTCCCAGATTCCAATGCCATCCTGCAAGTCCCCTCTCTTATCTCCTTCCCATCAGACCTGCTTGCTGTCTCGACCAGGGCTTGCAACTCTTTTATCTAAGCCATTAACGCCTCATAATACACAATCATATAATGCGGCTGGGATTGCTTGGGTCTTGTAGACCTCTAAAACTGTCAATGGGGCTCGATAACCTAGGCGTTGCATTAGCATAGTTATGGCTCCAGCCAAGCACCTTAACAACAGTTCACTCTTTTTTCAATGGGTGTCCCATTTTAGGCCCTATGGAAGCTTATCCCCAGGTAGTGTAAGTGGTAGACTTCCTGGACACTTTACACTGGACACTGGACACTTTACAATCGATATTAATGTTTGTCTTAGTCTTACACTAACTGGGGGTGGGGGTTTACAGGGCATCACCATGGTTTTATCATGGTTCTCTGTTAGGTGTTTTTCTTTACAGAATTCCAGCACCATATCAACCTGTGTTTGCAACGCTGTCTTTGTTTTTGATATTAAAACGATGTTGTCAGCATACAACAAAATTCCAACCTTTATGTTGGCATTTTGAGGGGCATCTACCTCCACATTCTCCATTTTTGTTACCGAAAATGTGTATAAATAAGTAAAAGTAAAGGGGCTACAACACAACAAAAACACAATCTGAGGGTGTCCTCACTTCTTTCCCCCCTTTATCCTCCCCCAGGTGGCCAGGGAAAGGCTGTCGCTATCGGATCCTGACCCTGGGGGTGGATATGTGAGAGAGGATCTCCTGGACAGGGGGAGACTTGGGAGAGGGGATGAGGCACCCTTAGGTGAGACACAGTAACCCCCATTCCCCTTTCACCATAAGTCCAACGTCCCCCAAGCCTTTATAGGCTATTGTCAATCCCTTCCCTATTTCTCCCCTAAAACATTCCCCACAAAACACCAGTTTGGTACTGGGACGAGGAAGAGACCTACTAGAGAAATACATCCTCTCTTTATCGACACACACACACACATACAAACACCAGTTAGGTACTGGGACGAGGAGGAGGCCAGCAAGAGCAATTCAGACCTCGCAAAGCAACAATGAGCGGTCTAGTCCTTTTTGGACCAATCAAGCTGGCGGGAGGTTTAAAAGCAGGAAGTATGGCGAAAATGGAGTCAGCTGTGGTAGCTGAGTCAGCTGTGTCGGCTGTGGAAGCAGGTGTATGGACTGCTGTGCGAGAGCAGACCTCTCCAGGAAGGGGGCGTGTCAGATGGAGTGCTCGAAAACCCTTGGAAGATGTAGAGGGTATGCAGCAGGAAGCAAGGCTTAAGGAAGCTGGAGACCGGTGGTGGACCATGGAAAGGGGACCGGTGTGACCAGGCGAAGCAGCAGTGTGAGGCCCGAGCTGCGAGAGAAATATCGAAGGTACGAGTGAAGCCACGGAGATCAACTGGAGAGACGGAGCGAGGCGAGGTGCCGCACGAGCGAGTGCGAGCTTGTGGTGGCTGGAGACCTTGGTGGAACGTCGTAAGGTCTGACCGTTGAGTCAACCTAGGAAAGGGGACACAGGGACGGCAGGTGACCACGCATTTATTGAATGCCGATTTGAACAAATTGTACGACGTTCTGAATACCGAACCAAATGAAAATGAATGGAACTACTTTTTGAATACTGATCTGATTGAAAGCAAGTTGGTGAAACTTCCTGATATAAGAAAAGCACAGGAGAGTATGTGAAAGTTCAACAAGTGAATTGTGGCAAAACAAGTAATGATAAAGCATCATAAGGATGTGAAATGAGAATGCACCACTGTAAAGCTAATGCAGTGGTAACGTTACATGAAGAAGCAAGTAACGTGTGTCAGTTGCATGATTGGTAATGGGTGGATTGTGCGGTTCGACAAATGCACTTAGAACAAGTGCACCCATCTATGGAAAAGACACTTTAAGCGCCCACAAAGATGCTTGTGTTTGAATAGAAAGACTTCCTGACACCGACTATCCTTAGCTTCATTTAGGTAGGTAAATCCCACCTTAGCATAGGGCAGGTTAGGCCTTTTTCCAACCCTACATTTTAATTTAATAAAAGTGTATAGCCCAAACGTTATTCAGTTGTCTGTGTCTGCTCCATGATGCCTTCATGCACATTGTCAAACTTTTAACAATCAAATAAACTTGGTACATGTCCGGGGCACCAGCGGTCCAGGGATGACTATCGGTTTCTAAACCATCAATCAGCCCCACACCTCTAGTACACCAGAAGGGATCTGAACAGATTGGAAACACAAGAAAATTATAAACCTCCTTGTCCAATTTTGGTAACGTGGATGGAACGGCAGGCTCATCTCCAAAAGGTTGTGGGTAGTTGGTGTTACGTAAAATGTTCATATTGGTGATACATCTTCCTGACGTGTGTCAACCCCAGAACTTTTTTTTGTTTGGACTTGGTAACTATTTTGCCTTGTCTCTAGGTGAGTGGGAATCTTTTTCCCCTCTCAACTAGTCTTTTACTCTTTTTATGGGTAACCTTTTAATGTCTCTCCATAGTGTATTGTTGGAGTTATAGATTCCTATAACTTTTGGCTTAGGCTAGGTTGCCCCTTTGGGCTCCCCTGTCCATTTCACTTTCATATACCTGGGTGAACTACTGTTCCCAAGTAGTAAAGAGGGATTTCTACCCCCTTTACATTTTGTATAAGTGAACCCGCACCCCCACCTGATGTGGCATGCTGGGGGGATACAATGCATCCCCTTTCTTACTTACTTGGTAACATTTTGTTACAATTCTGAGTTTACATGAATGGCTTGTGGCTGTGGTTTTACCTTTATGACTTTTTAGTCTTTATTACTCCCAAGCTGTAAATACAGCCTCAGTAATGCACAGAAGGACACCATATTGCTAAAATTGTGGGCTCCTTCATTTTTCGCCATTTATTGTGTGCTTTCTGTTTCTAATGTTTTCCCCTGCCATTCTAGGTAGGAACACTCTCAGTGGTTTTATCTTTGCTGGGAATCCTTTGGATTTTGCGCCCAGACTCCATAGCGAGAAGGTAGGAAGCGAGGGAGGAGTCCAAAACTCTGCAGCCCTTTGTCTTTCACCTTGCCTGAAAGGATGAAAGGAACAAACTCCCAGTGGGGTGCTGGCTGGCCTGAATCGACAGCCAGACCGCCCTTGCTGTAAAATGCAGGTAGATAATGCATACATTTGTTTTAAATACTCCAAACCTGGAAGCTGCTGACAAGTCGACCACTGGAGGTGAGACTGAAGAGGAAGATGAAAAGAAGATGGCTGTAGCAACTTCCAGCGATCGGAGAGACTGCTGTGTAACCGGAGTCTGCTGTAACCTTTCCTTCCAATCAACCTGGGTGTCCCGAATGCAATGACTCCTACCTACAGGCTGGTGAGATCCACTAGTCTCAAGAATACCTTAATTGTGAGCCATCCCACAGCGTGCTGCAACCTTGCTGGGCTGCAATACCCCAATACCCTGGGACCTAAAGCCATTGTGAGGTGCACAGTATTCTGAATTCCAATCATACTAAAAGTTTGGGGGCATCCTGGTGGACCTCCAGAGACTTTATTTGAGTCCTGGAAGTCCACCCACCAGAGTGCTGGACCAGATTAGCGACAAGAATCCAACGAGCGAAATTCAGTATTCTCCTGGCGCCTGAAAAGTGTGCCAAAAGCAAAGAACTGCATCCAGCTATGAAGAAACCCTTGCCTGGAGTCTTCGCTGTTGATCCTTGCTCCAAATTCCCTTCCAGTGTCTTGTCTTCAGTCTTCATGACAAGGAATTCATCGACCAGGTTTTTGGCTGTAGATTCTGAAGATGTCCAGCTATAAACTCTTCGTCTGTGCTGAGGTACTGTGTTCGCCCGGGTATTACTTACCTTAAGCCTTGTTTGATTCCTGTGAATCTTTGGGGGTGATTCATGTGACTTGGAGTCCTCTCCTCCAGTTCACCCAGACCCAATGCTGGAATCCCTCTAGGGTGTATTCTCTGAAGTCCCTGGACCCTAACTAACTCTAAAGTGAGCTAATACTTGTTTTCAAGAGACTTCCTCAGGAACTCTGACTTTTCCTGCAACTGAACCCTATATCGACCTGTCTACAACTGGCACCTAGACCGCTAGGCTCCCTCTGCTGCCTCTGAGAGAACTTGTGCAATATACTAGGGAAGTACGGGATAAGGAAATTACCCTGGGCCTCATTAGGACCCAGGCGGATTTCGCGGTGCTAAATGCACCGCGAAGCATGGCGGAAAGCCGCCGATAGCGCCATGGGGGTTGGCGGATTTACCGCCCCATTCCGACCTCTGCGGAGCGGTAAATCCCCAATCCCCATTCTGCCCTTCCCCATTCCCATTTTTGCCCCATAGGGTATAATGGGAGTGGGGAAGGAGTTAATTACGCCACCGTAAAATACGGTGGCGTAATTAACAACGAGGTCCCGTAGCGCCATGGTTTTCTCCGCCTGGTAAAACCAGGCGGAAAAGGCCGCCATGGCGCTACGGGAACTCGTAGTATGGCGGAGAGGTACGCCATGCACTACGCTGGCGTAAAACCCTCTCCGCCAGGGTCCTAATGAGGCCCCCTGTCTTCAAAAGTATATCAAGTGTTAAAAGTTACTTACTTGCAAATGAGTTGGTTTGGTAACTATCCCTCTGAAATATGAGCAGTTACAAAAGTTCTTACTTTGAATGTGTTTTGCCCTTCTTAAAAGTATATATAAGGTCATTTTACTCACCTGTGAATTGCCCCCACCCCCACTTCCCAAAAGTAATGCTGTTGGTTTCACTTAACTATTTCTTTCTTAATATAAGTGTATAATTTCACCAAATGGGTTTTGCTTCCCCTGACCTGCTGTATAGCCTGTGTAGAATGAGTCTGCCTTGGGTTTTAATTACCTTGATTAGCTGTGTACAAATCCTAATAAGTGTACTGTGGGGTTTACTACCTTTGGTCTGCCTTGTGCCATCCTAAAATAAGTTAGAGAGTTATTGCTCACCTCAATCTGTGTTCTACTGAGCTGAAAAGCAACTGTAATAGTTTATTACAACATTAGGTCTTACTCACCTGGTGTAAGTGAAGGTTATCCTGAATGTAGTTATAGGGTATTATACTGTTCCATGAATTTGTGTTCCGCTATCCAGAAAAGTATCCTGGTAACAGGGTTGGTTTACTAAGTGATTTCTTAGCTGAGTGTCACTGCACGACTGACAGGGTTTTCTACCCTTGAAATACTGTAAGTAATCTTAAAGTAACTTGTGGTTTTACTCACCCCTGAATAGGTGTGTTCTATTCTAAAATTGTATGATTAGGTCTGATGTGCTTAGAAATACTGTTAGTCATTCTGTACAAGGTATTTGCTTTGGTCTGTGTACCTTCAAGCATTGTGTTGTGCTTTTATATCGTGTTTATGATTCTATGAGAAAGTACCTACCCACCAATATTTACCTTGGCTTATTTCTTTTTATAATACTTCTGGGTATTAGTGTTTCTTTTGAATCATCTGTATGCTACAGATTCTTTGTACCTTCCTACAGCCCTGCCTCCTAAGATAAGCCTAGCTGCTCTGTCTATGCTACCAAATACCCAGGTGCTATAGCCTTATACTAAGAGTGGAGTTTTGTACTGTCTCAGTTGTATGGTTTTGCTAAGTCCTTAGTTGGACTTCAGAAAAACTGTCCTAACAGTTGGTTAGTTACAGCACAGCAAAAATGAAATTATTAACCAATGAAAAAAGGGACTGTCCAGTGAAGGTTGTTACGAAAAACAACCCATCCTGTAAAGGAATGTAGAGGACAGACAGTTGCAAAGAAAGAAAAGTGATGCACCCCGGATACTGAAAGGAGGGCAGTCGGTATGGTAAATAATCGGACCAGTTCAAGGTTACTTGGGTTCAGTACAAAGGGAACAATGGGTCTTAAAATGTCTGTAGGGGCCTTCTGGGAAGGACCAGGGGATCAGAACCACAAAGTACCTTGTGCTGCAGGGGTTCTTGGTGCTCGTCACTGTCGTGTCAGCTTCAGTGTGCGTTGCAGGATTCTGTGACAGAGTTAAAGATGGGAGTTAGCTGCTGGTATCAGGCAGCAAGACAGTTGGGCGAGCGAAGCTGGATGAGTGGCTGCAGGCTGGCCTACATGGCAGCTCATAGTCAGGAATCGTTGCCTCGATGCTGGTTGGCGCTTCTGAAGCACTGGTCGAGACATCTCAGATATCTTTGAGAGACTGTGACGTAACAACGGTCAGCGTTGCGGTCGGTTGCAGCTCCAGGAACTCGACTGGCTCGAAAATGTCCTTCGAGGCGGACATCAGTAAATGCTCGTCTAGGCACTTCTCCCAGCTTCTTCACTGGGCTTGTGCCGTCTTTTAAGGCATACGTTCCAAAGCTGAAGAGTGTGTTGAAGGCAGCTGCCTTGTTCTTGGTTTCGGGTTCATAGACTTTCTGGCACTTCCTAACTAGAAGGCTTGCTGCCGAGCCTAGCAGGGCACACTGTGTGCTGGCTGGATACCGGTTCTGGAGCAGCTAGACTGTCCTCTGGATTCAGTATCTCCCTCATTTCCCAGGGGGATGTTTCAGGGAGGGATCTTGCTTCTCTCTTTGGAGGTCCTGGCCTTTCTCCACTGGTGGAATATGTAAGGCAGACTGTACCTTCAGCCTGCGTCCAATGATGAGTGCTTCTTGCTACTCCTTGGAAAGTCTTCAGAAGATCTGTCAAAAGAGGGGCTCAGTCCTCTTTTAAAGCCAAATGGGCCAAAGTGATTGGTGTAGTCTAGGCCTACCTTAATGAACTGATCCTGGTGTCCCCACCCTTCCTTGGAGTTGCGGTGAGACCAGGTTCTCTGGCTCCTGTGCAAACCACATTCTCGTACCCTATGAATGGGGCCCCCCTGTAGAGTGGACTACTATAAACACAAGCCCCAGACATGACAGTTCACTGCCATCAATACTGAGGGCGGTAGCTGGCTTCACATTGACACACTTGCATATGAAAGGTTGTTGGAGTTTCTGTGTTAACCTCTGCAGCCAGGCCCTACTTGAGCCAGTTTGAAGTATCTTTTAATTGGTATGTGAACCACTGCCACCAGCTAAAGGGCCCAACAATAGAGCAGGGCGGACACATGGATGCTTGGTTAGATAAACCAGGCTGGCCATGGCCGGGGGGGAATGGTTGGTCCCACCCCTTCTGGAGATGCATTGTCTACTCCTGCAGTCATATCTCAACTAAATATGACAGGGAGGACAGTGCCTGTAGGCTGTGTCCATACAGAGTACACAGGTCTATGCGTTTGTGATGCTGTGAGCATAGGAAAATGTTTGTTGATTAGCCCCACACATTTTCATGAGGTTGGTCTACCATCATTGAATTTAATCAAACATTTAAAAAAGCCCAGGCAAGCGCACACCCACTGCGTGGATGTCTGAATTCCTCACAGTACAGCACGCACGCACACGCACACACACACACCCACCACACACACACCCACACACACACACACACACACACACATATATACATGATCAAGCAACGGGAGCGTTGCGAAACGCGTTGTATCGTGGCAAATCTGCTTTTGGATGCCTAAATAAATCTGGATACTTGAAAGAAGTTGTTGTTGTTGGATGGGCTGATTTTGAGGAACTTTGGGCTGGCGCACGACCAATTTTGAGCGTGCCGTCCTGCTCTGGAAGAAGTGGAATTACTTCTTCACATTTTGAAATATATATATATATATATATATATATATACATATATATATATATATATATATATATATATACATATATATATATATATATATATATATATATATATATATATATATATATATATATATATATATATATATGTATATATATATATATATATACATGGACGTAGTAGCGTCCATGTAGTTATGGTTGAGTTGGTGTTTCCATAGGAAGAGCACTTTTTGGGTGGCTTATAACTTTGCTCCCTCTGGACGAATCCTCACCAAACTTTGCAAAAAAAGTATATGGCCCCCTCTGAATTTCTTTGCAAAGTTTGGAGAGGTTTGGTCCAGGGGGAGCAAAGTTATAGGGGGGGTCCCAAAACTTTTGTTTTTTCCCATAGACATAATGGGAAAAAACTTTGCACACGGCTACAGCCCGAACCGCTGGACGGATTTACACCAAATTTACGTCAGGAGCGGCGGCTTGGTCCAGAAAGCGTGCTTTTGCAAATTTGGTGTAAATCCGTCCAGTAGTTTTTTTTAAAATGACCAAAATGTAAGGCAAAAAAATTAGTGATATCTGTGTTCGCTTCGCGGACGGAATTCCCTGTTCGCTCCACGGACAGCACCCCGATTGGCCCATGGGCTTGCGTCATGTCTGCGGACATGCAACGTGTTCGCTGATTGGACGGCGTGGGGCATGGAGTGCGTCAGATTTTCTGTGGCGCCCGCCATTTTGTGTTCTCCGTCGACCGCGTACAGCGCGGTGAAACTTGGATTAAAAATTGTATTTAGTGGAGTGTGTTGGTGTGTAAGAGTGTTTGGGGAGGGTGGGGGAGTATGAGATAGGTTCAATGTTTTGTTTTTTTATGTGCTATACGCTTTTGTTGTGTTCGATTTGTCCGCAGAGAACACGGCTGTTCTGACATTTTGTAAATAAACTAAATGGTGGGGTGTTCAGAGGACGGAGTATGTGTCCTTTTTGTTCACAAGGAAGGTAACATTTAGCTAAAAACACTCGCGGTGTATTTAAATGTTTGTAAATACACAAACTGGGGGTGTCCTGAGGACGCTGTCCGTATTGTAATCTGTCAAGTTGAATGTGTTCTAAGAACACTCGCGGTGTCCCGAAATGGTTGCAATTACACAAAATGGGGGTGTTCTGAGAACGTTGTTTGTATTGTTCGTTGTCAGGTTGAAAGTGTTCTACGAACCCTCCTTTTGTCCGCTGATAGTACAATTTCCTATGGGCCTCACCCGACTTTTTGTCCACTAAAGAAACGATAAATCAGGCTGGTGTGTGCCGACATTATGTGATAATCCTATGACTGGCGCTATTGACCTCGCTGACTTGCTTTTGCGACACTAAATCATATCTCCCGCCCCTAAGCCTGACATTATGAAAGCATTCATATTCCCTGCCTCTCTCCGTGACGTTACAGGGTGCGTCATCAAACGCGCTCAGTCGTCTCCAGTCCTACGCGACTTTACACAGAACCCAGAAGACAACACACATTATGTCACAACACAGCGCGCCACAATTCGGAATATGAAACTGTGATTTAAAAGCAAACAGCAAGATTGTAAATTTTGTAAAGTACATTTATTTGACATCAAATGTTTAGAGAATATTCAGCGATTTGCATTTGTCTTTGTTGTCGATCCGCAAAAGTTCATGTTGAGCCACGCGATGTTCCTTTGCGGTACAGAGGGTGTTAGATCAGCTTAGAACACAGTGCGCCACAATTCGGAATATGAAACTGTGGTTCAAAAGTAAACAGCAGGATTGTACATTTGGTAAAGTACATTTATTTCACATGAAATGTTTAGTGAATATTCAGCGATTTGCAATTGTCTCTGCTGTCGATCAGCAAAAGTTTATTTTGAGCCACGCGCTGTTCCTTTGCGGTAGATAGGCTGTTGGTTTATGATAAAAGCAGTAAATGGTCCCACAACGAGGCATTAGACCACCATAATGGTTGGTATGTTGCTTCTAGCCGCTAGTACTGCATAAGGGCATATTGATCCTTGGCGATTGTCCCATAAAATGGTGAGGGTCATGAAGTTGCTTACATGGAGCTGCACCTGGCAGTTGAAAAATCCATCCGCTGGAGTCTGGAAATCGTGACATTGGCAAAATGGGGCAACATACCTGTTTTAAAAAACATAAATTAGTCTCACCAGCCGATCTTTATTAAAAATATTCATTTATTTATTAGGGCGTGAAACTATTTGCTAGCAAAGATAGTGCAACGGAGTATGTTAATAATATTTTCGCATTTATATAGCGCTAAGAACCGTCAGGTATCTCAGTGCTGCTTATTATTACCCACGGTGTGTGGTGCTCATTTATCGACCACGGAAGGATGAAAGGCTGAGTTTGGCCGTGCCGGGATTCAAACCTGCGTTAGAAAGCTGTGCACGGATGTCAAAGCGAGCGCTCTACTCGCTGTGCCACTTGACTGGCTACAGTGAAGTAGCACAGCGAGTAGAGCGCTTGACCGGCTACAGACCGGTTAAATTATTTCTATTAACCCACCCTGTGTCGTCTGCCTTTTTCAGAGCCCTCTAAACGACAGGGGATCAATTCGGAGGTGATAGTGCGCAGTAGAAAACAAGATGTCACATTGAACGAACAAGTACAACTTGACCGGGCTTTAATGCCACGCTATTGTTATTATATTCCGGTATGAAATAATCTAAAGGGTTACTTACATTATAATTGCATTTTCCATTGTCCAAGTGTAGTGCAGCCCCAGAATACGACTCTGCGTGTGCCAACGATCTTTCTCAAAATGATATAATATACAAAAGTGGTTTCGTTTCAGAAATTTCATCTTTATCGTGTCTTACGTTTTTGCTACACTTCTTCAAAAGAAGTCTTTCAGCACAATCTCTGTCTGTCAAGGTAAAAAAAAAATAGAACCTTATACTGGGAGTCGTGGGCCTCTCCGGGCCGCGAGAAAAAAATGGAAGCAGCTGACCTTCACTGTGAATGAGCATAAATGCTTACTTTGCAACATTCTGTGTAAAGCCATCTGTGAGAACTTGCTGTTTACACTCCATCTTTGTATATTGTTTGCGTGCTAATAAAAAAAGTTTGTTTAAGGGACGTTATGGTTCCAAGTAAAGCCGAAAAACCTTTGAAATTCGCCAGTTATGGTAAGCTAAGCAACCATAACTCGCGCCACCACCGTGCACTGCTAAGACTAACACCCAGGACATCAAAGATGACATCGCAAATGTCATTGATGACATCACTGATGACATCACATGTGCATTTACTTTTCATGAAATTTGTGTACTAGGGATTTTTGTTCTAATGTTGCGAAAAAAGTGTCAAGGATCATTGCAATAAATATCATACTGTAATTAGTGCTTTGAACGATACATTGATATAAATAGCATTGTATTATGGGGTTCTATCTAGTATATTGAGCTACTAATGGAGAAACATAACAATGTGTGCAGCGTACAAGATGAAAGTATAATATTTGTAATGTTAATATGTTGAATAATGAAATGATAATTGTCCTGAAATGTTCGAAAATAAACAAAATGTGGGTGTTCTGAGGACGTTCTTCGTATTGTGTGACTGCTTAGCTGTATGCAATGAGGGAATGGCAAAGAGAGTATGGTAGAATGGGTGTCGAAGAGTTACGCGGTCCGCGGACACCACGGCTGCCCGTGGACAGGGCGTGCTACATCCGGGGTTTTTCAGCAAATCCAACATGGAAAGAAGACTGTACGGATTAGCCAATCAGATGTGGAGGTTGTGAAATTGTGTTGAAAGAGACTGTGTGTGGTGAAGATGGCAGAAGTAGAGAAAGTCAGGGTGTTGGTGCTTGGAGATATGTTTGTGCATGGTTTACAACAGTACGCTCGATGCAGGCATGTTGAAAAGAACTTTGATGTGAAAGGAGTGGAGGTGGTGTGGAGCACTGTGCCTGATTGCAATGTACAGGGAATTGTACAAGTTTGTGAGGACATGGCCACGATGAACAGTCCGCATGTGGTAGTTTTGCACTATGGTGCTTTCCATTTTGGCAACGTCAGTGCCCCTACTTTGTTGGCTGATTTGGAACGCGTGGTTCAAGCCGTAATGAAGATCCTTCCAAATGCGAAAGTAATTTTTTCTGGATTACTACCTAGGGCAATATGGGACAATAGTTCCGTTTTTTGTCCTCAGCAAAACATTGCTAGGTGTGTCATCAACCGAGGCATGTGTGCCTTCATGCTTAGAGCTGGTATGTTCTTCTGTAATAATGAGAATATTGATGCCAGTAATACTGTTAATTTGGAAGAAGATGGCATCTCTTTATCTTTAACGGGAAATGCCATTCTATTTTGGAATATAAGGGTTGCTTTGGAGAAGGTTATGTGAAGATTTTAAGAGTAAAGTAAGAAAAAAACAAAACAAGAAAAAAATACAAAATAACAGGTGTCTGTCAAGCATCTGTAAAAAAAACAAAAAAAATGGCTCTTTTCAGAGCCAACTTCAAAGGGGAAATGGGGCACACTATTTAAATTTACAATCACCACGCTCAGATTGGCGGTAGTCCGCGGACATCAAAATCACTACGTGGGGGTTCAGTATGTTCTATGTTACATGTATATGAAGTCAGGGATATTATGCTTAAGTTTTGCTACTAAAAACCTATGAAATTCAGTGAAAAAACGTTGTTAAAGGGACGCTATGGTTAAGTTGCGCTACGAAAAACCTATGAAATTCAGTGAAAAAACTTTGTTAAAGGGACGTTATGGTTAAGTTGCGCTGCTAAAAACCTATGAAATTCAGTGAAAAAACTTTGTTAAAGGGACATTATGGTTAAGTTGCGCTACTAAAAACGTATGAAATCCAGTGAAAAAACTTTGTTAGAGGGACGTTATGGTTCAAAGTAAAACCGAAAAACCCCAGAAATTCGGCAGTTATGGTAAGATAAGCAACCATAACTCACGCCAACGTGCACTGCTAACACTAACACCCAGGACATCAAAGATGACATCACAAATGTCATTGATGACATCACATGTGCATTTACTTTTCATAAAAACTCTGTACAAGGGATCCCAATCAGACAATGGATCATACAAAAAAACCGGCCTCTCCATAGTCGATTAGCCATTGATAAAGTGCTTAGTGCCTAACAGCATATCAATATCATCAAACCATGAAAATCTAAGATTTAATGTTGCAGTATACTGATCAGTCATTGTTGAAAAACATCGAACCAGGTGACATATGGTCGTAATGGATTCATTTAACATTAGCTTCACTCCTTCATGTATTGTCTGAGTGAGATGGTATATAAAGACTCAATTGGTGTATTGAAAAACTTGCGTACTAATGCTGATCATTAAACACCCAAGATCTATACTGACAAAGTGCTTCATAGATCGTTTGTCCACATGTTCCCCTCTACAGCAAATAATAAATAAAATTAAGGATGAGTTGATGGACCCGTTTATGGAAATGCAGGGACAAACCTGTTATAGCCACCGCTCTAGCTGAGTCTAATCAAATAACATCCGATCTTCCGGAAACACATAATGCTAACAAAAGATTAGAAAAATATGCTGTCACAATATGGCTAAAGAGATAATAGAGAGGAGAGCAACATAGCAAGAAAGACCAGAAGCCAAAGAAACAGTTCACGTTCCCCAGGAAGTATAGAGCTCCTCATCCAGATTGTTCCCTTTGGGTCCGTCTCTTGGTCTCAAAATCAGGGATGCACTTAGTTTATAATTGGTGCAATTGCAGTTCACGATTTCCACCTCTAGAAGGTTTCTTGACTGTGTAAATGGCAAAAATGTGAAACCCTCTAGATTTCCTCCATGATTTTTTTCAAAATGCAATGCCATGGGATTTGCTGGGTCTTTATCCTTGATGGCTCTAATATGTTGACAGATCCTGAGTTGCAGTTTCCCGATGGTACTGCCCACATACCATTGTTCACATGGACAGGAAGGAACATAGACCGCATATTCGGAGTTGCAAGTTATTTGTTAAAAAACAAACTTGATTGCATTCCCCAGAACTGGATGTTTGTAGCTCGATTGATTTTTAGCATACTGGCAGGCTTGGCATTTCATGCATTGGTAGAATCCCGGAGTGCATTTGCTTAACCATGCATCTGTCTAGTTTGTTTTCTCAGGACTCATATAGCTGGCCACTAGGGAGTCTTTGATGGGTGTAGATTTCAGAAATGTGATGTTAACGCTGTCCCCAATGGCACAGGTTAGGTGTTGATCAAGTTTGAGCAAATGCCTGTGTCGATGTATAATTTGACACAGACCATTCTCCCTATGTAAGAATCAAACGAATAGCTTTGTCTTCGCTGGCAATGCTCTGAACTGAATTAGCTAGCAATCGGGAGTCTCTGTCCAGATTATGGGCCTTGATGTATGCACGTTCAAGCACCTTCTTGGGGTATCTGCAGTTGTGAATACATTGTGCCACAGTGGCATATTCTTTGTCAAAAGTTTCAATCCTGGAGCAATTCCTACATATCCATATGGTATACTCCATTTCAGCAACGCTGGATGGTTTTTGGTGGCATTGAGGCGTATGTTAGAACTGGTAGGTTTGCTTAACAATTCGTTGATCAATTCCCCTTGATCTTCTTTGATCAACACAGCCAGAAAAACAATCAACCTCCGGCTGTGACTTTCTATGAATTTGAGATTTAACATGTTTACATTGAGAATGTTAACGAAAGCCAACCATTCATCTGCACTGCCTTGCCATATGAGGAACAGATCATCAATATAGCGCAGCCAGAAAACTATCTTATCTGTGTACTGATTATGCCAAACCACACACTTTTGCCACCAGCCCATGGTAAGATTTGCGTATGGGACCAAAGGTGGTTCCCATTGCTGTCCCTTGGAGTTGAATGTAATACTCGTCAAATAAAAAGATGTTTTTGGTGAGGCATAGACGAATCATCTTGATAATCATTCTGCCATGTAGTAAGATATTCATGGATCTGGTATTGAGAAAAATATATTCAAGGAAAGAAAAGGTTTCAGAGATGTTGAGGTGAGTAATACATTGTAACAAAACCTTTGAAATTCAAGGAAAAAACATTAGTTGCAAGGACATTAAGGTGAGAACTTAACGCAACAAAATCCCTGTAGTTCAGATAAAGCCATAACTTTGCACCCCTGCTGTGTAGCCTATGACCACAATGATGACATCACTAATTATATCACAACAGTAACTGGCATTAAGCATGGCCTTCAACCATGGTCAGTTTGCATGGCCAAATATATTTTAATACATGACCGATACTAGTCAAGGCCTTCAGTTATGGACAGTGGTCACAACATTCACCCATGTGCACTGACTATTTTAAAGCACTAACAGGCTACCAACCATAGATTTTGGCCTTTACCAATGGATACAGCTTTCAACCGTGTCCACTGTATATTATATACACTGGTCCGGTACTAGCCATGGACTTTGCACAAATCTGGCCAGTGGCCACAATCTTTGGCTGTGCCCTAATAATAATAATTTAGCATTTATATAGTTCTACGGACCATCAGACATCTGATCGCTGCTTATTATTGCCCACAGTGTGGGGTGCTCATTTATCAAAAGTTAAAAGTGAAGTTAGCGCACAGAATTAATGATAGAAAAGAAGAGGTATGTTACACGATCGTGTATGATGACTCCCCTGCTCCCTGCGAATCCAGTTCCCTTCACTTACATGGATGGAAACCGGTGACGCAGGGTTCTTCCTTTTTAAAAAAATGTCTTTATTTGTCTCCCCGCACAAATGCAGGGGGACCCCCGCAACCCCTGATCCTATTATAGCGAATAATGGAGCGGGAGACATCCCCACATCCCCGCTCCAACTGTTCGCTATAATGGGATCGTAATGTGTAATTGTTCAACATTTTTGGCTGTATGAAATTTTAGTGCAGCCGAAATTCGAACAATTCATTTAAACCATCTCTTTAAAAAACCTTTTTCTACAGATACCTTTTAAAACTGTGATGGGCTACTAGGCATGGCTTTTAAGCATGCATCTTGGTATCAGTGAACACTAACCGACCACTAGCCATGGCCTTTGGTGCTGGCCAGTGACTGGATGAACATTTCCATCAAGGAGGCCACAAGGATCAAAGGCATGCCTGTTAAGACTGCATAGTCCAGAATACAGAGTGTTCAGCAAAATATACTGTTTAACATTTCTTTTTTTTTTTTTAAATATCTTGCATCCTGGTCTGCAAGAGTTCAAAGACCAGCATTCAACCACTAGACCACAATGGCTTAGTGCTTCACTGTGCATACATTTCATACTTAGCCTTTTACAATTGGACATATTAAAGTGTAGGCTAAGAATGAAACTTGTGAGATAAATTACAACTGTGCCTGCACTTATTTGCACCAAGATAGATTGTTGACGTATTTCCAGCCCCAAAACGAAAATAAAAGACTTTTATTGAATACAACGGACTTTGGAATTGTTATTCATAGTCAAAGGATATACGTAAACAATCTATCTTGGTGCAAATAAGTGCAGGCACAGTTGTAATTTCTCTCACAAGTTTACAGACGCAGTAGAGTGACTCAGTGTCTCCGTAGTGACCTACACTCATGCGACAAACAACCAACCAATAAGGAGAAAAATTCTAAAAAGGAAAGAAATTCCAAAAGCAAACTAAATTAGGTCACACAGGTACAAGCCTATGATATCTCTAAAAAGTTCCTCAAGGTCAGATAAGAATGAAACTTGTGAGAATTCAAACAATAATATCATTGTAGCATAATGGTTGAGTGCTTTGTCTCAAACCCCTGCAAGTCAGGGTTCTTGAAGACAGCATTCAACAGAAAAATATTTTTATTTTGTCTTTTGTATTTTATAATGTTGCCCAGAAATGGTGTAATACATGTTCCATTCTGTTTTATAATGTTGCAGAAAATAAATGTGTGCCATGTTTAATGTATGTTCAATTCTGCAACGACGGACGCTGTAATGCATATCCCATCCTGTTTTATAATGTTGCGGTAAATAAATATTTTTTACATTTAATCCATGTTACAAAATGTAAATTGCCTGCAGGTTCATGCCAATTGCGACCTCTCGCGCCAAAACATCCTTGCGCCGAGAGGTACAAAATGCAAAGTGCCTGCAGGTTCATGCCGTGCCAATTGCAACCTCTTGCACCAAAACATCCTTGCGCTGAGATGTTCCTGCGGCCAACTGCTGCGTCTAACTGCGTGTGCCCAAACGGGACCTGCAGCTAAACGGTCACGCCATAATTGCATGCCCCTAACTTGTCACACCGAAATGTCCTATCCCATGCTCAAATTCCCTTGTTTTATGGCCAGTCCCTTGGTGACTGTTATAATAATGTGGATGACCCCAACTAACCACATTTAAGCAGCATGGAAACAGGAAAAAATGACTGACTGCAAGAATAACATATGCCCAGGTACTTGCTGCACCCATAGCAAAATTGGAAAGCTGACACCCATGATATACGCATAGTACTGCTTAGCTTCAAAGTGATGAAGGGGCCAACCCACTCAGGCCATGTTACTCTAAGTGGTCCTGTAACTTGGCCTCCCTTGTTAGGCATCATGGCCTGAGCGGGCTGGCCTTTTCCTCACTTTGAATCTAAGCAGGGTCAGTCTTGGTTACTTCATGGATGGGAGACCCGGGTCACCAGTGATCCCCCATCCCCCCTGATTTCACTGTAGCTGTAAAAATATCTACTTTTTTATTATGCATAAAAGATTGCAGGCTTTGAGAACTCTCAATGTATTTAGTTAATGCCCTGTGCGATTTCATTATTTGCTGAGGATCACACATTTTGGTTAAGCAGAGTGCTAGAGGCCCCTTTTTTCTGGCAGGTCTCTTGGTGACTGTTGTCATACATCGCACAACCCCAACTAACCGTATTGAAGCAGCTTGTTAAAAGGGTAAAAAATGACCAGCTGCAAAAATAACATATGCCCCGGTACTTATGCCCCATAACAAACGTCAAAAGCTAACACTTGTTAATATGTGCACACTAAGTGAACATATATCTTAAAGTGAGATATACAAATGTAGTTCAATAGACCTACTCCTTAGACGAAAGTGCACAAGACAAAAAAGCATTGGACTTTTAAAGAAAGTGATGAATACCAGAAAAATAACCTGAGAGTAGGAATGTTCCAATAAATATGCTGACAAAGTATGAAAGGTGCTCAACATTTAAACCCAGCAATCTGTAGTGAAATATTCCCATGAAAACTAAATCCCAGTACAAAACAAGTGTTTGTGGTCTTGTGAGTAAGCGTCTGCACTGGGAACCTAACAACCTGAGTAAAATCCTGGTACCCAAATACTTGAGCAAGCTTGGCAACCTCAAAAAACCCAATTGGTTGCGTCTGCCCTCTGAAGAAAAGTTATGCTGTCCAACCACATGGGTCCTTTTCTGGTGCCCTGAAAAACAGCCAAAATTAGGACTAAATAACTGCACCTGTGTTGAGGATTGCAAACTCTCTTGCAACATTGTGGGCAAATACTCATGACTTACTTACCCTCTCATCATTTCCCCTCCTCACCCACATGTCTGTGTTTCAACAATACTCTGCTTTATAAAGCTAACTTGGAAAGAACACATACCATAGTGTCACTCAAATATATAAATCCTTATAGAACTATGTTAGGCAAAAAGTGTACAATTGTGGCATTATTCCCCCCATCTTGACTGTGAGACTACAACTACCAGAGTGCACTTCAGCAAAAGGCAAAAAATGGTCTCTGAGTGCAAAACTTTCAAGGTATGACAGTAGCACAGTTAAAAAAAAATGCGGATGCCGGGTGTTATGAGATATTTAAAACTAAGAAAACACATGGAATTCGGGACTATGGACTGTCTCCCATCCATGCAATGTGTGGGATCGACCCTGCTTGGATTCAAAGTGTGGAAGGATCCAGTAATTTTTCATCCCCGACGTCACTATAACTGTAAAAATATATATATATATTTTTTAAAAGCTGTAACCGCGGTTACTGCACTACACATACCCGTGGCTATCCGTAGTCCTTTATAGCCTCAAATACAGCCGCGAATACTGGCAAAATGGCCAGAACAAAATGCTTTCCTGCCCCCGCAGGCCCTCACCAAATGCCTCCCTCATCTGTGTCCGCTCCCCCACTCCTCAGATGGCCTCCTCACCTCCCAAGCTCTCTCCCTTTCCCCCCACTACACACGCTGTTTCTGTGATGCAGCTTGCTTTGAGATGTCGGCTGTTCCAGGTTATAGCTGAGGCTACTAAAAGCATGGTGTTGCAAACTCAGCTCCTAGACCCCCTCCAACTCCCACATTGCACCTTCACTTGGTGCCCACTAGCCACGCCCTCAGCTTGGGTCTGATGGCATTTACATGTTTTTTTGCCTGCAAATAGCTTTTTTCTTGCGTTTCATTTTCCCATATCCTCGGCTATAAACTCGAATATCTCTTGTATCGAAAGAAAAACAAGATGGTGCTTGTTTCATTTCTAAAAAACCCCATTTTTGCGTAAAGCCCTGAGATATAGCTACCTATTTTGAGAAGGGGACACCCCCCTTCTCAAAAATATTCAAATATTTGAATAACTACTGCATGGAATAACCCCAAACCATGCATGAATCGCGAGTCAACGCTTCGTGCCAAAGTTGTTTCAGACCTGGTCCAAATCCATCCAGTGATTTGGGCTGTGCGCTTTGGCATGAAAAATTGACCATGTTTGTCTATGAGAAAATGAATTGGGAAGTAGGCCGCACTTTTGGAGAAAAATGTTTTTGACGTTTAATCAGTTTATATTTTTAACAAATCTTTACAAAACTTTGCAGTCGGGGTGGAGGAGGGAGGGCGGCAAGCTTGCGAGTCCTTAAGCACTTCCGTTACTCGAATCAAAAGTTATTAACAATAGAATTTTGAGGGCTTCCTATGGGAGTCCGACTCACCTATATATAATATATGTCCAACTCTGTTACTTTTTCACACCCTCATAAACTGACTCACCACTTGTTCTCATCTTTGTGTTATAGTACAGATACCCTTCTAAAGAATGACATCTGTAAATGTGTTATTGTAAGTAATTTCTGATCAAATTTACATCCCGTTCTTCAAATAAATAAAAATACAAATACAAAATTAAATATCTTTGTTATACAGCACTCTTTCCTCATGGCTTCTATTATTTAAATGTTGCCTTTAAGTATGCTAGCGCCAAGTAATCTCCAATTGCCCTTCAAGGCCACTTGTTTATTATACTGCTCCGGCACAGATGAAGGGTTTAAGCGGACTTCATGTGGGGTTCTCATGCTTCTTTTAATCTCTGCAGTGGCCTCATACAATGCAATGGCAGGGACTGAAATAAAAATTAGATTTCCAGGAGCTAAAAGCAGTTTCTGGGTATCTGGCATCACCCGGGAAGCAGCAGCTACCTCTGTGGAACCCAGAGTCATTATGTAGCATGCAGCAAATGTAACTCCTGTATGAGATGCAAACTACGTTTTGAGCATCATAGATGTCCCTTTGTGCTTTAAATGCCTTCTAGATGTATTCTAATGCTCTTTCCCAAACACACTGTGTCATTGTCACATAGGTATGGCCCTCATTACGGGTCCGACGGTAACCGTGCCGGTAAAACCAGCATGTAGCCGCTGGATCCGTAATGATTTACCAGCGCCTGACCTGCCGGAAACACCGGGGCATTACAACCCCGGCGGTCCAGTAAGTCAGGTGCCGGTATTCCCATAGAGTGCCATAGGACTCTATGGGAGTGGGGACAATGGAAGCACCGGCACAGTTAATAACGGTGCTGGTGCATCAGTGAAAGTCTGCAGGCGGGTGCCGTTCTGCCTGCCAGGGCTGACCCTGATGGGCGGAATGGCACCCGCCTGCAGACTCGTAGTTTGCCCATCCGGAAACAACAGTGCCGGTAAGCTTACCAGCACCGTTGTTTCCAGACCGGCAAACTTGTAATGAGGACCTATGTCTGTATAACACAAGTGGCCGAGCAGCCACCTGTAGCCCCTAGGAGCTGTTTGTGTCAAGCCAACCTGGCTCTATTGGGTCATAACCAGGAGCTAAATAGCTCCCAGCAATTTCAAACCCTGTGTGGGTTGTGATTCCGAGGAGGGTTGTTGCCAGGGCACAGAGTCTTGGATCCATTACTTTACTTGGTTTTGGGGTCACTCAAGCCTATCTGTGTCCAGGTTCCATCATCCCTTAAGGTGGCCCTGATCAAAATATGCTCTTTGGAACAGGAATGAAAGATGCAACTGGGTTACTGCACAGCGGACTGAGGCGGTGCGTTGGTAAAAACGAACTATGCCTCATGTAGCCTTGTGGCTGCTTTGCATTGGTCTGTGTTTTTGTGCATGTCCTTGTATAGCCGCAAATTAAGGGGGCAATGCATGGATTATTTGCGCCGAAAAAAACGGTATTTGTGCGCCGTTCTGCCCGCAAATCCCTCTTTAACAAATGGGGATTTGCGGGCAGAATGGCGCACATATCCCATGTTTTTCGGCGCAAATAATCCGTGAATTACCCCCTAAGTGTCATATGGTCACATTAGCTATTGATTTGTTTCTCCGCCTTGTGCTGAGTTTTGGACTGACAATTGTGATGCTCCTTCATAGATGTTATTCTAATGCAGGTTGCCCACCGAGTTTGCTGCTTTGCAAGATGGTAGAGTTGATTAATATCACTGTTGAAACTTCTCAGACTTACTGCATAAACATTGGGGTCCTGAAATGTGAAAGGAGGAATTAGTCCATATTAATTTCTTTTTTTTATTGTGATATGGTTTACAGCAAACCTTACACAAAATACAATCAAGAGAAAAGGAAATGATTTTACAGTGCAATCTACTACAATAAAGAAGTTACATCATTAATATCAATTAGTCTAAAAGCATCTTAGAACATTCAAAAACAAATATATAAAATGTATCATTAAGAATCATATCAATTGTCCTAAAAACACCGTTTAAAAATGTTAGTCCATGTTCATTCAAAAGGCGAAAAGGCATTAACTCACTTGAATACGTAGAAGGCCAATGTGATCCATCCAACCCATTAAAGCTCATCTTTTGTCGCCTATTAAGCAATAGCACTCTCAGAAGCTGGCTGTTGTGAGGGCCTTTAACAAGTTCTCCAATGCCACTAATGCCCAGCAAAGCCCACCTCCACTGGTATTACAGCCATTATCCCCCTTTGATATTGTCCAGTTTGCTAACATGTCATTTTTATTTCAGTTGAGAAACGGCACAGAGAAGATGGCGGTGAAGCAGCGGGCGGTGCGGGTAGCCTGGGATTGCAGACTCGAATTTGAGCCCAGACCAAGGGGCAAGGACCTCATTAATAGCCCTCTGAGTGGCTGTGACGTCCTTCCCAGGTACTAATGAGTGTTATAAGCTGAACTAAAAAGCATAACACTGAGATCTCGAGCTGCACCTCTGCTTGAAGAAGGGACATTAATAAAAAGTTTCATAAGAATGTGAGGCACCACCTTGACACTGTTGGCCGGGATAGAGACAGGGACACTTTTGCCACTCCCCCTTCCAACTACCCCATTACCCATTGTCTGCACGCAAGTTCTTATCCTGGAACATTGCCGGTGTACGAAGACTAATGGAGGATTTAACCTGGCTCCAATTCCTTCATGCTTTTGACCTGGTTTGCCTACAGGAAACACGGGCAATTGAAGACGTTGAACTACAAGGTATCAATAACTACATCCTTCCAACTAAGAAAGGTCCAAGTGGAAGGCCCAAGGGAGGGCTGTTGATTGGGATTAGCCTCCGTTTAAATCTCTCCTTTACTAATAGACCTACAGGCTATGATGCTTTACAATGCTTAGTAACCACCAGGCGTGAAGAGAGGCTGGTGATTTTGTTTAACAGTTATAATAGGCCCCATGGTACTGTACCCTCGGAGAGTCTTTGATTAATCAACCTGGGCTATGAAAGCAGCGCCTTGGTATTGCCGCTTGTGTTAGCGATGGGGGATCTCAACTTACAAATTGAGCTTTTTGCAGTTTTTTTGGGACTGTGGGAGGACCTGGATTGTGCCTGGGGGATCTCTCTGCTTGAGCGTGACATGCCACTTAGAATCCACCAGCATGCTGTTGAGGCAGCCCGCATGCTTATTGACATTGACCTGCAAGCCTGCAATGGCAGCATCAAACCTGATCAACCGGCAGAGGCAACATATGCTGTGCACAGGGGTAGCTCTAGGATAGACTATGCTTTCATCAATATTAACGACTGGGAAGATATCGCCCATTTCGAGGTCATAAAGCATAGTGAAAGCTACCACTACGCGATCTATTGCGTTAATCACAGCTTGGGCAAACGTGGAAATAATAACATGCGCACAACTACCCCCACTTCTATCAAACCGGCTGGCCATACCAGGTGCTGCGTAAAATGGTCATCTAGCGATGCTTCTACCCAGAAGCCCAGCATATATGCCACTGCCGAATCCTTTTTGTCTGTAATTTGCCGTGGGAATGCCAGTGCTAAAATCATATTGGCCGTTTATACGGTATGCAGTGATAAAATCGTGGCAAAAATGTCGCCTGCACAAAAAATCACGGCAAAAATGCCGTGGTTTGACCTGTTATAGGTGTACCCCATTACATCATTTAAGGGGAACGGGGGTCGCAAGCGTGTCCCCGCTCCCCTTAAATGGTATAATGTGTCTGGGGGTTGCAGGGGTGTACCCCGCATCCTTTACATGGATTGCGGTGGCAAAACCATGGCCTTTTTGCAGCAATATTTTGTGTTCACGACCATTTTTGCCACGATTTTAACACATGGAGCCGTTTATACCGAGCTACCTAATGCTTTGCTCCCCATTTTTAGCAAGCCAGAGAGGAAGATTAAACATCAGACCCTGATGAATAAGGGTTGGTTTGATGAAGATTGTAACACTGCCAAAATAGGCTAACAAAGTACCTAAAAAACTCACCAATAATTGATAAACAACATCGCAGGGGCCTGAGAAGCCAGTATAAGGCTGTTATACTCAGGCAAAAAAGACACATTTTTAAACAACAAATGGGGTGATTTATTGCTCGCTTGTAGCATGGGCGACTCTGTGGCATTTTGGAAGCAAGTTGCGGGCAAGGCACGTACATGGCACTCCCATTTCAGTGAACTATATAGGGCTACACAGGGACGTCTAGTAGCAACGCACCGGAATGGAGGCATTCATTCTGCTGGGCACCCCTATGCATTGGTAACGGCGAGGGAGGTGGAGGGTGCAATCAAGGACTTGGGTGCCGGCAAGGCCCTGATAAAATTCCTATTGATCTCTACAAGGATGAGATAACAATTTGGGCCCCATTCGTTGTCGTGTTTTTAACTCAGTTATCAAAACCGGTGCGACCACTCAATCGCGGCGCGACAGAGAAATCGTGTCCATTTACAAAAAAGTTGACAAGTCCCGGCCAGGGAATTATAGACCGATTTCTCTGCTGGACTCTGCGGGCAAAATATAGGCCAAGGTTGTGCTTGCGCACCTGCACATGTTGGCTAGTGAAGGAGATGTTATCAGCCATTTACAGGCTGGCTCTCAGGGGGGTGTAAGCACAGTCGATCAGTGCTTTAGGCCTGGCCTAATTCTTGCTAAACATACTATTCTTAGCCAAATATAGGTCTATGCAATATTTGTCGACCTAATGACGGCCTTCAATTGCATCCCAAGAAGATTATTGTGGGTCATCCCCTCGAGAAAAAGTATCCCTGGGAATTTGCTGTCCAATATTAGATCTCTGTATGTTATGTTATGTTACTTTGCATTTATATAGCGCCTTATGTACCATTGGTATAGTCCCAAGGCGCTGGTAGGTTGAACGTCCTCGGAAACCGAAGTTCAGGTCCGTAGAGAGAGTTGAGAGAGTCAAAAGCTGCGAACAACAAGGCAGCAGTCAAGTGGGTTTTAGGGGGTGAGCACACTCAGTCTTTGGATGTAGGGAGGGGAGTTTGGCAGGGGTGTGTGCTGGCCACCGCTTCTGTTCTGTTTTTATATTGACTGGATTATTGTTGAGTTAATGGCATAGTACCGTGACCCCCCCAAATTGGGATCAGACACGTTCCCTGCGCTATTCTTTGCGGATGATGCAGTGTTGCTGCTCACTTCACTGATGGGCCTTAGACACAATCTGCCCATTTTTGTCAGCAAATGCAAGGAAATGTGCATGGAGCGAAATATGGAAGAAACTAAAATCATGGTGCTCAGGCACAGGTCTGCAAAATGCCCTAAATTAAATATCCAAGTTGGCGGTCACACTTTGGAGCAGGTATCAGCATATGATTGCTTGGGGATAAGATTTGCTAAGAACCTGGGCTGGTCCAATCGGATGTATCAAATTGTTCGAACTACAATTGTTCGAATCACAATTGACCTTTGCACAATTGACCGAATTGTGAAGGTCAACTGTTACATATCTGCGGGGGGAACCCCCCGGAACCCCTCAAAATATATATATATATATATATATATATATATATATATATGTACATATATATATATATGCGGTCAATTGTGCAAAGGTCAATTCGGACCCTTGACTTTAAATCAATTGGGTCAATCGAACAATTGTGTTCGAACAATTTGGGAAATACCGGTCCAATCACCATCTTAAAGCGACAATAACTATGGATAAATATTGTGGAGGCATTAGGAGGTTCTTTAGCATCCATGGAAGAGGGGCTGTCCAACCCTCCCTGCTCTTGAATTGAGCGCAAGTATTATCGGCGGCCCTGAACGGATGTGAACTATGGGGCCACGCGAAAGTTCATCCTCTCAGTGTTTCTGAAAATAACTTCATTAGGGCCGGTTAATGTTACCTTTGGGAGTGCCTATGGCTAGTAGAAGATGGGATTGTAATTTATATCCTGTTGCTGCAGTTATGGGAATAAAACCATTGTTGTACTGGGTACGCATTTGGACTAATCCTAATCTAACAGGGTATCTATCTGTCCCGAAAAATCTGATGTGCACCAATGGTTCAAGTGCGCTCCCATGGGTCAGGTCTGTGCGCTTAGAGTGTGAGAGGCTGCACTTGACAAATTTGTGGAGCTACCCAGAGGCTATGAGTACTAAAACCAAAGAACTAGTTAAATCAGCACTTCTTGAGTCCATGCACAACCTTATGCAACAGGATTGTACAAAGCTTAGTACTGGCACAATATATCTAAGTGCCAAGCCTGTGGCATGCTATGAGGCTTACCTGGATGTGATTAGACCTTGGTATGCACGTGCCCTCTTCATTCAATTGCGAACAAATTCTCTGAATGTTGCCTCCTACACCACCATATGGAAAGCATCCAACGATCCAAGGTGCCCGATGTGTGGTGCTGTAGCAGAGACAGTCACCCATCTGTTCATTTCTGGTGTCGGTTCTATACCCTCTCCCATTGCTTAGGTTAAAACAAACCAGGAGTATAGGATTGGCACTGGAATTCTTTAAGAATACCAGTGACTTAAATGCTGTGTTCTTCATTTTGAAAAATCGACATCTAACATGGTTATGAAGATCTAAGTGAGTATGATCGGGGATTATGTGTCCTTATATTTGAATCTGACATGAACCCTTCTATTGCTGTGTTTTGGTATACATGAACTATTTCAGGTATATGGGAATGCCATGGCTGAATTTGTAATCGTTAAAGTATTGAGAATGATATGTTATTATCTAGATTATTAGTTTGTGATTTTATCTTCCTGTTGTTATATGAATGCAAATTGGCGCTCATAAACTGAACTAAAAAGCATAACACTGAGATCTCGCGCTGCACCTCTGCGCGAAGAAGGGGCATTAATAAAATGTGCCATAGGAATGTGAGGCACCACCTTGACACTGTTGGCAGGGATAGAGAGAGGGGACATATGTGCTGATGGAGGGGACCATAGAGAGGACCTCATTACTTTGGGCTATTAGGTGTCACTTGCGACACCTGTAAATCCCAAAGTATTGCATTTGAGTACTGATTCAAGTACAGATAGAGAAGAAGGGCATAAGACTAGGGACATATCGGAGTGCCGTGTGAGGAGGGACAAACAGTGTATAGATGTTGTTTGGTAATGAGCCCACCCATTGCCTGCTCATAGCCATGCTAGTCCCTATGGGAATTGCCACCCAGTCCTGCCTCTCCCTGCCCACAACTCCTCCTCATGGGAACTCTGAGCTTGCAAGCTCGCTTTAATGAAGGCTTTGGGCTCGTGCAGCGTGCTGACGTAAGACGCAGGTTGTGGGAGGAAGGAGGCGGGTTGGGGGAGGAAGGAGTCGGGTCTTACCGAAGAGTGCAGCTTCAGCGTTGTGTTGCTTGATTAGCTCGAGTTAAAGTTTCCGAGATTTTGAGAGTGGTTCTGTTTTTTTTCTTTCATGACGAGCAGAAAGAATCACACGTGGGGAAACAGCTTTGCAAGGCGAGAGAAGCTGGGCTGTAAAATGAAGTGGCTTTTGAAGATGCTGTATCAGAATAAGTTGAGTTCTTCAGTTTGATCCAGGACTATAATATGAATGTGTTAAAATGTCATGAGATCCTTGTGTCTTCAAAATAGTTGCAATCCTTTGCAAATATTTCTTCTCTGCTGCTATAACGAGCAGCATATTCCACAAAGGTCAATTTTCTAAAACCAAAAACCTGATGGAAACACACAGAAATGTTTTTTTTTTCAGTTTCCTTCGATTAATAAGCACTCTGCGTGTCCTTCACAAATCGCCTGTTAAAAACAAACACTGACAAAGTGTGAGAAATACGGCCATCCGCACAGTGGGTGTGCACTCGCCTAGGCTTTGTTACATTTTTTAAATGAAAATGAATGATGGCAGATCAACCTCTGGAAAATGTGTGGGACTAATTCACACACAGTTTCCTATGCTCACTGCACAACATACACATTGACCTGTGTACTCTGGGTGGACACAACCTACAGGCGCAGTCCCTCCTGTCATATTGTGTTGGGATATGACAGCCAAAAGTACATCAAGGCATCTCAGAAGGGGGGACGCAAAACCTTCCACCTGCCATGGCCAACCTAATTAACTAACAAAGGCTCCATGGATCTGCCCTATCCTTTGTTAGCTCTGCTGGTGGACAGGAAAACCACAACAACCTTTGATATGCACTTTGTCAACCTGAAGCCAGCTGCCGCCTCTCAGTATCAAGGGCAGTGACCTGTCATGTCTGGAACTATGTATTTACAGTGGTCATGCCCGCAAGAGGACCCCAATCAGAAGGTACAAGTATGTGGTTTGGCGGAGACCAAAAGACTGGTCTTGCCAGTGCTTCAATGGAGACCTGCCGCTTTAATCAGGAACCACAGAGAGCTCAATTAACCAGAGAGACCCTTTGATCCACAACAGACAGGAAGATGGGTGGGACTTAGTATTACATGTTTACACCCCTTTGCCTTTTTCGGTGCAAAGCACTCTGGTTATGACCTCAGGCATGCAAGTCATTGTTGGTGGGGACCCAGGACTGGTTTATTAAGGTAAGCGTAGCCTACACTAATCAATGGGGCCCATTTGGCTTTAAAAGAGAGTAGAGCCCCTCTTTTGGCAGATCATCTGAAGACTTTGCAAGGAGTAGCGAGAAGAATTCAGCATTGGACCTTGGCTGAAGTTACAGTCTGCCTTACATCTTCCACCAGTGAAGGAAGGCCAGGACCCACACGAGGGAAGAAAGATACCTCCCCTAAACATCTCCCAGGGAACAGAGGGAGATACTGAATCCAGAGGAGCCTTCAACAGCTCCAGAACTGGTACAAAACCAGCAAACAGCATGCCCTGTGAGGCTCTGCAGCAAGCTTCCTAGGTTGGAAGTGCCAGAAATTCTCAAAACCAAACCAAGGACAAGGCAGTTGCCTGCAACACTCTCCTCATCTTTGGACCATCCTCTTTAAAGGACGATACAAGTCCAGTGAAGAAGCTAGGAGGAGTGCAACGACAAGCATTAACAATCGTCCACCTTAAAGGACATTTTTGAGCAGGTCAAGCCCCTCGATCTGCAACGGACTGCACCACTGACTGTTGTTATGCCGCAGTTGCTAACGTCGTCCGAGATGCCTCAACCAATGCTTCAGACCCGCCTACCAGAACCGAAACAACGATTCCTGACCTAGAGCTGCCATGTATGCCAGCCTGCAGCCATCCGTCCAGTCGCGGTCGCCAACTGCCTGCCGCCTAATACCAGCAGCTGTCTCCCATCTCGAACTCTGTCACAGAAGCTACAAAACGCCCTGAAACTGGCTTCACCCTGTCAAGCACCAATAACTTGTACAAGCACAAGGTGTGCTTCTGACGCCCTGGTCCCTCTCTGAATGCCCCTAGTGACATTTTACAACCCATTTCTCCCTTTGTGTTGAAACCAAGTATCCTTGAACTATTGCGATGAATTACTTTATCAACTACCCTCCTGCCAGGATCTAGAGTGCATCCCATTTCTTTCTTGAAACTGTTTGTCCTCTGCATTCCTTTAAAGGGTGGATTGCATTTTGTAGTGTGGTAGAACTGTCTGTTGTGATAATAAGAAAGAAGATATTTGTATACAACCTTGACTGGACAGTCCCTTTTATCCTTGGGTAATAATTGTATTTTCGCTGTGCTGCAACTATCCAACGATCCACGACCTTGCGGATATAAGCCTGCCGTTCCGTCCACGTTACCAAAATTGGACAAGGAGGTTTATAATTTGCTTGTGATTCCAATCTGCTCGGATCCCTTCTGGTGTACTAAAAGTATCGGGCTTATTGATGGTTTAGAAACCGATATTCATCCCTGGACCACTGGTGCCCCAGAAGTTGATTCGTCACATGTACAATTGAAATCTTCATTGAGTGACCCTAGAGCAGTGGCGGGAGAGGCTTGGACAGATGTAACCTCTTAAGTACTGAAAGGGTCAACAACAGAATTGATCTGCTGAGCTTTAGTAATGCAGTCTTGATATTTTCCACCTTTCTCACATGATATGCTAATCTCTAGATCGGAACCAACATTTCCATCAAAACCATTATCTGTGTTTTTGCATTCAAGAGTTTAATCCATCTCACATTCATCACAAGAGGCACATAAGTCCGGGTTAGCGTCCTCAAAGACAATGGAAATCAATGTTTTTCCTGACAGTTCTTTAAAGGAACCGCATATTTACCTTATTTCAGAGCCTAGCCTCTGTCCTGAGCAGCAACTGGATATCACGACAGCAGCGTAACAAATCGAGGGTCAAACTAAGGGGTCATTGACATTGTTTCTGCTTTTCCTATACTGAAAGAGTGTAATGTTTCTTGTCTCATAGAGTGCAGTTTCGGGGTGAAATTAACGAATACCTCTTCGTTCATGTAGTTTACTAATCTCTGGCTCTCTGGCTGCTCTGCTTTCTTCACCATTAGAGCAGGATTGCACCTTCTGCGGGTTAATTAGACACCTTGGATTTAAACAGTGTTTAGAGTGTTTATCTTCCTCCTGAGAAGCTCATTTTCCCAGTCCCTCGAGCGTAAAAGTCAGGTGTAGATTTAAAACGTAAAGGTGCTTATTTGAATGAAATGAGTAACTTGGCAGTGGACAGCCATTACGTGTTGACATACATGTAGGCGGCACCCCGCTGACACATGTTCATCATTTGCACGGCAGAGGGCAAAAGGCGGCGTACACACTGGAGCATTCGCATGGCGGAGCCGGAGAGGAAGAAAGGTGGTGGAAACGCAAGTTGCGTTCCGCTCCTACTCTCTGCCATACAAATGAATGAAAATGGGGGGTGACACCAATGGGAGGCATAGAAGCCTTATACAAATCTTTTACGCCTTCCGTTAAAGTTACGCCCCAGTACAAAATGACATACAGTTTATGCCATGGTTTTACACATCACCACATGCGAGTCCCTTAAGAGTCCCCCCACAACCCCTGACTTTACACCACTACACACAAGGAGTAGAAATGACGCGTAATTTACTCAAATTAATTTACGCCATGATTTTATGCATGAAAATTACATTTTGAAATGACACCGATGGGGATGCTACAGAAACATTGATACCTTTTTGGTCGAAGTCAAATGGTCGAATGTTTTTTTACTGAATTTTGTACTGCATTTTATTTACCGCAAACAGGTAGATGGCGTGTTCGGGTTAGGTATACAACAAAGGGGGGGAAAGGGCAAGGGAGGGGACGGGAGGACTGCCCGTGCATTTTGCGGTAAAAGGTGGCTAAAAAAGTTTAACCTTTTTACTTTCCAGCAAAAAAATGCATTGATCTGCCATAGAAACGAAACATTACACTGACTTTTATTCCATTTAATCAAACAATGCACCTGCTCCAATCAGGTGTAATTTGGTAGAGTAAAATCGGGCATGCACACAGAACGCACAAGTCATCCCAACAAGCCATGCAACCACCACGACAACCCACACATTCAAGGAGCCACCCATTAAGGGGTGGGAACTGTAGAACAAGCACAAAAAGCCGCAGGCACACCACTTAAAGCACCATTGTCGCTCGCTAAGTAGGGTGATTTCCCACGCAGAGGTGGCCCAGCAGCTGCCTGCCCCCCATACAGCTCATCAGCCTGCACCACAAACCTCATCCCAGGCAGCCCATGAGCCTGAATCCCAGTCCCAACCCAGGCAGCAGCACCAGGGCAGGAGGCTTTTGGGTGGTCGCCTTTGCTGTGTTTTGTTTATCCCCTCGTCCTAAAGTCGTCTCTAGAGCTATTCTAAAGCGCCCCTGGTGTTCTGATGACCACTCCAACTTGCAATCCCTCATTGATGAAAAATGTCAGATCTCCCCTTTTGTTGATTTTTCTTTTTTATCTGAAACCTTCTCTACGGTGGTTGTTTCTGTTGCCCCTATGAAATCTATGTGCCCCCTCACCTCCTATAAGGAATCCTTCTGCTCCCTGGTTCTCAGAAAGAGCTTAAATATCGTCATCTGAAACTCAGGCAAGCTGAAAGAAAGTGGCGCATTGACTATTCATTTAGGGAAAGATTAGTGTATAAACAACTTTCAGGGGAATATCACGCAGCCATTAAATCTGCTGAACAAGCTTTCTTCACTTTGAAGATTGAATCTGCTTTGAATCAGTCCAAAGAATTGTTTTCCGTGGTTAAGGCCCTCTCCTCTGGGGAACGTGTCTCGCCGCATATAGTACCTATTCAAGCTCCGTGTAATTCACTTTCTGACTTCTTATTTTTAAAATCATTCATATCCGTGAGACCACTGGTAAGGATGTACATGGTCCTTACCACGTTAAGTCCGCTTCTTTCATCCCTCCCCCTGCCTCCTATTGGTATGAGTTTCCAGAATATTCTCATGGGGACATAGCTAGTGCTGTGAGTACGTTGAAATCCGCCGCCCCATCTGACCCATTCCTCTGGGGGTGCTTAAGGATATTCTACCGGCTATTGTCCCTTGGATCACGAAGGCCGTTAATCTTTCTCGTCATGGTGACATCCCGTTGGAATTAGAACAAGCTACTGTGAGTCCCCTATTTAAAAAACCCTCCTTGGATTCAGCAGTGCCATCCAACTACCGGCCTATCTCTCTTGTTGCTTTTTCTATGGAGCTTCTGGAATCTTTGGTGTCCCCTCTTCTCTCCTAGTTTCTTGAATCTTCCGGCTTTCTGAATCCTTTTTAGTCAGGCTTCCATCCAGGGAAGGGCACGGCTAGTGTATTAGTCTGAGTGTTGGACGATCTGGCCATGATGGTAGACAGTGGGGGCTTTGATACTGCTTGATCTTTCTGCCACATTTGATACAGTAGACAACTCTATTCTACTGTCCTGCATGGCCACAGCTGGTCTCTCCGGTCAGTCCTGGCCTGCTTTTCCTCTTTCTTGTTTGACAGGAGTCAACGCCTGTCACTTCCTCCTTTTTGTTCTACTATTCACTTGCTTCAGTGTGGCGTTCCCCAGGTCTCGGCCTTGTCCCTGATGCTGTTCAATATCTATGTTCAGCCTCTTGTCTGTCTGATACTCTTGTATGGCTTCCAGTGCTAAGTGTACGCTGACGACACCCAGATAATAGTCCGATTAGATCTGCCCAGGTTTAGGAGTCGTCCCGTCTGCACGCGTGCCTGGGGGTCGTGAAGCGGTGGATGGATGACAATTGGCAGAATCTCGCCAGGGACAAGACGGAGATTCTGGTGGTGGGTTCTCCTCCTGATCCTGCACTTTGGGTGTCTTCCTTCTGGTCTTTGGAGTTAGAAAGCCTGCACGTCCCGGTGGCTGTGGCTAAAAATGTGGGGGTGACCTTCTCGTCTACCCTCTCTATGGCTGCTCAGTTTTGGGCGACTTGCAAAGCTGGCCACTTCTTTCTCAAAATACTCTGCAAGGTGTTGCCCTTCTTACCTCCTTTGCTGCATCCCCGGGTGGTCTAAGCCTTAGTTTTGAGCCGCATTGACTATTGCAATGACCTCCATCTGGCTCAACCATTGGGTCTTCGTCATTAGCTACAGCTCTTACAGAACTTAGTTGCAGGAGTGGCTACTTCCACCCCTTATGGTGCCCATATCAGCCCTGTGCTGCGTGCCCTTCATTGGCACCTAGTAGCTGAGAGGATTAAGTTTAAGGCATTGTGCTTGCTCATTGAGCCTACTATCTTCAAGGGGCTGAGTAATTTGCAGGACAAATTTCAGCCCTACATTCCTCAACGGGCACTTCATCCCATCTTGTTGTAGTCCCTAGGTTCCGTCTGACTAGAGTGGACAGTCGGACCTTCTCTGTGGCTGCCGGTAAACTTTTGAATGACCTTCGTCTCGCTTTGAGAGGTGTTAGAAATCACTATCATTTCCGTCGTCATCTCAAGAAATTACTCTTTTAGGACTGAGCTGTTCCCCTGTACGTGTTGTTTCCGCTGCGCCAAGATGCATTAGGGCGAAAGTGCGCATTATAAATTTGCTAACATAACAAATACCCTATACCAGACCCTTGCTTTCATAGACCGGTAGGTCCTCACAGCCTACCACCTGGCCATGCCCACCATCTACAGATTTCTTGCCCAAAACAAGCACTGCATATAGCCTGACAGGGATACTGTCAGCTCCATTCCCCCCTGTTGAAGCTCATCACAGTGCTCCATTTCTGCACCACCGGCAGTTTTCACCACACTGTGGCCCTTGAGCATAGCATCACTCAATCATGCTTGCCCAGCATCTTCCCACAGGTGACACCCGCCATGATGACAGGCATGTGTCACCGACTGCCTTCCCCAATGACCCTACAGTCCTAAATTAGACCAAAGGCTGGTTTTATGCAATTGTGAGCATTCCCAATGTGGTTGGAACCTTGGACTGCACACACATGGCACTTTCACCACACAGGGCACCATTGCATGTCTGTATCAAGAGGCGCATGCAGCACACAAGCAATGTGTAGATGGTCTGTGATGCAGACAGGCACTTCACACAGTGTGTGCCAGATTTCCTGGCTCCACCCATGACTCTATAATCCTGGCCCAGGGCAACCTGTCACACATCATGTAGGACCTACATCAATGCTGGGCATGGCTGTTGGCATGTATATGACAACACACCACCACATGAGTACATGGAGACACACTCGCCACTGCATGTTACAGAACCACAACCTACTGTGCATGCACCTTTGGAACACCACCCAGACAAGAGGGCCACACAGGCCATTAACAAGGGGTAAGGACTGACTGTGGACATCAGCACACGGGCGGCTGAACAGCACTGTCAACCATGCATGCTTCAGAATAAAAGGGCAATCAACACCTATGGTGCTCTAACATCTGCCCTGTAAGGCACTTTACGCTTCCTTCAGGGGATTTCTACAAAACCACTGACTGCACCCAGTGACACCTGCCCACTCCCAGCACGGGGGTTAGGAGGAAGCACTGTGTGCCATTGAATCATTGAATGACTGCACTGTGTCACCACTACAATGGCCAACCCTACAGCGCAATACACGTCAGAACACATTTCATGTACACACACAAGACATGGAGTCCCCTACACCCAAAAGGAACACAATCCCTGCCTTGCATGTCAAGCACACCGCTCACAAGGAAACCCAACATGTCATTCGTGACCATGCAACTGTTCGTCACAGTGGCATGTGTGAAAAGGCAAACAAGTACAGCTAACATGTCCAGTTTCACATACCTATGGACCTCCTCGTTGACAATTCCATGCCCACATCAACCAGATTGCAGGCCAGAGAACCAGAACACCTGTCCAAACATGCCACACCTGTACACACATGTCACAAGGGGAATGCAGCATCATGCAATGGGACAGAGTGAGCGCCTCCCAATATAACACTGCTTGAAGCTATGCATGCCACAGGGGACACCTCAGCCGAACCACAAATAACTGCATGCATGCACCATGGTCCACACATGGAAAACAGTCTATTCCCTCATAGTTGCATGGGTGTCACCTGTCTTCCACTGATGCATGCATGCAGGGAATGGGTACCAACCTTGTAGCACCAAGCAGTGCATAGCTCCACACATATAACCGTGTCGATCCTGTACCAGCCAGAGCACCCTGAAAGGCACAATAGTGTAAATCAGTCGCTGCCTGTTCCAGGTGAAGCCAGATACCCCATCCGTCCCTGGTTGATGATGCCACTGCGTAATCTGGGTAATCAGCAAGAGCACTGCTACAACAAATCCCACACTCCTACCTGCACAATCATCGAACAGTCCTTTGGTGCAGTGAAGAATCGCTTCCGATGTCTGCACTGATAAGGGGGCGCCGTCATGTACCGCCCAGAAAATGTGTGCTACATAGTTGCCATGTGATGAATGGTGCACCATCTAGCCATGAGACGCAACACCCTCATGCCCTTTCATGGCATCAATGATGCAGAGTCCAACGAGGATGCCAATGCCCTGAGTAGACAGCCACCAGGACTTGGCCAGCAGCAAGATAACATGATGGGCTTGTGATGCATGAGCAATTAGGAACTCCTTCTTCTGATGGAGGTGAGTGCATCTCTGCAATTGATGGAACATGCCTCGCTCCAGCTCCCTCGCCCCTCCGATCAGAACACTTTGCCCCACAACAAGGGGAATCTAGTCATTGCATCGAATTCCAAAGCATCGAATGCCATACCATAGAAGAAAAATAATCTAAAAAAAAAAAAAAAATTGAATGCATTTTTTTTTAAAGGTAAAGGGTTTATTTTAATTATAATGGTTTTTAAAGGTTAAACAAGGGGGGGGGTGAGAGGACCCCCCATTAAAAAAAAGAAAAAAGAATGCATTCAATGCTTTTTTTTAGATGCATTTCTTTCGATGGCAAGGCAGTCGCTGCTTTGGAATTCGATGCAATGACTATAAACCCTTGCAGGGACATGGCACAGAACACATGCATGAAACTGCATTTATTCTGAACTGAATGAAGGGGTAGGAAAGAGGTGCATGCGATGGTTGGGAGTGGCATAGGGGTACATTTTATGTTCTAGGCAATGTCCTAAGACAAATATTACAGTCCATGAAAACAGAGATCCATGCAAAGTTCATGGGTGCGTGTGCAGGGAAAGGCCCAAACATCACAGAAGCTAACAGTGTAGAAAAAAAGAAGACCGTCAGACCAAAAAACACAAATAGAAGTCCAATTTAAAATGTGAAAATCTAGCAAAGCAAGGGACATGGGAGGGAGGACCACCTACCCCACTCTGGGTGCATCTCCGGCCACGCCCTGTCTAGTTGGTGTTTGTGATTGGAGAATCCACTGACAGGGCCGGCTCCGGGCTGGGATAGGCCTTGCTGGTGACTGCTTTTCCAAGGGTGAGTCGGCAGAAGTGGGGGCAGATGAGGACAAGGTGGAATTCCTACCCAGAATTGTGTGCATCAGGTTAAGGGACCTCTCCTGGTGGCTCTGCATGTCGGTGATGGCAACTCGTGACTGATATCCAGAGGCTGGAGGGCCCCATGCAGGGGGAGGAATGGCGCATTGCTGCTGAGGGGGCACTGGCAGCATTGCAACTGACCTGACCGTTCCTGGAGGCCTGCTCTCAGGCCACTTGGGAATCAACCCTTGCCACACTGTAGGCCTCTGCGGCACCCCCTGAGGCAGCTGAGGCCTGCTCTCTGTCCAGTCAGGCATCCAGGCCTTTGCAGCGTCCACTGCGGCAGCTAAGGCCAGCTCTCAGGCCAATCGTGCATCCCACGCTGCCCCAGGGTAGGCCTCTGCAGTGGTTGCAGGTGCTGCAAAGGCCTACTCTCGGGCCAATTAGGCATTCTATTTGGTCTCAGTTTAGTTGTCTGTTGCCAGCGCAGCCACCAGCTCAAGGAAAGCCGAGAGTCAGTTCTTGCCGAATCACAGGTCCCTGAAGATTCTGCATCAGCCGCCAGAGAGGGCAGCTCTCGAGCAGGTCAAGCATCTCCCTTGATCTCCACCCTTGCTGCCTGTGTCTCTTGAAGCAGATCTTCCCTCAGCCAGTTGGCTGCCATCAATTCACGATAGACAGACTCCATCGACTGTTGGCTGCAATGTGAAGCAGGTCTCTACCATTTCCCTACCACTGGCCTCTAGCCATGCGTGGGCGGCCTCCATGGCTGTCAGTCTCAATGATGTCCAGCCACAGGGGCAGGCGCAATGGTTACAGGAGGTGGGCTGAAAATGCTGGAGGCCAGTACCCAAGTGGGGAAGGGTGCCCTGAAGATGTTGCAGGACACGCCAACCCGAGCCTTGGGACAGATGGCTCCGCAGGGGTGGTGGTGATATCCGCCACCACCACTAAGGAACCCCCAGCCCTCAGCTGTGGAATCTCCCATGGGGCCCTGGTGACACTGGTGCCAGTATCACAGTGGCCATGCAGTTGGTCAGTATGGGTCTGGGCTCGATGATGTCATCTGGTGGTGGCGTGGTGTCCTGTGGAGGCGCACTCTCCTCAGTGTCACGATGGCCAGGTTGGCTGGCCCACTCGATGGTGTCATGGCCATCCCTGTTGTCGTCAGCCACATCCTCTTCCTCTGCTGTGTCATCGCCATGCCCTTTGAACGTGGAGACGTCTGTGTTCCTGGTACGTGGAACAATGTGGGCACCATACACCTTTACAGAACATACGCATGCTAGATACTCGGGAGCGCTGTATATAGTTCACTTGATGGTTCATTGCCGGAGTAAAGTGTACTCACAGAAATGGGCATGTGAATGCATGGGAGTTGGTCATGCGAGACAGCACTGTACAAGATACCAGTACAGTACTAGACAGATGATAGTATGCACTGTGTGGTGGAACACAAAGTATGTTTGCACGCTATTCATGTTAATCATATGGCATTTAGTAAAGTTCCTTCATATGAAGAGCGACCTATGCATTAGTTCCTCATTTCTGTTGGTGACGTTACTCCAGCACATCCAGCTGCACAGAAGCCACGGAAAGGTGTGTCATGTCTACCCCTATCTGTGCTGCACCGTACTCTATGGTTGTCTAGAGTCCACTGATCTCATGCTCCTAGGAGAAACTCCGTGTTGCCATATGGGCTGCTGTTGTGGGATTGTGTAGACATGGCACAGGGGGCCATTTACATGCAAACAGTTCCCTTTCATGACGTTGTCCTTTGCTCTAGCCAGTGCATATATTTGGCCTTGGCACCCTGTGCTTGCCTTTTGTTGCTGCAAGGTTATGCCTGCCATCTCATAGGGTCCCTCCGCCTCAGACAGGCCTCAGACTCCAATGCAATCCATGCGCCTCTGGTTTAGGAACGGTGGAGGAGGAATGCGAGTGGTAATGGTTCACCCGTCCGATGGCACAAACTCCCTATTTCCCAGATGACCTCTCAGAAGTGGTTTGAAGGGATTTGATTATTTATGTCTCTTCTCTTTTTCTGTTCTCTCGTGTGTGTATGCATGCCTGCATGCTGCCTCCATTTGATGGGCCACCTCCCCTCCTGGCTTCGTGTCAATCAGCAGTCATTTCATTTGTTTGTGGACATAGTGGACATGGTGTTGCGTTGCTGTTGCGGGTGCCACACACTGATCATGAGTGTGGAAGTCTGATGTACCGTGCATGCATCAGTGCCCTCTGCCCTGTGGCACAGGAGAAGCATGATGGCATAGTTGAATCCTTGTCAATCCACTTCACATATTCACACCCTACAGTGCATGCAGAGCTTATTGGATTGGTTCTCACTTGTGGGAAAGGGTCACTCTGTATTTCATCACTGCGGAAGGCATAAGGGCCCTCATGTGTACAAACTGCTGCCGCGCGCATACTCCTATTTATGTGTTCGGCATGTGTTTTGCATCTCAGGGGCTTCCTTTATTGCAGTTGCATTAATTTGTGCACAAGAGATTTGGTTTAGTGGTGGCTCTATGTCCCTGGTAGGGTCATGAAGGAGTGCTGGTGACTGCTGTGTGCTGTGGCGCTCCTCATCTTTCATGGTATCTTACATGGCAACAACACATGTTCAATTTGCCTGCCAGTCGTGCTTCTGTAGACAGGTGTGGTCAGGTGTGCACATGCATGTGCTTCTTCTGATGTGGTCATCATCTTCTTAGGTGTGGATGAGTAGTAGTGTACAGGCACTTTGGCATCAGGGAGATGTCTTGGGGTGCCTATGTGGTTGTTGTCAAGTGTTTTTATTGGTTATCGCAGAGGGGGTGTCTTGGAGACATATTGGCTCATTTGGGGTCATTGAACTGTCACACACTTTCCCCATGAGGCATTGCAGGATTGTGTCCCATTCATGCAGTAGACTCACCCAGGGGAGCCGACTTATGAATTTCCCGTTGAGGGGGGCCCAAATACAGGAAGTGACATCACTAGCAGTTATAGGGCCACAAATGTGCATGTAGTCGCCAACTTGGTGCAACGGCGCACGGGGGGTGGCGGCGCGCAGCGCAGAACAGTGTAAACATTGGCTAGCATGTACTGCATATACTAAAGTCAAGTAAGAAGGAGATTTAAGCCTTCGAGTTGCATTCCAGTAGGCCATCACTGCCCCTACTCCACCCCTCTATAATCATCCAGGTTGTAGTAGCCCTCAAAAGGCAGAGCAACACAACTAAGATGGGAGAACGAAATGCCGTCCCATCCTGTGAGTGTGTCAAACGTCAGAGCAAAGACTGTGGTTACCTCCTACCTTCGAGCACAATCTCACTAATTTGGTGCAAATTGCGCAAGTGGGAGCATGGGAATCCCCTACGTGGGTGTGGGCTGCAGACCCCGGATCACATGCTCACTTCTTCAGTGTGAAACTCTGGCCAAGGCTCTTTGGGCAAGCATTCAGGATGGGTCTCACACCTATAAACATTGTGATATATAGAGTGGGCACCTCGCTCCTTGGAGCATAGTATCAACCGTTCCTGGTAATCTCACAACTGAATGTACAGTTTCACTCTTGGTCATCTCAGTGACCCCATGTATATTAATGGAGTCAGTCTTCCATCTGGGAAGAGAATTATATTTCTGTTAAAACACTCTGAGTTGTCACTCCAGTTTTCTCAATCTATAGATCCATACCATATTCATTCAGTGTGTGTGCAGGGGTGATAACCTGTGTCTGAGAGACCTCATTCTTTCATTCAGGAGAGATAAAGAGGCAACAACCCCCTGTATGTGGGATCAGGCTCATTTTGCCCCAACGCCCCTCCAGAAGGCGTGAGTAGGTTTTAAGACCCTGCTGCTTCTGCTATCCGACAGGCTCAAGCCTTCTATCCCTTGCCCCATCACGGCTCCCAACATCCTGTTGCCAATTGAATGTAGACAGATCTACTATTTAGACACTGCGAGAGATCCATGAATCCACATTGGTGGTGAAGAAGCACTCAACATACAGAACACAATGGTATAGTGTTGCAGTTCTGCTGAGAAATGACAATTCTGAGCATGTGAGCAGTAGGTTGGATCAGTGCTGCCCCATAAAAGGTGTAGAAGCCTCTGTGAGAAGTGGCAGTACTGTCCCAACGGTGAGAAGTGTAGTATTTTCACATTAACTATGCTTAAGAACTTTGGGTTATTGAATAGTGCTGCTACATTCTGAATAATTCCATCCCTTTAAAAATATGAGCTCTTGTATAACCACAACAATGTTGAGTTATTCTGATGATGACAGACTTGCTCAATAGTTCTGGTTCTGTATCATTAAATGTATTTCAGATCTTTAGAGTATCGGAAGGATAGCTCAGGGGCAACGTGCTCGCCTTAGAAGCAAGACGACACAGACGACACAGGTTCGCTCCCTCGGTCCGCACAACACAGGTACGCTCCCTCAGTCCGCGCTTAGAAACCTCTGGGCAGTACATGCATTATAAAAACCCAAATATAATAAAAAGAAACACATCTGTTGAGAAGTGCTGGGGCCTTGTCAATAAGAGTGTAGCAGCTCAACTGAGAGGAGCTGATGTCTCATGAAAAGTATATCAGCCCCACTAAGATGAACTAGCATTGCCTCAACAAAAGCATAGTATTATCGCTGAGAAGATTAAAAAATTATAGAAGCCCTTTTACAGCAGTACTATCCCATCAAGAGTATAGCCAGCTAACTGAGGAGTGCCAGCATTGCCCCATTTCAAATATGGCAGCTCTACTAGACAGTGCTGGCTCATACGCCTCCGTTCCCCGCCCATAGCATTCACCCTCACCACGTGCACACTCAGAGACATGCAAACAGTCTCATTTGCCCTCTCCCCGCCCCTGCTCCCTGCCCCCTCCCTCGCTTTGCATCTGTAGCTTCATTTCTAAAAATCCTTCTGGGTTGGGTGTACCTCTACATCTGTTCACCCCTCTTGCCAAGAGGGGTGCACATATGTACAAATACACCCAACCCAAAACGATTTTTAGAAATTAAGGGACAGACTTGTTTTGCATCTGTGCCTCCATTTCTAAAAATCGTTTTGGTTTGGGTGCACCTCTACATCTATGCACCTTGGTGCACAGATGTAGAAGTATACCCAACCCAAAACAATTTTCAGAAATTGAGGGACAGATGCAAAGCAAGAGCCTCTTGCTTTGCATTTGTCCCACAATTTCTAAACATCGTTTTTCCCCAGCTTTTACCCGGGCCGCCAGAGAGAGACACAGTATGGATGGAACAGAGGGCCATCCATACTGCGTATCTTCTCTCCGGCCCAGGGGGGGCACAGCCCCGACTTCATTCTGCCGGGGGGGACTAAAACGCAGTGTCGACTCCTCCAAAACTCTCAAGGATGCTGACTGATGACAGCCAGCACCTGCTCCTCCCATGGCCACAGGTCCATAAGCGGTAGTGGTTATCCTCCTCCTCCTCCTACGGCCAAGAGCATGCTGTGGAGTTTTGCAACCAGCTTCCGGCCACACTTCTGGAGGTCGCACCTGCACATCTGGATCTGGACCCCACTGCGTGTCGCTACAGCATTTATATTTTACAGGATGGCCTTCCAGATTTGTTTGTGCTTTTGGTGCAGAATCTTCAGTTGGTGCAGCATGATTCTTGTGTGTATGAAAGAAAGAGGTATGTTGTAGATCGCGCAATGACCCTAGTTCAGTTCTTCAATTTGTAATAAGTAGAGCTCAAAGTCCTTATTGATCAAGTCCAAAAATTATCTTGTACACATGTTTTGATTTATTATCAAAATCCAACAAATCAACAGTCGACACGTGTTTCGACCAGACGGTCGTCCTCAAGGCAACTTGGTCAGTAACTGAATTCCTTGATGTGGTTTATGCTACATTCGTCAAAAAAACATTGATGTTGGAACCAAGTATGGTGTGGTCCCACACTTGATAATGTAACATATAGGTCAAATCCTTGTACTATTCCTTTGTTCATTTAACTTGGTGTAACTAATATGGCAAGGGAAATCCTCTGATTCATCTAAGTATCCTATTGGCAACTTGTCTCCTATTCTTTGTATGCAATCAAAATAGGGCGCTGATAGTAACGGACTGCGACGCTATACGTGTAGGCCATTCCAGTTACATTATATATGTGGTATCAGTACCTGTGAGCTTCCAGTTAGCCCGCACTAAATCCCGCCATGAGATTAAATGCAGGATTTAGCCCGTCCTAACTGGAAGCTCACCAGAATGCAATTCAGCAAAATGCTAAAAAATAGCCTATCAGTTTTGAAAATGAAGTATAAAAACATCTAATGTGTGACAAGATTACCTGTTTGTGTTTGACAAATTCTGGGTTCATGTATGATGTGATGAAAATATCACATTCTACCAATAATAAACTCTTTTTGTTGCGAACATCTGAAAATAATGCAGCTAATTTAAAAATGTTTTTTTTTGCTATATTGTAATTGATCTGGAGGAGAGAGTATATTTGGGCAGGTTACTGGTGCTTTGTGCATGCTTTCAGAATGCAAATGCCTATTTGCATTTCTTAACAAGGGAACTTTATGAACATCTCCTCCAAAACAATGGTCCCTTAAATGGGCCATCATTTGTAAATCAGCCCCACTTTAATGCTGCTTGAAGAAGAATGAAACTGATAAGCATTCATGAAAGGACATGCAGCATCTGATGTGCTGCTGGGAACGGGTGTCTCTCTCTAGAGAGCCACGTTAGGTTGGGAGGCGACACTGTGGCCTCATGCAAGCTTTGTACATGCAAACTGCAGAGCAGTTGAGGCTGACACTGGTGCCTTGCAGGACCCCTCTGACAGCTTCTGACATTGTGGCCCTCGGCCACCGCAGTGACTCCCCATGCCTCGGGCCAGCTCTGGTCAGAGTACTGAAATGTTCTGCCCTAGGGGGCAACAGACTTTCATCACGATCTCTCCGCACAAACCCTTGTAACCACATCTATGGAGAATTGGCAGGCGAAAGGGCAGGGGAATGCCTCACGGCCCTCTCCCGGGCAGCAAGGGAAAAGATACGAGGGGATGATAATATGCAGAATAAGGATTCAACCACCCTCCTACCCTCTACCTGATTCCCAACATTTACCTTAGAGAGAAATACAGTAGATGTTATGCCTGAGGGAGTGATTCCAGCACCTTGGATACCTGAGTCCACTGGCCGCAAAACCCGTTCCCCAAAGCCACAGAGAAAAGAGGAGGGTTTTGCCTGGCAGCAGCAGCAGCACGAGGACGTTCTTTAAGTGAGAAACGGGTTACAGTTTCCAAGTGGTCCAGGGTACTGGGTAAATCCTCTTCTAGATGTTCATCTCTTCCACGTTCATCATCCATCCTCCACCCACGCCATATACGCCCGGTGTAATTACACTCACATGCATGCACACAAACCCACAAGCATACACACCACATGCACCGCCACACTGCAGCGCACTCATCACAAAACATATAACAATTTAAACAGATGGGATGCTCCTGATAGCACACAAGAACTGACTATAACATATAACATTCTAATAAAATAGTGAGCAACTGATGGGCCAACATGTCCACAATATAGCTATATTTTAACCTTTGAGCGTTTCTAGTCAATGCACACTTTTCTAGAATTCTTCTGGTAGGTGCTCCATCAACAGCCCTTGCATTTTGGCTTTATGTACAAATTACAACTTTTTTCAATCTATGCACAATTTACTACTTTTACCTCTACAGCCCTGTGCACAACTACTACTAGGAAAACATGGAGAATATTTACCTGTGTCCCTTTGTTTTATTTTTTTACATATGTCCAGCCGAAGGTCAGTCCAGGATCTGTATCCTAATCCGCGTCCGCTGCGCAAAACCCTTGAGGCAGTCAGCAAATCTTTACAATTATCAACTGGATGCAAACTCAAAACTGTACTTTATGAGTGCAACCTAAAGGCACCTGGTGCACGACCACTACTCGAAGCATCTATTCTGGAGGCTAAACCAATCACTGTGAGCTTGGGTTCCTGAGCAGACCAAGCACCAACAAAACAATGTGGTACAAGGTGAAACAAATGACAACAATGTGATGTAACCTTAGTGGGCCATGACACAAAACACCACCTTGACGCGACAACGGCCCAAAACTCAGAATAAATGATCATCTCATGTCACTTGAACACTGTAAACATTTTTCTTTGTTTAAACTTATGTCACTTGAATTTCATGAAATCTGCATCTGTTATACACTATTCATTCTGGTATAACTACGTTCCCAGCTCACAACCTCGTGGCAGATGCACAGAAATTGCATATCCTAAAATAACACAATTCATCTTCTACTCGAATGTCCTTTATGTTGCAATCAAGTCCTAATAAAACACAATTTTTTGTTTTACTTGAATGTCCTGTATTTAGCAACATCTCACTGTGTATAACGCATGTAGTGCACCTGATTCCCAAAAGTAACTTTTTGATCCGAACCCTGCAAATGGTCACTCTATAATCACTCACTGACTGATTTTGGGGTACTCACTAACAATGACATCACTGGAAACTCCATCTATCAAAGCATTTTCGGCAGCATAAAACACATCAAGTACACAACATTTTCATTACACGTAGCAGTTCCAACCTTTCAGGTTCTATATTGTTCGGTGACCATGTGGTAATGGAGACCAATCTATCATGCTGCACGTAAAGATATAAATCCCTGATTCCACTAGAAACCAGGAACATTTTCAACACACTGCGTAAAGTCATCTTTGAATCACTTAGCCACTTCACATTGGCAAGATTATTGTTGCAATCGCCCGAACGCCAGTACATTTTGATAAACGTAGAGCCGGAAAACACTTTTCCTTTTTTTTCCCCCAAACACAGCCGCATAATAACTTTAAAGCAGTGCTTGAATGTTCAAGAGTACGAATGGAATGGCATCTTTAATTACATTGAACGGAGGTTCCTTCTTATCCCTGTAAAATGGGTTAGCAATACCTTAGAGATGGACGGTGGATGCAGAGTTTACTCAAACATCAATAATGAAACAACTCAGGTAGTTGCCAAAAGATACTGTTTTAATATCAATTATCTAAAACAGGGAGTACAACGGACATCAACAGACATCCCTCATCATGATCTCTCTCGAGACTTCTCAAAGCATTTCATAAAAAATTACATTCTTATAGTATAAAATCATCATAGGTAATGTTTAACCTGCTTATTACTAACGTCATCCTACGTGGCAAACTACAAAAACCTAATGGTGAGTGTGATAGATTCTACAAGCATCATCTAGATATACGATCCATACTCGTTTAGGGCAGTGGAAGAAAATGATTAGTTTCTTAACATCAGGTGGGGGCAACTAAGCCCTTCACTTAAAATTAGTCACTATGAACGTCACTAAATATACGACGTTTAACTGGCTACATAGCTATAGGACCATTGATCATGGGGTCCTCTATCATTAGTTAATTTCCAACCTCTGACAGTACCCTCCCAACCTACGTTGGCAGCATGCAGGCTGGAAGTTCAGGTGCAGATGAGCTCGTCTTAACCATTGCTTCCCACCAATTAGCATATCCATCCATCATCACCTCAGTGGTCCACTGTCAATTAGGTCTTTGAACTCAGACTTGAACATGTTCTTTGCTCCGGGGAATTCAGGGGAGTGAAGGCACGCTATGCCCTTGTGCGTAGGTGTGACCATCATGCTCTTCCAACTTCTTCTCCCCACGTGACTAAAGTCCACGAAATTGAGCTTTCCGTGTATTAAAACATTATTCTTTAATAGACCTCTGATGTCTTCTTGTTTTTGTCCATGCCTTCTGAACAGGAGCTTTGTTCTTTCACATGATTTTGTATCCAATGTCAGCTCACCCCCATCTGATATGGCTTTGGCTTCTTGGCTCATCAAAACTCGCCTTTCTGAGTTTCACCCTTGTTAATTCACTTGTTTTCTAACTGTGCCATACTAGGAAACTGGAAAAAGCGGCCTTCCTTGTTTTGCTCAGCACTGCTATTGCACGTGGTGAAAACATCCATCTTCTACTGACTTCAATATATATGTATGTATATGTTCATGTTGGCGCGTGCCGCATTCTATTCACTGTTTAGCTAGCCTTTAAGAATACTTCATCTGCTTGCATTTCTTTGCATGTGTATACGTGTGAAATTGCTTGATCTCTTCATTATGTCTGCAGCATATGTTTCTTCATCTTGATGCCTTATAGAATCGTCTACATTCTCTAGTCTCTGCATCTCTTCCCTTAAACGTCAGCTTTACTCTGTATGACGGTGATGGTGATGACGTCACCATTCATCTTCATCATTAAAACGTCCTGTTTCTTCCAGAATTTCATTCAGATGACCATCATATTGTCTCGTATGCAGGTATGGTTTCCTCAATGGGAACCTTGCCTCCCAGATTCTCCTAGGTATCGGTATTTTCACTGGTACTGCATGTGTTTCACACTCCGGCATCCAACACACATGTGCTGTGGGTGAGATGGTTGAGGTGGGGGTACTTAGCTCCTTCTCTACACTCCCACCTCTGGGAGATTCATCGACCACTCCACCCTCAGTCTTCATTTCTAGACATCCTTTTCTGAAAAACTTTCTTTGGGACCCATAACTTTTATGACTCCTTTCAGGCATCCAGCTGATTTCTTCTGCTCATCTTTTTTCCAATACGTGAGCATCCACTGTCCACTTGGACTGCAATATATCCATCTTCCCACATACGTCTTATGTTTCTTTGGATGTATAAACTTTGTTCCCTCAGGTACATGGATACTAGCCTTCACAAAGTCTCTGATCTCATCATCAGTTAGATCTCTAGCCTTCCATCCTGATCCAACATCAATCATGATCTTCATCCCTATAGCTTTCTTTGCTGTCTTCTTGCATTATGTGATTATTATCTTGATCACACAGAATCCTAGCAACACTTTCAAGATCAGGGCTCCAAGGAACTTGAACATGTCTGCCATCCATTGTGGAATCCAAGAAAAAGTGATCCAAACCAACTGTCATCAGCACTGTCTTCTATTTCATCTATCATCTGAATGTGTAACTTCGTCAGCATCTTTATGGCCTCAGTCAAAGTGCCATTCTCTTCATCGTGAGAAGATATGAATGTGCAACATGATTCTCTGATGTTTGCACAAACTCCTCCATCCATAGCTGTGATCATGTCCAATACGTATCTGTTCTGAAGAGTCATCAATCTTATGGCTGTCAGCTCCTCCTTTATATCATTAAATCCCTTTATGGTTGTGTTGATCGTTTGCAGCAATTCCTATCTGGTTATCTGTACCCATTTAGTATTTGCTCCAACCTGGATAATTGCCATGAAAATTATCGTGAACACTGATGACCTCTGGCTGAACAGTCTGCGCTCATATGGAATGGAGTCAAAGTGCCTCTTTACGACCCTGGCGTTAAGGTTTTAACGGCGCCGTAAAAGGTGTCGGCGCCGTTAAACCCTTAACGCCTGATTACGAGGTCCCTTTGCGGGACCCAACCTTAACGGCTGATTTTACCAGCCGTTAAAGTAGGGTGCCGCAAAGGGACCTTGGCGCTAAGTACGGTGCCGCGATTTGCGGCACCGTACTTAGCGCCTTCCCCATTCCCATTGAGCCCTATGGGGCAAAAATGGGAATGGGGAAGGGCTCATGGTGAATGGGGAATTACCGTCCCACCAACCTTGGAATGGGGCGGTAATTCCGCCATTCACCATGGCGGACCCCGGCATTGGACCATGGTGCTAATAGCACCATGGTTTAGCGCCGGGGTCATAATGAGGCCCAAAAGCTTCTAATGACTTGGCAGAGAAATAGTTCTCCCTCTTCATTCAATGAACCAGTTCCAAAGATCTCTCCTCCCTTAAATGAGCATCTGCTTTTGGGAAACTGTTAATGTTCAGGTAACCTTTAGGAATCACCAACGCAGGAACATGAACTTTCACCAGTGTGCATATTCCTCCCCAGGCTTTGGGCAATCTCATATATGCTGTGGATCGATGGTATAACATCCTTACATCGCGGGATGTTTTTTCATGGGGTTTTTTGCCATGATTTTTTTAATGAAAAAAAAACGCATCAAATATTTTAGGGGGGTTGGAATAATATATATTTGGGGTTTGGGTGTTCTGGATCATATAAAAAATAAAAGAGGATGGGAGACTTGGGGGGAACTGCCCCAAAAATAAAAAATAAAAATGTGATGAGTTTTTTAGTTGAAAAATCCACAGTAAAAAACCCAGCAAAAAAACATCCCACGATGAAATGACATATAACCAGATCCACAAGCCCAATAATGATCCATAATTAGTGATGTTCCAAGTTTCATTCCTGGTACATCAAAGATTCGACCACAGTTCTCATTCTCTCCAACTTTTCTTGTGCCATTGTTTCTGAAGCACAACTTCGATTTTTCCAACGGTATTATCTGCAAGGGTCCTCCTTTGTCTTCGACCCAGGTCAATAGCTTAGCAAGTCTCAGACATAATGGTTTGCATCCATTCTGTACTATGTCAATGGTTGGCTGATAACGACCAATGACCACCCAGTCTCTGCAGATTACCACTCCTTCTTCCCATCCATCTGGTGATGTCGCAATACCACTTTGAATATAATGCAGGCATAGATAACACACATGTATGAAAACTTGCACAATGAGCTTCGTGCACAATGTGGATGTCTCTCGTGATCTCCCATGATGAAGTTGCTACTGGTGCTGTCCATACTTTATTTAAGGAAGGAAAAAAGTAACTTTAATGGGGCAACAACATGCAATACTCTGGTAATAGCCTAATTTTATCAATACGTTCTACAAGCAACTGGCTGATCTCAGGACGATTAACAGGATTCCTGATGTATAAAAAAGAATCGTTCTTTCTCCAAACGAAATTTGTAGATGCCTTTCCAACAAGAAGTAGAAGACTACAGCAAGTAGGCTCTGGATTTCTTCCTCTAAAAGTCTCATTCATGATGTTTTCAGTCTACTTTAGCTGACTTTATTAGTTCAATGGCAAACACAATTGCCAATCGATACCATGAATCTGTCTTAGACCAGATGACATACATAAACCAAAAGGGTCCTCATTTGGCAAACTGTTTTACTTCTCTTCTTCACTAAGTCTCATTCAGTCCTCAAGGTTCTCTCAGAGTACTCATTCACTTGGTGTATAATGTCTCTCAATATTCGGTTGAGTTCTGCATTATTTCTCAGATCTCTCAGGAATGTTCTGACATCAGTTTGTCTCCCTACAAGATGTGGACATTCTTCAATCAAATAATAAAAAACTAAGCTAACCAGTCTATGTGCGTAATCCGATGACAGGGGCATCTGTATGTACCCCACTGTACTCAGGAAGCTGAACAATTTGTTCAGTTATAACTATAAGCAATCTTCTCACAACTGGGCCATTCTTAGGATCTTGCAGGAAAATAGGAATGCTAGTAGTTCTTCCCACCAGCGTCGGATATGCGCGCAATACAAACTCGAGAAAAGCAAGAATGATCTGTGAAACGCTGTCATTGGGCATCACCATAGGCACGTCGAAAGAGAAGGTCAGGAAGAAAGGTATCAGGATATTGCTCTCTTTTCCAATTGTCGAACAAGAATTCCAAATCTGGCATACTCTTTTCTTTACTCAAGGCTTTAATGTGCCTCAGTTCAATGTCAACAAGCTCTTGTGGCTCAGGAACCAATATCTTCCTTTAACTCTCTTATTTTCAGTAACTAAAAGAGTGTCCCGAAATAAGCCACAGTTCAATGAACTCTTTGACTTTACTTGACTGCTTCTGCGTCCTTCTTCGTCACCATGATTTATCCAGCACGTGCTGTGGTTCTTCCCCGATACTGGCTGCCGATGCTGTCTTCCGGTGCTTGCTTCCGATGGGTGTGGGTGTGCTGTGGATTCTTCAACCTGGATCTTTACATTGTAGCAAGGAATGTCTAAGCACGTCTGCCTTACACCGTGACTGCAGACGGTATACTGTCTTTCACTATAAAGGGGCTACGTGAATGATCGGGCCACCTTTTGCAACAAAGTTTGTGAGTCTATGATCGGATTTCCAGGAAAAAATTTGGAAACACGAAACTCTGCGTCTCTGCTTGTTGCAACATCTCCTTCTGTGCTCTGTGCCGCCCCACACCCTTGTCGCTTGAGTGGAGCTGAAATTACAGAGATATTTGGAATAGTACACATAAAAAGGCACACGTAGCTCCTTTCCTAGCAATTCTATTGTCTGCTGGGCATCACTCCTAATCCTATATAGAGGTGTGAGAAATATCCTTGTTCGCCTCCTTGTCACTCTTGTGTGAAACAAGATGGTTTCCCTAAACCTATTCAATTTCTTAAAGCATATAATGCCGGTGATAAGCAATGCAACCATCCTTTCTTCAGGGTCTTTTTAATTTCTCTATTTTCTTCTGTAAGCAAGCTATTAAGTCTTCTTACAGACCTTATTCGCCCGCTGGTCACCTTGTCCATTGAAAACTTGTGCCTTTTCTAAGCAACAATCTTATGTATCCACAGACTTTTTCCTTGACACAAAATAAGGTTTAAAATATGATTCTTATGAACTCCCATATTCTTTATCTAAGAAACGCTTTTTGTGCTATGATTCTTAGCTATGGTGACTTAATTCACCTCAAGAAGTATATATGCTTATTAATCATATGTCCGAGTCTATATGCAAGTGCTAAAGGAATCATTAAATCTCGGTCTAACTCCTTCTTTGTGCATAACATGTGCCCAATAATAATCTTTTTACTCACAAAACATTTTACTATACAAAATACAACGTATATGCAAAAACCAAACCAAACCGTTGAACTCGTTGCAGTGAGGTTTTTCCCCTACTGTCGTGCACAGGGTAGTGTAGCTATTTCAACACCACCCTTAATAGGGCTACAGGCATCACTGGTTTACCAGTACTGTCTTGTTGCCACAATGCTTTAGAAGGGTTTGAAGAACACCCTCTACGCGTCCACAACTTTTTCTTATCTTGAGGCACTTCTCCTTAAGTCATTATTCATTCAAATTTAAACATTTATCACAATAATTCAACATATTCAACATCATCATACTTGCATCCACTTCTAAACATTTCAAGTAACATACCTAATTCAATCCATACAACACATTCCCTTTCTTCTCTATTTTTCTAATTTTCATATAAATAAAAATCTACCCGTTTAATATGAACTGTGCATGTTACATCTGCAAGGGCTATTGGGAGTTGTAGTTCTCTAAGGTGTCTGCCCAATAAGAATACGTGCCGCACCAGAGAGCTGCCCTCTTATAAGTGGTATCTTCCCTTTTTCCAATGTGTTAAGCCTACATGAACCGTTGACGTCACTATACACCGTTACTTACTGGTCTGCATACTTCTCAAGCGCGACAATCAGCGCCACTAATTCTGCAGCCTCTGCCAAAAAAGAGAGATGATAGTCATACACTGGACACTACTTCAAACTCTCCTTTGGCTTTTTGCTTTACCCCAGTGGATCCCCTATATCTTTGCCCATTCATCAATTCTTAAATGCATTTTCCTTAACCCTTGGTATAAAGTTACCAACTCAATCATATGAGTGTTCACCCTCTGCCGGTGATTTCAATATAAACATGGCAGGGTTCATTACTCTACACTTAATCTTTTTAATCACTACACTCAATATAATCACCCCATAATCAGATCCTTCTGAGATGTCAATGCGCCTTTAGGCTCTTCCTTCATAGCGAATAATACATATTCAATAGTAAACGTCATAAAACATCTCATTATTATACTGACAGTCCTAATAGTGAAGGCGGTAATTGTCAAAAATTGTTCATATTGAACATGGCCCCATACTTCTGGATCTAAAATCCTTTCAAAAATACACAAAAACAATGTAAATCCTTTATAATAAACCTTTTTAATTCTATCAATACTCCTCATGTGGCTATCCTTAATAAACATACCATAATACATTCATTCTCATTTAATCAATACATTCTTAATAAAAAACATTCTACGCCTTTGTCTAATAACAAAAATTAAAAATCGTCATACTTAATTTTGTCATTTAATTTTACCCCAATATATAAACCTTTATCTGTCTTAAACACAACAAAAAATGACCCAAACATGTCTCTCTCCTATACATGGGTATGTTAAATCCGTGTATATGCTCTTTTATGTCTTCATAAGTGACTTACTGTGTCTGAAAATGTTACTGCACCCTCGGCGCTTGTCTACTGCACCTTCTGATTCTGGACAAACTCAGCTTCATTTTATTGCTAATCCTTCTTCTCATTATCGCTGTCTGTTTTAGGCGTGGTGGGTGGAGCAGAAGGCTCCTAACCCCCCTTTGTACATATATTTAACTATTTAATCACTAGGAGGCGACTCATCTTTTACCTCCTGATCTATATTTTTAAAGGCGCTAGCTCGCAAGTCGCTTGTCTAACTTTTTTCTTGCATATGCATCGTGCAAATGTATCGTCATGCACTGCGGAACTGATTTTAAATGGCAATCCTTCTTGCGATTATGACATACATTTCTCATCTGCGGTTCCTTTACCTTATTCCTCAGTGTATTATCTATGCTTAAATGTGTGTATTCTGAGCAATGTATAAGCAGAGTAATATCCTCCATACTCACCGTTTATTCTTTGCAAAATTCAACATTGCTTATTCAATGGAAAACAACATAATATAAGCGTGCACCATCGTTGCAGGCTCTAAACCCTCTACTTGTCACATTTTTTACTTTAATCTGCTAAAAAACATCATGAATACAAATTCATTTTTTTAAATACACGCTTAGTTCCTCAATCTCGCATTGCTCCTCTTTATTTGAATCAACTTCATCTACTATTTCGTCATCATTACTCAATCACATAAAACAAACAAACAGACGTACTCGGCCAGCCACATGCATTTTGTCTTCTCTCATAAAACTCATTTTACCCCTAAATAATACTCCATACGGAGTGTGAACAGACCTCATTAGGTTCGTCTTTAACCAAACCCGTCTCCTATGGCTTCCTCTATGGGATTTTAGGTGCTGTTTCTTCTGTTACACTGTTTAAAGCGCACGCACTGGGTATACTCTTTATCGTGGCTCCTCCTCACGATACTTCTTAAATTGCTTGGCCTACCCGCAAGTCAATTTCTACTCATTTTTAACACTCATCGTTCCTCAAGTTACATCATCCCTACCTCCCTCCGTTACATATTTCCCCCTTATCGTTCTGTTTACCCACTGCCCATTCACTCTTTTACCCCCTCGCAAAATGTTTTACTCCCCATTTGTGTTTTTTCAGCTTCCGATTCTCGGGATTGCATGCCTCTTCAGTAGCCTCTTCCAACCGTCCATTCATTGAGATGCCTGTAGACACCAGGAGAGGTATTCGTGGAAACCAGGGGTCCCGTCTTACCCTAGCTTGTCCAAGTCTTATTTTACTCTAAAACCGCTATCTACAGGGAGCTTCACCTCCTTGCAGCCAAATGGCAGAGCTTGTGTGATATTGCCGGGACCCCAAAGCTTACTTTTCTCAATGGGTATATCTAACTATCAAATCTCTGCTACCACGTGAACTGAGGTTTCTTCTCAGCCCTTTAAGATGTGTTAACAATACCTTAGAGATGGATGGTGGATGCAGAGTTTACTCAAACATCAATAATAGAAACAACTCAGGTAGTTGGCAAAAGATACTGTTTTATTATCAATTATATAAAACAGAGAGTACAACTGACATCAACAGACATCCCTCATCATGATCTCTCTCTCGACCTCTCAAAGCATTTCATAAAAAATTACATTCGTATAGTAAAAAATCGTCATAGGTGACGTTTAACCTGCATATTACTAACGACATCCTACTTGGCAAACTACAAAAACCTAATGGTGAGAGTGATAGGTTCTACAAGCATCATCTAGATATAGGATCCATGTTCGTTTAGGGCAGTGGAAGATAATGCTTTGTTTCTTAACATCAGGTGGGGCAACTAAGCCCTTCCCTTAAAATATGTCACTATGAGCGTCACTTAGTATACGACGTCTAATTGGCTACACAACTATAGGACCCTTGATCATGCGGTCCTCTATCATTGGTTACTTTCCAACCTCTGACAATACCCTCCCAACCTACGTTGTCAGAAAGCAGGCTGAAAGTCCAGGTGCAGATGAGCTCATCTTAACCATAGCTTCACACCAATTGGCATATCCATCCATCATCACCTCAGTGGTCCACTGTCATTTAGGTCTTTGAACTCGGCCCTGAACATTTTTTTGGCTACGGGGAATTCAGGGGAGTGAAGGCACGCTCTGCCCTCATGCGTAGGTGTGACCATCATGCTCGTCCAACTTCTTCTCCCCACATGACTAAAGACCACAAAATTAGCTTTCAGTGTATTAAAATACTATTCTTTAATAGACCTCTGACGTCTTCTTGTTTTTGCCCATTCCTTCTGAACAGGAGCTTTGTACTTTCACACGATTTTGTATCCAATGTCAGCTCACCCCCATCTGATATGGCCTTGGCTTCTTGGCTCATCCAACCTCGCCTTTCTGAGTTTCACCCGTGTTAATTCACTTGTTTTCTAACTGCGCCATACTTGGAAACTCGAAAAAGCGGCCTTCCTTCTTTTGCTCAGCACTGCTATTGTACGTGGTGAAAACATCCATCTTCTACTGACTTCAATATATATATGCATATGTTCATGTTGGTGCATGCCGCAATCTATTCACTATTTAGCTAGCCTTTAAGAATACTTCATCTGCTTGCGTTTCTTTGCATGCGTATACGTGTGAAATTGCTTGATCTCTTCATTATGTCTGCAGCATACGTTTCTTCATCTTGATCCCAAGATGTCATTCATCTCGATATTTTCTTGATGCCTTATAGAATCGTCTACATTCTCTTGTCCCTGCATATCTTCCCTTATACGTCAGCTTTACTCTGTATGACGGTGATGGTGATGACGTCACCATTCATCTTCATCATTTAACCATCCTGTTTCTTCTGGAATTTCATTCAGATGACCATCATATTGTCTCGTATGCAGGTATGGTTTCCTCAATGGGAACCTTGCCTCCCAGAATCTCCTAGGTATCGGTATGTAAGAGGATTCAATTCAGCACTACAGCTAAGTTAACGCCTAGTCTAGAATACTGAATGAAAACCCTTATTGATATATCTTTAGGTCCAGTTCATGCGTTCTGGATGACTACCCCTATATAACACCCCTCTCTTGGAATCCCCCTGACCCCACTGAGCCAAGAAGTAGTTCTGTTTTGCAAGTTTAAAAGGTTTATTTGATAATGTAACAATAGATATATAGATCACACTTATAATAAATTAATAATTGAATATCACCCTTAATCTAATATGATAAAGATTAACAACGGAGAATCGGGCACTAGCACACTTCTTATAATCACCAATGAGTTGACATGAAATGGATAAGGTAGCACACTGGTAAATAGGAACAAAAGTATAATGTGGTAGAGGATGCTTTATGTAAGCTCAGGTGGATGCAATATTCAATGAATGCAGTACAGAAAATACTCAATATGATTTCAACCAAACAATGTAATCACTTTTCTCTGGCAATCCACTCCCCCCCTCTTTATGCAATGCAAGGGAATGGGAGGAAAGCACGCAGTTCTCAAAAATGCAATCAATGTAATCAGTTCACCCCAGCAAGCTTACACCACAGAAAACAGATAGGAGTTTTGAAAACACAGGCCCAAATGCTTTTATATGTGTTAGCAATGGATGAGAAATATGCTGGAAATGCTGTTAATTCCCTTTCAGAGGTTCAGGGTGAGTGGTATCTAGTTAATATTAGTCCAGGCTCACACTAGCAATGATGCAGGGATAGTTAGCAGGTTAAACGAATTTCTGGCAAATGGAAGGCAAGCAGCAGCTGATTTTACATGTGGAGAAATTTGCAAATCGCGGTAAAATTCGCGGATGCGCCGAGCGCTATTACAGAGGAACCACAAGGACTATCTCTATCGTTTTGGGGTCATAGGAAAGCCTAGGATCTCAGCTTCAAAATGAAAGTTACTGCAAGTCTCTAGCACAAACGGTCGCGGAGATATGAGCGATTAAATAAAGGTCGTTTTTGGTTTTGCACATTTTAAAGTTCAAAATGACAAGTGGCAGATTTTGCAGCTAAAATGACAGGTGACAGCTAGGAGGCAGTTCTACTTAGGTTAAATAGATTGAATTATATGATTTTAACTAGGAGATTGGTTCTGCACAGTTTTCTAGGTACTCACACTATATTCTTGAGTGAAATGAGCCTCATCACGGATCTGGTCAGGGTTTTAAATTCGCCTCTGGTCCCTGCACTTCACAGTGATCTGGGTCAGCTCTCTCTGGTTCTCTGGTCTGGGTCTCTAGTTCTGGATTTGAAGTCTCTATGTGGCTCTCTGAAGGTTGATGGAGGTAAAGTATGGATTTTTCCGGCAGAGCGTCCCGCTGCAGATGGATTTGGAAGTCCCTATCTGTCCTGTCTGTCTGCTTTTATGTGTTTAGAATGTGGGTGTGTTCTAGCATCACTGACCCTACCTCTCTCTCAGCTTCTAATTGGTCAAACTTCCATTTCTTATTTGATTGGGGAATGAACTGTGAGTCAGAGGGATGTCATTTTATGGCTTGCAGATAGGACACTCCTCTGTCAGATTGCACACATTCTATATTTGATAATAAAAGACATATTTCAGAGTTACACAGTTGTTTGAAATTACATATACATGGTGTGGCTGAATTTAGCCATGTCTCTGTCCAAATCTGCTGTTTCTAAGAGCTTGTATTCAGAAATGGCAGATATTTCACTTTTTAACTGATTTTTCAATTTCTGACATTGACCCAACTTTACATACATGTGTGCAGGGAGTATGGACATTAACTGAAGAAGTTTCAGATTTTTAACATGCATACAGTTAGAGTAATATCCATTTTTCCGCTAAAACCCCCCTGAACATGCCACCGGGTCGAAAAACCTCTTAAAATGTGGGCAGAAAAATCACAAGAATTATGGTATCATTTATAAAATTTTCACATCTCCGCTCTATGAGTTATTCATCTTTTTAAAGTTATGTTCTGGCTCCAAAGGGGTGTGGTTTCCCAGGTCACATGGTATAGAAACCAGTCTTTCCAGTTTCTGCCAAGCCAGCTTGCTCTCACAGGCAGTGCTCCTCCCAGCTCCTGCCAAGAGGAAGCTACATTTTACGACTGCGGTAATAAAAACCTTTGCCTGAGTGAAGAGGGCTTTGTTCACTCTCTTGCAGAGCACAGGTAATTCAATTATCAGATAGATGACATATCCTTAGTGTGGGCAGCAAAAGGAAGGTTGGCCTGGGAACACAGTGGTGACTCAAATTTCACTCCTGATGGGGGTAGTTGCCAGGCAGAATCAAGTTCCTTAAGCCAGACTTTCAGCTACTGTCATGTTATTTGTTGCTTTTTAAATTAACTTGCAATTTTACACATGCAGCTAGAATGCTGATTCTAAGTGCAAAACTATGACATTTAAACAATTGCAACCTATGTGACACTCAAAAGTAGGTCACTCAGTCAATTTAAACATTTAGATTTTTTTTTTTAGTGTCTTTCAATCCAGTGAACTTAAACTGCTGAAATCCACAGCGCAGCCAGTCTTGTTATAAACCTTGTCTTATGATCTTCATTTCCCAGATTTTGTAGGCACACAACACTCCATTCTACCAAATGTCTGCTGGTGTCCAGTGAGTATTTTGCACATATTGCAATGTTTGAAAATAGGCATTTTGACTTGCCTTCAGGGAAACAGAGTGGTTTTAAAACGCCGGCTTTTGGATAGTGGTGAGTACTGGTACTGCACCCATTTTTGGGATTTAAGAAATGAATTCCCCACAATTCTAGGTTGCATTTGGCAATCAGCATTTCCATTCCCAATGGTTTCAGACTACTGTGCGGGTAGTCCAATGGTGGTTTTAAAGCGCTTTGAAGCTAACCGGCGCTACTGTTTTTCCTTTGGCAACCCATTTCCCTCATGGCAACCCGGCCTTTCATTCTCGCACTGGTGGGTGGAAAGTGAGGCAACCATTTTAGTGTGCGCACAAACTGCGCAGCTTTCCTGGATTTCGGCGCACATGTGGGTTTTCCGCCATCTTGAATTTTCTAAGCCCACAGCACCAAATGTTGTGGCATGATAGCTTAAACGTGGGTCAGGACACCCAACAAGCCCCCCCACGTGACTGCCCCTTGAATTTGAGTCGATGGGGAGTCGCGTGCACAAGGGTTTTGACCCATGCACCGGTCTGTCCGCATAATCTTCTTCCTCTTCTGTAGATGGCACAGTTCAGCATCTTCTTCTCCATCCGGTACTGATCGATGGTTCTCCTCGCCGGTCCTGATGGGAATATTGGGCGGTCCACTGGGCCCATTGAATCTTCGTTCCCGGTCTCCGGATCGCCCTCCTCGGCCCGTCTTCAGGTTTTCTTTCTCCTAGGACGACAAAGGAAGAGCGGCAATACCTACTCATAGACGTTTTTCCACCACTGTTGAGATAGTGGGGCAGCATATGCATTTCATCATGACGAAACATTACATTCTTATTTTGATAAAAAAAACAGTATAACTAAGAGACAGTTTCATGCAAATCACAATATTTTAGAGACTAGATGTGGTATGTTTTATGGTTGGAACTGAATTAGTCTGAGACAGTACCCGCTAGGATTCCAGAGGATTCCTCCAGTTGTTGCAGAGTGTGCCTGGGATGGCAACATTTCAACTGGTTTATGTGGACCCACTTGTCTTCCCCCTCTGCCGAACCGCCTTTGGGGATGCGGATCTTGTAGGCCACAGGGGAGATCTTATCGACGATCTCAAAGGGTCCCTTCCATGTAGGCAAAAATTTGCGCTGCTTGGCCTGGTTCCTTTGGAAGTTGTATAGATAGACCCGGTCTCCCACCTGATATTCCTTCCTGGAAGTTTTCAGGTCATAATGGGTCTTCATGCTATCAGCCGATCTTTCTAGATTCCGCTGAGCATAAGCAAAAGCATGTTGGAGGTGTTTCCTTAAATTCTCTACATACTCATGAGTAGTGGAGGCATTTATCAGTGTCTGCTCTTGGGTCCTATAGAGCAAATGCTGAGGAAGCACCATCTTGCGCCCAGTCATCAACTCAAATGGTGACATTTTGGTTGCAGATGAAGGGGTAGATCTGATAGCCATTAGGACCAGAGGTAATCGGATATCCCAACTTGGCCCAGAATCTGCCACAAACTTCTTTAAGATGCTCACAATTGTCCGGTTATATCTCTCTACTGCCCCAGAAGAAGCTGGTCTATAAGCAATATGCAACTTCCTTTTGACCCCCAGTATCTCCCACATCTTTGTCATTACTTCACTGGTGAAGTGGCTACCTCTGTCTGACTCAATCCTTTGAGGTAGACCAAAACGGGAAAAGATGTGGTTAATCATCAAGGCAGCTGCAGTTTCTGCCTTGCAATTTGGGGCTGGGAGACATTCCACCCACTTGGTAAACAAGCATGTCACAGTCAACATGTACTTATTCCCCCTAGCCGGGCGAATCACAGGGCCTACAAAGTCGATTTGTAAATCTGACCATGGCAGTGTCATTCCCCTCTTTTGTAAAGGCGCCCGGTGCGTAAGGGATGATGGCTGAAATTGTGCACACACAAGACACCCCTTCAAGTATTGGTCGAGGTCCTGCCCCATGTGTGGCCAGTATGCAACCTCTCTTAAGATTTCCAATGTTGTGTGAAACCCCCTATGACCGGCGGTGGCCGCATCATGGGCGTGACTTAACATCAGGCTTCGGAATGAGGTAGGAACCACCCACTGATCGTGGCCAGCTTTGGATTTCCTTACCAACAAACCGTCTTGGATTCGGAACATTTTTGGACATTTCATCAACACTCTTAGGTCCTCTTTCCCAATGTAATCGGTATCCGTCAGGGGAAAGTTCTCAGGGTCCTCAAGGTGTTGGTAAAATTTACCAATTATTGGATCGCCCTTCTGAGCGGTAATCAAATCAGCATCAGGGGTCTCCTTGCTCCATTGTGCAATTGAGAGGTCGTTGTGAGCATTTGTCTGGGACCTAGTGATGGCAGTGACCTGGATTTCCCCCAACAGGGACTCAATCTCAATTAGATCCCCTTGGATGGCCCCGGTTTTGGCCAGCTGATCAGCTAAGTCGTTTCCAGTTTTGTCTGGTCCCTCTACTTTGGAATGACCCTTGATCTTTTTCCAATAGATGGTCATCTCATTCGATGTGACCAGATCATCAATGTTTTGGATCAACTTCCCATGTTTCAAGGGTTTGTTGTTAGCACATAACATGCCTCTGGTTTTCCAATTAACCAGGTGCTCCACGAACCCGTTCCGTACATAATCCGAATCTGTGATTATGACCAGTTCGTGGAGTTGATGCTGGACAGCAGTGAGGATGGCCTGATGCACAGCCATCAATTCTGCCACCTGACTACTTCGGGGACCAATTTTGTATCCAGCGGAGGGTTCTGGGGACTCATTCACCCATGCATTCCCTACGCCGGCCACCAGTTCTTTCTCCCCGTCGTTGTCAACATGGTAAGAGCATCCATCCACATAGACAGTGGGCATTCCCTCACACTTGTCCTCTTCAAAGACTTTGTGGGGGGAATTAAGGTATGCCTCCATGTTGTCCTTTATTTTTAGACTTTCGTCCTCGAGACAGTTTTCTCTGGCACAATCATGCAAGTCAGCCAGACCTTGCGCGAGTGGACTCTTCTTGTTTTGGCCATATCTGACCTCCACAGGAAAGCCTTGCATTGACAGAATCCAGGAAGTAATTCGGGAATTACTCACATTTCCGGCCCGGATTCTGTCACTTTGGAGATATTGTAGAGGCTGATGTGGAGTCTCCACTATGATGTGTTCCCCCTGGATAAACGGGCGGTAATTCTTCAATGCCCACACCGTTGCCAGGAGTGCCATCTCACAATCGTTGAATTTTTCCTCCACAGAGGATAAAGTTTTGCTCGCATAGGAGATTACTTTATTGACCTTGTCATGCTTTTGATATAATACTGCCGTCAAGCACGCATTAGAGAACCCTGTCTCCAGGAAGAACTCCTTGTTTCTGACCGGGTAAGCTAGGCAAGGCGCTTGTGAGAGGCTTCTTTTGAGTTGTTTTACTGCCTCGGCTTGTTCTGGACCCCATTCCCACTTGACCCCCCCCCCCTTCAGGAGATGAATCAGGGGTCTGGTGATCTCTGCGTAGCCCTCAATGAACTTTCTGCTGTAATTAGTCAGTCCAAGGAGGCTCCTTAATTCCCGCAGAGTTGTGGGGTCTTTCAGTTTCTGAAGTGCTTCCACTTTCTTTTCCTGGGGACAGAGGCCCTGAGGAGTAATCTCATGCCCCAAGAAATTAACACGGGTTCTACACCACTGTGCTTTCTGAAAGGAAAGTTTTGCTCCGGCGGCCCTCAACTGTGTCAGAACATAACGGATCTCCGCTATGTGTTCCTCCACAGATGAACTTTTGATGAGGACATCATCTACATAAGCCAGGTTACCCCTCGCACCCAGGTCGGGCATGGCCTTATGTAGGAAAATGTTGAATTCATTGCCGGAGTTGAGGTATCCGAAGGGAGTCCGGGTCCATGTGTACTGCTGGCCCCCAAAGGTAAAAGCCAGTTTGTATTGGTCCTCCCTGCTGACAGGCACGGTCCAGTATCCATTGGTCAGGTCGATTGCGGTGAATACCTGTGACCCCTGGATCTGGGCCAGCCCTTGGTCAATGTAGGGCAGAGGCCATCGGGAAGTATGGACCCGTTTGTTGAGCTCCCTAAGGTCGGCGCAGAGTCCCCACTGGCCGTTTGGCTTCAATATTCCCAGCACCGGATTATTGAAGGTGCTGTGGACGGGACGGATTATTCCCCGGGACTCAAGGTTCTTAATTATTTCGGTAAGGGACTCCATTGATGCGAGAGGCAAGCGATATTGCTTCACAAACACAGGAGTCATGCCAGGGTCCGTGGGGATTGTTGTTGTGTGGATGTCAGTGCGACCACAGTCATATGAGTCTACCGCAAAGAGATCTTGGAAATCCAAGAAAACTTGTTTCAACTTTTGCTTTTGTTCCAGAGTCACACAGGCATCAGCTAGGTTGACTCTCTCTTCCACCATCTGCCTGAAGCCTGGAAAGACTTCTGGTTTGGCTATTTCAGCGGCCTCCTCCAGCTGGGTGGAGAAGTCCCTGGTCAGAGTGCTGATTTGGACCGGAGGCTTCAGGTGGGCAAGGCAGCCTTCATGAACCTGGAAAATCACCTCCTCCCTCCTGAAGTCACAAGTCACATCTTCCTTACCATAGGGGCAGGAAGTGTACACCAGGAAGTTCCCCCCATGCCGGGTAAAAATCCTGTCTGGTGTTGTATTGTCATCACTGTCACTGTCAAAACAGTCCTTGGGGATTGGTCCTAACAGTTCGTTACCTAAATCCATGGAAAAATGTCGGTCATCAACCGCCATTCCAATAATGGTGCCTGCGGCTAGAGTAACACTCTTTAAGTCGCTGTTATCCACCTCTATTGGAATGGTGTCATGTTCTAGGTTGACTAATGGAGTTGGGTTTACCCCCAACCCTTGCTGTTGGAGAGAAGCATTTAGATGTATGTAAGCATCAGGGTTTTTCAACTCTTGTCCCCTTTTAACTTTCACTTCCAGGGAGAATTGTCGAGTCCTTTCTGGGATGGTGACTTCCTCTTTTACCTGAATTTCTACTGCATAAGGTAGCAATTGAGCTGACCTAAATGCTTTTTCTGGATCATCAAAGCCCATGGGATTATCCGCTAATCGGGACCAAGCTTTGAAGTTTATTAGGTCCAAACTAATGGCAAAGCGATTGAGAATGTCACTGCCTAAGTAAAAGGCGGCAGGGACGTCTCGCACGACCCAACAATTGTGGACTATGCTCTTGTTGCCAATGGAGATTTTGAGCATACACCTGCTTGGCAGGAGATGTTTGGAATTAGGTGCTTCCAGGTCCATTTCCCATTTGTCTATCAGTTTGAAGGTGGGAATGGCTGGATCTTTTGGGAGTTGGCGGAACATGGCTTCGCTGATGAAGCTCTTACCGTTGTTCACACACACTCGAGCGAGAACAGAGTCCTTCCCATCATTTAACTGAACAGGGATGAACAACTGCTCTCCAATTTGCTGAATCTCAGCCAGGCACTGAGCTGATTTCACATCTTTCTGGACTATAGGAGTGTGAGTTTCTGATTGTGGATTAGTATAGAATCTCAGGGTGTTTCCTTCCAGCGTGGAATACCACCTTAAATTGGAAGGAAGGTTGATTTTCAGAAATAGAGAGGACCCCCCATCACCAGTCTGTTGTCCTACCGCTATTACTGTCATGTCTGGAATCTGGTTGTTCTGGAAGTGAAATTCTACTTGTTCAGATTTTTGTTCAACCATGTGGCAGGTGCCGTTTAAACTAACATGGTTAACACTCCGTTTTAATTTTATTGGTCGGCTAGTCTGGGTCCAGAGGACCTTGTTTACGCAATCTATTAGGGGTGACAACCTTCTCAGGAGGTCATTCCCTAGTAAACAAGGGGTGCCCTCTGGGGTCACAACTATGACCGGGTGTTTCAACTTGTGTCGCCCGATCTTAATGTCCAAGTCTGCAGTCCCCTCAACGGGAATTTCCTTCCCGTCAAAGTTCTGCAGTTGTCCAGGAAGAGAGGTGAGAGGAATTTGGTAATTCTCTCCCCTTCCTGCATTCAGTTCGTCAAAGGCCCTTCTGGACAGAAGGGTAGCTTGAGATCCAGTGTCCACCAGTGCCGAGATTGTACCCTGCCCCTGTACTTGTACCGGTGCATAATATCTTCCCTCCTTCTCCTCAAGGGGGCACAGATAATGTACATTTTTGGACAACTGGTGGGCTAATTTTCTGGTTTTGGACATCGCTAGCGAAGAGATTTGGGCAGAATTCTGTGGAGAGGCTTGGGAATCTGAAAGAAAAAGTTGGCAACTGGAGATCAGAGCCATTGTGGGTTCCCCTGGTTCCGGTTCTGGGCCGCCCCCCCCTTTTTGGAGGCAGTCCCCAGGATGGGTTTGAACCAGGAGATTTTCTTGCGGTTGGTTCTGGGATGAGATGGTGGGCGGCGGTAGCTCAGTCTCCACATCTCCCCAGTCTGGATTTGCAACCCTAGGGACCCATTTTTCTTTGGGAGGAGTTCCCCCCTCTCTGAAGGAGAAGATCCTTTTCCCAGGATCCTCTGAGGATCCCTCTCCCTCAAATTGGAAGATCTGTACCTCCTCCTCAAATTGAGTCTGTTTGGGTCTTTTGTTTCTCCTACCCCCCCTCTGCTCCTTAGGAGGCAGACTTTCAGGGGCAAGAGATTTTGTTTCCGGTTCCTGGGTTTCCAGGGGCTGTTTACAAGTGAGGAAGGAAGCTTCCTCCAAGGCTTTACACCCCCCTTCCCTTTGTGCCTCCTCCCTGGGAACCGGTGAGTTATCGGGGTGCTGCCCCCGTCATTGTTCTGGAGCACCAGGTCCAGAGTTGGGTGCGTTCTGCGCCGGCACGCCCATCTGAGGGTTCTGCTGAGCCCTCAGTATGTGACCCAGATCCCGCGCCATGTTTTGAACCTGGCGCTCTAACTGGGAAACCCGCTCAGGCTGATACGGGGCCCTGTTTTCTCCCCTGGGCTGATCCCGGGAAGGGTAGCTGTCCCTCCTCTGGTAATACCCCGGGTTGGGAAGATTTGGGTACCCCTCCACCCTTGGCCTCCCCTCTCCCGGATTCAGTGGTCTGGGCTCAGGGAATTGGGGAAAGAAGGATGGATGGTTTTGGGGCTGGAAGTCGGGTGGATATCTGGGGAAAAAGTTCTGCCCAGGGTTTGGTAAATTTCTGCCCTCCTGTGGGAAGTTTGGAGGGAAGTTCCCTGGGTTAGGTGCTTGTCTGGATCCCCCCCCTTGGGCTGGAGGAGTCCACACATAACCCTGGATGGGTCGATTTCCCTTGTAACGGGGACTTACATAATCAGGAGAGCGAGGGACCCCATTTGTGGGGCTGCCTCCTTGGCTCCCTGTCTGTTACTGACCCGAGGACCTCCTGGGCCTAGCATTATTAGGTGCAGGCAGGTTTTTAGGCCCCCCCATCTCCAAATCCAAAACGGGGGTGACCTTTACCTCTGCCACCTTGGCAGCAGCAGGGGTGCTGTTGGCTTTGGGGTTTTTCTGGGCATTGCTTTTATTTTCTATGGGCTTCTGCACCTCATAGATCCGGGTAGCCTGTTCAATGACCCAGTCTAAAGATCTTTTCTCATGAAAATCCCTCACGAGCTGGGTCATGATATATTTGGGCAAGGCATGGAAAAACGTATTTATAAACTCTCTACTATCTGTGCGCACCCTTCTTGTGGTCTGTGCAAAAGCACGCTTTAACTCCTGCACAAATTCTTGTGGGGCCTGATCCTCCCCACATTGCAAATTGTAGGCTGCCTTGCGAGCCTCTTGAGGATTTCTGTGAACAGAAAAATGTTTCAGGATGGCCGCCTTATAGGTGGACCATCTTAAATGATTTTGGTCCTCCAGCCCCGCAAAGAAACTGGAGTATTCCGGGGAGAAGGTCCACTTTACATATTGAATGCAGCTTTGGCTGTTCTTCAAATGGAAAGTCTCCATCATTTGTTCAAACAACTCTAAGTGCTCCCAAACAGAATACTTAGCGTTCTTATGGTAAGGCGTGATGACGCTCCTGATCGCCTTAATCTGCTTTAAGGGGTCCTTAAGCAAGGCCCTTTTTGCCTTATTGGCCTTTTTGGTTCGGGTAACCCTTGTCCATTCTTCCTCGGACTCAGAGGCACTGCTCCCAGAGGTTCCCGTCTGTTCTTCCAGGTTTTCCCGGATTCTGCGAGCCTGGGAATGGTATCCTGTTCTACCTTTTCCTGTTGCAGCACATCCATATCCTTCTTTATTTTAATGATGTGCTGCCTACTATCATCTTCTGACTCCTGGCTCCTCTGCAGCCTCTGCTCAGAAGAGTCCAGATCAGATTGGGCCTTCTGTAATGCCATCTGTTGCCTATTTGCCAGATTTTGGCTTTCAGCACATCTATCCTGCATGTCTCCCATATATAGGTACAGGTATGCTGCTATCCTGGCAATCTTATTGTGTTCCTCTTTGGCTTTAGGAGCCATATATAGTTCACTCAGGGCCACATGTAAGGGACCCTGATCTCTATATATATCTGACCCTGTTTCAGTGACCTGTTGTGTGATGGCCTGCAACCACACATCCTGGCCCTGTTCGGTCCATTCACCTCTCACAAATAGCTTATGCAAGAGGTGCTCTCTGGCTATTTTCATGTCTACTAAGGTCGTCATTCTAGAGATTGGTCTCTGTCCTGACTTACAGAAGTTTGTATTTTATTTTTGCAGAACAGAACTTTTCTTGGAGTGTCCCTTTTGAGGAATGCTTCACAGCGTAATGCAGCGTGGTGATCCGACCGGATGTATGTATCCCGTCAGTTAGCACACTGTATTAAGCTGCACAAGTGGTATTCTAACCCAAACGTCCGGCTCGAGCCCCCAATTTGTAAGAGGATTCAATTCAGCACTACAGCTAAGTTAATGCCTAGTCTAGAATACTGAATGAAAACCCTTATTGATATATCTTTAGGTCCAGTTCATGCGTTCTGGATGACTACCCCTATATAACACCCCTCTCTTGGAATCCCCCTGACCCCACTGAGCCAAGAAGTAGTTCTGTTTTGCAAGTTTAAAAGGTTTATTTGATAATTTAACAATAGATATATAGATCACACTTATAATAAATTAATAATTGAATATCACCCTTAATCTAATATGATAAAGATTAACAACGGAGAATCGGGCACTAGCACACTTCTTATAATCACCAATGAGTTGACATGAAATGGATAAGGTAGCACACTGGTAAATAGGAACAAAAGTATAATGTGGTAGAGGATGCTTTATGTAAGCTCAGGTGGATGCAATATTCAATGAATGCAGTACAGAAAATACTCAATATGATTTCAACCAAACAATGTAATCACTTTTCTCTGGCAATCCACTCCCCCCCTCTTTATGCAATGCAAGGGAATGGGAGGAAAGCACGCAGTTCTCAAAAATGCAATCAATGTAATCAGTTCACCCCAGCAAGCTTACACCACAGAAAACAGATAGGAGTTTTGAAAACACAGGCCCAAATGCTTTTATATGTGTTAGCAATGGATGAGAAATATGCTGGAAATGCTGTTAATTCCCTTTCAGAGGTTCAGGGTGAGTGGTATCTAGTTAATATTAGTCCAGGCTCACACTAGCAATGATGCAGGGATAGTTAGCAGGTTAAACGAATTTCTGGCAAATGGAAGGCAAGCAGCAGCTGATTTTACATGTGGAGAAATTTGCAAATCGCGGTAAAATTCGCGGATGCGCCGAGCGCTATTACAGAGGAACCACAAGGACTATCTCTATCGTTTTGGGGTCATAGGAAAGCCTAGGATCTCAGCTTCAAAATGAAAGTTACTGCAAGTCTCTAGCACAAACGGTCGCGGAGATATGAGCGATTAAATAAAGGTCGTTTTTGGTTTTGCACATTTTAAAGTTCAAAATGACAAGTGGCAGATTTTGCAGCTAAAATGACAGGTGACAGCTAGGAGGCAGTTCTACTTAGGTTAAATAGATTGAATTATATGATTTTAACTAGGAGATTGGTTCTGCACAGTTTTCTAGGTACTCACACTATATTCTTGAGTGAAATGAGCCTCATCACGGATCTGGTCAGGGTTTTAAATTCGCCTCTGGTCCCTGCACTTCACAGTGATCTGGGTCAGCTCTCTCTGGTTCTCTGGTCTGGGTCTCTAGTTCTGGATTTGAAGTCTCTATGTGGCTCTCTGAAGGTTGATGGAGGTAAAGTATGGATTTTTCCGGCAGAGCGTCCCGCTGCAGATGGATTTGGAAGTCCCTATCTGTCCTGTCTGTCTGCTTTTATGTGTTTAGAATGTGGGTGTGTTCTAGCATCACTGACCCTACCTCTCTCTCAGCTTCTAATTGGTCAAACTTCCATTTCTTATTTGATTGGGGAATGAACTGTGAGTCAGAGGGATGTCATTTTATGGCTTGCAGATAGGACACTCCTCTGTCAGATTGCACACATTCTATATTTGATAATAAAAGACATATTTCAGAGTTACACAGTTGTTTGAAATTACATATACATGGTGTGGCTGAATTTAGCCATGTCTCTGTCCAAATCTGCTGTTTCTAAGAGCTTGTATTCAGAAATGGCAGATATTTCACTTTTTAACTGATTTTTCAATTTCTGACATTGACCCAACTTTACATACATGTGTGCAGGGAGTATGGACATTAACTGAAGAAGTTTCAGATTTTTAACATGCATACAGTTAGAGTAATATCCATTTTTCCGCTAAAACCCCCCTGAACATGCCACCGGGTCGAAAAACCTCTTAAAATGTGGGCAGAAAAATCACAAGAATTATGGTATCATTTATAAAATTTTCACATGTCCGCTCTATGAGTTATTCATCTTTTTAAAGTTATGTTCTGGCTCCAAAGGGGTGTGGTTTCCCAGGTCACATGGTATAGAAACCAGTCTTTCCAGTTTCTGCCAAGCCAGCTTGCTCTCACAGGCAGTGCTCCTCCCAGCTCCTGCCAAGAGGAAGCTACATTTTACGACTGCGGTAATAAAAACCTTTGCCTGAGTGAAGAGGGCTTTGTTCACTCTCTTGCAGAGCACAGGTAATTCAATTATCAGATAGATGACATATCCTTAGTGTGGGCAGCAAAAGGAAGGTTGGCCTGGGAACACAGTGGTGACTCAAATTTCACTCCTGATGGGGGTAGTTGCCAGGCAGAATCAAGTTCCTTAAGCCAGACTTTCAGCTACTGTCATGTTATTTGTTGCTTTTTAAATTAACTTGCAATTTTACACATGCAGCTAGAATGCTGATTCTAAGTGCAAAACTATGACATTTAAACAATTGCAACCTATGTGACACTCAAAAGTAGGTCACTCAGTCAATTTAAACATTTAGATTTTTTTTTTTTAGTGTCTTTCAATCCAGTGCAACTTAAACTGCTGAAATCCACAGCGCAGCCAGTCTTGTTATAAACCTTGTCTTATGATCTTCATTTCCCAGATTTTGTAGGCACACAACACTCCATTCTACCAAATGTCTGCTGGTGTCCAGTGAGTATTTTGCACATATTGCAATGTTTGAAAATAGGCATTTTGACTTGCCTTCAGGGAAACAGAGTGGTTTTAAAACGCCGGCTTTTGGATAGTGGTGAGTACTGGTACTGCACCCATTTTTGGGATTTAAGAAATGAATTCCCCACAATTCTAGGTTGCATTTGGCAATCAGCATTTCCATTCCCAATGGTTTCAGACTACTGTGCGGGTAGTCCAATGGTGGTTTTAAAGCGCTTTGAAGCTAACCGGCGCTACTGTTTTTCCTTTGGCAACCCATTTCCCTCATGGCAACCCGGCCTTTCATTCTCGCACTGGTGGGTGGAAAGTGAGGCAACCATTTTAGTGTGCGCACAAACTGCGCAGCTTTCCTGGATTTCGGCGCACATGTGGGTTTTCCGCCATCTTGAATTTTCTAAGCCCACAGCACCAAATGTTGTGGCATGATAGCTTAAACGTGGGTCAGGACACCCAACAGGTATTTTCACTCATACCGCATGTGTTTCACACTCCAGCATCCAACATACAGGAGTTGTGGGCGAGATGCTTGAGGTGGGGGTACTAAGCTCCTTCTCTACAATATCCTTAGTGATACTCCTACTTTATTGTTCCTCAAATGGTCGCACGGTGATGGCAGCTGTGCTGGATCCGTTACGCGCACGGTAATGGCAACTGTGCTGGATCCGTTCTGCATTGCGCATTCCTTTTTCTCTTTATGACACAGATAGAATCTCAATTAAACAGCAACCAATGCGGTATGCTTCATCTATTGGAAACACTTCCCTGTGCGTCATCACACATGTAGAACGTCTGAAGGTCCTTTCCTCTTTAGGCAGCTTCTTCGAACAGTGAAGGCATGGACAATGGCACCGGGATATTCAGTGTGCGTTCCATCCTAACAGCTGCTGTGAAACGCAAAGGGGCCCATTTGGTGCGCGCCACGAACGGTCCCGCAGCCCATGCCCAAAGTCTTACTTCACCTCCAGAGGCCGATCCATCCGCTGGAACGCTATCTGGAGATGGACTACGAATCCCAGAATCCTCCCACAGTGGCGCTCAGTGCTGCGCGGCTTGGGCAGCTTATAAAAACAAAACAGAGTCAGCGTGCACCATACTCTGGCTGTCACTGTAGGTGAAATGGATTTTTTTTCTTTAAACTTTTAACTGTAGAAGCACCAATGCTGGTAGCAAGCATATGCTACCAGAACTTACTTCCAGTTTGTGCTGTGACACTGATCCCAGGGTGGAGGTGCACTGGGTGGGAAATGCTGGTGGGGGCCTACCACCCAGAAGGCTCATGGGGAAAGTCTATGTCCATGCGCTTGGAGAGGATGGATTTATTCACAATATGGGGGAACGGTGGGTCTAACTGCAGCGGCGGCCAGTGATACATAACAAGACTAACTCACATTACAACATAGTGCTGCAATGCTATGGTCAGCGGCGGCGAGGACAGAGTACAAGCAGAGACTACTTGGCCAGGGGCGAGGATCAATTCCAATTGTACAGGAGCAATTTCATCACTTTCCAACTGGGACAAGGCCTCCGCTTTCCAGTACAGGAAGACAAGTTAACAAAATTGAAGAGGGGGGTAAAAACAGGTGCCACCTTGCTTGACAAGAATTGGAACACTTCATTGATGGTAAGGCTTGTAGATTCCAATGGTCTGAGTAAAGAAGTACTTGATGTTTATCTACTTATAGATGATGCCTTCATTCCTGAAAACCAGCCTTAATGGATAACAAATCTTTTTCTTTGACATAATACTTTTGCTAAACTGATTTGAAAAGAAAGCCACTGGATGGAGACTGTTAGTTTGAGGACATCTCTGAGACACAGTAGCCCCTATTGCAATCACTGAAGTGTCTTTCTCCACAAAGAACTGCACCTTCGGATTGGGTGTTCTAAGACAGGGGCAGTGGTAAAGGATGTTTTTGGGACTCAAAGTCTGTTTTCGATTCCTTAAAACAATGAATCAGAACCGATGGTCTAGATAGGCTAGAGGGTAGAGCAGCAATGAAAAGAAAGATTGTATGACATGTCAATAATAATCTAAGAAAGGATTGCAGATCTTTAAAGGAAATGGACAGGGTTACTCTAAGACTACGTTAAGCTGTGTGGTGCTCATCAGGACAGCACAAGAGGTCCGACCAAATTGAAGACTCTCCACTTGTTTTACAGGAAAGAAGCATTTTCCTAATTGATGTACAGTCAAAGTCCTTTTAGCCTTTAAAAAACTGTTTGGACACATTCAGTGTGCAATCGATTACATTCAGATAATATCAGGATATCATCCAGATAAATGATGATGAACTGATTGAGAGGGTCATGGAAGATGTCATTGATGAAGTACTGAAACATTGTTGGAGCTTAGCAAAGCCCAAAAGGCATGACCAAGTACTTGTCTAGCTCATATTTAGTACAGAAGGCCATATTCGACTCTCTGTGCCTCATTCGGACCAGGTTATAAGCACCCTTGAAGTCCAACCTGGTAAAAAGTCATGGTTGAACAGAGTTGAAAAAGTAACACTGAGATGAGCAGGAGTAGATAGTATTTTTCCTTCATTGCCACATTAAGTGCACTGTAATCTGTGCAGTACCATGGGTACCCTTCTTTCTTAAAAAGGAAAAACAGGGGAGAGGGTGTGGGAGACTGGGAATGCCGAATGAATCCACTCTTTAAGGAAGCCACCAGGTACTCTTTTTAACACTTGGTCATCCTTCCCTGTCAAAGGGTGAACTCTCCCAAGGGGTCCTATAATCCCCCTCCATTAATTCACTACAACAGTAATACTCCCCATGTGGAGGTAGGTGTTCCGGCTCTGCCTTACTGAGCACATTGCTGAGGTCTTGGTATTCTGGATACCACTGCAGCCATTTCACGTAAACTAGACAGGGATTGACAAAGACTCACTGTGTCACGACCAGTTGAGAACCAATGTTTTGGCAAAACTGAGAGGTGAAGGGGGCTTTCCTTGTCCTACTAATGCCTGTATTGTGCATTTGCAGCCACGGCACCCTTCGGATTACCCAAAATGTGGTGCTGCAATGAGGTCAAAGGTGATCAGCTTCTGATGATTTTGGGCCATGATCATTTTCAAGGTACTGGTTTGCATGGCAATAGGCAGGCTATCCAGGCCTGACTATCTAAGATTGTACCAGTTTAGCACATCCTTTTGACTCTATGGGGATGACATATTTTTGGGTGAAGGATATGTCCATAAAATGAGCAGACACCCCAGAATCCATTAGTAGAAAGATAGGAATTCAGTATGTTTCTGGATGGTCTAGTTCTACCTACACAGATAGCTTAGGTCATGCTGGGCGCCTATCATCTATCAGACCCCTCAAAGCGTCCCCCACAATGGGCGAGTGATCGAGTTTCTAGGTCACAAGATTGGATGAAATTGCGCACTTTCCCACAATTCAAGAAGATTTTGCCCTCACATTCTTCTCGTAACAAAGGAGCTTGAACACTATCAATTGGCATGACTCGGAAGAATCCTCGTGAAGCCCCGGAATGGGCACTTCTCTCTTTGAAGCGGGCCCCAGGGAAGGAGTATGGCGTTTTCCTTTGTGCTCTGACATGCCGCCAATTCTAGTAATTCTGGATAGGAGGTTGGCACTGTAGGTACTACAGAAACGTCGCCTTCTCATTCATTTGATAGCCATTCATAGAATAATGCTTCTCTTTTTGTTTCGGGCCTGGGAGTTTCAGTTACCAAGTGATTAAACCGGGCTGCATACTGAAGTACTCCTTGAAAACATTCTGTTCATTTAGGCCCTTCTAAATCCTGTGATTAGGCTTGATAGCGGGTATCAAAGACTGTCCTCGTGGTTACCAGTAAAGAGTCATGGAGAAGTAGATCATTAGCCTCTGATCAGTGATTAGCTCAGGTCATGCGATCCCTCCCGAATTCGATCATACAAAGGCCACCTTGGTGGTGGAATCTGGAAAAGCTGTGTGCCTACAAATACAGTCAAGTTTATATTGATTTCCAAAGTTTGGATACGTTTTGTGGAGCCTTGAAAGCATTCAGGTGCGGCTAATGGTAATGCTTGGGGCAAGAGAACGGGAAGAGGCAAGACTTTAGGAGGTACTGTTGGTGACGGGTGGAAGCTGCTCCTCCCTCATCAAACCCAGGGTGTAGGGGTAGTGACTGGGCAATACAGACGTAGATGTGTTTATAGCAGAGCAGACCAGTCCTTCCTCAGCTTCAGGAAAAACACCAAAAACTGGCTCTACACCAATGACCTTTGACACCTGTAGCACTCCGTGCCCAGGACCTTGAGGCTCATTCTAATACTGTAACTATGGGAAAGACTTCTGTATATTGCGCATGCTCGTTTCTCTCACGTGTTACCTCCTTGTGTAAATAATGTAATCAAGACCTGCACTGTATACTTTCCTATTATACCTGCTTCGTATGTAACGTAAAAATTGAACATTTCTTGTAATGTGCCTAGATACCTCTGGGTTTTGAGAGCCATATAAATAAACAAACAAACAAATAAATAATAATAGCAGCATGTGCAGCTGCCATGTCTGCCCTAAATAGAGACAGCTTGTATTAGAGCATTTATAGGATCAGGGGCTCCCTTAATTATGTCACCACAGAGGGGATTGTTGGCTTCTCAGTTTGTCACAGTAGTGAAATGTTCTGCCTTGGGGCAACAGACCTTCATTGTGAACTTGCCACACAGGCCACAGTAACCAGGTCTATACTATATTGGTTTTGCATAATTTAGTGAAGCGCAAATCTGAAAGCACTTTTTGAGTTTCGCTATTGCGTTATATCGTACCATTAGCGAGGTGATTGTGTTCGTTACTCCCCTGCCCATCTGAGTATCTGACTATGATTTGGGCCCCCCAGGCCCTAGGGGGCCACCCGGGGCTTTGCGGGAGGGTGCAGAATAGGAGGAATCCCATAAACCCAAAGCAAATAATGTATGTTTCACGATGCATTCTGGGATCTGTAGTTCCCTCATACCCATTGTGTGAATGGGCCTTCAAACCACAGCATGTGATGTCAATGCACTGGAGCGGCTGAAGTTGTAAAGCACATGTAGTAATGTGGGTGGAGGCATGTGGATCCTGCACAGATGAGGGTGTGTACATGCATGCACAAAATGGATGTCCGACGTTTTTATCCACCGCTCACAGCGTTTGCTCTTTTCCAACCAACTGTTGTTCTTCCTCGTAGCCATGATTGTATTGCCTTTGCTGCAGACCTGAGATCCACATCAATTGAACTGTGTGTGGGGGGCCTATATCCCAGGACCATGCTGTTCCATAGCAGCATGGTATCACACCCGGAAGCAGGGAAGAGGGCACAACAGAGGCGTATGATTCGGTCTGTTTGACATGGAATGCTGTTGCTTCGGGTTGCGGCATATCTGATCTGAGGCTTGGGGAGGCCTCAATACGATATGGGTGCAGTCCAAACCTATGATGAGGACGGGCAAGTGGCATATGGCGCAGTAACGTCCCGAGGTGGCATGCACCATGGCCAGGGAGATGTGCTGGGGAATGCCACAATAGTGGTTGCAACATGCCATGCAGGGTGCCCGCTGTGTGCTGATATGTGCCAGTGGCATAGAAATGCAGGACTGACCCCACTTTTAGGAGTGGTGGAATCACACCTCTCATGTTGATGCCGCTCTGGATCAAGGACCGGTGAGGGTGAGTATTTCGGAGGTGGCAGCCCTGTTGAGGCGACAGAGCGTGGTGATCTGCCATCTAAGTATCAACACAACTTCTCTGCCTTTACCAGGGCGGGTTCAGTGCCTGCTCCCACTGCCCACGCATGTGAAGCTCTATGAGTAGCAGGCGATTGTGCAGCTCAAAGGTCGTGACCGCTGAGGCCTATATGGCCTTGGTAAGGGTTGGAGGAAGGTGTGGGCCTTAAATACCCCTTTGGGACCTGTTGCCTGCGCTTGAGGTTCATCACCTGCGTGCGTTTGCCTTCACCAGTTATGTGTAGGTAAATGCACGCATTATTTGCAGGAATAACTGCCTGTTTTATTTATTTATTTATTCACATTTGTAGAGCGCACAGCAGCCCGTAGGCATCGTGGCGCTGGTTACATAGAGTTTTCTGGCGGCTTTTCCACCTGCAATCAGGAGGGATTGCGCCATGATGGTTGCCACTGACTCCTCCAGAGGAATTATAATGTTGGTTATAATTCCCCAGGAGGAAATAATAACAGAGCAATTTGCGCCAAAAGTAGCCTATTCAGAATACGCCAAAACAATACAAATGGCAGCAATTTCCGTTACCGCCATTTTTCTCTGTTGCTACTTGAATCCTAATGAGGACCCAGGGGTCAAACAGAGTGACAGTTTGGCCATGCATTATAACCAATGAAACACATCCTACCGTACACACAAAGGATATTGGAAAACCCCTCAGTGTTCCTTATGGTGAAACTTGACTTCGGCCTCATTACTTTATTTGGTGACAAAACTCATTGGTGACTTTCAATATTCTTTCAATGGATGATAGGTGGCATTTTAACCCATATATCACTCCATCTCCACTATTAGCCGTGCTCCCTATATTCCCTTCCACACTTGCTCTATTGATCCCACTGCACTATTAGCCATGCTGCCTCATCAGTATTAGCCTTGCTCCCTCTATTCGCTGCCCACTCACTTGCTATATTGATCCCACTGCACTATTACCCATGTTGCCTTGGCAGTATTAGCCGTATTCCCTCTGTTCTCTTCCAGCTCACTTGCTTTACTGATCCTACTGCCCTATTAGCCCTGCAGCCTCGGCAGTATTAGTCGTGATCCCTCTGTTCTCTTCCAGCTCACTTTCTATATTAATCCCACTGCACTATTACGCATGTTGCCTTGGCAGTATTAGCCGTATTCCCTCTGTTCTCTTCCAGCTCACTTGCTTTATTGATCCTACTGCCCTATTAGTCGTGCAGCGTCGGCTGCATTAGTCTTGGGCCTTCTGTTCTCTCCCTGTTCACTTGCTATATTGATCCCACTGCACTATTAGCCATGTTGCCTTAACAGTATTATTAGCCATGCTCTCTCTGTTCTCTTCCCGCTCACTTGCTTTATTGACCCTACTGCAGTATTAGTTGTGCTGCCTCGGCAGTATTAGTGTTGCTGCCTCTGTTCTCTCCCAGTTCACTTGCTATATTGATCCCACTGCACTATTAGCCTTGCAGCCTCAGCAGTATTAGTCGTGCTCTCTCTTTTCCATCCCCATTCACTTGCTATATTGATCCCACTGCACTATTAGCTGTGCTGCATCAGCAGTATTAGCCATGCTGCCTCTGTTCTCTGCCCACTCACTTGCTATATTGATCCCACTGCACTATTAGTCGTGCAGCGTCGGCTGCATTAGTCTTGGGCCTTCTGTTCTCTCCCCGTTCGCTTGCTATAATGATCCCACTGCACTATTAGCCATGCTGCTTCAGTATTAGCCGTGCTCCCACTCTCTCCCCCCCCTCCCTTGCTACTGCCATCCCACTGCACTGCTAACCGTGCTGCCTCGGCAGCAGTCGCCGTGCTCTCTCAGTTCGCCGAGCCCTGCAGGTTTTAGCTGGAGAGCCTTCTAATTTAATCAAGTCCAGTGACACATCTAGAGTATGTTGGCCAGAGTCCTGATTAATTCGGCGCCCGTCACAGCGGCTGTTCTGCTCTGTTTGTCACCACAGTGCCCCAGCCTTCAGGGCCAGGTGCGCCTGCCTCGGAAAGAGGAGGGGGCAAAGAGGCAGTGACAAGCTATGCGGGGGGGGGGGGGAGGATCCGCTGAGGCTCGCGAAAGAATGACAAGCAACATATAAATATATTGGCACTGTCCTTTAAAATGGTAAGGCATGGCAAGTGAAACTTGGACCTTTCCTGGCCCGCCACTGATAGATAACACATAATGAAAGTATGAGGAAAATACATGGCCATCAATTGTGTATTTCCTTTTATACTCAGCTCGACATCTGGATAATGTGTGGCTATTTTCTGGTTCCCGAGTGCGGTCCGAGAACTTTTAGTGCTTTTTGTGTTTCGTTTTACATTTTCGTGGTGACGTTCCACGTTGGACCTGTACCACATACAGTTTTGTTGGCGCAAGGAAAACCTGCCACGTCAAGTTTTTTGTCTTTATTTCATTGTATGAGTGTATTTATTTATTTAAAGTTGATCCCATGCTGGGCTGTATGGGTAGGAATCCGAACAAACAAAATATCTATGTTATGTTATTTGGTGTTATAAATGGCGCCTTCTGTCTGCCACTTTGGGTGCTGTGAGATAAGAGGCTGGAGTGGGCAGTGATAGGGAAGCACGATTGGTGTTGCTAAAAAGGTGGTGTGAGTCAAATCGAAGAAACTGTCCTCTGTTGTGGTGAAGCAACTTTCTTTTAAGAAACCTGTCGTCGTGATGTGTGTTTTGGAGGGTGCAACAGTGTGGGCAGGTTGCAGGTTGGTTGTTCATTGTTTGTTGTGAAAGTTAAAGAGGGTGTGTGAATGCCGGTGTATATGTGCTGTACTTTAAATGTAGAGTAGCGCAAGGTGGAGGATGTGTGCACGAGGCAAAGGGTCTCTTCAGGGTGCTAGTGTAAAAGGACATGGTTGTCAATTATGGTACAGCACAGAGAGTTAGAAGTGAGTGCTGGTATTGGTTGCGCCAGAGCTGAGGCAGAACCCGCATCAGCAACATTTTAATAAGTGCTTGGGTGGGCGGAGTCTACCATGATTCCTTATGGGAATTCAGGACGAACATGTTACTGCGTCAGCCCCGTACCTCAGAGACGACACGGGAAGCCTTGGTATCCGTCCAGGCTGCACACGTGCACTGACTCGCACGTGGCGGGAATTCCCCCTTTATTCCACGCAACGGAGTGATGTCACTCCGCCGTGTGCTTTCTAAAAGCACCAAAACACACTCTTCCTTTTCCATAACAACAACAAATGTTAACTTTACAAAACATAATAACAGGTGTAACACTTATAACAGTATAAACTTCAATGCTGAACAGGTATGTCTATCTGCTTCAGGTGTCCAGCACATATGGCCTCATTATAAGTTTGCCGGTCCGGGAAGCACGGTCCCGGTAAGCATGCCAGTACCATAGTTCCGAGACCAGCAAACTACGAGTTCTGCTTGCGGGTGCAGTTGCGGCGGTCATAACGGCACCCGCGAGCGGAGCATGTCGGATGCACCGGCACTGTTTATAACGGTGCCGGTGCATCCGGCTTCCCCATTCCCATGGGAATGAGGAAGAATCTTTTTCGGCGCCCAGGAATGGGAAAATACCGGGTCCGGCAAGACTGTAATGACCCGGTAATTGCCCATTTCTGGGCGCCAGAAGAAAAAAAAATACCAGCGGCAGCCGGCTACCGCCAGCCTTGTAATGAGGCCCAGAGTCATTCAGGCGAACAGGTTTTCTGCGAAACGCCCATTGAGGGTATTGTCGGTCCCCTCCACAGCCAGCCTCTCCTCACCTGCATCTCCTTGGTCCAAGGAGTCATGGGGGCGGTTGCAGTCCTTCCCTCCACCTTCATCAGACTCTTCCGCTTACCCCCGTCCTGGAGAGAAACTTAGTGTTCTTGCCTAACTTCCTAAAGAAGCTGGCATTCTGTGTAATGGTGCCATTTGCATCGGACGCTGTCACCATTGAGCCCTTGACTCTCACTACGTCCATGGGGTTTGGCTCATATGGGAACAACATCTTCCCTTGTGAATGCCTGTTTCTCACCAGCACCTCGTCTCCAGGCTCAAGTTGATTTGGTCAGAGTCCTCTCCGGATATTCTCGTTTTAATTTCTGGGTATTCTTTCCTTGACCACCCTTAAATCGTCAATCTCAGCCGGCTCCCGTTCTCCGGCATCCGGCAACAGCTCTCTGGGGCGTCTTTTAAATAGCGCTTCCGCAGGTGAAACTCTGGTAGAGCAGTGGGGAGTCACTCGATACTTCCTCAAGAATTGGTAGGGGTCTCTCTTGAGGTTCTGTCCCTGGGCAATGCGGAATACTTTGTTAAGGGTCCTCATAAAATGTACTGCCTCAACATTTGCCCTGGGCCACACTGGGGAGATCTTTTGGTGATGAATTCCATATTCTCGCATGAACTGTCCAAAGCTCGCTTCTTTAAAAGGTGGTCCATTGTCCAAGCACACCACCGGCAGCAGCCCATAAGTGGCGAAACCCTTTTCCAGTGCTGCAGCCACGTTGTCAAATGCGATTTATTCCAGAAAATCCACTTCGGGATACCATTTCCATTGGTCTATTAGCATTAAAAAAAAGTATCCCTCCAAGCTGAGCCAAAGTCTATGTGGACCGTTTCCCATGGCTGAACGATCCTGGGCAGGGATTCAATGGCTGTCTCTCATTGGACGGAGGCAGCCGCCTTGCTCCATACACAACTCGCCACAAACTCATCTATCCTTCTTTCCAGGTTTGGAAACCAGACCTTCAATCTTAGTGGGGCCTTTGTCTTGGCCGTGCTCTGATGTCCTTAATGCGCCAGTGACATTACCTGCTGTATTTTGCTCACCGGGACCACCATTTTGGAGCCTCTCAACAGTAGGCCTGAGTTGGAAAATGCCAGCTTCTCTCTCACTTTCCACAATTGCTCAAGGGTGACCTGGGCATCATGAGTCTTTTTATTGAGACCTTCCAGGATCGCCTTCCACTCTCCCTTCTGCAGCGCACCTCTTAGAAGGCAGAAACACTGGTCCTCTCCCAACGCCTTCACCAATTCCTGAATGGGCATTGAGTTTGGCATAGTTGACTCAATGATCACCCGCACATGGTCCTCTGCTTCCTCTGCAGTATTTTCATTGTCAGCCACCTCTCTGTGTGCGTGCCTCGACAGGTAGTCTGGCGTGTTATTTGCACCTGGTCTGTATACCAGTGAAACGCCATACTCAAGAAGGGCCAACATCCACCTCTCGATTCTTGCCAGTGGTTTGGAAGATGACCGGGCCTTAATATGAATAAGGGGTTTATGGGCAGTTACTATGGTGATGAGCCTTCCCAAGACATACAGGCGGAAATGACAGCATCCCCATAACACTGCCAATGCTTCCCACTCAATCTGCGAATATCTCTGCTCTGTTTCCGAGAGAGTACCGTCTGGCAAATGCTATCAGCCTCACCTCACATTGGTGTCAAACTGTGTCAATATCTCTCCAAGACCAAACATGCGTGCGTCAACAATGATCTCAGAGGGTAGGGCGGGGCGAAGAACACCATGGTATTGTTTGCCATTAGGGCCCTTTTTACTTTGTCGAATGCAACTTCTTCAAGTGGGCCCCACTCCCATAAAGTGTCCGTCTTAGACATGTTCCTCAAGAGCGCAGATAGTGTGACCAGGTTCCTGATAAAACGCGCACAGTATGTCACCATACCCAGGGAGCTGCAGATTTCCATCACAGTTTCTGGGGGTCTGGCCTTTTGGATGTCCTTTACTTTTCTTGGGTCGGGGGATACACCTCCCTCTTTGAAGACAAATCCATAGAATTCAATGCTGGGTTTTAGAAATTCACATTTCTCCTTGTGCAGAGTGAGGCCTAATGATTGGATTCATTGCAGTGTCCTGACCAGCCTCACCATGTGTTCGGCTTCCGATCCTGCAAAAACGAGAATGTCATCACTTATGTTGAGCACCCCCTCCAAGTCAGCCAGGGCACCCTGTATTATGTTTTGGAATACTTCAGCAGCCGACGATACCCCGAAGCTGAAGGGCTTGTAAAGTACAGCCCTCTGTGAGTCGTAAATGGCGTTATGTATCTGGGCTCGGAGTGAAGCACAACCTGATGGCATCCAGCTCTTAGGTCGAGCTTCAATAAGAATCTCGCTCCTTGTAGATCTGTGATAATGTTATCAATCATAGCTGTCAGGTGCCTTTCCCTCTTTATGGCTTTATTCGGCAGCCTCATGTCTACACACATTCCCCCAAAATTAAGCTTGTTTGGGTTTTCTCGTTACCACAATGGGTGACACCCAGGGCGCCTACCACTCCACTTTATAAATGTCTAGCCGTATGAGGTTCTCTAGTTCCTTGTCAACAAGTTACTGCAAATGGAACACGATCCATCTGTGCGACAGGGCGACCATGCAAATTGAGTCCTCAATGTGTCGTCTGTCGGGATCTCCTAGCAACTGTCCAAGTTCAACAAAAACCTCTGCGAACCTCTCAGCACCCCCTGAACACCCTCAACATACACACCATATGCAAAGCTCACTATCTTCAGGGCGTTCGCTGCTGCCCAGCCTAGCAGGGTGTTGCCACTTAAATCAGTGACAAAGAATCTGATCTTGGTCGAATTGGAACGTGCTCCGCCTGTCAAACAAATGCACCCATCAGAGGGATAGGTCAGTCACCTCCAAATTTGAAGATGTGTACCTTCGGGTGCTTCAGAACCAGGGGTTCAGGCATCGCTTCATAGTGTCTTTTCGCCATGACATTTACGGAAGCTCCAGTATCCGCCAGTACCAGAATTTCTGAACCATTGACTCGTACTACACATTTGGGCTGTCACCTTACTTTTGCCTTTATCTCACACACGTTGGCTATAAAGAAAATGTTCTCTTCATCCTCATCCTCTGTATCCTTCCCTGCCACATCCTCCTCTTGACCCATGAGGGCTACAGTCTGGGAACGCCATGGTCTGAATTACTACACCCTGACATAGCCTCTATGTATCAGAACTGGGTAGGCAGCTTGACACATCCATACTTAGTGGTCAGGGTTATTACATCTTCCAAACACTTTACCTTTTGCTGAACACTCGGATGGGTGTGGGAGGTCGTATCCAGACTGCGGACATGGTGCTGGTGAATTTGCTCCTTTCTCCCTCGCTGGCATCATATTTCTCTGGCCCCCTCTTGCCCCTTGGTTGCGTCCCACGGCACAAACGTCATCGATTTTCAGCGTACAAATGGCCGCATCCATCCTGGAGGCACGTATGTCTGCTAGCTCATACGACCCCTGATGCACAACTTTGTATCAGTTGGTTACGTATCATCCCCTCTTCATTGTCCCATACGCACCTCGACGAGAGGTGCCATAGTCAACCCTGAAATGTGTATAGCGATTTATTGTCTTTCTGTTTGGTATTGCACATGATGAATCGTTCGTAATCCATGTTGGTGAGAGGCATGAATTGTTCCCTAAGCACATTTTTCACAGCTGCGTAGGAGTTGTCGACAGGCAGCAGTGTTTTGAAGATCTGATGGACCGCTGGGCTAGCTGCATACACAAGGTTTGACATTTTGGCCTCATCATTGGTTTCTCCTGTGGCCCTGAAATACATTTCCAGCCAATCAACACATAAGTTCCACTTCAGCCCCAGACTAGAGGGCACCTCAGAGACATCAAATTCGGGCATTGGGGCAAGTGAACCCTGCTGATGTGGCAATTGTACTCCTACTGGGGCCGGACCAGTGGCCGAAGCTGCTTCCCCTCCATCTTTAATCACGTTGTGAGTTCAACTAGTCCGACCAGGCGTGTGCTAACTGGGTGCATAGGCACATCTTCCTTGCGGAGGCCGCAACCCAGATAATACTTGTCCACCCCACTCCTCAATCAGAGGCCCCTGGACGTGTATGGGGCACCTGGCATTCCTGGGCACACACTCTGACTGATAGGACAGCAGATGAAGGAATATACAAATTAGATTGTACAGTTGTAAAAGAGAGAGAAAAAAACTTCTCTTTGTAATTTTCGTTTTTCTTCTTTTAAAGAAATAGCAAAAATGGTGTGCATCCGTGGATGCTCCAAAAATTGGATGTGGGGGCACACGTGCATTCCTCTAGGGAGCCGCAACCTCTGTATGTCAAATTAAATGTGTTTCCTCACCATGACGCATCAGGCGGGTCCATGGCCGGTGAATGTCTCCCCTGTCAACCATCGCCTGAAGCGAGTGAGTCGGGAATCACTGCCTCATGGCCCGCCCTTTGGGTCCGTTATTAGGAAGACCCCTGTGTTGCCATTGTTACTGTGTCAGCCCCGGACCCCACAGACAACACTGGAAGCCTTGGTATCTGTCTGGGCTCCACGCATGCACTGACTCACACGTCGCAGGAACGCCCCCTTTATTCCACATGGCGTAGTGATGTCACTCCATCCCGTGCTTTCTTAAAGCACTACACCACAGAACATAGACGTCTTTAGCGCTTTTAAGTCCCTCAAGGCACCAGCTGATTGATAGCAGCCCTAGGGGCTAAGGCTACCTGTGGGTTGGAAATTGGTGCTGTAGGCTTTCTAGTTCTTTTGCTCAGCATGCATGCACTCTTGCTATGTGTGTTTTGGTTCTTTTTGTCATATGGTTGATATTCGAAGTCAGTTGGTGTTGGTTGGCAGGGTTGGTGGTGCCATCAATCCGTGTCAAGCTGTTGGGGATCGCTGAGTGATGTGGTTGAGTCCTGGGTTTGATGAGTCGTAGGGTTCTTTCAAGATATGACACTGCATTTATGGACAGTGTGATAATCCTTTTGTGGGTTAAGTCGCTTAGGATGGACTTAATGGTGGCTCCTTATTTATTTGATTATTTGGCAGTATCCCTGGTTTTGTTAAGGTTTTCTGTTAAGAGACAGGTCTTCCACACTTTCCATAGCAAAAAGTGGTCCTGCATTATGAGGATTCCTTGAAGCACAGACTTCCACATTTTAGTGGACAAGTGTCAGGATTCTGTCCCATCATGGGCAAAGTACTCGATCACCAAGGAGACCCATGGGCTGGCGCCTTTACCAGCACCACGGACAATTGTGCAGTTCCTGAGGGTGGACCAGTAAATGAGGATCAACTGCAGGGGGATCATAGGGGAGTGGAAGTGCGACACCGAGGGGTGAAACGCGGTATCCCCCTTCTTTCAACACCTTTTCCCTGTCCTACCATGTAGGATTTTCAGAAACATTGCTTCCCCTTTTCCTACACAAACACTTTCACACATCACGAAAGACAATGGATGAACACCAGAGCCGTTTACCTAACATTTCCCAACACAATGGTCAAGCAAAGTCAGGCCATTGACCAGAATCACATACACCTGATGGCCCTTTCCCTTCCCCACAGGGATAAAAGGTGGAGCACGAGAAAACAATACGAGCAAGGCAGAGTGCATGATGACACAGCTAACTCAGCATTGCAATTCAAGAAGAGGAGAAAGGCGTGGAGAACTGAAGGGGCGACAAGGAGAGAAGCATCCTTACCCTTTCCGACCCAGACCCGAAAAGCCTCCCTGAAAGGAATCGTAAGACCGCAAACAATAGCTAATGTGTGTAGCAACAGATGTCAACGGTACACGGAGCATGTCTACACTGATAAGCAGGACAGAGAAAGACGCCTGCTACCTTGGCATCATCCTTGACTCAAGATACAAGAGAAGCCAAGCAGATCATCAAAGCCGGTGAGTCTAGGGGAGGGTCGATAAGAAAACAAACTGTTTTGGATGAAAGTTGCAAAGTGGCACAGGATGGGAAATACAAAGAACTGTTAACTTTTGGGGAAAACCAGCTGCAGAAGGGTCTGGCACCACGTGGATGCCCACTCGAGAGACTCTGGTTGATCCTGCGTTTGTTAGAACTACCGATACCAAGAAGCCACGGGAGAGCCGCAAACAGGAGGTCAAAGCGGTCATACATGGGTCTTGAAAAATCCTCTGTACAGTCGAAAGCCTTTGGCTGACAAACCATTGGGAAAGCTAAGGGAAGTGAATCCCATTTACTGAGGACAGAGAAAAAACTCTGTGTAGTTAGCAAGAGTGAAACCGACGGAGGGATGCCGAACGGAAGGGGTGAAGCAAGATGCCCTAAAGAACATTGTGATGACAAGAGTGAACCTGACGAAGGGATGTCCACAGTGCATTGTTTAAAAGACCTTAAGGCTTGTGAATGCAACAACTGAAAGTGTTCTATGAAAAGCCATAGTGAACCCGACACAGGGAGGCAAACGATCGAGAAGGGTCTGAGCCCGGAGGTGGGTGACCCGGGCTTGAAAAGCTAAACCCCACCGACACATGAAGGTAGCAGACCGAGTTATGTGAAGGAGCCATAGTGAACACGACCGAGAGAGGCTGGGATTCGAACAGAGTCTGTGCCCGGAAGAGGGGGACCACCATCACCCTATGTAACATAAGAACAGAACTTTTATTTTAGTATTCCGACCATATCAGACCCTCGGAAGCAAGAGTGCTACCTACCAAAGGTCCTGATATAACTAAGAACTTTTAGGGTTCTGAGCCCAGAAGAGGGGGATCCAGGGGTGATAGGTCATCAACCTAATTATGTTTAGAAACAAACTTTAATTTGTTGTATTGAATACATCAGGTTCTCGAGGGCAGGAGACTTTTTGTGTAAAGAGAGTTAACCATCAAAGAACTGTCGGATCGTGCTGGGAAAGCTCGAGCATGTGCTGGGTTTAGGAGTGCCACCTTGACCTGTGCTCAAAACGTGTGGAAGGGAGACCCCTGGCTACCACATCCTGACATCATTTATGAGCACATCTTTCTTTACTGCAAACCCCTATCCCACACTATTTCTATATTTAGTTGTAAGGATTGGCAATACTTTTTTTTGGTATAGGCTTTTTTACTTTGACAAGACGCCACAAGACCTTATTTTTCCTTTGATGGCCGAAGCTTGCTCACATCTTAGATTTAGGTTTACTTACAGTAGCAATAATCCAACTGCAAATTATGGTAATTCCCACTACCCAACTGATGCCCAGTACCCACTCATCTCCCTGCTACCCCTGTACAGCTGGGTCTCCCACCAAGGAATATCTTATGCTAGTGCTACCAGATTAAATAATCTGGCATTCATTATTTCTGGTGTCTGACACTTATGTAGAAACAAATGCATGGGTATATATTTGTATAATTGTATAAGGCAACAGGAATGTGCACAGACACACATACAAACTCTTATTTACGTACCGCTTCTTATCATCGTTGCACTGTTATTAACTGTTGGTACTACTACCCAAATGACTTGCGCTCATTTCATCAATCTCAGAAGAATGAAAGACAGAGCATCAGATCTGGCCATTAGGTTGCCCTCAGATTTCTGTAGATCAGCTGAATTGACCCACAGTGTTATCGCATTGGCAACATCCACTGGTCGTGTATGGGCAATGGAAGAGAGAGTGGCATCAAATACAGGAATGTGTGGTGCTTTCCCTTGCTTAGCATGTTTGAAGGAGGTGTTTGGGTGAAATGACAAGTGATAGATGATCCACTTGGAGCAAGCCTGTTTTAAAGATTATTAGTGCTCAGGAGGTGACATCACAGAGGATCTCAGCCAATCAGAGTGCTCAGATTGCAGGCCTTACCGCCTGACCTTCCATCTAAGCCCTTGGATGGGGTTGGCGCCTGTCTCAGAGCCACTTAGTGTTTCCATGCTATTTGCCAATGCCACCTGAATTCTTCTGTTCATCACTCCCACACTGTTCCACACACCAGCTAACAACTCCCACCTCTTAGTGTACCTAATCCAGTCCGCTCTGCCACCTGTAGATGGCTGCCATGCCAGGGAAATGGCGGCCATCTATTTTTGCACTTTTTTTATCTTGTGGTGTTTGACAGCTTTTTTAAAAAAAAAAAAAACACTGGTATTGGCATCTCAGATAAGATGCCGGCATGCTATTAGCCATACACAGCACCGTAGCTGAAATTTGATGTAGGAACAGGTTGGTGAGAAATCCCGGGTTGCCAGAGGTCTAGGGATATTATATGATATGATAGTTTATTTATATAGCGCCTATGCACAACGTGTTTCAAAGCGCTTCAAGGCAAAGGATGGAACAAGGGAAAAATACAGTGACATTCTTATAGGCCATGAACAATAAGAATGTGAAATTAACTATTGTTAACTCGGCCTGGTAGCATTTCAGATAGTGCAAGAGCTAAAACACAAATCAGGGAGGGAGGAGGGGAATGGGAAGGAAATGGGAACAGACAGGCGACTAACGCGATGTTCGATGTAAGCACAGCGAACAACACAGGGAGCAAGAGGGGGTGGGAGGACAGAGAACATCATGGGTGGCAAGAGGGGCTTTGGGGGACAGAGAACATCACGGGCAGCAAGATGGGTGTGGGGGGCACAGCAAACATCACGGGCAGCAAGAGGGGGGTGAGGGATGACCAGGAGCGTATCCGTCCGGCTCACAAGGGCCCAACAACCCTTTCCTCAGAATGAACAGGGGACTCAGCTAAGAGCAAGTTAGAACTGTCGTTTATTACAAAAACCGACAGGGACCATACAGGACAATCCCGATCCTCCAGTAATTCTCAATTTCACAAGAAGCGCTTCACAGTTTTGATACCAAATGGTGTCATTGCCTGGGCCCTCCCCCAAAAATGTATCCCCTTTCTGGTTGGGTGTTCGGAGTAGTACACCCTATGGATCCACTAGAGGGATCTTGGTTGGCAGTCTCATGTCAGGTGGCTAGTCTACCCCTTCCCCATGAAACTATCTTTTACATTGTTGCAAGGTTGCAGACATACCATTGGCCCTTGTCCTCTGCCATCCACCTCTGTCTCCTCATTGGTTGGACTGGTCTCCCCAGTACGGTTCTCAGCCCTCTGTGCACCTCTCCAAGGTGATGTGAAGTGACTATGTGTCCCAAATGAATCTGGTAGTAACACCACCTTTGCCTATGAGGGTGCGCTCCACGTTGTAACATTTGTTTCACTTCTCGTCTGGGTTGCTGAGAACAGCTCATCTTCCCACCACGGGTGAATATCCATAGTCTAGTTTGGCCGCATCACCTGGTTGTGGACCACGAAATTGAGCTCTTTGGTCCTGCACTTATGAGAATTTATTCAGTTTTCTTGAAGCTGGCCCCTTGTCGTTTGGAGCTTGGAATGCGCTTGTTTATCTCTGACCTTGGCTGTGAGCTTGGTCTTCCCGCTTTGTGCAGCCTGAGTTTGCTTCCCTTGTCTGGTGTCCTACAGCATAAGGCCTTCAGTGATTTTCATTAGACTTACAATACTATTTCTGCATACTTACATTGTGATATGTTTTCTATGGGTTAGTCATATGTGGTATATACTGCTGTGGTTCCATAGGGTTAATTGCTATAAGCATCTGCAAGCTTGCTCAGGATCTCTTGTTGCCTTGCGTTTAGCCTTGCTGCAATTGGCTAATGAGAAAAATAATAAAAGCTGTGACAGTATGTATATGTATCTGTCCACTATCTACAGAACTGTGTAAACATGTTATTTGTGTATGCGAGTGATTGTTTGTGTAAGCTGTGCATGGTTGCGACTGTTCTTCATGGCTACCGCAGCTACGTTGTGTTATCACTGATGACGTCAGTACAGTGGCTTCTTGGCATTTAATCGATGCAGTCCACTATGGTGTTTGAGTCCATGATTATCGTTGAGTCACCTGTATCCGTGAGGATATGCACTGGATAAGGTTGGAATGGCTTTCTGAAGAAATACCTCTCTGCAGACATGCCAGTCAGTGGTGCACTTGAGGGTTGTCCGAACAATAAGTGATTTGGGGAGTCTTTGACACTTCGGGCCATCATGTTCCTGGGGGTGAGGAGGGGCATTCCTGGCACACTTTCTTCAAACATTTTACCCGTTGTTATGTTTTGAAGTTGGGAGGAAAATGTTTCATCAGGGAGTAAAAAAATTAAAATGATGCATGTTCCAAGCAAAGTATTGTACTGATGACTTAATATACAGTGTAACTCTAAGAACAATATATTTTTCAATAGATACATCCTTGCAACTAGTAATTCATGCAAATGAAAAGATGCTTTTTTACCTTGCAGCTCATCTTCAAACCGGCAGTAATAATAGTAGAGCTCCTTTTGTGGCCCTTTACTGCTGGTACCACTGAAGCAAACATATCCATGGAGCTCTGTGGGTGGAAGCAACGGGCATACTCTTACGTGACAGTTTGTTGCCCTTTAATTTGGTAGTTTATTTCCCTCTTTTTTGCAGTATTTGCCTTTTTTCAGTGCATTAAAAATGAATTTATTTTATTTATTGTGCATATGTAAGGCACTTATACAACAAGTAAGTTGTGTTTCAAAGCACCCACTATAATCCCTCTGTCAAATGTCTTGCTTCACTCTGGCCTGGTTTTGTGTCATGTGTTCATTTTATTTTTGCAGACGGAATAGGGGACAGCACAGGATATTTAACCGCCATGAATATCCCCTCCACCTGCAAAAATATTTGGTTCTCTTTTTGAATCTGCCTGTTTTTTGCACCTGCCACAAGCAAGCAGCATTCATAGGAATCTATTGTTAACTCTTTCTTACCAGTGACCAGTGGAGGAGCCTGGGTGGGGGCAGGAGGGACGGCCGCACCGCCCCCTGGTGCCCAGTGCGTCCCAGCCTCCCGCTGATGACATGTTATCCACCCCCTGTGTCTTAAATGTATAAATGGCACACAGAATTACCCTTTTGGCAAAACAAAGTACAAAATTAGGTGTTAAGACATCGTTTTCTGTTTAAAACTGTTTTTCACTTCATATTTAACATTTTGAAAATTGTGTGGCGGGGTCCTAAATTCAAGTAAGTCCTAACATTGGTAGGTCCCCAATGTAAAATTAGCACTGGACCACCTAAGTCTTTGTCTGGTTTGAGCAGTGCACTGCACACAGATCAAAGAGGTGTGACAACTGGGATGAAGAAAAGAGAGGTGAGTGAGGATTTGCACAATACCATACCTCTAAACAGAGATCAATATGGGGCCTGGTTCACAGAACATTTTCCAATGGGATTGAGCCATTATAAAAAGCGTCTCTGAATCGGGCCGATAGGCTGGCGATTTCACGCAGGGAAAAACATGCCAGACGTGCATGTTGGCTGTCCTGGGTGTGGAGTAGTGTTATGGCCGGCCAAGGGACACGTTTAGGGGACACATTGAACAGTGTTTGTTTGTTTGTTTATTTAATATAGCGCAGAACCAAAACCCTCAAGTAGCTGGGCCCAAGCAGTATAAGGATACTTGGGAGGCTCAGTTACAGTGGTGGAGGTGGGTACATACATAGAATGATAAACCTCAAGCAATTATAAGCAGAGAAACAACAATTCGGGACATCAGTACTGCCACAAGTTTGCAGTGGACAAAGGTCTCAATGGATATAACAAAGATACAGGCAAGTGATATCAAGGAGCAAATGCAGTTGGCCTAGCCGTCCTTAGAGAGAGTAGTCATGAGTAGGTAGGGCAGGATTTGTTCGGAAGTAGTATTAGGAGTCATTCATCTGTATCCAGGTAAGGACTTTCTGTCTAAATCTAGGGTAAGGTTGGTCAGTTCTCATATCTATGGGGAGTCTGTTCCAAGATTGAGCGGCATCCGTCGGCTGTGGTCCGTTTGTATCTAGGAACCTCTAAGGTATAGGCATTGGACAATCTTGTGGGTCGGTCAGAGGTTCTCTTGACAACTCTTTCTACTAGGTAGGAGGCGCTATGTTGTTAAGGCATTTAGAAGTAAGAGAGAGTGTTTTAAGGGAGAGTCTGTCCTTAATCTTAAGCCAACGAGCATCTCTTCTGAATGCAGAGATATTCTCTCTGTTTGGGATGTTTAGAGCTGCTCTGAAGGCATTGTTTTGGGGCGGACGGAATGGTGGTGTTCAGGAGGTGAGCAACATGGTTTCAGGGTGTTGGAAAATCCCGAAAATAGTGCACACACTAGATTAATGTAGTTGACACACAAAAGTCCCTGGCACAAGGCCCAAGGGCTCGTATGAGAGGTATCCCTACATATTATCCCCACCGAAAATATTGCTGTATATATGGTCGTCTGGAACGCCATAGGTGATATTTTTTTGTGGATAATTTGTGGGAGCGGGTGTTGTGGGGGTGTCCCCCGCACATTTAAAAATAATGCAGGGGTTGCGGGGGTGTCCTTCGCAGGGTCCATGCCTCAATATCGCCGCAAAAATATGGATCCGTATGAGAGAGCTCTAGGAGGCTGAGTTCAGACCGGCATAATCATGTCAGCGGGAAGTGCTGCCGGTATGGTTGCGACGGCCGATTCACATTGCTCTCATATCCTGCCACTTCGTTTAGGATTTTCTGGTTGAGATCTGTGCGGGCAGGGGTGTTGCTAGGTCTGGAAAAGATCCAGAGCTACGCTAATGTCGGGACTGGCGGGACTCGGGGCTAGCTAGCCTTTTGCTTGTAGCCACTGCACTTCTAACCGGGGTTACAACAAAAAGACACGGGGCTATAGCCCCTCCAGCCCCTCCCTAGCGATGCCTCTGTGTGTGGGGGATGGGAAAGGGCAGTAGGGGCACACTAGGCCATGAGCAGTGGAATTCACTGGACTAAGTCTGTTTTGAATTGAGGTTTCGAGAAAGGTTGGATTTATGCTTGGGAGTGAGTCGCAGTCATGAGTCTTCATTACTGCATTTGCTGACTGATTCGCATACGCACCCCTATCCCTACTATGGGCGTTCATAGCTATGCTGAGCACCTAGGAGATCATTGCACAGAGAGGGACCTGTTAGCTTGGCACTTCCATGCAAAAAGATCCCCTCTGTGCAATCTATTTATTCATGTATTCATTCATTCATTTGCAAAGCGCCTAAACCCTCAGGCATCAGGGCGCTATTGCATACCAGTTACATTATACAAAAACCTTCTTCATGTTCATCATTACCACTACAGTGTGCAAAAGAAGGTGTAAAAGCAGGCGTAATCACCTTCATGCCCTGTTTTTGCATTTCAGAGTACAGAAGTGAAACGAGAGGGTAGTTCATCTAAACCTCATTCTTAGACATGGTCAGAGCTGTACTATTAAAAGATTAAGGCTATCAGAGGCCCGCCAGGAATGATAGATATTTGGCCTGCTCTGTAGTGTGCCGGTTATATTCTTAAAATACACATTGGGCCCCATTTTACAAAACTGACAAATTGCAGACAGAGAGACAACTTTGTGGAAAATGGCCCCCTCTATGCAGTTTTCATCATTTGTACTATGAAGTGCAAAAAGAAGTGTTAGAACAAGCAAAATCACCTTTGCACCATGTTTTTTCATTTCAAAGTGCAAATGCTCTAAATGCCGCCTGCCATTTACGCATATTGGGGGCATTTAAAATGGATAGCTATTGTTTCTGCCTGCTTTTAGCAGTCGTCAAAAGCAGGCACATTCCATGGGAATCCAGCGCATGTGCGCCAACATGCTGACGTAAATGCATTTTTTTTGGTTGGCAGAGCGTAGGGGGCAGGCGGAAGTAGCAATTCCGTTACGTGCGCAGCTTTGCCAGCAACAAAGCATGAAAATGCCCTTAAGTGGCGCCAGAGGTGCAAAACAATGCATACACATTTTACGATTTCATTTCGTACCCGACCCTACCCCAGGACTTAGAAAAAGACCCCATAACTGTTAAGAGAAAGCACATTCGGAAAATTCGTCTGAAAAGAGCCCAAGTTTTTCAAAGGACGGGAGTAGAGAATGATTTTAAGAAAAATGGCAATCATGTAATTAGTTGAAAGCCTTGAAGTTATTAAAATCCGCCCTGCTTCAATCAGCATGCCTGCGCGGGTTCATCTCCAAGGCAACCCAGCCCCGCCCGAGCCAAGGATCCCAAACATCACAACATCTGCATTCACCATACACCTATTTGTGCAAGCAAGTCTATTATACACATTCCAACACAAAACGCCCTTTTAGTCAACATTTAAACCAAACGCATGATGCGCTCAGTGTATATTCACAAGCTTGTATATTGTTCACGGAATATGAATTACAAAGCAATCAAACACAAAACATGTTACAGAGACACGATCCTTCCAAAACATTGTTTTCAGCTTTGACTGCATGGTGACTTGATTAGAGGGACCCCCTGACACTCTAGTGTTTCTCTCGGAGTCTCCCTTTAATGTTTTACCATGAGCACACTTTCTTCTCTATTTGCAAAAGCCCTGACATATGTGTACACGTTTTCCAGTGGGATCTTCAAACTTCTCTGCTCTCACAAATATGAAGTGATCAAGACGGTAACAGATAGCCAAGTCCTAATCTCCCATCTTGCCTGCCTTGCCGGCCTTGATTGCTGCTGCAGCAGCAGCAGCAGCGTTCACTTTTTCCAAAGGTCTTTCCTTCAGACAGACTTTCTTAATTACAGGGCCTGTGTCGCGCTTCCGATGTTCAGAGACACACTCGCTTTCAGTAATCACAGAGTCCACGCTGCTCCTCCCATCAATGTGGATGTCTGCCTGCAGGAAAGAAAACATGGTCGACATTGAAATGAGAGTGCAGTGATCTCAGCCTTAATCTTCGTCATGGCCAGACCTTATGCTATCAAAAAGTTGAGACTATCGCAGGGGTTTGGGTCTATTTGACCTAAAACATTTGACCTAATCACATTTGATCGCATTTATATGACCTTTTCACCGGTTTAAAAGGCGGGGGGGGGAGACCCCCCACTTCACCTCAACCTAATCTATACCCTTACCCACCCCATATATATTCTTAATTAGATTTCACCCAAAAAAAGTTTTAAAAAATTGATGAAATATTTTAGGTCAAATGTTTAAAGGTCAATTATGCTAATACCATTGCAGGCCGTACAGGAATGATATTTGGCCTGGTTGTTACAAAATGGGTAAAGTGCCCACAGAGAACTGCATCTGTTTGCACTTTTATAGCAAATGTCAGCTCCGTGCATTTTTCCATCATTGGCACTATGAGGTGATTTTTTGTTTTTTTTTACAGCATTGCTTTAACAGTATTTTACATGTCATAATACTGCCTATCACATAGGCATGGCAGACAGCATTCACAGGTGATCAATTTCTCAAAAAGTGTCAATTGCATGAGGAGTGCAGGAGGAGGCCTGCCATTGTTAGCATCTAAGTGTACGTGGTTCCCTTTTATTCAGTTTTCCAGATTGGCAAGACGTAGCTCAAAACAACTGGGGGAAACAGGCGCCATCACCTTTGCACCTTTTTTTGTACTATCTTTCGCAAAAACATAAAGGCTGCCTGTCATTTATGCACGGCAGACAACATGTACAATGGATACCTGTGCAAAAAACAGCAGATTCTGTTTTGTTACTGTGTGTTCTGAGGGCAGGTATACAGTGCATCAACTCCCAAGAGGCTTTTCTGCACTTCTCAAATTATAGCAAAACAACACAACTTTAGGCAGCTGATTAAATTGACAATTAGGGCCTGAGTCATGGAATTTTCAGCATGGTGCTAAATTACTTTGCACTGGTGCAAAGTGACTTTGTAATGCCAACAAATACCCTGATTCACAGAGTGGTGCAAAGTGTATTTTTGCAGTGCAAAGTCTTTGCACTGTGAATTAGGGTGTTTATCGGCAGTGCAAAGTCACTTTACACTCCAGAAATCGGGCCCTTAGTTTTGAAACAAAATTATTTTGTGCGCTTTCCAGAATTTGAAAGGATCCAATATAGCTTTTATGTGAGTTGTGAGCTTGTGCAATATCTTGGCTGCCTGTGTTACGAATCCACCCCCTATCCCGTTTCTTTTCAATTGTATTGATCCTAACAACAGGGAAGACTGGAAAAGTTTCTTCTTGGAACGTAGCTTGTGATTTCATTCCTGATAAAAGATGGTCCAGTATTACGGACGGATCAAGGTTTCATACACATCACATCACTTTAAAGAGGACTCTCTTCTGAACTGGCAGCCAATAGAATGAGGCCGCAGCTGCGGATAGTGATGCTGTTTGATTTATAAAAGTGACCCCCCCCAAAAAAAGTGACCATTCTAACCTCTGAAGATGCAGGAATACAAAGGCTGGAAGACCCACTTACAGTCGATTGGCATAATCCAGGCGTGACGTCACCAATGCCAGTGCTGCTTTGGTTGTATATTTTTGAGACAGAAAAGGGAGTTTACACTTCAGCATTTCAGATTGAAAAGCAGGCCTTTAAAACTGAAGAGTGAGAGGCTCCTTTGTCAATTTCTGATCTAACAACAGCTGTAAATTCTGCACCAGAGATATTTATTTGTATTTTTATTTGTATTTTTATTTTACTTTATATAGTGTCTTTGTCCAAAGCGCTTAACATAAGAAAAAGTAAACGGAACATAAAATCAGTAGTGCAAATCAACGTTCAGATACTGCCGGTGACAATCAATCAGAGGACTGAAGCAGGTGAGTTTTTAGAGAAGAACGAAACAAAGACTAAGAAGTAATAGAACGAAGGGACAGGGGGAGCTTTTTCCAATGAAGAGGAGCAAGGAGTTGAAAAGAACGAAAGCGGGATTAAGCACAGGGAGGATGGGGAACATTCAGTTTAAAAAGAGCTGAAGAACGTAGAGAGCGAGAAGGAGAATAGAATGATAGACGAGATGCAAGATAGTCAGGGGCAAGTCCGTAAAGAGATTCAAAAACTAGGCAAGGAAAGTTAAATTTAAGCTGAGACTAGAAATACAGCCAGCAAAATGAAGCGAAAGAAGAGGAGATCGAGTCTCGGTAAGCGAGAAGGCAGAGCGAGCGGCTAGATGAGTGATAGATTGATTTAAGAGGAGCAAGACATGAACAAGGAAGTCCTAAGAATGTGACAGAAAAATGGAATAGAAGAGAACAAATTAGCAAACAGATAAGAAGTTTGGTGGCGTGAAAAGTGAGAAAAGGGCGAACTCTGCGAATATTGTAGAGATGAAATCGACAGGCACAAGATGTAAGGGAGATGTGGTGGGCAAAGGAAAGATAGAATCGAAGTAAAGACCAAGGTTGTGTGCAGTAGAAGAGACAGATAGGCTGGAGAGAAGAAAGGAAATAAATGAGGGAGGAGACTGTGACAAGAGAGTGTTAGTGGGAACGAATAAGACTTCTGTCTTAGTAGAGAGACAAGTTGAGAGAGTAAAATGAATATCGCGCATAAAAGATGAGAAGGATAGAAAGAGCTGAGTCTCATCAGCATAGAAGTGGTGTGATAGTCCAAAAGAAGAGATTATAGGAGCAAGAAATTAAGTATATAAGGAGCATGGAAAATTACCAAGGACTGACCCTTGAGGAACACCATGATCAAGGGAAAAAGAAGAAGAGGTGTTACCACCCCACGAGACAGCAAAAGTACAGTTGGATCAGTAAGATGAAAACCATGATAGAACAGAACCACGGAAGCCGAATGAGTAAAGAGTATTTCGAAGCAAAGAGTGATCCACAGTGTCGAAAGCAGCAGACACGTCAAGAAGAATAAGAACAGAGGAGTGTTTAGAATAGTGAGCCACGAGAAGAGAATTAAGCACACAGGTCTGGGCTGTTTCAGTGGAGTGACGGGAACGCAAGCCAGACTGGGTAAGGGCAAGGGCTCAGATGCTTCAGCTGGATATCCAGGTCTCACCTTTGTTTTAGAATCCCAGTCTTTAATGCATGTAGTTTCAATATGCATTCATCCAAGAATCAATGTTCAACATACATTTTGTACAATTGGAAACATTAGAGGGTGAAGAAGAGGAGATTCTAACCAAAAGTTGGATATCATCACATATTTTAGGTATTTTATTCAATAGAGGTCCAGAATCTGCATGGAAGGTAACATATACACATTGAATAATAGTGTTGATAGTGCCCACCCCTGGGGAATGGCACATGTTACATGTGCACATTTTCATCGAAAAAAGGGGTGGGCTGACGGCTTGTTCTCTTTCTGATAAAAAAAAGCACTGAAGAGTACAGTCTTCGATATACCAATTTGTGCAAATCTGTCCAACTGACTGACAGGGTCCATGGTGTGGAAGGCCACCGACTGATCAAATAGGATTACAGCACCCACTCCATCTGAATCTACCTGACTCTGGATAGTGTCAGTCATAGCTAAGACGAGTAAAACCTAGCTGGCATGGATGCAAGATGTTATATTGTTGAAAATGTTGACTCGGCTGCATCAACACCACCCGTCCAATAATTGTAGCAATAAAGAGTATGCGTGGTGTTGGCCCAGCAATAAACATCACAGTTGGATCTCCATTTCAATTCTTCAGTTATGGTGTCACAAGTGTCTATTTGAATATTTTTTCGGACACTTGCCGCACTTAATAATTTTCACTATAGCTCCTGCTACTTGGATGTTGAGCAATTTCTCGGAAATATGCATCTGGACAAATATCAAATACAGATCCAGAACATTTGCTATTTCAGAGTAGGATATGCAGTTCCTGCAGTGAGATGTGTTGGAACGAACCCAAAACTTAATTTTCCTTCAAAAGAGTATTTCCTGGATTGTTCTACTGGTAGACTGGTCTTACTATTTTCATGCATACATGTCTTATTGTGGATTCCTTAATTCCTCCCAAAATGTTTTTTTTTTAAATGTGGATGATGTGGTGTAGCTTCCCACCTATCATTGCTGTATCGTCTTAGCTGATGTTATTTGAACTTTATACTTATCCTGAGTCTTTAGAATCCCGGATGGAACTTTTTTCTCCATGTTCAATGTGCTCTTTTGTTTCTAATCTTCGTCAAAGCAAATCTCTCAGATAAACGTTTTTTTTTGTTCTGTAATGTACACTTTTAACTTCTTCTAGTGGAAAAATATTCTAAAGGCCTTTCGTAAGTATATCATGAAATGAATTGAATTGAGAGTCGATTTCCCCAGTGTGAAATCAAGTGCCATTACCAATTGGTCAACATCGAACTGTTTCTGTGCTTTAAATTGATTTTGCACATTAACAAGAGAGGAGACAGTCCAAACGTTTATCTGAATGTTGAAAGACACAATGTGATGGCCTAGCCACCCAGTCTGTATTGACATCATATCTGTCGCATGCAATGAAGCCTGGGAGAAAGTTAGACTAAGACTGTGGCCTTTACCATGAAAGGGCCCTTTACTTTTTCTTTCATCACAATACTCTCCAGTCCTCTAATCAGCCTAAAGGTTGACATTAACTCCAGCATATCTGCCCAGATATTGAAAACAACTAAAACCATAAGGCAAGGTAAGTACACTAGCTGGCTAGCTACTTGGTCAATCCTCATTTCTATATCATGTACGTTTGGATATGGCGGTATATATTTCAAAAGAATATATATGATATGATTTGTTATTTATAACACGACCCGGGGATCGAACCTGTGTCGCTCTCTGTTGACCTGCTTCCAAGGCGAGCATGTTGCCCTTCAGCTATCCAACCACTGTCAGAAGATTTTTGAAGAGTAATTTTGACTTCTAATTATAGTGTCTCAATATTATCTATATGGTTAAATGGAAGTTAATTGAACATCAGTGAATGATCGCTATGCCCTACCTCCACACAGGGGTCTACTTGCTGTTGTCATTTTAAAAGTCTTTGGTACCAGATAGGAAAGGACAGGAATATGATCATCCTGAAGCCTCATCTGTATAATAAATATTGAATACATAGATTTTCGATTCAAATTGGTCATGAATTTCACACCTACTTTTAACAGCTGATTTCGCATTAGATGGTGCCCACTCCAGCATGTTATTCATAATTACGGCACTTTCAGGCTTCTATGATGGGCAAATAGCTTCTTAGTGATAGAAGTATCTGAATGGACGGACCAGGGCGAGTCTGGTAAATAATGTGTAATGCCTGCTTCCATCAGACATGGAAAAAGGCAGCTTCATCGTAATGGCAAATTGTTGTTAATTAAATTAGAAAGCAAATCTGGAGTTGGAAAGTTGGATGACCGAAATAATGGCTTAAAATGGTGAAAAATTGGGTAAAAAGGCACGTTTTGTCGGTAGCACATGAAAAGACCCAATAGATGCAAGTCACCAACAGTGCAGAGGACCATTTGGCAGCACATTTTCATGATGCCTTTGCTCACAACACATATAACCTATGTTCATGCTTGCTGTGCCAATACATGTCTATGCATGCTGCATCAGTTCCTTTATTACAACATAAGGCCCCATAGTCAGTAAAAAAAATCCATGCCACAGTAATAAAGTATATCCAGACTGGCTATACCAAGATAGGCTAGTGTACCACTCAATCACACACATTTCGCTTTTGCTCTTCATGCAAAGTACATACATGCTATGACTCACAAAGAATATATGGTTAAACTGGTGTCACCAACGCAAGCCAGTCTAGTCATGTAATATAATAACACTCATGACGTTTGCTTTAGCCTTGATGCCAAGTAAAACACATCATGCCACATTTAAAACATATATGCATAACGTAGGCCAGTCTAGCCAGATAAATGTAAGCCAGTCTAGCCAGGTAATAACACTTATATTTGCTTTATTAAAGGGAAAAGCAAACATTTTAATTTATGTTAAATTATGTTATGTTATGCTATGTTATGTTAAAGGGTACATCATTTAGAGTTCACTGTCACCCGAGGGTATCCTGGTGCTGTAGCTTGGGAGACAGAGTAAGAGAAGTTAGACACCAACCGAAAAGGAAAACAGAAAATAAACGGAACCCACATGACCACAATTGATAGCAGGAAATGCTAAAACAGCAATCGCAGATAAACTTAAGTAGGGAAGAGGAAGATTTTAAGAGCCTTCCAAAACGTGGTATAATCTTTCACAATCTCAGACCTAGAGGTAAAGAGTTCCAAAGGGTCGGAGCCGCCACTGAGAAAGTTGTGCCACTTACTATAACCTTCCGAAATCTTGGCACATGCAGCAGTTGAAGGTTTGAAGAGCAAAGATCCCTAGAAGATCTGTAGGCTACAATCTTCTCAGGTCACTGCAAAGACTGGGGAATATAGTGAATCAACTCTTTTAGCATTTTGAGTTCAAAATAACCTGCACTACATCTAGCGCTAACTTGCAAATCCAGGGAGGAGGTGCAGATATTTTTACTGTCAGGTTCTCAACAAAATCAACTGGGATCTGAATCATACCAAGAGAGGAAGGCCAAAAGTCGGTCGACCAGAGGGAACAGGATGCAGGTGGGCCAACCACTAAAACCTCCTTCTTGTCTATGTTCAAATTCAAACAATTCACATCCATCCACTCTCCAATGTCCGCTAGACACCCCCTTAGCCGCCTTGGCAGTCTCTTTGTAGCTGTGGCCAACCCGAAGTATCAGCTGGGTGTCGTCTGCATAAGAATAAAACCGACACCACTGAGAATGGATAAGCTTATCTAAAGGGTGAATGCAAATATTAAAAAGTAAAGGTGAAATTGCCAAGCCCTAGGGGACTCCTTTGAAGTAGACCTGTAGGGTGGGATGAAGCGCCTGACCGCGATTCAAAGAAAAGATTTGAGGCAACCTAACATGATACTGGTAATTCCAGCCTCACCAGGGCAACGACAGAGGATAGCGTGATCGATGGTGTGAACCGTTATGGACAAGTCCACGAGAATCAAAAATCCAACCTCCCCCTCGTCTAATACCCTGTACCTAGTAACCAATAGTAACACTGATTCAGTGACCATAGAGGACCGGTAACCAGACTGAAAAGGGTCAAAAACATAATCTCCTCAAGCAAGCTTCTTAATTGAGGCATAACCATGGCTTCTAACACCTTCAAGAGAAATCTGAGGAGTGACGTTGGAAGGAAATTAGCTGAGAATGTTGGATCTAAGATAGGTTTTTTCAAAAGCAGAGTCACTAGGGCATGTTTGAGGACTGAAGGAACCAAACCCTGACTCAAAGAGTGATTCAAAGTGCTAGTAAGAGAAGGGACTAGTTCTCTACCAATCTATCATGGGGAGGTTTATTTTAATTGGGATATATTTTCCAGACTGGTACTGACACACATAAAGGGGAGAAAAAGATCTCATTAGAAGGTGGCTGAACAGTTTGCGATGTACCCACACCCCTGTCTCTCTTGGAAACAGAAATATTGTTTTGGATAGCAACAATCTTCGGAGTAAAGAAGCTAGAAGTTGAGTCACACACTTACGTTTGGTTACCCCTTGATCTACAGTTTCTATGCACCAAGGGTAAAGCAAACGTAACTATTACCACCTGTCTTGCCTGGCCAACATTGAATGTAGGCCAGTGATAACACATATGTTTGTGTTACCCTTGATGCACAGCAACTGTGCGCCAAGGGTAAAGCAAACATATGTGTTATTACCTGGCTAGACTGGCCTACATGCAATGTAGGCCAGTCTAGCCAGGTAATAACACTTATGTTTTTGGTTTACTCTTGATACATAGTACTGTGCATCAAGGGTAAAGCAAACATGATAAGTGAAGTGTTATCATGTGGCTATACTCCCTCCCACTGCCAAATTCCTTCCTCCCTGCACTCTACCATGCTGTCCCATCCACTATGACTGTCACAACACACTGCCCTGGGCACACAGAACTGTGCATCCCGCCCACTCAAAGCAAGTGGTTACAAACCTTGTTCCACACCTAACTGCACGCCTCTCTTCCCACCCCAGGCCACAGCGCCCATAGTCAGGAGGCCATTGTCTACATCCATAGTAATCCCTGTCTCCAGGACCATTATCATCATGCCTGAACCACCCCAGAGCACCTCCAATTCACTTCCCCCTATCCCAACCTACAAAGGTACGTCACCACAGGTTTTCTTAAGCCTAAAGCACTACAACTTTGATTCGTATTACTTGACCCTAGAACCTCAGCCCAGACTTCCACATGGAACACACTTCACATTCCAACCAGCCATCCCCCATCATATGAGCACATTAGTAGCCAACCTAGGGCCGCCCCTACCTCACCTGGCATACCCTTCATAGGCAATCAAAACTATATCACAATGCATCAGGACCTTTTGCTCAGCCCCAGCCTCTACTGCCTCTGGACCTAACCGCTGCCCCTGCAATGCTATCCCTCAAGCATCATCTCCCCCCGGCACGCCCCACTTCCACAGACTACTGTCCTAAGAAACATTCGACTGGGAGTGCATACAAGGTTGTCACACAGACCCCGAACTAGGACGTTGACCACTCCCCAAACTACAGCCTAAGAAACTCTCACATGGGATTGCGTAGAGGATTGTCATACAGACCCAGAACTAGGATGTTGACCACCCCACAAACTACTTCCCTAAGAAACACTCGCCTAGGAATGTAGACAGCAACTACCCCTGAACCCAGATCCAAGTGGACTGCTACCCGCATCATCTGTAAACCAATAAAATCCACTACCCAGTAGAAGGACTCCATTAAGGCTCCTCTTGCCATCCATAATAGACATGAACCTACCTTACTGCTACAATGTGCCCTAATCAATGGAGGATAGCACAGGGGCAACATGCTGGTCTTGGAAGCAAGACCATGCAGAGCACTAAAGGTTTGAATCCCGGATCCGCGCTTAGAAACCCAACTGAAGTATTAAGCGCGTTATAAAAAAAAAGAAATATCCATCCCTGCACATGCCCTCGACATACACAATCTCATCTCTACCTTAGACTTCGACATTCTAGTAACCACAGAAACCTGGCTACATACTGCCTCTGGTCCTGCCCTCTCTGTTGCCTTGACACAGGGGCACTCCATTTTCTGCGCTGACAGAGCCCATGCCAACGGAGGAGGAGTAGCAATCATAGCTAAAGATATACTCTCCATTAGAGAACTGAGCTCCGCCCTGTCTGACAACTGCAACATTTTGTCAGCTAAACTGACCTTCTCAAACTCCAACACTATCACCATTCACACCATTTACCGTCCTCCGGACCCAGTCCTGTCCTTTGAGGAGAACCTCCTACACACCCTGGGCACCCACCTCAAACCTACCTTGAAATCTATTCTCTTGGGAGACGTCAATTTAGGGAATAATGACCCAGCAGCCATATCTCTCTCTAACTCACTTAGCGCTCTTGGTATTCAACAATGCATCAGCACCGCTATACACAACAAAGGTTGCATCCTAAATTGGATCGCATACCTTAACTGACAGGTGGCTATACACACCATCTCCCCCTGCCCGTGGTCTGACTCCAATGTAATACACTTTTCTATCTCACCCACTAGGCACGCCCCACCCACTACCTTCCCATTGCCTCCCATAATTGCACGAAGCTCCAGAAACCTCACCAAGAAACACCCCATTCCCCTGCTCATCTCACTCTTACCCGAGTCCCCCTTCGACAAAGACCCCAACACACTTGCAAACCTGTATGAAAAAATGCTTACTACAGCGGTTGAGACTATTGCCCTGCTTAAACCACATAAATTCAAACCATCTGCTCAAAGAAACTATTGGTTCACACCAGAACTTCAAACACTCCATTCCAACAAACGGTTAGCAGAAGCCAACTGGAAGGAATCACCTTCAAAAGGCAAAAAGGGGCTGTTCACGACAGCCACTAGAACTGGCTGCAGGTACCTGGAAGAAATCACCTTCAGAAGCCAAAATTATACTGTTCATGACAGCCGCCAAACACTACAAAAAGGCCACCCTCTCTGCCAAATACTCCACATACAATGCCCGCTTTCCCAAGGCCAAATATAACACCAAAGAAATGTTCACTATACTTAGGGAACTAGAAAACCCCACCAACCCACCTGGCACTATATCCAAAGATGGCGCATGATGCCCCAACATTCAAAATGCCATGCTCATTACAGTTGACTCCCTACACAGAAAAACTGTCACTAAACAATCTTTGCTAAAACTTTCGCAAGGTTCAATGACATCCCCACCACCCCTCACCAGGAACCCTCAAGATCTTCCCACGTTCCACTTTACCAATGTCTCTGAAGATTAAAATATGTCCATCTTAAAAGGTCTTAAACCTTCTCGATGTAAAGGAGACACCTACCCAGCCAGTCTTATCAAAGACTGTGCTAACATACTAGCACCCCTTATTGCCACCTACATCAGTGACTCCTTTTCCACAGGTTTAGTCCCCACCAGCCTCAGGGAAGCCTGAGTGCTCCCCCTTATCAAAAAACATACTCTAGACCCTACCATCCCAACCAACTATCGCCCAATCACAACAGTCTCATTTTTGGAAAATATTCTGGACAGAGCAGTGACATCTAGAAGCTAACTACATTTTAGGAATATGCCAGTCAGGGTTCTGCCTAGGCTATGGGACAGAATCAGCATTACTTGACCTTAAGATTCAGATTGACGAAATTAGAGATGAAGGCAAACTAGCCCTGCTGCTACTCCTCGATCTATCAGCAGCCTTCAACCTGATGGATCACACAATTCTGGATCACTACCTTTCTACTTCTGCAAACATCTCTCCTGAGGCCACAGTCTGGATTTCCTCCTTCCTAGGGGACAGATCCATGAGATTATTCTCAGAAAATGCCAGCGCCCCCCCTGACCAGCCACCTATCACCTGCGGGGTACCTCAAGGATCCTGCGTATCCCCTACACAGTATTATATATTCACAATCCCACTATTTGCACTCCTGGACTCAATGGCCATATCCTACACAAACTATGCTGACGATACACAAATTCCCCTTCCCCTTTCTGCTCAACGACCATAAGGACTCCTCCACCCTAAACTCTGTCTACACGACCATCCAGGCCTGGATAGTACTTACCATCTATGCCTGAACGGCAAAAAGGCTGAGATATTTTTGATGGAACCACCATCAATGATCAAAAGGCTCAAACCACAATATTCCTCTTTTAAGATCAACAGCATCCCGATCCCAGTTTCATGCTTTATGAAAACGCTGGGTGTATACCTAGATGCCTCCCTTTCTCTAGGATGGCATGTCAGTGCCATTGCCTCCTCTGCCGCCTGCCCAACTAAACTAATCAATGCCTCCAGACCCATCCTCTGCCCGGACAGTTGCCTGACAATTGCCAGAGCCACCATAGGATCCAGGCTTGACTATTGCAATGACCTCTTTGCAGGTACCTCGGACTACAACATTGGAAAGATGCAGGTAATTCAAAATAACGCTCTTAGAGCAACCCTGCACATCAGCAGAGTTGAACATATCGCTCCAGCCAGAAAAAAAGCCTACTGGCTCCCTATTCGTGAACGGATCCTCTTCAAAACACTGTCCATCATGCAGAGGTGCGTATCCAAGGATGTCCCTCCTTACTTATCTCAAAAGATCACAGAAGTCTCCTCCACCAGACCTACAAGATCAGCATACGCCCACAGCATTGTCCAGCGTACATTTAAATGTGCCAAATCTGGAGGCTCTAGCTTCCCGGGCATTTCAGCCAAACACTGGAACCTTCTCACATCCATCTTGCGAGCCGAGCACCCTTATTGGACTTTCCGAAAAGCACTTAAAACACTGATGTTCACTTAATCTGATTTGTGCATTGTGAAAATCAATTGTTCAATGATATCTGCTCACCATGTTATGAAAAAAAATATATGTACCTTGTTCTTTTGAGTAACTGTTCATGGAACAGCGCCTTGATGCCCCAGGGTTTAGCGCGCTATACAAATACAAAATAAATAAATAATTACATAAATAGACTGGCTTACATTCAGTGTAGGTCAGTCGAGCCATGTCATATCAATGGTAAAGCAAAACAAAATACTGCCATGCCCCCAGCTGCCACCACCCCAAAATTGAGGGGGCTCGCTGATTGGCCCCCCTCAATTTCAGAGTGGGGACTGGCATGCCCACATGCACACAAACAGCACTTCCATCCTTGCATTCACACATCATTCATACAACAACTTACTTACATTAAAAAAACACATTTGCTTGCATGCACCCTACATAGGCGCCCATACAGCTATGGGGAGGACCGGATGGCCCGCCCGTCCTCTATGGGATGTAAACACACTGTCAGACAAGAGAGGAGTCCTCTGTTACGCTCACCTGGCTCCCACATGGGCGTCGGTCGAACCCGGACAGCTGCGGTCTCCACCCACGTAATGCGTAGTGCAGCAATGACTGACTGGATCTGCCCTCCTAATCTTGTCTGCTTAACCCGTAGAAATATTCTCCTGCAAGTGGAGAGATGGATTTAGCCACTTGTGGATTCAAGTGATGGCACCCCCACAGTCCTCCCCAACTAATCACCTCCGAAATGCCCTCACAGCAATCTCACCTTATATTCTTGAAAGATGAGCTCTCCATCCTGCGTGGATTTGCAGGGGCGCGTCGTTTCCAGTTACTTCACTGGTTTGAAGGCTCGGGAGAGTTCTGGAGAGTATTGACTCTGAGGTTCCTGGTGAGGACCAGTAAGTCTAAAGTTCATAGAGTTCAATATGTCCAATGTTCACTCTTGTTCCCCCCTTCCTTTCTTGTCTTGCAGCTGGCTCGTGAAAAGATGCTCTTGTGGCAGCTGGTGGCGCTCAGGTAAGAGTCTGTATTACCCGGCACTGTCCGGTAAATGTTGCACGTGGAAAACGTGTTGTTTTGTCTCTCTTTACAGATGCGGCACGTGAAAATATGGAGAGTCACAAAAGGATGCCTCCAGTGGTAAATCAGGTAAGTCTATGGTGGTAAGAATTATATTTGTTGGTTCCCTCGGCTCACCTTGTGGTTTTCTTTTGTCTCCTAGATGCCGAAGTTCGGCGAAGAAATGATGGAGGCAGCGCCGACCCGAAGGATGCTGTGAAGACTGGTGAGTATGGGGCGGCGCTGCAGCTGGAGGTGCGGCGCGTGCAGAAATGATGTTCTTTACAGGTCCGGAGACGAGATGGATCCAGAATCAGGTGTGGAATAGAAATACGTTTGTTTTCTAACCTGGTCCCTTTCTTTCCTCTTTGTTTTAGGAGCTCCGGATTCGAGGCGGGCGTGGCAGAAGACTGGATGCAGGCTGCAGGCACGGTGAGCGTTACGCTGCTGGATGCAGAATAACGCGAAGCGTGTGTTGCTGGTCGGGCGTGGTTTAAATAGCCTCAAAACTAGTCCCAGGTAAGAAGTCTCTAGAACCACACCCAAGTAAAAAATAGTCCCTGTAGAAAAATAGTCCCTTTCAGGCTTCATGTTGGATTGGAGTCATTTGCAGCATGGTCTGCCTGAGGTAAGTAATGACTATGAGCCTGGCGCCTTAGGCGCCAGGACTGATTTCTACTATGAGCCTGGCGCCTAAGGCGCCAGGACTGAACCCAGATAGCTCCTAGCCGGGGCTGCTGAGGTTTTACTAAATGTCTAGATGCCTGCTCCCGGGGCTGATGGGCTTGGTCCGGATGCCTGGGGTAGGCATCATGACATCCTCCCCCTCTGAAGCAACCAGTTTGCAGCTTAGAAGCCCGCCAAAATGCAAGTGCAAGCAGCCCCTTTCAAGCCAGCAACCGGACATTGACTGACTTCATTTACTCTTCCTCTGATTTGCAGGTAACCTTAGATTTTAAACCCCCCCTCCTTAGAAGCCACCGTTTTGCAGCTTGAAAGTTTCCTCCAGAGCCTCCCTGCAGCGCCTTACCTACCTGCTGTTATTCTGCTCCTGCTTCAAATAGACTGCTAAGAGGACCGCCTTCTTAGTCCCTGTATTTATTTGTTTCCTGTTGAAGTACTTCCAGGTTACTTTGGGAATGTAAGCACTTCCCCAAAGGCATTTATTCGTCTGGGAGCCCAGAGCTAAGGACACAAAGAGCTAAGGGTTTTCACTAATATCTTTCTCTGTTACATTCTTTGTCCCATTAGCCCCTGCTTTTAAGGGCAGACATAGCTAAGGATCAGTGCTAACATCTTTCTCTGTTTCATTCTTTGTCCTGCTGCTAAAGGCAGATAGACCTAAAGGGTGGTGCTATATCTTTCTCTGTTTCTTTATGTGTTCCCTGTTAGCCACTGTTAAGGCAGACAGAGCTAAGGGTTGGAGCTAATATCTTTCTCCGTTTATTTATTTGTTCCTTGTTCACACCTGCCTGCTGCTGGGTGCCACAAACATGCCACAAAGAAAGCAAACAAGAAACATTCAAATTAAACCCCAACACAGCAGTCCACTGAAAAAACGAATCGCATACACCTGCATTGTGCTCAACTGCCACTCTGCACCTGTCCATACACGTGAAATCAATTAACTAATTAGTACACATACCAAGATATACTCTTTCTAAAATAGACATGGCTCAACCTCAACCACACACCTGTTATACCTAAAAGCTTCCCCCACACTAGCTCATACACCATAGATACAACCCACACAAACAAGGTGGCAGCATTGTTTTAATTTACAAAGATATACTCACCCATGGCAATCCCCACAAACACTTCCCTTGAAGTTCTCCATCTCACTTGCTCTCTTCCATCAAACCCACACCCCGCATTTATCCTCCTCATTTAGAGCCCCCAAGACACAGTCAGAACTTTCACACTGACTGGACTGGCTTCACTACTAACAACCACAGCTCCCCCTGCACCAGAATCTACATTGGTGATTGCAACACTTGTAGTTCCCATTCAGACGTCAGCCTTATGCTAAATAGCACCCTGATTCTACTCACCCCCATGATCTCACACAACTCTTTACCTACCCCACACACATAGCTGGCAACACCCTTGACCTTTTGATTTCATAAAAAAATCATGCCTCTGTGGAAAACAGAATCTGGGTATTGTGGTCAGACCACATTGCAATCCCCTTCATGCTCGCTGTACCAAACAAGATCCCCCCACCTGTCAGACATCCCCCCACCAGACAGCCAAATCAAGCACATTACAGACACAGCCTTAGCACCACTCATATGAACCCCTCTTCCTCTCACACACAACGCTTCATTCTCCTCAACAATTACAACACCATCATCACAAAGGCATTTGAACATATAGCCCCCTCAAATCACAAAAACCCCTGACCCACCCATAAACCATGGTTCAAAAGTTCCCTACTCTATAACAGCAGGAAGCCAGATCCCTAGAAGGAGTCTGGCTAAAGATCCCATGACCCACCACCAGGACACCCCTCAAACACTGGTGCAACAAATACAAAACCTGAACACCTGGTTCACCCCCAAACTTGAAAACCTTAGAAATGAAATGCGGAAATGTGAAACCACCTGGAAAAAGAACCCCTCTTCAGCCAACAAAGATATCCTCCTCAAAATATCAGCCGACTACAAAAAAGGAATCCTTCTAGCAAAACAAGATACCTATAATGATAGGATTGATAAAGCTAGTTCCAATACTAGGGAACTCTTTGCCATTCTAAGAGAACTCGAAACTCCCACCCCCCGACAGACAACTGCATTAAGAACAAAAATGGGTGTACCAAAATTCAAGAGGCCTTAGTCAACAAAATTAATCTACTCCAAAATAAAATAGCTGCTAAAAAACTCAGCTTGCCCCCACCCAACTAAGACTTAGAGACCTACTCTACCCAAACCTACACAACGCTTTAAATTTACCCCAGTGTCGCCCCAAGAAGTGCAGAAAATCATAGCCTCACTCAAACCATCCAATTGCAAGGTGATCCCTGCCCTGTCACCATCGTAAAGGAAGCTGCAAGCATACTAGCTACCTACATCTCTTCGCTAATCAATGCCTCCTTCCACACATGTACTGTACTTACTATCTTGAAGAATTCCTGGGTACTCCCTCTCTTAAAAAAACATCCCTGGACCCTAGCATATCTACCAATTTTAGGCCTATTACAACATACTTGCCAACATTCTGTGACCAAAAAGATGTAGGATTTTTGAAGTTTCAAAAATAATAATTCCCATAACAATGACATCACACGAAAATACAAAACATACTTTGTTGGTACCATTTGAAGCATTCTAAAATACACAACCCATCAAACAGCACAATATGGAAAGATGTTCAAATGTTAATGTATAATTCTGAATGGTAACCTAACACTAAATTCAATTACCTGACATCACAGAAGTTAATTACACAAAGCTGGTAGGCAACGTTTGCAACTGCTCTGTTCCAGCAGCCCAGGCAGTACATATTTATTGCAAGTTGAACACTGAATGACATGGTGACTGATACCCCCTTTAGTCTGATGATCAGATGCTGTGTGATGGTGTTACACTCTGCCACTTGCCTTCGAGTGCAGATCAGAGTCAAGTAGCTGTCAGGTCAGTGGATTGGTTTGATCCCCAATCAGAGTAATCACCTACCAGTCCACTGTACAGACCGACTAATTAATGTGTTGCATGCTTTGTCCTGGAGCCTGCCTACTTGGATCTGTCACTGAAATCTGTAGCCGGGAGGACTGCTTAAAGAGCAGTAGCCTACTGCCTAAATCTGTAGGGTTGGCAAGTATGTTACAACCGTACCCTTCTTACTAATGATTATCGACAAAGCCGCCTACAATCAGATACAAACTTACCTGGAAAATAAACTACTTGGACTTCGTCAATCTGGCTTCAGGCCCCAGCACAGCACTGAAACTGCCCTGATTGACCTAAACATCCAGATTTAAGATCTAAAAGATAAAGGGAAACCAGCCCTCTTGCTTCTGTTAGATCTGCCGGCTGCCTTTGATGTGGTTGATCATGAGGTGCTGTGTAAACACCTCCCTACCGCGGCACATTTCTCAACAGAAGCAACAACCTGGATTCAATCCTTCCTTAACAATAAATCCATGAGGGTCTTCTCCACATCAGCAGCAGCCGACCCTATCCCCATATCCTGTGGAGTCCCACAGGGTTCATGTGTACCCCCACTGTGTATAATGCATTTACTAAACCACTGTTTGACGATTTAGACCATCTGGGTGTCACCTACACGAATTATGCAGATGATACCCAGATCCTCATACCTCTAACTGGCGATTATGACAAAGACCTAGCCCTCATAAACAAAATCTACCTCATCATTCAGGCATGGATGGCAACTCATGGCTTGTGCTTGAATGATGACAAGACCGAACTTCTCCTTTTAGCGACTCCCTTCAACATGAAGAAACTGAATAATCAATACCGCTACATACCCTTAAGAAGCTCCAGATCTTGCAGAAAAATGCACTCAGAACCGCCCTGAGTATATACCTCACAGACAGCATATCTCTACAAAAAGATGCAACATCAACTGGCTCTCCATTAAGGAGAGAATACACCTTAAAACAGCACCCCTGACGCACAAATGTCTCTGCAATGCAGCCCTGCAATACCTTATTGAAAAATGTACCAAATATAACCATGCCCGAACTACAAGATCCTCCAACTCTGGGTGCCTCAAAGTACCGAGGTACAAACTCAAAAAAGCCGGCGGCAGCAGCTTCCCAGTTAGGCCGCTCAAATGTGGAACTCCTTACCCTCCACATTAAGAGATGCCCAGTCCTTCTACAAATTCAAGAAAGACATAAAAAATTGGCTCATTGCCAATGACACACCCTACTAGACCTACCCAGCACCCCTTAACCATATCCACGCATTTCCCTATGGTGGTACTCAATGATCCTGTTATGTTTAAGTTCATCTATTTCCTCTTGCATTTTATGCCCTGCCCATTTGTATATTGCCCATTATATAATTTTGCCTATTTTGTTAATATTGATTACTGTATGCTCATGTAATTATGTAAAGTATTCTCCCCTTCCTCACTGTACTTTTCCCCTGTGTGTAACGAAGATAATGCATATCCTTGTAATGCACCCAGTTACCCCCGGGTTGGGAGCGCAATATAAATAAATAAACAAACAAACAAACTGAAAAGCCCTAAGCAAAGACCTCCAATCCACCACCAATCATACACAGAAACATTTCAACATTGTCAAGTCCCTCTCCAAACCACGAGCCACACCTTCCACATCCAATTCAATTCAGTATGCAACTCCCTCATAGACTACTTCACTTCTAAAATACACAATATTAAACAAGTCCTCACTTCTGCTGTACCACTCCCACCCCCACTCCGCAACATACCAGCACACCGGATTACATGGGACCTTTCACCCCATTAACAGAGGCACCCTCATCACGCCCACTGCCAAGAAAAACCTTTGCACTTCCTTGATGGTGCATGCCCCCCTCAAGCCACATCCAATTGCATCACCACCCTCACTCCACAATGGCCCACCATCACCAACTTCTGAGTCTCACATGGTACTATCCCCTCCACACTCAAAACTGGACAAATCTCTGTCTCCCCAAAAACCATCCCTAGATCCCACACTCCCAGAAAACTACTGCCCCATCACCATCGCGCAATAGCGCAGCAGAATCATGGAACACTCTATCACAACCCAACTGCAACATCACAAAAAACCTCCTCAACCCCTTCCAATGTGGATTACGACCTGGACAAGCAAAACAAAAGAGGTGATGGCTGGAAAGTTCACAATTAATCTTAACCTATGGCAGCTCTGGGCAACCCTCCAGACTATTGTTCTTCACATGCCAAGCCATTACAGAAGGGGAACGACCATATGCAAATCAGGCATGGTCCCACCCCAAAAAGGGTAGTCCAGCCAGAACTGCTAGGCAGTGGTCAAAGTGGGTGGGAGCGGTCGGGGTCGGTGCTCCTCTACTTCTTTTAATTTATTCTTACTGTTCCTATACTTTTATTTAAAAAAGAAACCGTTCCGGAACAGTTTAGTTTTAAAATAAAAGTGGAGGAAGAAGTTGAAATTTGCACTTTCAGAGCAGGCACTTGTGTTTTTGGGGTTTTTATTGTGCATGGTAGGGGGCGCGGCGTTGGGGTCTGTGGGGAGCGGTGCAGGCCAGTAGGGAACATATAGTTCCACTACTTCTTTTCGTACACTTTGACCACTGCTGCCAGGTCAGCTCCCTTCGCACACTCTCTGATTCCAAGCCACGTCCCAGGAGAGTGGAATCTCTCCTGCTCGTTCTGCTGTCACCTCTCTGCAGCTGATTCTCATATTCATTTTTAAAGATCCCGCTCAGGTGCCTCTTAGCAAAACAACTAGACCACAGGTTTTTTCCAATGGTATTTCCAATCCTCATTGACTCTTGGGCCCTCTTCCTCGTTGCAGTACCCCAAGCATTATGGATCCTGAAGTCCCTAATGGGTTTAAGTCTTTTAGATTAATTTAAGATAGTAGTTACATTCATTTCTTTCACTTTGCAATATTCCATCATGGTTTCAGTGAAAATAAGGGAGTTAACAGAGATCATCAATTCCCCTTGATATGTGTCTCCTCCCATGTAACCCTCCCTCATACTACTACCCCCAGTGTCAGGATCAGGTAACAGCTGCCTTCCCCTGGCCACATGCGAGGAAGCCCATACCGGGTTCTCAGTGAGGATCTCACTAGATTCATCACACAACCCACACACATCCTACTCCACACCTGTAAAATCCCTTTGCTTCACCATCGATCCCAACCTTTCCTGCACAAACCACATAGCTGCTCTCATGAAAAAATGCACTTTACAACTGCACCTCCTGTTCAAGATAAGAAACATCCTTCCGCTGACGACTTCCACACTGCAGTCCTAGCACTGATTTTGTTCAAGTTGGACTATGTTAACACTCTCCTCAATGGACTCCCCAATATCACCCTTGGGCCCTTACAACCCATACAAAATGCAGCAGTGAGACTCATTCTCCACCTACCCAAACACACATTACCCCAGTTATTGCCCATCTCCACTGTGAGCCTTTACTTCAGATAATTTCCTTCAAAGAACTATGCATTGTATTCAAAGCCATCCACCCCAACACTCCATCTTACCTTCACGACAAACTGAAAGCCATCACCCACACAATCTCCAGAGAAGCAGGACAGCAACTTGTACATATTCCACTCTGCAAACTAAAATGCACACAAAAACAAGCATTTACCCAGTGGGCACTCAGAGCATGGAAAACCCTACCACTTCATTTCTGCACTGAACCCCCATCACAAGTTTCCAAAAAAGCCTCAAAACATACTTGTTTCCCCACACATAATCAAACCCCTCCAACTGCCCTGCTACCACTTGACTATCCTAATCTTCCTATCCTATCTTGAAACATTTTGTAACTTCTGTTTGACCTCCCACCTTTTGAACATTTGATGATTGTTAGGTGCACCGAGACCCAGTGGGTAGCGTTGTCACAGAACAAAAATGTAAATAAAATAATTAAAAATGACACTGGTAGTCGTGTTCTTTAATGTATCGCAATATTTGTCTAGGTCTTTAAATTCCATGATGGAAAAGTCAGTATTGCTCAGTTCAGTACAACTTTAGTAGGTAAAACATTCTCATTAAAGTACATTTAAAAAACAAGCAAACAGATCGTACAATGAAAGGTATATAAAATCATTTCATATGAATAAAATACCAACAAACGGTTAATTGATTATACATTTTCTAACTTTCCCAATCCAGGGTATATCCCTGCTCTGTTCCCTCCCCCATATATCTTTCAGAAACATCTGAGTTAAAACTCATCTTCTGTTGGAAATAAAAATTAAAAAACAAACTAACAGGGGCTAAAGTAATAAAGAACTTCAATATAATCCAAATGATTGGTTACACAGCCAGTTAGGCGATGAATCTGTCAATATGACAAAATAGAAAATAGGCACTAAAATGCAAGCTTGGCAAGCGCAAAGTCCAACTTATTTTTTTTTTCTTAATATGTATACAGTTCTCACGAACTTTTACATACATTAAATACCGTCATATGAAAGAAAATAACTCAATACATTATCTTACAATTCATTGCATCATAATACAGATAAAGAGAACATTCAATTATCATATAAACAAAATTTTTGCATACATTGAAATTCATTAAATAAGCACAGTATATTATGCTAAAAGATTATTAGTAAAAAAATAGTAAAAATACTGATGTTTCACGAAGCTGCTTATTTTTTAATCTAATTTCCTTGTACCCCTCACACCAGTCCAAACTTGATAAAGTGCTATATTCAGTTTTGTATTATCAGTATTTAGACAATAACACCGAAATGAGTCACTTTTTATGCTGTCTACGTTTGCTACAAAAGGACCTAGAAACCTGAGTTAAAGGGGACAATGCTGGCAACATTCTGTGAGAACGTGATGAGCTGATTCAATTTTCCCACCAATGCTACATAGGCGACAGATCCTGTGTCCCTTAGCGATGTTCATTTCAGGGCCAATAGACGTCAGGACTGGGAATTTGTTCAACCTAAGCAAAATAAGAAATCGGCACAATGTGGCCGATGGATATATTCTCTGGTAATTTTGTGGGCATTTATATTTATGTACAGGATTCGTCATGATGGAACTATAACTGCCCAACGTTGCCATGTGGGCGTAGCTTATGATCCAATCCCAGTGTTTAAGTTTTAATACAAAGTTATTTTTGAATGTAAAGTAATTTCGTTCCAGTCAGGCCACCGATCTATTTCCACAAAAGTCTTGTTCACTAAAGAAGTACATTTGTTGCCACTATTAGTGCCAGTTTCTTTCCTCAACTATTTTAATAATGGGCAAAGTGGGGCAGGTCTGGATTTAATGTACTTAAAGCCCCGCCTTTTGAAGACCATGGTAATGAGGTAAGGCCCATTTCCAGCCCGATTATTTCAATCGGAACACTGAGGCCCAATTAAAGCTAGTCTAGGGAGGATAGCTCAGGGGCAACATGCTCGTCTTGGAAGCAAGACAACGCAGAGCACCACAGGTTCGATCCCTAGGTCCGCGCTTAGATACCTCTGGGTATTAAGCACTTTATAAATAACCAATCATCATCATCAAACATTCTCCTACAGAATTTCCCCTCAATTGTTTTTATTCAGGTTAGGCCATCTAGACATAATGCTTCCAGCCCGTACAAAATAGATGGGCAAAAGCTTTTTTGTATAGAGCTAGGATTCCATGTAGGCTATAGCCAGAGGCTTCTTTAATGCACTTAGATATCATATAGGTCAAGGCGATTGCTTTACGCTTTTTTGCAGCAATTACAGCTGCGTAATTGCCTTCAGTCATTAATTCACATCCCAAGTATGTAAAGTGGTCAACATACTGAATATCTTCCTGCCATCTACATCCTAGGATTAGATGTGGGCGTGTCAATGAAGTGCATTAATTTAGTCTTATAATAATGTATTTTTAGCCCATGATCCTCGGAATAAATCTATAATGCATTCAATGATCTTTTTAGACCTGAAAAGATATGGTCACTTAAAATGAAATCGTCTGCATAAATCCGACAGATAATCTTTTCACCTACTATATTCGGGGAACAAGAGTTAACGCTATTCAGATAGGCCAGTCAAATAAATGTTAAAAAGTAGGGCGGCCAGCACACAGCCCTGTTTCACTCCCCTCCAAGTTTCAATTGGGTGGGTGATAGGCTCTCTACTATCCAGCCTGACCTGAACTGTAGTTCTCTTATACATACCCTCCAGAGCAGCCAACAAGTCTTTGGAGCAGCCAAAACATTCCATCTTAGCTCACAGTTTCTTTCTATAAAAGGTATTGAACGCAGCCTGAAAACCTATCCTAGCAATGTATAAGAACGGATAACCTTTGGTTTTAGCTGTCCTGATGAGAGTATCCATTAACCATAAACAACGAATCATACATGAGCCCTTCCTGAATCTCATCTGAAATGTGCCTAATAAATTTGTCGTATGTATCCACTTATCCAGAGCATACAATATCAGAGAGGCAAAGATTTTGCCCGAGACTTTCAGCATTGCTAATAGCCTCAAGTTCTCAGGCAAAGATCTCTTACCCTTCTTATAGATAGGAACTAAGATGGAGCTTCACCAGGAAGAGGGAATTTCCTCCTCTTCACATACTTTGGTATAAAGTATATACAGCAATTCTTCCCAGAAGTCGGGGGCACTTTTCAAGACAGCATTCGAAAGGCCATAGGGGCCCAGGGCTCTGGATTCCTTTAAGCTACACATTTTTGCTAAAATGTCATCATGATCGAAGTCTAAGTTAAATCTTACTTTAGAATGGTTTCCTTCTATCCTCGGATGTTTAGGAGCTGTAAATATTTCACCAATGTAGTTTATCCATGTGTGCTCCCCTATACCACAGGTGACTTGCTTAGCTTTAGGGGAATTAAATAAATGTCCTTAACAGGCTCCACATTTTCCTCAAGTCTTTAGTCCTAGCCACCAACAGCAGATACTGCCATTGGGCATTTCTGTGTGAGGACAGCCAACCCTTAACCCATCTCCTATACCTATTTTTTACCCACCTTATTGCCTGTCCTGCATCTTGTTTAGTCAGTTCTGTCTTCTTTATACAGTGTAGCATGGCTCTCATACCTCTTTTCCTATCACGTATGGTTTTATCATAGTGGTGATTAGAACTCGGCTTGGTCAGGAGAGTATAATATCCTTTCTGAATAATCAGTTTGGACAAATTTTTTCTTATCCATGCCTCTATTCCATCTGCGTTTATGCATACATTTGGTCGGGCAGCGTTGATAAATTCATGTTGGCAAACTGGCTTACTTTCTCTACGTATTTTTCAGTCCAGGAAATTCTATTTCTAGACGGATTTATTATGAGATCACCAACTGAATCTGCCTCGTTCCTGGGGGACCAACCAGCCAATGAGAGTCTAACAATAGCATGATCACTAAATTCATTTTCAATCACCTCTAGCTTCCTAAAAAAGGAGCCAGTAGTGACATATAGAAGAGATAATCCAGTCTAGCAACTTTAGACCCACTTTTCCAAGTTTTTCTGGCAGGCCTATCCGCCATTACGCGGCCACTAAGCATAAAACAATTCCAGTACGACAGTACCTCAGTCCGCAAATTACCCTTCTCAGTGGATGTATTGATGACCATTTTAGACCATTTTAGACAATTTTAGAGATACTATTCACATAATCGGTCTCCAATATTTCATATTTACAGCAAAATCGTGCATTCAGATCTCCACCCAATATGATAATGTGCTGGGCGTCCAGAGCTTCAATTTCACTGATGTTTTACACTAAAGATACCCTGATGGAGTTAGAACCTAACTGGCCTGGAGGATCATAAATGTTCATAATGATTATGTTTGAATTACTATTCGGGAGGCATACTCTCACAGCCAACGCATAGGGTCTCTCTCTCTCTTAGATCTAATTCTTTTGGCTTTTATGCAGTTTTTTTTATCACAATAAAAAGCCCCCATAAGGGCGGCCTCATGGCCCCTTTTCAGCCATAGTTTGAAATATTTGGTAGCCGTCTATGCTGAGCTCTGTGAGTAGCCAACATTCCTATAAAATAAATATATCATTTTGAAGCAACAATTTTAGTGAACCTTCCTAATATAGCAAGTGTTCAAACCCTCGCTTATTTCACATGCTCAAAGGCCAATTTCAGTTTTTAGACACAGTTATGTTTCCAAGAAATTGCCAGTGGTCTGCACATTTGTCAATCGTGGTGAACCACCTAAGGACGAGTTTAGGTGGTCTTAGATGTTTGTACCAAGAATTTGGCGGTTTCCGCTTTGACAAATGCATTCAAGCACCCTAGGTAAAAATGTCCTCTGCTATATTATATGGGAGTGAGCTGTGGGGAAAGACAAGATGTACCTCTTTGGGCCGAGTGCTTGTCATCTGTTTAAGAAAATTAATAGGGGTGATCCCTAGCACTCCATGAACTCCCCTTGCACTAGAGTTGGGGGTCCCCAGTATAGGGGTCCAGGCCGAATTTAGATTTTTAGAGTACTACCGTAAACTACATTTATCGGTATCTTGGAACCCTAAAATGCTAAATGTGAAAATTGAAATGGAAAAGGCAGAGGTGCATCTCTTATATCCCTCGCACAACGATTGTGCTAGTATGTGTCAGAAGTGGGGTATCAGGTTTGGTGAGTTGAGGTGGGGTACAATCACCAAACATCGTTTATTCATGAAAGCCAGACAGAGAAATTTTGTGATGGCAACAAACAGCATGGATAAACTAAGCTTGTTGGGGTTTCTAAGGCAGGCCCGTAGGATTTACTGTGAAAATGCTGCTCTTAGTGCTGTCCGTTCACCGACACAGAGAAAAATCATTGCTATGATTGACCTCACTGTTTTGTATATGTCGTAGCGGTTCTGAGGAAGCTTTAATTAATTTTTAATTTTTCTGCCCAAAATTGTAGGATTTTAGATGCTTATGGCTGAAAAACCATTTAAGGCTAAAAATATCATGCATGTTGCAGAGGCTATGAATTTTGTTCTATCATGCATAGATGTGCATTTTACAAACGACCTATGTAAATATGTTGCTGAAGCCTTTAAACGTTTGATCAGAGCATTTTAATCATGTTTTTACAAATATGTTGATTTTATGTGAAATTGTATTTATTGTTAATAGTGACATACCGCTTAAAGTGCATTACTACCATAGTTCTTTGATCACTATACTGGACCACCCAGTTCACTATTCGCAAAATGTTTTCCTGCAATGAGTTAAAATTGCTCTTAGTTCCTATTTTGTTGTTAACTAATTTGAAAGATTCACACAAGTTCTCCACAGACATAGACTCAGTGTCAGCGGGCAGAGGTAATCGCACTGCAGCATCTCATTCATATCCAAGATTGTGGTATCTGGATTTATATACTCTCACCAGATTTGCTGTTTCTATTGATGAACAATGTACTCTGCTGCATTGGTAGTGGCAGTTCTTAATCGGCTTCCTGCAAATCTAGGATTCTTAGAGGCAGAATTTTGCGAGTCAGCCCAGTTACCCCCGGGTTGGGAGTGCATTATAAATAAATAAACAAACAAACAAATAGTCAGATCTATTAATGTGAGGATTTAGTCTGGTTACTCCTTGCGTAATCCGTTTTATGGTAAACATAAGCTCGTTTCTGCTTGCCCTATCCTCGGTAAAGCCACTGTCAGCATTAGCAGTGATGAGGGCTTTTGTTTGTAACTGCCCTCCACTCGAGGGAACTATTACTTGAGGTAATAGTTCCCTCGAAGGCCCTTGCGCAACATTATCCGGAGGAGCAGGGTCAAGGATATTACTGATAACAATTGGATCATTTTCCGCACTCACATTTAAACTTTGATCGCTCACCAGACAGCTTCTTAGAATACCTTTTGATCTTATATACTTTTTCTTCCTTTTGTTTACCTTGTTATTGTTCTTCTTAATTAGGTCAGGTTCCACTAGGTTTACTTTCTTTTTTGCAACCGTTGTTTCTTGCACTTGAGGCTGGGCTTGTGCCTGACCATTTCAGCGTTCTTTTGCCTGCGCTCTTTCCTATTTAGGAAAATTGTAGAAGTTTCACTTACGGCATCTTCTCTGTCAATTTGTACCAGGCTTGCTAAACTAACGTCCTCATTTCTCCCGCCTGCCATGGCCAATTTGCCCTGTTGTTGTACTGGGCTGTATGCTTGCAATTCGGCAGCAACAATAAGTTCATCAAGGTCTTCATCTCCGTCCTCTGAGCTTATATTCATTTTGCTAATAGCTCGACGCACAACCTCATCCAAATTTCTAACACTCAGACGCAACAATACTTTCATTGAAAATTGGAGCACTGATAGCTGCGCTTGTACTTCACCATTATTTGGTTCCAAAATGGGAGCCGTAGTTAGTTTACTGATATCCTCATGAGATGATAGGTTATTTTTTATTTTTTTTATAAAGTATTTCATTAGCATTTGTGCAAATACATATGCTTTAATAATTAAAAGATATTAACGTAACAAACAAACAGATAACCAATGCAGTCTTCATGTTGCGGTGTGATGTTCTTGTCAATTTAAGTGAGGAGGGGGCAGGTGTCCAGCAAATCAGACGCCAGAAGGAGTTGGTTTCAAGGGGTTTCCATCTCTCGGGTGGTTCTTCGTCAAATTGCTGTTAGGGGTGCATTCTCAGGGGGGTTTATGGTCCGCGGCGTACTGTATGTCGCGCAGAAGAGCTTTCCATGATTCTAGGGTGTCATTAGCATTGTCGCCGCCTGCGTTGATTCCTTCCTGCCAGGCTCTGGTCTCAGCTTTCGTCCATCTTTCTAGGTCTTTAAGCCATCGTTCATGCCTCGGACCCCCTGGTGACTTCCAAGCCATTGCTATGGATCTCTTTGCGAGAATGCAGGCTAAGTCCATTAGTTTGAATAGGTGTGTGTACTTGCTCAGTCTGGGATGGGCCCCTAACAAGCATTCTTTTGGGTTCCACTCGTATCTGGTTAGCCCAGCGTTCATGCGTGTGTTTTTCACCATGGACCAGAATTTTGCCGTTTTGATGCAAGTCCAGAACATGTGGATCATGTCAGCTTTGTCGTTTCCGCACCAGGGGCATTCTGGAGATACCTGTTTGTTAAAGGTAGCCACTCTCAATGGGGTCATGCACGTTCTATATAAGACGTTCAGCTGGATCTGTTTGAATCTGGTGTTTCTTGACACCTCTTTGGCGTATAGTAATATTCCCTCCCATTCGTTATCTGATAGTGTGATTTCCAACTCGGTTTCCCATTTTTGTCTCAGTGATGTGCTTTTCGGGTTGGGTCTGTTGATCAGTTTGTTGTATAGGCGGGACACCGGTTTCCAGCCGTCAGCTAGGTCGTACATTTCCTGGAGGAGGGGATCTGGAGTGGGTTCCTCTGGCCACATTGTCCATTGTTTTTTGGCAGTTGTCTTAAGGCGATGGTACCACAGAAATTGGCCACTCGTGATTCCTTCGTTTGCTAGTTCTCTGAATGTGCCCTCATCATACATGTCGCCCCATGTGCAAATTCCGGCTCTTTCCCATTTTCTGGCTGTCGCGAGATCCGTCTGTGTTTTGCAGGCATCGGTCAGGATGGGATTGTTGGGAGTGTAGGGGTGTTTCAGTTGTCGGAGAAAGCAGGTTCTGGCCCATATCTGCCAGCCTAGGGTTACTATCATGAGGACGTCAGATGGTTGTTTCATCGGGTTCCAAAGTATCTCCTTGGGGAATAGCTTGGAGGATGATTGCCGCAGCAGTCCAAATTCGGCAGACGGATCATCGGAGAGCCATTTAGTCACATGACTGAGTTGTGCAGCTAGATAGTATCTTTGGAGGTCTGGTAGTTGTATCCCTCCTTCTTTGTACAGGAGCGTGAGTGTGGCTAAGGAGAGTTTATGTCTGGATGGCCCCCATATGAAGTCCTTGATTAAAGATTCAAGTTTTTTGAAGAAAGGAGGTCTGATGTAGTGGCAAACATTCACGAAGTAGTATAAGAGTCGGGGGAGGATTATCATTTTGACAATTGCTGCTCTGCCCATCATTGCGAGCGGAAGCTTCGACCAAAATTTTATGGATTTGCGGAGGCCTTTTATTGCTTTTTCCGTGTTATGTTCGTGTGTGAGCTTGGGGGTGTGGCTCATGTCGACACCTAGGTACCTTAATACCTCTGGTTGCCATTTCTGGTAAATCGGAATTGTCCAAGCTCCTGAGTCTTGCTAGTGGGAACGCACAGGATTTTGGCCTGCTGAATTCAATCCCGGAGTATCGGGCATAATTGTCTAGGATGTCTAGCACGACTTGTGCATTGAGCTGTGGGTCCCTCAGGTATAGGAGAACGTCATCTGCGTACAAGGATATTATGGAGTGATTTTTTCCCAGCCTGATACCTGCATCAAAGTGCTGTTTTCTGAAGTAAATGGCCACTGGTTCCAGGCCTAGGATGTATAACATCGGAGATAGCGGGCATCCTTGTCTAGTGCCCCGCTGTATTGCCCAAGATTCAGAGACCATTCCTCCAGTCTTTACTCTTGCTACCGGTGAGTTGTATAGCACCTCGACCCATCGCACAAAGCTTTCGCCAAAGCCAAACTCTCTTAACACCTCGATCAGCCATTCCCAGTAGATGGAATCGAAGGCTTTTATGGCATCGAGCGATAGCACCGCTAGGACTTCGTCTCTGTCGTAGGTCTCTGCCATAATGTGCTGAAGTCTCCTCAGGTTTGCTATGGTGTTGCGTCCTGGAACACAGCCATTCTGGTCTTCATGGATCAGGGTTCCCACCACCCTCGCCAGCCTCTTGGCCAGGATTGTAGTCAGGATCTTACTATCGTAGTTTAGCATTGCAATTGGGCGGCATGAATCGCACTTGTTGATACGTTTGTTAGGCTTAAGTATGGGAATGATTATTGTTTCTTTCATGGAGTTGGGTAAGATTCCATTTTCGTATGCCTCCATATACACCTTGTGCAGGATCGGTTGAGGGTAGCTTCATACGCTTTGTAGAATTCTGACGGAAGTCCGTCACTCCCTGGGGCCTTGCATGTAGCTAGCGATCTAATTGCCTCTGTTACGTCTTCCACTGTGATCTCTGCATCTAATAGTTCTCTTTGGTCTTCCGACAAACTTGGGAGCTCTATTTCCTCTAGGGTGGCTCTTATATCCTCCACTGGTGTTATTGTGTCGTGTGCGTACAGTTTAGAGTAGAAATCTGCAATGCACGATTGATATCGTGCTGGGTCCTATGGGTTACCCCCTTTTCATCTGTAATCTCGGTTGGGAGGTGTCTTGGGAACTTGCGTTTTCAAAGCCAGGCCAACATTCTGTCAGGCTTGTCCGCTTCTTTGTGTGCCTTAGCTGTGTAAGTCGTGTAGTCGAATTTAGACAATCTGTTCCAGGCGGAAAAGCATTCCTCCCGGGTTTCTTTTAGTTTTGTCCCAGTGTCTGGTGTCGCACCAATTTCAGATTCCAGATGCGTGATCTTAGTTTCCAGGTATTCTAGTTCCATTTTCAAATGTTTACGGATGCCTCCCGCTCCAGATATCACCTCTCCCCTTGTTACTACTTTCATGGCTTCCCATAGTGTGCCCCAACTTGTCACTGAGCCTTTATTAATGTCTAGGTAGTCTTCTAATTTGGTTCCAAGTTCCTCCTTGAATAAGTAATCTGTGAGTTCTGCCGCTGGCATTCTACATAGTGGGATTGGTGGTCTGGGTCCTCTGTGTGTCCATTGCATAACCAGCGGGGAGTGATCCGAGATGGATCTGCCTAGGTACATTATGGATTCCACCTGTTGTGCCAGCTCTCAGTATATTAGCAGATAATCTATCCTTGTGTGGATCTTGTGTGGGGCCGAGTAGTAGGAGTAGCTCCTCTCAGTGTGGTGTTGTTCCCTCCAGATGTCCACTAGGTCGAGGTGTTCTATTGTGCTGTTTAGTGCGTTGGCTGCGGTGTTGTTTAGGTGGTGGGAGGGTCCGATCTGTCCATAGTTCCGTTCCTGATGCAATTGAAATCGCCTCCCCATATGAAAGCTCCCTCTCTGCGGAGTATCATTTTAGCGCTTAACATTTTGAGGTGTGAGGTATTCTGTGTTGTGGTAGGTATGAGTTTACCAGGCATACGGACGTGCATTCGATAGTTCCCCACATTATTAGGTATCTGCCCTCTTTATCGGCTTCGTAGTCCAGTAGTTGGAATGGCACTGTTGGGTTTATCCACGTGAATACTCCTCTGGCGAACTTGGAATAAGGTGCCCCTCTACCGGTCCCTCCCCACCGTTCGGACAGTTTGGATGTGGATTCATCCATAAAATGGGTCTCTTGAAGCACTGCAATCGAGATCTTTTTTCTTCGCAGGTAGGAATGAAACCGGTTCCTTCTCAAGTATGTGCCCATTCCCCTCACATTCCACGTCATCACCCTGAGTTGAGATGCCATTGCGATGATAATTTGGTCTCTACAATCCGGTCACCCCAGATTTCCCAGGGTAGCTGTTGCACCTGGCTGTGAGGTTCCCTGCCCAGGTTCCGGTGATCCCTTGTCTCTGGTCTCTGAGGCTGACTGGCACATGCCTTTCCCTGGTGTTTTGAAGACTGAATAACTAACAAAACAGTTAACATAACTTGAACTGGTGCTCCCAGCAGCTACGAGTTCCTTTCGGTGCTCAGGCGCCCCGTGCCATCTAGACCCATCCGGGTGTTGGGCACGAGTAAGGTCGGTCAGGCAACTGGCCTGTCCTGAACTGTTCATGGGGGTGGGGCCCTGTGCCTGGCGTGGGGCTGAGCGAGGAACACATCTATATAGCTGACTGTTGTGTGGTTTTACATCCTTGGTTTTTGTTTGCCTTGCTCCAGTGTTGGCCTTGTGAGCCATGAGCCATTCCTTGTTTCGGTCGATTGCGAAGGGGGCTCCTTAGTCTTCCGAAGGTTGTGTGTCTTTACCCACTGCCAGGTTGTTGTCTTCCAGCCACATGTTGGCAGCTGCGGGGGTCTCTAGAAAAATCACACGGCCCTTGTGAATTACCTTCTCTCTTGAGGGGTATAACAGCATGTATTTCAAATTCAGGTGTCTGAGCCGCGCTTTAATCAGGACGAATGAGTTTCTCTCCCTCTGGACTTTCTGGGTGTAGTCGGGTAGATGGATATTTTAGAGCCTCCTCGTTCAATGGGTCCCTCTTCTCTGAAGTGCCGTAGGATGATTTCTCTGTCTTGAAAATTGAGTATTTTGGGAATTATAGGGCGTGGATGTGAGCCCGGCGGAGGTCTTTTTTGTAGGGATCTATGCGCCCTTTCGACCGAGAAACCTTGTGTTAGTCTTTCAGCGCCTATCTCTTGTTGTATCAGGGACTCTATGTAGGCCATCGGGTTCGAACCTTCGCTTCCTTCTGGGACCCCAAGTATTCTGACATTACTACGTCTAGCCCGGCCCTCAGCCTCCTCAGCTTTGGCCTCAAGCACGCCCACCTTCCTTTCCAGGTCGACAACCTTGGCTTTCAATTCCGTTGCATCGTCAGACGTTTCTTTTATGGTTGTCTCAGCGCTCGTCACTCTCTCGGTTAGGTTGCGGGCATCCTGGCGCATGAGTTGTATTTCGGATTTGAACTCACCAATTCTGGAGTCTATGAATGTCCGTAGGGATGCAATGGCTTCCAACACCTGGGTTTGGTTTTCAGAGGATTCAACTACTTTTGCTTGTACATGTTCGTGGGTGGAAGGACGTGGTTGCAGGGGGGACTTTGTTTTGGTGGATATATATGTGTCCATGGTAGCTATTTACCCCTTGTTTCTGGTGGACATGATGAGGGGTGTGCAAGTACTCTGCCCCTTCTGTTCCAGGGGTGGGAGCGCCTGCACACGGTAACGACCTGGAGGGGCAGCCATATGGTTGGGTGGGTGGACTTGGCTTGGTCCTCAGTGTGCGGGGACTATACACTGTGCTTTGCGCGGGTTGTTTCCAGGGTTCGGCTAGGTGACGATGAGTAGCATGAAGATGCTCCTGGAAAGGCCGCTCTGGCCTGGTGAAATTAGTTTCCCGGTCTGTTCTTGGGGGAGCGTTCGTAATTGTTCCAGTGGTGCGTAGCTATGGTCCCCTATAGTGGAAGTGTTCGGTGGCCTTGTTAATTACGAGCCCCCGGTTCTCCTCGCCTCGAGTTCTTTGGGCTCTCTGCTGTGGAGGCGGGACAGCACCGGGGTTGTGTAAGAGATGGGGTCCGTGCGTCTCCTCGCGGCATCGCTCCCTGGTGTTCTGGCTGCGCTGCTCTCCTGTAGGTCGTGGGCCAGCTACTTCTTGTCCCCCCGGCTGGTTGTAGTTCGCCGTGCGTCAGGGCCGGAGCCCCGTTGTCGTCGGCGTCGCTCTCCTGCAGGCCACGTGCCAGGGGGCTTCCCTGGCTATTTCAGGGGTCGGAGTTGGGGATCTGGATCCAGCTTCCCTGTGCGGGAGCTTCTACTTCTTGTCCCTCCCGGCTGGTTGTTTGTGTCCCCCCGTGAGTCAGGGCTACAGCGGCGTGTTGTGGTTCGCCGGCGATGACCGTGGTATCGTGCTGGAATGAGGCCGGGCTGGGGGACGGGGTCCTCTTTAATCGCGATCCGCCTCAGAAGCGCTCACCAGTTGTGGATTGGGGCCGCTGTAGGGGCGGCCGCTGTTTCTGTCAGTGCCGTTTTCAGTGGGTGGCCGCCATCTTGTATCCCGCCGAAGGTAGGGGGGATCGTTACGATGGCGATCCTGCTGGTTTGGAGGCTTCGATCCCAAAGAAAGTTGTGGGGTCGTGTCGGGAGCCGGTTCCGCTTCACTCGGTCCGCTTTTCTTTGTTGCAGGTGTGATTTGGGTCAGGCAAAAAGGATCAAGATGCGGCATCTCGGCCGGAGCACGGCGCCTCAGCTTGCCATGAGCTCCAGGCCACGCCCCCAGGTTATTTATAACATGCTTAAAATCCAGAGGTTTCTAAGCGCGGACCTGGGGATCGAACCTGTGTTGCTCCGTGTCATCTTGCTTCCAAGACAAGCACATTGCCGCTGAGCTATCCTCCCTAGATACAGGTTTGGCATAGTAGATAGTCTTTAAATGTTGCTAGTATTTACATATGGAGTAGGTGCTACCTCTGGTAATCCATACTTAATTGTACTTTGCACACTAATTATAGCTTTCTCATGCTTATCATTGCCAGGTTGATTACTTGCTGAAAGGGTGTCGCGCAGACAACAAATTGTTGTCAATGCCCGCAAGTGTGGAGTGAAATGTATTGGCTATATTATTACTCCCACCTCCTTCTTCCTGTACTAAATCCGAGGAGCCATTATGTGAAGCTGCTATATGCTGTATTACAGGTTCTGCTACACAATAAGCCATTATGGTGCCAGAACCCCTGTCTTCTCCCACTTTTTCGCAGGGAGCTAGTCACCTGAGTACTGGGTTTACAACCCTTCGAGCGGGTACGAGTGGTAGAACACGCTTGGTCTTTTTTGTTAGGGGCGTTATTCCGCAAATTGTAATTGTTCAATTTTGTGTGTAGTTTGCCCGGCATAGTTAAGTGAGGGAAGTCTGCGTCACTCCTTCTAACAGTGTGTTATCAACAGGCAACATTACAACCTCCTTACCGCTATCTCTGAAACCATAACACAGCCATTATACTCTGCTACCCAATGGAATTCATGATGTCTGCTCCTGTTACTAGACTCTCAGTTGCTTGTTTCGAGATCACCAATTACCCGTCCACTGAGAAACACTCCTGCCACACTCCGTGGCGCTCCACGAGGGAGACAGTGTTTTGCTGGCAGGCACCTCCTCTCACAGTCAAGAGGGTAGAAAGACTCTGCTCAGCCAGTACTTACACTTAAAAAACTCCTGCAGCACTCCCAAGTCCAACTAATATAGAATCAGCTGAAGTGCCATTTGCCTAATATCAGACCCGAGCCGTATTGCCATCACGTAAGCAAATTAAAATATGTATTAAAACATCAGAGATTCCCAGCTCAAGTAGCGTTGACCATAATAAGAATCTATCAACGACATCAAATGCAGAGGCCTTGTGCATATAATTACCATATAGTTTGCTCCTTCGTAGCTTATAGAGATTTGGCAGCTAGTAAATACACATTTAGGGCTTGGTGGGAGGCTACCATGCATTCTTGAAATCCCAAACAAAATTATTAGAAGAAACTGATTCTCTAATCTTAGTTCAAGGAATCTTTCCAAACAGTTTAAAAGAATGATCTTTTTAAAAATGGGAAATATAATAGCATTTTTACAGGACTGTAGGTATCTGCCAGTTTTAACCATGGCATTAACTATATTGCAAAAAAGAGGCACCCATATTTATGGTAATTGTTTATATATGTCAGATGGGGCCTGGACCTTTATTTAACTACGGCTGATTTGAAGAACTAGGGATAGCTCAGTGGCAACGCGCTGGTCTTGTAAACAATACTACGCTGAGCAGCACAGGTTCAGTACCCTGTCCCGTTATTCTGCTTAGAGATTGGAGTCCGACATGAAGCGCAATGTAAGGAACAGCTTTTAAAAATGAAAATCATTTTCATCTCCTTTTAAAGAAATAAATAATTTAGCAGAGTTCAGAACAGAGAAATGTGCACTGTCCCAATTGAATACTGGCACAATAGACTCAGTCATACAAGCATAAACATCACTAGAATGTTCCTTCATTTTTGGGCAAGAACATTTCTCTCTAGTAGGTTAGCCTTTAAATGTGATGGAACAGGAGCAACTAAATGCCAAAATGTCCTGTAGACCTGTTTTAAACCCTCTTTATAAAGAGAGCTTTTAGACTGAATCCCCGTTCGGTCTGCATTGGGGGTTTTCAATGTTTTAAGTAAATCTAGTTTGCCCTGTTTGTAGTCTTTATCCATACAAGAGATCCTATACTTACAGAAATTGGGGCTGGCACTGGTTCTAAGTGTTATCCCCAGGTTAATGGGCAGAATAACACACCTATTTAGAATCTCAGCAGGATTTAGTACAAGAGGTAAAGAATCCTTTATCAAAATCAAATTTGATTGGTAGCACTTAACTAACAAGTCCCGGTCCACAATCTTTTTCTAAAACAATTTATGCTGGTTCATTTTAAGCCCCCCATCTTCTAAAAGTATTACTGCCAAGAGGGTTTCCTTACCTAAAATCTTAGTTCTCAAGGATAAACGCAAGGATGCATGGTTGCGCAAGGCTTACAGGATGACCTTAAGATCCTGAATAAAATCCCAATAATTAATAGAATTAAAAAAATAATCAATAAGTGATGAACCCGATTCCCCAGGAAGTTTTTCTGACTACTTCAATCCTAAGGAAGTCTGTCATTTACCATACACAATCTCCAGTTACAAGTGAGTTTCAGCAATATTAACCCATTATTATCAGCACAAAGTTCTGATAAGATTGGGGAGCGGGATGATAAATACAGAATCCTCGTCCTGGTCAACAAATCAGATAAGATCAAAGCTCCAATCGTTGAACTAAAATCAACACACAACACAAATAAAGGGACATGAATTATCTCAGAAATATCCAGTTTGGAAAAAGCATTATGAATATTTTTAACAAAGGATGTCTCAGCAGTATCTAGTTTGGAAAAAGCATTATGAATATTTCAAAAGAAGGAGTTTTCCTTTATAGCCTTGGGTGAGGAATAACAATTCATTAACAGAATCTTTGTGACACTCTGCCCCCCTCCCAGGACAAGAACCCAGTTTCCAAGGATAACGCCGCCGGTAGAACAAGCAGATCAGGCGAGAAGCATGGACCTGCGAAGCCGGTTCCAAGGAACGATCGCAGTGAGCATACCCCTTCCAGTGGATCAGGTATTGGAGTCATCCACTGGAGTGATGGCCATCATATATAGCCTCAACTTCATACTCAAGATCATTCCCAACCAGGGTTGGATCAGGACATTGACAAGGGCGATCAAAAGCTTCCAAAGCACAGGGTTTGAAGAGAGACACATGGAAAACTGGGGGATGTGCCAGGTGGATGGAAGATCAAGGCGTTAAGCCAATGAAGACACCTTCTCACTAATGGCAAAAGGTTCCATGAAAGGAGGAGCAAACTTTGGAGGACAATTGCGTAAAGGTAGGTCATGGGTACTGAGCCACACCTTATCCCCAATGGAATGCAAGGGTGCCGGCGTCCGGCGTCGGTTAGCAATCTTTTACTCGCTTGCCTTGGTTGCTTCCAATGTGCTGAGACGATTTTATGGGCGTCCTGCAGTTTCCTGATCAGATTATCCACAGTGGGCACAGCAGTGGTAGGAACGGCTGAGATTGGCAGGAATTTGAGATGGATCCATGCAGAACAAAAAAAAGGACTACAGCATATGGCAGCGTGATAAGCGTTATTATATGCCACTTCTGCCGTATCCAGAACGGTCACCCAATTATCTTGTACTCTGTTGTTATAACAGTGTAGGTAGGCTTCCAGCGTTTGGTTGGTTCACTCAGTTTGTCCATTGGACTGCGGGTGATCCCCAGAACGTAATGATCTCTGTATTCCAAGAGCCTGACAAAGAGTAGACCAGAAACGGGTAAAAACGAATTGTGGGCCACAATCTGTTATGATCTTTTCCGGTAGGCCATGACAACGGTACGCATCATGAAGAAAGACCTTTGCTGTTTGAGATGCCGTGGGCAAAGTGAAGAATGGAATGAAATGTGTCATCTTACTGAAACAATCCACGACTACAAGGATACAAGTGAAACCCGGACACATAGGCATGTCCACTATAAAATCCATAGACACTGTGTGCCAAGAAAAAGGTGGATTTTGCTTGGCTGTAACAGGCCAACAGGCAGCTGGTGAGGAACCTTTTGCATGGCATACGTAGGACAGGATGATACATAGGATGAAATTTGTGTCCTCATGTTGGGCCTCCAAAAGTGATGCGATTTAAGGTCCATGGTTGCCATTTGACCACATTGTCCAGCGCTCTTAGAATCGTTAAACCTGTGCTGAAGTAAATGTTCCAGCTCAAGATTAGGGATATACAGCTTGTCTCAAAAGAACCCCAGACCTGCTTGGATACTGAAGTGCTGGGATTTCCATAGGATGGGTAACTGTGGGTCGAGGACATGTGCAGCTTTCACCTTTTCAAGAAAAGACTGAATGGCCATCAGAAAACACTGAGCAGGCAGGACAGGAGAAATGCTGCTGTGATTGGTCATGCTGTCAATGGATGTTCGAGATAACGCATCAGCTCTCACGTTCTGAGTTCCAGGTATATGGGGGATGGTGAACGTGAATTTAGAAAAAAACAGGGCCCAATGACCCTAGCGGCTATTTTTACAAGACATAGGGGATTGTTCCGAGTTGGGCGGTAGGGGGTTAATGGCACCGGTAAGGATGGCGGTGCCGTTAACCCCCTACCGCTCTATTCCGAGGTCCCTTAGCGGGTCCCACCAGGAACGGCTCGTCTGACCAGCCTTTCTTAGTGGGACCCGTTAAGGGACCTTGGAGCTAATAACGGGCCCGCAATTTGCAGGCCCATTATTATTAGCGCCTTCCCCATTCCCATTGAGCCCTATGGGGTCTCGAATGGGAATGGGGAATGGTAATTGGCATGGGGACTTACCGGGTCCGCATAGGTCGGAATGTCCTGGTAAATCCCCATTCCGCCTACCCGGACCCGAGTTTGGAGGCAGCCATGGTGCTAGAAGCACCAAACTTTGGCTGCCTCCAAACTTGGAATGACCCCCATAGTCTGCAAGTAGTACAGATTTTTATGATCTGTTCGTACTTCCACAAGGAACTGTCCTCTGAGAAGATTATGTCTCCATTTGGTAAAACTGTCCTTGATCGCAAGTAGCTCTTTTTCTATGATGGCATAATTACGTTCACTTGTAGTCAATTGATGCGAAAAGTAAGCGATGGGGTGATCAAGTTTGGTATCGGTATTCCATTGTAGCAACACAGACCCTACTGTATTTTCAGATGTATCAGTTTCAACGATAAAAGGGAGTTCATCTTTGGGATGTCGTAGGATAGGTGCTTTGATAAATCCAGCCTTGATGGCTTGAAACCCGTGTTCGGCTTGCTCAGCCCAACAACAGGGTATACCTTTTTGCAACAGACACGTAATTTGTGTGGTCTTGAAGGCAAAATCTGGGATAAAGCACCTATAAAAATCAGCAAATCCCAAAAACCATTGTACGGATTTGACATCCCGTGGACCTGTCCAGTGCATAATATATTTGATCTTCCTGGGATCCATCTGAATGCATCAACAACATAACCAAGAAGTTCGATCCTTTCTTTTTTTTTTTACTTCATTTAACTTACACAGACATAACAACGTTACTTAACGGTCCATTTGCTATGGTATCATCATTACATAAACAAAAATTGGGCACACATGGATACATCTTTACAGTGTTTCTGGGTCTATTTCTTTTGCACATTTATTAGCCAAGTATTGTCTGTATCTGCTCCATATGTCTCTGAGTCGACTGTAGCTAGACAGTAGGACTGAATATACCTCCTCACAGCCATTCGCCCATTTCATGTCCCTTTCCCAATCAGCTTCCGTAGGTGGTTCTTTAAATTTCCAGCGCATCAACACTGCCCTTTTTGCTAACACAAAGCCAAGGTTGAGCAACCTACGCCATCTGGGATTCATTTTATTCACAGTGCCAAGCATGCATATACCTGGATCCCACACCATCGGTTCATCTGCCATTGCGTCAAGCGCTTTGCACACTCCTGTCCAGTAATCAGACAGCCATGTGCATGCCCACAACATGTGAAATAACCGGCCTCCTCACTCCCGCACCTGGGACATTTTCCATCTGCCGTGGGGAATATTGTTTTGATCCTGGCAGGGGTGTAGTAAGTCCTGTGGAGGACCTTGTAGTGTATGAGGCGATAGCGTGAATTCTGTGAAATATTCCTCGTCAGTGTGCACAATTTAGCCCATTGATGCTCAGTTATGGTTTCGCCGAGGTCAATTTCCCATTCCTCCTTATCCTGTAAGAATAGAGTGCCTTGGGTGGATTGCGTAATTTTATATAATGTGGTGATAGAGGTTTTAGTGATATTAGCTGTGAACATGTATCCCAGTCCTGAATGTACCTGCGGCTCTTCAGGAAACTTAGCCCATACTTCTGCCATAGCCGAGCATAGCCTCAAGTACTGTAGTTTTTTAAGTGGATTGCCCCCTACGATCTAAGTGTGTATAAGAACACTTCTCTAATGCGCCAACCATAAAGTCATTTTGAGGACAAAAATATGTTCAGGTGAGTCCATTTTTTAAAGACAATGGGCCTCATTACGAGTTTGCCGGCAGCCATGGAGCTATTAGCTCCATGGCTGCCGCCAAACCGGGCTCCTTTACCGGGTTCCCAAAATGGGGAATTACCGGGCCATTCCGAGTATGGAGGGCCCGGTAATTCCTCCCTCTGGGAACCCTGCCCGGGTCTTCCCCATTCCCATCTTAGCCCCCATAGGGCTCAATGGGAATGGGAGAGGGAGCAAACAACGGGCCGATTACGAGCGTCCCATTGTTTGCTCCATCTTTCCCTCGCGGGACCCGGGTAGCCTGTGGTTGTGGCCATGATAAACCAGGTGTCCTGTGTATTCCGTTCGGAGGTGCCTCTGAAAGGAATACACAGGACACCTGGCTTATCCTAAATTGGAAACTTTATGAACCATTTCAAGCTACAATTTGAAATAAACCAAGGTTACTCTTTCTCTCCTGATGAACTATTCACACTAGAATGGGGAAACACGTGTCGAGAGAAAATTAGAACTGTATATGTTATAAGGACCGAACTTTAAGGGCACATCAAAATTGGATATATCACAAGGACTGATCTCTGGTGTGAAGCAACACCTGTGTAGCATAAATACTAATTAAGTATACTTGAACTGGATATATCACAAGGATTGAACTCTGGTTCCCGCGCCTGGTTTCACCAGGCGTCCTTACCGGGTCCCGCAAGGGGACCTCGTAATTTTGCGTAATGGGATTAACGGGTCCGCCTCCTTTAGTGGAGCCCGTTAACCCATTACGCAAAAGTCATAATGAGGCCCAATATGTTATCAGGCTAGTCAATTGTTGAAATGACAGGCTGATACAGTGTTTTGATTTCAAATGAGCTTGCCCTCTGTTTAAAGCTTTAATTTCATGATACTCTGGTGTTACTTCACACCAGAGTTCAATCCTTGTGATATATCCAGTTCAAGTATACTTAATTAGTATTTATGTTACACAGGTGTTGCTTCACACCAGAGATCAGTCCTTGTGATATATCCAATTTTGATTTACCCTTAAAGTTCGGTCCTTATAATATATACAGTTCTAATTTTCTTCTCGACACGTGTTTCCCCATTCTAGTGTGAATGGTTCATCAGGAGAGAAAGAGTAACTTTGTTTTTTGTCAAATTGTAGCTTGAAATGGTTCATAAAGTTTCCAATTTAGGAAGATAAGTAAAGTGATTTATCCCGGTAGATTTTTAATGGGATGTCTGGCTTAGAATTTCTGGTGGTTGTGGCCATGATAAACCAGGTGTCCTGTGTATTCCGTTCGGAGGTGCCTCTGAAAGGAATACAGAGGACACCTGGCTTATCCTAAATTGGAAACTTTATGAACCATTTCAAGCTACAATTTGACATAAACCAAGGTTACTCTTTCTCTCCTGATGAACTTTTCACACCAGAATGGGGAAACACGTGTCGAGAGAAAATTAGAACTGTATATATTATAAGGACCGAACTTTAAGGGCACATCAAAATTGGATATATCACAAGGACTGATCTCTGGTGTGAAGCAACACCTGTGTAGCATAAATACTAATTAAGTATACTTGAACTGGATATATCACAAGGATTCAACTCTGGTGTGAAGTAACACCAGAGTATTATGAAATAAAAGCTTTAAACAGAGGGCAAGCTCATTTGAAACCACAACATGTCAGCCTGTCATTTCAACAATTGACTAACCTGATAACATATTGGGCCTGATTATAAGGGTGGCACTCACGGAATGAAGGGGGCCGGTACGGGACCGGCCCCCTTCATTCCGTCAGGGCTGATCATGAGGTTCCCTTCGCGGGACCCGGATCGGACGCCTGGTAAAACCTGGCGTCCTTTCTGGGTCCCGCGAGGGGAAGAGGGAGGTAACAACGGGACACTCATAATGTGCCCGTTGTCACCTCCCTCCCCGTTCCCATTGAGCCCTATGGGGGCTCAAATGGGAATGGGGAATGGTTCCTGCAAGGAGGTCTTACCGGGTCCTCCTATGTCGGAGTAACCCGGTAAGTCCCCATTGCAGGAACCCGGTGAAGGAGGCCGGTTTGGAGACAGCCATGGAGCTAATAGCTCCATGGCTGCCTCCAAACTCGTAATGAGGCCCATTGTCTTTAAAAAATTGACTCACCTGAACATATTTTTGTCCTCAAAATTACTTTATGGTTGGCGCATTAGAGAAGTTTTCCTATACACACTACTTGCTACTAATTGACAGTGTGGCAGCCACACTGCTAGGGAAACATCTCTGCAAGACAACCAACCCCGGGATTTAACTGAGGAGTCGCCTAGTAACAGCTTCGTTTGGCTGCTATTTTGTATAAATCCCCCCATAGCATTGATAATCTCATCCCAGCTAATGAAGAGTTTATTGACAAATAGATCTCCGAACCGGAGTATTCCCTTATCCCTCCAGTGTGTGGCCAGAGTTTTGTCTAGCGTGGGCGGGAGGTAGTGGGGCGCCCATAACGGCATGTTTGGGTGATATAACGCCTTATGTATGGAGGGGCCGGTCATTCTGGTCCAGGCCGAGCAGGTCACCAGTGCTGGGTTAATTGTGTTATCGTGTCTGGATTTGGCCGCTGCCACCCTGTGCAGAGGCTTCAATGGGCCCAGTGTGTGTGTTTCAATTGCTTAATGCAGGGCCTGGGGGTTCCCTTCTATCCAGTATATGGTGTAATGAGCCTCTGCTGTGAGATAGTAAAGTCACCGTCCGGAGCGGAAAGGCCTCCCTATGAGTATGTTTGAGTAAGTCTGCCCCCGCTCACCCTAGGCTGCCCATTACAGACAAACGTAGTGCATGCTCCTCGAATTCTGGAGAAAAAGCTTTGCCTGGCCACAGAGGAATAGAGGTGGACAGATAAAACACTTTGGGTAAAATTATCATTTTTATCAGGGCAAATCTAACCATGAGTGAGATAGGGAGTGAGCGCCACCTCTCAATCTTAGCACAAAGTGTATTTGCAATAGTTGCATAGTTTAGAGAGCAGACGTTCTGTGCACTATGTGCTATATCTATGCCCAGATAGCGTGCCCGAGTGGGAGCCCATAAAAGCCCATGTAGCTCTGAGGGTTCATGGGTAACATCTGTCAGTGAGAAGATCTCTGACTTGGAAGCGTTTAGCTTTAGCCAAGAATATTCCACAAATTTCCTGACCAATTGTAGGGCCCTGCCAAGGGTGATCGCTGGGTTTCTTAAATACAACATAATGTCGTCAGCATATAGTTTGATGATCTCGATCCTGCCGGCTATCGGGATTCCCGGTCGTCCCACTGCGTGCTCTCAGAAGATCTGCCAAAGTACCAGTACAAACTGTAAAGGGGACAGTGGGCAGCCCTGTCTTGTACCACCGGCCAGCTCCAAGACAGCCGACAGGACCCCGCCAATACAGATCCTTGCGTAGGGTTTTGTATATAGTATCCAAACACCCATTTCACAAAGTTCGGGTCAAATCCATAATTGTCAAACACCCTAAACAGAAAGGGCCAGTAGACTGTGTGCATATCGAGTGTTAGCGCCACTCCCTGTGTGTCCTGGGGTATCGTCGTAAGGATGTTGAAGCAGCGACGGACATTAGTCGCCATGGACCTACCTAATACAAAGCCGGCTTAGTCCTCGTGGAACATGTATGTCATCAAGGGGTTCAATCGGGTGGCATGGATCTTAGTGAAAATCTTCGCATATGTATTTATTAATGAAAGGGGCCTGTAAGAGCCCATTCCTCAGGACACTTCCCCGGCTTCAGGAGTAAGGTAATAATTGCCTCTCGAGTCGTTTCGGGCAGGGCCCCTATTTCCATCGCCTCAGTCCAGACAGCTAGGAGACGAGGGACAAGTGTCATAGCAAATTCTTTATAAAATTCGGCCCCCAGCCCGTCAGACCCTGGTGCCTACCCGTTTGGTAGGAATTTTATGGCTGTGGCTATTTCTGTCCGGGTTAGTGGGCATTTTAGCGCCTCTCTTGCCTCTGGGGCGAGTAAGGTAGTGGGAATCCGTACTAGATAGCTATCTATTTCCTCTTCCGTGGTGACACTCTAAGGGGAGTATAGGGACGTGTAAAAGTCATAAAAGATTCCCCTTATGCCTTCCTGACCAGTGACTACCACCCCATCTGGCCTTGTAATACATGGTATATGAGAGTTGACGCGTTTCCCCCTAACCATCCTGGCTAAGAGTTTTCCTGGGCGTCCCTGTTCCCCATATCGCCTGGCAGCTGCTGGCCGGTCGAAGTAACGGATTTCTCGCTCTGCCGCTTCTTTGTACTTCTCTAATTGGGTTCTGATATCTAGTTTTGCCTGGGCAGATGGGCCTGAGGCGTATTGTGCTTGCAATCATGCTATATCCCCTTCCAGCCTTGTCAGTTCTCTGCGAATATCCCTGAGCACTCCCAACTCAGTTGACATGGCTATACCCCTGATATATACCTTAAAGGGCTACCATAGTGTCGCTTGGCTGTCCACTGTGCCCTCGTTTTTCTCAAAGTATTCATCAATGTGTTCGGTCAGATTGGCCTTGTAAACATGATCTAGCAGAGCGGCAGTTTTAAATCTCCAAGGGGGTCTACGTGGGGAGACCTTGGGTACGTGTAGGGTCTTAAGCACCGGTGAGTGGTATGACAAGGTCCTAGGTACTATAGTCATCTCTGACACCCATCTCAGTACTTCTTGAGTTGCCAGCCACATATCGATCCGCGAGTGCATGTCGTGCACTGATGAATAGAAAGTGTACGTGCGTCTCTCTCCATGCAGAGAGCGACAGATATTTGGCATGGCAAGATCTATCAGATGAGGTTGTATCGTGCATGCAGCTTGCGTGAGTGATCTGGAACTATCAGATGTGCGATCCAGTCGGGTATTTAGTATTGTGTTAAAATCCCCGCCCACAATCATGTGAGCAGTGGGGTACTTGGCACATTTCCCAAATATGTTGTTATAGTTATCAGGCTCGTCTGTATTGGGGCCATAAAGATTAATGAGGATTTCTTCCTTCTCTGCCAGTTTCCTGTGTGCAATTAAGTATCTCCCTTCGGAATTGCTCTCTGCCACCAGGTGCGTGTACGGAAGAGATTTGTCTACCAATGTGAGAACCCCCGTGCTCTGCTCGAATAGGACGTGTAAAAGCGGTGGCAGCCCCAGGCAGGAGCCACCTTGGCTGATTGGTGCCTCATTACATGCGTCTCCTGGAGAAATGCAATCTTTGCGCCGGATCTGTTTATATATGCCATACTTTTCTGTGTCTTAACTGGCATCCCCAACCCCCTCACATTCCAGCTTATTAATTTAATACCATCTTGGTCTTGTTTAGCCATTTGTTGCTTGTCGTTCAGTAGACATCATAATGATCCAGCGTCCCGCGCTACTCTCATGTAACCATCTCGTGTCTGTCTGTGTATTTTTAACTTTAACTCCCAATTCCCACTTGTTTCCCCCCTCCCACTCGCTCATAGTAAATTCAATCCTTTCTTGATGGAACTCGCACCTTTCTTCTTTAGCGAACAGGTGGTTTCCTCACAATCGCTGAAGCACCTATGATACATGGACCACATGTTCTTTAAGGGTTTGGGGAAAAATTAAGATATCATCCAAGTAAGTAGTGAGACCCAATAAGTCAGAAAAAAGAGAGTCCATGAACCGCTGGAAGACAGCTGGGGATTGCCAAATGGCATGACACAGTATTCATAATGCCCAAGAGGTGTCTTAAAGGCATTTGTCTCCCTGTTTGATTCTAACAAGGTGATAAGCGCCCCAGAGGTCAATATTGGTGAAAATGCGAGCGTCATGCAAGGTTTCAAGTATATCTTTTATTAAGGGCAGCAGGTATCGGTCCTTAATAGTGATGTCATTTCACAGACGGTAGTCAACACTGGGTCGAAGAGTGCCTTCCTTTTTAAGCACAGAAAATAAAGAGGCCCCAGCTGGAGACCGAGAAGGCTGGATATAGCCTTTTTCAAGACACTTGTGAGGTAGCGCTTCAGTTCTTCTCGCTCTTGTACAGTAAGGGAGTACACTCGACCATGTGGAATTGGCCCGTGTGGACGTAGTTTAGTCTCACAATCGAAGGGACATGATGGTGGTAACGGTATGTCTCCTGGGTAGGAAAACACTTTGTCAAATCCAGCATACTCTATAGGCCTCCTTTGGCAACAAAAAACAGACTGGACCAGGGTTGACGTAATGAGATTCATTTGGACCAAAGACGGGTGAGCAATCAAACAGCATTTTCGGGTACAATAATCGAAACAGAAAACCAGGGTTTGTGTGGCCTAATTCATGTGAGGATTATGGAGAACTAGCACACCAATGCCAATGGGTAGGAAGGTGTTTAGATAAAATCAAAAGCTAATGTCTCTTTGTGCTGGTTGACTGCAAGCATGATAGGTTCTGACTCTTGAGTTATGGGACCGGAAACCAATGGGGTTCCATCAATCCCTTTGGCAATTGCTGGGCATGGTTACTGCACTGACAATACCTTGTGGTGGGTACATAATCTGGCATACATATAGGTAGTTTGGGCTCCTGAGTCGATTAAAGACATTGGGGGGTCATTACGACCCTGGAGGTAGCCATGCCGCTATTTGCGGCATGGCTACCCCCATTCCGGGTACCGGGTCCGGGTTCCTGCAATGGGGAAATACCGGGCCATTCCGACCTTGGAGGGCCCAGTATTTCCCCATTCCAGGAACCCATCCCCATTCCCATTCGAGCCCCCATAGTGCTCAATGGGAATGGGGAGCATGCTAACAATGGGCCCGTTAATAACAGGCCCGTTGTAAGCATGCTGGTCTGCTCGCAGGACCCGCTAAGGACGCCTGGTAAAACCAGGCGTCCTTAGCGGGTCCCGCGAGGAGACCTCGTAATGAGGCGGTAGGGGGTTAATGGCTCTACCAGCCCAGTTAACCCCCTACCACTAATCTCGTAATGACCCCCATTGTATTAATTGTACGCTTACCTGCCTCCCAGGATATGGACACTTGCAAGACTAACAGTACATGAGGCGCATGGTATGTACAGCAGCTGGCAGCAAGGCCTGGTTGGGTAACTGGGCTCATTGTTTCCTTCCCAACTGACAAGTCCATTAGTTTCCCCCTTACTTAGCTGGTCGGACAGGGCAGCCCCTAAACAAAAATGACTTCCGCCTCCACAATAGACACACAGATTATTGATCCTACATCGTCTCTTTTCCGCCTCAGAGAAGGGTCCAGCTACTGCTCCCAGCTGCATTGGTTCTGGACCGGCCTCTGTGACAGAGGCGGGAATTCTGGTGGTCAAAGTTGCTAGCAGGGCCATATTGTAGCCGCCTCATTGCCGTTCTGCATGGCGTTCAGTTAAACGGTGGTCATTCTTGATCACTAGTTCGATCAATGATTGTATAGTCGCGGTTTCTGGGGCATGGACCAGTTTGTCTGTATATTCCTCATGCAAACCACAGCGGAATAGGGATTTCTGTGTTTCTTCCGGCCATTGAGACTCATTTGCTAACTTACAAAAACGGCTAACATAGAGGATAACATTTTGTGTCCCTTGCTTTATATCCAGTAAACAATTCTGGTCTGTGGCTGTAGTATTTGGTGTTTGGAAGGCCTCTAGAAACGCCTTTTCAAAATCCGAAAAGGAATCCAGAATTGGACTTCTTGCAGATACATACGGGGTGGCCCATGCCAATGTGTTTCTAGTGAGATTATTCAGAACAAATCCGATCTTCGCTCTATCATCAGCGAAGTGTACAGGTCGGAAGAAAAACTGGTCCCGGCAATAGTTACAAAATTCTCTCAGAGTCCATCATTTTTTATGAATGCAGTAGAGGCTAAGGTACTTTACGCAGGAGTTGCTGCTACAGTCCGTGATATGGCATATTTCAATTCTTGGTTTTCCTGTTTGGGGGCAGTCACTTCCTGACGGAGAGCCACCACATCGTCTCTTAACTCCTGTAGGGCCTCGATACCTGTGGACTCGGAAGGCAGGCATCTCAATCTGTCAAGCAGATCAGAGGACTGGCGTGCACCTGTGCGAGGAGTCAGTTAAACCGGGGTTGCCACATAGAATCACCACCGTAGCAGGAGAGGCCTTCCCACACCACAAGTAGGTGCCCCTGGATTAACGTGGTGCAGGAACAATACAAGCCACTAGACAGGCGCACCAAGATGGTAACAGTTGCAGGTCACTGGGCAAGAGGGACCAAGAGAACATAGTCAGGCACAGGAGGAGTAACCAAGCAAGGCAAAGCAGAGGAAGGCAAGGCAAAGGGCAAGGCAAAACAAGGAAACACCAAGAGCAGGTGCACAGATGAAAGGCAAGAACAAAGGGAGCGTGGACAACAAGAGAGTTGAGATGCACCATGACTCCGTCTCACTTTCTATTTATACCCTGGCATGAAAACGAGGATGTTTTACCTGGTTGCCTGGCAACCTAGCTCCGTAACCCACACAGAGCCGCCGTGCGTCTGTGACGTGACCGACATGGTGGGGAAAAGATGGTGGCTCCCTTTTGCCACAATGTTCCTGGGACCGGCCTCCCGAAATCACTGCTGCAAACCATATAAGGGCTCGAATGGGAATGGGGATGGGTTCCTGGAATGGGGAAATACCGGGCCCTTCAAGGTCGGAATGGCCGGCATTTCTCCATTCCAGGAACACAGACCCGGTACCCAGAATGGGTTAGCCATGCCGCAAATAGTGGCTTGGCTACCTCCAGGGTCATAATGACCCCATTGTCTTCTTGGTCAGCTAAAGTCTCATAGCGGTTGGCATGTTCTACTGAATCAAAGTATGAAAAACAGCTGGGAGCCACCAGGGGGCGCTGAGATGAGCTGAACTCCCTCAGCCAATCTCCTCCACGGGGCGGCCTATTTTTGCTTCTGGGTGCCCCCCTGCCCAGCATGAACGGTGCCTCGACCCCCCCTGGTGCTGTCTGAGGTGGTGGAGAGCGGGCTGAGCACGGACCCGGTGTTCTGCAGTGCCGGGAGTGTGGTGTTCGAGGCAGCACGAAGAGGAGGGGCTCCAGGCTGAGTCTGGAACCCGACGAGGGAACCGCGCAGGTTGGAGTGGGTTGGCAGTGGGGGAGGGGCTGAGGAGATCCCGGCGGGCCGTCTGCCCGATCTGTGCTCCCCCTGCTCGGGGTGAAGTGTGCCTCAGCCCTCCTGGGCACTGTGTAAAGCGGCGAAGAGGACTGCGAGGGAGGACCTGGTGCTCCGGAGTGCTGGGTGAGTCTGGCTCCGGACGGATCCGAGAGGAGGTGGCCGACGCTGGGTCTGACCCACGGTGGGGGAGCCGCGTGGCGTGCAGTGACTCGGTGGTGGGGGAGGGGCTGAAGAATAGCTGGGGCACCATCGAATGTGTCGGCGCACCCCCCCCCTTGTCTCGCCAGAGTGCTGCAATAATGAACGGAGGAAGCGTGCGACCGTGTGTGGTGGTCTGAAGGCAGAGGGAGCTGCAGTTTGAGACTCCCGACGGACGTTGCCCGAAGGCAGTGCTGAAGTGTGGCCTTCCGTATGAGGAGTGGCAAGTGTGTGAGGAGCGCTCTCCATGGTTACGCTCCCTGTTTTGGGCCCTGGGGAGGTGAAGATCGCGGATATTGTGGAGCACAGCTTCGAGGTGGATTGTGGCTTGTGGATTCCTCACAGTGGATCTCTCTGGAGCTCCTGTGTGAATTATTAGTGGTGCTTGTCTCCCTCTCACATTGTCCTGGTGATAGCCACAAGGGGGGCCTCATGTGGGGCTCTGGCTGAGGAGGAGTTGCTGTAGCCTGGAAGCTGGAGTGGAGCCCTAGTCCTTCCCTGGGAGGCATCTACTTTCCACCACTGTGACATTCCTCGTGTCCCTATATTGGGGCCTGCTTTCTTGTGGCTCCCCAGTATCAGAGTGCTCCGGTCCTGTGGACTCTGACTAAATTGGGCCGGAACTGAAGTGTGGGCCCCTCCGGGCCCCGGCCGGTGCCCTCTTACTCTCGCAGGGCGCGCTGACATGGTACGCAGAGGGTCTTCCTTGGTCCCTTTATTCCTTAATTCTCCTCCTTTTAGAATATTAGCGGTGCTCCCAGAGGGTCTGTGTTGAGCTGGATTAGCTTGTCAGTTACTGCCCCAGAGCCCGATTGTGGATGCACGGAGTGAGGGCGCTGCAACGATTCCGGAGGTCACCTCAGGGTTTAAGGGAGGACATCAAAATGCATGACTCTGGCCGACCTGATAATGTAGACACCCAAGATATGGGCCGCAGTATGGCAGCTCTCCTCGAGGAGATCCGAGGGTTTCGAGCGGACATAGGGAAGAGACTAGATTCCCTAGATAAAAAGGTGGATGATGTGGAGGACCGGGTCCAAACCCTTGAGGCTGACCAGTCCTCTGCGGATCTCTTTGAGACTCAGTTTGACCTACGGCTGGCGGAGCTGGAGAGAAAGGAGGAAGAAATTGCGCTCAAGCTAGACGATTTGGAGAACCGGGAGAGACGCTCTAACTTGAGGTTCCTTAACATACCGGAGCAGGAGGGAGAGGCACAGGCGGACATTGAGCGAAAGGTCAAAGACATTATAAGCCTTCTGTTTGGAGGAGAGAACACCAATGTCCCTACCATTGACAGGGCCCACAGAGCGGGGGGCCGTGCTGGGGGCCCTCGCTCCGTCCTGGTGAAGTTTCATTACTATGTGGAGAAGGCCAAGATATTGGAGCTGGCTCGCAAAAGAGGTTCGATTGACTGGAATGGCGCTAAGATCTCCATTTACCAGGACCTTTCTGCGTTCACGCTTGCACGCCGGAGGCTCTTTGGACCAGTAACGAAATGGTTGCAGACTAAAGGGGTGCGTTATAGGTGGGGGCACCCGTTCTCTCTCTCCTTTGAACTCGACGGAGATAGACATGTTCTCATCTCAGAAGCTGACATCAGGAGAGCGATGACTGAACTGCTGAGTGAACCCCCCAGGAACATGTCAAGTTGGATGACGATCCCGCTGGGGGTCCGCATAAAGATTCCTCGGAGTCTCTGGGACGGCGGCAAATTCGGGGCCATAGGAAGTACAGGAAAATAGCACCCCCGTCCCTGGGACAAGCAGAAACTTGAATGGGGGGTGGAACCTTCAGTGACCACCTTATGGTTCTGTTATTGGGATGGGTTTGGTGTACATGAAGTGAGTGTGAAGCCTGAGCTTAGTCTCTTCATGACTTGGTTGGTCGCTGAGGGAAACCGTTTTGTATCCTTTCTATCTTTTCTTCTGTGGGTTGGGGGGCCCAGAAAATGGTGTGTTTTTGAGAAGTTTTTCGCCCTGGTGGAGGCGATCCTTGGTGGTCTGAAGGCTCGACAGTTGGATGTCGCAGTCCCTTCGGGCGCTCAAGAGTTGGGCGGGGGGGGTCGGGTTGGGTGGAAAGTAGTTTTAGGGGGTTTGGAGCTACCATGATTGTTGGGTTCAACATGTTTTTTCTGATCTTACGGTGGGCACCATGGTCTGGGGGCAGGGTTTATATGTGGACTTAAGGCTGTCTTTATGAATGAGTTTGTTCATTCTCTATCTGTGGGGTCTCTAAATGGGCGAGGCTTGAACTCTCCGACGAAGAGGTTGTTGGTGCTCAGGGAGTTTCTCCGGTTAAAGCTACACTTTCTCTTTGTGCAGGAAGCCCATTGGGTTAAGGGGAGGGAGCCCGCCTTTAAATACAGGGCTATTCAGCACCTATTTCGGTCTTCATATGGGGCGAAGAAATGGGGGGTTATTCTTATGGTCTCTTCAGATGCGCATTTTTCTCCTAGGGCTCATAGAGCTGACCCGGAGGGGCGTTTCGTTATGGTTAAGGGGGAGGTGAAGGGTAGGTTGTTCACCTTTGTGGGAGTGTATGCACCGAATGAAGATCAAGATGTGTTTTGGCAGGAGATGGGTGGGAAAATCAGGGATTTTGCACAGGGGACGATAATTGTAGGGGGAGATTTTAATATGGTTTTGTGTCCGGATAGAGACAGGAAATCTCCTAGCTCGTGCCCTGACCTTAGATCCCAAAGGAGGTTGGCGGATTCTTTCCGAAAGGTGAATGAGGACTTGGGCCTTTTGGATGCTCACCCCGAGGTTGTTAATAGAGATCCTCTCTATACCTATTTTTCCTCCGTGCATCAATCGTTCTCTAGGATTGATTATGTGCTGGTTGACTCTTCGATTCATGAGTACATTTCAGACTTCAAGGTAGAGTCCATCCCATGGTCCGATCACGATCTGGTTTGTGTCAGTTTGGGGATTCCCCTGACGGGCCGGGGCAAGTCACGTGGATATGTAATGATTCTCTCTTACAGGATAGAGAACCACGGCAGTCTCTTCTAGATTCTATCGTTGAATTTTTCTCCTTAAATGACAATGGGGAGGTAGAGGTTAGGGGGGTGTGTGATGCATTCAAAACCACAATCAGGGGTGTTTTAATGGAGATGAGAGCTAGGAGGAAGAAGGACTGATCTAGGGAGGAAGGAAAATTGAGGGAGCAGATACAAGCTATCCAGCCAGGGGGTAAGCTGAGATCGCAGATGGATCCGGATAAGCGGGAAAAACTCCAACAGCTTAGAGCTAAGGGATCCGCCCTACTCGTGGGGCAGACGGAGAAGAAACTTGCGTTCCTGAAGCAGCAGTATATGGAGAAAGGGGAAAAAGCGGACAAGATCTTGGCTTGGAGACTCAGGGTACTTCGTAATAGTAGGCGAGTTAATTTTATATCTGGCCCGGGAGGTGAAAAGTTGCTTGGGGATGATCAAATTGCGGAACAGTATAAGTTGTACTACGAAAGCCTCTACGCTTCTGAGTATACCAGAGATGGGTCAGACGTGGATCAGTTCTTTGAGTAGCTTCCAATCCCGTGTCTACCGCGGGAAAGCTCAGCCTCCTTGGAGCTTCCAATCTATCCCCAAGAGGTTATCGATGCTATTGCATCTTTGAAGAATGGTACCGCTCCGGGAGATGACGGATTCACCGTCCACTTTTATAAAACATTTTGCTCCACGTTGGCCCCGCACTTATCTAAGGTGTATAACTTGGCCTTGGATACTAGCTGTCTTCCCCCTTCCATGATGTCGGCTCTCATTGTGGTCATCCCGAAGGAGGGGAAGGATCCTTCGTCATGTCAATCCTATAGGCCCATCTCATTGTTAAATGTCGATGTGAAATTATTGGCCAGAATCCTGGTGACCAGGTTATCTAGATTCATTCCCTCTTTGGTTCACGGAGACCAGGTGGGCTTTATTCCCGGGTGCCAGGGTTCTGACAATGTTAGAAAAACGGTGGACCTAATGTATGAGGTGTCCAAGCGGGAGTCCGAGGCTTATCTCCTCTCGTTGGACTCTGAAAAAGCTTTTGACCGCGTTGAGTGGTCCTATATGGGAAGGGTGCTCCGGAAGATGGGTATGGGTGACATGTTCTGCAGATGGGTTTCGGCACTGCACAATGCTCCCTCCGCATGGGTTCTGGTTAATGGCTTTACTTCCCTGAACTTTTCACTCTTTAGAGGAACTCGCCAGGGGTGCCCTCTATCTCCTCTTTTGTATGCTCTGGCTATGGAGCCTTTTGCCATCGCGGTCAGACGGGAGGAGGCGATTGTAGGAGTGCGATGTGGGGACTTTGACTTTAAATTGTCTCTTTTTGCAGATGACATCCTAGTGTATCTGTCTGGGATCAATGACTCACTACCCCGGTTGTTGGAGCTGATACGCGGTTTTGAAAAGTTCTCCAGACTCATGATCAATGTCTCTAAATCCTGTATTATGCCCATGGGTGAGTGTGACAGTGATATTCTTGGTAAAACAGAGGTGTTTGGGATGCGAATAGAGAGTGTCACTACTAGGTATCTTGGTGTCAATATTCCCAGGGACCTGAGTAAGATGTTTGAGTTGAATTTTCCCCCGTTGTTGGCTAAGGTTTACAACGACATGGATAGGTGGGCTCCCCTGACGCTCTCCTGGTTTGGGCGTATGGTTTCTGTGAAGATGAACGTGCTCCCCAGACTTCTCTATCTCTTCTCTTCCCTGCCGTGTATCGTTCCAGACTCCTTCTTTGTGTCTCTTCGAACGTGTCTCCTTCGCTTTGTGTGGGGTGGTAAGAGGGCTAGAATAAAGTTTGGTACCTTGACCCTCCCAAAGAAGTTCAGAGGATTTGGCCTGTCGGACTTTAAGCAGTATTGCAAGGCGGCTCAGCTGCGAGTAATGCTAGAGCATTTGTGGGATGACCTTAGGACTTATTGGACATACATTGAAGATGTGCAGGTTCACCCTCATAAGGTTAGGGACTTGCTCTGGGCCCCCCATCGTTCACTGCCTGCTGTAGCTTTATCCCATCCAATCCTATCTGTTCTTTGGGAGTTGTGGAGACCAAGTAGAGACAACAAGCCACTATCATCATGGCACTCCCCCCTGTCTTCCTTGTGGGGACCACTGCTCGATTTGGGGGCTAGAGGTTTTCGAGGGATGCAGGTATGGTCAGACCAGGGGATTGAGGGGGCTGCACAACTATTTGACCGGGGAGGCTTTATTGAATTCTCCCAGTTGTTGGAACTGCTTCTGGAGAGGCCTCCTTCCATTTTTGATTACTTGCGGATTAAGGGAATTCTTACTCAGGCAGGTTGGGTGGCCTCCCTATCTCGTCCTTTGACCTCCTTGGAGAAAGTCTTTGTAGAGGCCAATTCTAGAAAGGGGTCTCTCTCGAAAATCTATAACGTTTTAATTACGGTTGACTTAGAGGGTAGACAAGCATTTAGGGGTGCATGGGAAGAGAGACTAGGCATAACCCTGGATGAGCAGGCTTGGGACTCTGTTTGCCGCTCTGTCTTTGGGGGGAAGCTTTATACTGCAGCTATGGAGCATAACTTTAAAGTTCTCCACCTCTCTGTCTAAAATGTTCCCCGGAGTATCTCCAAGATGTCCTCGGGCTTGTGCTGGTATAGGAACCTGGTTCCAACCTGGTTCCACATGTGGTGGGAGTGTCCGGTCATTCACGTCTTCTGGGCGGAGTTGCTTAGTTGGATCAAAGACATCCTGGGGACCTGTCCTGCCCTTCATCCAATGGAGATTTTATTGGGCACCCCAGGGCCTGGGTGTGAGGAATTCCCTTCTTCCAGGGTGATGAGTGCGATGCTGAGGGCGGAGAGAATGGCTTTGGCCCAGAAGTGGAAAGGTTCTCAGGGTCCAACGAAGGCGGAATGGTTTCACAAACTTTTGTCAATCTTATGAGAAGCTCGCAGCTATTGTCAATGACAACATGTCCTCTTTTTTGCAGGATTGGACTATTGTGCTTTTGAGTACGGACTGTGCAGTTTTGAGACTTTAAGATCTTGGGCCCTGTATGGAGTTCGAGGATAAGATGGGGGGGGGGGGTGGGAATTGGTCTTCGAATGATTTGTGATGCCTGATGTTTGCTCTTTGTTTGGTACCATGCAGATGGAGGTATGGTGTTATACAGCCATTATTTGTATTGTGTCCTTGTCCCATTCACGGTGCACCTTTTGCTCTTGTTTTCTTGAACCCAGTGTAGCTCACTGTTTGGGAGGAGGGTTTGTTGGGAGGGGTAGGGGGTATGGGGTGTTCTATGTTGTCCAGGCTGGACCAGTTATAGGATTAAATGTGTGCTGTCATTGTTACTGAATGAACTCAATAAATACAGAGTGGAAAAAAAAAACTGCTGACTCCATAGAAAAGACCATTCTCTGAGTCATATTCGAGCAAACTGAATGATGATGTAATGTAATAGAATAAATTAACTTGAAGTGGTAAAACCTTAATACCATTCCCAGTTCCCAGTAAGCACTTGAGACAAGTTTGAAAACAAAATGCAGTTCAGAAACTGCTGATTTGCAAATGAAAGCACTACTCAATATCCAACCAGCATCCTTTTTGTTGGGCCTGTTCAAGAGACCCTTCTAGCCATGGGCAAATAATTACTTTTTCTGAGAAGGTAATCCTTGAGGGACAACCAAGTGGAAGGATTTAAAATTGGTCAGTTCTAAAAGTTTGTCAATCCTCATAACCTCATTCAATTTGTAGCACCACCCTCCCACGGTTTGAAGTTTATAACCCTTATTGATGACTTTGCTTGTTAGGTATCCTTCCAGTTTGTGTTTATCATAAATTCTTACATGAAGACTGCACTGACTAGAGCCCACCTTTTTTTTAGCCAGCGTATTCGTTTTGGGAACCTGGGTAGATGACTTCCCCGCGGCAGTGGCGTGAGAGAGCGCAGCGGCAGTTGAAACTGTAGAGTTACTGCACGTTCTATCTATTGTCATAAAAGCAGAACATGAGTTAGTTGCACTATTCGGACAATGCCTCAGCTCAATGTCCTGACTAACAGCGCCCATCTACGCATCTGCTTCACCAACAGCCATCCTCAGGAAGTTGTCCAGTCAGTGGGGCTTATTTTCGAATCCCCTGTATCAGAAGATGTAAGAGCAGAAGGTTAATTTATGTTTCCTCCATTCAGGTGATTGTTATAATTTTTTGCAGGATGTGTGGGCACGGAAGAGGAAATACATTCCCAATGTACAGTGTTCTGCCTGCTAAAAGCAGACTGATTCCATTGGAACCCATTTTAAATACCTTCCGCAATCAGTACTTGCTGGAGACAATCCCACTTTTAAGAAAACAAAGTGGAAACACATATATTAGCCTGGAACCGCAAGGTTTAATGACGCTTTTTTGCACTCGGTCTTAAAAACTGAAGACAATTTCACCGAGGAAATCCAGTCCCCCTGTGTGCAATTGACTCTTTATTTTAAAATGAGGCCCCTAGTTTTACGTACATTTGTCCTTCCTTTTTTTCTTTAAAAGTCCTTTCTCCCTTTCTGAGAGCTCACTTTACCTGCTTCTTCAGTGATGATGCGGCTTGTATTTTACTTGCCTTGACCACTCATATCCCTTGCTGGAGTAAGCTAGCACTGGCTGTTATACATTTGTGCTCACAGCTGACATCTACTCTACTCCACAAGTCTGGACGTTGCAGCAGCTCAAAATAACTGTCAAAAGCATTTCCTGCTTCTCTTTCAATTGTTAGCGACATCGCGTTAGGAGGGGCAATGAACGCATATGTGGCAACTCATCAATGCTTAGGCCTGTCCTGGTCCTGAACATGCGCGCTGCTCAGTGATAGTAATTAGTGACTGAGGGCCCGCTGTTGCATCCAGCCTCCGCGGCTCTGCGCTTGAGGAGACCAGACATTAGGAAGCAAGGCCGCGCGGCCTGTGTGTCGCAGCTCCGGTGGGAGCGAAAAGAATACGCAGCACTCAGGTCTCAGGTCGGCCCGGAACTGCCTCCCGTGCTCGGGGCGGGGCTTTTATTAGAGCGCCCTGCGTCACCGCGTAGCGGGACGCAGGGCAGATGTAACATTCCTCCTTTATTTCAAATGAGGTTAACATCAAACAAAACATATTGTGAACTCTGATTCAAACAGTTGAAACTACTAAACCTCCATGGATCCTTCTTACTCACAGTTCACAGGAGGCTGGCTACCACACATAGGGCCTCATCACGACTTGGGCTGTAACGGTAACGCTATTAGCGCGGGCGGTATTAGCCCTACCGCCGAACTCCCCGGCGCTAATAGCGCTGGATCACGAGTTTGGCGGTAATGTAAGCCCACATTCCCCACTGAGCCCATTCGGGAATGCCCCATTCCCCATTGGGCTAAATGGGGAATCTTCGCGCTAATACCGCTGGTGGATTTCCCGCCAGCGGTAATAGCGCGAATTTTCAGCGGATTTCCCCCCAGCTCAGAGCTGGGGCGAAATCCGCCAAAGCCCTGATTCGGCGGACCCTTAAATCCGGCGGTAATAGCGCTACCGCCGGATTTAAGGCTTACCCCCGAAGTCGTGATGAGGCCCTATGAGCCTGGCAGGCGGTCTAGTGGCAGTTCTTAAACTATATCGCTTGCCTCTGGGGCTGATCCCCACTGTCCCATTGCGTGTCTCACCTTCTCTGTCCGGCTCACTCATGTCCTGCTCACTCCCACGTCCTGTCACCCACTTCTACCTCGTCCTGGAGGTGAGCGGGTTCTCCTTCGTTGGACTGAGATTCTTCATCTTCATGGTGGCCTTCGCCATCGGTCCACAGGTTGCGTGCTACCGCCTTGAACCACGATGCATTTCGTGTCACCTGTAGGCGTCCTCTCGTTACTGTCACCATGGTCTCTTGCTTCCCACTGACGGTCCGTGGGAGCTCTTCGTATCTGTTGTCCAGTTTTGACCTTGTCAGATTTCGCAACATGACCACCTGGTCGCCCACCTGGTGGTCGGACGGTCTCACCCTCCTCTTGGCACTCACTCGTTCTCCTTCTCTCAGTGCGCTCCTTGTCGACTTCGTCCGGGGTCCTGCTGGGGGTGATGTGGGATAGAGGACTTTATTACGGTGCCATACATGAGGTCGGCTGGCGGGACACCCGTCGTGCTGTGGGGGGGGTGACCCGGTAGTTTCACAGAAAACGGTACATGTCAATTTTCCACGGGCTAGCGTTTGCCTTTGACACTCTAAGCACTTTGTTCAGGGTCATCATGAAACGTTCCACATCGCCGTTCGCCTGGGGCCATCTCGGCATGATGTGATGGTACTTAATGTTTAGTTCGTGCAGGTACTGTTTGAATTCCGCCTCTTGAAAGGGGGAACCATTGTCGCTTTTGATGGTGGTGGGTAGACCATGTGTTGCAAACATCTTCTCCATGGCAGGGATAACCACCTCTGCTGCTTTGGGGTATCGGGAGTGGTCGTCAATGGCCACCAGGAGGTAGAGGCCTTCTTGTAGAGAGCAGAAATCAATGCTGATTGCATTCCATCGACCACAACCATGACTGAATGGGTTCTGGTTCTGGTGGAGCCCCGGTTATCTGACAGGGTAGGCAGGTGTTTATCAGATTTTCAACCTTTCTCGTCGATCTGTGGGACCCACACCCGGTGCCTGATTCGAGCTATGGTCCGAGCCATCCCTTGGTGTCCTTCATGGGCTAGTGCCACTATTCTGTCCTGGAGGCTCGGTGGGATGACAATCCGATTGCCCAAGAGCAGCAGTCCGCTCTCCGTGATCGACAGGTCTTGTCTTATGGTGAATATCCCGGAGAGAAAAACCTTCGCTTCCACTGTCCTGTTGTGGCTGTTCTTCATGAAAGACTTCCAGTCGCCTGAGATGATGGCGTCCTTCACCAGGTTGCAACATGGGTCCTTGTGGGTCTCTGACTCAATGTCCCCGATGCTGAGAGCCTTTGGCCTCATGGCTCGCACCGCCTGGCATATGTGCTCCTCGGTCTCCTCGGCTACTTGGACTTCTTGTGGGGTTGCCGCTCGAGGGTGTCTTGAGTGGAAGTCCGCCGGGTTTCCACTTCCCGGCTGGTAGGCCAGTTCAAAATTGTACTGCTGGAGGTGCAACAGCCATTTGGTTATCCTTGCCGGCGGGTGTGAAGACGTGCCCATGAAGATGGGTAATAGAGGTTTGTGATCTGTAACTGCCGTAAATCTCCGTCCATAGAGGTATAGGTGAAAATGACGACACCCCCATAGTACGGCAATGGCCTCCTTCTCAATGTGGGAGTACCGTTGTTCTGTCATAGTGAGAGCTCTTGATGCGTATGCGATGGGCCTCTTCTCCCCTTCTTTGGTGACCTGCATGAGGATGGCCCCTCACCCTACGGGGCTCGCATCCACGAAGAACTCTGTCGGGAGCTTGGTGTCGTAGTACGCCATTTTTGTGTCGACGGACAGGGACTCCTTAATGTTCTCGAAGGCCTCCTGACACTCTTGCCCCCAATCCCATTTAGTGTTTAGTTTGGTCAGCTCACGTAGGGGTTCCGAGAGGGTGGCCAGATTGCGGATGAACCTCCCGCAGTAAATGGCCATGCCCAGGAAGCTGCGCACTTCAGTGGGTGTCATTGGCGGGCTTGAATGTCGGCGACCTTCTGGGGGTTAGGGGAAATGCCCGTGCTGCTAAATTTGTACCCAAAGAACGTGATTTCTGACTTGAAAAATGTGCATTTCTCTTTGTGTATTGTTAATCCAGCGTCTTCTAGCCTGCCCAACAGCGTTTGGAGCCTCTTGAGATGTTCTTCCCTGTCATGAGCGTGGATCAGGATATCGTCGCTCACATTGAGGACACTAGGTATGTCTCGGATGACCTCCTGAATTGTTTGTTGGAAGACTTCGGCCGCCGATGATATTCCGAAACTCAGGCGTTTGTATCTACGCAGCCCCAGATGTGTTGAGAAGGTTGTTATGTAGCGAGAGTCTATGTGAAGCTTTAGCTGGTGGTATCCTGCTTTCAGATCAACTTTGGAGAACACCCGCGACCCTGTAAGGTTGGCCACGATTTCGTCAAGCGTGGGTGTGATGTGCCGCTCCCGCTTGATGGCGGTGTTTGGAAGACGCATGTCTATGCAAATCCGGACTTTGCCGGGCTGTTTGGGCTTTCTTGTTACTACCATCGGGGAGACCCATAGTGTAGGCCCAGTCACTCCCTCTATTATTCCGGCTTCTTCCAACGCTTTGAGTTCTTTCTCCACTTGTTCTCGCATGTGGAACGCTGTCCTCCTGTGTCTCACTGCCTTCGGCTGTACCGATTCGTCAATGTGTAGCCTGATTGTCTTTCCTTTCAAACACCCTATCCCCTTTTGCAGGTTGGGGTAATGCTTCAAAATGTTCTCGACTTCTTGCACTTCATCCAGTTGGCAGATGAACTTGACCAACCCCAGATCTTCAGCCGCGTCCCCACTCAGAAGGCATTCAATCCCCGCCTTCACGACGTAGATTTTTGACAGTAGTCTGTTTTCACTGTGGCCGAGGGTGGTGCGGAATCTGCCGAGGACCGGTAGGGGCTTCCTGCTGCCATACGCAAACAGCAGTGTGTCTGTGTCCTTCAGATCTGGTTGTGGTTGCAACGTCTGGAACGTGCTTGTGGGCATGACGTTTATGGAGGCTCCCGTGTCGATGGTCATCCATACTTGTTGGTTTTGGAGGGTGACCAAACATTTGCGCCTCCAGAGATTCGTCCTCTGTGTTGTCTGCCCTTGATCCAACGCCGACACTAGGTAAACCTTCCTCCCTTTTCTCCATTGTTCCTTTCCAGATTCATGTGGCGCCCCTGAGACATCATCTCCTTCTTCCTCAGTCGATGAGTTGGCGGTTTCGACTCGCCTTGCGCTAGCCTGGTCCTTCTTCTTGGTCCCGCTCTTTTCTTGAGGGTTCTGCGGGGGCTGTGCCGGGGTGCCCGCTGATCGGCATACTTTCGCATAGTGGTCCTTTCTGCCACATGCCGCGCATGCTGTTCCTTGCGCGGGGCAGTTTCGCTGTCCATGTCATGGTCCACCACACCATCCACACTCCGTGGGGCCCGGGACACGTGGCTGCCACCTGTTTTGTGCATAGTTGCCACCAGCCTCGTCCCTCGTGAATTGTCTATTGGTGACATGGGACACCATGGCTGTCGTGAGGGCGGGCTGTAGTTTTTGTAGCGTTGCCCCCATGTTGGCGGCCCTGGTATGTGCCAGTTCTCTTTGTCGACCCAATTCGAGAATACGTGTGAGGGAGATGCCTTTCTCACCAAGTACCATCCGTCTCAGTTTTTCCGATTGGATGCCGTTGATGAGTTGCCTTCGGATTTCTTTTGTGACGTTTGTGAATTCACACAAAATTGCTAACTTCCTAAGCCGTGTGTGGGCCTACGCGTCCAAGGTTTCTTCTTCTGCCTGAATAGTGGTGCAGAATATGAAGGTTTCATAGTCCGGGTTTAGTTGTGGGAGAAAATGCGCCGTCAGGGCATCTTTTGCTTGTTGGTATATGTCCTGGCCATCATCAATGGTTAGCGAGTTAAAGATGCGTAGTACCTCGTCCCCCACGTTTATCAGCAGATGCGACCTCATCTTCCTGGCAGTGGTTATGTCCTTGCAGTCCATCGCCATTTCGGATTTCTGGATCTATAGCTGCCACCTGGGGCCAACTGATGACGGGTCTGTAAATGGGTCAAAAGTCTGGATCATTCCCGAGGAATTCCCCTGCGGGCGTGCCTGTGGTGATGACATCGATAGGTTTGCCGCCAATCTTGAAGGTGTGCCGGGTCTGTGGGTGGATGTGCCGGTTGCCATTGCTGGGGTTCACTTGCCTCACCTTGGTGCTGGTCCCTGGGCGATCCCTTTGTTTTTCCAGATGGACAGTAGTGTCAAATTCAGGCACTCACCACGTGCAGCCGTGCTGAATTCGTAGATGTGGGTCAGCAGTGGGCCTTCTCCGATGTTTCCTGGTGCCTCTGACACATGGGAGGCAGAGAGAGAGGGTCTTGGTGCTTCCACGTTTTGGTGGTATACCCTTTTGGTAGTTGGGCCAGGTTGATGCTGCTGAGGATTTGTTTCCCTCTGATGTTGTTTCTTTTTTTTTTTTTTTTTGTGGGTGGGGGGGTAAATGTGTGTGCCCCCCCCCCCCACCGGGAGTCCAAAGATTTGTTTTATATGGCCGTGGGCCATCCACAGCCTGTCGACCGCTGAGCGCGTGTGTCTCGTTTAGTTCTCCTCGTCGCCATTGTTGCATCCAGCCTCCGCGGCTCTGCGCGCGGGGAGACCAGACATTAGGAAGCAAGGCCGCGCAGCCTGTGTGTCGCAGCTCCGGCAGGAGCGAAAAGAATACGCAGCACACGAGGTCTCAGGTCGGCCCGGAACTGCCTCTCGTGCTCGGGGCGGGGCTTTTATGAGAGCGCCCTGCGTCACCGCGTAGCGGGACGCAGGGCGGATGTAGCACCTGCCATTTGGTGAGGTTGGTTCCTGTGAAATGTTTGCGTCAATGGCTGCCTGCTTCCTGGGTCTCTAGCTGGTTAATAATTACTGCCATACTACCTTACTGGCAGGTGATTCCTCAAACACTATAGCTAGCCATCAGATTAGAAATAGCGATGTGATGCTAGTTTCCAATTTGGCACGTGCAGAACATATTGTCAGGACGCCATTTTTTGCAACAGTAGCACAACAGTACACAAAAGAACGTCCTGCATGCGCGCGCACAAACACAGACACACCTACACACACACCATTGCACATACCCACACTCTAGTACACAAACAGGAAGACATGTCCGCAAGTCCACATGGGATTACAAAAGGGATCACAGTGGAGAAAAAGATCTGATGAGAATCTGGAAAACACTGCACCAGCCAAGCACAGATATGTATGGTTAAAAATGGGCTCTGGGATCAGGCATCTTCGGAACGTATTACTCATAGGCTACGGGGCATAGAGTCCTTTATTCCCAAACATCTGGGACTGTTCTCAGGCACTTATAATTAAATTGTCAGTGTTTATTTACTCATTGCGAACTATAATGCCGGCTGCTGACATCTAATTTGCTTGCTTTAGTTTGTTTTGTTCTTTTGCAAAGTTTGTCCTTATTTTACAGTCGGATCTAGTACTTCAAGAGGGATAGGAATCAATCGAGGGTGACGGGGAGGAGCTAAAAGATCACAAAATAACATTTGGGTGTGGGACTTACGAAGTGTATGGCATGGCCAAACAATCATACCTAGCTAAGGAATTTTTAAATGATGCGTGGCCTATGTAACGCAGTGGTAAAGTGTACGAAAAGAAGTAGTGGAACTATGTACCCTACTGGCCTGCACCGCTCCCACATACCCCATTGGCGTGCCCCCTCCCATGCACAACACGAAGCCCAAAACACATGCACCTACTGTTTAAGGGCACGTCCAAACTGAAAGTGCAAGTTTCAACTTCTTCCTATACTTTTATTTTAAAACGAAACCGTTCCGGAACGGTTAATTTTTAAAATAAAAGTATAGGAACGGTACGACTTATTTAAAAGAAGCAGAGGAGCACCGCTCCCGACCGCTCCCGCCCACTTCGACCACTGACTAACGGCCCCCGTAAAACCGAGGCCGCTTAGATAGACCCCGCACCTTCCGCCTGCTGCCCACTTGAGTTAGGAATCTGTGGCGCCAACGGAAGACCTTTTGGCAGTGTATTGCTGTTGTCTTTGTGTGCACAGCCAATCCCCAATCGCCTACACCGAACTGGGCCTCTCCAACGCATATCCTTCCTGCAGCAGTAGGGTACGCCATTTTGCGGTCTAGGTGTCATCTGACCCAGAACACCAAAGCTGCTTACACCACTCCACCCAGCCCCCTGTCTGCTTGAGAGGGGAATACACATCATCAGGAGCTACTCATCCCAACTGAGCAATGTGTGGGGGTTTATTGCTTTTGCCCATATGTGCGCTGCTAATCCCTTCTCCTTTGTACTGAACAGGATTTACCTACCCACACCCAGCCTGAACAGTGCTAGGGGCCACTGATTGGACAATGTATGCGGTCATGTGGCAAGCCCTCAACCTGAAACAAAAGTCTCCCAAGACAGCATCCCGTGAAGAGCCAAGGCAAAGGATGCCTCCTGTTTGCCTTTTTGGTGCCCAAGCTGAGCGACAACCCCTGAAGCAAGCTGACCTCCAAAAAGGTAAGGGACAATACTCTGCTTTGTACTACGCCTGCCTCCTCACCTTTACTCGGATCATAACCATCCCAGGTTTAAAAACACCCCTACTCCCCCATCTTGTATGCTTATGCAACAAAATTCCTTGTAGGCTTCCCAGAAAAAAAAGAAAACTGCACTGCATCCTATTATATTTTGCTACTAGCTTTCCCAGAATAAAGTGTACGATGTGATTTTCTACTGTATGTTGCTTCTAAATGTCCCAGAGGAAAATGTATAACATATCTCACTATGTGACGAATCAACTTCTGAGGCACCAGTGGTCCAGGGATGAATATCGGTTTCTAAACCATCAATCAGCCCCACACCTCTAGTACACCAGACAAGATCCGAACAGATTGGAAACACAAGCAAATTATAAACATCCTTGTCCAATTTTGGTAACGTGGACAGAATGGCAGGCTTATCTCTGCAAGGTCGTGGATCATTGGTTAGTTGCAACACAGAGAAAATACAATTATTAATCAATGATAAAAGGGACTGTCCAGTCAAGGTTGTATACACGTATCTACTTTATTATTATTACAACAGACAGTTCTAGCATATTACAACATACAGCCCACCCAGTAAAGGAACACAGAGGACAGACAGTTTCACAAAGTAAAGGGATGCACTCTGGGCACTGACAGGTGGGTAGTCGGTAAAGCAATCAGTCGTAACTGTTCGAGGTTATTTGGTTTCAGCACCAAGGGAGCAAGGGGTGGTAAATGGCACTAGGGGCCTCCGGAGAAGGACCATGGGACTGAACCACAATGTACCTGGTGCTTGAGATGATCTTGATGCCCGACAGCGTCGAGTCAGTTCCAGGACGTTTTGCAGCACCTGCAACAGAGTTCAAGATGGGAGACAGCTGCGGGTATCAGGCAGCAGGCAGTTCGGCAAGCAAGCCTTGATGGATGGCTGCAGGCTGGCCTTCACAGCGGTTCAGGGTCAAGAATACTTATCTATGTGCTGGTTGGCGGCACTGGAACTCTGGTGGAGGCGTCTTGGATGGCTTGGGTGACTGCAGCATGACAACAGTCAGTGGTGCAGCCGGTCACGGTTCGAGGGCTCGACTGCCTCAAAAATGTCCTTAAAAGATGGACGCTGGTTGCTGCTTGCTGTGGCACTCCTCCTAACTTCTTTGCAGGGCTTGTGTCATCCTTTAAGGCGGACGCCCCAAAGCTGAGTAGAGTGTATGCAGGCAACAGCCTTGTCCTTTGTTCAGAGACTCGCTGGCACTTCCCACATAGAAAGCTTGCTGGCAGAACCTTGCAGGGCACACTATGTGCTGGCTGGGTACCAGTTGTGGAGCTTCTGGATGGGTTCTCTGAGTCCAGTCTCTCCCTCTGTTCCCTGGGAGATGTTTAGGGGAGGGTTCTTGCGTCCCTCCTGGAAATCTTGGCCTGCCTTCACTGGCGTAACCTGTACGGCAGACTGTTTCTTCAGTCAGGTCCAAATGATTCCTTCTTCTTACTCCTTTCGAAGTTGTCGAATGATCTGCTAAGTGAGGGGCTCAGTCCTCTTTTAAAGCCAAATGGGCCCCAGTCATTGGTGCAGGTTGAGCCTAGCTTAATGAACCAATCCAGGGTCCCAACCAACAATCTTCTGTTATGCTTGAAGTCATAACCAGAGTGCTTTGCAGCAGGAAAGGTAGGGGGTGACAACATGTACTACTAAGTTCCACCCATCCTCCTGTATGTTGTGGATCAAAGTGTCTCTTTGGTTAATTGAGCTTTCTGTGACTCCTGATCAAAGCAATGGTCTCCCTTGAAGTTTGTGGCAAGAACAGACTTTCTGTCTCCATCAAATCACAAACTTCCTCCCTCTGAAAGGGGTTGCCTACTGTAAGCAGTTGTGCCACACATGACATGCACTGCCCTTCATACAGAGGAGGAGGTAGGGGGTGACAACATGTACTACTAAGTTCCACCCATCCTCCTGTATGTTGTGGATCAAAGTGTCTCTTTGGTTAATTGAGCTTTCTGTGACTCCTGATCAAAGCAATGGTCTCCCTTGAAGTTTGTGCCAAGAACTTTCTGTCTCCATCAAATCACACACTTCCTCCCTCTGAAAGGGGTTGCCTACTGTAAGCAGTTGTGCCACACATGACATGCACTGCCCTTCATACAGAGGATGGGAGCTAGCTTCAAGGTGACACATTGAATATCAAAGAGGTGTTAGTTTCCTGTCCCTTGTGTTAGTTCTCTGACCAAGCCTCTTCACTGGCCTGCTTTCATTTAACTCTCATCTGTATGCACTGCCACTACACAGAACTTAGACAATAGAACAGGGCGGATCCATAGAGCCTTTGATATTTAATTAGGCTGGCCATGGCAGTAGGAAGGAGTTGCCTTCTCGCATCCTTGGATGCTTTGATGTACCCATGGCTGTCACATTCCAGCTAAATGTTACAGGGAGGATGGCGCCTGTAGGCTGTGTGTCCCCCTGGAATACACTTGAGTGTTTGTTGTGTGGCGAGCATTAGGAAAATGTGTGCAGATTAGCCCCACACATTTTCTGAGTTTGATCTCCCATCATTCCAATTCTTTCAAAAAAAGCCCAGGCGAGTGCACCCTCCCCGTGAGGATGGTCGAATTCCTCACACACTGTATCTTTCATCTAGGTTTCCTATGATAATGTTTACCATACCATATCTAACTATATTTTCCTTCTAGGTTTCCCAGAGTAATGTGTATCATGCTATAGCCCACTGTTTTTCTTTCTAGAGGTTTACATGGTAAAGTGTATCATACATTATCTCGCTGTACCCTGGTTCTAGTTTTCCCATTGTAAAGTATATTATACCATATTCTACTATATATTGCTTCTAGGTTTCCTGAAGTAAAGTGTACCAAACCTTTTTGTTTCTACCTTTTTACAGGGTAAAGTGTGTCATAACCCATCCTCTGTATTTTGCTTCCATATTTCCAAGAATAGAGAGTACTGTGTTTTCCCTACAGGTTTCCGGGGCTGAAGTGTATCTTACTATATCCTACTGATTTTGCTCCTAGGTTTTACAGAGATCCCTCTATTTTTCGGTTCTGTGTTTTCCAGGTTTGGGAGTACTGTACCAATCCAATTGCGTATTCCCTACAGGTAACCGAGGGTAAAGCGCAGCATATTGATTTTAGGTTTTAGAGGGTAAACTGTGTCATAGCATATCCCACTGTATTTTTCTTTTAGGTTTCCCAGATCTATCTGAGCTAATATTGCACAGCTAGAATAATTTAATTTTTGCTGTCAGAAAGCACTATTTTTAACAGATATTTCATTGCATAGCCAAATGTTTACTCACTGCAGAGCGGTTTATTGCATTCTCTGCCCAATTTATTTTTCTGCCAGAAACTTCACTGCATTGCCAGACCAATTTATCTTGAAATTACAATACAGGTTAATAATCCAACATTTTACAGTGAAATTACTCAAGACCCGACTGCTTCCATTGCATCGTTAATTTATGTGGTTGCAATGAAAGCGTACATTATTGGTATAATTAGTGACAAAGAAAGAGCGTTTCTACAAAAACAAAATCCAGAGGTTTCAGCAATCTATTCACTCCCTAAAATTCATAAGAATGCAAATAATCCAGCCGGGAGACCTATTATTTCCAGTCTTAATTCTGTTCTTGAACCATTGTCCAGGTTTGTGGACCAGTTTCTGAAACCAGTTAGTTGAAGAGACCCTGAGATTTGTTCAAGACACTCTACACATGATAAAACGAATTGAGAACATGCCCAATGATATTACCATTGATTGGTTGGTTACCATGGATGTAGAAGCCTTGTATACTAACATACCAAAAAATGAATCCATAAAATCATTTCAAATAGCTCTAGACAAACGAGTAAGACCGCAAAGAGTTCCAACTGAGTTTCTAATAGAACTAGCCCAGTTGGTACTGACAAAAAACGTTTTCCTATTTAAGGATCAATATTTTTGGCAGATAAAAGGAACAGGTGTGGGCTCTACATTTGCCCCTAATATAGCCAATCTGTATATGTGTTGATTATGAAGAAAGATGGATATGTAATGACATCAATCCATATAAGAAGCATATTGTAAAATGGCATTGTTATATTGATGATCTATTTATCATATTGAAAGGGAAAATTGAGTCATTAACAGAATTTAGAAATTGGGTACGTGAACAGAATTGTCATATCAAGTTCACTATACAATTTTACAGACACCAGATACATTTCTTGGACCTAAACATAAAAAACTACAATGGTAAATTGTTCCAGATGTATGTATAAAAAACACAGATAGGAACACTCTGTTACAGTTCACCAGCTGCCATCCTATAAGCCTTAAAATACATTTTCTCTTAGGCCAATTTTTCAAAATTCGAGGTAATTGTTCATCAAAAGAAGATTTTGAATGTCATGCAACTGATTTAAAAACAAAGTTAAAAGCACACGAGTATCTAAGGAGAGCCATTAATCAAGCATATAGAAGAGCGTGAAACGCAAATTGTTTTTGTTTCTATTTAAATGTTTTGGCCTTGTCATAAAATTCAATTAGATTCAACATGAAAAACTTTGACAATGAACCAACATAGCAATATGCAACCCTGAATCTGAGATGAAAAAGAAAAGAGAGAAAACACAATAAAAAATGATAAAAACCCACCCCCTACATCAATTAAGCAATATATTTAAGAGAAAAAGAGAGGAAAATGTTTTTTTACAACAACAAGAACCCCAACAACTTCTCTTCCAGCTCTTCCATCCATGCTCCACCAAACAGGAGATCACTCCAATTCTGATTTAAGGAATTTACTTCAAATGTATTCAAAAGTCTTGCCCTTTTTCTGCATTCGTATTGCACCCTCTCAATGTTGCAAAGTGAGTACATTTCCTGCAACCCCATATCTCTAGTTGGAATGGCTGCTGATTTCCTAGAATAATCTATTTTGCAACCATGGAAGCCCTCAAGATCCAAGTTACTGTAGTAAAGCAGGTCCAGGCTTACTTAGGTTACATCTAAGAGGTTTATTAACAGTTCTTAAGTTATAGTTACATAAGACATAAGGATAGACAAACACTGGCTCCCATCACCCAGGCAGGAAGGATCTAACTGCCTCAACATGGAACCTTCACTATAAACATTCTCACATTCACACATCAACATTCCAAATGACATCACAAGCTACAGCAAACACAGACAGGCACTATCTAACACATCTCCCTCAGTTACTAATACACCCAGACACTGGCACATCACAGACAAACACATCTTAACACATCTCCCTCCTATATATATATATATATATATATATATATGTGTATATATATATATATATATATATATATATAACCATGGGCATACACAGAACATCTGCACCCATCACAGATTGTGCACCCACACTAGCATGCCACTTCCATTCAGTCTCCCTACAGGCATAGCAACCGGAAGCTACCCCTACACACTTCTGGATACCCCTTGCAAAATACGCAATTCTCCTTCTGTCTGTTCCTGCCACAAACAAACTATAGACTCTCACCCTAGAAACACACCTGCCCAGATCCAAGGCACTCAGAGCTACATTCCTACACCACCTCAAAACTACAGTTTCACCTTCTGCCCGCCCCCGCCACTGGCAGGCCTCCAGGCTGCCACCCTGAAGCACTACCCGACCTCAAAGAGGACAAATACGTCACCATACTTGCAAAGAAAGCGACACAATGGAAGTACGACAACGCCAGCTTACACCACCACCTGCATCACAGCCTACCACGCTGGGCCTACACAATTCTTTTGCATGCATCCCACTCACATAAACCCACTATGATCGACTCAGCCAATCGGGCACATACAACCAAACCAAAATATCTCACATACTCCAAACAATTTAAAGACGCTGGCCAGTCATCCTCAAATCCATCAACATCACATTTGGTGACCACCCACAACCCCGATGGCAGCTTCACACGAGTCAATATGCTAAACTGTGTACCTTCATGCAAAGAACAGGATCTAGATGCAAAGTCACAAAAAACTAATTTACAAGAACCAAACTCATCACCTTGAATACCATCCTACAATTCTCCACTATTAGGCAACCTAAAGGGCATCTCCTGCCAGTCACCTCTAACTAAGTTTGAAAACAAGAAATCCTGTCCCTTAGCGATGAGTCCTCTAAATAACATACCCACACTGCACTACCTCCTAACATACTTCTTAACATTACCGGAGGCGCTTCCTCCCTAACCTCCGTAGTAAACCACACACATACACAAACCACACTGCTGTCAGAGACATTACCTCCCAGCAAACTTATTAACATTACCGGAGACGCTACCCAAACCACACTGCTGTAAGTGGCGCCACCTCCCTAACCTTTGTGGTACACACTACACACCCAAACCACACTGCTGTGAGAGGCGCTACCTCCCAGCAAACTTCAGACCATTATCAGAGGCACTACATCCCTGACCTCTGTGGTACCCACCCACTTCATATTTGGTACTTACATTGTAGAAACTACCTCCAAATCACCATAGTGGCATACACCTGACCACCACTGGGATCACCATAACACATGATGGCATGACACTTTAACACATTACCCATACTTCTCACACTTTATGAAACTTTAAGCCATTCCCCATACTTCTTAAACTTAATGAACTTTAAAAGAAAACCTTTTCCAGTCTTTTAAAACTTAAAGCCATTACTTAAACTTCAACATTGTCTTTCCACAAATCCATTGCCATTTTGTGACCTTAATGCCTAAAAGTCCATGTTGTTGTGTAACAACCTAACTTCTACAAATCCTCAAAAAGTTATCACTACTTCATGCATACTTCATACCTCACACAGGTCATCCATTTACCAGACTTCAAAACATTAGACTTGTCCTCCCGCAAGTCCAAACCCCAGTAGACCATGTTGCTACATGGAGCATACTCTAAAAATCCTCAAAAGGTTATTCTAGACCATTCCCACGTTTAGGCTCTTCCTTCTTGCCCCTGCAGATTGACTACAAGCATTTCACTTTTCACACTACAAGCAATATCCATAATCTTATCTTGTCCATACTAGTCCAGTAACGCCTGTAATTCCTCAAAAGAGTTTACTCTAACTTCTAATATAATATCACCCTTTAATACATTTGTCACTCACTCCTACTCATCTTATATCACAGTAGCACTTCTAAAACAACTCTTGCCACTGCTAAATTTCTTTGAAATATGTTCTATTCCCTTTTACACAAAGGATACATATAATCCTCTTCTTCTTCACTCGGACTGTACTTTAAAGCAATATCGGCACTCCACACCGCTTCACCCTTCGGTGTAAGCCGTAAGGCCTCTTTACCGGCACCGTACTACGCAGTACCACCACACAGCACAGACCTCTGCACCTGCTGCGCAATCCACGGCTCCCCTGTGCCTCTCGGGACACATAAAACTTCTGGACTCCATTTGGACCACCACGCAACAAAGTCCGCTTCACCTGCCATATGGTCTGATGCGGGGCTCCCTTAGTCACCATGACTGACACAGAAACGTGCTTCCGTTGCATACAACTCTGTGACACTGTCTAACATCCTGACTTCCTGATCACGCCGGCACGTCGCAAGGTTCTTTTCTCAAACGTCTTCACCTTATGCTGCTGTTCCAACCAGCCAGACTGTAATGGCTATGGAGCCGCACTAGCGCGCTTCTTTCCATATATGGCAACATTCCACCGGATGGCCAGCTCGTGGCGTCATCACTTCCATCTGACCGCAACACCATACAGAGCTCTGCGCTTCCAACTGTCTAATGCTCCTGAGCCACACAAAGCCAGCCATCCAATCCCTGCACTGCTTGACTGGGTCACATTACATTGACTGGTGAGTCACATTGTACTTCAGCACTGTTCTGCTCCGATGCAAACCTATTCTGCCGGAGCACTGCTTTTACTTCACCAATGCTCTTTAAAGCTGTACTAGGGGATTTCTTTACCAAAACCCCTTTCCATACTGCTCCAAAGTGCCTCTTCTTCATCGCTAGCCCCCCCCGGACTGCGCTGGGGCTCCTTTCACTGGACTTCCCCCCGCACTATGCCCCTGCTTCAAACCTCTTCTTTTCTGTTACTTTTGGGGCTCTGACCACTTAAGTAGTATAACTTCACGTTCCTTCTGCTTCACTTCAAATCCTCGCCCCCTTCTTCAGTCTGTGGGACAGAGGTTCCCCCTCCAGCCCCTTGGACATAGCTCTCTCTAGCCCACTTGGGCAGCCACTCCCTCCTTCTGTGGGGCTTTCCTCCTCCCCCTTTATGCCGTGGGTGATTGGTCTTACTTGTCTTGGGGGCAGTGTTGTCCTTCTTCTTGTCCTTTTCTTTCCTGCACCCCCCCGCAGCAGGTTTCTTCAACTTTCTTTAGTTTCTTGCACACATAGGTTCTTCCTCTTGAGACCAACTCATCGCCAATGTAGTAAAGCAGGTTCCAGGCTTACTTAGGTTACATCTAAGAGGTTTATTAACAGTTCTTAAATTACAGTTACATGAGACATAAGGCCAGACAAACACTGGCTCCCATCACCCATCCTTACTGCCTCAACATGGAACCTTCACCATAAACTTTCTCACATTCACACATCAACATTCCACATGACATCACGAGCTACAGCAAACACAGACAGGCACTATATAACACATCTCCCTCTGTTACTAATACACTCATACACTGGCACATCACGGACAAGCATAACAGTTACCCAGAATCAGAGTTCCAAGTCATATTCTCTGTCCTCTCCAAGGACTGTATTCATTATACTTGTTTTATAGGCCCACAACGAACTGACTCAGTAGCATCCACATAACATATGTTCAAGTGTTCCTTTCGAATGACCACATCCCCAACATGCATCTGACTGGCTCAGGCCTTGCTTGCACATCCTTTCAGGAGTCCAAAAAACTCTATTCAGTAACTTCACTTGACGGGCTCTCTCTCTGACATTAATAGACGTACATGGAACATTTCTGCAAAGCGCATCCCATCTTGACCCTGTCATCTCTTCCTGAAGAGGCTCTGACCAAGTTTCCAGAAGCTTTGTGTTCCCCACTGAACCAGTACTCATATGTTTGTACATTGCTGATGCCATGTGATCCTGGCCTCCCAAATGGACAATCTAATCCACTATGTCCATTTTCGGGAGGATCATTACTGGAACTGTTGTCTTTAGGGCACGATATTCTCCATATGTGCAGTCCTCAAGGCCATTTTTAACTTTCAAGTCTTGGAACGAGAGCCGTGACCCCTCTTCAAAAGGTCTGACATCTTCTTCACTCCCCACAAATACCAATTTGGCCAAAATAGTACTTTGTTGTTTCTTTTATCAAAGGATTCAACCATATTGAAGCAGAACCCATCTCACCTGGGTCCATGTTCATTGACACTGCTACGTCTCTCCAGCAGGACTGCAAAAAATCTGTCAGATGAACCTTTCACTCCACCCTTTGCTTGTGGTGGAAAGCAAAGCTCCCCTTTCACTCTTTCACTCTGTAGCTGCAGTTTACAAAGCTTAAGCCTTCGTGGTATTTGCTCCCATGAAATGGACTGAGTCATACTGTCCAATTCTCTAATTATTGATTTAAGCGATTCGTGAAATGTTGTATTCTACTAAGCAAACTGAAACTGAAAACAGGTTCATCTGTGTAACCACATTCTTGCATTTAAGTAATCTGATTTAAAATGTATTCATTGAAATTGGCATTTGATTAATATACCTGGTCATCCATTACCAAAACCCTCATTCACTTTCAATAAAGGGTTGAGTGTTCAACAATATTTTGTGAAAACGTATCAGAGACACAAGAAAGAGATCATAGGACCATTTTCATGGGAACTGCAACCCCTGACTGGACACTATCCCTGTGGTCAATGCGTGAATACACACAAGTAACTAAGTTCTTCACTTATAACAATTTTAATTGGGAACGGAGAAACTTTTCGAATTGCCAGACCGAAAAAGTCATATGCCATGAACTGCCTGTGCTCTTGTTTATACATTAGGATGACCGTTTGAAAAATAACTACCAGAACAGGAGAACTGTGCTCCAATTTGCGTAGAAAAGATATCATGAAGCCTATGTGTAAAGACTGGGGTTCCATGTGTTGATTCCCCCACAAAAATATCGCGATGCAAAAATATCGCCATATTTTTGTGTCGAAATTCACACATGGATCCTGCGGGGGACACCCCCGCAACCCCTGCATCATTTTTTAATGTGAGGGGGACACGCACGCAACACCCGCTCCCACATAATATCCCCAAAAAATACTGCCTATGGCGAACCAAACGGCCACATCTACAGCAATATTTTGGGTGGGGAGGGGATATTATATAGGGATACCAAGACTGGAGGGGGTATATGTACTTCTGGCCTCTAAATGGTAGGATAAAGGCACAGAGGTTCTATGTTCTTTCATCGTCGGTAATTTAAAAGTCTGGCATTTAAACGTGTACATAATTACGAAAAAATGTTCATCGGATTTGTTTACCCCCAAACCTCCTATTTTATACCTATTCCCTACCCCTCCAACCCTTTATCTGCCCTTTCCCAACCCCCCAAAAATGTTGTTTAACATTTTCATAATTATGTACATATTTAAATTCCTGGCGTTTAAATTACCTGCGACGGAAGGACATCGTACCGGCACGAACACCCATAAAGGCTCTCAATTTGGTAACAGTGGACGAGCAGCCAGGCTTAAGCTTTCAGGAGGTGATGCAGGTAGGTTCTTCAGTACAGTGTTTCCCAAAGCCCCAAAAAGGAATGTCCACACACTATGTTAGGTGATAACAGAGCTTCTTTTATATAAAACAAGGTTTGCTACGTATACCAAATATATATATATATATAATAACACTTTGTACTTGGGATTCAAGGAATGGCAAATATATACACTCTATGTGGTACCATACATTACTTAAATTCAGGATTAGATGCACTAACTGAAGACAGTTTTAAATAAGCAGGTGGATTCTTAAGTTAGGTGTCACAGCATAGAACAGGAAAGAAAGGCAGGTTAGGTATGAACAGTGGCAGAATGCTTTCTTTAGACTAGACAAGTATTTCTGAGTGAGGATTCCCCCACCTCGACAACCTGTAATAGAAATGTTAGGGAGTAACTTATGTTGTCTTTTACAGCCAAGTCAAAACTGTTCAATAACCTTGTGTTTTCTTCTGAAAGGTTTTACCACCCCAAAGTACCTGAGAGGCCACAGTAGAATACGATCCAAGATGACTCTGGGACCCCTGGATGACTCCTGAGGCTAGAACATGCTCTTTCTGATCACAGTACCTTTGGTGCCTTGGCAGGTGAAGAAGCAAAGTTTCTCGGCTTTACTCGACGATTCCCTCCGAGGATGGACCCCTTTGGAAGAAGGAGCCACTGGGATGCGGAATCCAAGAAAGGAACCAAAGTCTTTCTGAAGTGCAGCAGTTTTACTCTTCGCGGTGCTCTCCTTTGGACAATGATTTCTCTGACTGTAGAAGTCCTGTGAAGATGAAACTTGCTCTGGGCTCCTTAAAGGCTTGTCAGATGAAAGCAAGACCTCTGGATGGCTTCTGGTGACCTGGACTCGACCACTCGAGTGGACCTCGGACCCTCACAAAGTCTGGACCCTTGGGACATCTTTGTTAGCTTCTGGTGGCGGGAAACCCACCAACAGACCTTTCTCTGCACCCAACGACTCCGGGATCACTCCGGCAAGAAAAAGTGGTCAGGGGTGACTGCAAGGATGTCCTTTCAAATGTTCTTAGGCAGTTTGGAACTTTTTCAGCTCCGGGTGTCCAGCAGCACTATGCCAGGGTACACCCTCTTCTGGGCAATAGACAGCAATGGCTTCCAGCAGTGACTGAACGCACCTCTGGACTCTGGGTGGCATCAATGGACTTCTCTGGCTCAAGATGTCTGGCACTCCTCTTTTGAACTTTGAAGATACCTTCTCCGGACGGCAGGCACACAGGACTGGCTTCCAGGATACTTCGATGAAGAGTAGCAGTTTGCACAATGGTCCCTCATAGCTCAGGGAGAGGTTTTCTTTGCAGGTCCTCTCTGAATGAGTCCTTTGGAGACACAACAGCATTTGCATTACTTGAAGGAATTGCAGCACCATACTTCTCCTCTAGCGGGGCTTCAAGGAACAGCTTCTTCTTGCTTCAGCTTCTAAACAAATTGGTAAGTGAGAGGTCCCCAGATATACACATCCGCCCCTCATTCACTCTGGCTGAGTGAGGCACAGTCAGCCAATCACACAGAAGGGAATTATTCATGCAGGCAGGCAGTCAATCAGGCTCATAGGCATTCATGCCATTCACTCCACCCACACACCCATAACAAATAATGTGGATTCGGGCAAGTACCCATCCTTTCGGCACACTACAATGCATTCATGTCAGCTTCAGTCAGGGCTGTCTCATTAATTGTGTCACCTACACAGAAACTAGACACCCACAACAGAGAATGTGAGTTGACTCCCAGCTTCATTCACACAGATTGCATCGTTAGGGTGTACCCACAACACCTGGAAAGGCTCCAGACAATCTAAGAGGAGGCAGCCCCAGGGCCATACATGGTATTTCCACCCAACAGCCAGTCAGGGGGAAAGGGAACAACAGAGAGACATGTATGGTGTTTCCACCCAACAGCCGTTGAGGATGAAGGGACAGAGTCAGGGCTTCACAGGACTTTGAGAAACAAGGTAAAATGCAATAGAAACCAAGAGGCCACAGGGGTCATCTTGCATTCTATCAGGAATCCATTGATTCCTATGGCAGGGCCTGGGTGTCCCAAAAATGGAGGCGACCCAGAACCACTGCCAAGTCAGCATGTAGCTGCCTCAGCCCATACCCTGCTCTGTGGGGAAGACACAGGTGCCCAAAAACACACAAGACATGTTATGATCTCTAGGGAAGCTAAGGACAGGTTGTACGGCTGTTCCCCATCCAAATCCACCTCACAGGTGGTAGGCAGAATTGTCCTAAGGAATGACAGCGTGGGTTGAGAGCAAACATTTTAAACAGATTTCCTGGAATGTGGCTGTGTTAAACAGCAAAATGATTGACGAGGAATGGGTCACTTTTATCTCTGTTTTGATATCATCTGCCTACAGGAAACATGGGTTAAGGCTGTTGCGACACTTAGAAATTATGTTAGCATTGCACTAGAGGCAAAAGGTGTAGGTAGAGGGAGGAGTAGCGGGGGGATGCTTACTTACATTAGGACATCCCCACTCTGGTTAGCTGTAAGGGTGGTGGTTGGCAATCAGTTCATGGTGATTGTTCTGTTGAAACCAGGCCAAGTATAATGGAACTGCTGGTGGTGAATATGTACATACCACGTATGGAGCGTGAAATCCTATGTAATGTTCTTATTGTGGGCGGCTTCAACACCAAACTGGGATTACCAGCCAGCGACAGTTGTCATCTGGAGTTAGAGCATGGGATACCGGCCAGATGTCAGTTGAACACAAGAGAAGACAGCCAGGTAAAGATGTAAGTGCTTTTATGAAGGAATACCACCTGGTTAAATGGGAGATGCAACAGAGGCAGCCCCTCAAAGCATACCTGGAGTCAGGGCAAACATGGGCTGTTATAGACTACTGTTTTGTAGACGTCTATTCCTTTGCAATTATTATCGCATTTGAGGTGGTAGCCCGCGTGGACAGTGACCATTTTCCTCTGGTTATGGCTATGGAGTTTTCTGGACAGGCCCTTGCTTTGGGGAGGAAAATGGTATGTGTAATATAATAGTGTATTATAAAATTACACACAGCCAGGAAAAGGTCATGCATCTTCATACACTCACACAGATAAGATAAACACTATCATTGAAAAGCTCGCAGCTGCAATAACACCACTGCCTGTAAATCATATCCTTCTATTTTATTACCCCCACCTTCACAAATGCATACATTCCATGCTTTTCTATACAGTGTCTGCCATTTACCTTATAAAAATTGCAAAATAATTATATCATCATTTCTTCTTTCTCCTAACATTCTATAACACAGCTTTAAAAAAACCAAGTGAGTTTCATACACTTAATATTCTACTCATTTGCAAAGCATGTTGAACTGATATATTGTAAATAAAATATAAAGGCTGCACATAGTCAAATGAAACTGCATGCATACACTATGTTCAGATATCAAACAAGAATACTACTACAAAAACATAAAAATCAACGTCTAAATTAACATCAGTGCTATAAACACACAAATTTACTAACTTCTTTCTTTTACAATTGCAGTGAAGACCACTCTCCTGAAAAGCAGCAGCATCTGAACTACAGACAACAACTCAGAAGAAACCTGCTCAATCCACAAAAAATGAGTAAGCACAATACTACCATAATATTCTTACTGTTACTCAAACACACTGTGCAGTTGATTCATGTACTTTGTGCACCAAAGAAACGGAGATTTGTGCACCATTTTCCCCACAAATACCCATTTATTAAACAGGGATTAGCAGGCAGAATGGCACACAAATCCCAATTTTTTGGAACACAAATAATATAACTCAGCCCCTAGAATGTTAGTATTACAAAACAAAGAACTGTTTTAATTTATACCATTAGATTTACTATTAGTGCTTCTCATCACCACTAGCTCACTTTCTACTGTTATCTGAACCACAGTATAGTGACACACAAATAGAAGACTAGCCTTCCCAATTAATTGTATCTGCCCAATGCACAATCACACACCACCACATACATCTTTACCATCATACTCAGACATTCATGCACACAGCACACATACATTGCAGAACAGTCCAACCGATACCTTCTTTTTTCACAGACCCCAAAGAATGCCTACCAAAAAGCAAGTCCATAGAAAGCAACGCAGAAATAGAGCAAATGAAAATAAATGTGTCCAAAATAAGCATCCATCTGTAGCAGAGTTTCTACAAAAAGTTCAAACAAAACAGCTAATACAGTCATTTAGCGAAACAAAACAAGCTTCCAGTACAGAAACTTTGCCTCCTCTATCAAAATGTAAAATGAAACAGAAAGTGATTAACAAGAATTCAGCTACCACTACTTCTAACACTGCTCCTATAAATCTTGATAAAGTGCCAAGTAACCATACCAAAAAAAGTATTTTAGCAAAAATGTTCCGCCACAGAGTCCTTCAGAATCTTATAAAAACAGGAGACAAATCATGCACAACCCTTAAAACCTACCGTAGAAAATTAATCTTAGAAGCTTTGATAGACAGTGCAATCCTTCTCAAAAGAAAGTTATTTATTTTAGTGTTAAACAGAATGAAACCACTAACAAAACTAACTACTAAATTACAAAAAAGACTTCTCAATAAACGGAATATCAACAAAAATAACTTCTTAAATATCTGTGGAGGTGAATGGAGTCACACCACGAGCATAGATCCATATTTTAATGAAGAAGCATACAAATAAATGCAAATAAACACAATTGCCATACATAGCAGTGGATGAGGGTATGAAAAACGTAATAATACCATAATGCAACAAGAAACGCTGCTCACAAAAATATCCCCAGAAAACTCAATATCACCACTCCATTCGACTGAACCAGAACGTCCAGTATACAAATGGCCATGCACGCCAAGGTGTAACATTGCCAAAAAATCTTTTAATCTTTACGCCAGTTCCTCATCAGTATGTGAAAGACAAAGAGAAAATCAAAATGAAACTGCTGTAAAATATGGATACCTGACCAGTACACGAATACACAGGACTACAAGGACATTCATTAGCCTGCATTTCAGGACCTATTTTCAAAAGCACCTTCCATCATATCAAAATTATATCAACACATCATTCAACTATAAGAAATCTAGTCTATAAAGTGTACTATGCTAAAGGTCCTGCTTTAGCACTGGCCAATTTAAATAACAATCTTCTACATGGTACAGCCAAAGACCTACTCGAAGAAATAGAGCATATCCAGAAAAAATATTTTGGAAGTGAAAGCCACTTACAAAATGCAGTAGCTTTACAACAGACTAGCAACAATTGTACAGATGGCAACCTTCTACTACACACATACAAAAAAAGAAATACTAAAATTTAAAAGTACATCCGCTGAAGTACCAAAACATGTGTGTGTGTGTTGCCGCAGAACCTTTTATAAAAGTAACACAAAAACTATAGACGTAACATACAAAATATAAAACAATGAAGATTCCAAATGGTTTGAATTAGCTCTCTACCTTATAGCAGAAACCAAATACGAAATAACGGACCCCTTAATACTTTGCAGTTACTGCACTACAAAACTTGACAACAACAAACTCCTTCACGTGCTATCACAAATAATTTGGAATTATTCCCACTACCAAAACCCCTGCAAAAACTCAATTTATATGAGAGCATCATAATTCAAACAGTGTACCAATTTCAAGCAATAATACGCCTTCAACCAAAAACAGCAAAATTACCTCCCTCTGAATTGGTGAAAGGCATTTGTGGCAAAGTAGTTTATTTACCATTAGATCTAAAAGAATATGTGCACACCCTGGGAGTGCAACGTCCAATAGATCAATCTTTAATTGTCTTAGTAAATGGTGTACCTACAAAAGACAAAAAAATTGGCAACAACTCGTAGACTTACAGAAAGTTAGACAAGCCTTGCAATATCTAAAAGACAATAATGAATACTAGAAAGAAATGAATATTGAAGAAAACGTAAGGGAAACAACTGAAATAATCCAAGAGTCACCAGAAACTGGTCAATTTCAACTTCTAGATCCTGCTGCAGTATACAATATTTTAGACCATTATACAATTCATCCATTACACTCTAATGACACCATAGATGATGCACTAGAAACGTACCAAATTCGACAAACCAACGGATCACCAATCAGCATATGGGAAAAAAGTATAGAAGCACATGCTTTTCCTCTACTCTTTCCTACTGGGAAGGAGGAAGGTACGATGATAGACCTATTCAGATAACAGCATCAGAATACCGCTCATTATGAATGTATTCTGAAGATCCACATTTTTTCTAAATCTGGGAATACATATTCCACCTACTCTTTGAAAGTGAACTAGCAACTCTATGTTACAGAGTTGCACACACATTGAACTCAGTAACCCACTTTCAAAATATGTCAGCTACACAATTACTACAAAAAGTTCAAGAAAAAGATGAGGTTTTACAATCAAGCATTACAAGTCTGTTAGCAAGCATGCATGGTACTAAAGAGTACTGGTTCCGACATCACGGAGATGTACGTTGTATGATAGGAAACCTTGCCCACCCACTTAGTTTGTTACCTTAAGTTGTGCAGAATATGCATGGGAAGATTTACATGATTTCCTATGCATATCAAACAAAAACAAAACAAACATAGATATACTAATAACCTGGAGAACTTTGCTCTCTGGATCCTGTTAATGTTTTAAGATATTTCCATCATCGTTTCATTGCTATGCTACACTTTATTTGTAATAAAGCTGTTCCTCCCCTCGGAGAAGTGCAGCACTTCTTTGGGAGAAAAGAATACCAAGCCAGAGGTGCACCACATATCCACATGCGTTTATGGATTAAAGATGCTCCTAAATTTGGTCAAGACAGTGATGCCACTGTTTTACAGTTTATCAAAAAATATGTCACTTGTGAAATTCCATCAGAAGCAACAAATAGTGATCTTCATGTACAAATTGTACAATTTCAAAGACACAAATGTGGAAAATATTGTCGTCGCAAATACAAAAACAAAGGGAAATACTACACCAAATGCCGATTTGGTTTCCCTAGACCAGTTACAGAAACAGGTGAAGTAAACAACTTCATGTCAGTTAGACATAGAGTTAAAGGTAAATTACCTAAGAACACATATTACATAAAAAGAACAGAAGAAGCAAAATATATCAATGATTACAATGCAATAATTTCCCTCTTATGGAATGCAAACATAGATGTGCAGTACATTGCAGACAATTGCACTGCAGTTGCACGAAATGTTACAGCTTACTTAACAAAAGCAGAAAAAACAGAGCTTCAAGACCTCTGTAAAGACCTATCATCAGACAAAACACTGTCTCAGAAATTGTACAGCTTAGGCATAAAAATGCTCTCTCATAGAGAATGTGGCTGCTATGAAGCTGCAGATCGTTTAACCGGTACTGCTTTGTATGGAAAATCTGAAAATATAGTATGGCTAAGTCTTGGTCCTGCTAAATCTAGAAAAAGCGTTCTAAAATCATACGACGACATAGAAACAATAGCCAAAAATTATCCCAACAGCCAAGACATTTGGAAAAACAATTTACTAGACACATACTACCCAAACAGGAGTACCACTTTGGAAAACATGTGTCTATACCACATAGCCCAAAACTTCACATACAAAATAATATAAAACCGGATGGAAAAAAAGGTAGATACAGAGTGACAAATTGTGAAGGCAGTTTAGTGAAACTTACCAAACCAAGCTTAATGAATAATTTCAAATTGTTATTAAAAACTCCTCAACATAAAGAACTATATTACATGTCTCTGCTACAACTTTTTAAACCATGGAGAAAAGTAGAAGAGATACTAGATTAATATGACTCCTATGAAGATGCTTGCAAAGCAAATGAAAGCACTATCACTGATGTAAACTTTACACAGCACAAAACAATGTTACACAATGAACAGCAACACAAAGAAGAACTCCAGGCCCAACTAGATAAGGACACTCCCGACAGTAGTCAACCTTCTGTAACAGGAAGCCAAGAACCAATGGGTCAGCCACTAATAGCAAATGAGGCCGAATTAGCTATGACAAAAGTAGAAAACACCATGTGTCACTATGAAGAAGATACAGAAGACTTAACTGTACTACAATCAAAACTGAACAAAGTGCAGCGTACCATTTTTCAAGAAGTAGCAAAAGAAATAGCACATGGTGTACAACATGAAAATAAAGAATGTACCTGCCAAAATTACAAACCTATACTACTATACGTCAGTGGTGAAGCTGGTTCAGGCAAAACATTCTTAATCAAAATCATCAGCAAGTGTCACGACCCTCAGCCCTGATCCCCACTGGCAAGCCCATTGGCCAGGTGGAATCAGAACTTGGATCGCAAACAAGGCCTGGCATCCGCTTCTCAGGCCCTCTTGGGGCCAGTCCTGGTGCCTTTGGCGACAGGCTCATAAACAGGGAACTACTTTATTTAGGCTGTCATCCAACATGGAGGCATCCACATAGCTTCATTCCTAGAACCAAGCTATGCGGTATAGTGTTTTGAGTGTGGTGGCCTAGGGACTACTTTACCTGGACTACTTTGCAGAGGCTATTTAAACCACACCCGAACAAGACAACACGCTTCGCGTTACTTTGCTACTAGCAACGTGACGCTCACCGTGTCCAGCTTTCTCACGAGCCTGGCAAAAGGACATCGTTAGCAGCAGTATATTACCTGCAATCTCCATCCTTCACTGCTCGCAGCTCCTGGGCAGCTCCGTTGGAAGGGTTCACCGCCCGGATCGAAGGACCTGAGAAAGGAAGAAAGACATCATTAAAGGAGATAGTAGAGACATTACAACCACAAATTGCTAAGATACTTACCTGGCTGGTTGTTTTTCGACCGGCATAGCTCCGGAACTCCACCCGCGCTGGGAGCACACTGCGACCTACAAAAAAGAGAAAACACAGTTCAGTGAAGACAAGACATCGCTGCGCTGCACAAAGCGCCCACTTACCGCATCATAGCGCTATTGTGCGCCATCATTTACCGGCGAGAACCAGCCTACCCAGTTCACAAAACGGACGCTCTGCGCACCTAAGGGAGATAAAAAGAGACATTATCGAACAGAGAAAAGGCATGCATGAATAACAACACCATAAACAGCAATAAGACCTACCTGAAAGACATTACCTGGGCCGCTGTCAGTGAAGTAACTGGACCGCACGCGCCCACGAAATACAACGCGCCCCTGCCCAGAAAGCAGGACAGAGAGCCCACCAACTTCAATAACAAGGTGAGAAGAGAACCCGGAGGGGCTGAAATCACAAGGGAGGTGGGGGAAAACTTACCTTGGTCGTCCAGTCCTAAACATATTCTTCATTTCCAGGCGGAATTCCACCGAGAACCACACCAGGGAGTCATTGAGAAGGGCACCAGCGACCAACTGGCTGGGTGGCATCCCCGTGGATACCAGGTGAGCGTAACAGCAAGTTCCTTCAACAATTGACAAACAACAAACTGTCAGCTGTTCTAACTGCCCCCACAGGTTTAGCTGCCTACAACATAGGCAGTGTCACTTTACACCGATTACTACTCTTTCCAGTAGAACACCAAAACAAATTAGAATATTACAAACTTTCTACAGAAGCTGCAATGGAACTACGCAGAGTGTTAAAACAAATGGAAATGCTACTAATAGATGAAGTGAGCATGGTCTCCAACCTAATGTTGGCTTTGATTCACCTCAGATTACAAGAAGTACTTAAAACAAACTTCAAAGAGCTCTTTGGAGGAAAACACATTATTGTTTTCGGAGATCTTCAATTGGCACCAGTGAAAGGTGAATCTATTTTTAAAACCTTAGGACACAAGCTCTGCCATAAAACTGTTGGCAGCATAGGAAATGTCAACCTTTGGCAACTTTTCCAGTACAGAGAATTAACAGAAAATATGCGGCAATCTGTAGACCTCACATACTCCAACATTTTAAAAAGTATTAGAGTTGGTGTACTATCTCAAGAAGCACAAGCAATATTAAAAACCCGGCACATCCATGCACTTTATGGCCATAACTCATGTGCTACTGATGCCATGGAACAATTAACACACAAAAATGTCAATTGTATGTCCTTGATGCCAACTCTTGCAAGCTGTTCCAAATTCAATGAAACAATGTTGAAAAAAGAAATGCAACCAATAATTGAAATTTGATCCACAGACAAACTGGATGTACATGGTATGACACTAGCCATGTGTCAACAAGCCACAACAAGAATAAATACCTTAGAAAATTCTATCTCCAACACAGCTGGTTTAGAGAATATATTAAAATTATCTTTAAACTGTAGAGTAATGCTTAAACGTAACCTTGACGTGGAGCAAGGACTAGTTAATGGAGCACTGGGTACAGTTCGTGGCTTTCAAAATACCCACGTGACAACAACATTCAGTTTGTCAATATTCTCTTTGACAAACTTTCAGAAGTAAAAAGGATAGGGCGCTCAACAGCTCGATTCCTTCTTTTCAAAGACATGTATGTACGCAGAGAACAATTTTCTCTAACTCTAGCATACGCAGTCACCATTCACAAATCACAAGGTCTTACCCTAGATAAAGCATTGATAGATATTGGGAACACAGTCTTTAAAGAAGGCATGAGCTATGTAGCACTATCACGCTTACGTAAACTTGACGGTCTATTTCTAATCAACTTTGATGCAAGTAAAATAAACGCTGATATTCCTTGGATTTTAGAATACAATAGGCTACGTTCACTGTAGACCACCACCATCTAAAAACCTATCCTGTTCCACAGAAAGGAAAACATTGTAAATGAAAACTACTTCAAACAGAAATGCAACAGGATCTCACTGCAAATCCTCCAAAGAGAGTAAAAGAGAGTAATACTTCATCAATTACTACAACCAAAGAAGAATCTACTACTCAAAGTAACTCAGGTACTTCTTCAAAGAAGCAACACACACTCCGAAGAAATGACTTGGACACAGAACTATCTGGTCCATTCAAATTTTCAAATACAACTGGTGTACATTGCTATGCAAATGTAGCAATAAATATTCTATTCCAATTGCCACCAATTATTGAAAACATTTACTTACACAGTACAGACCAATTGTGTTTGCAAATGTTAGTCCTTCATAGAAATGTAAGCAACAATCCTGACAACACATATAGTGTTCATGGAATAAGACAAGAACTGGACTACTGTGCTGGAATGGTGAAATTCACTGTGAACTATTTACTATAAAAGAAGATCCACAAGAATTTCTAATGTACTTACTACAAGTACTGGAAAACAAAAACATACCTATAAATGAAATCTTCCAGATTTCATACATGTGGAAACATACATGCACTCTGTGCAACAATATGGCACAGGAGCAAATCCCTAATGAACGTTTTGTGTATGTATCCATACCTAAATGTGAATCCGTTCCATTTCAGAAACTTGTACAAAATGTAAACCATGGCAGATTATGTACTACCTGCAATTCAGATAATCGCTCCACCTTACAAATACAAACACATAGTAAATACGTAATACTAATGCTTTTACGTTACAATGCAGATGTTACCAAAAACAACTGCAAGCTGATTGTATTCACACATGGTCAAGTATCACATGGTAAGACAACCTTCTAAACAATAGGTATAATCTACCACGCAAGAGCCACAACCAATGCAGGTCACTACTCTGCATATATAAAAAAGAATTGTGGATGGTTTGAATGTAATGATAGTACCATTACTCTAAAGCAAAGATTACCAGCAAATCTTATAAACGCTTATTTAATATTCTCAAAACCAAAATGTATTAACTAATCTGTGCATAAACATTAATACAACTTCAATTACAAACCTATAAACAGTTAGAATATGTCAACAGGTATCTAACTGCCCCAAGATTTTGCAACAACCAAACATATAAATCAATACCACTGAAAAATAACAAGAAATAAACAGTTAGAATACGCCAACAGGTATCTAACTGCCCTAAGATTTTGCAACAACCAAACAGATAGATTAGCAACTTGAGAATATGAATAAAAAACAATAACCAGTTACAATTCAACAACAAGTATCTAACAATCTGCAACAAGCCAACAGATGGAACATTAGCCAGAAACAACAAGAAACCACTGAAAACACAGAAATAAATCTACTGTACTAAAACAAAAAAAGTGGGGTTTTAATCCAACATGGATTTTTTTTCCACAGACCCACTGATTTAAACAACAAACACAGAAACTGAGCAAATTGCACAGTACACTGGTTTGTAATCTACTAAATATGAGGGTCGAAATGAATCAGAAATGTCTATTATTCAATGTTATAAGTCTTTATAAACTACCGACACTAACATTATCTTTTCTTTTATCACAGAAATTGACAAAGAATATATGTGCTCCAGTTACCAAACCAAACAGTAAGTATATTATAATAAATACAACTCATAAATACTGCTCCATAACGCAACCATTGAAGCAAACATGTAACACCACAATACAAAATGTTTACTTCCATGGATATGTTATACTGCAGTGCTTGTTACCAAACTCTACAATCTTAATGACATGATGTAGCCAAAACACTCACATACAAACTATACAATCAAAACAATACATAAACTGTAGATTTGCAAATATTTCATAGATATTCAATTCTATGGATGTGATCTATGGGTGTGATATGCTGCGGTGGTTGTGGCCAGGGCCTAGAGTCTTGGGTGCATGGCCTACGGCCTACGGCCTTCGGCCATGCACCCAAGACTCTAGGTCTTGGCCACAACCACCTCAGCATATCACACCCATACATCATACACATAGAATCAAACGCCCATGCACCCAAATACTCTATGCCCTGGCCACCACTACCTCATCATATCACACCAATAGATCATACACATAGAATGAAACAGCCATGCACCCAAGACTCTAGGCCCTGGCCACAACCACTGCAGCATATCACACCCATAGAATCAAACATTTTAACTGGCTATATGAGCTACCGCATTCATTTTTTTATGTCCGCGGACAACACAGCTGTTCGCGGACATGACGAACACAACGAGGTTTGCGTACAGCACGGACAGGTATAGTGTCCTTAGGACACCCTCATTTTGGATAATTACGGACATCCCAGACACCGCGCGTGTCCTAAGAACAATTTTATTTTGCTTGCGTACATTACGGAAAGGTATAGTGTCCTTAGGACACCTCCATTTTGTTTAATTACGGACATCCCAGACACCGCGCGTGTTCTAAGAACAGTTTTATTTTGCTTGCGTACAGTACGGACAGGTATAGTGTCCTTAGGACACCTCCATTTTGTTTAATTACCGACATCCCGGACACCGCGTTTGTTCTTAGAACAGTTTCAACTTGCCTGCGGACAGTACGGACAGGTATAGTGTCCTTAGGACACCTCCATTTTGGTTAATTACGGACATTCCGGACACCAAGCATGTTCTAAGAACAGTTTAATCTTGCCTATGGACAGTACGGACAGGTATAGTGTCCTTAGGACACCCCCATTTTGGATAATTACAGACATCCCGGACACCAAATGTGTTCTAAGAATAGTTTCATTTTGCTTGCGTAGAGCACGGACAGGTATTACGTCCTTAGGACACCTCCATTTTGGTTAATTACAGACATCCCGGACAGGGCGGCTTTCCGCGGACAAGACAAACACAATGGGGGTGCCTGCCACCTAAATAAATACAGCATTTGACCCATCTCTTACTCCCTCACCCTCCCCAAACACTCTTACACACCAACACATTTGCCAAAGTTGTATTTCTCCCCATTTGTCACTGCGCTGTCCGCGGGTGTCCGCCGATCCAAGATGGCGGGTGCATCGAAACAATCTGACGCATTTCACACTCTTCACCATCCAAACAGAGAACAGGTTGCATGTCCGCGGACATGACGCAAGCCGCTTGACCAATCGGTGTCCTGTTCGCAGAGCGAACAGGGAAATGTGTCCGCGGAGTGGACACAGATATCACTAATTTTTTGGGACCTACTTTTTAGTCATTTAAAAAAAACTACTGGACAGATTTACAAAAGCACGCTTTCGGGACCAAGCCGCTGCTCGTGCCGCAAATCTGGAGAAAATCCGTCCAGCGGTTTGGGCTGTAGGCGTGAGCAACGTTTTTTTCCCCATTCAGTCTATGGGAAAAAAAGAAGTTTTGGGACCCCCCTATGACTTTGCCCCCCTGGACCAAACCTCACCAAACTTAGCAAAAAACATTCAGAGTAGGCCATATACTTTGTTTGCAAAGTTTGGTGAGAATTCGTCCAGGGGGAGCGAAGTTATAAGCCGCCCAAAAAGGTAAGGGAATAGGGGGGGGGTTGCCGGTTGGTCCCCCCCTGCATTTTCGACCAAACAATTACCAAAAGGAATTGGTAAAATGTGAAAAGGTCAAATATTTTTGACCAAGTAGACCTAAACCCGTTTTCAACTATGGACCACTGCTTGGTTCGATTTGAGAAGTATTGTTCGATAAGAGGGGATAGGGTGTTTGTGGTTTTTTTGGACCTTGAGAAGGAGTTTGACAAAATGAACAGGGAAATTCTTTGGAAGAAACTTAGGGACCTGAATATACCTCTAAACGTACTGCAGTTGATTCTATGCAGTGACCAAGATACTACTGCCGCTGCAAGGGTAAATAATCAAGGTCGGCTAACGGAGGAATTCCCTACAAACCAAGGAGTTAAACAGGGTTGCTCCCTGGCTCCGTTGCTCTTCCTCCTATTTTTAGCTGACTTTAACCCTGCAGAAGCCAGTTCTAGGACCAATCCGCCCCGTTTGTGGGGCAGGTCGTTCAAGGCACTGTTATATGCTGATGACACAGCTCTGATCGATCTGACCACCGTGGGGCTATAAGCTGGTCTTTAAGTATTTTAAGGCTAATAAGTCAACTCTGAATAGGGATAAAGCAAAGATTGTCATTTTTAGTAATAGCAGGAAGAAGGTAGACTATTCATGGTATCTCAATGGTGAGAAAATCGAGGTCATGGACTTATTTTGTTATCTGGGGTGACCTTTGACAGTATTGGGAAGTGGGGAAAGCATTTGGAATCGGTATGTCTAATGGTCAGACCCAGGTTAAATGGGCTAATTAAATTCTACCATAAATTTGGTGGGTGCATGCTAGGTAAAGCAATAGAGGTCTTCAAGTGTAAGGTTGGGAATATGCTACTGCATGGCAGTAAAATCTGGGGGACTTCTAACTGTGAGAAGTTGGAGGTCGCCCAAAATAAAAATCTGATTAGGCTGACGGGTCTCCCAATGGGAAACCCAAATTGCGCTCTGCATTTGGAGCTGGGGATCACAAGGATAGCCACACGGGTTAAACTGAGACAAGGTGCCTTCTTTTCAAAGGTTCTTTAGGTACCCCCGAAAAATGACAATATGCAGTACCTGTTCTCAGAAATGGCAGGCTCGGGTTTCTGTTCAAAGTTTAAGTGGTTTCAGGAGGGTTTTCACATACTGTTGACAGCAGGGATTGAGTCCCTGACGTCAGCAAGAGACCTGAGTCTGGCAGAGTTGAAATCAAGGGTTAAAGAGGGGATACTTAGTAGGGACCTGATTGAGGAATGGAATGCAGTTCAGGCCTTCGGCTCTCTGAATCTGTTTTCGGCTATGAGATTTAATGCCGAGCAGGGGAGCAGTGTGTGTAGTATCCCCTCACCTAACTATAGGCGCTCTATCTTGTTAGTGCATTTAAACATCTTACTACTAAAAGCCTGCACCCATCAGGGACCGGGAGACCCATCGAAAAACTGTACGTGTGGGCTAATAGTAAAGGAGGATCTTAAGCATTTTTGATAATATGTAGGGGGTATCTAGATTTGCGAATAGATCTGTTAAGGCCCTTCTTCTTGGAAAATCAGATAAGGAACTGCAACGCGGCATTGTATTTTATTTGGAATTGTCTGGTCCTTGACTGTATTTTTAACTTGGGTTCCTACGCGAGCAAGGCTCTGATAACATGTTCGAAGAAAGTTTTAGATTGAAATTGAAGTGGGGAGAATTCTCTTTTTAACGTTGTGTTTTTAATTGATTTGAAATTTTGTATAACTTTTTGTTTTTGCTATGATGTGTTTAATGATGTATGTTAATGGGAAAAACCGGTCAATGAGGTTTACTCACTCACTCACTCACTCACTCACTCACTCACTCACTCAAAAACACACATAAGGGGTACAAGGCTGTATCCCCACCCATGGGTACCCTATGGATACACATGGATGTTCGTTCACCAACTGATAAACATGAAGAACTGCACTGCCAATTGTCCAGGCTGGACCTCAGTGGCAGAAAACATAAGAAAACACACACAGAGAAGTGATAGGACAAGGACTGCAGGCCCTGTCCCCCCATGAGACATGTCCAGAATTATTTATATAAAGGCCATAACCCTCACATGTTAGAGTGGTGGGTAGTGGAAACAGTCTCAACAAACTTAAGGGGAGGAAATAAATCGAAAAACTGCTACTATTTACCAAAGATGGATTTATCATTTAAAAACCATTGAGACAGGCTTAATCAAACTAATCCAGTGGTTTAGCATGGCTACTAGTCAGTAAATTGTTCATGAAGAGTTTACCATGTTTGATTATTAATCACAAAATGCGAATACAAACTGATCGGTAATCTATAATGAGAGGTCTGAATTATTTACTATTCAATATAAAAGTTTAGGCAACTAATGAACATTACATATGACCCAAAGAGAGTATAACAAAGCAATTGCAACTGAGTCATTTGGAGTTAAAAAACAATTGTATAATTGTGAAGTGTATCCATGACTATAGGCATTGTCCAGCCAATGCCTGACTGATATGGCAAATTATTTAGGATAACAACACCAGAATTATTAAAAAATCAATTATTTGAACCGTTTACAATTTATTCTAAGATGGTCACAACTTATTATAGGCCAGTATAATTGAGCTAGAAATTGTAGTATTTTAATATAAAAAAAATACCTGAGCCAGTATAATGTATTCTAAAGACAGGAGCCATTATAACTGAGCTGAGCATTTCAGCATTTTAACACCAAGAACTGTTTAAGTCAGTACAATGTTTTCTAAGATGGCCACCAAATATACTGCCGCCCAATGAGGCCGAAATATGTCTGTTGATGCTTGTGGTCTCATGCACAACTGATGTGGCCTAGCAGTTCTTGTTGCACTGCCCCTTTGGGAGTGGGCCCAGGCCTGATTTGCATATGGTCTTTCACCTTTCTGTAATGGCTTGGCACATGAAGAACAATTGTCTGGATGGTTGCCCAGAGAAATTGCCAGAGGTTTAAGATTTATTCTAAACCTTACAGCCATCACCTCTTTGTTTTGCACCAAATATGATAGCCAGTTCCATCGAGCTTAGCATTCTAGTGTTTCGCATTTAAACAACTAGAGAACAACGATTTACACATCGTAATGAAAGCACGAAGATGTAAGGGAAGTAGAGCGCACAGCGTTCTGCCCGACATCTAGAAGGACAGGAATTACGCGTGTAACGTGAAAACAAGTAAGTCATGCTGTTGTAGTGTATGTATTTAACAGAAGCACTCATGGACGCATATTCCAACATATTAGTAGGTACTGGGCAAATGCCCGAATTCGTGACTGGTATAAATGTATCCCAACATAGATGATGTATCCCAGAAGAAGTATCCATAAAAGGAAATAAGAAGGATAGCCACACTAAAAAGGGAGTGTTCTAAACCAACATTAATTGTGGGGTTTTTTTTATATAAAAAAAGGTTTTGAAAAGTAATCTAAAAGTAGTTAAATTTGTTATGGCAGTATGATATCCTTTAGAGAAAATAAAAATACTTATTTTTCACAGCTACTATGCAGTGATTGAAAACCCAGTATGATACAGATCAAACAGAAATCATATATAATTTCGGAGCATGTTTTGTGTGCAAGCAATTCACATAGCAGGTTGAATATCTATGAAAGGAATCACTAAATAGTCTTGGTGACAAAACAAGAGTCACAGTCGTCCTAATGAAGACCCTAAAATAAGATGATGGGTAGAAACTTGCATGTAGACATTGGATGTAGAGCTTTGGCATTTCAGAGATGTTTGTCCATTGGTGAAGCAACTCGAAATACATTTATGTGAAAACATGTTTAACCGTTATTTAAATGTCAGTAGGTCATGTGATGTTTCTGAGCATTTACTTTGTTTACGCACAGCACTCACTGTTCACCTGCACATCTATTCTATCCCCTTGTTTTGTTTTAAGAAGACGTTTATATGAATAACAGGTTTTAATTGGTTGTGTTGCTCACATCGCATTTGGAATTCTAAAATATTAAATATAGTAAAATTAAAAATAATATAGTTTTACATTGGAAAAACATTGGTGTTATTGATTTATTGCGACCTGTAAAAGTGCATTTTGGGATTCAGCTCCCCTATTATTTGATAGGTGCAATTTAACCTGTGTGCACACACCTATAATGAATTGCTATTTATCTGCAGCAAAAACAATATGTCATCACTAAAGTAACTCTCTGATAGCAGACACTCTTTTGCATATCTAGATGATTAACTTGTCTTGATGTCAGAAAATGTGATTACTTAGCTAAACGGGCTTACTTTGCTGACAGTCCTATTGCATAGCTAGACAGGCATATTGCCCTGCAAGACATTTAACTAAATAGCCAGTTTGATCTAAGAGTCTTATTGCATAATTAGAGTAAAAGTCCTTGTGGCCATAAACACCATTGCATAGTTAAGATCAACTCATGTTACTGTCAAAGAAATTCCCTTGCATAGGCAGATCAATTTATTTTACCATAAGAAATGTCCCTGCATCCCTACATTAACTAATCTTCCTTTCGGAAACTTCATTGCACAGCTAGAATTAATTATTTTGTTACCAAGCTCATCGCTGAGCCAGACTGATTTATCTTGAGATCAGAGAATCCTACTGGATACCTACATTAAATTATTCCATGGTCACAAAGTCTTATTGCATAGAGTGAGACAGGCATGGTATCAAGAGATACACAGACTCAAAAGGGTTTGTTTGAAAACCTTTATTTACTAAGGTTGGTGTAAAGCCTGACTGGCCCTAACTCTAAAGGGGTAATTCCATAAACTGATGTTTTGAATGGCTGTCGCTATCTAATAGTCCAAAATAAAAGTCTCTCTGTGTCCAAACCTATGCTTGCCCTCACTCTGTACAACAATGTGATAGAGCAAAAACAAAGAAGTGATGGCTGGAAGGTTTAGAATGAATCTTAACCTCTGGCATTGCTCTGGGCAACCCTCCAGGCTACTCCTCACTGATGAGGCCCAACAAGGCTGAAACATGTTTGGGGATGCTTGTGGTGTCAGGCAGAAGGGATGTGGCCTAGCAGTTCGGGCTGGACTGCCCCTTTTGGAGTGGGACCAAGCCTGATTTGCATATGGTCTTTCCCCTTCTGTAATGGCTTGGCAGATGAAGAACGATGATCTGGATGGCTGCCCAGAGCAGTGCCAGAGGTTAAGATTCATTCTATACCTTCCAGCCATCCCCTCTTTGTTTTTGCTTTGTCACCCCGAGTGAGACAGCTATACCCAGACGTGGGTCCCCTGCCTGTTGGGCCTAGAAACCCAAGTTACTTCTCACTGATGAGGCCCAACAAGGCCAAAAAATGTTTGGAGACGCTTGTCATCTTGTGCAGAAGGGATGTGACCTAGGAGTTTGGACTGGACTGCCCCTTTTGGGGTGGTACCAAGTCTGGTTTGCATATAGTCTTTCCCTTACTATAATGGCTTTGCACATGCAGAACGATGGTCTGGAGGGTTGCCCAGAGCAATGCCAGAGGTCAAGATTCATTTTAAACCTTCCAGCCATCACTTCTTTGTTTTTGCATAAATGTGATAGGAAGCCGTTTAAAAAGGAAAATAGCGGTTCATCAAAAAGTGGGAAACCAAAGTTGGTTTCGGTGGTCTTCTCACCAAGTGCTGTTTGAGTTCAATTAACAGGGCTGTTCGTAAGACCTGTGAGACCTGTAAAACCTTCTCCATAAGGCCCTTGCAGGAATTCCAAAAGCCTTCAGTGTCTTTGAGTTCCTTCGGGTTCAGTTCCACAAGCTTCAGTTTATTAAAATTTCAAACAACATGAAAAACATGTAACACAGTCCATTTTGTAAGCTTCACTGAGGTCGCCTTCCCTACGCTTCAATCCTTTCAACACTATAAAGAAAACTGACAAGTCACCAACTTGCTTGGGCATTAGGGTTCCCTTCCTCAACGGCAGGCTCCTTCCAACTTTCAAACACAAAGTCAATGTTATCAGGATGCTTTCTTTCGTAGGCCTCTCAGGGTTCCCTTCCCCAAGCTTAGGCCTCTTCCAGCTTTCAAACACAAAACACAATATATCACAGTTCCTTCTTGATTTCACAGGGTTCCCTTCCCCAGGTTTAGGCCCCTCTAATTCAAAATACCAATTCAGCTGGTCAGGATGTACCTTTTCTTCATCTACAATCTTTCTTACACGCCACCTTTCATGGGGTAGAATCAGAGGCTTTTTCGAAAATGCCAGGCTCTTTGCTTTTCCTAAGCGTGACCACTCTGATCCTTTGCCCCTCTCTTTGTTTTCTTACTCTTACTTTTCTTTGTACCTTTTTCTTCAGATGCTTACCACACCCCTTTACTTCTTCTTTCCTTTCTGTGCACACTTGCACTGTTCACTCTCACTTTTCTTATCGTGCCCCTGGCACTCTTCCTTTATTCTTATTGTGCTACCTTGCACCCTCTTTTCTGTTTTCCTTTTTATTGTGCCCCTCTTTACTTTTACGGGTCATTCGCACCCTTATGCTTTTCTTTACTTTCACTCACTTTCTGCTCCGATCAGTCTTTTGCTCACTTTCCTCTCCGAACTGTTTTCGCTTTACTTTCTGCTCTGTTCTGTCAATTTTACACTTTCTACTTCGGTCTTAGTTTTAGCTGCACTTTCAGCTTTTCTATACTTTTCTTTCCTTGAAATTCTTTTTTTTTTAAAACAATTTTATTGGTTTTTACAACAAACAATCAACATTCAACAAAACCAGCAGTACTTATCATAATGCCTTAGCATCATGTACATATCGCTAAGTATCTACCGCTTACCCCTTTCCCTCCCCCAAACTCGAGCCTACTCCACTTCGCATTCTGCTTCTCTTTGATCCGGGGGAACCTCCCCTTCCATATTCTCAAGTGTCCTGATCGCTTAAGCAGTCCTGGGTGGACCCATACAATGTGGCCACTAAGTGTTTCCAGGCCGTCAGGGTTTCTGCTTCCTCCTCCCCTCCCTTACCGACCACTTCATGCCATACTGTCGTTTCAGCTTCGGTCCATTTCTGGAGGTCACTCCACCAAACTTCTACCTTTGGTCTGTTGCATTCTTTCCACCCCATGGCAATTCTGCGCTTGGCAAGTATATATGCCAAGTGCTTAAGCTTGCTCACATGTTTAAATTGGCACGGTCTAGGGAACCCCCCTACCATGCATGCCCACACTGATTCAACGTTTAGCTTAATCCCTTTCTCATTTAAACGGTGGGCTACTTCTCCCCAGAACTTCCCAATTTCTGGACATGCCCAAAACATGTGCATCATCCCTGCCTTTTCTTCCCCGCATTTAGGGCATGTTTGTCGTTCAGCATTCTTAAAGCGTGCTATCCTCTGGGGGGTCATGTATGTCCTGCGGGTTACATATACCTGTATTTGTTGTAGCCTCACGTTCCTAGACACTTTTTTATGGTGCCCTTCAGCCCACTCCCATAGCCGGTCACTCATGAGTTCCCCGGCTTCCTCTTCCCAGTCTTGTCTTAATTGAGCCACTTCCTTTCCCACCCTGGACATCAGCAGCTCGTAGATTCGAGAAACCTCATGCCCTCCCTCTGCTATATCATATATTGTTTCTATGGCCGTGTCAGGTTGATCTTCCAGTATTATATCAGACCATGTCTCTCTGAGCCTCCGTACTATTCTAGCATACGTAATATACTGCCCTACGTGTAAACCTGTTTCCCCTGCCAGAACCCTGAATTCCTTACTTCTCCCTCCTGCCATATGTCTCCCACTGTTGCGATCCCCACCGGTTCCCAATGCCTACGAATCGTCTTCCTCAGTTGCACGTCTCCTCCAGTCAATGCCACTAGTGGCACTTGCGGAGAACACAGGGTTGGGTTCTCCATGACCTGACAGGCTTTGCGCCATATCTTCCATCCCAATTCTAACATCCCCGGGCGCCCTTTCAGCTCAGGTTTGGGCAGCCATATCTCTCTTTCAGAAACAATGGGGCACACTCCGATCTCAACAGTCTGGACTCTGATGTTGAGTATTCCGTTAACCATTTGGCCATGTATTGCAGTTGACTGGCCAAATAATAGATAAAAAAATTAGGCAGTTTTATCCCCCTTTATCATACGTGTTCTGTAACTTCCATGGGACAATTCTGTTCCTAGTTCCATGCCAAATGAAGCCCCTGCATATGCTCTGGAGTTTGACAAACAAAAACTTTGGTATCATATATGGTATGTTCCCAAAAAAATGTAGTAGACTAGGCAATATGACCATCTTCAACCGCGCCGCCCTCCCCATCCTGGCCAAGGGGAGTTTAGTCCAGAACCTTATGCTATTTTCAATGTTCAGTACCGCTTTCTCAGTGTTGTGTTTATATTCTGCTTCCACTGTGTGATAAATGGCAATCCCCAGATATCTGATCGTGCTTGTCTCCCACAGTATTTGTAAGACTGGCAGTTGTTCCTGCGGGACCCCTATATACCTCCCCAGGGGGAATATACACAATTTCTTGGGATTAACTGCAATGCCAGAGAGCAACGCAAATCGCTCCATTGCTTCTAGAATGTATTGAAGATTTTCCTCACGGTATCTCAAGTATAGTAGCCTGTCATCTGCATATAATGAAATTAAGTGTGGTCCCCCTTTTGTGTAAATCCTGACTTCCTCGTATTGTTGTCTCAAGTATATCACCAGGGGTTCCAATGCTAGGATGGACAGCATCGGGGACCAAGGGCATCCCTGTCTGGTGCCCCTACTGAGTTGCCACCTCTCTGAGATGATCGCTCCCGTTTTAACTCTGGCTATCGGTGAACTATATAGTAATTTCACCCACTTAAGGTACCCGGGTCCCATCCCATATTCTCTTAGAGCTGCCATCAGCCAAGGCCATTTGACGGAGTCAAAGGCCTTCACTGCATCTATTGATATAATTGCAATCTTGCTCGAGTCTCCTAATGTGTGCTCTATGACCCGGTGAAGTCGTCTGAGGTTGCCTGATATGCTTCTGCACGGGACATATACGGACTGATCAGGGTGTATTAATCTGCTTATGACCTGTCTCATTCTATTTGCCAGCACAGCCGTGAGTATCTTGCTGTCGTGGTCCAGCATCGACAACGTTCTGTACGACCCACACTCCGTGCTTGGCTTATTAGATGTGGGGAGTGGGATAATGATCGCCTCTCTCAGGGATTCTGGTATGCCTGTTTCAAATGCTCCATTTAGTATTGCAAGCAGCGAGGGGAGCTCTTCTTTCCCATACATTTTGTAAAACTCACTGGGAAGTCCATCCGCTCCCAGGGTTCCAATGTAATTGGGGTGTCTAGGTCCTCTGGCTGTTCAGCATTTATTTTTGGCAGGCCAATATGCTCTAATGTTTCCATTATCTTGCTACCTTCACCCTCTCCTACGTCCCCCTACAATCGTTTATAGAATTCAAGGAACTCTCTGTTTAAGCCCTTGTCATGAACTACAGAACACGTCCCTTTTGGACTTACTGGTCATTGTCACAACGGGGCATGCACTCCATAATACTCCCAACATGGTCGTCCAGCGTGAAACCCCTTTCTCGCTCCACCCGCTGGATGTAACGTATTCTATTAATAGCCCACGCCTTCCGCGGCTCCGCGCGTCTCAATGCTATTGCAAAGTAGCGATCCGACGTGTGTCCCGTAGCTCGCGGTATTGTTTCCTTGTACCTGTCCATCTACCCGTTCCTTGCCCCTTCCTTTCCTCCTATTTCCTGGACTCGTGTGCTAGTTGCACCTTTCCTAGTTCCTCGGATTCCTGAATCCAAGTCCCGGAAACTGAACGCTCTCTGGAGTCGGAAGAGACTCGGGCAGCCTTGTTCAAAGCCAGGTCCGTCCGCAAGAAGGCAGCGACCAAGGACTCCAGCAAAAAATGGACCCATGTGAGAAGGGGGGAACTCCTTGACAGTTTGAGACGCCACCCGACCGAACTCGATAGCGACATGGAAGCCGCCGTTCAGGACCTGATGCGTTGCATGCAAGAACTATCAACCGAGGTCCAAAATCTAAAGGCGGAAAACGCTGCACTCAAACAATTGGTCCTATCCCGGGATTCGGCCACAAAAGAAAGCGTCTTGTTGGGCGGCATTGTTGACAAATACAATGGGTCGGCAAAAACCCTTTGTGGATTCCTGGATTCATGTTTGGTCCACTTTACATTTAAGCCTTATTACTTTTCGACTCCCAGGGCTAAGGTGGGTTTCATAATTTCCCACCTTTCCGGGAATGTCTTAACCTGAGCTACACCCCTCGTTAACTCTGGCTATGCCCTCCTAGATGACTATGATGGGTTCATACAGGCCCTTAAAAACATGTATGATCGCCCTGAGCAGGTCTATAGTGCCCAGGAACGTCTGTTAGACTTTCAGCAGGGTTCCCAGTATATGCTCACTTATGTGACCCGATTCAAACAATTGGCCAAGAAAGCTGATTGGTCCTCTGAGGCGAGTTTCACCCTGTTCAGGAGAGGACTGAATGATGAGATTAAGGATGAGTTGGCCAGAGGGGCTCGACCAAACTCATTCCAGGCACTAATGGACCTTGCCATGCAAATAGACTTCTGTATGCAGGAAAGAAAGGCTGAAAAGAAGAAATCCAGGGGAAATTCTTCTAAGGTGTCCTTTGAGAGCACCGTCAGAACTGACACAAACCCAGGCTCAGTCACAGAACCAGAACCCATGCAGATAGGAGCCTTCCGTGGATCCATATCCCCGCAAGAAAGGATGAGAAGGATTCACACAGGGTTGTGTATGTATTGTGCTTCGGACAAACAATCGGTTAGGGAATGTCCTCTAGCCCCCCCCTCGGCGTTCGGGAAACGCCAGCTCCCGATCCTAGATGGAGCAGAGCTTCGGGAGAGAGATGTTTGCTCCACATCAATTCCATCCTTGAACTCTCCTGGACAAAACAAATTGGTCATACTACAGGTATTTCTATCACCCTCCAAGAGCAAGACCTATCCCATTTTGGCCTTGGTAGACTGCGGAGCTATGGGGATCTTCATTCATCATGATTGGGTTGCTAGTCACCAGATTCCGTACGAGACACGAAGTACCTTGCAGCCTGTGGAAGCCATTGACGGAAGACCCCTCACTTCAGGGCCCATAAGCCTGCAGACCAAGGAGATCCAGCTCTCAATAAATCATCATCAAGAGCTGATTAGGTTCGACAACATTAAGTCAGCCCACTACCCCATGGTATTGGGTATGCCCTGGTTACAAAAACACAATCCGTATATCAACTGGACAGCAGGATCACTATTCCTAGGCTCAGAGTTTTGTATGTCTCACTGTCTATTCCTGGAACCTTCATTAACACCCCCTAAAGAACCGCACAAAGACCAAGAAACACCACTCATGGTTTCCAATATCATACAAGTCCCTGAGGCCTACCAAGGTTACGTTGATGTGTTTTCGACTGCCATAGTCCAGGCCTTACCCCCACACAGGCCTGAAGACTGCGCAATAGAAACAGAACCCTCAGCAGTGATTCCTTTCGGCAGGGTGTTCATCCTTTCTGAACCCGAGAAAAAGGCCCTCAAAGAATACCTGGATACCAACCTTGAAAATGGCACCATAAGACCTTCAAAATCTCCAGCAGGTGCTTCGTTATTCTTTTTTCCCAAAAAGGATACCCAGGAACTCAGACCCTGCCTCGATTATCGTGGCCTAAATCAATGCACCCTCAAAGACCGATACCCACTACCCTTGATTTCGGATATCCTGGAAGCCGTAAGAGGTGCGCTAATATTCACCAAGTTGGATCTCCGGGTGCCTATCATTTGATCCATATCCGGAAAGCAGACGAGTAGAACACCCTTTGGCCATTACGAATACCTGGTCATGCCCTTTGGACTAGCTAATGCCCCAGCAGTCTTCCAACGTTTTATGGATAGGGTGTTCTCTGACATGTTGTTCCTCTTCGTCATTGTATATCTGGATGACATATTGATCTTTTCCAAGGACCCTCAAAAGCATGAAGCACACGTAAAGGCAGTACTACAAAGACTCAGTGAACACCAACTCTTAGCCAAACCGAAAAATGCTTGTTTCACGTTACCTCTTTTCACTACCTAGGATTTATCCTTAGCCCAGAGGGAATTGGTATGGACCCTTCAAAGGTAAAGGCTATTCTGGCATGGCCTGCTCCCACGTCCGTGAAACAAGTTCAATCCTTCCTGGGGCTTGCCATTTTCTACCGAAAGTTTATATCCACCTTTTCCGAGATTGTTCAACCGATCGTTGCTCTCTTAAAGAAGGACACCCCTTTTATCTGGTCCACACAGCAAGACACAGCGTTCCAGCGTTTGAAGACCGAGTTTACACAAGCTCCTATCTTAGCCCAACCCGACATAAACCGACCATTTCTAGTGGAAACGGATGCCTCTAATTACGCCATAGGAGCAATGTTGAAACAGAAATTAGAAGATAAGCTGGAACACCCCATTGCTTATCTTTCACAAACCCTGACTCCGAGTGAAACACACTACTCCATCCTGGAAAAGGAATTGTTAGCCATCCGCCAAGCCTTCACTGAATGGCGGCATCTACTTCTGGGAGCTAGACATCCAGTCCAAGTCCGTACGGACCATCGGAATCTTCAGATTCTACAGTCATTGGAATGTAGAAATAGTCGTCAGGCGCGTTGGGCCTACTTTTTTGCCCAGTACCAGTTCCACATCACTCATGTTCCCGGATCACATAACCTGATTGCTGACGCCTTGTCTCGACGTCCTGACTACGTAACCACTGAAGATAAGGATTATCCTAAGATGTTTTCCCCCACGATCTTCGTAGCTCAAGCAGTCAACCTCCTGGAAGAAATCCGAGCGCAAACCCAATCCTCTGAGTTATGGAAGGATATGTCAAGGAAAAATCAATGGACTCTAAGAGCCAAGGAAGGATATTTATTCAAGGACAATGCACTGCTCATTCCTACACAGAAATTACAACAGAAAATAATAAACCTCTGTCATGACACACTTCACTCTGTGCATCGTGGCATCACCAATACCCTCCGTCTTATACAGAGACAGTTCTGGTGGCCTAAGATGAAGACTGACGTACAGCAGTACGTCCAAGCTTGTGTTGTCTGTGCTCAAAATAAGCATGATAACAAGAGACCGGCGGGTCTTCTACTGCAACCAACACTGCCAACTAGGCCATGTGAATTCATCACTACAGACTTCATTGTGAACTACCACCATCTCAAGGATACACTACTATCATGGTTACCATAGGCTTGTTCACTCATATGGCTCATTTTACGTCCCTCAGTAAACTACCATCCTCCTCCGAACTAGCTGGAATCTTTCTGGAACCCATATTCCGCCTGCATGGACTTCCTTCCAAGATCATATCTGATAGAGGACCTCAATACGTCTCACAATTCTGGAAACATCTCTGTCGAATTCTGGAAATTCAACGTGCCCTCTCTTCAGGGTTTCACCCCCAAACCAATGGAGCCACAGAACGTGCGAATCAGACCCTGGAACAGTACCTTCGATGTTTCGCCACCTAGGTCCAGGATGACTGGTCAATCCTGATACCCGTTGCTGAATTCGCCTACAACAACTCCGAACATTCAGAGCTCAAAACCAGTCCTATTTATTGTAGTCAAGGGTTCCATCCATCGGTTTTACCCTCTGTTCTTCCTCATTCTACACCGGTACCTGCTGTTGACTCCTGGATCGAAACCCTTGTCAACATACACCAGAAGGCCATGGAATACTTAGAGAAGGCCAGAACGCAGACCAAGACATATGCGGATTCCAAAAGAAGACCAGGCCCCTCTTATGCAGTCGGTGACCAAGTATGGTTGTCATCAAAATTACTAGCCCGACATCTACAACCAAACAAATTGGCTCCCCGGTACTATGGTCCATTTCCCATCAAGGAAATTATTAACCCCGTCTCATACCGGATCAAACTACCAGACTCCTGGAAGAAAATTCATCCACTTTTTCATACCTCCTTATTGAAACCCTACATTCCATCCTCCCGGAAATCCTGTAGACCTCCTCGTCTGCTGGTCGACAACCAACTGGAATATGAGGTATCCCGGATTTGCGATTCCAGGTATAAACGGGGCCAGCTTCGATACCTGGTTGAATGGAAAGGATACCCTCCTAGTGAAAGAACCTGGGAACCTATTTCTAATATCAAGGCCCCTCGGTTGCTCAGAAGATTTCACCTCATACACTCGGGAAAACCTGGAGGAAAGGGTCTTCGGAGGAGGCATGCTGTCATGAACTACAGAACACGTCCCTTTTGGACTTCCTGGTCCTTGTCACAACGGGGCGTGCACTCCATAATACTCACAACATGGTCGTCCAGCGTGAAACCCCTTTCTCGCTCAACACGCTGGACGTAACGTATTCTATTAATAGACCACGCCTTCCGCGGCTCCGCGCGTCTTAATGCTATTGCAAAGTAGTGATCCGACGTGTGTCCCATTGCTCACGGTATTGTTTCCTTGTACCTGTCTATCTACCCGTTCCTTGCCCCTTCCTTTCCTCCTATTTCCTGGACTTGTGTGCTAGTTGCCCCTTTCCTAGTTCCTCGGATTCCTGGATCCACATCCCGGAAACTAAATGCACTCTGGAGTCGGAAGAGACTCGGGCAGCCTTGTTCAAAACCAGGTCCGTCCGCAAGAAGGCAGCGACCAAGGACTCCAGCAAAGAACGGACCCAGGTGAGAAGGGGGAACTCCTTGACAGCCCTATTGGGTGTCCAATATTTGCCCACTCTCCCCCATTACTGCTCTGATCGTTGGTCTGGGGGTCTCACTTTTATACAACCATGCTAGCAATCTCCCCGGATTGACTCCCCCCACGTGTTGCCACTCTATGTATTTCTTATAGTTTAAATTGCACAATCTCTTCCAGTGCCCTGCGCATTCCTGCTGCAATTGGTTTATGGTTTCAGCATCCTCCCGGGAGTTACCTCCTGTACCCAAAACTGTCTCTAGTTTCGCCTCAGCCTTCTGCAGTTCCCTTAGTATGCCTCCCTGCAGCCCTTTGGATTTCGCTATAGCTGATCCTCTCATCACCACCTTAAATGCTTCCCATAGAGTACTGACCGATTCAATACTCCCAGTGTTCTTTTCAAAGTATTCTATCATTTCTTCTCTCAGGTCCTCCCTGAACACTGTTTCAATGCTTCAGCTCTGAGTCACCACGTTGGGATCCTAGGCCTTGGAGGCAGATATTGCCATGTTAAGACCAATGGCAAGTGGTCCGAGAGGACCCTCGCTTTGTACTCTGCTTGCACTATTTCCACCGTCATCTCCCGTGAGGCAAACATATAGTCTAACCGTGTGTACAAGTTCTGTAGGGCTGAGTAATGCGAATATTGTCTGTCGTATGGGTGGTGTAACCTCCACATATCCTCTAGCCGGAGGTCTCCCAATAGGGTTTTTAGGGTTTTGGCAGAGGGGGTGGGTTTGTCTGATTTTCTGTCTGACCTGTCTACCCTTGAGTCTAACGTGCAGTTAAAGTCGCCTCCCCATATCACGGCACCCCCCAGGTACAGGCACATTTTGCTATATAGGGTCTTGAAGTAAGCCACTGTGTCCTGATTCGGTGCATATGTATTGATAATGCACATTTCTCTATTTTCTATTAATCCCCTTATTGCCACCATCCTCCCATCTGCCTCCACTGTGGTCTGTAGCAGTTGGAAAGGGACATGTGTTGCTACCCAAGTAATTACCCCTCTGGCATAAACCGAGTATGTTGCACCTATGGTGGTCCCCTTCCATTTCCTCTGTATCACCTCTTGTTTCTCTTTTGTGAGGTGTGTTTCCTGTATTAGGGCTATATCTATTTTCTGCCTTCTTAAGTACATCATAATCTTGTTCCTCTTCAGCTAACTATTGAGCCCCCTGACATTCCAGGTAACTATCTTAAGGTCCCCCATATTTCGTCCATACCCAGTCCCCTCCATTGTCCCTCCCCGTCATCCGCTTTAAGCACAGGCGTGCATGTGTGTAAGCATGTTCCCTAACAAATAGCACTGCATATCCCCCAACTCCCCTCCCAACCCCCCACTTATGAACACCCCTTCAAACCCCGCCACTCCCTCCCTCCATCCCACCCTACCCAACCCCAACTGATGCCCCCCTCCCTCCCCTCAACTGTTGCCCAGCTCCATCCCTGGATCTCAGGCTACCCCGCATCTAGCCCTTATCTCGGTACAACCGATACTCAGTGCTCCCCAAGGGGATACCGTTCTGGTGGTATCCTAACCAAACTACCTCCGGGGGGAAAAGTAGCGTGTCTCGTGGTGCTGTGCCTCCTGCATTGTGCTAAAAACATGTTGCCATGTGGGCCACACAGATTATCATGTCAGGTCCCTATGCATTCTACTATAATCAAGTCCCAGTGTCATTATGTGTGCTGTACTTATCTCTCAATCATCTCCTTATACGACCATGCAGCATCAACACAGCGCCGGTTCACTTTTCTGTTCTGCTTTCCGTCTGGTCTTTCGCTTCCCTCGGGCAGCTTTGCAAGTCCAGCCATGCAGTCACATTTTCCAGTGTTTCGAAGAACAGCGCTTTATTCTTGTGCAGCACCTTCATCTTTGCCTGGTATAACAACATGTATCTTTAACTTGGTTCCCGTAGACTCCCCTTTACCCCTGGCAGATGAGAAACGCCAGCACCTGAATATCTGAATATCCAGTAACCAGTCCCAAGACACAAAAGTGATTCAAACAGGTATGTTTGGCTACACACACACATCAAAACAGAGTCCTTACCTGTATGTAGATACATTTTTTACTTTTTAACTTTGAAAAATCCCAGTTTTGATCCATAGAGACATCTGTGCAACCGATAAAGTGTGGAGCAATTAGCCAACACTCAATGCCCCCTGCTGCAATTCAGTCCTGAGGAAAGCTTTAGAACACCACAACTCTATCAACACAACGTTCATGTTCTAAGCTGTAAACACAAATAGTGTCGACTTGATAGGTGTATTACCACAAGAACTGCACTCTCAGTCACCTTATACTAACCCTCAAACTGTTTATTGTTATAACACAGTGACATTATATGACTGTACAATATAATGAAAAATATGGGCTTTAAAGCATCTGGTTGTTTATTTTTATGCAAATAATCCCTAAAAGGATGTTTTTTAACCCCAATTCTCTTCTTACCTTGAAATAAAGTATGTTCAGTACCACAAAAAGCTTGTGATCTACTATATGAAAAAACAGATTTAGCGTATTACAACCTGTTAAATGTGTTGTGTATTACACCTGTAAGTGTTTAGAGGAAGAGGTAGCCTGACTCCCCCCCACAGCCCCTTTATAGAGTCTCCTCTTTACTGCCACATAGTTCAACTGTTGCCTCTGCACCAAGAGGGTGTAGTCCGGGTATGCTGTGATGGTCACTGACGCTCTGCTAATGGTTCCTCCTTTGTGGAAATGCTCCAGGACCGTCTCCCTGTCTTTATAGTTCAAAATCTTGGCAATAATAGGCCACAGTGGGGCCCCCGGTGGCGGCCTCCTCATCAGGGCCCTGTGCGTTCTTTCCACTGTGAATCCCTGGCTTAACATGCCACCAGGTATTTCTTGCAGTAGCATGTTCTCGACATAGTTCATCGAGTCTGATCCTTATTCGCCTTCCGGAAGTCCCACAATGCGCATATTATTCCTGTGGGCATACCCTTCCACTTCTTCGGCTCTATTCTCGAGATTGTGCATCTGTTGTTTCAGCATATGAACTTCTTGCGCATTGGTCATGCATGAACTTGTGCTGGCTTTCACCTCCTTCTCTAGTATTCCTGTGTGCTCGGCCAGTGCTTGTACGTCTTGTCGCAACAGATTCACATCCATGCTCACTGCATCAATCTTGAACTCCAGCGAGGTTCTCAGCTCTGAGATTGCAGTGCACATCTTACTTTCCCATGACACTTTCAATTCAGCTATGGCTTCTAGTATCTGCTGGTCGCTGCACGCCATAGTCTCACTTTCTCGCGTAACTTGGCACTTTCCACTGGCTCCTTCTGTCACCTGCGGAGACTTGGCAAACTCATCTATGGTGGGTTGTTTCCCTTTGCTCTTGGGCAGCCATGACGTCATCCTAGCTTGCTTGCGGTTCTGCGCCTCTAAGGTTGTTTTCAGTCCCTCCTATCCAGGGGTTGGCCATCCACTAAGGGGAGTCTCTCTTTGTGCTCCAATACTTAGTCTCATGCGGCTAGTGCTGCTGCCCACACGTAATATTGGGGCCCAGGCCACAGTTTATTCTGGAATTGTACACTCACAGTTGCGAGTTAATAGGATCTTCCTCGTGGGAACAGCTTCTTAACCAGTTTGTATTATAGGGAACCTCCCGTTTATCCGGGAATGTCAACAGCTGATTCCTAGGTCTCCCCTTGTTCATACCGAGCCGTACATAACTGCCTGCAGTGCCCAGCTATCCTTGTATGATCAGTAGCTCCTGGTATTTATGCCTAAGGATGTCGTGTATCTCCTGTGTTCACAGGCAACGCGGGGGGCACCCTTGGTTTCTTCTCAACTACAAGGGCTCCCAAGCCTGTAGACCCTTTGTACCCCTTTTCACAATGTCCCAGTACCTCCATCGGCCGTGGCCCTGCACAGGACTTGACGGCTTCAGCCACAGTGAACAGCCTTGGAGCTTATTAGCAACCTCAGACAGGGGCATCTGCACCAGCCTGAAATTCAACTGTCTCGTGCTTTGGGCTGATTTCGTTCGCCTCATCCAATTAAGCATTACAGGGGTGCCGGGTTTTAATTTATCCTGGCACAGATTGTCTGGCTGGAGCGGGCTTAGATCAGTGCCCTTTCCGTGTATTGTGTGCAGCTGTGCACAATGTTAACCGACTCAGGGGCGGGCGTCGCGCATTCTGTATCATTCTCCGTCGGGGAGCATCATCTCATCTTTTTACCTTCTGCCTGCTGCTTCACTCCGTGCCACTGATCCCCATTCAGGATCCTGGCACTCCAGTGTACACTACCAGCGTCCGTATACTCGAGGCCAATGTCCCGGCCCCCTCTGGTATGAGGCTCCTCCTTCTACTGGTCCGTGCTTTTCAAATGCTGTATGTCTTTTCTGCAATACCCCGTGCCGGGCTTGTCGCTGATCATCTACAGGGGTCCCCTTCTATTGTATCCCTCACGCATGCGGTGATCCAGCTGCTCGCTTCCTTCGCTGTTACGTGGCTGGGCTTCGCTTCGTGTCAGGCTGCCATAGTCAAGTATATCCCTTATGACACACTGTACAATGTATCCGTCTCGTCCTTGTCAGACCCGCTCCTCCAGGTACAGCCTGCGGCGCACTTAGTCTCCAGCCGCTCCGAGCTTAATCTACTGTTCGCCTTCAGTTACTTCAATTCCTTTGTTCTACCGCGCCGGCCATTTTGTTCCGATGTCGTTACTTGATAATAACTATCGATCTCTGTAAAACAGTTGGAACGCTCTCTTCAGGGAGGTGCTTTGCTGCGAGCACGCCCCACTCATTCATGCACCAGCCAGTCTTCCTGGGAGCCCCAACTCGCTATATTATTGCTATTCTTCTGCAGGATCATCACGGATCGGCAGGAGCCATATGAGAGACACGTCCTACTTCATGGCTTCCTTGCCACGCCCCCTCTTTCCTTGCGATTCTGCCGCTTTTACTGTCCGCTCCTTTCTCCTGCTCTGCTCTCATCCAAACGCATGTCCACGAGTTTCTCTCACATTCTCTCACAAGACCACGCATTTCATAGTGAACGCACCAGTCAAGTGAAGTCAGGTGTGAGTGGTTACTATTGAATGCCTGACCCTGCCTGACTCTATTAAGCTGAGTTCTTTCTCGGGTAGGTTCCCTTATTTTCCCCATGTTATTCCTATGAGTAATGTTTACTGATCTCAGTTGCCTCCTCCTCGTCTCAGTATTTGTTAGAACTGGGGAGGGGGATATAGGGTGAGATTGCAAACACCCCACAAAGGCTGAGAGAGAGTAGGTTAGGGTATTTTCGAAACTGGGGGAATACTATGTCTCACCCTTGAGTATTCCCCTCCCAATTCCCTGTGACCCTCCATTCAGGTGATCCTCCCTCGCTTGTCCACCGCCAGGGTCGGGATCCAAAAGCGATGGCCCTTCCCTGGCCACCTGAATGGAAGATCCCGAGGGAGTTGGTGAGAGAATATTGTCAGGTGTCTCACAATAGACGGATCAATTTGTTGTACTACTACATATCTAATTGGATAGAAAGCTTAATTTGATGCCAGAGACTAACGTATTTGGCTGTCAGAGAGTCACACTGCATAGAGAGATTATTTTAAATAACTTAACCAATTTATTTAGGTAGATTAACTTAATTTTTCTAACATATACTCCGTAGCCAGATTGATTTCACCATCATAGAATGTTATGACATGGTTAGATTAATGTATTTCCCCATCAGGTAATCTTAATGCATAACTGCAATAAATCATTTTACTAGATTATTTTCTTTTAGATCTAACTAATTTATTATACAACCACTACCAAATAATTCACTGTTTTGCCAGACTAACATACTTTTCTTTTCTGAGAATCATTTTGCAAAGCTGAATTAGGTTATTTGCTGTCTGCGGAATCTTGTTGCATGGCTGGATTAATCTATCTAGTTGTCAGAGAGTTGTATGCACAGTTGGATTCATTCTTTCACTGTCAGATATTCTTATCTTTTACGTAGATTGATCTATTTTCTAGCATGAAAGCCGGGTCAATGTACTGCCAGCCCGTCACTACACAATTGTATTCAATGTATAATTCTTTAATCCTACTGCAGAGAATTTGACTTCACAGCATGTTCATTTCTTGCTGCATAACCAGTGCTTCCTTCACAGCCAGACCTTTGACTCATACCCGGGGCCTCTTTCACAAGCGTTGGAACCACATTGCCCTGATAACTGTAAACAGCTTCCCCACAGGAACATAATACCCACTGGCCCCTGTCACAAAGCAAACAAACAAAGCATCCCTAACACATTGACAGACACCAGAGCCAAGGCCAAGGAAGGATAAATCAAAGCTTCTGAACATGCCTTGACAACAGCCAAACCAATCAACCAGCAAGTGACATGGATGGCAGTACTCTCTTATGCCAGAAAAAAACATACAACTGCCTTCCTCTCCTGACACCTCCTAAAATAACTACTACTATTAGCATCAAACATCCACATCTCCTCTCATGTCAGCATCACAGTTCCAGAGACACTAATTGGAAACTATAACAACCATCAACAACTCCCAAACACGTGCCCCGTCGACTACGACAACCACACCCTAACCCATCCTCACTTAGATAAACACACCCCTTCTAGGGTCATGTGATGAATCAAGGGTATTCTTCCCTTCTCCCCAAAGGGGAGCCATTCCCTTTAAGGCTAGGGAGGGTGAGCCCGCTCACAAAACCCTCCCTAGGGGTATGGGCAAGTGAGACCACAATGGGAGTGACTCCGCCTTAGGAGACAAGCACTCCCATTCCATAAACTCAATACTGTAACTGCATGCATGGGACTGCCTGCGATGAAGATCAATCAGTCATTCTCATGTTTGGCTTCAGACATTGTGGGAACAAAACAGCCATATCAAGAAAGACGAGAAGTCTCTTTAAAAGGAGATATGCAGATAACTGGGACGAAAGCCACTTTATGCGATTAGGCCTTGGAGAGGTGGAGCAGAGCAAAGTCGCAGAGCCTGAGACTTTTCGATAGGTGAGGAACACCAGAGAGAGACGCTGGAGAGCCGACAAATCCTGCAACGGGAGAACCATTGCCCTAACGGGGACCAAAGACCCGTGCAAGGTGGTGGCATGACCATGTCTGCTTTGTCGTGTGCGAGATGCCCAATGAATGATGCCAAGACCACTGTAGAAGTGAATCATGTTAGCTGCCTGCAGCCCACGTCGGTAGACTGTACCCAAAGTGAAAGGAGCCGAATGCACCATGCCAGCAAAGCCATGCAACAAGAAGAGCAGACGAGATGTCAAGTACCCGAGTATGCGCTTAGCCCCGCAAGGTTCCCCTGCTTTGGAAAAAGGTACCTGGAGAACTGGAGAGGCAGGAGGCCGCTGCTGCAAAGTATTGGGTGGAGAGAAAACTCTCAAAGTCTCAATTCGGAAAAACGAACATTAAGTAAACAGAATGGGAGTATCTGAAACCAATACAGAGCATGACAAACAATGCTGTATGGGAAACAGACAACAAGTGGAAATGAATACCCTGGGACGAAGGGAGAATCCCACAGGTTTTGAAGCTTAAAGAGAGCAGAGAACCCATTGCAAATACGTATAAGTCGTGTGAAATCAAACTGTCAAGGGAACTAAATCATAATAGAGAGTATCCAGTACCACAAACCCAGCAGAGGGGGACTCACAGTTTGGATAAGGTCAAACAAAACCGAGGGTTTGTGAACCTGCAGACATGCAGGTAAAGACACAAGTGTGAGAAGCTACTTTACAGAAAGTTGTTGTAAAGATGGCAATAAAGAGAATGCAACACTCACAAGTATATGGGAAGAGGTACATATCAAAAACCACAAGAGTGAGCAGAGAAAGCTGCTTGTAAGAAGAGAAGAAGAACAACTGGCATGAGATGAGAGACATTCTTTTGACCTATTTTGAGTTATTCATATTAGTGGTACGGTCAGGTAGAGTTAGGTTTGAGACTGAGGACAATATATACTTTTGACTTCCTGATGACAGACAAGCACCTTTAGTTTATTTTCGATAGGCAGGGCGATCCCTTAGTAATAGGGAAAAATAGGCCTTTAACTTACAATTTTCATTAAAGAAAAGGTAACATGTCCTTAATGTCTCTGACTCCTTCTTCTGACCCGCCACCGTCACCATTAATTACACCTACATTGCAAATCAGCCACCAACAGTAATCCCCTCAGTGGAGCCAGGAAGACCACATTGACCTCACAAAAAGCCTAATGAGCCTATTTGAGAAGGAAAGCCAGCCACAAGAGCCCTTGAAGGACACTAGTGCAAACTACGACCAAATCAACCTGCAAGTACTCATGGCACGAAATCACATAGAAGGCACTACATGTGTCTACATTAACGCACTTTCTATAGCAAGAATTCCTCTGACATCTACGATCTTCTAAGCAAGGCCAAAATACGTCATATATGGCGGCATGGTTAGTGATAAGAAAACACTTTTATTGACTCATTCTATTGGTTAGTAAAATATAACACATATACGTTGTATATGCAAAGAATACTACTACTGGATATTCCTTAACTGATGGCTCCTCCTAAGTTTGTCTCACTAAAAATGCTACACTTCATTCTACTATTTTTTGGTTGCCACTATGCTACATTAGCCAACATAGCAGACAGAATTCTATTGGTTAGTAGTTGGCTCATCCAACCTTGGTCACCTTAATATGATACCAAGATGTGTGGTGGGGAAGGAGAGGTGAATGGGCTGCTATAATCCAGTTTGAAGAAGTTACTCCCTTCTCGTTCCCTGGCCTGAGACCTTATCTGCCAATTTGTTTGTGGCCTATGGCATTTCGTCCCTGTGTCTGGATGTACTAAGGGAGTGGCAGGTGTGCCTGGCACAAATGATCACTGTTCTAAACACATGGTAGAGGGCACTGTTCAGAACTCATTTCCATCTACTTATTAAGGTTTTTTGCTATTCTAGCCCAATTGCGCTGCGATATGTGTTTATTCATTAGGAGGTCGTTTGGCATGGTGGCCACTCGCACCTGGATATCAAGGCTATCTGTACTTTCTCACTGCTACCAATAGAAACAAATTAACTTCATGGTTGCATTCTCTGTGCTTTTGGAGAATGTTATCTAATGTGGTTTTGATTCCCTGTTGGGGCCTCCTTCCTTGCTGACCTTGATGCCTGAGTGTCTGTCTGAACATCATGGAGCTCGTAATTGTGTGAAAAGCAGTTTTAAAGTCAGGATTCAGTATTTCAGAATAAAGGCCTTTAAAAGTTTGGTCTGCAGAATGGCAGTACCATTGTTCAATCTCTGCCATTTTAATGTTCTTTGTGACTCGTGCGTTGCATGCCGCAATACATTTTCCTGCCCATGTATTCTGCAACCTATCCCTAACTACGCCCATCTATATGCTACTTTTGTAATTCTATCTGTGTATTTGGCAAACTTGTGAGAGCACTTGACATCTCATCCTGCTTGTGTAGCGCAATCTATTCTATTCTTTATGGCAGTTGCATTATCCCATGTGTTTAAACTGGCTGTTTACAGGTGATTTGTCAGCTTATGCCTTGGTTCACCTCTGTGAACATCTGGGGGCGGGGCCAAAAGTTATGTTGATTTTATCTGCATCATCACACTCCCCCTTTGGTCAATTTATTAACTGCATACCCTTTTGCAGTCCTCTTATTTGGTCTACATTTAGGAATTCACATCTTAGAGAACCCCTCAATCCACCTCCATGTTCCACATACTCCTCTGGACCACATGTCAATAAAAAGCATTCTCCATCTCCTTCACAGTCCACCCAATGCTGTGTATAATTGTGAGGATCTAACGGGGTCCAAATAGGTTTCTACAACATGCATATAGGGTTGTTCCTCTGTTTGAGTGTGAACATGCGTCATGGTATCTCTACTCAGCATTATCATCAGTATGTGTTTCTCCACTATTTTCTTCCCTGCTCTTTTACATTGTTTCAGCATAATTTGCAGGACACAGAGTCCAGCCAATACTAATGCTAGTACTGCTATTAGCATTTTAAACGCATTACCCTGCCAAGTAGGCACCCATGAGAACAAGTTATCAAACCACTCCTCATCTTCTGTTTCTTCAGTCTACTGTACCATTTTTGTATACAATGCCTTCATGGACGTTATAGCTTCTGTTAAGCTCCCATTATGCTTGTGTGCTGGTACAAATGTACAGCAACTTGAGCCGATCTTTGCACAACCCTTCCCTCCATGGAAGTGAGGAAGTCAAGGACATATCTGTTTTGGAGAGTCATCAGTCTGATAGCTCTAAACCCCTCCTCAATTGCGTTAAGCCCCTTTGTAATGGCATTGATCGTTTGCAGTAATTCCCATCTGGTTATTTGAAACCACTTGGCATTTACTTCAATTTGTGAGTGAGGGGAAAGTAGGGAAGTAATAAATATGGATGCTTTACTAAGCAGACTATGTTCAGTTTGTATGCCATCCAGTGACTTTGTACTTTTCTTTCAAAAGTAATTCTCTCTTGTCATGCTCCGTAACACTGGGGATTGTTTATTCCTTTGTTTATTATCTTTCAGGGGGTATTCACCTATCTGCACCACGTTACTCTGGGGCACTACCAGTGCCAGTGCATGCAACACTGCCAGTAAGCATACGTCACGCCAATCTGGTGGGAGTACCACAGGCCCAATGGTAGTCCTTCAGTACAGCTATGCCTATTTTCATACCAGGCAAATCCATAATGCAACCATATCCTTCATTCTCTCCTACCATCAAAGTGCTGTAAGCATTTACCTTCATTATTATGTAATTTGCCCTCTTTGGTCCTCTATCCATTGGCAGTTTTTGTCCATTCATCAAGACATTCATTATTGGCATTTCCAAAATTCCCTCCAATACCCCAAGCATAGCTTCTAAACTGCATCCCATCATTACCTTTACCCGTCCTCAGGAGTATACACTTCCCCTATGTATGTGCAACTGTGGCCTATTCCAACAGAAGGGTATTTCCTTCCTCCGTGAACTTGTGCATTTCAACAGTTGGTGTTCGATCATTGTTTCCTCACCTCTGCGTAGCCCTGATAATGTATATTTTATGACCATTTCTTTAGTTCCTTTTATTTTTGTTTGTTTGAAAAGTTATCTTCATACGGCGAGTCTGCTTTTGTAACCCATGTTACATAGGTCCTTCTGCCCTTAAATTGACCTCTCATTTTGCATATTGCAAGATGAGTTAGGCAGTGTGCTGTGCTTACTGGTATCTCCTTGGCCACAAACACTTTGGAGATGCTCAAAGCGTGTGAAATGAGAGAGCATACTAAGCATTTCCCATCCGATTTCTCTCTCCCCATCTTTGTCATGTGTTTGTACCATAGGTTACTTCACAATACTATGAAACAAGAGGGTTGTTTAACAACCTCGTATTGCAATCCCTCTATAGGATATTATCCTTACAAATACACACATGATATACGTTCTAGTCATTTCAGTAGAAATCACATGTTACATTCACTAAGACCATATTTTAATATAAAATTGAACAATTTATTAATTCACATTGCAATATTCCAATGAATACAATTTCAACACACTAAATTAGCAGTCATTTCTCTAAATTTGAGAGTAAACATATCTTCAAACATTACAATGTTGATCCACAACTACATACATTCCATACATTGACCGACCAGTGCCATTTCCAACCATCCTCTGAGGAGCTGAGTTCAGCACGCAATGTGCTCTGGGGCTAGCGACCCCATTTTGGTTGGGTGCAACAAAATGTGTTTATTTGTTGGCCTTTGACACACTGTTATAATTCCCTGCATCCCTCTCCCTGATCGCTTCCTGGTTTCTGCCTCCACTCCTCCCTTCCCAACCTGGCCTCTGATCTGGCAGCACGCCCCGTTTGAAATAAGCAGTGAGGGTACAGTAGCCTGCAGGGCCGACTAGCGCCATTTCTAACCATCCTCTGAGGAGGTGAGTTCAGCATGCAATGTGCTCTGGGGCTTGCGACCCCATTTTCATTTGGGTGCAACAAAAGGTATTTATTTGTTGGCATTTTACACGCCGTTGTTGTCCTCTACCCCCTCTCCCTGTTCGCTTCCTGGTTCCCGCCTCCACTACTCCCTTCCCTAATGGGTCTCTGATTGGGCAACAGGACCCTCATAGATCAACCACCCAGTGCAGCCCTTCTACCTGGCAGTCCCTGCGGCTAAAGGCCCCAAGGCAAAGGGCAGCCCCCAAAGAAGCAGCTCTGGGAAGTATCTGCAGGTGTCAGCAGGGGAAGCAGGCAGCTGTCAAGCAGCAGCAACTGACAAGGTAGGTGACAGTGAACACTGTTTCTCTTTGGAATCTAGCCCAACTACCACACTAGCCAATAACCTGTAAATTACATTTATCAACCTCTCAACGGCAAGACCAGGTCTTCACAAGGCATATCACACCACCTTAACACATCCATAACTACACACTAGACATCTGTAGCAGAAACACTATTCTGCATGTGTTTTCATTACCTGCTGTATCTTAAAACCTATGCCTTTTCCTGCTATCCAGGTGACTCGAATCTAGGTGCTACTGTATTTTACGGCTTACTGTTGTATGCCCATTTAGGCGCTATCCAGGTGTCCCAAAACTAGGAGCTACTGTATTTTACTGCCAACTGTTGTATGCCCATTTAGGTGTTTCACTCACTATACAGGTGTCCCAATTCTAGGTGCTACTGTATTTTACTGTCTACTGTTGTATCCCCATTTAGGTGCTATCCAGGTGTCCCAAAATGAGGAGCTACTGTATTTTACTGTCCACTGTTGTATGCCCATTTAGGCATTACTCCTGCTATCCAGGTGTCTCAAATCTAGGTGCTAATGCATTTTTACTGTCTACAGTTGTATGCCAATTAGGCCTCTCTCCCTCTATCCAGGTGTCCCAAACCTAGGTGTCCCTCTATCCAGGTGTACCAACTCCAGGTGCCACTGTATTTGACTGTCTAATTTGGCACCTCCTTTTAGACATCCCTCCCTCCCCTGTATCCAGGTGCCCCAAAACATGCTCCTAATACCCTGACTAGTTGTCCAAGGCCCGGTAAATCCCTGACTTATAATTCCTAGGAATTTCTTCAGAAGTATGCTGATTCCCACTTTTCTATGAAGCACACTGTTTACTTTATCTGAGGGCTGCACTCTGTTACAGCTTCAATGCAACCGCTTCTTCCAATTTGTTCAGTCCCTATCCACAAGTGTGGTCATTCTTAGCATCATTTGTACCACTGAAATGACATTTTTAGGGATATTAATTCTCATTTTATGATTTATCAATAAACATAATGGCTATTATTCCCCATAATTCAACAATCAGAGGACCTCTAAGCATGCACTACACCGTTCCCAAGCTTCATCTCAATTTTCTCTTTATTTGTGTTCAATTAATTCCTTTAAATGCTTAAAGCCCTATACAATCTGGCTGATTCCACTGCAAATGTCACTAGTTCTTTTATCTTCAAGACCAAGGTCCTGCATATTGTGTCACTCCCTCAGTCACATTACTCATCAACTTCACTGGCTAACTGGTATACTTCAGCGCAACAAAAAATATATTCACCTATTGTTCACTTAACGTGTTTACAGCATAGACTACAACAAATTCTTGTACGCTCCAACAAATTCTTGTTTGCTCCAATCTATGGGTCATAAAAAAAGATATAGGACCCTCATGTACCCGATAATGGGCAAATATTTCTACTCTCTAAATGCTCACAATCAGTAGTGTTCTTTAAGATTTACCTTGCGTGGTCACAAAAAATATATATTTCCCACGTATAGTTCTTCATGTGCAGTATCCCACATTGTTTCTTGCCATGCTGGATTTCCTGGTGCTTTTTCACAGGTCCACTGCACTGATAATCTACAACATAATGGTCCATTATTGTATGATTTACATCCACTAATGGACAATCACTCTCTGAGTCTCGTGAAGAGTTAGATTACGTTCTTGCCCGTTTACCTTGTATAGTCTCTTAAAAGCCTAATCACATCTCAATCGTTCAAGATTCCAGACCAACTCCACACAGCAGTTTCTTTCTTCTGTGTCATACTCAACTATCCTTATCTATATTTGGAGCAACAGAAAAACAACCCTGGGGGTTCCTCTAGGTGTGTTCGTTTAGGACAATTGTATTAACCATCTTGCGATCTCGCATGCACCTTAAGTACACTCCCAAATATATCCGCTTACAAACCGGCATATTTCCACACTGTCTGTGCTTCCTCTGACTTCTGTGTATCTCACATTCTAACCTAATGGTCCTTTTTCCATGTTTCCCCATGTCGCACACGTCTCCGGCAAAATCCTTGCATTCGGCGTGACTAGGCATCATCTTGGTTCTCTTGTTTACAATCCCTAAAATGCAGTCCTGTATAGCCCTGTTTCTATGTCAGACGTCAGGCAAAAGTCCAAACCTATATCGTGAATAGCATATAGGTATAGGTACTGCTGCCCTAACCACACTCTTCGCAGTGGTTTTGGGAACAAGATCAATAGCGTATGGTATATTCATTTTGTTATTGCCTTACCACAATTAATGTCATGATTTTTATCACACTATCTTGTAGTTTACCATACCTACACTTCCAATGGCCCACTTGTTTTGATGACTGTTTATCATATCCAATTTTTACTGCAGTCACGTGGTGCAAAACATACATTCCTATGTCATACTAAATTGCGTTGTTATTGTCATTGGTATTCGGGCCATTCCATTTGTTCATTCAGACCCTTCTCAACATTTTGGGTCAGGAAAATCAGTTCCTCTTCTTTCTTCAGTAGCTTTCTTTGATCACAATTGTTATCGTACCCCGTCCTTAATGGGTGTAGGACTGTCCACTTTAAATCCTCTACAGTGTGTATGAATCCAATCCAATGGGCTACCAGAGGTGCATTATGTACCGATTTCTGACACAACTCTGTCACCCTAATTTTTATTTTTATCTCTGTTTTTCCTATGTCTAATTTATTGCAAGGGCACTAAATTGCATATATTACCATTTTTGAGTTGCAGTTGGTAAAGCTGTTCTGCCTCCAAGGGTTGCAGAGTGCAATATGTACCTCAGTACATCTAGTTTGCGGGTAAATTGTGCACATACCACAGGGCGAGTGTCCTTTTAACTGGGACAAGCCCCATGTTTCAGTTAGTGTCTTTTGTCTCACTCTGCCAAGGCTGATGTCATTCCGTGTTATTTGTTTCTTGATATTTTTACTCCTCTTGTAGGCTATAATCAGTTTGTCCTTGGGGCATTTCCTCTTCTCCAGAATCCTCCAAATTCTGTTCACAATGCTTTAATTTGGTTGGACAAATGACTGTATGTATTTACAAAAACCAATTTGTCTTCATTGTTTTTTTTCAGGTGTGTCTCATCATATTCCAATAGTGCTTTCTGATTGTTGTTATTTGCCCTCTTAATAGCCTTGGCCGTTAGTTCACTCGGGTAGCCTCTTGCGCGTAGCTTGCCTCTTAATTCTGTGGCTTCCCTTTTGTAATCCTGCTGATATGTGCTATTCGTTTTCAATTTGAGAAACTGCACGAGGGGTAAATTATCCCTTACACAGTGATGGTGAAAACATTTGTGATGCAATAGCATGTTGCGATCTGTTGTCTTGTGGAATGGCTTGACAAACAGAACTTGAGAGTATTTTTACGCATAACCGATGTGAATTGCAAGTACCACATGTTATTAACTTGTTCATTATAATTTTCAAAATGATGTCTCAAGAATTGTTATTCATCGGTCACACCTCTATTAACTCTACTTATTTCTACACTAACTTTAGCAGCTATATTGATGCTATCATTGCTAAAATATCTAATTGCTAATGTATATGCAAACCAAAAACAACAAAAAGTAGAGAAAAAATCAGCAATTATTATGCTTATCAAGGCCCTTTTCTACCCAAAGTCTTTTTATAGGCACATGTTGGGGCATTAGGGAAACAATGTCCACTTTCCTGGAAAAATACAGTGTTCCGTGGTGTGGCGTCACGTGTCACATTTCTGGTCAGCTTTCACTCTCGCCAATTGTCTGTGGTCTGGTCACCTCTTCTTCTTCTTGCTTATCTTTGTCCGACAGGGGGGCTGTGCCTCTGAATAAGGGCCCTCAAATTATGTGTTCATGACAATTGTGGACATGTACCGCACACAAACTAAATTCCCAGGGTAAAGCTGCAGGGGTGGTATTTCAGCATTTACAAATGCAATTTCCTCTCTGCTGTCATTGTTTGCTTCTTGGCCCCGCTGCCACATCTGGATCTGTTGAGAAATGAATTTAAAAAATATAGTCATACCAGTTAAATAATCATGCATCTCATTTCCCAACACAGTCACAGAACTCTCTGTGTCTAATCGAGAATGCGTGGAGGAGCAATGGGGATGTGCATTCTTCATCCCGCCATGAGGTGGTGATCTCAGCCTGGATGATTGCACAAGGCAAAGAGTTCCAGGGGAAGGCAGTGCAACCAACTTTTGGTTAAAGTATCTCGCAATTTCGCAATGGGTTCCTTCAAATGGTAGTTGAGACATTCTACAACGCCATTGGATTGGGGGTTATAAGCCTAACAAAACTTAGTCTCAGAAAATAATTAATTCGCAAAGTGTGGTCCGTTATCTGACCATAATACTTTGCACACTCCCCATCGGAGAAACACCTCATGTACAAGGAACGTAGCAGCCGACTTGACGTCTGCATGGGTACATGGTCCTGCTTCTATCCAGCGTGAAAAGGGTCATGCAACCACAATCATGTATTAAGATCCATTACAACTTTGGAGCATATCAACATAGTCCATATGCACGTGCCGAAATGGGCCAGTGGGGTGGGGTATTGCTCTGTTCTCAAAGTATGTCCAGCAATATATTTTTGGCATGCTGAACAATTTATGATGGAATTCAAAATGTGTTCATGCAAATTAGGAATTAACAATTTTTCAGAAAGGGTTTCTGCAAGACATTCACTTATGTTGTGTGCTGGGTAGTGCAATTGCTCTGTAAGTAACTGTAAGTAACTCGAGAGGCATTACAGGCTTTCCTGTACGTTCTCGTTGCCACACCATGATAGTGGGAGACAATGAACATCCTCTCTTCCCCCACAAGTTCTGTTCGTCTTGTGGTGCACATCCCTGTAGCTCAATTAACTGTGTCGATGGTAATGCATTATAGCTCTTTCTCATCATCATATTTATGTGTAGGGTATGTTATTTCTAGACTTGTGAAAAATAGGCTGCTCTTTTTGCTTCTGCATCTTCTGCTTCATTACCACGGGAAATCAAGTCTGTGTCATTTGTATGGGCTGTGCATTTCACCACTGCAGCTGCCATTGGGTATGCCAGCACCTTTATCAATCGTTCTAATAAATGCTTAACTGGAGTGCCATCAACACGCTGTAAAGCCCTCCTTTTAATTGTGACAGTCTTGAATGTACTATGGATGTCACATAGAGGGAATCTAAATATATTGTCACTACCTGGTCAAATGAGACTATCATTGCCACTAACTCTGCTGCCTGCCCTGAAAACTTTCCTGGTAACCTTGCAATACCTCAAAATCACCACCTTTCTTTCTCACCACTTATACACCTGTATGCCTCAAACCCATGCTCTGATCTATCGTCGATGACCCCTAAATGAAGTCCACCGCTCCCCCACTCTAGTGATATCTCCTTAATCTGGGAAATTCCATCATATATGTCAATGTATGTCTATTTTATCTATTTAATTGGGTTTTTTATAACGCGCCTAATACCGTACGTGAGTTCGGTTTCTAAGTGCGGATCTGGGATTCAAACCTCTCTTGCTCTGTGTGGTCTTGCTTCCAACACCAGCGCGTTGCCCCTGTGCTATCCTCCATTCACAATCATGGGCCCAACCTCCTTCCTCCACTGGTTCAGCAATAAATATTGCAGGGTTCACTGTGCGGCACCTAACAGTTTTAATCAATGGGTTGGGCAATATAACCTCATATCTAGATGCCCGCTGTGTGGTGAGAATGGATTTTGGCTTCTCAAAAATGGCAAAAGAGCATGGGCCTCATTACAACTCAGGCGGTAAGGGGTTTACGGCAGCGTTAACAGCGCCGACCCTTACCGCCTGAGTACGAGGTCCCCTAGCGCCATGGTGCTTTTAACACCTGCTTTTAGCAGGTGTTAAAATCCATGGCGCTAAGGGACCATGGAGTTAATTACGCCACCGTAATTTACGGTGGCGTAATTAACGCCTTCCCCACTCCCATTATGCCCTATGGGGCAAAAATGGGAATGGGGAAGGGTAAATGGGGATTGGGGACTTACCGCCCCGCCTAGGTCGGAATGGGGCGGTAAGTCCGCCAACCACCATGGCGTAAACGTAGTTTACGCCATGGTGGTAAAGTCACGGCCCAGGCGGTAACTTACCGCCTGGGTCGTAATGAGGCCCCATGTTCCACACACATTGTGATGGAACATCCCATTGTTATTGTAGAGCACTTTTCTATTGCAAAAGCTGCTGAAGCTTGTGCTTGCTCACATGAGTAATGTCCTCTCATCACTGGATCCAGAATCCCTGTGTAATATGCTAATGGTTTATGTCCCATAGAAGTCTTTTGTGTGAGGACAGGTAAAATTCCTCTTTGGGATCTTGTATTCCCAACACGCCAGCTGTAATTATTGCTTTTTTCAGTTTGTCAAATGCATCTATCCTCTCACCTGTCCACAATATAGTAATGTTTGGATTTCTGTGCTTCTTTTAGTCCATCCAGCAGGGGCCGAACATACATGCTATAGTCAAAGACCCAGACACTGCAGTAATTACATAGCCTCATAAATTGCTGCAATTCCTTTGCTGTCTTTGGTCGAGGTGTATTACCCATTGCCTCTGCTCTCTCATGTGCCACCTTTCTCCCTTCTTTTGATATTAACTGGCCCAAATAAAGTACTTCTTCCTGACAATACTGACATTTCTCCTTGTCCACAATCTATGCCTTTTTGGCCAACAGGTTCAAAAAAGTCACTGAGTCTGTCCTGCACTCCTCCTTTGTGGAGCTACACACTAACAGGTCATTTACTTACTGTATACTTGTACTGTGGGGGCTACAAGTTACCCAAGTCCATTTGCAGCTCCCTATTAAACACATTCTGGGATTCACAGTACCCCTGAGCGAGTCTCATGTGTTGTAGTCTGGTCGATCTATAGGTAAACACTGTCAAATACTGTGAGTCTTCATATAAGGGGGTGGAAAATAAAGCATTCTTCAAATCAATTACGGTAAAATGTGTGGCAGTGGGTGGTATGTTACACAAAATGGTAGCCGGATTAGGCACAACTGAAAATCCTGCATCTACGATGTTATTTAAATGGTGCAGACCCTGCATAAATCTTCAAGATTCTTCTTTGGATTTTTCACAGGGTACACTGCTGTGTTACAGGGGGATTCAGACAGCACTATTATCCCCTGTTTCATCAGGCAGCAGTGGTTTTTATAAATGCCTTCATCTTCCTCTCTAGACATGGGGTACTATTTCTCTGGGCAAAATTGCTCCTTTCTTCAATTTTATTTTCACTGCTCAACTCCCTTTGAATAATCCTACATCATAGGGCTGTTAGCCCACAATTCACTGGGTACTTTTGCCAATTCTTCTTGTAAAAAGAATGGTACCCTTTAAACCAATTATATTATTTGGGGTTTTTCCCTGAATTGAACCTGCAACTGGCATGGAATGCTGATGTCAAAAATAACTTCATCATCTTTGTCATAATAAGTCATCATCTTTCATGGTGCTTAGTCGCTGTGCTGAGTCATGTGCTATTAATGTGCACCAACTTACACCTTTGTCATCCGTCCGATGTAGTACTACTAATCTGTCTTCTCGCACCACTGCTGCTTCTAGCTGTATCGTAATGACCTCACCTTCAATTACATCTGTGGGCACCTTTGCTCTGAATAGAAACTCTGCAGCCATGCACATAAATGTGTCTTTTATCCAGGCAGCTATGCTAACAACACCTGTACTCCATAAAAGAATATTTCTGCAGTCAACAGTGCTCCTCTAATTTCCCTTTGGCCATAAAATGCTTGCATGAATTCCTTTGCATTTACATAATGGACACCTGGTGTCAAACATATTATTCCTTCCTCAGTAAATTAAATCGTCCTGTTCAGCTTGCTCATTAGATCCCTCCTCAATATGTTCACTGGTGTCTTTCGTAAATACCACAATGGCACAGCCACTGTATGCTTGCCTACTATTAAGGGCAATTTTTCTGTAAATGGAACCTTTGTCATAGTCCCAGAGCATTCTTGTGTGTCCATCACATTTTCTGACAGTGGAAACCTCCCTTCCTTGACACAAGATCTCATTGCCCGGTGTCTACTAAAAAGGAAAATACTCTGTCTGCTATTTTCACCCCGCCTGGGGTTACTCATCCCGGTCGGGAGTTACTGATAGTACTGGCACATCAAGCTGCTCTGTGGGCTGTCTTATTATAGGTACATGCTCATCCCTGTCCCAGTGAAATGATTCCCTCCCACAACTGTTACTCTCCTTGCTCTGGCCACCACTGTTTGCCCCACACAGATAAAAGGTGGGTCACGAAAACACTCTCTGAGTGAGGCAAAACACACAAGGAAACAGCAGCTTCAAGACGGCAGCTGAACGAGGGTCGAAAGACACTGAAGTACTAGGGGTTTGCAAGGAGGGAAATTCCCTTGACCTTTCTGGCAAGAAACCGTTACTTTATGAGACTTCGAGATTGGACAGCTTAAGGCCACGAAACCAGTAAGAAGAATCCTGCAGTGTGTGTCAGCGGTACCCACGCTCCTCCTACATGACTAATCGAGTCAGGGAGAAGCAGCAGCTGCCCTGCTACCGTCCTTGGCTCCAAGAAGAAAGTAGCAACTAAGAAATCAACACAGATGGTGAGTTGGAGAGACAGATACCGATCTGTGTTGAAGCCAAGGTTGCAAGCAGCAATATTGTATAACGTGCGCTGGAACGCACATTGTTAAAACGTGTGTGATTAGAGACGCGAGTAAAGTTAAACTGCTGATGAATGCTTAAACTTTGAAAGGAAAGATACATTACCGTTGACAGAATGGTCCGGCACTGAGTGAATGCTCAATCGAAAATCTCTCTAAGATATCCAGCTGAGAAGTGGCATAAGTGAAAGTTAAAGAGTTGTAAGGAAAAAGAGTTTCTGAATCGAAGTGGTCCTGCGACGGGTCAAGCAAAACCCTGCGCACAGTCTAAAGTCTTCAATTTTTGTTACAGAAAGGAAAGTTTGGAAAATGAGATAAAGTGGTCCGAGCCCGATCGGGGGAGGCCAATTGAGAAGAAAGGAACTGTTAAAGTGGGTCTGAGCCCGACAGAGTGGGACCTGGGGCGAACAGTGAATCACCTGAGAAATTGTATATGTGGAAGTCCTGAAAAGCAAGGAACATTAATGTTTGTTTGTCGCATCAGGCCCTCTGTAATAAGAGACTTTGAATGGCAAAGAGACTTTGGCACAGAAGGTCCTGATACTGAAGTTTTGAACTGCATCCTCGTGCTAGAGAAGCCAGAGTGTGTGCTAAGGTCAAGTGTGCTGCCTTGTCCTGGCCTGAAAACGTTGGAAAAGGAAGCCAACGGCTCAACGATCCTGAGATATCATTTCTTGAACACTTTTCTTTTGCATAACATTGTTTCCCACACCATTTGTATTTAGAAGTAAGTATTGGCAATAGGTTTATTAGTTTGACAAGACTCTACTGGGACTGCATTATTATTATTTGATGGTTGAAGCTTGCTCCCATCTTTAGATATAGGATTAGACAGGTGGTTTTCCAACCCATTTTGAAAGTTCAATAAACACCCTTGAGCTGTGATCGCTTGTGTCCGTCTTCACTGTTTGATACTATGCCTTCCTTACAGTAGGACCATCAGATTTTATTTTCTGATCCGCAGTGACCCCAGAGCTTGTGACAGGCACGATATTGTCCCTAGTTTGGGAGGGCCTGTTTTTTTGGCCCAAAGGATCGCTGTGGTTGGGACAGATACTTAGGGGTGCAAGTGGCTGTGAGTGCTGTGTATTGACCCAACTGTACCCTCAAGGAAGTGACAGATGCAGCACTGTTTGAGCACAAGTATGATGATGGAGAAATTGTGTTGGCAATTTGTATACCTTGCAACATTATGATACAATACAGGAAGGTACAATGTTCTTTGATGGACCTTGTCACCCACCCCCATTTTCTGAGAGTGAGTTAGAGCAAGTACCAGAAAGGTTAGGGACAGCCAGTGTCCACAATGTAGGGCTCTTGCAGGGAGTGGCACTGGTTAGAATAACAATGAAGCCAGGAGCAGTGCTGCCCCGAGTTAAACAGTACCTGTTGTCCAGAGAAGCAGAGGAGGGCATACAGGATGCCATTGTGGCACTCCTGAGCCAGGGGATAATAGTGCCATTTACCTCCCCATTTAACAATGCGATCTATCTGCAAAAAAAATGCAAAAGGAGAGAGTTGGAGGATGATCCAGGTACTTCTTCCTCTAAACAACCTTTTCCAGACAGAATTTCCAGTAGTTCCAAACCCTGCAATGATACTATGCAGCATCCCTAAGGAGGCGACCCACTTCACTGTGGTAGATCTTAAACTCACCGGGTAGCGTAGCGCTGGTGAACAGTCTCTCTGGGATGATTTGGGTCGCAGTCAGGGTCTCACCACCTGCCCCTCAGATACCCTTTGGCCTGCCACACAGTCCAAGGGAATGAGCAGTTGCACGAACTCAGCCAGCCGGGTCCCAGCTGCCCTGCTCCGGCTCTCAGCAGACACAGCTCCCCAGCCATGCTGCAGCCATCCTCACACACCGGACCAGCATTGCAGCATGCCGCTTTCCTCCGGTTCCTCCTTCCAGCATCTCCCAGTGTCGTGGATTCTCTGGTCCAACATGCTTCTCCAGCTTTCTCATCCAGCTGTGTTAAACCACACCTTTTATAGTGAAAAAAACAGTCACGTGGAGTCAGGTGTAAATGGTCACTATTAACTGCCTGATCCTACCTGACTCTAATAGTGGGAACACTCAAGTTCTTTCTAGGGTAGGTTGCCCTTACCTTCCCCATGTTATTCCTATTGGTAATCTATACTGATCTTAGTGGCCTCTTCCTGTTCTCGGTATTTGTTAGAAATGGGGAGGGGGATATGGGGTGAGATTGGAGATACCCAATGAAGGCTGAGGGAGCATAAGTTGGGGTGTTTGGGGGAATGCCATATCTCACCCTTCAGAATCCTCCTCTCAATCCCTCGTAACCCTCCACTCAGGTGATCCTCCATTGCTTGTCCACCCCCAGGGTAGGGATCCAAAGGTAATGGCCCTTACTTGGCCACCTAAATGGAAGATCCTGAGGCAGTGGGTGGAAAATACTGTCAGGTTTCTCACAAACCCTTCCCCTATGCAGTTTGGACTGAATTGCTTCACAGTGGAACCTCGAAAGGAAATCTACATTTCCTTGCTCTTTGCCTTTTTGATGTTGCACTGAGAAGCAATAAGGTTGTAAGTCCAAGAACCACTGCATAGCTCTTGGGTTGGACTATTTTTGTTGACTGAGCTATATGAGGCGGCGATCAGTGACAAATGCGAACTTTCTGCCCAATAAGTAATATTAAAGATGTATGATGGCCCACTTAATGGCTAAGGCTTGTAGTTTGATCACCGAATAGTTCTTCTCCCTAGGGAATTTCTTTTGGCTGCCATATAGAATGGGGTGTTCTAGCCCATCATGGAACTGGGACAATACTGCACCTAAACCAGTTAAGGAAGCATCAGTTGTAATTTAAAGTTCTTAGGAAAGTCTGCTACTTTGAGAATATGGCTTTGACATAATGTCTGTTTGAGGACCTGATAACATATTTTTCCTCTTTATCCCATGTAAGTTTCTGGGGTTCTGGATTTCATAGTTTATCGGTCAATCTAGCTGTTTTGTCAGAAAAGCTAGGTATGAATCTTCAATAATACCCAATTAGTCTAGGAAATATATTAAATCCTGTTTAGTTTTGGGCGTTGGGGACTCTAAGACAGGTCTAACTTTTTCCTCTTGAGGTCGAATACTGCCTTTGCTGACAAAGAACCCTAAGTATTTTACAGCAGGTTGAGCGAACTTGCAATTTCTTGGGTTGCCTGTTAAGCCGGCTTTTCGTAAGGATTTAATTACAATGTAGAGATGATATAAATGTTCTTCCCAGGCTGGGCTGTGGATCACAATGTCGTCGATGTACGCCCTGCAATATTCCGAATAAGGTTGGAGAATCTTATCCATCAGCCTTTGGAAAGTTGCTTGGGCAGCATGCAACCCAAAGGGTAAGTCTTTAAACTGATATAGAGCTAGCTGGTGGCAAAATCTCTCTTTTGTTTATCTGGGCTGTGTAGTGGAACTTCCCAGTACCCTTTGGTTAAGTCTAGAATGAACAAAAAGACGGCACTACCCAATTTGTCAATAAGATTGTCAATACGAGGCATTGGGTATTCATCGAAGGCTGAGATGTTATTCACCTTCCGGAAGTCTATACAGAACCTCCAATTTCTGTCTGGCTTTTCCACTTACACAATGGGGGTTGAACAGGGACTGTTAGATGACTCAATTATATTGGCGCTGTAGCATTTGCTCTACTTCATTGATGACAATATTTTCAGCAGTTTAAGATCCTGCAGGGGTGCAAATGTGATGGTATATTCCTTACACACTGCCAGCCTCTTCACGGGACACAAGGAATTGCTCTTGCAGTTCAAGAAGATCTTTGTGTTGTGTCTCAGTGATATCAGAGGGAATTAGAGTTTTGTTGTTCACCTCTTCTGGTATTAGACAAGATAACATAGTGGCATTAGATGCAGAGATGTTCTCTTTCCACTCTTTTTATAAGTTTATATGGTAAATGTGCGTCTTCAGGCGATGGTCTGGCTGGGTGATCTTATAATTACAGGGCCCTGTCTTGTCCAATACCCTATATGGCCCATGCCATTTCGAAATAAACTTGTTATCTGAGGTAGGGAGAAGCACATGGACCTTTTGCCCGAACGAAAAAAACATAAGTGACACCTTCTTATAATAGGATGCTTTCTGGTTTTTTAATTTTTTTATTTATTTGTATATGGTTTAAAAACGACCTTTACAAACATTTTAACTCACAAAGAATAAAACAATAACTATGAAGTTACAGAAAAAAAGGAAAAATCCATCATATAACGTAGCATATCTACACTCATTTAAAAGATAAGAAACAGAAAATAAAACATATGAAGCTTTCTGTTGACTTTGGGCTTTACCTAGATAATCCTGAACCAGAAAGCAAACGGTGGCCATATGTTCTTTTAACTGGGAGGCTGTCTGGGACAATGGTATTGGGGCTTCCTCCCTTTCATCCCAGGTTTCTCGAAAAGCGTATCTAAAACATCTCTGGCTTCCCACCCATACAATAATCCAAAGGGTGAGAAACCAGTGGAGGCTTTAGGTGTTTTCCTTATGGCAATAAGAGCCCATGGAATCATCTGATACCAATTGGTTCTGTCTGTGTCAACCAGCTTTTTAACAATGGTATTAAGGATCTTATTAAACAGTTCAACTAATCCATCCATTTGGGTGTGATAAACGGACATTCTCAATGTGGTTATATGAAGTAGCTCTGTTATTTCCATCATGAGCTTGCTCATAAAGGTGGTCCCCTGGTTGTTAAAAATGTCCTTAGGAAAACCCACTCAAGAGAAGTAGGGAATTTGAATTCGTGAGTATCTGCTGGGTGGTGTTGTTACGCTGGGGAAATGCCTCTGGGTATGCGGTGGCATAATCAAGTATTACCAATATGTATTTGTTTCCTGGCTTAGATTTTTCGAGCGGGCTAATGATGTCCATTCCAATCATCGAGAATGAAACCTCAATAATGGTTAATGGATTTAAGGGTGCTGGAGGTGGTAAATTAGTACGGGTACGCTGACACATTTCACAGTTTTGATTTAAATGTTTTGTGTTCCACATGTATCCCTGGCCAATATAACTTGTTGGCCAAATGAGCCTGAGTCTTGGCTTGACCTAAATGTCCTCCTGTGAGATGTGAGTGTGCGATCTCAAGCACTATCTGTTTGTGACCGCGGGGAACCCCTAGTTGCATTCTTGGTACCCACTCAGAAGTAACATATCATCTGTACAGGAGTCCTTTTTTAAAAAAGAAATATGGTCCTACTACTTGCCGACCCTCAGACTCGGGCACAACCTGTAAGAAGTCTTCAGCGAGTAAAGGATCATTTTGATAATCAAAGGCCAAATGAGGGTGCATGTTAGAGCTTTCTTCATGGGTGGCTGGGGGTTGAGTAGAAATACCATGTCTAGCCCTCCGGCATCCTCCTCCCAATCCCTCATAACCCTCCACTTAGGTGATCCTCCCTCACTTGTCCACCCCCAGGGTCTGGATCCAAAAGCGATGGCCCTTCATTGGCCACCTGAATGGAAGATCCCGAGGGAGTGGGTGGGAGAATACCGTCAGGTTTCTCACACTCCCCCTAAATCTTCCTACGCAATTTATGATCACAGTTAATCATTTTCATAACCTCTATCAGGGAGCAGTCAAACACAATGTATTTTGGTTCCAATCATCCAAAAGTACAGTGGTTTGCGATTCCACTTGGAAGAGTGAAATCCACATCACAAGCACAATCGTCTATCAGCAGCGAAGATGCTTTGGTTATTTCTATGTGTGATATTTCAAATTTGTCCACATGTATTGGGAAAACAGGTAACCTTTTCTATTTTTTAGATACCGTTTATTTAGAGGGTTGGTTTGTGTGTGTGGTTCTGCAAGCAATTCTGAATCATCTTCTGTGTTGTCTGTTTCTTCTGGGTGACTTTGTGTGCTGTAACTATGATCCAGGGTTACTTTCCATTGGTCGCTGCTGACATTCAATTTAAATTCTGGCCACTGGACATCTGCATCATGACACTGAATTTTGCAAGGACCATGCTGAGCCTCAAAATGTAGCTGCTCCCAACAACGGTTTGTCAACCGACATCATTAGTTTGTGTAGTTATCAAGAGTCTTTATGCTCCTCCTCTTCTGCCTAGGCATCTACTCAGAGAATAAAAACATGCTTAATCTATGGCACACATACAGACTATATTAATTACAACATGAAAATGTAATATCAATGAAATACCTGATAAGCCACTTATTTTTTTAAACTTTCTATTATATACCTTTTGTTTTCTGAATTTTCCTTTTAACAGTCATATTGGATTTGCTGACCACCAGACCAGGCTGAAAAACAGCATTTTGAAATTGTATAAACCTTGACATTTGCTCTTCCACTTAAATAATCATATATACATGTATACATATATGACAAAATGTCACTATGGAAACCATTAAAACATATTAAATATTACATCATAGTTAAAATGGATGATAACAGATATTTCACAATATCTTATGTATACCACTTGTACATGTGTCTCTTCAATTTCGACCGCTTCAGTAGTACTTTTCTTGTACATAACAAATTCGAAGAACATTGATTATGTTGTTAAACAATTTAATGCTAAAATCTTTGATCTCACAAAGTACATCTTGAGAAAGTTGATTTAATGATTGTCGACCTTACAATATCAGTTAAACTATGCAAAAGATGTGGTTAATCAGATCCATGTCTTTATAACGAATACAAAAATAACAAACACTTTTTCAGCGAAGTAATACTGAGGAAAAAAAATGTGTCCTCTTTTTTAATTTGGGGGGTCCTCTTCAAGCCCCTGTTTCCCCAGCTTTATTAATCCTCACCCCACCCATACATACTTTTACCAAAAACTCTACCTTTTTTTCGTTATTTATGTTTCACTGAAAAAGCTTTTCTTTATTTTTCTGCGTTATTAACACTGTATACAGGTTAATCATTTGATTAAAATTTTTAAATCAGTATTGACCTAAAGTCGAACACTGTGTTCATGTAAGATTTTAAAAAGACATCATTGAAAAATGAACATGATAACATTCAGAGATGTCGCAGGGAGTTGGTGAGCGATCATCCTGCAAAACAAATTGATTAAATAGTGGCCCCTTTAATTCATTTTAATGTTATTTTGTTTCACCAGTTCCATTTTTCTCTAAGCAGCTAAAGATTTATAAACAAAAACCTACACCATTCATATAGTGAAAGGGTCTATGTTATTCAGTGACAAAGTACATTTTTCTGAAGGTTTACTTTCATTGTTGCAGATGTTGCTGCGATAAATAAATCTAGGTTGTTGATCTAATGCCTTGCAATTTGCTGACAGTATTGCAAACTATCAAAAATAAAAGTTATCTTACATGTAAAAAAGATATTGTTAATCAATAACTATTGTATAAATCAATAAATTACCACTTCTCATACCTCATCCTCCAGACCGGTTGCAATAAAAGAATAGTATGTAGTTGAAGTCACAGGCTCCGCCTATATAACAGTAATTGTAATAATAAAGATGCAATATCAACAACAAAAATTACATGTACAAAATGGTTGATATTGACAAGGAAGCATACAAGCCAGTTTGTATCAAAAGCTAATATTATACATAACAATAATGAATATGTTTTAAGTTGAACTTGAACAAATACATATTTTGTATTGTCGCATCTGAAGTATTCTAAAATTCTAAAAAAAATTACTTGTAAGGTGAGTGAAGTTGCTGTTGACTCCGGAATAGTGGTCGATGTAACATCACAGTCCTTTAATCAATTTAAATATTCATACCATTGTTCAATAGAAAATGGGCATTAGTATCATAATTCAGACCACAACAAAAATGATTAAAGAAGGTTTGTGTGCCCGTTGCTTGGCCTCACCGTTAGGATGTTGGACATGTCTGCGGTTTCCTCCATGGTAACAGTCTGTAATTCCATCAGTGAGGTCTACGTAAACACAATGTGAATGTGTGTTTGGAAAGGCTTCCATCGCACTGAACTATTGGAGTATCTCTAAAGTAAGGATACACAAAGTAATCTAAAGTTCAAAATGTACAAACCGCAGTACATTGTGTCATGAAGGAAACTTGTGTAATAAAATATCAATGGGAATATTCCCCAAACACTGAAAAACGTTCATTATGTTACCTGTTCACAGAATATTTCAATATATTGAGTGGTCATTTATAACAACAAAATAAAAGAGATGATGGCTGGAAGGTTTAGAATGAATCCTAACCTCTGGGATTGCTCTGGGCAACCCTCCAGACCATCGTTCTTCGCCTGCCAAGCCATTACAGAAGGGAAAAGACCATATGCAAATCAGGCTTGGCCCCACCCCCAAAGGGGTAGTCCAGCCCGAACTGCTAGGTCACATCCCTTCTGCATGAGACCACAGGCATCCCCAGACATGTTTCAGCCTTGTTGGGCGTCATCAGTGAGGAGCAGCTTGGGTCTCTAGGCCCAGCAGGCACGGGACCCACGTCTGGGCATTCCCGTCCCACTCGGGGTGACATAGCAAAACAAAAGAGGTGATGGCTGGAAGGTTTAGAATGAATCCTAACCTCTGGCATTGCCCCAGACCATCGTTCTTTGCCTTCCAAGCCATTACAGAAGGGGAATATTGGCAACAGGTGAAGGCAGTCCCGTGCCCATGCCTTCATTTATAAGACATATTATACTGGCAAATTTTTCGAATAGTAAAATACATTTAAAAATTCACTGTCCACTACTCACCTCGGAAGTAATTTGTGAAGGAATCTGGGACAATGCTTTTTAGTGTACTGTGATTGGTAATACATATCATCTGAGAAGTGCATGTTGCAGGCGTGGACTCTATTGCCCCTCACAACATCCTTGGCTCTGCTTTCAATTTCAGACACTGGAAATACACATCGCAAGAGCCATTTTCTTATTAAATTTAAATTCTTGCGAAATACATGCTGGACTGTATTCTGACTTTTAGCATGGCTGCGATTAGTGCAACCCAAAACCATATAAGAAGGCATTGTTGGATTGTCCCTATAATATGCTAAAGAAATATAAATAAATATTACTATTAAAAATGTATCAGTGAGTAAATCAAACATCATTTTGCTTTGATAATAAAGAAAATGCACTTTCTAAAAAAATTGCACCTTAAGCAAACATGCATTGAAAACATGCACTACAAAGACTACATTTGGAAACAATACTCTGTAATGTTGTGCGCTAATTACAGAGATACAAATGCAAAGTACGGTTAATGGTGTAGACTTTTTGAATAAAATAAAATGAGAATAGGATGTACATTGAGTATAAAGCAATAGAAAGTGGCCTAGCAGAGAACGTTGACACTACAGAAAACAATAGTAAAAGTTGACAACATTTACTTGGAAGAACAGATGACCCGACTCAGCAGGCAAGGTAAAAAGTAGAGAGAGTTTTGCGATATCCGCTGTCCATCTCACAGATGTTTTCTTGTTAAACCACACATTGTTTATAAAGAGTTACAGAAGTTGGTGTGTATGTGAACGTCTGACATGTTCGTTCACACCCACCAGGCATCTAAGACAATGTTTGTGTAACGCTTACCTCTCGTGCACTGCAGGAGCATCTGGTACGGACTGTTGGAAGTGTTGCCATCAGCAATGGACTGGATATGGACAAATTCCAAGCCACTCCCTCCCACTGTACCACCGAAGAAATGTAGCCCAGTGACCAGTGCAGTTGGGAGTGACCCAGTGGGTTTTAGAACCACTAGCAATGATTACGGAATGGCCTGGATAAGGACCTATGGATAAACAAATGAAGGATGTTTAGTGTGTGCTCCCCTGTTTTTCCTCCCACCTCCCTTCTATAACCCTCAAGCTTTGCTGGCTGGTGCAATAAGCGGATTGGCTCACCGTTATAAATGGAGCTGAAGACTGAAGGTACCAGGTAGGCATCCGATCCAGTTTCTTCACTGGAAGTAGTGGTCCAGGCCAGCTGCGGCGCACGTGATGCTCTGGAAGTGGAAAGGTAAGTGTTCATATAGCGCTGCGTGTCTCCTTCTTGAGCTCTAGCAGCTTGTAACGCGGAGCGCGAACAGGTTAGTATTGTTCTTGTCCCGTGTCAATATTGTTCTTGTATCTTTGTCTGGTGATGGGCAAAGTGCAAATAATGCTAATAATGTCTCCTTTTTGTCTCTGCAGGGATACAAAATGCTGTGGCAGTTCGGAGCCGCAGCGCAGGGATCACCGGAGCAGCAGCTACTGAAGAGTCATGACTGGCTAGCAACATGCACAGATAAGCGAGTTCACAGGGGGAAGGTTTGAGTGGGAGTTGGGGGACTCATAGGGCTCTTACTATGTGTCTTTCTCGTTTTCAGGATAGCGATCAGCCGTGAGCCCGATCAGTGAAGTGTTCCGTTATCCGGGTAAGTGTAGTAGTCGGAGGGGATCCGGAGCACAGAAGAGCCGCAGGAGTTCACAGGATCTTAATGCTGGGTAAGTAAGATTCCAGGAAGCAGCAGAAATGCTGAAGTCCTCCGTGCACGTGATAGCGAAGCAGTAAACATTACACTGCTCCCTCTGGTAGCATAAGAAACGCTAAGCACAGGGTGTGGCCCGAGGCATGGTTTTATAGCCTCGCTGCACCCAGTAACACTAGACCACCAGGGATCCCAGAACCACAGGCCAACTGGGGGACATCTTGAGTTCTGCCCCAAGTCCTAACTTGGCGGCCATGTTGGCGGAGGCTAAGACTGCCAATATTCTTCAATGAATGCTTACACCAGCCAGCAACCTTCAATGTCCAGACCTTCCCCACATTACTATGTAAAGGCGTGCCCTGGATTCTACTGGGGTTCTTGACAGCACTCCCCTCCAAACCCCCCCCCCCAAGGAGAGCCACCCCAGGTCCTGGCCGAGTCGGTGATTGCGGTGATAGCGAGCTAACAAGCGAGGTGCATGTATGTTGTCTGCTGGTTCCTATCTGTCTAGTATGCTGTAACCCTTCCAGTCTACAAGGTAATGAAGTTTCTGTCTAATGATTTTGGAATCTAGAATGTCTCGACCCTCGTATTCATTTTCCTCTCCCGGTATTTCCACTGGGGGGGCTTACTTATAGAGTTCCGAGTCCCAGGCTGCACAGGTTTCAATAATGAGACATGGAATACTGGATGTATTCGTAAGGAAGAAGACAACCATATTTAACTGCCACAGGATTAATGATGGAAGTAACAAGGTAGGGGCCGAAATATTTTGGATGAAATCTTCTTGGGCCTTTCAGTTGGATGTATTTTGTTGCTAACCAGATCATATCCCCTATGTGGTAAGTGGGCAATTCTGCTCTTCGTTTGTCTGCAAAGCGCTTGTAATCTGCCTTGGTGTCCTGCAGTGTCTTTTTCTAGGGTCTCTTTAATACTGATGTGTAGAGAAGTAATGGCGGGCATTTCTAATGGTGCAGGTGGGTCTAAAGCAGTGGTACTCCCATACAAGAAAAAGAAGGGTGAAAAACGAGTAGAGCTATGGATGCTATTGTTATAGGCGTATTCTGCTGCCCAAAGAAGGTCGACCCAACTGTCTGCTTGTACAAACATACAGCACAAGTACTGTTCAAGGGTTTGATTGGTTCTTTTGGTTTGGCTGTCGATCTGTGGATGGTGACTGGTGGACAGCCGGATTTCAATTTGGGCTTTGTTACAGGAACTCTTTCAGAACTTGGAAACAAAATGTCTTCCTCGATCGGTTATGACCACAGACGGGAAACCATGTAATCAGAGTATATTCGCCAAGTATACTTGTGCCAGAGTTCCTGCATTTGGTAATCCCTAGGGCGATGAAATGCGCCATCTTGGTCAGGAGACAGACATCCACTAGGATGGTGTTGTATCCATTACAGAGAGGGAATTCAGTGATAAAGTCCAAGGATATGGTATGCCACGGAGCAGGTGGTATTGATAATAGAGTAATCCTTGTGGTTTAGTCCTTGGGACTTTATTTCTTGCGCATATGTCACAGGTTTTAACATTGTATAACGTCTTTTCACCAAAGGGGCCACCAAAAGTACTGTTGGATCTTTGGACCTTTGCCATAGTCTTTGTGATTCCCGGGTGGCCTGCTGTAAGTGTGTCATGGTAGGTATGAAGAACCTTGTGCTGCATAATGAAGTCTGGTAAATACATGCGTTTTTGGTAGTAAGGAAATCCATTGTCTTTGGTTCTCTGACGGTCCTGAGACACCCATGCCTGTAATTGGTCTGGTTTTATAGACTGTCTGACCTCATCCCATAGCTAAAGGAGACGGGCTAGAACTTGTAACTCCCGAAAGTTTGTTGTCAGGAATTATTGCAACTGGCGCAGGAGCGGCATACACGTCTTCCCCCTCCACATCCCAGCCAATACGAGATAAAGCACCAGCCTTTCCGTTTCGCACTTCGGGGCGATATGTTACTGTAAAGTCATGTTCTGTGAAAACCTGGTCCCTTCTTAATTGGCGCAGAGACTGTGCTTGGGCTGTCCGTAGGTATTGTAGATTGTGATGATCGGTAAACACTGTGATGGTGTGGCGTGCTCCGAGCAGATAGTGTCACCATTTCTTAAAGACTGCCTTGATGGCGAATAGCTCCTTGTCCGTAATTGCATGGTTTAATTCGGAGAACTTGTTAGACCACAGTGCCACCGGGTGTAGTTGATTGGTTTTTGGATCTCGTTGGGATAGCACAGCGCCTATTGCAACACTGGACTCATCGGTCTCCACTAAAAATGGGAGTTCTGGATCCGGGTGCCTAAGTACAGGTGTGGTGGTAAACTGCTTTTTGAACTAAGTGAAGGCTTGTTCAGCTTCTGAGGTCCACGTGAAGGTCTTGCTTTTCCAAAGCAGAGAAGTTATTGGGTGTGCTAGGTTCGAGAAATCCGATATGAACCGCCGATAAAAATTGGCGAACCCCAGGAAGCTCTGTACTGCTTTTACCGATGTAGGAGAGGGCCACTGAAGAATTGCTTCCACTTTTCGATTAACAGTTTGGATCCCATGCAGAGTCAATATGAAACCCAAGAACTCTACTCCAGTCTAATGAAAGGAACATTTTTCTAATTAAGCATACAGCCGATGTTGTCGTAGCTTTTCCAGGACTGCCTTCACCTGTTGCACGTGTTCCTCCAGCATTGTAGAATAGATTAAAATGTCATCTATGTGTACCATAGCACAAACATCCAGGAGTTCCCTCAGGACATCGTTCATAAAGAACTGGAAGGCTGCTGGTGCATTACACAGGCCAAAGGGCATGACAGTGTCCTTGGACAGTCCAAACTTAGTGTGGAAGGCCATCTTCCACTCGTCGCCAGCTTTCACGTGCACCAAGTGGTACGCCCCTCTGAGGTCTAATTTGGTGTATATTTTAGCTTTTGTCACTTGGTCCAGAAGTACCAGAATTAACGACAGGGGGTACCGATTCTTGATTGTAATTTTATTGAGCCCTCTGAAGTCTGTTCAGGTCCTAAGGTCTCCCTCCTTCTTGGGGACGAAGAAGAGAGCCGAGGAGGCTGGTGACTTTGATGGTCGAATAAACCCATTCACCAAGTATTGGTCCAAATATTCACATAGGTGCTGATTTTCTTTCTCGGTGAGCGCATAAATGCAGCTGCATGGAACCTGGGATCCTGGTACTAAGTCTATCTGACAGTTGTAAGGCCTGTGCAGTGGTAAGGTGTTGGCCTGTTATTTTTGGAAAACATCTTGGTAATCCTCATATTCTGGAGGCAACTGTTCGGTTATGTCAAGCAGTACTTTATGAACTTGGTTTGGAGTCACTGGAGTAGGCGAGTGGGCGACCATGGGCAGGTGGATAACAGGTCTGTAAACATTCAGCAGAGAAGACCATTGCATATGTCCGCCAGTTTATGACTCGATTGTGGCATTGCAACCAGGGCATACCTAGTATGAGCTGGAACTGGAGTCCGTTGATCAGGTCAAATACTATGCGTTCCCGGTGGCCATCCTGGCACAGCAGTTCAACCTCCTCTGTACCCTGGTTTACTGGTCCAGATGACAATTGCGAACCATCAACCAAGACTATGTTGTCAGCGTTTTCCCTCTGTTGTATTGATACGCCTATCCGCTGGGCCACAACAAAGTCTATGTATTTTCCTATCGCTCCACAGTCAACATACGCTTCAAGAGCATGCAACCTCTGTAGTTGGTTTGGACAGAGAAGGTTTACTATTGTTGTGTTAAGATGTGAGACCGTTGATGTCTTCTCCTTCCTCGACAAGCCGATCTCTACTCTTGCCGAGTCACAAAGTTTTCCAAAGGCTTACTGGATTCGGCAGATCCGACATTGATTGGCCCCAATGGTCTTCACTGCAACTTACTGGGAAAATCCTTCAGGAAAAGCCTTGCCTTGCCAGAGTACCGACAGAGTTGTTGTCGTCGGCGCCTCTCCCTCTCCTCCTTAGTTAGTGGCCCTCTAACACTACTGAATTGCATGGGCTCTGACGGCTCTCTGTGGAGCGAGATGGTGTCTCTAGTGGACGCACGTACAGGGGCCATCTTTCAGAACGGGACCGATCATTTTTCCTTTCCTGCCACCGATGATCTAACTGCACCACCAAGTCTATGTACTCCGAGCAATGTTCAGGTGGATTGAACACCTGTGCCAGGACATCTTTGAGCTCATTACGAAGGTTTCGGTAAAACAGGGTAGTTCGTTTCTCTTCTGGCCAGTTTGTCACAGCTACGAGCCAATTAAAAGTGGTGATATACACCAGCAGGTCTTGAGAACCTTGTAGAAGGGTCAGCAACTCCCTGTCCACTGCCTGCCCCTGTGTTCTACAAGCAAAGAGCTTATCCAACTCTTGTTGAAAACCTGTGAAGTAATACAGAATGGGGTCATCCCGGTTAACTAGTGGTACGGACTAACAGGCTGCGTGGTCAACCAGATATGATAACACAAAGGCAACTTTAGTTTGATCTGTAGGGAAGGCCCCTGGCCGACACAAGAAATGGAGCCTGCACTGGTTCATAAAGACGGCATACCTCAGTGGATCTCCCAAAAACCATTCAGGGGCGCAAAGGGGACAGTGACAGGAATGGTGACTTGGATTTGAGCTGGCCCTGCTGCAGCGCCGTCTGGTGGACCTGGCAGAAGGATGACCTGCTTGGGTCCTAGTTAAGCATTTTGTTAGTCCCTCTGTCCTGGAACTCCGCCGGCAATTCACCTAAAAGAGTGACCAACTGATCAACCTCTGACTCCATGATGCTTGGGCAGGGCTTATAAACATGGGCTTAGCATTCTGTAATGCTTACCTCTGGTGCCCTGCAGGAGTGCCTGGTCCAGAGAGTCGGAAGTGTTGCCGTCAGCAATGCACTGGATATGGATGAATTCCAAACCCCTCCCTCCCATTGGTACCACCGAAGAGCTGTAGCCCAGTGACCAGTGCAGTTGGGAGTGACCCAGTGAGTTTTGGAGCCACTAACAATGATTATGGAATGACCTGGATAAGGACCTCTGGATAAACAAATAAAGGGTGTTTGGTGTGTGCTCCCCTGTTTTTCCTCCCACCTCCCTTCTATACCCCTCAAGGTTTGCTGGCTGGTGCAATAAGCAGATTGGCTCACCATTCTGAATGGAGCTGAAGACTGAAGGTACAAGGTAGGCATCCGATCAGTTTCTTCACTGGAAGTAGTGGCCCAGGCCAGCTGCGGCGCACGTGATGCACTGGAAGTGGGAAGGTAAGTGTTCATATAGCTCTGCATGTCTCCTTCTTGAGTTCTAGCAGCTTGTAGCATGGAGCCCGAATGGCTTAGTGTTGTTCTTGTCCCTTATCAATATTGTTCTTGTATCTTTGTCTGGCGATGGCGCAAAGCCCAAATAATGCTAATAATGTCTCCTTTTTGTCTCTGCAGGGATACAAAATGCTGTGCCAGTTCAGAGCTGCAAAACTGGTATCACCGGAGCAACAGCTACTGAACCTGAAGCGCTGTGACTGGCTAGCAACATGCTCAGGTGTTAGGCAGAATTGCATGAAGTACCCTCCGGGACCACCACATACAATTAGGACTAGAGGTGTAAGCAAAAACCAACCTTTGGTATAAGTCTGTACTACACAGTTTTATGGTAGCGAGCTGAGCAGCCAGGATTATCTCAAGAGGGAATGTGAGCAGTACGAGAAGTTAAACAGAGGTCTTACAATCACAGTGGTTCAAGTAGACACTTATACTCAAGGTTTCTTGGTAAAACACTTATTAATTTATCACACAATCTTTTAGAAAACATTTCACTAGAAGGAGATAACTTAATATTATACACAAACACACTTCAATAGCAATCCAATAAGTTTCTGAACAAATTAGGCTCCCCTGAAATAGGAGCAAAATGGCATTTCAGTTACTTTCAATGGGAGCAAAAAGGCACTAGTTAGCAGAATAGATCAAAAATACTTTCTATGGCAGTGCAAATATAGTTCACTAGAGGACTCGATTCAGTTCAATAGGCATAGCCCAAAGTCAATAGACTAGTGTCTTGGATAGGAAAGAGCAGTTCTTGAAGTAAACGGTAAAGTCGTTGCCAAAGCTGTCAGAAGTAGTGTGTACAAAAAAGAATCATATGTTGGGTCACAAGCTGATTAGGCCTGTAATTAGGGAAAGTTCCACGAACTTTCACCGCGAGAGTGGCGTTCTCTCAATCGGGTTGGCTGAAGATGTTGGTTCCTGGCAGTTTCTGTAGATCTCACTGTTCCTGACCCTAAGTCGTGGGGACAAGAGGGAGGACGTCGGGGACTCCTGCACTGCACAGGATCGTCGGAAAACGCTGACAAAATGGAGTCACTTCAGTTTGGGTAGCTGTTCTTCAAGCACACAAGATGGTGTCCTTCCCCCTGGTTAATCCTAACCAGCTTCGAGAATGGTATCCAGGTGGCTTACGAGTTGATTGGTCGCACCAACTCAAAGGAAGACGTTGTCCTTGAAGGGGCTTCTCTGTCGAGATGAACTTGGCAATTCGGACTTGCAGCAGGGCTTCACCGGGCAAACCAATGGTCCAGGAGTTGCAGCAGCTGTTCTCTTCCAGCTTGTCTTCGGTTCTTTTGTTCCCGTGGTCGACTCTGCTTTCCAGTCCAAGAGACTGCCTTTTAAAGTTTTCTCCCATTCATTACAGCCTAGCTGCCACTCACCCAGCAGGGTGGCTGTCCTTGCCGGACAGTCAGCCAGCCAATCATGCCAGAGAGCATTTGGGTCTCCTAGGAGACTAAGCACGGGGAGTTTCGGGCACCTCCCTCACATCCTGCCCACCCCAGACCCTCAGACACCAGAGGCAGTCTTCAGCCCGCCAAAGACATGGAAACAAAGGGACCAAACCTGGTTTGGCGCGCAGAGACAAACACTAGAAGGACCTTTCCAAAAAGAAATGGCAAAACAAGAAGACCAGGACCTGTTTAAACAAAGGGGCTTAAGGCGCCATCTTGAAAAACATGGCTCCTGCGATTTTTAGCCACCGGTGTTCGCGGTCGGGAAAAATCATGGTAGTTTGTTCTAAAACCACTGCCACCACCCATTTCGATAGAAAAGGATAGCATTTGACTGCTACATGAGTTTCTAGACACAGGGGATACTAAGTAACCCCTCCAGCACTCTATAGGAAGATAGTGTGTGCTGGGTCTAGGAATTTAAAAAGACTAGTAAAGTCAATTTAACCTTTCATTCTCTGGGAAACAGTAGTTTATCCCAGAGGAGGTATTTAAGACTTTGGGAAGTCTAAAAAGACATCCCTGTGTCACTGCGCTGAGGGTGCTGTGTAACACACATGAAAAGATGCCTTTAGAGTTATCTTAAAACTCCATAATCAAAGAACACAAGAGGAAAATATACATCAAAATAGATAGAAGAGTGGGAAAAAGGCTCACACTCTTTCCAGGTAAAAAAAAATCAAGTCCTCAAAAATCCAGCAAAGTTGCTGGGGGTCTCTAAGGTGAGGGGAATTAGCACATTTATCAGAATCCTCCTTAACAGTAGGTAAGCGAGTTCACAGGGGGAAGGTTTGAGTGGGATTTGGGGTAATCATATAGCTCTTACTGTGTGTCTTTCTCGTATCAGGATACCGAGCAGCTGTGAGCCCCATCAGTGAAGTGCTCCGTTATCCCGGTAAGTGTTGTAGTCGGAGCGGATCCGGAGAACAGAAGAGCCGCAGGAGTTCACAGGAGCTTAATGCTGGGTAAGTAAGATTCCAGGAAGCGGCAGAAACGCTGAAGTCCTCCGCGCACGTGAAAGCAGAGCGGTAAGCATTACACTGCTCCCTCTGGTAGCAGAAGAAACGCTAAGCACAGGGTGTGGCCCGAGGCATGGTTTTATAGCCTCAGGCTCCACCCTGTAACACTAGACCACCAGGGATCCCAGAAACACGGGCCAACTGGGGCCATCTTGAGTTCTGCCCCAAGTTCTGAGGCGAGCGCAATAGGCCTGGAAGACAGTCAAACGACACAGACATATGTTGATTGCAGGGCCGGGGACTTCAAAGGGGAGTCTGGATGCACTGGATCTTGGATGGCTATGTGGATAAGGGTTCCCTTGCAAAACAACCATTTGTTGTGTACATGGTATTCGGCACCTTGAGAGTTCCCATCTTCCCTATCCCCTTGCGAGCGCACGCTGACAGGTGCAAACTGTCATTGATAGCGGAGGGTGGTGGATGAGGATGAGGTGAGCGCAATAGGCCCAGAAGACAGTCAAATGACACAGACATATGTTGATTGCAGGGATGGGGTCCTCATAGGGGAGTCTGGAGACACTGGGTCTGGGGGGGCCATGTGGATAAGGGTGCCCTTGCGAAAAGAAAAACGCTTTGTGGTGTGCATGGTATTCGGCACCTTGAGCGTTCCCATCCTCCCAGCCCCCTTGCGAGCGCACGCCCACAGGTGCAAACTGTCATTGATAGCGGAGGGTGATGGATGTGGATGAGGCAACCACAATAGGTCCGGAGGACTGTCAAATGACACAGACCTATGTTGATTGCAGGGACGGGGTCTTCAAAGGGGAGTCTAGAGACACCAGGCCTGGGGCTGCCATGTGGTTAAGGGTGCCCTTGAGAAAGAACCATTTGTGGTGTACATGGTATTCATCACCTTGAGCATTCCCATCCACCTAGCCCCCTAGCGAGCGCACTCCCACAGGTGCGAGTTGTCATTGATAGTGGAGGGGGATGGATGTGGATGAGGTGAGTGCGATAGGCCAGTAAACTTGTTAAAGCACACCAATCTTTTACGATACTCTTAGATGTTTAGACATATTGTGGACTTACAGAAAATGTCTAACATCTGTTAAGATTAACTCATTTTTTATTTTTTTCATTTAGTTTGGTAAAGTGGATGGCAATGACATTACAAATTATACTGCTGCGGTCGAAGTACTATGTGTATAAATCCACAGTATTGTTTGTGGTCACTGCGGAATTCATCACAAATGGCTCAAACCACACAGGCAGGCATTGACCGTGAAATCCCAGTGTTCCATGAGCCCACCATGTAAAGGTTCGATATGCCACAAGTCTGTACCACCTGTGTAAGAGGTACAGAAATAGTTTACTTAAATGAACCCAATAATTTTTTTTTTTCTTTGCACTACCTTATAATATGTAAGTCATTGTAATGCTTTAAAAAGTACCTTTTTGTGTAAAGAAATGTGAATGCAAATTCCAGCAAAAACAGTTTGGGAGATACTTTCAAGTGAAAGAAACGTAATTGTTTGGACGATAAATCTAAACATGAACTCTTAACACTTAACAGATTAAAATTATTAATTTATTCAATTTACAGAAAAGTTCTTTCGTCAGTGATTCATCGAAGTTATACTGATGTAGGGGAACAACATATTATGTCAGCTGTCTCGGTCGTCAAACATACAACATATATAGAGTGAACGTACTCGTTACTTGGATTACGAGGTCAAACTGTAACTCGAAGTTCGTGCAAAGGACCATCATCATTTGCAAGACTGACCTTGTAAGGCAGGCAGCCCAAAAGTCATGCAGCTCGGTAACACATAGCTGTGGTGTGTCTTCTTCGGAAATGTAGGCCAAGCAGCCAGAGATTTCTCTGCAACTGCCGTTCTCCACCAGAGTAGGCATAAACTCACAAAGATGGCAGGAACACCACGTGGAAACTTGTTCCATGCGACTGCGTTCAGGCTTCAGTGATTGATCCTAATGACTTTCATATGATTCCACATTGTCTCAAGTTGTTTCTCTTTCAATGATTTCCTCTTCTGAATATTTAGGCTCGTACAGGTAGGGCTGATTTGTTGCCATAGTTCCTGAATAGTGAAGAAGCACAGAATCAACAGTGAGGTAAATAAAAACGTTTTTTGTTTGGATACAGTAAAGAAAAGAGGTTTCCCATTAGCATTGAATGTTAAAGAAAGACAAGCAAAGAAACAGCCATGTTACAAAAACACATTGTGAAAAGACAAGATTAATAGACTCAAATTTTAAAAGTTTGAAAGCACATGTGTCCATAATATAAGAAATGAAAAGCAACTACTGAGTTAATTCATTTTAGGCAGTATCAGTACCGTTCTCAGTGTGTCATACTTGGCAGTTAGCTTAACAAAGCACAAACAAGTCAGGAGATCGAAATGAAATCCACTGACACGAAGGAAGAAGAAACTCCAATGTTGTGTGTTCAGAAAAGGTTTGTTTACACTTGTCGAGGAACAAGGCATCTTGCCACGTCAATAGATTGCGCACAGAGGATGTTGACATGAGACGTGCATTGGCGTTGTGAAAAGGGGCGTGAGCGTCTAGTGATGTCAGCTTGAGGGGCAGGTGATCTGAATTAGTGCCACGAGGGCACTTGAACTTAGGGCGATGGATCAACGGATAAGATCAGCACAAGGTGGCGGTACCTGGCCCGTCCTTTTATTTTCACATGTGTTAAAGTGAGAAAAACTTGGGTAAGTTGCATTGGACATTTTTTTTTTTTAAATGATTGATGTATGCTCTAAAATACATGCCAGATCGATTGGGCCAATAACATTTCTGGCCAAACTACCCCTTTAAGGACTTTTGACTCAGTTGATCGCTGGGAGAACAGACCTTGGAAAGATTAAGGCCCTCATTCTGTGTGTGGTATCAACGATACAACTGATGACATTTTCTAATGCCGACAATTGTACTGCTCTGCCAGTTTATACAACAAACAGAAAAACAATACTTTAAAACTACCTGCTTTGACATGGAGGTAAACGATACAGAAAAGAGTGAAGGTAACGGTCCTGGCGGCATTACCAAAAAGGGTAATTTCTGCCTATCTCCAAATGGATTAGCAAAAATGCATACATGGAAGGAATTTAGTAGAAGATTGGGTCTGGCCTTTTTCTATATGCAAAGATCCTGTATCAGTGCACCCCCCTTCATCTTCTCTTTGCTGTTCTGCTACGCCTGGTTGGCACGTTCGACACCATGGAAGTAGACAGGGGACTCTTTATTTAAGGAAACACTTGCTTGTGTTTTCTTAGGCAGCCATACTATGATGTATTTCTTTCTTTGATAGCATGGTGTTGGGAGCAAAAACGTGTTTGCCATTCAGAAAACCTAGCACCTTAGCAAAAACCCTTTGCCTCATGTCCCCGCACCCCTGTCCTTAATCGACCAGTATAGACTATGGCAGGCTTGTAGGCTATGTTATCATTTGCAATTGTAGCATAATCCTTAGGTTCAACGGAAGGCAGTAAACATGCAGATAAACGATCTTAGCATAGGCCACCGACATGAAAATATTTTATACATGCAAGGCTTTGCTTTTCAAAAATTCATCCCATAATCACAACTCCTGAAGTCGGGGATTAATATGCCATACATCTGAGAGGTTTAGCTCCAATTAATGCAAAAACATGATTTAAAACAATAAGGCAAGGAGCTGGGGGTCAGATCTTTACATGTTGACAGCACACATGTGGCACAGCGAGCAGGGAAGGCCCGGATTGTATTTCATGCTGTGAAGGCACGGTTGATTCCGTCAGTCTGCGCGCTATAAGGACAATATTTATACGGATCACAGATGGCTAGGAACACTGTAGGGTTCAAAACCAAACGCCGGCAATTCAGATGATTTCATACCCAGGGAATGCGCAAATATTGGTAACATGTGCCACCATAATCACAAAATCTGCATGAAACATGAAATGGCAGTTGAACCTATTATGTGCTCGGTCCCCGTGCACTCCACTGAGCCAGTACCTGGCATTTTGCGTGCAATTTCATTGATTGTAGTAGGATAAAAACTAAACTTGGTGTGCACACATCTGGGGTGAGGGTGGGGGCCGCTGCTAGTTAACCGCAAGGAAATAGAAAGAGTTAGACGTGGAAATTGTTTTGGGGGAAGCCAGCAGTGGCAAACTTGACTATCGGGAATCAAGACACGGGCTGTTGGTTACAATTCAAACAAGGCTGTGGAAGGTTCAGTCACCTGTCCAGTGTGTGTTGCTGTTTCATGAACTTTTAACCAGTCGAGGTGTAAATTCCATAACTGGACTGCATCTCACAGGCAGGGAAGCCCAAACTCTGTCGCCGCATTCTCTGTCGCCGCATAAGAGCAATGGAAAGTGCTCTGCCGCCCAATCTTTTTTTTAAATATGGAAAACTGAACATTTTCCAGCTTAATTTTCCAGCTACAATTGACAATAAGCCACTGAATTGCCAGGAAGATCTTAAACAGATCACATGAGAATTCTAATACCTCATAGGCCAGTTCTGCCACATTGTAGAGGCCCATTTGTCTGCAGCAACAAACCACGAAAAGCCCATCAAAATATGGAGTGCTCTCTAGATACACTCAATGCACAACAGATCAATCAATGTTCATAATACATCGAACATGTACCAGCAACAAAGACTGCAGTCGTAAGTACTGTTCTAGGGGGTATAGTGTACACAATTATTGATGTGCTTATAAAAAGCCCATCAAAATTAATGTGCCAGAAAATAAACTACAATCGATGTTGGGGCCCCCATCACAATCTAGAATGTTATCAATGTGCCAGCCTGATAACTTTCACATAGCCATATCAGTGTAAACATGTCTAAGCCAGGTTCGCATTTCGCTGTTGGGAAAACATTGTCATGCCAGCTTCTACATTGAAACAAGGAAATGGCAAGACTCGCTTCAACGTTCTCATGTAAGTTTCACTTTGCCCCAGTCAAGCTCAGATTCTCATAGTAATGACTACATTGTATCCAAAAATGGTCATGGCATTTTTAACATTGCCATTCCATTTTCACTTTGGCCAATTACAACACATTCTCAACATGTTATCTACATTGACTCTGGAACATGGCATGTCAGTTATAATATTAGCCATCTAGTTTTGCATTGCCCACTTCTATTATGTATTGTTCTGCCAGATTCCACATTTATCCAAGAACCTTGTCATGCCAGTTTTACATTACTCCACTTAAGATCATCGACATGCTAGTTCCTGTATTTATTACAGAAAGAGCTACAATTTAGCACTGCCATTTGAATTACACACTCACTCTGTTAATCGCACTGTGATGCCAGTTCCAAAATTCCCCTAATAGTATAAAATGTGTCCATTTAAGCACATGTTGAAAATACTCTCTAAATAACATTTAGAATGACAGAACCACATTACTTCATCAGAGTCACACTGCCTCAGTTATTCACATGTTGTCATGACAGATTTAGCATGGCCTTTAAACACCTCTCATCCATTTCTAGCATTGCAGGTCCAGCTACACAATACTATAGAAACCTTCTGCACTGCCTGCAGGACATTGTCATGCCAGTTTCACATTCCACCATTTAAATGTGTTTTGTTATATTAGATTCAGCGCTGGTCAATGGGCCGGGCTCCTGCCGGGTCTGAGATCTGGCATCGGATGGAGCGATGGCTAATGGGCCGGCTCTCGCCGGATCTGAGATCCGGCATCAGTTATCTAGCCGGATCTCGTGATCTGGCTAGCCTGTGGGCCAGCCCTATCAAATAGTGCACAGTGCGCCCACACGTGATCTAATGTGCTCTGTGCGAGTGCACTGTGCACACAAAGGGGAGCAGCTGCAGGGCATTTATCAGTGGGACACTTCTCCCATTCAGCACCTCAAAGAGGGTGCCATTGGCATAACACAAAATGTGGGGGGGGGGCCCTGCGAGCCGTGCTGAGGCCCCCCACAACTCGGCAACAAATCATGGGTCGCGCCACACTCTGGATCAGCCTAGATTACCACGCCTCTGCGAAATACGCACGAACATGCTGCTGCAGGGATACACATCACACTGCACTAGAAGAAAGATATAAATATGTGCTTTAGTGCATTATACAGCACATTTTCTGAGAGAAATTGGCTAAAAAGCCAGAGCGTTTGCAATTGTTTTGTAGGGTAACACCAATCTAAATATCCAATACATGAAAGTCACCAACAGTGCACAGGAACTTTAATGCTCTAATTAATATAATGTGTTGCTAGTAAAAATGCCATGCCACAATGAAAACATGTCCAACTGGCGGCACAATGTAGACCAGTCTAGACACCTAATAACATATTAGATTAAAGCATGCCAGGCCACATTTAAACATACCTAGAATGGTTGCACCAAAATGCCAGTCGAAGCAATAACACTTATCATGGTTATTTTATCACAGATGCCCAGAAAAATATACAAAGCTGCATTAAGAAATGGCTAGACTGGCAGCACCCAAATGCCAGTTTAGCCAGGTAATTACACTTAACAGGACTACTTTATCAGAGAAGCCCAGTTGAAGAAAAGTCAAGCCAAACTAAGACATTACTAGACTGGCTGCACCAAAATGCCTCTCTAGTCACTAATACCACATAGCAAGCCTGCTTAGCCTGGGCATAGATGACCATTATGATTTATCACACAAACCAGATCCCACCCCACCCCCCACATTCCCCCACACATCCCCTCTACCTACCATACCCTGCCCCAACCCCAAAATCAGCTTCTCAGCCCAGAATTACCTCCACGTCCCTTTTCCTTGTCCCAGTGCTTACGCATGAGGGTCCTTGCCTCATAGGTAAGCACTGGGATAAGGAAGAGTGGGACTAGGAACAATGACAATTACAGGTAACTAAGCCAGGCATTACCTCCATGTCCCTCTACCTCATCTCAGTACTTGTGTTTGAGTCAAAGGGCCTCATACACAAGTACTGGGATGAGATAGAATAGGGCTATGAGTAATGAAGATTACCAATAAGTAACCAAGGGATTAAACAGAAGTAGTGGCGCAGTACCATAGAGCTGGCTGGGCTTCAGCCCTTCCCCTGCCCCCTCTTTACATTTTGGGATATGTGGACTCGACCTGGCTGACCTACAGAGCCATTGCCGGACAGAACAGGACACAGATGTTAAACGGCACCTGGGTTTTGCTGTTAACAAAGACCCAACAATTACTAACATAAAGCATTTCACTGCTAGTACCTGCATTCAAATGCATCATTCTTTAGGCAATTGATATCTTGATGTGGGTTTAGTATTTGCATGCCAGGGAAGTGATTGGAAGTGATTGGAAGGGTAGAGAGGGGACAGGAGACATGGGTGCTTTCAGACTTAAAGGAGAGAGTTAACTGCTTGTAACATTGAAGGTGCACTAGAATAGTCTCATTAGAATGCATAAAGAAGTTAGATGCCCCACACAAATAAGTTTGCCCCTCCCCCACCACCCGTGAAGTTAGCACCTCTCCCAACATTTGAAGGGTTAGCACCCCCTGGCCCTCTGAAATTTAGGTTTTGTTGCACCCCTGAACACAAGCACACACTATTCAACATACACACACATGCACACCCAGCCACCCACACATTTAAGTGTGTACCCTTTCACCATACATGCACACCCAGGCAGCCACTCATACATTTAAGTGTGCACCCTTTCACCATAAAGGCTCATCCAGGCAGCCACCCATAAATTTAAGTGTGCACCTTTCACCATACTCTCACACAGGCAGCCACCTATACATTTAAGTGTGCACCCTTTCACCATACACTCACACAGGCATCCTCCTATACAATTAAGTGTGTACCCTTTCACCATAAACACACACACACGCACACTGCATGGAGTTGAGGGTACCCCTATCAACTCAAAAAGAAATGGTTTCTTTTGGAAGTGACTCAGATTTAATAAATAAATTATTTCCATTAAGGACCAAACCATAATGGAAATAATTTCTTTATGAAGGCAGAGTGACTTCAAAAAGAAACTATTTATTTTTGAAGTCATAGAGCAGCCCCACCCCATGGCATGGAGGCCTCCAGCCTAGAGGCTTCCATGTCATGGGGTGGAGGGAGGCACTGGACTTCAAAAATAAATTGTTTCTATTTATTTATGAAGGCAGAGTAACTAAAGTTTCTTTTTAAACCCCTTTTTTGTCCAAGGGGCCCCCTTCCCAGGACATGTGGTGACGGGCCCCCCACTCCGCAGGGGCTGCGGGGGCCCCGTTAAACCAGTGGAGGGTGCCCAGCGGGAAAGTGGTCCTGCTGGCAGGACAATGTGTGCTGGCCAATTCCTACTCAGCACGCTCATTGTCCTGGCATCAGGACACCTTACCTTTTCTGAATGGGAGAGGTGCCCGGGTGCCAGGACAATGCCCCAAGCAGTTCTGGGCAGCAGAGGGGCTCTCACTTTGCTCTGTGTAAACAAAGCATTAGAATGTGAGCCATTAGGCACTGATGGTAGAGAGAGGGGGACTATTAGCAGGGACTTTTGTTCCTTTAGAAATGGGACTGGGAGGGGATGATACGCGTACACAATATTGCATGCCTTATGAAATAATGACTATAGCTTTAAAACTGAAGGGGGATTTGTTAGGCTCACTTTGAATGCAGGATGGGGGGAATAAAACTAAAGCCATACTCCTATTGCTCAACTTACTTCTATGACAATAAATGTAGCGTATAGTTTGTTTACTATGACAGGGTAGTTTATTATGTAATGTGGTTTGCTTCCAAGGCATTGCTATAAATAAAGTAGTATTTAAGCACATGAAATGCAAAGCAAAACCTAATAAATATGTATATCAGCTAAACCTGGGAAGAAGTGTGTGATCCTGGGCAAATCATTCAATCATTAAATCGCACTGTGTCTTATCTGCAGCTCTGTAAGTGATTCTGATTCACTTCATAGCTTTATGTAAATATATCATGCTATTATATTAAAAAAACGCCCAGTAACTATACAGTTGCTCCATATATAACAATAGTGCAATTTAGATCTTTTGCAACACAAAGCTATTTGCCACTTGGTTTATTTATGGCAACTTATTGTAAAGTCATTTCCATGGTGCCTCCAAGTATCAAAGCTGATGCTCCTTACAATGTCCTTTTCTGTGAAGTCACTTCTGTTGGTGCAATCCATATGCAAATTAGCAGGTTTGCATGTATTTTTCCCCAGAGGGCCTGGACAGAGCCCTCTATAGATGAGTTTCCGCATCTGTAATGATCATGCAGTTTTTTTGTTTTTTTGTTTTGTGTTAAAATGCCATCTGCCACTCATGTTACCAACAAAAGAGATTGGGGTGGGGGTGGCCGGTTTGTGGGCACCAATGAGACCGTATGGAATTACGCGCACTGAATTTGGGGGGAAAAGTAATAGGACATTTTTTGTGGCTCACTTCCCCCCACCCAACTCTTGCAATGCTGGATATGGATACTCCCCTGCCGAGGACAGCCCCCGGGTTCGCAGAGGGTCAAAGACTGTGTGACAGAGCAGAAAGCACACTGTGCACGCATAGCAGAATTCATTTGGAAAACACAATGATCACCGAGCCCCCAGGTAATGTAAACTGCTCTGTGCGAGCACGCTGTGCACACAGAGCAGTACATTATCTAGCCCGCAAAGCTGGGGGCTCGGTGATCATTGCCTTTCCCAAACAGATTCTGGTATTTGTAGTCTTGAGAAGATGGCTTGAAAAGTACACATATCAAAGTAAGATACGCACACAAATATATAAACACTGATCTTTATTTATTTGTGTGTGCACTGTACTATGGTTTGTGTACTTTTTAAGCTATGAAAGAAATTGCTCCTTTTTTAAACTATTTCAAACATCCTTTGATCGGAGTTCAACTGCCAGCTCCGCCCCCTCTGAACTCTACCTCCTCAGAACACCACCCTTCCTCCAAACTCCACCCCCACCACGACCATTGCGGGACCCCCCTTCAAATTTTCAGTTTCCACCACTGATCAGATGTCTGGCCGGATCTCGGGACCTGGCCTGCCTCAGCCATGACCAGACTTTACTGAGCCCCCAGCTTCGGAGGGGGAAGCTGGGGGCTCAGTGATATGTGCTCTATTGCCCAGCCATCATTCGTGCATCTGCTCAGCTTGTTTTCTTTCTTCTTCAATAGGTCACGTGCTGTAGCAATCTGTTGTGTGTCTGTATAGGGAAATATACAGGGATTTGAGCATTTGCTTTTCTGTTCTCTGTATTTCTTTGCTATCAGGTAGGTTCATTTTCAAGTGAAGCAGTCACCTGAGCATGACAAATCACAGTATCCCGAGGTCCAGGGCTCATTGTTTCGAGGTATTCACCTTGGATTTTTATAGATATGAGATACACATTATGAAGTGATTCATTCTAGAAGGAAATAGAGAAGTGAAGACAGAACCTGTTTTTAATGGTACCTATTTGGTTTGCCTTTCATGAGTAAAAAAGAGTGTAAGAGGTGGGGCATAGTACAGCACCCGCTATTGTCCTGAAGAAGGCTAGACCATCAAAGGGCCACAGTGAAGGGCTCATACATTCCAGATGAAACACGTGTCAACGTCTTTTTTGTTGTTAAGCAATAGACACGCTGTTAAAAAAGAAAAGGCAATTAGGTGTAACGCAATAGGGTATTTAAATTGTCAGTGTCAAGCCCTGAGCAACTTGAAGGGTTTATGTATATACAATGTTTGCAATTGGTTATTGTGATGAGAGTGAGTGAATAGGGTGATGCATGATTAGTTTGGTGTCTATGTACTTGTGCAAAAGTTGAGTAAAAGCGACAGTGACATGAAAATGTTTTTATAATGTTGCACATTACAGCAAGGTGTCAATTTATATTTCAAAAATAAAATGATGTATTTGTCAAAGAATGAAGGTGTGGTATTAGAAATTAATCTAATCAGTTCATCACTTGTTCGTCTTGAACTTTTGTGTAAGAGTATGGTTACTTCCTTGGTGATCAAGACCGTACCAGGTAGCCTTATATACTAGAGATTCCATATAAATGCATGTTAAATGATGCTGTCTGCCATGCATAAGTGTAGGCAGAATTTACACTTTTTGCAACACTTTTGAAAAAATTTAAATATTTTTGGAAGGGGCCAACAGCATGTAAGCTCTGATGTTAGTGGCCACCCCCATGCAAATACCACTTTTTGTAAAATTACTCTGGTTGTCATTCTATTTCATACATTGCATCCAAAAAATGTCCATGTCAGTTTCAATAATACAATGCCAGTTGCAGATTTCTAATTTGTCCCTGGGGATGAAGATCACTGCCCGGTTCTAAGGGTCAGAGATGGGGTGACCAACAGGGCATGGTACCACCACCAGCTATGTGCTGTATGATGCATGAGTGGTGTGGGGAGGATACCCAGATCTACACAACCCTTATTTGCTAGCAAAGAAGGGACATATCATTGGGCATCACTAATGAACAATGTCCCTTTATTTGATTCAGAGGAAAAAATGAAACTTAAGTGCTGAACCAATTGGTTTACCACTGAGTCACTGCCATGGGGAGCACTCGTCTTGGGGATAAGGAAGACAGAACATGCATTGCGCAACTGAAGGTTGTGAGCCTGTACCAGGAAACACACCCATGAAGGCAGAGACTCATAAACTGGAAAGACACATGGTGAGCATGACTCTGCTCCATGAAGCTAACAGCATACATGTACAAACAACAATTCCAATATGGCAGTGGTCCCCAGATACTGGCTTGACACAAGCACCACAAAGGGAGGAGGTGAATACAACAATGTGGTCACTGGACCACCCAGGCATTAAAATAGGCCAATCATATTTACTGAGCAATTATCCCACACACACGCAAACAATCCCAGAGGGGAGGGCCAAATGCAAGAAGGAAGGCCTCTATAAAAGGAAGGAAACTTGGAAAAAGTGTTGAAGTCCACAAGGGTCCACAAGATAGGCAACACAGAGTAGGTTGGGGTGGAAATATCTGAAGAGAGCACAGGAGGCAAATGGAAGGACAGCAGAGTAGGTGTATTAGAGGGTACGAGGTGCTTTGGAGACAGAGGAGGAGGTGGAAAACAGCAAAGGAATTTGGAGTTGAAGAGAAAGTGTGTAGAAGCGTAATTATATTGGGAGAGATAGTGAGAACAAAGGAGGATTGGGCTGAGAGATATTAGGAGGAAATGTTGAAACAAGGATATGGATGGGAAAAGATTAGGAGGAATTAGTGAGACAACATGAGAAGGATGCAAAGGTATATCTGGACATGGTGGTGAGATGGTAGGAGTAGGAGGAGAAGAGGAGAGCTATCCGAAGAAGGAGGTGAGACAGCAGGACAAAAAAGAGGGCAAGATCAGGAGGATGTTGTGCAGAGACAGGAGAAGGAGGAGGAAAAGGGTCAGGAGAGGGTGGTGAGACAGCAAGAGAATGTGATAACTGGAGAGAAGGATAAAGAGGTAGCAGAGGAACATCAGCAAAAGCAGAAGGTGGTCAAGGTTCTAGTGAAAGTGGTGGAAAAGAGGGGCAGCCACGAGAACAGTGTGGTAGCCGGGAGGAGGCATGCACATGTGGAGTGGCAGTGAGGAGGTTGCAGGAGTTCCTGATGCGGCTGTATATAGCAGCAGATAATGTAGGGGACTAGAGGAGGGTCTCCAAGGAACAAGAGCATTGCCGAGGCATGGAGAGCAGAGCCCAAGGGGGTACGTGATGGCCAGTAAGAGAAATCATAGAGCAGGGTTACTCAATATGTGTTCCTCCAGATGTTTTGGGCTTCAACTCGCATCAGCCCAAGCCAACATAGTCAGTGGTGAAGGATCATGGGAGGGCCACATAATGAGCAATGATGCCTTAGATAAAGGCTACCAGTCCATCTCTCCAACTAGATACCTAGATAAAGCTCAGGTGGAACCATTAGGAGCTAAGCTGGCTCATCCACTAGCCTCTTCTTAATGGTCATCTAGATTCACACAGCAGAGTCACGTGACCCACTGAACGAGCATCTTACCAAGAAGGGGGCGAGGAGGAGTCAACCACCACTGAATGAGAAAAAGTGAAGTGAAGTGAGTGAATCACTGTACCATGGATTGCCAGGAATTTGCTTGCACTTTGGGACTGCTGAAAGTCTCTCTACTTTCTTCTGATTTGATGTGAATGGAATTTGAGATGAACTACCCCTTCGATTAGTCTGTGGTATAGAGTGAGGTAGAAGCTGTTGTGATGAACCTGGACTATTTGTCCCTTCTCCACAGAGGGAAGCTCTCCTTTGAGGCTAATGAGGTGAGCCCCCTCAGCAAGACCCTCCCTATGGGTTTTAGCAAGTGGGACCTCACTGGGAGTGACTCCCCTCTTGGGGACAAGGGCTTTTATTCCTGCAAACAACTCCCTGTCCAGAACACATAATCTGCCTACAGGGGAATCAGAAAGACTGTTGTTACCCCTGCTTTACATTCACCAAATAGTGAATTCTTTTTATGAAACGATCGCATAATGCACGAAGGCTGACATCCTAACTAGCAAAGAAGCCTGGATCAAGACGGAGTCAGGGACGGTAAAGCGATCTCTTGCTTGGTGGCGTAACCACACTGAAGCTGTGGTGGGCCTAGGGCCCGTTAACTGACACCAAGAAAAGACTGCATTAGAGAGACCGGAACCCCAAGCTCCTCACGAGAAGTGCATTAGCTGCTGAGCCAGGCAGATGAAAGTAAGCAAACACTTCCAAGGAGTTAACGCCGTTGAGAGGGGCGTACAGTGATATTCGAGGCTGGAAAAACACAAGGGTTACGATAGCCAGAGAAACCCGAGCGGGCAGACACTCTACCAATACAAACCTAACTGAGGGCCAGATGGCTTTGGAGAGCCCTGAGAAAATGAGAGACACTAATATTCTAGGCTGGGAAAGCCACAAGGGTAACGGAAGCCAAAGAAACCCAAGCGGGTAGACGCCCTAACTGAATCGAGCTAAAGCAAGCATATTAGAGGAGCAGCGGGCTTTGAAGAGCCCTGAGAAACTGAGAGACATTAATAGTTGAGGCTGGGAACGCTACATGGGTTAAGTGAGTCTGATAAACCCATGCAGGCAGATGTCCTACGTTGAGTTAAAGCAAGCCCTGAGAAACACAGAGCCAGTCCGAACTGGAGGGAGAACCTGGAGGGTTCCAGTCATTATGAGACAAACAAGAACATTGGCAAGCACAAAGTCAGAAATTGTGGAGTCATATTAAGAAAACCTTTTGTCCTGGAGAGGGGGCACAATATGGAATTAATATTTGGCGTAAAAAACCTGGAGAGAGGTTTAGAATGGTATTGCAAACAATTGATGAACATTTAAAAACGTCCTGAGAAAGAGATCCAAGTGATTGGGCCCAGCAGAAGCCAAGGACAGAGGCTATTGCTGCGGCCTCCTTCTTTTTGTTATTTGTTTCCTAAGTGGTAAGGACAGTTGGCTAATAGGATTTGGACTAAGGACTATTTCTTTTGGCCTTTGAAAAGCACCCTTAATGTTAATTGGTTAGGCAGAGAACTTTCCTCATAGCAGTAAGGCTAGACAGGCATGTTCTATTATTTAAATTAACATCCTTAAAACCTGGCACTTATTAGCCTGACCCCTTCTGGTTTGCCAAACTATCCTGTCCTTGTTATTTTGCACTGTTAAGGCAAAGGACCAGGAGAGGTCCGACCAACCGATCTCTTTTCATTTCTCTGGCCCAGGAAGCCAGACCAACTGAACTGTCAGCAGTGAGCGCCACCATTAGAATCCCGCTAAACTCTTCCCTTTTTAGAAAGGCAGGAGGGGAGAGGAAAGACCCACAGGGAGAACAAGGGGAATGGTTACTGATCCATTGCCCCAAATTTTAGTTAATCCATAGTACTTCAAATAAACGGAATTCATGATAAAGCTTTCTTGATGTCTGTGTGTTGATCCCACTCTGTTTCCAGAAATTGTCATACCAGTTTCCAGATTGCATGTCAGTTTTATACATTACTAAATTTGAACGTGCATTGTCATGCCAGATTCGACACAGCTTCCAGACATGTTCATGCCCGTTTTCAACATTAGCATGATAGTGTCACATTAGCTAGGCAAGCACATTGTCATTGCAGATTCGACTTTTGCTTCAGAAATCAGTGATGGCAATTTCAACATTGCCATTAGAATTCTACATTGCTCCAGTTGCTCATACTATCATGCCCATAGTGATGCCAGTTTCACATACCACACCTTTTAAAGACATTCCGAGATTGGAGGTAGTCATCTCCGTCTTGATCCAGGCTTCTTTGCTAGTTAGGATGTCAGCCTTCGTGCATTATGCGATCGTTTCATAAAAAGAATTCACTATTTGGTGAATGTAAAGCAGGGGTAACAACAGTCTTTCCGATTCCCCTGTAGGCAGATTATGTGTTCTGGACAGGGAGTTGTTTGCAGGAATAAAAGCCCTTGTCCCCACGAGGGGAGTCACTCCCAGTGAGGTCCCACTTGCTAAAACCCCTAGGGAGGGTCTTGCTGAGGGGGCTCACCTCATTAGCCTCAAAGGAGAGCTTCCCTCTGTGGAGAAGGGACAAATAGTCCAGGTTCATCACAACAGCTTCTACCTCACTCTATACCACAGACTAATCGAAGGGGTAGTTCATCTCAAATTCCATTCACATCAAATCAGAAGAAAGTAGAGAGACTTTCAGCAGTCCCAAAGTGCAAGCAAATTCCTGGCAATCCATGGTACAGTGATTCACTCACTTCACTTCACTTTTTCTCATTCAGTGGTGGTTGACTCCTCCTCGCCCCCTTCTTGGTAAGATGCTCGTTCAGTGGGTCACGTGACTCTGCTGTGTGAATCTAGATGACCATTAAGAAGAGGCTAGTGGATGAGCCAGCTTAGCTCCTAATGGTTCCACCTGAGCTTTATCTAGGTATCTAGTTGGAGAGATGGACTGGTAGCCTTTATCTAAGGCATCATTGCTCATTATGTGGCCCTCCCATGATCCTTCACCACTGACTATGTTGGCTTGGGCTGATGCGAGTTGAAGCCCAAAACATCTGGAGGAACACATATTGAGTAACCCTGCTCTATGATTTCTCTTACTGGCCATCACGTATCCCCCTTGGGCTCTGCTCTCCATGCCTCGGCAATGCTCTTGTTCCTTGGAGACCCTCCTCTAGTCCCCTACATTATCTGCTGCTATCTACAGCCGCATCAGGAACTCCTGCAACCTCCTCACTGCCACTCCACATGTGCATGCCTCCTCCCTGCTACCACACTGTTCTCGTGGCTGCCCCTCTTTTCCACCACTTTCACTAGAACCTCGACCACCTTCTTCTTTTTTGCTGATGTTCCTCTGCTACCTCTTTATCCTTCTCTCCAGTTATCACATTCTCTTGCTGTCTCACCACCCTCTCCTGACCCTTTTCCTCCTCCTTCTCCTGTCTCTGCACAACATCCTCCTGATCTTGCCCTCTTTTTTGTCCTGCTGTCTCACCTCCTTCTTCGGATAGCTCTCCTCTTCTCCTCCTACTCCTACCATCTCACCACCATGTCCAGATATACCTTTGCATCCTTCTCATGTTGTCTCACTAATTCCTCCTAATCTTTTCCCATCCATATCCTTGTTTCAACATTTCCTCCTAATATCTCTCAGCCTAATCCTCCTTTGTTCTCACTATCTCTCCCAATATAATTACGCTTCTACACACTTTCTCTTCAACTCCAAATTCCTTTGTTGTTTTCCACCTCCTCCTCTGTCTCCAAAGCACCTCGTACCCTCTAATACACCTACTCTGCTGTCCTTCCATTTGCCTCCTGTGCTCTCTTCAGATATTTCCACCCCAACCTACTCTGTGTTGCCTATCTTGTGGACCCTTGTGGACTTCAACACTTTTTCCAAGTTTCCTTCCTTTTATAGAGGCCTTCCTTCTTGCATTTGGCCCTCCCCCCTGGGATTGTTTGCGTGTGTGTGGGATAATTGCTCAGTAAATATGATTGGCCTATTTTAATGCCTGGGTGGTCCAGTGACCACATTGTTGTATTCACCTCCTCCCTTTGTGGTGCTTGTGTCAAGCCAGTATCTGGGGACCACTGCCATATTGGAATTGTTGTTTGTACATGTATGCTGTTAGCTTCATGGAGCAGAGTCATGCTCACCATGTGTCTTTCCAGTTTACGAGTCTCTGCCATCATGGGTGTGTTTCCAGGTACAGGCTCACAACCTATTAGCGCCATGACTGCCTCCAATAACCATACCGAGTCCGCCATGGTTCAATGGGGACTTACTAGTCTATTCCGACCTTTGCGGGACCGGTAAGTCCCCATTGAAAATGGCAATCCCCATTCCCAGTTGAGCCCCCATAGGGCTCAATGGAAATGGGGAGGGCGCAAATAACGTCCCGGCGCATGCCAAGGACCTTATTTGCGCCCTGGTCCCCTAACGGGAACCGTACGGTACGTTTGGTCCGACCAAACATACCTTACGGGTCCCGTTGGGGGACCTCGGATTAGGGCACAAATGGATTACCGGCACCAGTGTCCTTACCGGTGCCCAGTATCCCTTTGCGCCCAGGTCGGAATGAGGCCCATTCTCATGATGTTTTCTACATTGCCTCCATAAAAGTAGCATGTGGTTTCAAGATTTCCATGCCAGTTTCACATTGCCCCATTAAACCACACAGCCATGACATTTTCCATATAGCCTTCAGAAAATTGGCATGGCAGTGTGCTTTAATGGGGTGTGATTACACCACATCAATTTGACATTGCCCTAGTTAAGCAAAATAATATTCTAATGTCCACATAAATGTGTGTTGATTTCCCCATTTCAGTTTCACACTATCCTAGTGTAATGAAGTCACAGGCCTGACTCTGGGCACATCTAGTGGAGTGACATTGCTGTAGCAGCACAACGGAATACTGCACCATAGCAGACCCATGCAGCTGTTGGTAGGACCCTGTGGACAATAAAAGGTTCTCATGTCCACAAACATAGAAAGTAAATACAATGAACATAGTCACTGCATCCGGAATGCTCTGTCTTGAAATCAATGCCCCATCCGCGTCACCTGTGATTTTCCTCCAGTGATCCTCCTCAAACCGCACCGGGACCCCTCGATGAGGAAGTCCTAGTTCAAATAACTCCTCATGGAGACACCCATTGTTCATGAACTGCTGCTGTTAGGAATGGTATTCCAATTATCGGTTTATCCTTTTGCTTAATCCTTCCCCCTGAATGCATGATGTGTGTCTGCAGGTATGAGGTCATGCATAGAATGTTGAATGTATGAGATTCCACCCTGGGCAGTTAGTAATGATGTAGCCTGGGTTGTGGGAGCCAGTGGGCTTCCCTATGACTTATTTTCCTATCTCCTTGTGATGTAACCTGATTAAAGGAACCTGAAGATCTACGCCTTACTACCTGAGTATCCTTTATAAGTACCCGACATGCAATCATAACAGCTGGACTCTGGGCACATCTAGTGGAGTGACAAAAGGGGTAAGTACCTTCTAATGCCAGAGGGTGATGGGTCCGTAAGAGGTATATGGTAAACTTGTTGTCAACCTCAATTAATCCCATCCCATAAGCACAGGGTTTTAAGTGGGTCGGGTGGAGACACGCCAGTCTCTGAAAAACCTCTCCAAGACGAGGCACTGCCTGGGCTCCCTAAAGTCCCTGGTAGCCCTAGCCAATGAGTCTAGGAGAACTTCCAATGCTTTTTTTTCTCACGGCCAAAGAACTCACTCATGCAGGAGAATGCCTTTTCTGCCATAATTGAGGCGCAGGCCCCTTGCCTGTTGGGGCCGGCGCCACAATTATGGAAGAATAGAATGAGGCTTCTAAAAGACAAGGGGGGGTCATTACGAGGTTGGAGGTAATGGAAAAACGATGCCGGTAAGGGATTATCGGCACCGCATAGCGCTTGGGCTATTCCGACTCAACAACCCGGTATTAGCGCCACCGCTGATACAGTCCTCCACCGTACCGGCATGTGCATGGGCACGTGGCCCTTCGGTCCGGCATTATTGGGAATGGCGCTAACAGGAGGACATCACAAGTCATGCGGACATGCAAATACCGACATCATGAAGGCAGTAATAAGGGATACTGGGATGCCGGCAATACCGGCATCGCGAACCACCCGCAAACAGCAATGTGCAGTGTTCCCAACTGCCACAGGTGCACACAATCAGCAGAGGTGGAGTCAATGGAGTCTGGCCCAGCACATAAGGAGCACACCCACACACCACACCCCTTTCCACACCAAAATGATTCCACTTTTAGTAGCAATACTAGGGTTGGAGGACGTGCTTGCATTGCTACACCAGCAACAACAACAGGCACTGCAGAGGAGACGCAGGAGGAGCGGGAGGGTGAGACAGACCCTGCAAGCCCCACCAGTGCAGCCTGTGGTACCACTCAGGCAGTCCCCAATCCCTCGCATCAGAGCCAGTCCATTCAACCTAACCCCTGAGCAGATCCACACCCTGTACCGTCTGGACCGGGACACCATCACCACCATTGTGGACATGATACACAACGACATTGTCAGCCTGATTGAAATACCTACCACCATCCTCCGTCTACAGAAGGTAGTGTCTGTGCTCCACTTCCTGGCCACAGGCACCTACCAGCACAGAGCAGGGCACATGACTGCACACATGTAGAATTGGTGGTCCCGCATGCCACGGATGCGGTGTACCACAATCGTAAACTATATCACTCCATCAATGTACAGATGGTATGTGACTCCAGCAAGATCATCACACATTGTTGTGCCCGATTTCCCAGATCAACTCATAACTCAATGGTCCTGCGGAACTCCACGCTACCACGCTGCATAGAGGATGACGTGCCTCGCTGCTTGGTAAGTCGCATGACAGGCACATGGCAGTGTAATGGGGGAGAGATGCACACACCACCATGGCGGCATTATTGTGGAGAAAGCACAAAGTCCACATCGCAAACACTTTGCCCCAAAGCATCACTAACTGAACATGACTACCAATCCCCATAGCAATGATGGAAGCTGCACACCAATTACAGCATGCCTAACTTACAACCAGCCCACATCCCACAACATGCCCACCATCCATCATTAGACCTCACCCTCCGTAACAAAATCCAGCAACATGCTGTGAGTGTGCACAATGTAAATGTCTGCAGCCATTCACAACACAGGGCAAGCATCCATGAGAGTGCACAAATCAATTCCAACAAGGGTATATACTGCTTGTCACAGGGCCACCAGCACAGTAGCGCTGCATGTCAGCATGGAAATGGTAAGCGCTGAATGACAAATAATGCAGAGACTTCTGGCAACGCTGCCAGTAACAAAAATATAATCACTACACATCACATAATGACAACAAACACAGCGCAATACATCCACAGTGCATGCAGAACATCAAGGGAGTGTACACCCTGTATCAGCTGGAAGACGCAACCCACACTATAAGGCCATGGCACAGCATACCTTTTCTTGCACCCATGCAGGTGACAGTGGCTATCCATTGAAGACGTGGCTCCTCACACCTGTCCGGAACCCGCAGAACAGGCACGAAGAGGACTACAATCGTTCCCATACCTGTACCTGTGTGGTCATCGAGCAGTCAGTGATTGACCGATACTTCTAAGAGACATGGGAGCTCAGGGTGCCATGAATGTGGGACTGAGGGCACTGGGTGTGGGAGCACATGGACACTATGCACTGTAAACCAATAAATGACACATACACAATAAGGAAAGTCCAGGCTAGTATTTTTTCCAGTACACAATGGGTGTATTTAACAGTAAGAAGTAACAAGTGCTGATACCCTCTACCTCACACATACACCCTTCCCCCTCCCGCTCCCCCCACAACTCCCCCACACAACCTCTCCCCCCTCCATCTCGCCCCACAACTCCCCCACACATGGTGTGTAATCGAATGCTGCTGGTGTCTGCATCAATTGCCATATTCAGGCTGCCCCTGCTACTTTTGGCCACTTCCTGCGCAAGAGGCCGGTCTGTGTAGAGCTCGAAGAGGAGCCCGTGCCCGCTTGCTCTAGTCTCGGGGCCAGACGTTGTGCCTCCAAGGCATCCGCAATTTGGCTAAGGACCTGCCTCACTGCAGCCAACTCCTCGCAGATGCGAGTTGTGTTCGCCTCAATGGCCACTGTCATGGTCGCTGTGTTGTCCCGGCCCTCCTGCCTTGTCAGGGCACCATCAGCTATGAACTGTCTGACTAGCCCTGTCAGATCCTCCCGGTGCTGCTCCATCAGTGGCATTTGCTGCTCCCCATCCCGGACGCCAGTGGAGGTGGATGCTGCATGTGGCAAGGGTCCCAATTCATGAGGGTCCTCCGTGGGGCTCCAGATCCCTGGCCCTGGCTCGCCTCTAGACTACTCCTGTGTGCTGCCATTGGGGATGCTGAATGGGGTGATCTGGGGTGATGGTGGGGGCTGGGTGTGCCAGGTAGGTCTGATGACACGTCCTCCACAGGGACACACACCTGGCCTTGGCTCTATACCTCGTCGTCACTCTGCGGTGCTGTGGCAGCTGCCTCCCCGACAGAGCTGTTGGGAGCAGACAGGGCCCCATCGGCCACTGGCTTCTGTGCAGTGAATAAAGCTGTTCTGGGCACTGTTGCTGTGGCAGTGGCCCTTAGCCGCCCCAGTGACTTTGCATCTGTGGTGCCTTCGCCTTCTGTGGCAGATATGCCTTGCCTGGGTCTTTTGACATAGAAGGCCTGTTGCCATCTTCCCTGCCCCTGGCCTTCTTTCTGGGAGTTGTTGCCTGCACCGCAGAGTCCCGGGCCTCGCTGTCCGGATCTGTGCCTGTGGGGGACCGAGAGAGGGACGGCATCAGTGATGGTTCTACATGCATCATGCATACATTGGTATTGTTGCTGTTCTACACATTTGTGGGGATTTGGTATTGGAGTTGTGACATTCAGGTTGCTTGCTATATGAGGGGGATCATACAGGCATACGTCAGGTTCACACATGTATGAGGTGGTTTATTGCTGTGTGACATGCCTTTCTGTTGTGGACTGCATGCAGTGTGACACATGCCATTTCCATGTTTGTGGGTGTATCTCAGATATGGCATTGGCATGCTGCATGCATGTGGATGTGTCAGTGCTGAGGACGGCATCTAGGCAGGGATGTGTCCATGTGTGTGTAATGGGCCATGCATTGCCTCATGGCACGGACACATTGGTGGACTATCATCATACTTTGCATTACATGTTTTCTTAGGACACTCACCTCCATCTGTCCATGACGTGTCTCCATGTTCCATTTCGCCACACCTTCAATCGACTCAATGCCGATTGTGCTGGTGCAGGTTTCTTCCCAGCAGCTTAGTTTTATAGGAGAGTTAGAGCCACCACCAGTAGCAAGGCCCTGGCTCCGGTTGGCCGACAAGAAGTTGCGCACTCTGAGGCGCAGGTCGTACCAACTTTTTCAGACGTCCTTCACTGTGCTTGCGGTGTTCCCAACCGCACTCACTTTCTGGGCTACTAGCTCCCAAGTCTCTTTTTTTTTAAGCTGTGCTGCTCTTTTAAGGTCATTTGCAAAGACCTCCTCTGCATGTTCAGCCAGAGTGTTAGCAAGCATTGTCAGTTCATCCTCTGAGAACCGCTCCTTCCGCTGCCGGGATGGTCCTTTCTTCACTGCCTTTGGCATGATGCTGGTGCAGGAGAAGATGTTCTTGTGTCGGATTGAGGCTCCAGGTCCTGTGTATAGAGGATGGCAATGGATTGTGTTTTTCAAGATGGGCATCGTGCCGTTTCCCGTTCCGGCGCAATGACGTAACTTCTGGTTCCGCTAAGAGCGGTGGCCGCTAATGCCGAACCTGTTGATGCCGGGCCCATTATTTGGAGATGGACAGTGACGGAAGGGCTGTCTGCGCTTTCCATGATCCGCTAAAGGGGATTTTTGGGACTTTTGCAGCAAGCCGGTACTGTCGATACCGGCCTGCTGCTACGCGCGTGCATGCCTACGCATAATCGGCCGCTGTTAGCAGCGTCATTGCTACACAGACATGGTATTTCCTCCATGCCGGTAAAAACTGTTTTTTACCGTGAATCTTGTAATGACCCCCAAGGCCTTTTTTCTAAAGCCTAAAGCTCTGGCTCTTGCGCGAGAGCTTAAGGCGTTAGAAAAAAAGGCATTGGCCTGCCTTTTGTTCCATAATGGTTCCTAAGGAAGAAATGGTGTGGTGCCGACCCCCCTCTAAACATCCCTTTAATTAAGAGGTGCAGGAATCAGCACCCTCTCGCCTAGGCGAGAGGGTGATAATCACTGCAAAGGGCTGCCTGTCGGGGGGTTACCTGCCACTCGTTAGGCCATGCACCCTTGTAGGCAACACCCCCTTAATGAGCCCCAGCTGAATTTCCCATGCCACTTAATCCCCTGCCTAAACAAAAGACTGCCCACTGAGGCTTTTCAAAAACAATGACCCACCAATGTATATGACCCAGGGGCTGATACAAATAGCCAAAGAATAAGCTTAACTTCCCTCAGCCCACAAACTGTCCCTTTACAAAATCAGAATTGGGAATGTAACATCAAGCCCACAGTCGGGCTGTACAGGCAAGCTTTGAACATCGACTCAGATATCAAAGGTCTGTCAAAGAACAGAATCCTATTGCACTCACTCTTTAGAACAGCTCCAGCCAAGTTGAAATATGCCGATAGAAGGTGTCATAGTCTATTTTAGTAGAAAGCCAGTGTGAAGCTGTGGGCAGCAGGACAATGATGCCTTAGATGGAACCATGACACCGTGAGGTGAGGGATAGTTCCAAAGAAAGCAGTTTGCCCAGAGAGAGGGAATGAAATGCTAGATCGGTGGATGTTCTGATGTACTTGATGTATACTACCTGGAATTACTACTGGTTAACTTCTTGCTGTGAAGAAGAAAATATGGCTTTATGCTGAACCTGCCTTCAGAGTCATGAATACATGCCTAGTTCACTACATTTTGGTGACAAAAACGGGATTCAACCCCACACATGTGTGAGGGTGTAGGTTATCTGGAGGAGGTTGGGATATATCAGGAGTAGGAGGGGTTTTGAGTCATTAGGAGGTTGGTTGCTGATTGTCATGATCACTGCTTCCAAGGAGCTAGGACCAGCCCAACGTCCTTGGAAGCAGGCCCCTAACCTTCATCCTAGGCACCAGCCGGTCCCCACTGGGACCTTTTGGACCTTGTCCTGGCGCCGGTGGCACCAGGCTCATCAAAGTCACTGGTCCCGGCACTGGAAGCGCCGGGCTCATAATTTGTATGAAGATGCTTGGGTGGACTTACCTGCAGCATACCATGCTGCTTACTTACCAGCCACATAGGAATCCTCTGTGAGCCGGGACTACTTTCTTACCTGGGTGGGGCAAGCTTCACTCCCTGGATACAACACTGGAACTCTTCTGGAACAGGAACTCTTTTCTTACTTAGGCGAGGCCGTGGAGGAAGACGCCTCATCACTCCAAGGCTATTTAAACCACACCCGATTGATGAAACGTGCTTCGCGTTATTCTGCATCTGCAGCAGAACGCTCACCGTGTCTGTTCCAGTTTTCTTCTTTCCGATCCTGAACCTGCACGAACAAACGCTTACCATTCCTGTATCCAGCCTTCAGTAGCATCTGCAAAGACAAGAAACAACAGGTTAGCACGGCAACCTTCACGCGCAGCGCTTTCCTCACCTGATCCATCGGCAGCTACCATCTCTTCACGCTGCTCCTCCGCCTGTGAAGACAAAAGCATAGTTATTCCTGTGTGGAATTACTTACCGGCAATCCGCGAATTCCGGTTTTCTTCAACGCTGCAATCCTGCACCTGAAAGACAAAAGAAGAGACATTAGACAGGTATTTTACTTACGCGCCATCGCGCCCGCCACAATAGGGCGCCTGCAAATACTCCGGCGTTTCCAGCGTCTCTTCAACACCCGAACTCACAACTGCAAGGGAAAAGAGACAGTTAGAGAGCTTTTGAAAAGCATGCAACCGGCATTTACTTACGCATTTCCAAGCGCTTCATTCCAAGACTCTGGCTCGAACTTCGGCTTTCTTCACACCATCTTCTACCTCAAGAGCCCTGCAAGACAAATAGAAAAAGCATTATACAGAGCCCTGTTCCACATTAACGTGCCCACGCACCTAAAGACTGTAAGGACTTAAAAGGTGTCCGGAAACTCACCGTTCGTGCAGTTAACGACGGTAGCAATCCTCTGATGTCAAGAGGCCTACGTTTCACCCAGTGAAGGAACTGGCAACGGCACCCTGCACCAGACGCAGATGGAGAGTCCAGCATTCACCTATCTAAGGTGAGCACGTTGACCTTGGGGGTCCACGGAAAAGCAAGAAAGGGAAAGGGAGAGAGATACCCGACAACCCCAGATCATTAACCCCATATTCTTTCACCTACAGATATCTCACTCTTCGAGTTAGACACACAGTGCGAAGAGGCTCAGCCCCGGAAGCCAATGGAATCCTGCACTTCACTTTTCGAGTCACAGACACCATCCTGCCAAGACCGACGCCTCCGTGGGAATCAGGTGAGCGTTACAGAACGCGAAGCCCACCGCAAAACTCCTACCCAGGCGCAATGGAAACCTCGGATACTGATCAATTGGCCCAGTTGCTTGGGGAACTAAGAGCAGAAGTACATGCAGCTCGTCAGGAAACAAACGCTCTAAGAAGAGAGCTGATAATATCCAAGGAGCGAACAGAGGACCTCGCTAGGCAATTGCTACAAACGCAGGCAGGACAAACACCTTTGCCCGTTCCAGGAGGAAATTATCCTTCAGCATCCTCCTCAAATCCAGTGCAAATCAATCTACCCGGTAATGTGCCCTTGGCTCCGCCCGAACGCTTTTCTGGTGACCCAAAGAGATTTGCAGTGTTCATTAACTAGTGCGCCTACACTTCTTATGTAGACCAGCTGCCTTCCCAACAGATCAGGCCAAGGTGGCTTTTGTGCTTTCTTATCTCAGTGGCAGTGCCGCAGATTGGTCGATCCCTTTAGTCACTCAGGATGATCCGGTTCTTCATGATTTCCAGGCCTTCCAGTCCAGCATGGAGAAACTGTTCGCAAGACATGCACAAGGGCAGGCCTTGGACAATGAACTCCTGGACCAAGTCAAAGACGCATGTATATATACAAAGTTGGATCTCAGAGGAGCCTACCACTTGGTACGAATAAAAGAGGGCGATGAATGGAAGACGGCCTTCCGCACCAAGTATGGGCTGTTTGAATATCAAGTTATGCCCTTTGGACTATGCAACGCTCCTGCCGCCTTCCAGTATTTTATGAATGATGTCCTTAGAGAACTCATAGATGTGTGTGTTGTTGTCTACATTGATGACATCCTCGTCTATTCATCATCTGAAGAGGAACATCCGAAACACGTTAAAGAGGTCCTCGAGAGATTACGTCAACATAACCTTTTTGCTAAGCTTGAAAAATGCGTTTTCAACGTAACTGAAGTTGAGTTCCTGGGATTCATATTGTCACCAAACGGAGTCCATATGGATTCAAAGAAAGTCGATACAATCATCAAGTGGCCTTCACCAACCTCTGTAAAAGGAGTTCAAAGCATGTTAGGCTTCGCTAACTTTTACCGCAGGTTCATTCCTGAATTCTCTCGAATAGTCCAGCCCATCACCGCTCTATTAAAGAAAAACAAACGTTTTGAGTGGTCTACCGAGGCGGAACAAGCTTTTCAGGACTTAAAAGCTAAATTCATCTCTGCACCTGTTCTAAAACACCCTCGCCCAGAACTCCCCTACATCGTAGAAACAGATGCTTCTAGTCTTGCTATGGGGGCAGTTTTATCACAAAGAGATCCGGTCACACACTAATTACATCCTGTAGCCTTTTGGTCCCGCAAATTCTCGGCTCCCGAGATCAACTATTCAATTACAGACAAGGAACTTTTAGCTATCAGATCAGCCTTTAAAGCCTGGCGGCATTATCTTTTGGGAGCCAGACACACAGTCACCGTAATGACAGATCACCGCAACTTACAATATCTGATGACGGCCAAAGCTCAGTCTTCCAGGCAGCTCCGCTGGGCTCTGTTTTTGGCTGAGTTTGACTTTATAATTACTTATCGACCAGGCAGTAAAAACGGAAAAGCAGATGCCCTCTCCCGGATGGGAATAGATGAACACTTGACCAATCCTGAACCAATACCCATAATCCCAGAACAAAGGATTTTGGGCTTGGTCAGCGCTCAATCCTTTGAAGACATCGAGACTACAGTCAAATCACTCCTAACTCCGGCAGAATTACAGGACTGGCAATTCAAGGGGAAGGATTTCTCAGTGGACCAAGACCTACCATATTTCCGAGGACGATTGTACTTGCCCTGTGAGAAAATACAAAAACAGGTAATCTCCTGTTATCACGACTCATTAATGGAGGGTCACCCTGGCATTACCAAAACCATGGAAAAGGTCAAAAGACATTTCTGGTGGCCATCATGGAAGAAGGATATTAGAGACTTTGTAATCTCCTGCGGTGTGTGTGCTCAGAATAAAAGTCAGAAGGAGAAACCAGCCGGCCTCTTACACCCACTGGACATCCCTCCCTGTCCATGGCATACCCTGTCCATGGATTTCATCACGGATTTACCTCCATGCTCAGGGTATTATACCATTTTAGTAGTCGTGGGTCTATTCTCCAAGATGGCTCACTTCATTCCCCTGAAGGGCCTACCTTCAGCTTCAGTATTAGCCCGAGAATTCTTAGAAAACATCGTTCGGTTACACTGTTTTCCCTCGGTTTTGGTCTCCGATAGGGGAAGTCAATTCATCTCCCACTTTTGGCGAAGTTGCTGTCGCTTAGCCCAAATTGATGTGAGACTTTCAACCAGTCACCATCCCCAAACTGACGGACAAACTGAGAGGACAAATCAAACGCTGGAGCAATATTTACGTTGCATGCTCCAACAAACTGAAAACCCTTGGAAGGATATCCTTTGGATCGCTGAATACGCTTATAACAATTCGACCCATTCTGGAACCGGGAAGACTCCCTTCTTCCTATTATATGGAAACCATCCTAGGACCTCTAACCTGGATCCTCCCCAAGAATTCGAAACACCTGCTGTGGATCACTTGCACTCAGTGATCACTCGTACTTTTAAAGAAGCCACTGCCCATCTGCAAAGAGCTAAAGCTCTATACAAGAAAGGAGCAGATCAACACCGTAAAGAGGCCCCTCACTACGCAGTGGGAGATCAGGTCTGGTTATCCACTAAGCACCTGCCTCTAAAAGGACCCCGCACCTTCATCCCGAGATACTTAGGACCCTATCTCATCTCTGCCATAATTAATCCGGTGGCTGTCAAATTGGAATTGCCTTCGCATATGAAAATACATCCAGTATTCCATGTCTCCTTACTAAAACCAGTACAACCAGAAACCCGATTGACCGAACTCCCAGAACCTGTTCTAGTGGATGGAGAACTTGAGTTCGAAGTAAAGAACATCCTAGACTCCAAAATCTCCAAATCTAAATTATATTACTTGGTTGATTGGAAAGGATACGGCCCCCAGGAAAGGTCTTGGGAACCCTCAGAACATGTCCACGCACCTCGTCTGGTCAAGAAATTCCATCTGAATCACCCCGACAAGCCAAAACCCCCGGAGAAGACACGCTTAGGAGGGGCCTTGAGGGGGGGTGCTGTCATGATCACTGCTTCCAAGGAGCTAGGACCAGCCCAACGTCCTTGGAAGCAGGCCCCTAACCTTCATCCTAGGCACCAGCCGGTCCCCACTGGGACCTTTTGGACCTTGTCCTGGCGCCGGTGGCACCAGGCTCATCAAAGTCACTGGTCCCGGCACTGGAAGCGCCAGGCTCATAATTTGTATGAAGATGCTTGGGTGGATTTACCTGCAGCAGACCATGCTGCTTACTTACCAGCCACATAGGAATCCTCTGAGAGCCGGGACTACTTTCTTACCTGGGTGGGGCAAGCTCCACTCCCTGGATACAACACTGGAACTCTTCTGGAACAGGAACTCTTTTCTTACTTAGGCGAGGCCGTGGAGGAAGACGCCTCATCACTCCAAGGCTATTTAAACCACACCCGATTGATGAAACGTGCTTCGCGTTATTCTGCATCTGCAGCAGAACGCTCACCGTGTCTGTTCCAGTTTTCTTCTTTCCGATCCTGAACCTGCACGAACAAACGCTTACCATTCCTGTATCCAGCCTTCAGTAGCATCTGCAAAGACAAGAAACAACAGGTTAGCACGGCAACCTTCACGCGCAGCGCTTTCCTCACCTGATCCATCGGCAGCTACTATCTCTTCATGCTGCTCCTCCGCCTGTGAAGACAAAAACATAGTTATTCCTGTGTGGAATTACTTACCGGCAATCCGCGAATTCCGGTTTTCTTCAACGCTGCAATCCTGCACCTGAAAGACAAAAGAAGAGACATTAGACAGGTATTTTACTTACGCGCCATCGCGCCCGCCACAATAGGGCACCTACAAATACTCCGGCGTTTCCAGCGTCTCTTCAACACCCGAACTCACAACTGCAAGGGAAAAGAGACAGTTACAGAGCTTTTGAAAAGCAGGCAACTGGCATTTACATACGCATTTCCAAGCGCTTCATTCCAAGACTCTGGCTCGAACTTCGGCTTTCTTCACACCATCTTCTACCTCAAGAGCCCTGCAAGACAAATAGAAAAAGCATTATACAGAGCCCTGTTCCACATTAACGTGCCCACGCACCTAAAGACTGTAAGGACTTAAAAGGTGTCCGGAAACTCACCGTTTGTGCAGTTAACGACGGTAGCAATCCTCTGATGTCAAGAGGCCTACGTTTCACCCAGTGAAGGAACTGGCAACAGCACCCTGCACCAGACGCAGATGGAGAGTCCAGCATTCACCTATCTAAGGTGAGCACGTTGACCTTGGGGCTCCACGGAAAAGCAAGGAAGGGAAAGGGAGAGAGATACCCGACAACCCCAGATCATTAACCCAATATTCTTTCACCTACAGATATCTCACTCTTCGAGTTAGACACACAGTGCGAAGAGGCTCAGCCCCGGAAGCCAATCGAGTCCTGCACTTCACTTTTCGAGTCACAGACACCATCCTGCCAAGACCGGCGCCTCCGTGGGAATCAGGTGAGCGTTACACTGATATAAGGAAGAAGAATACTGGAAACCTGAGAATGAGGATGTTATTGACAGATAAAAGGAGGAGATTGGAACATAGCTGAAAGTGGAAGGTGAGATTTGCAGGATGAGGTGGGTCTACATCTGAAGACAGTTGGCGAGAATTATCAGAAGGAGTTTGGTCTACATCTGGCAGGATAAGGTTGGGCTACATCTGGAGGGGTTCATCTGAAAATTCGAGAGAAGACTGATACTGACATGCTCCTGAGGACCCAGTGATGAAGAACAGGAAGGCTCAAGTGGGCATATTTGGTCCAAAGCAGGTGATAGGGATCGAGCCACTATCTGAAAGGGTCGAGACCACCGTGGGAGGATGTCTGACGGCGTGGTGTGGCAATGAGGAGGAGCAGCAGAAGATCAAGGCCAGTGAGATGGTGCTGAGGGTAAAAGCTAGAACCCTGCAAGAGGGAGGTGTTGGAATCCCTCAGAAGATACCCCTTTCAGAAGAGGTCATCACAGCAGACAAAATCTCTTAAACCCACAACTGAGCATTAAGGATCCGATAAACCAATAGGAGACCATCATATAGTGTGGTTACGATAATAACTTACATTTGTAGTACCAACGAACCTGGTGGAGAACATGAAGGGTACAATAAACCATTAAGCATGGGATAGGATATTGAGAAGAAACTGTACTGCTACCTGAGGTTGTTGAGAGAAACCCAGTGATAATGCTGTTCTGGAGATAATAACACAGAGGCTGTGGACACCTTTATGTCTTTGACTTATACCAGACAGAGGACAGTTGTGTGTTAACAAAAAACTGCTTCAGTACCCTGAAACCTCGCCACATCTTTGTCGATTCCATTCAGCTCTGTGAAACCCATTTAACCATGTAGTCATCTTAGTTTCTAACTAATAACTATGAGAGACCAACAGAGTTATTTAAAGACGCCTGTTCCAAACTCCTTTTAAAGCCTTGTGGACAATACTAGACAAAAAAGGAACAGACCGTCTCTCCTCTTCAAACTCTACCCCTAGCCCCACTCTCGGTCCATGAACCAAATAAGGACCGAGTCTAAGGTTTTGAAAAACAAATGTAACAAAATACCATTTTATTAAAGGGAAAACACAATACACAGTTATCTTAAAATAAAATCAACACATCTTAAAAAGGTGTAAAACATAGTGCACTCTTACTAAAACATCAAATACAAAACCGCAATACAAGTTCTAAATCAGTTTTAAATAAAAATATTAAAAAACTGATAAAAAACAACACCAATCTGCCAGGTGTCACCTATACACCCAAAAAGCTCCTGCCTATACAAATCTAAACAGAGCAACACAAAAAATTAAACCGTGGTGTATAGTCACGCTTTGGTAGGTAGCACCTCAAAACAACCACTTTTCTTGGTTTGTTGGAGGTATGTTATTAATCACCTATCTGTTAATTGTCTACCCCTTGAAACTGCTACTGGGGTGACTGTAAGCACTGAATTGGTTAATGAACCGCACCTTACAATTTGAGGTGCTCATATGCCCGACATGTTTCATTCACATACATTTGGAACAAATTGCATGAACTTCATCACGGGATCCAAAACAAAAACCACTATACACAATAGATGAACATAATCAAAGACACGTAATTTAAACTGTCTGAGAAGGTGAGGTATGTCTCCACGTTGGGGTGCTTCCAAGTGACTGAAGGCCTTTAGTAAAAGACAACCCACTGAAAAAGGAAGGGGAGGGGGAAATAGCCAAAGAAACAAACAAGGAGAGAAAGAGAAAAGGGACCTGAGTAAGTAATGTACCTCAAATCAACTTACAAGGCTGTAACTAACCTAAGTAAGATTCACCGGTACCAGTCTTGCCAATGCAAATAATGCTAAATTCTGGTGAAGAGGGGAACGTCTCCACTGTGGACGTTTAAACACATTCAGTAGACTAAGAGAAGAAGACAACAGAACTGGTATGAGCACAACACAACCAATCGCTATTCTTCAGATCTTACACAGGGTATTAGCTATTCATCTCGCTACCCCGTAGTGATTACCAAGTTAAGTGACTGACACCTTTTATCAGTGCACGCTGAATACACACCACGTGACTCTACACGACACTGCCACCACTAGCCAAGGATCTGTGTTGTTAATCATGAACTAAACAATCCCACGTGAATCTAAGAGGAAGAGTGGTTAAGAGTATGTACTCTCATCCTCTAACCCAAACGTGTTGTACAACGAGTTCACCAAACTGCCACAGGCATGTGATGTGTACAAGGTAAAAGTAGGTGCAAGGTACAAATAGTGAAAATAAGACTCCTACCCTCAGGGGAGGTAAGTGTCTAAACAATTCACTCGACCGCTATGTCTCGCCCATGTTCAAGCCTTGCCTCGTGTTGAAAGGTTTCAAAGTGTCTCTCTCCCATACACATATGTCACGGCTATGGAATAGAACCGTGGAGAGAACAAAAAAAGTCAATTTAGCAACGTGGCCCAAGCATCGGTTCCTGCTTGCACAATCTAAAAGGCAGGAGAAAAAGAAAAACCGAGCGCAATGCGTGGCTTACCAAGTGTCTATAAGTCGCCGGCGACAGGAACTCCCAATCGTTTCTGTCTCTCTGTACACGCTGTTCCCTCTGTGCCGTCTCTGCGAAACGGCCAGAAGTGTAAGTAGAGGCAGGGGGTGTGGTCAGCCGATCACTTGACAAGTCAGGTGATTGCCACAGCTGTAATGTGTATGGAGCGAAGAGATTCAGAACAGAATACCCGGTGAAAGGACATCTCCATCCATGGCACAGAGGCGATTGAAAAGTAACAACATTACGGGTAAGGCGCTATCAGTAGCGCGGTTTGAGCCCATAGTGCCGTATGTCAGAAAAATGAAGCAAAATGATGTAAACTTAAAAATGCACACAGAAACTCATAAAGCAGATGTCAAACTGGCTGAACAAGCCTGTTTGATGAAAAACAACCGACAATTGTTGTAATATAAGCTGAATTAACAACAAACCTTCATCAATTAGAGGCATCAGGCGTGCTATGTTGCCAATCTGACTGTTCATCTTAGTTTCAACATTGCCTCCAGACAGTGTCAAGAGTGAAATGGCAGCTGTACATGTTCTAGTTAATGAGATATTGGCATCCTCATTTCTACACTGCACTCATAGGATTGTGATACTGGTTTTAACGGAATTACCCAATCAAATAGTTTCAAAGTGATTGTATGGTACATCTGGCTGAATTTGGCCAGTACCATTCGATCGATTTGAAACGATCAGATTGGTAATCACTACCAAACATGGGCCTTTGGGAGTAGTGGGCGTGTCCTCCGCTTCCGGAGGTTTTGGAGGTGGGGGATGGGAAACCAAAAATTGAAGAAAAGCGGACCCTTTGGCATCTGATCCGACCTGTGTAGGAGGGGCGGAACTGTTGCTACAGGGTCAGAAGATAGGCAGACGCCAAAAGGGTAAAAAGTGGGTGGGTTGGGGGATGTATTGGGAGCTGCGGTGATTTAAGTGCAGCTGGATTTGGCGGCCCATTTGGCCGCGAAGAATTCTGCAACGGCCAAATCGTATACATCTGTTTTAACATGGCCATGTCTTTACATTTCTGCTGTTAAACACATCCACCTCTTCATGCTCCCTCCTATCTTTGCTCCATGCTGTGAAATTATCAGCATAATGTTATTATCCTTATGCGCCAACTGGCAATAAATCAGAGTCTTAGTAATTCAAGAACACAAGCAAATGTTCAATTCTTCTCTCAATCTCTTTATTTTTATCCAATTTCCCAATTGATAATTGTTTCCAATTTTCACTTTCAATTATTTCTCATTGTGGTTTCATTTTCCATAATAGTTCATCTTATGATATCTCTCTAGTCGTGTTTCACCACCTACACACATCTCTGTTTTTGTCTATTTTGAGAAGATTTGATTAATAGACCAAGGTGCTAAAGGTTTACTTACATTATTTTATTTCCTTTTCTATTTTCTAGTGCATTACAACAACCACTTGCAAAAACTATGAACAAAATATGTCAGAAAGAAGCTGATTTTTCAAATGCACTATAAAAAAATGTAAAAAAGGGAAAAAGCTTCCTCAATACCGTCTTTGGAATTGATTTAAGGATGAGTGGTTAACCCTTCAGCTTTATGGAACTTTGTTAACCCTTTTAAGGCCCAATGATTATAGGGATGTTTTGTAATTATAATGTTGCTGATTTGTGTTGTGTTGTGTTGTGATTATTGTTTTGGTAATCTCATCTGAAGAGCCACTTAATGCAGGTGGTGAAACACGTGTATAGAGATATAATAAGATTAACTATTATGGAAAAAGAAGCCAAAAAGATAAATAATTGAAAGTGAAAATTGGAAACAATTATCAGTTAGGAAATTGGATAAAAATGAAGCGATTGAGAGAAGAATTGAAAATGGGATTGTGTTCTTGAATCACTAAGACTATGATTCATTGCCAGTTGGCGCATAAGGATAAACCCCTTGGTAACGAAAAATAGTTTAGCTATTCAGCAGTCTGAATAGCGGTATATACCAATGCTGACAACTGATGATCATTAATAATGGGTAAACTCGCTGTGTGGGTAGTTCTCATTGACAGCAACTTTAGAAAAATCAGCATAATGGTGTTTCACATTGCTCTTGGTAAGTACAATGTCATTCTAGTTCCTATATTTCCTTTGGAGAATTATAGTTATAATTTTAACACTGCCATGCCAGTTCACAATTCCTCCAGTTAATCATCTGTTGACATTACATTGCATCTATAAAACTGGCATGCCATTTTCAGCATTGCCTCGACACTTTCCCATTGGCACAGCTTCATGATAGTTTCTGCTCTGGCTACAAATGATTGTGACGTCATTATCAGCAATGCGAAGGTCATTTTACATTGTTAAATTACTTACTGCCACATTCAACAACCCCTCGAGGAAGTTGGCATGCTACTCTCAACACTGCCTTGCCATTTTCAGAGGTTGCATGGCAGTTTCATACTGAACCAGCTTAGCACATTTTCTGGCAGGTTTGTACATTTTCTGGAGAAACATGTCAAAACAGTTTCCATGCCAATTTCTGCATGGCTGCGAGAACTTCCATGCCAATATGAGTATGTCCATGCCAGTTTCTCCTATCCGCAGCTAAGAAGAATATTGTTCCAATTTTGACATGGCATCCACACAATTGACCAAGCCACTTTCACATTAAACCATGTCCTTATACAGTATCATGTCAGTTTCCACACGAAACACAGATATTGGTCATGGAAGTTTCAACAAAGACTCTAGATTATTTGTCATACCATTTTCGACATTGTCATTTCAGTTTCACATTACCACATTTTGTCATACAAGCAAGCCAGTTTCTACAATGTCCTCTGATATTCTCATGACACTTTCAACATTTGCATGCCAGTTTCACATTAGTTTATTGTTAAGTCTCTGCGAACAAGCTTGCTTCAAATTGAACCAGTTAAAAACATTGTCATATCTGTTTTTATACTGCATGGGGAATTTGGGGTATCAGGTAATATTATCCCCACTAATAATATCGCCATATATATGCTCGTCACGAATGGCCATAGGCGATATGATTGGTGGGGACAATTTTTGGGGTAAATGGGTGCACGGGTTGCAGGGGTGTCCCCTGCTCCCTTTAAAAATATATGGGGGCTGCAGGGGTGTCCCCTGCAGGTTCCATGGGGTAATATTGCCGCAAAAATATGGGGACATTCTTGAATGGCGATTTTTTGCGGGGATATTATCACATGGAACCGAATTTAGCACACCTGGTTCAACATTACCATGCCAGTTTCACATTTCAACAGTTAATCAACTAATGACATGCTAGTCTTTATATTGCCCCTGGATAATTGCCATGACAGATTCCACATTGCCATGATGGGTATAGCATTGGCTATTTGAGAACATTTCCATGCAAGTTTCCATATTGCCCCCTAAAGAATTGTCAAGATAGTTTCAGCATCGACATGTCAATTGCACATTGCCCCAGGTAAAAGTATTGTAATGCTTGTGAATTCCTTTCTTCAAGAAAATAGTAATGCTGGATTCAACATCACCATGCCAGTTCAAGGTTTGCCCACTTAAGCACAATGAATGGCAGGTTAGCTATGCCACAACATTGTCAGGCCATTTCCAATATTGCCCCAGGTAAGCACATCAGCATGCCAGTGATCACAGTGCCTCAAGATGTGCTTTCAGTTTCACATTGGAACATTGTATGTAACATTGTATGATCTTGCTGGTGACTTCTTTAGCTCGTGGAAACTATCATTGAATTGATACCATCGCTGACTGTATAGATAGTACACAGTTCGCCTATTCAAGGCTGCACGATTTTGAGTACCTCGGTTCATTTAATGAAATCCACTGTTTTACATTGTCTGGTTGATGAAGTACTATCCACCAGCACTACAACTAGACTTTCCATTGAAATGACTCGATGTTCTGCTTCAAATAATGCACTCCAAAGGACAGGTATTCTACGGGCAACCTCAATCTAGGATTTAAGGACCCAATGGATACAGTTGCATCACATCTATGGTTTATGTTGTCAGCATTAGAGTTTGAACAAGCCATTCACAGCCCAACCCACATAAACGGTTAAATACTGGATTGAGTCTCCATTAGAAATATTAAAATAACAAATGTTTTATCTTCTCAACAATGATCATGCTCGTTTTTGTTTTGTTTTTCTACCAACCAATCCCCCTTTTAGAAACTATACAAAAGTAATGTTGAGTAGAAACCCAAGTCTTCTATCCAAGAATAACAAATGTATTCCTTTACAACAAGGTCTTGAAATAGTTAACCAAACTTTATCACTAGATGAAATAGCCATCATTACCACTTTATAATAAATACTGTCACCAATGATATCGCTCACCAAATACATGAAAAACATTATGATCTAGAGATAATAAATGGTATAATGATAATCTAAGGAAGAGTAAAACTAATATTAGATCTCTAATCTCTAAGCAGAAAATAGTGAAAGGATCCTTTACCAAGTGCCAGCCTCGCACTGAAAAATCTGAGCATGGAACACGAAGGATCCATTGCCAAAGCCAAACAAGACTTCTTTGAAAGACAAATTCAAATGGCGGAGTCCACAACAAAAAACTCACCAATTCAGCCCCCCAAAGGCATGTATAGCATTGTTGCCCTTATCGTGTAAGTGATGCTAATTCCGTGCAATAACAGATCCCGCAAGATGAGCCTCAGCCCCTGACCATATTATTATGAACAATCTGATAGAAAAAACTGATTCTTCTGAATTCAACGTTTCTCCTATGGCCATAGAACAAATGATTATTATTAAAACATCAGTGAATCCAACTACATGTCCAGGGGATCCTTGTCCCTCTACTCTGATTAAACAGTGTACTCCAATATTAGTTACATCCATCACAACCTCGTCAATAGATCATTCACTGAAGGTCACATTCCTACAAATCTTAAAAGGACTTGGATTACTCCCCTTCTTCGGAAAAAACAACAATATACACCTATGACACAGGAAACTATTGTCCCATCTTAAATAACCTGTTTATTTGAAGAAACAAAGTCCTGGATAAAGTATCCACTAATCAACTCCATGAATATCTGGAACAAAAACAACTGTTAGGTGACCAACAATCAGTTCTGTCCTGGAAAGAGTACTGAGACAGCCCTCGATGTAAAAGATCAGCTCCTTAACATCATGGACCAGGGTTCACAGCATTACTTTTTCTATTAGCTCTTTTGGCTGCTTTTGATACCTTGACCATTCAGTACTTATGACTAAGCTGAAACAAGTTTCTAAAATCTCAGAAAAAGGTATTTTTTCCTTAAAGGATGAATTGCTAAAGTCAAACTCGAAACATATGGGAAAGGTTTATTATTGAAAGTGGCGTGCCACAAGGAGCCTACCTGTCACCACTGCTGTTTAATGTATATCTAAAACACTTCATAATTGGCTAATATCTGAAAACATCAGCCTTAAAAACAATAGTGATGATACGCAGTTGATTTTCCAACTGAACACATTTAAACTGCAAATGAACTATGAATTCAAAGTGAATATCTTTAGCACTATTGAATAATGGATGGAAATGTCCTGGTCTTAATGCCTCAAAAACAGAGTGCCTAATAACTCGAACTTTTGGTATACTGTCCTTTTGTACAATACCCCTAATAACATCTCTAAGCTCATCATCTTTGAATAGCCCAGAAGAAATCCCTTTTGATAACTTCAACATTAAAGTGCAAACATCAGGGCGAAACCTAGAAGCCCATTTTGACTCCCATCTTTCTATGTCTCAACACGTCAATAAAATAGTTTATCAAACTACCACTTGATCGTACTTACACAAATAAGGCTGTTAGTTTCGGAATATCATGCAGCATTTTTACCCCGAGCAGTCATTAGCTCTAAGATCATTTATGGGAATTCCATTTTATTGGGAGCAACTTCATACGTATTAGACGCTGTGCAAGTAATTATAAATATGACAGCCAGAATTGTAACTGGCACATCATATGAGCACATATTTCACCCTTTCTGCGGAAGTGACACTGGCTTCCTGTTCTGGCAACAAATACATTAAAACGAAATACATATATGGAGTGATGCATAGCAGATTCAAAAGTAGAGTCAACAAAAATGTTAGAGAAATTCTTTACAATTCATGGTGCGAGGACCCAACGCAACCATGAACCACTGATTGCAAACTTAAATATCCCAAAATGAGTGGAAGAAACCTCCACCCAGAGTCTGCACACCAACACGGGCCCAGAAATGGTGCCACCCAATTTAATAAATCTTAAGCATTTGTATTTCTTTATCCATCACACAAATAGGTAAAAATTATTTATTTTCCAAAGACCATTGCAAATGTAAGTTCTGTACAGCCATGAAATGTTGCTGCTCAACACGTTTTGGACCCAAGTGTCCTTTATCAAGATCATACATCTACAATATATAGAAATGCAAACAATACATCGGTTCTCTGTACCACAAAACCCTGTATCAATCAATGTTTCAATGTATACAGTATCATGTAAGTGGTTACAACAATATAATAAACATATGTAAACCATTAATGACGTAAAAATGCATTCTTTGAGTGAAAAAGAAAGAAGAAATAAACACTGAAAAAAACTATGTTGGAAAAGAGTCCATAATGTACTGTTAAATAGAAAAATATCAGAGAGCAAAACAAATAAAAATAAAAATAAAATAAGTTAAGTAAAATTAAAATAAGACAAGTAAATTAAATAAGACATAAAATAGGGAAAAAATGATAATAGAAATGAAAAAAACAAAAAAGAATCAAATGGAAAAAGTATAACACTAAATCAGGTTCAACGTCATTAATTGTGCATATAAAAAGGAAATCAAACTGCAAGGAGAACACTGAGTAATCAAACTCTTCATTCATACCCCTCTGATCAAGGGAATCCAATTTCTGTATCCAAAACATTTCTCTTCTAGGTCGTCTTCTACCCATATCCCCACCTCGAGGATTGGGTCGAAGAACTTCCAAAATCTGAAAACATAGTTGTGATATGTTCTGTTGACATGCCACAAAATGCTATCTGATTCAGATTTACCATTCCCAGTCCGAATATTGCAACGATGCTGATTCCACCTGACTTTGCGTGTAGTTTTCCCCACATAGTATAACTCACATGTGCAGCGGATACAATAAATCACATTGGGAGTTTCACAAGCTTCAAAATCTTTTAGCTGAGTTTTCGACCTGTTGTAAGGGTGATAAATGACTGGTCTTTAATCCCAGAGGAGCAATTCCTACAACTCAAACAAGAAAAAGTACTCCTTCTGCGTGTACAAGAGCTTCCTTGAGGTGTTACACCACCTTGGCAATTCACTAACATACCTTTATATTACGTGGAACGTTTGTAGGCAAAAAAGGAATAACAGCTTCATGACCTCATCCTGTTGTGCCACGGCTTTAAAATAGCTTTTTTGATCTAAACACTTTGAACGGAAATGGTTCAGACTGGGGAGGAACACCTGGAAAGGAGGAAGAGGAGAAAAAGAAGTGAGGGTGAGAATAAGAGCAGCGCAGAGAGGAGACACGGGGAACGGAGATAGGTGAAAGGCAGCAAACAGTAGGAGGTTGGGAAAGAGTCATTGGGATTCAGGGAGGGAGGACGAGAAAGAGAGGCAGGAGTGAAGAAAGGAGAGAAGTAAGGTACATCAATAAGGGAGGAGGTTAAGAGAGAAGCAACAGGTGGATGAGAGAAGAAGAGATGCGGAACAGAAGGCAAACACATATCTTTGATGGAAGTGCAAAGCAAGTGGAACACAAGAGTTTGGAAGAAGGAGACAGGAGGAGGTGAATAGGGCCTGACCGCTGGGTGGGAGAAGGGGGGCAAAGAGGAAAATGAAGAAGCAGCAGTGTGGAGGGATGGACAAAAGACAGGACAAGGACCACAACTCTGAAGAGACAGAACACAAACCAATAGACTGGCACATGTGGAGATTGTGACAAACGTCAACCACCTACACCTAGATATTCTACTACACCATGCCCAGGCCAGTTGAGGTATGACACTGGCAGGTCCAGGAATGGAACTTAAACCAGCAATTCAGGGCCTCTCGAACCCTGACTTGTGGAAACGTACTGCCAGGGAAAGTAACAACCAGATCAGAAGATGGCCCAGTGACTACTCAGTGCACAGAAAATGATCATGGCGGTGTCAACATTGCAATGGCGGCGTCACATACTTCCAGTTAGCAAGGATGGTTAGGCCAGCTTTTACATTGCCTCCAGGAAACTTTGGAAAAACGAAAATGCTGTAGTAGTTGCTGTGTGCAAGTATTTTGCTTTTTTATTTTAACATGGTGGCCCATCGTTGAGACACACTTTTCGGCACATGCTTGTGCCTTTTTCAATCAGGGCTATTGACAAATATGTTTAACCAATAGTAATTCCAACAAATCAAGTGTAACAAAACCACACATTATGTTTGATCCATTCATGAATTGTACCACAAAATAATATACATATATATATATATATATTCAGTGAAAAAACTTTGTTAAAGGGACGTTATGGTTCAAAGTAAAACCGAAAAAACCCTGAAATTCGGCAGTTATGGTAACATAAGCAACCATAACTCGCGCCACCGTGCACTGCTAACACTAACACCCAGGACATCAAAGATGACATCACAAATGTCATTGATGACATCACTGATGACATCACATGGCTGGCTCTCCCTTTTTATCCTTTACCGACATATCGAAGCCACATAGTTTTCTTCAGTAACAGTCAGGAAGTAAAAATTGAAAAGGTACTATAGTTGTAGACTTAGGGTCAAGTCCCATCATATGAAACATATACATAGCGGAAGACACAGGCTTGAAAGAGAGCAATCCTTTCTGTGCATGAAGATAATCATTAGGGTTATCAGCACTTTCTCATAGTTTTATTTTTATTACTCTACCTTCCCTGTATATGCTCATATTTGTATACATTATACTCACTCTCCTTTCCTTTGGGTGCAGTCACATCATGTGATACACATACATATGGTAAGTAGCAGCTTTGAAACAGAGCAATAGTTTCTCTGCATAAAGACAATCAGTTAGGTTATGAACTCTTTCTGCTACTATTTCTGCTTTTTTGTTTACTTCACTGTCCCTGTATATACTCATATTTGTATGTGTTGTTGTCTCTTTGTGTTTTGTCTGTAATAATTATGTATTAAGTGGGTTTTATTATCTACTTATTACATGTTTCACAGTTCGCAAAACTCTAATAAGAAAGCAGTTATCATTTCAGTATTCAACATGGCAAGATTGTGAATATGGCAAATTCATCATGTATGCTGCACACACTGCCTATGTTTCTGCATGAGTAGCTTAGTATACTGGATAGAACTTCATAAGAGAATGCTATTTATATCAATGCATTGCTTAATGCACTAATTAGCTTATGATATTTATCCCAATGATCCTTGACAGTTTTTGGTCAGCATTATAAGAATCCCTTGTACAGAGTTTTTATGAAAAGTAAATGCACATGTGATGTCATCAGTGATGTCATCAATGACATTTGTGATGTCATCTTTGATGTCCTGGGTGTTAGTGCTAGCAGTGCACGGTGGCGCGAGTTATGGTTGCTTATGTTACCATAACTGCCGAATTTCAGGGGTTTTTCGGTTTTACTTTGAACCATAACGTCCCTTTAACAAAGTTTTTTCACTGAATTTCATAAGTTTTTAGTAGCACAACTTAACCATAACGTCCCTTTAACAAAGTTTTTTTTACTGAATTTCATAGGTTTTTAGTAGCGCAACTTAACCATAACATCCCTTTAACAATGTTTTTTCACTGAATTTCATAGGTTTTTAGTAGCACAACTTAACCATAATATCCCTGACTTCATATACATGTAACATAGAACATACTAACCCCCTCGTAGTCATTTTCATGTCCGCGGACTCGCGCCATGTCCGCGGACTAGCGCCATGTCCGCGGACACATCGAAAATCTGAGCGTGGTGATTGTAAATTTAAATAGTGTGCCCCATTTCCCCTTTGAAGTTGGCTCTGAAAAGAACCGTTTTTTTTTTTTTTTTACAGATGCTTGACAGAGACCTGTTATTTTGTATTTTTATTCTTGTTTTTTTTCTTACTTTACTCCTAAAATCTTTACATAACCTTCTCCAAAGCAACCCTTACATTCCAAAATAGAAACGCATTTCCCGTAAAAGATAAAGACATGCCATCTTCTTTAAAATTAACAGCATTACTGGCATCAATATTCTCATTGTTACAGAAGAACATACCAGCTCTAAGCATGAAGGCACACATGCCTCGGTTGATGACACACCTAGCAATGTTTTGCTGAGGACAAAAAACGGAACTATTGTCCCATATTGCCCTAGGTAGTAATCCAGAAAAAATTACTTTCGCTTTTGGAAGGATCTTCATTATGGCTTCAACCAAGCGTTCCAAATCAGCCAACAAAGTAGGGGCACTGACGTTGCCCAAATGGAAAGCACCATAGTGCAAAACTACACATGCGGACTGTTCATCGTGGCCATATCCTCACAAACTTGTACAATTCCCTGTACATTGCAATCAGGCACAGTGCTCCACACCACCTCCACTCCTTTCACATCAAAGTTCTTTGTAACATGCCTGCATTCAGCGTACTGCTGTAAACCATGCACAAACATATCTCCGAGCACCAACACCCTGACTTTCTCCACTTCTGCCATCTTTACCACACACAGTCTCTTTCAACACAAATCCACAACCTCGACATCTGATTGGCTGATCCGTACAGTCTTCTTTCCATGTTGGATTTCCTGGAAAAACCCGGATGTAGCACGCCCTGTCCACAAACTGCCGCGGTGTCCGCGGACGGCGTCCACTTTACTCTCTGTGCCATTCCCTCATTGCATACAGCTAAGCAATCACACAATACGAATAACGTCCTCAGAACACCCCCATTTTGTGAATATTCGAACATTTCAGGACAATTATCATTTCATTATTCAACATATTAACATTACAAATATTATACTTTCATCTTGTACTCTGCACACAATGCTATGTTTCTCCATTAGTAGCTCAGTATACTAGATAGAATCCCATAATACAATGCTATTTATATCAATGCATCATTCAAAGCACTAATAACGGTATGATATTTATTGCAATATCCTTGACACTTTTTTCGCAACATTATAATAAAAATCCCTAGTACACAAATTCCATGAAAAGTACATACACATGTGATGTCATCAGTGATTTCATCAATGACATTTGCGATGTCATCTTTGATGTCCTGGGTGTTAGTCTTAGCAGTGCACTGTGGTGGCGCGAGTTATTTTCCATAGCTTACCATAACTTGCGATTTTCAGGGGTCTTTCGGCTGTACTTAGAACCATAACGTCCCTTAAACAAGCTTCTTTTAATATCACGCAAACAATATACAAACATGGCGTGCAAAAACCAACTTCTCACAGATGGCTTTAAACAGAATGTTGGAAAGTAAGAAATTATGCTCGTTCACAGTGAAGGTCAGCTGCTTCCATTTTTTTCTCGGGCCCCAGAGAGGCTCACGAAGCGGACTATAAGGTTGTATGGTGTTTTGACCTTGACAGACAAAGATTGTGATGAAAGACTTCTCTTGAAGTAGGGTTGCTAAAACGTAAGAGAAGATAAGTATAAAATTTCTGAAAAGAAACCACTTTTATATATTATATCACTATGCGAAAGATCGTTGGCATACGCGGAGTCGTACTTTGGGACCGCATCACTCGTAGACCATGGAAATTGCAATTGTACTGTAAGTAACCCTTTAGATTATTTTATACCAAATATAATTACAATAGCGTAGCATTGAAGACCGCTCAAGTTGAACTTGTTCGTTGAAAGTGGCATAATGTTTTCTACCGCGCACTATCACCGCCGAATTGATCCCCTGTCGTTTAGAGGGCTCTGAAAAAGGCAGACGACACAGGGTGGGTTAATATAAATAATTTAACCGATCATTTGGCGGTCAAGCGCTCTACTCGCTGTGCCACTTCACTGTAGCCTGTCAAGTGGCACAGCGAGTACAACGCTCGCTTTGACATCCGTGCACAGCTTGCTAACGCAAGTTCGAATCCCGGCAAGGCCAAACTCAGCCTTTCATCCTTCCGTGGTCGATAAATGAGCACCACACACCGTGGTTAATAATAAGCACCGCTTAGATACCTCACGGTTCTTAGCACTATATGAATGGGAAAATATTATTATTTTATTACTAACATACTTCGATAGCAAATAGTTTCACGCCCTAATAAATAAAATGATGATTTTTAATGAAGATCGGCTGGTGAGACTAATTTATGTTTTTTAAAACAAGTATGTGGCCCCATTTTGCCTATGTCACGATTTACAGACTCCAGCGGATGGGGTCTTCAACTGCCAGGTGCAGGTCCAAATATGCAACTTCATGGCCCTCACCATTTTATGGGACAATCGCCAAAGACCAATATGCCCTTACGCAGTACTAGCGGCTACAAACAACATACCAACCAATAGGGTGGTCTAATGGCTCGTTGTTGGAGCAACCTTCCGATTATCAGAGCGACCATTTACTGCTTTTATCATAAACCAACAGCCTATCTACCGCAAAGGAACAACGCGTGGCTCCAAATAAACTTTTGCTGATCGACAGCAGAGACAATAGCAAATCGCTAAATATTCACTTAACATTTCATGTGAAATAAATGTACTTTACCAAATGTACAATCCTGCTGTTTACTTTTAAACCACAGTTTCATATTCCGAATTGTGGCGCACTGATTTGTAAGCTGATCTAACACCCTCTGTACCGCAAAGGAACATCGTGTGCCTCAACATGAACTTTTGCGGATCAACAACAAAGACAAATGCAAATTGCTGAATATTCTCTAAACATTTGATGTCAAATAAATGTACTTTACAAAATTTACAATCTTGCTGTTCGCTTTTAAATCACTGTTTCATATTCCGAATTGTGGCGCGCTGTGTTGTGACATAATATGTGTTGTCTTCCGGGTAGTGTGTAAAGTCACTTAGGACTGGAGAGGACTGGGCGCGTTTGATGACGCACCCTGTAACGTCACGGAGAGAGGCGGGGAATATGAATGCTTTGATAATATCAGGCTTAGGGACGGGAGATATGATTTAGTGTCGCAAAAGCAAGTCAGCCAGGTCAATAGCGCCAGTCATAGGATTATCACATAATGTCGGCACACACCAGCCGGATTTATCGTTTCTTTAGTGGACAAAAAGTCGGTTGACGCCCATAGGAAATTGTACTATTAGCGGACAAAAGGAGTGGTCTTAAAACACTTTCACCCTGACAACGAACAATACAAACAACGTTCTCAGAACACCCCCATTTTGTGTAATTGCAGCCATTTCGCGACACCGCGAGTGTTCTTAGAACACATTCAACTAGACAGATTACAATACGGACAGCGTCCTGAGGACAGCCCCAGTTTGTGTATTTACGAACAATTAAGTACACCGCGAGTGTTCATAGCTCATTTTTACCTTCCTTGCAAACAAAAATGACACATACTCCGTCCTCTAAACACCCCACCATTTAGTTTATTTACAAAATGTCAGAACAGCAGTGTTCTCTGCGGACAAATCGAACGCAACAAAAACGTCTAGCACAAAAAAAAAAAACATTGGACCTATCTCATACTCCCCCACCCTCCCCAAACACTCTTACACACCAACACAGGGCACTAAATACAATTTTTTATTCACGTTTCACCGCGCTGTACGCAGTCGACGACGAATACAAGATGGCGGGCGCCACAGAAAATCTGACGCGCTCCACGCCCTTCGCCATCCAATCAGCGAACACGTCACATATCCGCAGACATGACGCAAGGCCATGGGCCAATCGGGGTGCTGTCCGCAGAGCGAACAGGGAAGTCCGTCCGCGAAGCGAACAGATATCACTAATTTTTTTGCCTTACATTTTGGTCATTTTTAAAAAAAACTACTGGACGGATTTACACCAAATTTGCAAAAGCACGCTTTCGGGACCAGGCCGCCGCTACTGCCGTAAATTTGGTGTAAATCCGTCCAGCGGTTCGGGCTGTAGACGTGCGCAAATTTTTTTCCCATTCAGTCTATGGGGAAAAAAAAGTTTTGGGACCCCCCCTATAACTTTTCCCCCCCTGGACGAATCCTCACCAAACTTTGCAAAAGAATTCGGAGTGGGCCATATACTTTTTTCGCAAAGTTTGGTGAGGATTCGTCCAGGGGGAGCGAAGTTATAAGCCGCCCAAAAAGTGCTCTTCCTATGGAAACACCAATTTAACCATAACTACATGGCCGCTACTGCGGCCATGTAATATATATATATATATATATATATATATATATATATATATATATATATATATATATATATATATATATATATGTGCAATTATACAGTCCAAAATGTCAAATAATTATTTGCCACAGAGATTTGGGAGGGGGGAGTCGGGTGGATGGTGAGGTAAAGAGATAATACAAATGTAAAGGGAGAGAAAGAAATAAAAAGAAAGAAACCATAAAGGTCACCATTAGTTCTGGTATGATTGGTATAAAAAGCCCTTATTAGAGGGCCATGTTTTATCACATCATTTGTACAAGTGAGTTCCTTACCGATATTGACTTTCAGATTTTGTTTACGATCGTGCAGATCTTTGATCAAAACTTGTATGATGGTTGCGGGTTAAATCCCTCCTATTAGGCAATATAGTACAAATCAAACATGGTCTGTGTACAGCGTTAATATTCCTTTAACATTATAATACTATGGATTAGTTTTGATTGGTCATTTGTCTCAGTAAGAAACATGTTGTATCCCTCTGTGCATTATTTTGTATGACTAGTTTTTATATCACAGTTCTAATACGAAATAGTAGACTGAGTAATGTCCAATGTAAGTCTTGTATATCTTATCCGTGCATTGGTTTAATCATGCGCTCTGCAAGCGAGTGGAAAATCATCTCATTTGTAACCCCGCATTCGCCGCGTTATGGCATACGAATGGTATAATCCGATCTTTTATCTATACGAGCGATCCCCATTATATTAGTTTGCAAGCCTATTACTAAATATGTGGAAACCTCACGTCTCTATATCTGGCTGTTAGGGCTTACCTGAAAACTCTCCGGACAGTCCTCTCGCGTCGGCAAAAGCGCGTTTAGACTCAGTGTTCTTTTTTGTCTCCCAAAGGGCTAGCGTTGCCGTGGCGACATTAGTCCTTTCTCGGTTTAGATTACCTGACATTTCTGTGCGCCATGTTTTGGGTTCAGAATGCCGTGTCTAGTGTTCAAATACTCTGGTTTTTCCAAACCTTTGGTACTCAAGTTCTATGTCAAGACCGGAGGCTCGGATTATGCTTTCTCTTCATCTTTACTGTCAGCAGCAAAGAAAAAAACAATATGCAATAACCATACAAAACCATAAAAAACTACAATAACCATGAAGTTTTTGGATTTTGTAGTCCATCCCCATTGGTCTTCAAACTGACCATGTGTTCCAAGTAACCAATCAAAAAACAGTCCTCAAATAAAAGCTCTTGTCCTCTTTCTATTCTTCCTCTTTCTTTGCTGCTCGGCAGCGAGTTAAGTACTTTTCTCTTTTATTCAGTGAAGTGTTGTGTGTGTGAATTGATGAGTTTTAGGAAGTTCGTTTGACAAGCGAGTGTATCTATTCAGGCAGAGCATATCCGCTACGGGGAGTCGGCTCTAGGGAGTTGCGGCCGCGACGGGGCTGGTGCACCGGCGGCCGCAGCTCCTCCGATCCGTAACAGAGGGCACTGCATAACGGAAGGGAGAACGCGATGGGACCGCGTAGTTCTGGCGCTCTCTCCTTCGTTTTCATTCTATATTCGAGTTGTTTTGAGGTGTCTACATGAATGCTGTTACTCCAGTAAAGATTATATATATTTGCCCATTCGATCCTAAAGAGCACGCATCATACCAATGTAGCGTCCTGTTCGAGAGGTCAACAACGCCCCTGCAGGCTGTCAGCTGATACCGCACCTTTTTACGGGCACAGTCCCAGGTAAAACCTGTGATTTAATATTTGTCATTATATCGATGACATAAGCAGAACCAGGTGGAAATACTTTACTATTTGGTTTTTTCTCTGTACTGAGAGAGTTTGGAGACCCCCGGTATATATATTTATATATATATATATATATAAATATTCATAACATTCAATTCCTCATAACTCCCCAGGGACTGAGAATCATGAGTTCCTCCAGTGATGAGGGGAAGGCTAGTGTTAGCCAGAAGAGGAGCCAGCAAGCCATGACTGATGTCTTACACAAAGCCCTGGGGGCTTCACTGGGACATGATCCTCACCAAAGAGTGCTGATGGAGGATTGGCTCTGTTTTTCTCAGGGCCTGGAGGAGGTCAAGGGTCTTGAGGCTCGTTTGAAATCAAAAGGGGGCAGTAAATCAGCACGCAGGGCGGAGGAAGCCCACACCCTCCTGGGCACGCCACCAGGGAAGAAAGGTGGAAAAAGGAAAAGGAAAGGCAAGGCGGTGCCTAGCAGGGGACGAGAATCATCTCATACCTCAGATGAGAGTGAGAATGAGTGGGAGGAGGAGTACCCAGAAGAGGAGGAAGTCCTATCTATATCCTCTTCAGATGAGGAAAGCCATGAGGCGTTAAAGAAAAGAAAGAAGGAGGAGGCAGAGGAGGACGGTGCAGATGAGGAGGATTTCGATCCAGAAGCACTGATCCATCCCAGATCATCAGAATGGGAACCACCCAAAAGAATTGCGGCATATTTAAAGAAACGCCTGAGGGTGCCGCTAGCCAAAGAGGCTAGAAGCAAGATGAGGGTGGAATGCCCCAGACCACTCCTCCCGGAAGGTGCGGCCGATACACCTGTAATAGATGATAAAATGATAACCTTTATGAGTAAATTCACAAAAGATGTGAGGAAAGGCCTTGATAGATCCTGGCGATCATGCCAGGATAAGATGCTTGATATGACGGGACCCCTCACAAAGATTCTCCAGATGTGTGAAGAGGCAAAAGTGAAAGGGGAGCCGATAGATCCGGCTTTTCTTATAGGATGGGCCCAAAGGGCGATATGCATGTTGGGCAATGCTAATCATGCCATAACCACCGAAAGGAGGAGATCCTTGTTGGTTAAAATCGACCCAAATTTTTGGACGGGCCAGCAGAGGTAGGGGTCGCTCAGCTGGCCGGTTCCAAAACAACCGATCCTTCCAAGACAGAACGAATTGGCGCGAACAAGAACAGCGCAGACATACACCTTTTTTCCCATCGAGGAGTAGGGGAAGAGGCAGGATCTGGCGAGGGGAGCGTCAGCAGAATAACACAGGTGAGATTACCATACCTACTTCCTATGACCCCAGAGGTAGGGGGGAGGACTGCGTAATTTTTGGAAAATTGGTTGAACATTTCAGGGGATCCCTGGGTACTTCAGACGGCGCAAGGTTTTTATATAGATTTTATAGAAACTCCATATCAGAAGGAACCGCCAAAATGTTTAGAAATGAGCAGAGAAGACAAGGTCTTACTGGAAAGAGAATTAGAGGGTTTGGAAAACAAAAGAGCTATTCGACCCGCTGCAGGTCAGGTCGGAGGTTACATAAGCAATATGTTCATAGTAAAAGGAAGACACAAGACGAGACCAATCATAAATCTGAGAGGCCTAAACAGTTATGTAGTGTACAGACATTTCAAAATGGAAGGGATACTGTTGAGGGATACCCTCATTCAGCGAGATTGGTTAGCCAGAATAGATTTGAAAGATGCATACCTGACTATTCCCATAGCAGAGGAGCACTGCAGATTTCTGAGGTTCAGATGGGAGAGAACGATTTGGGAGTTTCGATGTCTGCCTTTCGGCCTTGCATCGGCACCTTAGTGTTTCACCAAAATGATGAAACCCGTAGTATCTCATCTCAGAGCTCAAGGGATAAGACTGATAATTTATATAGACGACATATGTCTGATGTGTCAGGAGAAGGAAATGTTGATAGAGCAGATTCAGATAACATAGAGGTGTTGGAGAGTTTGGGATTCCTGATAAATTGGGAGAAATCCAGTATAGTATCTGTTCAGTCAATAGAATTTCTGGGTTTCATAGTGGACTCGATTCAGGGAACTCTCAGTTTACCCATTCACAGGGTGAACGATATCAAGAAACAGTTGAGACATACTCTAGCGAAGGGAGAGATGTCGTTGAGGGACATCGCAAGATTGGTGGGCCGTCTAGCGGCATCAATTCAAGCGATTTTTCCAGGACCTCTACATTACAGGGCACTCTAGAGGTTGAAGATATCTCACCTCAGGAGGGGCGTTTCTTACGAATCAAAAGTGAATATTTCACAGGAGGTGAGAGAGGAGTTAGAATGGTGGCTCATTCATATGGATGCATGGAACGGGAGAGCCATATTTGGTTCATCCCCGGACATTATTATCGAATCCGACGCCAGCAGATGGGGCTGTGGAGCCCGATGCGGGAACCTGTCCACAGGAGGCAGGTGGTCGGACCAGGAGACCAGACTCCACATAAACTGCCTGGAGTTGTTGGCAGGTTCTTTTGCAGTGAGATGCTGGACCCAAGAGAAAGCACATTGTTGCGTTCTGTTAAAGATGGACAATGTCTCCGCAGTCAGGTACATCAATAGACTGGGGGGACGAGGTCCAGGTTATTGGCGGATCTGGTGAAGGAATTTTGGGAACTCTGTCTAGAGAGAAGAGTTTCGGTTACGGCGGAATATCTGCCGGGTCAGATGAACGAAGTGGCCGATTGGAAATCGAGATACCTCAGAGACGCCAGCGATTGGAAGCTGGACGAGGTAGTGTTCCAGGAAATTATGACACAATGGGGTCCTTGCCAGGTCGATCTGTTTGCATCGAGGTTAAACAGCTTCCTTGGTTCTTCAGCTGGAGACCGGACCCGGAAGCAGAGGCGACAGATGCCTTCCTTCAATCCTGGGAACACTAGAAAAATTACGCGTTTCCTCCTTTTTCAATGATAGCGAGGACGCTAGCGCAGGTGAGACGTCAAAAAGCATCCATAATTCTAATTACGCCAGACTGGAAGGGGCAGGCGTGGTTTCCCAGTCTACTGGAACTGCATATCACAACCCAGTAGTTCTACCCGACACAGAATTTATCATTTGAGATCCCAGAGATGGCAGTGAGGTCAGGAGGACTCAGGCTAGTGGCATGGGCGATTTCAGGAGACATTGGGCTAGGCCAGGATTATCGAATGAGGCTGAAAACATCATTAATTAATCATGGGCCCCGGGGACTCACAAGGCTTATAGATCAGCTTGGGCTAAATGGGATAGCTGGTGTTTGGAAAGGAATATTCATCCCGATAGAGCAGATGTAGTTCATGTGGCCAATTGTTTAGCTCAGATGGTGTCACAGGGCAAGGTTTACAGGACTATCAACACAGCCAGGTCTGCGATATCGGCGGGGTACCCTAGAGCAGAGGGTATAGCGATTGGCAAACATCCTTTGATCTGTAGATTGTTAAGGGGAGTAAGGATGTTAAGACCACCCAGTGTTAAATATAATCCGTTGTGGGATGTAGATAAAGTTTTGAAATTGTTTTTATCTTGGCCGGATAATCAGGAATTGTCACGGAAAGCGATTTCAGGCAAGTTATCTATGCTGTTATGTCTTTTAGCATTCAAGAGATCATCTGATGTTAGAGCGTTGGAGGTTGATAGGAAGAGTATATCTCCGAACGGGGTGACTTCCCTTATAGTAAAAAGGACCAAAATAGGTTTGAGATCTATTTCCTATGAGTCTTTCCCGACTCAACCAAAGTTGTGTCCAGTCAGATGCATAGAGGCTTATGAAGAGATGACGAGGGAGGTTAGACCCCCGGGAGTGTCACAATTGTTGATAGCGATTTGTAGACCTTATAAAGCAGTTACACCGGCCACCATTGCTAGATGGCTTAGATGGGTGATGGTTCAAGCGGGCATAGATGTTGAGAGGTATGGCGCCCATTCTATTAAAGCGTATAATATAGGAGCCAGAGTAGAGGATATTATGAGAGCTGCAGATTGGTCGAATGAATCGACGTTTAAAACTTTCTATTTTAAACCCATGGAAAGTGCGACATCGTTGGTGGTAGGTAAGCTTTGAACAAGCATAATCCAAGCCTCCGGTCTTGACATAGAATTCAGATTTTCAACACATTTGTTACTGAAAGTCATAATTCTATTAAAGACACAGAGGCGAAGGATTATCCCACCCTATCAATCGTATGAATGTTTAGTTGATATTATCATTTTTTTTCTGTTATGCTTACTGCTTATGAGGAAATATTTGTACTAGTTTTATTGAAGATATGGTTTTTTGGTGATTATGTATACGATTGTCCCACCCTTGTTTCGGTCTATAGTCACCTTTTTAAATTGATGTTTTCTGTAGGAGGGGCGACAGATAACAAGCAAGCCGGGATCTGAGTCAGGAAGTAGATGGAGTTTCGAAGAAGTACTGAACACATCCTCGCAGGATCAAAGAAAGAGGAAGAATAGAAAGAGGACAAGAGCTTTTATTTGAGGACTGTTTTTGATTAGTTACTTGGAACACATGGTCAGTTTGATGGTTTTGTATGGTTATTGCATATTGTTTTTTTCTTTGCTGCTGACAGTAAAGATGAAGAGAAAGCATAATCCTTCGCCTCCGTGTCTTTAATAGAATTATGACTTTCAGTAACGAATGTGTTGAAAATCTGAATTCTAATGACATATACATTGTATTTCTAATAAATGTAATTTAAATTGTCAGTAGGGGATATTTATACATGTTTATTTACTTGCATTTTGTGCGTTGTCTTTTAATTATTCAATCACGTTTTTGGAGCATAGTGATAACGTATTATTCTAATTTAAACAAGCACTACAGCGCAGCAATAGGTATGACTGTCCATATGTTGTAGCTGCTGTAATGGCCATTTGAATGTGTCTCAATGGTCTTTGCATCTAGCAATGGTATGTTTAGTACCATGTTTCATTTGTATTTGGTCTTTAGGTCTTGACTGTTAGGCAAACACTGTTACATCCCTAGGTTTTACGATTATTGTATTGTATAAAGCTTATGGAGAATTTGCATGACACATACTTGCAAATACGCTTTTCTAGTCTCCATTTTTAGTGTTCCTATTTGGTATATTGTAGTTTCTGAATCTACGTGTAATAAGCATTGATTTGTGCCATTTGCTAATGTCATATACTTCAAACATTGGTTTATCCTACAGTACAATAGCACATACTTCTTCATGTCGGGGAGGTGAGAAAGAAAAGCTCCTGAGACAAGAAGAAGCACAGATAATTTGCAGATTCAGATCTGTAGAAGTGGGACTCAACACGGACAATGAGATGGCAGTATTTCTGTAATAACCATCAATCAAAGGACTCAGGATCCTGAAGATTTTCGAAAGACATCTCTGTACAATACTCAGAGCAAATAGACCAGTCTGTATAACTAAATTCCCTCCTTGACACTTTTTTGGCATTGACAACAATGAAGCAAAAATTCAAAGCTGTTGACCTTCATTCATAAGGAAGATACATTCTTAGTTTAGTTTGCAAAGGTAGCGGGCGCCCCTCTCTCGACAGAACAAGACCTGATAACCTGTTCAGTGGTTATTAACCACTTGAGAGTTCGCAGCCACTGCTTTTACTCACTGTGCCTTTCACAGATGGGAAATATCCATTTGCATATCAGTCTTTGTCCTGCCCAGGGGCAGTCCAGCACCGAAATGCAATGGCAATTCCAACCTGAACGAGAGTACCACCAGCAACCCCATACACGTGTTTCACCCTTGTTGGGGATCATCAGTGAGGTGAAGCTGATGCCTCTCTAAGCACAGTGAAAGGGAGACCACGTCTGGTTGCCCCCAGGAGACCTAGGGTTACCAATCCCAGGTTCCTTGAAATTTAGTTTGCAAAGGTAGCGGGCGCCCCTCTCTCGACAGAACAAGGCCTGATAACCTGTTCAGTGGTTATTAACCAGCAACCCCATACACGTGTTTCACCCTTGTTGATGATCCCCAACAAGGGTGAAACATGTGTATGGGGTTGCTGGTGGTACTCTCGTTCAGGTTGGAATTGCCATTGCATTTCGGTGCTGGACTGCCCCTGGGCAGGACAAAGACTGATATGCAAATGGATATTTCCCATCTGTGAAAGGCACAGTGAGTAAAAGCAGTGGCTGCGAACTCTCAAGTGGTTAATAACCACTGAACAGGTTATCAGGCCTTGTTCTGTCGAGAGAGGGGCGCCCGCTACCGTTGCAAACTAAATTTCAAGGAACCTGGGATTGGTAACCCGAGGTCTCCTGGGGGCAACCAGAGGTGGTCTCCCTCTCACTGTGCTTAGAGAGGCATCAGCTTCACCTCACTGATGATCCCCAACAAGGGTGAAACACGTGTATGGGGTTGCTGGTGGTACTCTCGTTCAGGTTGGAATTGCCATTGCATTTCGGTGCTGGACTGCCCCAGGGCAGGACAAAGACTGATATGCAAATGGGTATTTCCCATCTGTGAAAGGCACAGTGAGTAAAAGCAGTGGCTGCGAACTCTCAAGTGGTTAATAACCACTGAACAGGTTATCAGGCCTTGTTCTGTCGAGAGAGGGGCGCCCGCTACCTTTGCAAACTACATTCTTAGTTTGCAACATCTTGTCTCACCGCATCCATGAGAACTGGAATTGTGAAGCACGGGCACAGGAGGAAAAATGTGGGGGCTGTCATTGCTCTCTGTTCGTGGCACTGCTGAGGGGAAGGGGAAACTTTGCAATGACAGAATGCGCCCTACTCCAAAATTGGAGTTGAGGGTACACATAATGGAGTCAAAGTGTGCTAGCAATAGCCCCACCTCTGCTTATGTCACGGCCACCTTCCCCATGCAGTAGATTGGCAAAGGATGCGCCCACCAAGAGTGCAAGATCAGGATGCCACTTTCACAGATAATGTATGTTGGCCGGGGCTCAGCCGACCCACCCCTTCCTTACATTAGAAACGACCCCTAACACATGCCCCCATGAATATATTGGTCAGAGTGCTTCTATTTCTCACCAACAATGCACTTTGATGCACTGTTTTGTTTACAGTCAGTACTTCTTGTGTACCGAGTATCTTATGAAGCCTAGGTCTCATCCCTTTTGTGGGATGAGCAGTTATTCAGCTATTTGGGCAACTGTATGGTAAGGCAACTGCCGAACCCCAAAGTTTCTTTCACACTGTTATCCATCTGGCCCTCCCACGATCAGTGAAGGTCCCACAGTAGCTCGACGAAACTGTGAACTGTGAAAGCACAGCGTTATATTGTATGGCAATCGTAAAAATGGCACTAGTTGAAACATAGTTTAACTAAGAGGATACATTTTAAAAGACAAATTGGATGCTTTATTTGGACACTTCATAAAAACAGTGTTGATCAAAAATACAGATGGTAATCATTTGTACCTGGATTTGAACTGTTCCACGAGCTCTGGTTTAGGTGGACAGGGCACGTTGGCAATATTTTGTGGCAATGTGTACTAGAACAAAATCGCACGCAATTCCATGATTATGCATATCCAAAACATTAATAATAAGATCTTTCACAAAATCAAATTCCATTGCCTCTTATACTGGCTTGACCACCCATTTTTTGCTTCTTTTCGTAAAGGCCATAGTGTAGCAAAGCATCCCAAGGTTTCCCGCAGTCCTCGATTGTTCACAGCCTACATTCTAGTTATGCGCTTATACCACTAGTAATGTCCTATATTTCATCCCTTGAATGCTGAAATGCAATCTCTTTGGCCTGTACTTTAGGCACATATTGTGGAACACCTCCAAATCTCCTGTGTGACAGAATTCTGTGAGTCCCTTCAGATCAAACACAATCTTCTCAAGGGCTTTGTGCGGAGGTGAAGATGGAATCAACCACTTCTTCTTCCGTTACTGCTCCAGGGACAAAGGGCCATGTTCACATTGGTGGAAATGTTGGTTTTCTGTCCAAGAGTGATCGTCGGAACAGTGGTGCATTAGTGACCGCCATTTTTCTAGTAGAATTTCCACAGACCCATCTAAAGTTGTGGAGCTCCACCAAAGATGGTTGTTGAAAGACTGGGACCACTGTGAAATACTTTCAGAACCTTTTTCCCCCTGCAGCTGAGATTTCTTTATTGATGGATTTGGCAATGTGCCATACATCAAATTGATGGTGAATATTTGGAAACTGCTCTCTCATTGTCTTGGCTTTTGAAACGTGTCTATCCGTGGCTATGAGGTCGATTTGCATTCCCCTCAAATGTAGATCTTCCAGTGATTTTATAAAACCAAGTTTCTCCATGGCCACTGAGGATTTACATTCGGACACCTGCACGACCACCGAACTCACAATCTTTTTACTTTCCATGTCCTGAAAGTGGTATGTGCAGTACTTCGCTGAAAATCCGGGGCTGTCACACTGTCCATCGCCAGCTAGCCTGAACCGTTTTTTGGAGAATGTACTTTGAATACACAATTGTTAAATTTTCCAAGCTTCACTAATGGCAGGGAACAGATATTGACGTTGATATTTGTAGTACTGCTTGTTAGAAATGAAATGGAGTCCCACAAATTGACAGAAACTGGACAATTTAATGAAACTGGAGCCACTGAAAAGTAAAGCTGCTGCACACAGTAGATTGCCAGCTGGCAGTTTCCCCAGCATTGGTTGAGCGGACCATGAACATTTTTCATGGAACATTTCACAGGTGGCATGTATTTTGAGGTTACTGCCTTGTGATACATGAGTCACATTCACCAATGGCTTCCCACATATTTCCCCTCTCACTGAATGCACACATTTCAGCATCTTTATAATCTCCATCAAGCTGCTGTCGAATACTATGTATTTGGCCTCCTTTATCAGACTGTCATCCTGCATTAATGTTATTTCTGACTGAACTGTGGGTGACATATCAGCCAAACTGGACATACTGTAGTCCAGATCTTTCTCTAGTTTCTTGGTCAATTGTATTGATGCTTCAGCCACTGTCATTTCAGCATCTGTTACTTGAACGTGAATCAGGGAAATCATCAATGTCGATTGATTTTTGGGTGGCCCTTTTTTGGCGGGTGTCGATTGTGTCAAGTGGTCTGCGACTAATTCAAAAGCATCTTCAATACATTCAGTTTCATCTTCATCTGGTGGAGCAGTCTCATTGTAGCAATGGTCCAAAAACACTTTGCTGGCTTCGCCGGTCAGATTAAATTCATTTCTGGCCATTGGGCAAATGCATCTCGAGTCTGAACACGCTGCGCCTCAATTAATAGTTGCTCCATGGTGTAATCAGTTTGGCAAGCAGCATCTCTCATTTGTGTCGCTGTCTGTGTCTGCATAGTCCGTACACCAACTGGAACTAGAAGACAGGTTGGAAAAAGATGTTCAATGTAAATCCAACATACAGTATTGGACAATTTACATTAAAAAAGCATATTATGAAGGCCCCAGCACAAAACACTGTTTAAAAATTGAAATTGTTTATAAATCACCTTATCTTTCTTGCTTTTCGTTGAAACCTTCTTTACTGCACTGTCTGCAACAGCAAGCTGGTCCACCGACTCGGATCCACGTGCCTCCTCTTCTATATCCGGATCTTGTATACATCCCTAGAAAAGAGTATCCATTTAAAATAATTCATTTGCATTAGAAATCAAACTATTCCTTCGCACACATGGCTTATACAGATAAACTCGTACATCGTGTATGCCATTTAGTCAAAATATACATTTGGAAATTCACCTGATTGATGGCTAGTTTACTCGATCAAAGTTGACTGTGCGAAGCACACTCTTCGAAATGTTGCACTCAAGCAATTTGCAAAAACTGCTTGTTTCTAATATAGTCACTGTCTAATAGTATCAGATCTAGGACCGACTTTCTTTCATGCGAGGGAACTGTCAGTACACATACCTCTGGCTCTGGTTTCACTAAAAGGGATGATGTAATTGTAGTCGAAGCTTCAGCATCTACCTGTAACACAGTACTTATATCAGTATGGATGAAAAAATTTGAAATTTAACACACACAATGTGACAGAGACAATGGTACATATCAATAGCAAACCACTAATGAAACATTGTGTAAACCAATGACACGATACGTAAATATGATCAGATTATCTCATTCGAGGGAACTGTCAGTACGCATACATCTGGCTCTGGATCAACTACAAGGGATGATGTAATTGTAGTCGAAGCTTCAGAATCTCCCTGAAACACAGTACTTGTATTAGTATGGATGAAAAAATTGAAATTGAACACACACATTGTGACGCAGACATTGGTACATATCAATAGCAGACCACAAATGAAACATTGTGTAAACGAATGACACGATACGTAAATATGATCAGATTATCTCAAATTCCATGCATAAAACAATTCCGGAACTGAATAGTTAAGTAAGACTACTTGATATGCGCTCAAAGTGGTTGTTGACTCCAGGCAAGACATGGATACTGAATCTTGCTCCTTCAAATTCAGTGCATAGTCATGGAGTTGTAAAGGGAAAATATTAGTTGATTTACAAATGCTAATCTTAAAAATTGGCATGTAAGGAGACAGATTACGAAAACATTATGCTGATTTCAAAGGACACTATAGCATAGTTATCTGTGCCCATAAATCAATTGTCTATGAGGCTTCTAAAACCAAGGACAGATGTTTAGCAAAATGGTCTTTATTTAAAAAGCAATACAATCTTGTAAATATGAAAAGTGTTATAAGGGACATTTACACCTAAAACACCAATCCGTCCTTTTAGTTACCTGTTCACTACCCCAAGGGCTACAGCTAAATCCAGAACCGTGACTCACCTGAGGCAGCATGTGAACGAATAGAGTCAGAATTGCATTTGGGAGTCATTTTCGAGTCGTTCTGAGTTGATTCTTCTTTGTGTACATGGATGGGTCGTACATATTCGGGGTAAAGTGCAGGCTGCAGATGGTGAATCGATCACCCCTCTTGTCCTGCAAGACTTCTTTGACTCTACTTTCAAGCTCTGCCGGCGCATATCCGCAATATCTGACCCATTCTCTTATTCGATCTATAGTCTTTGGGAATACATGCATTGTATTGCCTTCAGATTTCTCATGGGTCTTAGAAAGGTAACGGAAAAATCGCACATGCAGTTAAGATCCAAGCTCATCTACTGCATCAAGGAACACGACTTCTGACTTCCTACCATACTCTGCACACAACACTTTGCCACTGTCTGTACTCATTGTATATAAATGTTCTTGATGTTTCCTGCCATAATATGTTTAAATTGTATGACACCAGACAGCATTGTATGCTAATGTTTTGTAATGTAACGTAATTTCATGTAACCTTGTAACCTAAGCTGAACAATCCTCTTTATGCTTTCTGCGCCCTAATACCCCCGGGTCTTGCGCGCATTATAAATAAAATAAACAAAATAACAAACAAACATGCAGGCATTGTTGCAAATTCTGCAAAAAAAGGTCAACATTATTTGAAAATTACTTTGCATTAAAACGTGAGAAAGAAGGAATTATACCATACATTCATCTAAGCAACGTATGTTTTGGTCACCACTGCAAAACCAGTGTAGCGTGGCCGGATGTATTATAGGATAACTTTCATAAACAATTCATTGATGTGACAAAAATCAGAACATGTTACTCGTCCCTTGAATGTACTATCGTGCATGAAAAGGAAACATGCTTATATTATAGACACAGTCCGCGAAGGATGCAATTCGATGACAAATGACACTGATGACCATTGTTAAATAGATAATATAACAAATGAAACTCAAGTCAATGGCAATGAGACAAATGAACATAACACTACTGGGTACGTTCGAAATATATCGAAATTTAGAGATCAAAGAGATATGATTAGGTGACATGCCCTTACCTTGACCAACAAACAGTTAGATTCAGCAAGAAGGGTAGTTAGTGGCAGGAGAACAGGGAGATGTTCACAGGTATCACGATGACGAGCTGACTCGCAGTGGTCACAGAGGTTCCCAGGTAGCACAACGACGTGCAGATTCTCAGTGGTCACCGAGTTTCTCAGGTAGCACGTTCACGAGTTGACTTGCAGTGCTCAAAGATGTTCTCATGATAAATATCAAGTGGTTTATAAAGAATTAGAAAAGAGGGTGTGTATGTGAATGAATGACATGTATATGTCGTGGTCTTATGTGGATTGCAGGGGCGCGGCCTGCTTCAGGGGATCCTGCCTGGAGACAGGGGGTCTGTGGAGGGCATGTGTACAAAGGCCCCTGGGCGTAAAATAACTTGGAAGTGTACAACTTTGGCACTTTGGCCGTTCGCGCCCCTGCCAGCCCCCTTTGGCAGCGCACATCCACTGGTGCCAACTGCCTTTGATAATGGAGGGGGATGGATGGGCCTGAGGTGTGCAGACAAGGCCCAAAACACTGCTGAATGGAGACACACTTATGTGGATTGCAGGGGCGCGGCCTGCTTCAGGGGATCCTGCCTGGAGACACAGGGTCTGTGGAGAGCAAGTGTACAATTGCCCCTGGGCGTAAGATAACTTTGAAGTATACATGGTGTTTGGCACCTTGGCCGTTCGCTCCCCTGCCAGACCCCCTTGGCAGCGCACATCCACTGGTGCTAACTGCCATTGATAATGGAGGGGGATGGATGGGCCTGAGGTGTGCAGACAAGACCTGGAACACTGCTGAATGGAGACACACTTGATGCACAGAAAAATTGAAACAACCATTGATAAAAGTTCTGTTGTGCTTTATTTTGTTCCTTAATTTTATGGCACAAATGAACTACACATTGTAAAGTTCAGGTTGCAGCACAGTGAGGGGAAATCCTCTGTATTGACCGCTGTCACTGGGGAATGTGTCTCTAATGGCACCAACGACACAGGCGGGTATTACTCGTCGAACGCGGTGTCCAAGCCTCCCATGAAGCCACCATGTGTGCGAACGATAGGCCACCAGCCTGTACCACCTGTGAAAGAGAAAGATACAAACTGTTTTTAAATGACCAAGATAAGTGTATTAAACCGTAGTTGGCAATGACAATTCTTGTATCCAATGTCATTGTTGCCAGTACAAATGTTACCTAGAAACTCTACAATATTGAACAACTATTATATTACTATTACTAGAGAATTGTAAGACTAAATTGGTTTGACATTGATATATTGAAGTTACGACAATATAGGAGACAACCATGAAATAGTAGTGGTGTAAGTGACATCACAACCAGAGTATACTTACTCGTTACTTGGATTCCGAGGGTGAACTGTTGCGCGTAGTTCATGCATAAGTGCCATTATAATCCTCAACACGGACCGTGTGATGCAGGCTGCCCTGAAGTCTGGCAACTCAGTAACTCATGGCGGCCGTGTCTCGCCTTGAGATATGTAGGACAAGAATCCAGAGTTTTTTTGGCAGCAGAAGTTCTCCTCCTCTGTTGGCATTAGCGCGCACAGATTGCAGGTGTACCAGGTGGAAACGCTGTCCATGTGACTAGGCTCAGGCTCTTGATCTGTTGAATCGTCCTCCCAACTGCCGTCCGAAACCCCATTGTTTCCGTGTCTTTCTCTTTCGAGTAATTCCGCTTCGGAATACTGCGGTTGGTACTGGTAGGGCTGCATTGTTGCCATTGTGGAGGAAACAAAAATAATTTATAGTAATGGTACAGGTATCTGTTCGCACGGGCTACAAGCAACAAAGGTAGCTGACCAGAGCACAGAAATGAGGCACAGAATACTCAAAGAAAGACAGTGAGAGGAATGGAAAAGAAAATCTGATGATGTCTGTTGTGGAGCAGTCTGTTTATACTTATTGAGGAAAGAGGTGTCCTGCCATTTCTATGACGACACGTCATTAGCTGAAGTGCAGAAAACGTTGACACGAGATGTGCTTTGGCTTTGTCAAATGGGCGGTACGCGTCTAGTGATGTCAGGCTCAGAGGCGGGGAATATGATTTAGTGCCGCCAGGGCAATCCTGCTTGGGCGATGCAGCAACGGATAAGAATATCACAAAATGGCTACGCCCTGCTGCCTGATTTTGGATGTGTTCAAAAGTGAAAAACTACAGTAAGGTGCATAGGAAATGTTTGTATGATCGATCAACGTATGCTTAAAAACACATGCCCGAACCCTCGGGACAATAATATTTCTGAGCAAACTATTCCTTTAATAGCAACCGCCCAACCCAGGTCACCCAGTGTGTTTTCATAGTTAATGTTAAAGGATATTACCACACACTATCACCACCGTAGTGGTCCCCTGGAGCTCTGCCGGATCTGAGAGAAAGGGGGGAGAGTAAGGGCGCATTAGTAGGATAAAGTTTGGAAAGACAGCAAAGGGAGCTGTGATGTGCTGTTGGCAGCTAGTGTTGGTGTGTTATCTGATCGCGGTATGTTGTGTGAGGTTCTCTGTGGTGTGTTTGTTGATGCAGAGTGGTGAAGTGCGTGCAGGAAGGAATAGATGCTTGTCAGGGGATGCAAACATGTCCCTAAATTTACAAACCCCTCCGCCAAATTTGTGAACTCAGTGTCAAAATCAGGCTACGTTTTTGCTTTCAAAAGATGCATATTCCACCTGAGTCAGTGCCGTGATCTCCATTGGGGTAGCACATGTCCTTTAGGGGCCAATAAACCCTGCTTCCAAAGGTTTTTTAGAGGGACGTGTGTGCATTTGGAGCTGGGTTTGCCAACCCAAGATGGCAGCTAGAATCTTCACTTTATACGCATTAAGGATTGATTGCCTTAAACTAACTCCATAATGCAAAGTTTGAATTGTACTGACCGCCTAAAGAATCTGAAACATTTAGATTCTTTAAAAATGCAAACATTGGTGTTCCCCACTACCCAGTGCAGTGACTTGCAAGGGCCAGAGTCATTGAAAAACAGCCCCAAACATGACACATGACCCACACTGTTCGATGGGCACTGAACATCACCGCCTCAATTAGCACACTGATGGGCTCGCCAACCCTCCTTCGCCTATCTCAGGATGAATGTGAGGTCAGAATGGCCACTGTTATCAGGATTGGCAAGCAGGGAGAAATGAGGCACCTGGCCCTGCAACCATGCATGCTGCCGCCACCTACCACCAAAAGAGCAGCTCGAGGTGGTCGCAGGGAGATAGACGACTACTACAAGCAAACAAAAGTGTAACAAATAAAAGTAGGTTATCTGTCTGTGGGAGGATGGGGGGGACAGGGACGGTGTACGATGTTACAATGTACACAAAGAACACAAGGATCACACATGAAGTATACATTTCCCAACAGTTAGGATTAGAAGGACACACTAAAGCAATTCTCTTAGGACTAACTCAAATGTGGTCAAGATGGTTGTACACTTAAAGTATGTGTAAGGGCGTAAGGGTATGTTCAACAGTAATATTTAAAACGTCAATGAAAAGGTTCTTTCAGTTCTTGTCAGGCCTGGGCCCTTGTCCCCCCCAGTGGCTGTAACACACAAAAACAAACCTAGGGGCCAGTACTTAGTGTTCTAATCGAGCATGAATTGTGACAAGAAAAATATCTCTTGCAATATTGTTGGATCCTCCTGGGGTTCTCTCTCCCCATCCACAATTGTCCCAACCAAACTATTGTGTCTTTCTCTCCACAGCCCCTTGAGGGTTCTCTCCCTAGTACCCTGGGTCCTTCCCTCCCCAGGCTCAGGAGTTTCTACTCTGGATGATGGCCCTCTCTCCCGCGCAATCTGCACTTTCAATTTGTTTGGTCCTTCCCTATTGACAGTTGTCAGGAAGAAATGTTCACAGCCTTCTGCTGAGGGGTGCAACAATCTATCCTAAGGAAAAGGCATATTTGAACCAAAGATAGACCAAACTCTCTATGGGTAGCAATAGCCAAGCGGTCAGTCTTCAGCCAAGAGAGGGGAGAAGGTTGCTTGATATATACAATTAGTCCCAAAGGATAACATAAAAGAGGACATTACACAGATATACAACAACAAAATACACTTCATACATAAATCACACAGTAGCTCATTTTAATGGAGCCTGTAATTTGGCAGCGGGGAGCCGTTACTTTAGCACTCCAACGTAAATGGCTCCCAGCTGCCAAATGTTCGTACGCGTAAATGGTATTTACACTACAAACTTGCATGCTGCATTAACTATGATAGTTGCTTAATAATGCTGTGATCATATGCATTTGTTTTAGCTGTCTCAAAGTATGTGTATTAGATATGAGGCTTCAGGCGGGCGGGGTCCATACACACACACACACCACACAGACACAAACACACACACACACTCCCATTCATACCCATGCACTCACCCAGACACACACACACTATAATTCAATGCCTTGCTGTGTTTTCCTGACTCTGGCTGAACTCACAAGATCCAGATGCGCGACTGGACCAGTACGGCAGGATTCTGTCACACCAATGCAGTTCTGCTCCAGCACTGGTGACAACTTGACAAGTGAAGTGCAGGCTCACTACAGCAGTAACCAGGCCTCTGCCAGGGCGAGCCTCACCTTCCTGCTGCCACAAGAGCAGGGGTGGACTCGCCTATTAGGAACTCTGGACATATCCCAGTAGGCCTCTACCCTGGACCTCTTTTGCTTGGTAACTTATTTTATTTCCACATTTTCCCATAGGAAAAGGATATGGCTTGCTGAAAATGTGTAATACGGGGCCACTTTAAAAATTATTTCCAGAGCCTCTTTTGGTTCCCAGTTCAACCCTGCACAAAGTGGTGGAAATTGAAAAAATGTGGTGGCGGATCCCACAAGGGCCGGGATGGGGGCAGAGTTGGGGGGGGGGCGTGTCCGAGGAGGCAGGGTTTAGAGAGGGTGGAGCTAGCAGTTGACCTCTGATCAAAGGAAATGTCTAAAATAATAGTTTTCAAAGGAAATGTCCAAAATAACAGTTAAAAACGGCCAATTTCTTTCATGCTGCTTCTTTTCCAAACTATATATCAATTCCACTTTAAACCACTTCCATGGCACTGGTGCACCCAGAAAATGCACCGTTAACCAGGAAACTATTTTTTGTAGGACGGAAATATGGGGCTTGAAGGTTAAACACATTTCCCTTGGAGCCCTTCACATTCACCGGAGCCAGCACACATTCAAATATGGCCTATAAAAAATGCAGCACATCACAAGAAATGTAACTTATCTGATGTGCTTCATTTTTCACAGGCCCGATTTGAGCGTGAAGCGTTTGGACTTTGGCCACAGTGGGGAACCAGCCCCTGAACTCACAGTTGCAACGTTTGAACAAACTCCCATGTTCTGGGAATGTACCACACTGGATCAGTAACAGAGACTGCTTCAGTTATTTGCCGCTTATTTTCTTGAGGAGAATCAACTACTTTAGAATTGGCCCATATATCTGCCCCCCCAGGAGGGCTTTGGGTTTTCCAACGCAGTTTGAATAACATACGTCTTGCCTTGAAAAGGACCCGTTGTTCTGGGTCGAAACACGTGTCGGCAGTCTTGTTTTTGCATCATTTCATAAAATCTGTTTCAACAGCGTATTTTGACTGAAGAATCTACTTGCTTTGGACTCTTTGTTTCACCGTATCTGTTGTCCAGTTACACACTCAATTTGAATAGGACAATTACCATTTGCTCAGGGCTGCGCAATCATTTAGAGGTGACAATTTCAAGTGTTTGTACCGATTTGAATGTGTGCTGGCTCCGTGTTTGTTCTTATTTGACAAACACCAGAGAGACAAAGGAAACGGGGCTGGTGTCCCGCTGTGTACACATAAGGGGCGGAGCCAAACGAGCGCTCATGGCGGCAATGTGCTGTTCCGCCCCCCCTACTCCATGCCGTCTCAGGCGCTTTCTTTTTTTCTTTACTAATCCAGCACAGAGCGCTAGTGGCATGGATTTGGGCCAGCTGACTCTGCCCGGATCTCGAGATCCCGCTACACCTCTGGTGCCGGATCTCGGATACGGCGAGAGCCGGCCCAGTCACCAGTGCTGCCTCCACAAAAGCAGTGATAGAGCTGCCTCATAAACCCTTCAGTTCAGAATATCTTTCCGCAATGTGACACAGGAAGGAAATGTTCACAGGCCGTGTCCATGTTCCGCTCTGCTTCTGTGTCATGCGTGGGCATATCAGCAAGTACTGAGTGCCTTTCCTTTCTGGTTCGTATACAGAAATGCGAAGAGTAAAATACAACGCTGTATGTGGAACGCGCATATTGTAAGACACAACTGGCATGGCAATGGGCATACAAGGCTGTATTGGCACGGGAGGACACTGCTCCTGGTCAAGTATGTCTCTGCTGGCTGTACCCTTAGCAGATAAGGGAAAGCCTTGTTTATAATTGATAAATGATAAATGATTTGTTATTTATATATATGCAGGTGATGAAAAACTTCCAAAAGCACATAGCCAAAGAGGCGCAAACCGTGTGGCTATAGATCTTCCCTCTCAGAAAAATCAAATCCGTCCTCCTCCTTAATGACTTTCCCACGGGTGCCCGCAAATTCGAAATTATCTCTCCAACACCGTGCAAGATCTATTGGCTCTCCCAAGTCCCCGGGATCATATCCAAAACTGCATCTATCACCTGCAAGGCAGTCTTAAAAAGAAAACCAACATACTTGGCAGCTAAACTTCACACCTCTGGAGGCTCTCGCGCCACACGTGGCAAAACTTTAAAAATGTTGGAGTCTAAGCTAGCCCGTGAAGAGAAGACTCACAAGCTGTCCTTCTCCTCCCAACCCACGACCATCGGAAATTCAATCCCTGCTTTAGCCCGAAATGTCTCCACCATCCTCCAGTTCTGCAAAACTCTATATGCATAGCTCTTTCAAGAGTACTTGCTGGGCGAATAAAAATCCCTCTCTTTCTCCAGCAATAGTACTGTGCTAGTGTATACGATTCCGAGCCCTGTGCTGCCACCCTCCTGGGGTAAAGCACTCCGCAACTCTTCAGCTTGGTCTGTTTTATAAGCAACAAAACAAAATACAATAAAGTATCATTTTGCCTTCTTTAGTAGCATTCTGTAATTCTTACACTTATTGTGTTTTTACACGAGTGTTTGCACTTCCTGCATTGAAATCTGTCTGAAAGGTCAAGTTACATTAAGTGATATGATGCAATCCCAGTCAAAAATCACAATGCCTTACTTTCATTGGGTGTGTGACGTTCTTTCTGATACCCCTGGCATTTTCGTGAATCAACATCACTAACATCACAACATCATGGCCCCACCTAAGCTTTGGTCTAACTCAGACAGAAGGTTGAGGCCTATTTGGTGGGCACACCGAATATGGGATTGTCACAGAGAAAACCTGGTAGGAGGGGGCAAAGAGTAAAGTCCAGTTCCCTCCATGTAGTAGTCACTATTACCCAAAGAGGTGATTGCATTGTGTACCATTCCTTATGCATTGTCTCTGCCAGGGATCAGATGTGATTTTACCCATTTAATCAAACTAAATCAGCAGCTGTAATGCTCACATTGGGATAGTAGTCTTAGTGAGGCCTGGTTAGTGGTCAGTGATTGGTCATTGCCTAATGTTGGAGTTAGGTCAACTGAAAGGCTTCCAAGAAGCTCAGAGGAACATGGTAGCCCTCAGTTTTACACAGTGGTTTTGGGACGAGGAAGGAGAAGAGCCTTCATCCTATCATTGTACATTTTGCTGCTCTTTCCTGGTGGATGGAAAGAGAGGAGGTGATTCACTGAATTTCCGAGATCGTTGAGGGTTTAGTTCCATGCAATCTTTGCATGCTTCATCATGAGAACCTCATAGTCAGCCCTCGCCAAGTGTCCAGGTTAGTTGAGGTGTAGCAAGAGCATGGTATATCTCACTCCAGACAGCCTGAGGCAGAGCATTTTGGAATATAAATTCATGGGGGATATCTAAGTGGGAATGATGGGCAAGGTCAAAGTGTCGGGCGACCTAACAAATGACCTTGGGCACATGATTTGGGCGGGTGCGCTCGGTGTGGAATCCTTATTACTGATTCAGATCCAGACGTTGCATTCAGATATTTGAAAGATTAAGACATCTACTTCCTCGCGGCTGCAACCCAAAGCATTGACGTCTGCGAGGTCTGTTGGTTGCCCCCACTGGAAATAAAGTAAATCTGAACTATTCTTTCCGGCAGGATTCTAAGGGTTGTGGCTTTAGCTCTTATGCTCATTTTTATTCTGACGATTTCTGAGTCTTTCCTCTACAAACATTTTATTTTCAGGTCTCATCCAGAAACCTAAGACAACATTGATATGTGTAACTAAACTAGGCTCAGCACCTCGAAGATGTGGGCAGCGGTTACCTCTACTTAAGTAATAATGCTGCATTCCAAGGGCATTACCCGACCTTTAGCAAGGGCCAAGGGTTATTACCAACTGGTAATGGCTTGAGGAGGGGGGCATTGATGCTATTAGGACATTCCCAAAAATGAGGGTATAATGTTCTTTTTAAAACAAGACAAGACAAACTAGAAACATTGGAATTGTGGGATAGAAGACATATTCAAGACATTGTGCCCCGAGGCCACTGCATTGCCATTTTAGGTATCAGTTTAATTAAACTTAATGGCCAGAAACAAAGCATGGTGCCACAGTGTTAGAGAGTAGGGTGGCCCCAGTGGGATCTTATAATGTTTTGTTGTGGCTGTGGTATATATTGAATATTGAAGGCAAAGGGGTACCATGAGCACCCTGTCTATTTATATTGTGGGCTGCAAATAACATAGCCCCTCCTTCTGACTATCATTGTTTAAGAAGAATTTGAAACATTGAAAACTCCTTCTGAGCCATGTACCAATATCCCCGACCTACCCAGCACAATCTCATAGCTAGGTATACTTCCAGCTCATAAACTATGTGTTTTTGAAACGTGATTATGATTCTTTTAATCGTTTGACATGAAATATTGAAATGTGTGCTTTTTTCTGTTTAAGGTTAAATATTTAAGCATATAAAAACAAAAAGAATTAACTATTTCATCTCTTTAGGCAGTAATACTTAGCCTGCCCACACTATTTATTTATTTATTTTATTTATTGTATACGGTTAATGATCAAACCGTTACAATACACATACAAAAAACAGCTCAATTCATCTGAATAATACACAATCAATCATTTACAAGAAATAGAACAGAACAAGCAAAGAAGCAGGAGTAAAAAAATAAAAAGCTAAATAAAACATCATATCGTATCAAATTAAAACAGAAACCAGCAAGTAACACTGTCTCAAAAAATCAATTAATTTAGCAGCACGTTTAATTTCAATGCAAGAATCATGTCCCATGTTCTACGGGGAGGGAATTTCGAGCTTTTGAGACCCGGGCGGGGTCAGATCTAATCCAAAATGACAACCTTATTTCATTACACATCTTTCCAAAGACATGTCACTATCCACTGTCCTGTCCACACTATTCACTTTCGTAATTACAAATGCCTTGCAATCAATGACTTGATTTCTTCTGCAAACCACCATCAATGGCTATTTTCTCGACCGGTTTAATATCTGCTTTTTGGACATCTGTTTTGCTGAGTTTTAAAATGGTAGATCCTGCTCCTCAGGCGTTGAACCCTCAAAGGGCACAGGACTTTCTTTCTCTCATCGGGGATGCCATTTTGGGGCAGTCAAGTGACTGCCCCAAAATGGCATCCCAGATGAGAGAAAGAAATGCCTTTCTCTCTGCCGTGTTGTCATTTTGGAGCCTCCAGGGGTGCTGGCTGTTATTGACGTAAACGTCCTTGCTCACTGGCACTGCTATTTCAACCCCTGATTTAAGAGGACACTTGAGGCTGGACTTTTCGTATGACGGCAGCTTGCGGACCTGTGAGGCTATACCTTACATATGGTAATTATACCTGGCGTATGAGACACAAACTGTTACCAGGTGGTATTACAGTAGAGTTTGGGCTTGCGCTTGTCATGTGATTGCAGCACCTGGGTATGTAAAGCTGTACCTTACATACAGTGAACTACCAGGCATATGAGACATTTAATGGCATATGATATCAGTGCTGGGGCATCTGAGGCTTAGCATTTAATGGCAGCCTCTAGCCTAGGAGGCTGTTGCATGCATATAACGACTATACCTTGCATAAAAGATTATAACTGGGATAGAATGTGAGTGACTGGCTACATTAGGGCATTAAAAGGCAGCATCACTGGCCTATGATGGTCCAGGCGGGCGCACCCATGGCATATCATTACTACACCCATGACATATCAAGGCAGCACCATGGTTAATATATGGTTGGAAACAGAAATATTCTTTTGTCTGCTTTAATACATATTTATTATATTATTAACTTAAGCCTATTGTCAGTTTTTACATCATTGTTGATTTAAATTCTGGTGATGTCATTCGAGCCAAAGGTCACACGATACTACTTCCTTTGGCGTTGTTGATACCAAAGGTAATGCAATGTCATGCAGTCCGTAATGCCACGTCATAACAAATCTGTCTTTACGCAATATGGCTATAACAATGGTTTCTTTGTCCAATCACTGTATGATTACGTTTGGTATTGGTCTTATACTTGAGAAAAATAGAGTTCCACTATTGAGTTTGTAACAAAAAAAATCAATATTTGAAAGTTGAAAGTTTTATCTAGTGAATAATTTCTGCGATATATAGTACACAACCACTGTTAGATTTTGTCAGTTTACCTTCAGACATGTTGAACACTTTGAAGAGCAAAATAAGATATACTTCAGACCATCTAGATATACTTAAGTCCACATAAAGCCAACCCATCCTTGCCTCAGAGCAGTGTGCATTAAAGCAAACAGGCAGTGTTTTAGATTGTCCTTGGAGGAAGTGCTGCTTAAAAGTCGATCGTCTAGCATTCAAACCATATTCTAAAAAAGGCACATTTGCTCTTTCAGCCAAAAGGGTAAGGATGTACAAAAATTGCATCGATCCTGCAAAAATAAATGCTGAAAGTTATTTGAAGTTTACAAGAAACATACAGGAAACCCACCGAGTTCGTGAATGCATATCCTACCAAGGGTTTTTGTAATATTGTTTTAGACTTGTTTATGAAAATAAGCGCGTGTCATTAGAGGGTCGATTTGAGAAGATGCTGTTTCATTTTAGTCTGTATCTGCTGTTGAGTCTTTGAGTCAAGATTTGATTTGATTTATAATGCACAAAAACCAGACAGAAAGAAAGACCCACTCCATTTTCACCTTTAAGAACAAATATGAAAGACCCACTCAATTGTCACCTTTAAGAACACATAATCAAAACATTCGAGGGCACTAAGGGGCCCTTTCCCATTTTACTGGCAAGGAAAGGTGATGGAAGTGGCAACCTTCACAGCTTCGACAGCAGCTTAAACACAGATTCTTTTCTCTTTCCCAACATTACAGCGCTGCTCCTTCTGCAGAAAGAAGCTAACTTTTTCACCATAATTAAACTTAAAATTGTGTATCATCAAATCACGCTTCAATCAGACTCCAAACACGATGCTGCTTTTGTTTCACCAGAGGATGCTTTGAACTCTCATCTGTCACCTCCGTTTTTCAATGTCTCATCACAAATCTGCTGCCAGTGTGACAAAGGTTTGCTACTTTCAAAACAATGGTCCTCATTACGACCCTGCCGGTGCGGTAACACCACGTTGTTACCGGACTGACAGAGTGTAAGTTTGCAGGCCAGATGCCCTCTCACCCGCCTGGTCTGACCTGGCGGGCGGACCAGCACCTGGTGGCAGACTTTGACGGTAGCACCGGCACCATTATGAATGTTGCCAGTAATACCGTCCTCCCCATTCCCATTATGGGAGTTAATTATTCCGACGCCTGGCTTCACGGACCGCCGGGGCTGTAATGACCCGGAGATTCCCTAAAGCCAGGCCCCGGAAAAAAAACACAACTCCAGCCGCAGCCTGCCGTTTTTACCGGCACAGCTACCGCCGGAATTGTAATGAGGCCCAATATCTTCGTATATGACGCCCACAGCTGTACCCTTGCTTGCGTGCTGCAGAACACTCAGGACAGTGGTCTTTCACTATTCAGGGACTAATGCTCGATTTATAGAGCCAGAATATAGCCTAAAACAGCCCTGGTGGAGGTGATCCACCAGGCTCTGGTGTCCACAAAGACTGACTTTGTTCATTTATGGGCCTGTTCTAAGTTTCACAAGAAAAAAAACGGGGGAAACGACCCAGTAAAGCCAGGTGCTCACAAACTGCGCTTCAAGTCAAAAGCTGCAGTGTATGTTCAAAAACTGTTCAAAATGATCTATTCAAGTAGTCTTAAATTATCTTGGCAGGTTGTAGAGAAATTAAAGCAATCTCCACTATTTTCCAAGTAATTATGCAAATGATTATTTAACCAAATTAGTTGAGTAAAAAGTGTAAGGACATACAGCTTCCTTAACGGTATACGGCTCACAGCCAATGCATTTCGGAGTCTTGCTCCATCTTCAGGGCTGAGCAATGAATTGTACACATATAATAATACAAGGGTTACATACAAAGTCGTAATTCAGCAATAAATCAGTGCATACATATCAATTGTGGTCATGTGGCATATATACTCTCAAATTTAGCAGGGGTTCTGCTCCCAAATTGCATTGTATGATATTCAGATTGCATTGATAGGCCTCTCTCCCAATATACAGGTCTCTCAAATTTAGCAGGGGTTCTGTTCCCAAATTACATTGTATGAAATTCAAATTGCATTGATAGGCCTCTCTCCCACTATAGAGGTCTCTCAAATTTAGCAGGGGTTCTGTTCCCGAATTGCATTGTATGATATACAAATTGCATTGATAGGCCTCTCTCCCACTATACATGTTTCTCAAATTTAGCAGGGGTTCCGTTCCCAAATTGAATTGTATGATATTCAAATTGCATTGATAGGCCTCTCTACCACTATAAGGGTCTCTCAAATTTAACAAGGGTTCGGTTCCCAAATTGCATTGTATGATATTCAGATTGCATTGATAGGCCTCTCTCCCACTATACAGGTCCCTCAAACCTAGCAGAGGTTCTGCTCCCAGAATTTGCATTGTAGGGATTACAATACTCCTTAGAGTCCCCCCTACCATAGAGGACCCTAGAACATAGACTTAGTCTCAAGCACAAACTTAGCCCTATCCACCTTAACATACTCCTAGTGAGGACCAGACCGTTATAGTATAGTCTAACCGCCCTCACCTTTTCCGAGAGACCTACATAGACAGCCACTGAACTTTGTACTACACCCCCGACAACTGTACGCCCAGCACCCCAACCCCCCGGACTACGCTCTGAGGATACATAAACCAACCAACCTGAAGGACAGACAGCACAAAAAGCGCCCTAGCCTACCAACACAAGAAGAAACTCCAGTACTGCCTTCACAAGACACTGCAGCCAACCACTCAACCGGCACCTCCTCACAGAGCACCAAAATGCCCCGGACCAGGAAGGGACACTGAGAAAGGGCACAAGACAAGGCCGCACAGGACACAGACACACAAATCCAACCTACCTGCAACAACTGAAAATAGAGGAAACACAACGCCAAAAACTGAAACAACCAGAACAATCTTCCAAAGGGAAAAATCCTTATATCTCACACCTTACCTCGCAACAACCCCTGAACCAGGACACCTCAATGACGCAGAGACATAAAGGCACACAAAGAACAGCCCGAGACAACCAGGAAAAAGAGAAGAGCACCCAAGAAGAGTGTGGATAAACTCCGACCCCATCTCCCCATACATCACAAGAACAGAAGGACACCCTCAACACCCACACCACACCGGACAAAACGATGATGAAGCTCTAACATCCAACAACCCAAACATCAACCTAACTGACCAACTCAATGAAGAAGAAGCCTTCACAGACCTTCACCTAACCGGCATAAATAGAGAAGCACCACCATTGAACAACCAAGCTTTCAATCTAGCAGACCGCGTCAATGAAGATGCAGCCTTCGCTGATCCTCATCCGCCACCCTACAATGAAGATGCAGCCTTTGCTGATCCCCCATCCACCCCCAATCAACAGCAATAACTATGCAACGCACCCAAACAACCCCAAACCAAAACAAGGAACAACTAACAAGCAACACCACACCAAAAAGATCCGCTGCAACCACATCAATGCAAGGTCAATGTCCAAACACGCCACTGAAATATATGATCTGCTCTGCGACGGAGGGATCGACATCCTATTTGTAACAGAAACATGACTAGACGACAACTACATGATCTCCCTCAGCAGCTGCCTGCCTGAATACTTCAAATGCGTCCAAGCAAATAGGAAAACCAAAAGAGGAGGGGGGCTGGCAATCATTCACAAGGAACACCTGGATATCAACATGGAAAACCCACTAAACAACGATAAATGTGAATCCCTAATCATAAGTCTAACAGCAAGCCCCAAAACAAACCTGAAATTCATACTAATATATAGATCACCAACCTACGATGCAACCTTCTTAGACGCCTTCACAAAAGCAATCATCGTCCTAGCCATCAAACACAATCACCTGATAATCCTTGGAGATTTCAACATCTGGTTTGAAGAAGAAACCACAACCATACAAAAATCGCTAACCAGCCAACTAGCAGCAATGAATCTGCAACAACTAGTCAAAGGAGCAATCCACTCGGCAGGGCACACACTTGACGCTATCTTCGCGAACAAAATACTCCTCACCACGACACACCCAATTCAAATACCCTGGAGCGACCATCTCATCATCCCCTTCGTAATCAAAATGACCACCTCAACAAACAGTCAACCGGACAAAACACTGAACACCATGAAAAGAAATTCGAGAACCATCAAAAACTCCAACTTAATTGAACTCCTCGAGCTTAACAAACCACACCAAACATTCATGGAAGAAGATGACCTGGACAAAAAAGTAGCCCTGCTGCATTCCTGGATTATAACTACTATAGACAACATGGCCAAAGAAAAACCTGTCACCCCTTCTCATAAATGTTCAATGGGAAAATGGTTCACCCCACTACTTAGCACCATGAAAAGGAAAAACCGAAGACTAGAACTTGATTGGAGAAAATAAAACGACAATGCGAAAAAAACCTGAAATTCCTGCAACTGAAACTCAACCGTGCATACAAAAAGGAAATACCAAAAGCAAAGAGGAAACACTACAATAACCGAATCTTCAAAGCACCAAACACCCAAAAAGAACTCTTCAAAATCATAAACGAAATCAAAACCCTACGGGATGTAACAACACACCAACTCCGTCCACAAAACTATGCAATGACCTTGCTGACCACTTCAAAACCAAAATCACCAGCATCCAACAAATCATACAAAGCAGAATGCCTATTCTGATCATGATCCCCACCTACACGCAGGAGGAGCACCCAAACAAACTACAAGGCTTTCCAGAAATATCAGTGGAGACATTCGTCAAAATGGTGAATGAAAGCAATAAATCAGGGTCTCCCGAAGACCCCAGCCCACCAGATATATACAAATTGATTCTTAAACAAGAAACGCCCTTGGAATATCACAGGAACATCCTCAACCTTTCCATCACAACTGGAAAAGTGCCACAAGCCTTCAAAACTGCATACATCAGGCCACTACTCAAAGATACAGCGGGAAACATAGAGGACCTCTCCAACTACAGACCGATCTCCAACATCCCATACACAGCCAAACTGCTCGAAACATACATATACAAAATGACCCAAGACTTCATAGAAAAGCATGGCCTACTAGCCCAAGCACAAGTTGGGTTCAGACCAGTGAGAGGAACGGAATCAGCTCTACTCTCAAAATGGGACGATCTAAAAATAAATGCAGATTCGGACAACAGCACTGCCTTGATACTCCTAGACCTATCAGCAGCATTCGAAACAGTTAACCACGACACCCTCATAACGAAATTAGAAGGACTGGAAATGACAGACACTGCCTTACTATGAATAAAATCTTTCCTAACAAACAGAACGGTAACCGTATGGATGAAACCCTTCAAATCTAGTCCGAGAGATTCGACCTGTGGTGTACCACAAGGATCCTCCTTCTCCCCGCTACTATTCAACATCTACCTGTATCTACTTATCAGAATCATCAAAAGCCACAGCCTCACCTGCTACAACTACGCCGACGACAAACATCTAATCTTCAAAACACAAGATCACCCGGAAATAATCGCAACACTAGAAAACTGCATCTGCGATTTAGTCCTCTGGATGAACTCCAACTGCCTCAAAATCAACTCAGGCAAAAAAGAAATAATGATCGTCACAAAAAATGGAGGCAAAAACCACTTCATCACTTGGCCAAGGGAACTTGAGACAACCCCAGCACCCTTGCTGATTGTAAAAAACCTGGGGGTCCTGATGGACAATAATCTCACGCTAGAGCCACAAGTAAATGCCCTTCTCAAGAAAAGCTTCTTCCTCCTGCAAGCGGCAAAGAGAATCTTGCCATTCCTATCGTTCGCCAACAAAACAACCACCATCATCGCTCTAGTCATGTCCCGAGTAGACTACGCCAACAGCCTTTGCTTAGGCATGCCGGAAAATTTTTTAAAAAAACTACAGCGCATTTAAAACGCGGCAGTTCTGAAACTACCCCAAAGAGAACACACCACACCAGCGCTGAAAACACTACATTGGCTACCAATAAAACAACAAATAAAACTTTAAAAAAATGTGCATCACGCACAGAGCGGTACACAACGAAGGCGCTGAGTTCTAGAGAGACAAACTGCATCTACATCAACCAACAAGAACGCTCGGATCAAGCATGGACATCCGCCTGGAACCGAAACCCTACAGCAAAAGGAAACTTGGAGGATCCTCCTTCTCTCACCAAGCCCCAAAAACCTGGAACAACCTTCCAAAGTACATAAATAACACAAGAAACCACCTACTATTCAGGAAACTACTCAAAACCTGGCTCTTCATGTGTTAACTAGAAAGACCAGCCACAGGGGCACGCACACAACTAAAACATCTATGAACGTAGAGAGAGCCCCGGATCCACACCAAGCAATCAATGGGGAAAACCCTCAGGAAAATATCCCACAACATACTAAACGACTAACCGAGAGACAGCTGCAATACGGCCAAAAACCGTACACATAGCAAGACAAAGACAGAAACAGCCATTCCCAACAGACCTAAGGACAACAGACAGAGAGATAAAGGAAGCACTACACCACGAGCCGCAATCTAGTGGGTGAGAAAGAGAATCTTTCATCATTGCACACTGTCCAGCTACCACACAGCGGGAAGCACAATGCCCCATCACACAAAAACTACAACTAACAACATCCCCAAGGATGTTCACCCCACAAAAACCAATGAACCAACGGAAAGACAGTCATGACACGATGAAACAAACGACTGAATACACAGGCTCACCAAGACGGAAGCAATGGAATGCTATATCAACACCACTCCGACCCTGAACCATTCAAAACCTCAAATGACCAGTATAACGAGAGAATAGAGATATTACCAACCCAGTCGCACACCCGAAGAAAGGTTCAGACGCACCTATCAATCCAAACAATACTCACTATGATACAGCGGGGTCAGCACAGCACCAACAAAGCGAGTCAGCCCATGAGGAGCCAGCATCAACTGGGAGAAAGCCGCAATACGATCCGTTAGAGTTGTATCCCAACCCACAGGGATACAACTCTAACGGAACCAGAAAGTACCTGAATCAGGACACAGACCCTACTAACCCAACCCTCAATCTTCTGCATACTTAAACCACATAAAGCCAGACAACCATCTCTCTCCCAGCAATCCGCAGACACTTTACCACACTGCATCAACAACACATAAACATCACTTACAGCACTCGAGGTCCCACCCGATTCTATACTAGCACCAAAGCCCAGCACTCAGTGTATTCCGAGCTGAAGCTGCCAACAGCACATCACTTCTCCCACTCTCCTGCTCCCCTACTCCAGACTAACCATACATGTCCTTCCTGTTTACAGATCCACCGGAGCGCCTGGGGACCAATTCCGCTGGTGACGGTGCACTATATAAGTACCTTTAACATAACATAACAAAACATATACAAAAAAACGTGGAGAAAGAAAGCAAAGGTAAAAAATAAATGACTAATAAAACTTAAAGTCAACAATGACATAAATAGGTATTTTGTGCTCCATGCCCTAACAGTAGAGCCTTTACTCTCTGTGAGTAATAATGAGGTGCTTGTTAGCTGGAACCCAAAACCAATGTGAGGTGAGGGGAACATATTTAAAGAGTATTACCTTAAAATATGTACCGCGATCATGGGAAGGAAGCTTGAGTGATAAGATCTCTAAAAGATCCAAAGATAATGATCAAACACGCCGTGCAAGTGTCATGCTGAATTTCCAACCGCCAACAGCATGAAGCTTACCTGCTTGTGCGGGCGTTCTGCTCGCAATGATGTCATACATGGGGGCGCGCATCCGTAAGTTTGTATATGTGTAACTATGGAGAACCGTGGCGCCGACGTCTCTCGCACCGTGTGGCGGAGTGACGTCTTTGACGCCTCTCGCACCAGACAACCTGTGCAAACAGGGAGGCACGGGCTGGGTCTGGTAAGTGGCAGTATAAGCCTTTACAGACTCTATGATACAACTTGAAAGTATCTCCGGCAAAATCGCAGTTGTGTATATTGCATGGTGAAACATAGGCTGATGAAGTTCCAACGTGAGCGTGAGGCTCAACATCATAATGAGGCTAGAAAATAAATCCACCTATTAGTGCAAAGGGGCATATACAAACTGTGATGTCAATATAGGCAACGCCCTATGTATGTATGATGCAAATACAGTCAATGGCCCTCATTACGACCCTGGCGGATTTTTTCCGCCATCGACGGACTTTTCCGCCATGGCGTAAAGTCCGTTTACGCCATGGCGGATGGCGGACTTACCGCCCCATTCCGAGGTTGGCGGGGCGGTAAGTCCCCATTGACCCATTTACCCTTCCCCATTCCCATTTCGGCCCCATAGGGCTCAATGGGAGTGGGGAAGGCGTTAATTACGCCACCGTACATTACGGTGGCGTAATTAACACCAAGGTCCCATAGCGCCATGGATTTTTACGCCCGCAAAAAGCGGGCGTAAAAGTGACCATGGCGCTTTGGGAACTCGTAGTTGGCGGTAAGGGGTCGGCGCAGCTAACGCTGGCGTAAACCCCTTACCGCCAGGGTCCTAATGAGGGCCAATGTAATGCAGAATGAACAATCAAGCACAAAACAAAACAGATAAGAACAGTAAACGGGGCGTTTACACAAGGGGCATTGTATGTAAAACTGGTGTAAATAAATGACAGTCAATAAAGAATCACATGTAATACGCAAACACCAAATAAAGTCAAGTTGAAAACATCGGTTCTGAAAACAGCATTGAGTATCAAATGAAGCACAGATAATTAATCTCCTCATTCTTTCCAATCGGTGCAAGAGTGCCAAAGCGATCAATCCAAAAGGTTTCCCTTTGATCAAGTCTCTTGTGAGCATCTGGCTTTAGTGTGAAGTTTCACCCGGTTTTTCTCTTGTATGTATTTCTGGATCCCTGTGTCACAGGATCTGTTCAGCCCAGATAGCTCATACAATACCTCACTTAGAATTACTATAATTGGAATTAATTTGAACCTAATGAACTATTGTGGTGCCCTCCCCTCTCTTCCCCTGCAACCTGTTCTAAGTTTGTTGACATTTCAACAAAAACGGGTCCGCTTTTACTTAAGAAGAGGGTGTCATATACACAAGGAGTGCCGTTTGCCAGACTAAACTTGGTGCCCTGGAATCTGACATCATTAATAAATCATTTTACACCAGGATAGAGCCATTATCACCACAGACGACAGTGCCTATGGCATAGGGGCTATCAGGGTGCAAAAAAGCAATAATTCTGAGTAGATGGTTATGTTTGCCTCCAGATCTCTGCCTGACCCTAACAATAATGACTCTGTAAATAAATGAGAAGTGATCTCCTGCACACGCTCCACTGAATATTGCAGGATGTATATGTGAGGCTCTATATTATGTCTATATTGACCATAAGCCCCTCATTCCTATCGTCACCCAAGATACGACACGAAACATTACAGCACGCCCAACCATGTTAGCTGCCAATGTAGAAGAAGTTGTGTTTGACGTGTAATATGTTCCTGGCGGGAGAATAGTCAAGATGACTGCTTACCCAGATGCCCGATATAAACCAAAACTGCAATATGGAATGGAACAAGAATAAGTGTGTAGTGACTTCCATCCAAGACACGACTCTTGATGAAGCAAACTGCATAAGTAAATCCATGTGACCACAACATGTACCACCCTTTGCAGTACATGGAGGCAGTGATTGTAGGTATTCTGCTTAGGTTCTTGCTGAGGCTTCCAAAGAGACAAGCCTTCTACTCTTCTACCTGAATCCTGTTGTGCATGTCACTTCAGATAGCTGGTATACCCGTTTCAACTATTTATGCTTAAATCAAGATTAGCATGAATGCTAGTTATTTAGGGTCAAGCAATTTCTGAATACATTTTAATAGAAATCGTGTCAGAGTTTTTATTATTAAATAAACTGAACATAAAGTTTATTCCCCAACATTTTACTCAAAAGCATTTTGCTCAAAGCGTTACCTTGTTGGTAAGAAAAAAAAAAAGTTGTCCAAATATTGTGATGTTCCCTCGTTCTCGAAGCTGAAGGGCAGTGTGTCTGCTGCACACAGAGACGTTTCGGTGAAATATCTCTCTCTGCGCCTTCATCAGGATGACTTAAATGTAAATTGATCCTGCACAAAAAACATGGAATAATAACATTAGTTGAATGGGTATTTTACTTAGATGCCTGATCTTTGTTGTTACTTGTATAAATCAACGGGCCTTATCTCAATGGTTGTGGCACACTACCGACAAATATATGGGCTGGTAGTTAGACATTTTGATGTCAACATAAAAGGGGGTCCACCCATTCATCGTGGATAGACTTGCAAAAAAAAAGCATAGATGTCTAAATATCAGGGGTCCCGGTTAAGCTTTATTGTATCTACTGTCATCTTCCCCCTCCGTACCTGGGTTTGCGTGAGTGATTGTCTGAACGATGTTGATCAATGTATGGACATGTCTTAGTCGGAAGTCCATGGTGATTGTTGTGCCATCAGCTCTGTTTATAGGACGGTGAAGATGCCTGTGGGGAAGAGTGATATATTTATTTGACCATATGTTGCTGATTTAATTAGGTTTGCAATAAACCAGTTGCCATTAAGACCGGCATGTAGTGCTGATGTTGAGCAATATACATGTTGGACACTGCAATGGAATAAGGAAGAAAATAAGGTGGCAGAGGTTACTGTTTTTTTTGCTTGAACCTGACTTGGGAGGGGACTGAGAAGTATTTTGCATTTCTCTTAGAAATGTGTGGATAGAAAAGTCAATGACGAAAGTGTGTGTCCCTTTAAGAAATGGAGTACAAATGTATGGGAAGGAAAAGCAAATGGGAATGGTGTGTGCCCTGAAAAGGTGGTATTTATAACAACTAACTGAAGAACCTTAAGTAAATTTGTGGCGAGCAACCTCAAGGCAGTGAGAAGTCACAACGATATGAGCAACGTGAAGTGATCAGCTGGTGTATTGAGAAGGAGCGAGCAGCCAAGTATTTCAGTCAAGACACCTACCTCTGAAGACTGAAGTAAATGCCATGGAGCTGTGGGGGTAATGGAAGAAGTGGGCTGTTGGGCGGGATCGGTGAGTGGGCATGAGGCAAAGAGGCTGGTAAATGACTGGACTCCATCTTTCACTGTTGCAACCTTGATTGGAATGCCCCCGGCTGGACGTCACTAGGAATTTCAGAAGGGATGACACACGCTCTTGTCACCTGATCGTCTAGCCCATCAGTGGTTGGTCTCTCTGATATTGTCCCTGGTGTTGCTGGGAAGAGGCAATTTCTTCCTGATTGGTGTTCCCAGAGGAACTTCTTGTGGCCTTCGTCTGGAGATGGGATTGATCCAAGGTGGCTGCAGGAAGAATCAAGTCCCAGCGCTGAAATCCTGCAGGAGCAGACAAATAGGCCACCAGACCCCTTAGACCGGTTCACCCAGCAGTCTGTTACCTACAACTACTGAGCAGACTAGGCCAGGAGAAAGGGGAAGTGGATAAAACAACAAAATATCAGTTCTCCTCCGATAACCTCCAACTCCAGGATCTCTCAGTATTCAGGAAACCTGCAATAAATATTTCTATGGTTAAACATCTTCCAAATATCATTACACTTCCCTTTATTTTAATCCATCCTTCCCTAGATTACCTGACTACCTCCATCCCAAGCCTGGTGGCAATTTATGGGAATGGAAAATTAATCTTAAATTACCCTGCTTACTGCTGTTGTTCCTTTATAGATGCTTTTACTGCTTTTACTTGAGAAACTCTTGCCGTGGTCAATTTACTTGAAAACAGATGTTCTTTATAATAACATTGAGTCTTCCAGTTAACTTAAAGATTATGGAGATTGCACAGGGAATTGTCTATCCTCTAGTCTCAAATGACCTTTTGTTTCCTTGTTACCTCAAAGTCCTCCTAACAACCTTCTCCCTAACACGAGAGAAATAACTAAATGTTGAATGATGTTGGCCTTTTTTTAAAACACTCTGCATTTGCCTGCGGCGCAAAGCTAAGCTGACATAAGCTTCCTTACTCGTGTGTAAACTACCTTTGATCCGACACAGGGATTTCTTGCTGCGTGGCTCTCGATATCTGTGGAACACCCGATGCAATCCCTCCATAGTTTCTACACAACACTGGTTCGCATCTCTATGTTCTTTCCTCTACTGTGCTAAAGAAACTTTTCATACTCGTTACGAAGCTGCACAAACTATTTACATATTACAATGATCGCCTGCAAGGCCTTGGAATATGCTTGCCTTCCTCCACAGCTGTTGGCAGTGCGTCACTTCTAACTCGCATATTTCCTATACATTAAAACTTTACAGTTCAAAATTCCACTAGAAAACATTAACTTCCGTTATACCGTCTTATGGTTCCTCAGTGCTTTTTCTGTTAGAGAGTTCTTTAAATGAACAGCTCATATTTCTTTCCATTACATGTCATGTCAAACATGTATTCTTTAGTATCATTACTGTCACTTATCTGAGTTTGAGTTTTTACTGGATCTCACAGCTATTTGACTTCTTGAAATTTGCTTCTGACTTCAGTTTAATTTAGTTCTCTGATATTCTTTCTGGACCTTCATGTGGCTGTATCCTCTCTTGGGCTTAACTTGAATGAAAGGCAGTTAAGAACCTCTCCAGAGGATCCAAACTACCTCATAATAGTCTTTGGACCAATCATTGCTGCGCAGTGAATTCTCCATCTTGAGTTGGGACAATTGTAGCAGGCTGATATCATGGTTAAGGAGAAGAACAGTCCAAGCCAACTCAACCCCAAAAGAAATTAAAATTAAAAGCAAATAACTACCTTGAGTCACAGCACTTGCCCCAAGCCCTTACCCGCCTTTTAACTGGGTACTTCACAGGGAACCTGACAAACATCCATGGGAACCTGACAGGAAGTGATGTATATAATCCAAGATGGCCACAGGAAGTGATGTCACCAATACAAGATGGCCACTGGAAGTGATGTCCGTCACCTATCCAAGATGGCCGCTGGCAGTGAACTTTCAGATAGAAAGTGAAGCCAAAAGCCAGAAGAGATGGCACACGCTATTGTCACCTGATCTAGTCTGTCAGTGGTTGGTCTGTTTGATATTGTCCATGGTGTTGCTTGGATGAGGCGATATCTTCCTGATTGGTGTTCTCAGAGAAGTCTCTTGGGGTCTTCGGCTGGAGATGGGGTTAATCAGCTAACATCATTAAAAAATCAATCTCCTTAAAATCATCACAGCATTTTATTATAGTAGCTTCCTAGATCACAAACCTCTATAGTTTTATTAGACTCCGGTAGGCTAACTATCTCAATGTGGCAATTATAATTGAAGTAGAAGAACCTTGTACAATTCTGTGCCAGAATAGATCATCATTATACAATCTGTATTCTCTTAGAGTTATTTCAAAGAATCGCTGTTGCAGCCCACTCCGCACCCCACTGCTAGGCATTGGCAGAGTATGTGTTTAGGGATTCTTAAAATTCCAGTATGTTGCAAAACCTACACACCACACTTGAGGATTAATATTTACATCTAATATTTAAAATGTCATGTGTTGGGATTAGATTCGGTCTGAAGTGTAGACATTGTTGCCTCCGGTAGATAGTGGGAAATCTTAAGTATACTGGTAAACAACCCCACCTCTTATGTTACAACAATAAATCTAGGTGTAATCTATAATTCCCTAGAGTCTCACGAGTAGAAATTCAATCCCAATCCCTCAATTTTACTTTGACAGGATGGACTAATGCCTCATGGTTACAATTCAAACCCTTTAAAATATCATTACATTTAAGATACCATTGATTAAAAAGTACATAATCCTTATTCACAAAAAGAGCCTGCAGACCGAAAAACAGTCTTTAGCGGGAGATACAATCTTTCTGAAAAATAGAAGTGCATTCCACATTAGTCTCGATTTCATAAAGATAAGACCCAGCTCCTATCGTATGGCAGCTCTTGGCACAAAGTTGGGCAAACTTAAAATGCCTCTCAATAGGTGCGTCTCCATTCCCCCCAACTCAAATTTAATATCTCAGCCTTAAATCGTAAATAGTCTGTTAAGGCTGATGTATTAGGTTTTGAGAGGATCAGGATTCCCAACTCTACAAAGTGATCTGTTACTTCCAGAAGTACCTTCTTTGGACACCAATTAAAGTTAACCGTTCTGGGGGAGCATAGTAATTTCAGAATCTTCCTTTTACTTTTATTAATAATCAAGTTGTTTGATTTTGCATAGACTGATAATCCCATAGATAACCTCTGTAGGCAGATTTCAGATCAATCCATTAAGAAAACGTCATCGGTGTAAGCCAACGACTTCAGATGTTGACAGCCTAATCTAGCGGACACATATCAACAGCTCTCCAGGCTATCGCCTATATAAAAAAAAGAAAGTTAAATAAACAAGGTGCAATAATACAGCCTTCCGAAGACCCCTCAACGTATCGATCTCTTGGGGCAAAGTCGCATTTTGATCTAAACTCACTCTTAAACTAGTGTTAAACAAGTGTTTGAGTGTAGGTGGAACACTATGCAGGCCGCACTTGATGAGTTTACCCCAAATTTTTCCTCAATTAATTACATCAAACGCAGAGGTAAAATCAAAAAAACATATGTTGACATTAGGTGAATTTTGTGTGCATGCCTTATTTTGTAACACATGTAATATTGTACCATTGCGGGAGGTGACTAGCAGCCGTCTGAAAGGTATTTACGTGTCCTGAATCAATGGCCCATTTTCTCACCGGTTTTAAAATTAAGGTACCAAAGATTTTACTATCGACCTCCAGTAAAGTGATGGGCCTATAATTCAGAGGGTCTTCACTATTTCCTTCTTTATAGATTGGCATCACTGTAGCGAGCGTCCAGGAAGGGGAATTGTTTTACTGGTGATGATATTGACAAATAGAGAACAAAAGTACTTCAGCCCACAATTCTGATGCCTTTTTCAAAATAATGTCCAAGAGGCCATTTGAGCCCTTAGCACTCGAGTTTCTCGCCTTTTTGATTGCTGAGAAAACATCATTAAGCTCAAAGGTAAGTGATCACTTGGGGTCCACTAAACTCTCTGGTTTATTTTGCGGGTTAACCTTATCAGCGTAGAGTTTGACATATTGATTTACCCAAACTATTTTTGGTATAGGATTTATCAACATTTCCCTTTGCTGTCGATCTAGCCTGTTAATCAGAGACCAAAACTTCCCATCTTGCTATGTTAGTACAATATTAAGCAAGTTTTCTACCTCTTTTTGTAGCTCTATTATTTATGTTGTTTCATCCAATATTTAGGTCTCAGTTTTGTACTTTTAACAAGGTCGAATTTAGTGTTTTAAGTACATTTCATAGGATTGCTACGCATGGGCTCCCTCCTCAGTGATCAAATGTGTGTCTATGTTGTTGATTTGGTACCGCTTGGCCAGATGTCAGGTATTGAATAGCATCCTTAAGAAACAGACTCTAGGTGGAGGGAGAGGTGTACTGTTCTCTTACATCAATCTGACCTGAGTGAAGAGCCTTCACAATGGCATTGTTAAATCTTAAGGTGGTACTGTGAGCACATTTAATACGATTTCCAGACAAATTAACAGAGCCAATCGAAGGCCCATCAGCATTTGGCCGCTTATGAGGGAGGAGGAAAACGCAGTTAATATTCTGTGCTCACTCAGATCCATGTCAATGACATGGCAATTTATGCTACGAAGGAATAAATCCTTTTTCTCCCGAACTTAGTCCATTTGAGATTTACAGGCTTCATTCTGCCAAGTATCGCGGCGCTCAAGATCGTCCACAACATTCCCATTTAAGCATTGGAATTCCCATTTTTGCATAAAATAAGACCATAAGTGACCTTTGTCATTAGAAGTTACTACGTATAGATAGATTTCCTCCTCATCCCTATCAATTCCTCTTCCGGGCGAAAGATGGGAATTAAAAGCACCAGCCAAAGGAACAAAACCTCCCTTGCCTGATGAGTACTTATCTTCCAGCAAAGATGACAGTTTATTAAGAAATCGGACAATGGAACGCTTAGATGGGTTCCAGTAGATATTTATGACTAATACGTTAATAGCAAGGAACACATCTGTAATCACAAACCAATTTGCAAGGATACCATACATATTAGATTTGGTGTGCTTAAGAGTCCAACACAAAGAATTTTAAACAGCCATCACAAGGCCACCCGATGTCCTCCCTATTTGGCCTCGGATTGCCATTTTCTGACTTATACTATAGCCGTCCAGGAAAACAATAGAGGTTAGCCATTTCTCTTGCAGAATCAGTAGTGGGAACTGCCTAATTTTATCACTTAACTCCTCATTGTTTAGTAATTGGCTATTTTGTCTATAGTTCCATGAGAGGACTCCCAGTTTGGGCCCTGGCTAAAGGCTGTGATTTGTTCCACACAAGTGGCACGGGTTTTTATTCAGTGCTGCTGCTAACCGTGACAAATCTGGATCCCCCCCCAATTATTCAATTTGCCAGAGCTCACTCACTGCGTGTTTGAGAATCACCATCACTGCATTACAAATTATCTTTATGTTTGAAGGAGGGCAGCCCTCATTGTAATGATCCAGGCAGGAGAAGCTTCTGTTTTGCGAGCAATGATCCCACTCTGACTCTAGCACAATGTCATAGCTCATCATCCTAAAGTTCTCCATTTCTGACAGAACTAAATCCCAAATAGCACAAGATTGAATTTCTAGAGCTACTAAGTCACATCTAAGATCATCAATAAAATGGTTACATGTCTTTATATCTAAAATGTTATAGTGAAAGAAACATATATCGAGTATTTTATAATGAAATCCTTTATACGGAATGCAGTTAAAAAAAAAATGTTGGGGTGTCCCCCCCGATCCCCTGTTTAACACCCTTAAAAACTCACCCCAAAAGTTTCCCGAAAAAATGAATCCCTTCACTCCACCCCAAAATGCATTCGGTATAAAGGTTTCTATTATAAAATGCTCAATATATGTTTCTTTCACTATAACATTTTCGATATAAACACTGTATACCCAATAAAATCAACCAGGTCAATAACGTGAGTATTCATCAGTCTGAGTTTGGGGATGTCATGAAACATGGCCAAAATATTAATTCTGTTTAAGAGGGGTCCCTTACGATCTGCTAATAGGTACTCTACCACAATTCTAAAATTGGCTTGCCAGTCCCAACCTCCCTGTTATAATTTGTATTACATTGGGCCTCATTACGGGTCTGGTGGTAGCCGTGCAACAAAGGCACGGCTGCCGCCAGACCCGTGATTTTACTGGCACCCGCGAATGGGCAATTACCGGGTCATGCCGAGGTCAGTGAACCCGGTAATTGCCCACTTGCGGGTGCCGGCAATAAGGAACTTCCCATCCCCATTCAGCCCCATACGGCTGAATGGGAATGGGGAGCTCGGTGCATCCACGAGTTGTGCTTGTGGGTGCCGCACTGCCCGCCAGGTCAGACCTGGCGGGCAGAGCCAGACCTGCGAGCTCAACTCGTAGTATGGCTGTACAGTTGCAACGGTGCCGGTAGCGATACCGGCGCCGTTGTTGCCTTACCGCCATACTTGTAATGAGACCCTCCTCTGTCTTTTTCCCCAGGACTATCGCGGCATCCACAAAAAATCGTTCTGAGTTCTCTTGTCATAATTCAAAGGAGTCAAGTTCACTTGAAGATTGGTCCCAACACAGCTTTTCCTAGGACAGACCATCTGTGTGCCAACATCTTTAGAGGGGTGCATCTAATCATCACTGACCATCATGCTTGCTTGAATAATAAGTGATTCGCTCTCAGCATGACCCACTATCTCCAGTGTCAACGTTATTTGGGTCTGCTTGTCAGTTACTCATTTCGTGTTTCTTTTCAACCCAGAACATTCAGTTATTCTTGTTTGTTTCATTGTTTTTTTCCGCGGGGGGGGGTGCCCTAAGAGTGGTGAGGTAAGTGCAATGACTGAAACATTTTCTAGATGATCTTCTGTTTATACATGGCTTTTCCAGATTTTCAGATCATTTTCCTGAGTGCTGGATTTTCTGGATTGCCACAATGATAATCAGTCACCTCCACAGAACTTACATTGACCGCTGGCTTTTGGACAGGATTTCCCTCTACATTAATCTCTTCAATCAATGAGGACAGCGAACCCTGTTACAATGGGATCTGATTTTCTTTAATAAATAGTATCTCTTCAACAGTCTGGGTGGCTCAAGGGTACCAATGGCACTCTGCGCATCCAGGTGCTGAAGGATTGTATTCAAAATGGACATCTGGTGCGTAACTTCATCCCTCATGTTGTCGTCCATATCCATTAGAGAGGTTAGGGCCATATTTAATGCTGATTTCGAGGCCAATCCCAGACTAATATTAACTCCAGCTGCCCTCACAGGGTAGTAGCAACCGGCGAGAGGGACGAAACGCTAGAATCCAGCAAGGAAACTAAGGGACTATAAGCAAACATTTGTGGTGAGAGAGTAATAGAATGATGCGAAGACCTGAGTGACAATGATCTTGGCTCCAGCGTGACATCGGTGGCACCCTCAAGTAAGTCTGCACCGCCAATACTCACATTAACGGCTGCCAACGTAGAAGGAATTACGAGGCAATGATTATGGACAATGCTCTATTGAGCAGAAGCCAAATTCGACGCATTAGTGTTTGAAAAGAAGTGCACCATAGTTTCACGACACAGTGCCAATGATGTTAGTGAGGCATTACCCTGAAGCATCAATTGAGGGTCAGCTAGTTCATTCGATTTATCGGGGTTGAGAGAGGCGAAGGCACAAGCGTTGTCAGGCCATACTGGTGGAAGCAAGCGGCCGATTCAGTGCCCGAGCCAGACGTAGATGGAGGGGCCGTGGGAGTCTGTGCGGTGACAGGAGGGATAGGAGGGAATACGGTTAATCTGCAACCCCACCCTCAACTGTCTTCCTTTGCAGGTCGTACATCTCACAGTAGGGCCAGAAAACAAAACAAATCAGCTGAAGAGACCTTACTTTTAGTACAGATGGGGGACTCCTAGCTCGATCTTATCGATGCACCACCAGCTTCCGTGGCCCCAGCACGTCCAGGACCACTCTGCCGTCTAGATACAACTTTGTAACGGATGTCACAGCAGACACGGCGTGCTCTGAGTTCGTTGTGCCCTGGCTTTCCAGCTTTACTTTACTTTTACTGCCAGGACAGAAGGCACCAATCTGGAGCCGCTGCGAGCTCTAGTCTGCCAAGATTCTAGTCTAGCCCACAGCATCAGAGTCGGACAGCTCACAGGTAAAGGCACATGCTTGCAAAGCAATGGTTACATGTAATATTGCTCCTCTCCCCTCAAACGACCAAATGATCTGAATGTGTTTTCAAAGCCTATGAAAGATCAGATCTTCTGTACCCCTTAAGCTTGCTTTGGAGGCGACAAAAACTGATTGTGCTCGCAGGTGGCACCACATAAATCACCAATAAATAAATAAATAAATAAATATCCCCATCTGACTGATCCTGCTCTCCTATTGGCTAATTTGTAGGCCTTAACTCATGGTACAGACTCACAATACTCATCCATATGCAGCCCCTTTCAGCCCCCTGAACTGAACACTTGTGAATGACTCTTATGCTGCCATCTACTGTCTTGCTCGCCCACTTCTCCACCGGCCACACTCTTCTGGCCACAATCCACACATTCCAGATTCTGCTGCTTTTCACACCGCCGGATGCCACCGCCTGTGTCCTTGCAGCAGACAGACATCTTCTGGATGACTCTGTCTCCAGTGAGTGAATTTTCCGTCTATCGTGCTATGTTCCTTGCATCTGTGACCTGCCCTCCTCCCCTAAATTGTCTCTTAACTCCCACTGGTTTAAAATCAATAGTCTGGGGTACTAACAGTGGTCAAGGTGGGCAGGAGAGGTTGGAAGCAGTGCTCCACTACTTTTTTAAATTACGTTTTACTGTTCCAATACTATTATTTTAAAAATAAACCATTTGGAAATGGCTTAGTTTTCAAATTAAAGTGCAGGAAGAAGTTTAAATGTGGACTGCACTGAAAGTTCCCTTAAACAGCAGGCACATGTGTTTGGGGGTTTGGATTGCGCATGTGAAGGGTGTGGCAATGGGGTGTGTGGGGAGCTGGGGCAGGCCAGCAGGGAACATAGTTCCACTACTTCTTTTAGTACACTTTGACCACTGGGTACTAACTGCTATGAAGCCCTAGACACAGAGCTTTACCTCTGCATAACGGCTCTGCACACCACAATAGGATCTATTCTGTCCACAGGGTAGCACTCTCCTCCCTCTCTAGGTTTTATTATACACGTAGAGCATCTTCTGAGAATTCCATCTTGCTGACTAAGAAATCATCAAGGTGTGGGGCAACAGGCGCCTTGTCCTGAATGAACGCAACAGCATACATGTAAACCAAGGTCGGATTTGCCCATCTGCCACTCGGCCCGTGGCCGGGCTGAAATAATGTGTAATCCCTGGGGGCCAGTTTCTGCCCACGCCTGGGCCAATTTGAAACAAAAATTATAATTAAGGTTTGACAAAAATTATTATAATAATTTTGAAACAAAAAAAAGCACCCGTACCAGTATCATTCATCAAAGCAAGGTAACACATGTTGCCTTGCCTTGATGATTGATTTTTATGCATGATGTGGGCATCTTAAATCATTCACATGCTGCTGCAGCATGCAGCCAACTTTGCACCAGACCTGCAGAGGAACTTCACTGGCCTGCTGCTAAATCTCTGTTACCAGTTTAATGGTATCCACTACAGAATAATTGCTCATTTTACTATAGCTGATATGAGAGCTCAGTGGGTTGAGCGCTCGCTGCTGCGATGTGTGTGTGATCTGCAGGTTTGAATCCCCGCAAGGCCATCTCGGCCTTTCATCCTTCTGAGGTCGATAAATGAGTACCAACAACGGGTTGGGTGATATTGTATGCATATTTGTTCTATAAAAAAGAGCTTGAGCATAAGTGCTATACAGTAACATATTATCATTTGGCCTTGGACGTCTGCTTGTATTCACAGTAATTTGACAATATGGATCTATACACAGAGATACATATGGGGATCCATTCTTTAATGAAATGTATATCACAGTATTGAAATCATAACCATATTTTTCGTAGTGTACCTAGGAACAATGCTATTTGATTCCACTTCCTGTTTTGTCCAGGGGTTGAAAGGTTGTGTATCATTGCTTCCTGGGATGTCACTTTCGGGTGGGGTCAAATGACATCAGAGGTCAAAGGTCGTGAGGCGAGGGGTGGGCCACTTTTTTGAGGCAAGGGGTGGGCCACTTTTTCTTAGGTATCCGAGTCTATTTCTTGTCCCAGTGCAACCCCGATGTAAACCCACTCTCCCTAGAGCCAGTTCCCTCACCCGCCAATCCCCTTGCCCGTTCATCAGCGTCTAGGGAGAGCTCACCTGCAAAAGCAAACTCTTGCCTTTTCACCTGCATTTTCATTTGAAACGGTGAACAGGGATAGAGGCAGGCTGCATTGTTCAAAGAACACAATGTAAGGTCCCCCAGACTCGACAAGAGACAGCAAACCTATGCCATAGGTTGGGCCATTTTTGGCCTCATGATGACGTCTCCCCGCGGCAGGTTATTGTCTGCTCCCGTGCTCCGCGCATTTAATTAGCCCGTGTGTGTGAATGGGAACATGAAACTTTGTGTGCCCAGTTCTCCTGGCAGGAGATCACGCCTCGGGCCTTCACAGCTTCTTGCTAATATTTTTCACACTTCCTTAACAGTCAAACCCAAAGATAACAATTTTTGTTGCTGAGTAACTTAATGAGCAGAACTGTAAGCGAAGACCGGCGAGCTGACGGAAAAGCGAGGCCTTTCGCGGCCGGCGCGATAGAGTTACGCGGGCAAGGGGAAACAACGCGTCGTGCGCAGTGAAAAATAAATACATGGCAAGGGAGAGTGTCAGTGCGCGTGATCCGAGCCAGCCTTCCACAGCTGTTATCTGCTGCCTCCTCTTATTGTGGTGATTAGGCCCAAATTAATGAAGGTATTTCAGCCTTCCCCATTCATTAGGCCCCGGCGTCTGAGAGGACCGGGGCTGGACCAGATCCAGGAATGCACCAGCCTGTCAAAACCCACTAAGGACGTGCCGTGGCAGATCGGGCGTTTTTTTTGTTTGTTTCGTAATCATTTATTTACATTGGAAAGGCAGCATTCGTTGCCCGTGAAATCATGCTGATCGGTGTCTGGCTGGCACCTTTACCCAGGCCACTTTGAGTGACATCTCAAGTGAAAGCAGGTATGGGCGCGTGAAGGGTGCAATGGCGCAGAACGACAATAGGGGCGCCAATTCGCCATGGGTACGAACGGAACCACCTCCCCTTCGGTGTCTCGTCCTCACTATCTGGAGGTAACGAGGCTAATGTGGGTTTATGCATGCCTCATTACCAATCATCAAGTGTAATGGTTTAAAGTTTAACAGGAAGCTGGTGAAGTTTGAGAAATTCGTTTAGTGCTGAAGGTGCAGAAAGACAGGCTTGCTCTTTGGGAAATCAGAAGATTTTCAACAGGCCATAGGGCTGGGGTTAAATCAGTAAATATATCATCTGATTTCTGTCTTGACAGCATTCATTTTGCCATTGGTGGCCTTTCCATATCCCTTGAAGCATACTGGGTTGGCTGAAGAATGGCGCTAAGGACTGATGTTGGCAGGAAATTCTAGGACGGGCCACAGATGAGCGTTTCTGGCCATATTCGGTTATGTCTCATCCAATAGTCCAGATGAACACTCTATTGTCAGATAGCGAAGCCAATGGGATCGTTGCTCTGTCACTTTCTCCAAGTTCAAGGAAGGGCATACCAGAAACCCCTAAATGTCTGGGCCTCACACTTTAGGTTCCCCCAGATTTTACCAGCTTGTCTGTGTATGACTTTGGCTGGTGAAAATAACCAAGGCCACACATCCCATTTTGCACGGGGCCCACATCATGTTATGGTGAGCCTCTGGAATGGTGGGCTAATTTCCCAAGTGGATGGGTTCCTGGTCCCCAACACATTATGGGAAAGCAAATGCTTCTCCGTCCTTGTGGCCTTCATCGCAATGGAAGGTCGAGACACACCTTGATTAAAGGGCATGGTGCAGGCTGGCATTCTCTGGGAGTACCACCCCTCACTCTACCTCCAGCCCTAATTAATTGTACTTACTTTTGCATCCTTCAACTGTTACCCTCATAGTAAAGCTCTCTGTTGCGGTTCAGCTAGGTTTGAGCTCAACACTTACACAGTGTGATCACGCACTGGGTAGAAAGTTGTTTTATTTGAATTGTTCATCCTAGTGGCTGTTGTCTCCTCGCTCAGCCTCTAGCCTGGAGCTGAGTGAGGGGCTGAGATCCAGAGATGAGAATAGGAATGTTGCAACACGAAAGAAAGAACATGAAGTGCACATTATTACTTTGGTCTCTGTGTTTCCTAAAGGAGAACACTGCTCCACCCGTTGACATGAGACAAGCTGGAAACCCACAGGCATGCAGTCCATGCTCCCTCGATTCTATTATGGCTGCTGCACAGCCTAGAAAACGCACAACACCTGCTCTTCTTCCACTGCCGTTGGATACGTTGGTGGATAAAGCAATCCCTCAGCCCTCAGTCAACACTACTTCTCCCATCTCTGCTCTTGATTTGCAGGCCGCACCATGCTCCCACACGGCCTGCTGCCATCTGAGCATAAGAAATGATGATGGTGGCAATCTCCCACGTTAATCTCCCCTATGACCAACATTCCTCAGAAGTAACATCGATCACGATGGAGCAAATGGATTGAAGACTTTCGGACGTTATCACCAACTTGGTGTAGAGAGAGGTCAAAGTAATCAAAAAGACCCTACAAGACCCAAGACAAACAATCTGCTACTGTCCTCATTGCTCACTAAACAAGAAGTTCATAACTCAATGATCAGGGATTATGAATGCTAGGCATTTAACCAATATAGCCAAGTGGCACCTGAGACGATTGACAAATCTGTGATTCGCCTATAGAAGATAGATGCTCACTACCAATTTAGCAACTTCTCTGATGAAGAAGTGATCCGACTTTGCATAATTGAAGGATGTACATCCTCAGACGTCCGTAAAACACCTTTTACAAAAACCTAACCCTGGGAAAGATCATTGACTTGATATGGATATATGAAAGGGTGGACTCACACGCTGCTGCAACCGAATCCAAGAAAATTGAAGAAAGTCACAGTGATGTCCTCCAATCCGCACACATCATTCAAACTAGAGAGACTGCCACCTCGGAAACCGGAGGGAACACCACTATGCCACTGCTACAGATGCGGTTTCTCATTACCCTACAAAGGCCCTAGCCTAGCTTTGGGGCAAAATTGCAATAAATGAGTGTGACGCCACAATTTTCAGTCAGTATCTAGAGATGCAAGCTATTCCCAGGACAAAGGACCACTGCACACGAACCAACACGTCAGAGGCTAGTCAACATGGACCAAGAAGAACCAACTGCTCCACCTCACAGTGAAGAGGGACCCTCTCCTTGGAGCATAACTGATGAATATGTCAACCTCATGACCGGATCCATTGATACTGTATCATCCCCTAGATTAACGCTCAGCATACATGGCAAAATGCACTGTTCATCATTGAGACAGGGGCCACAGTCAATATTATGAATGAGCAACACGTTTGGACTATCCACAGCATACCCCAGCTACGTCCTTCCATGGACAGAATCTATTAGTGTGGAGCCTCACACCTTCTACCATGCTTCAACCAGTAATCTTTCCACTGTGCCAGTACGATACCAGCATGATATCAGTGATCCACGTGCTGTAATGCTCTGCCAAAGTTAGCTGCTTACTAAGCTTCCAAACAGGATGGAAAGTAGACCTCATTGAGATCACCTGCCACATATCGAATAACTGCGTTTAATACCATCAAGCAGTCTCTGCTGAAGGCCCTTTGCTTATTTAGATTTTTCCTGGCACACTGAGGTAACAGTAGATGCTAGCCCTATTGGCCTCAGAGACAGCCTTCCTCACTACGCTGCCACCATCGTCCATTCCAAGACAATCTTCACATATGCCATCAGATCACTGTCTGACACTGAAATGGCATATGCCCAACCAGAAAAGGAGAGTTTGCCAACGGTATGGTTGTGCAAACATTTTCACCATTTCCTGCTAGGGAAGCGCTTCACACTTCTAACAGATGACCAGGCTCTCCTGTTTCTATTTGACAAGCCCAAGACAAAATTGCCACCAAGCATTGAAAGGCGGGGGATGAAGCTGCAAGAATAAGTCTATTAGAATATCCACAAGCGCAGGAAAGATCTCAACCCGGCTCTGACTACATTTCACGCCTCCCTATACCAAACTACACCACTATTGCTATTGGTGATGCAGATGACTGCCTCATTTATAAGACTATCAATGTTCTACCACTGAACCTGTCAGAAGCAGAACTGGTCACAGCTATGATATGATAGGTTACTTATAATGTGCTTGATATGATAGGTTATCATGCTGCGTGTCGTCTTGCTTCCAAGGCGAGCGTGTTGCCCCTGAGCTATCCTCTGAGACCCCATATAGTGACCCAACATTTCAAATGGCCAGTGCTGGAAAGCGAAACTATTATCTGTGGGATCCCACCAGCAGAAGAGTTGGGGTGGGGTAGAGGGTAGCGGCGAGGGCTGCGGCCGAGGGTGTGATGGGGGTGACTCAGGAGATTTTTCTCAGCCCCCATAAATAAACATTTCCTTTTCCGGAGATTAAATATTAACGCCTGAAAAAATAACTCAAGAGAGTAGGAGAGTTTCCTATAATGATAGAAGCAAAGTATAAAAGGTGCACTCCTCTTAAACCTACAAAGCTGTACTCAAATATTTTCTGCAGAGTATAATCCTAACAGGCATATTCCTAGATAACTTGACCAGGTGTTCAACTGATCTTGTGTGTAAGCCTTTCTACCATGATCGGAACGACATGAGCTTGAATCCAGGCCTCAGCAACAAAAGCAGATAAAAAAGTGAAAACCCTTAGGGTATGTAAATGGATTTCCGAGAACTGTGGAGACATTTTCACATGGATTCAGGAAAATCTGTCCCAGAGACCAGTGCTGCAAATTGCCATATCTATGTCAAGGAATAACAAGTAAAAGAAATTCAGAGCACACGCTACAACTGGGAGATCAATCTAAAGGAACGGGAACGACTATCAGCTATATACAAAGAACTAGCCATAGCAAACAAATCACTGCTAGTGTGAGGCACAGAACTTGCCATACCTAGATGCCTAAGGAAAATGACCATTGACCTAGGCCATAGGGACCACAAAGGAATGATAAATACTAAACAATTCCTCCACAATCAACTGTGGTTTCCCTAAATGGACAAAGCACTACAGGACAAGATTAAACATTGTAATGCATGCCAATTCACGGCAAAGGCTAGTTAACTAGTAGCATAAAAAACCATGTACATCCCAGACCTTGTATAGTACACTTGCCATAAACATTTATGGCCCTAGGCAAGGCAAGCTCTACATACTCGTTGACATTGATGAGTATTCCAGATTCCCAACTGCACCGATCGTCCTTCCCAAGTCCTGGAAAAAATGATCAATGATTGGGGTATTCCAGCCATAGTAAAATCTAACAGCAGACCCCCATGTAATGGCATAGACTTCAGGAGACTAGCTTCACACTTCGGATTCAACTACAGGAAAATCCCCTCCAGGGCCAAAAGCCAATAGAATGACTGAATGATTCATGGCCACCATAAAAAAAGATTCTGCAAAATGTTGAGATAGGAGGCATGTCCCTCCAATAAGGGGTATGAAAGATGCTGCAACAACACCACACGATTCTGCATGAACCTATGGGCATGCCTCCAGCAAACCTGATAACGGCACAACCTCTAGTAACCCAACTCGCCACAGGCCCTATTACAATTGACGGAAGGGATGCTGCTAACAGAGCAAGAGATACAGTGGCTAAACGAAAGTCAAAGTGATCTCTGTAAAGAGGAAAGGAGCAAGGGCCAAAGAGTTTGAAATAGGGGAAGAGGATATAGTCCAACAAGGTCAAGCAAGGATGACAGACACCAGATACCTACCTGGACCCCTCCCAGCTGATGGCTCAGAAAGGGGCCATGGTCATGGCTACCTCCGCCCAAAAACAAGTAACAAGGAATGCAGCACACTTTCAACAATTCATGAGACCAGATGCAGAGAGGCCGACCCAGGCACAAGAACAGTTGTGTGAAGAGTCCAGAGACAATGACTCTGAAGAAGAGGCCAGAACAATACAAGAAGGCACAACAGTTCCAAAAGAAGGTGCACGTCACGTGGAAGCCCAATGTGCCCAATCAAAGAAGACAACCAGAAGACCATGTAGAATGCTTGAAAAAATTTACCTATTTTAAGATAATTGGGGAGAGATGTGAACTGGAGTCTTCCAGCCCTTTAAGATGAGGTAGCAATACCCTTGACATGGATGGGGATGCAGAAGTTACTCAAACATCAATAATCAAAACGACTCAGGTAGTTTGCAAAAGGATAACTGTTTTAATATCATTTATATAAAACAGGGAGTACAACGGACATCAACGGACGTCTCAGCGTAAGGTCTCTCAATGCATCTAAAAGAGAAGCATTCTATAGCAAAAAATCATCATCATAGGTAACATCAACCTAGGTATTACTAACATCATCCTACGTGGCAAACTACAAAAACCAAGTGAAGAAAGTAATTGGTTCTTACAGAACCCCTCAGTGTATGATCCATACTTGTCTACAGGAGTGACGAATAGTGATAGACTTCTTAGCCTTCCCCTTAAACAGGTCACTATGAATGTCACTAAATACACGACATCCCATTGGCTACACAAACTATAGGACCCTTCATCATGCGGTCCCCTACAATTGGTTGGCACTCTAACCTCCGTAAGTACTTTTCCACCTACGTTAGCAGCACGCAGACAGGGCTTTCAGGTGCTGGTGAGTTAGTCTCCAACCATGGCTTTCCACCAATTAGCATATTCATCTATCATCACCTCAGTGGTCTGCTGTCAATTAGGGCCTTGTACTTGTCCTTTGGAGTGTTCTTAGCTCTGGACAATTCAGGGGAGTGAAGGCACGCTCTGCCCTCATGCACAGGTGTGACCATCATGTTCGTCCAACTTCATCCTTCCACGTGACTGAAGACCACAAAATAGAGCCCTAGTGTATTTAAAATACTATTTTCTAATAGACATCTGATGTCTTTCTTGTTTTTGTCCATGCCTTCTGAACAGGAGCTCTGTTCTTTCACACGATTTGTATCCAATATCTGCTCACTCCAGACTGATAAGACCTTGGCTTCTTGGCTCATCCAGTCTCGCCTTTTTGGGATTTGCTTTATAATTCACTTGTTTTCTAACTGCAACACACTGGAAAAGAGGCCTTCTTCTTTAGCCCAGTTCTGATATAGTACGAAGTGGAAACATCCATTCTTTACTCACTTCTATATTTATGTATATATTGGTGAATGCTGCAATCTATTCACTACTTAGCTAGCCTCAAGAATGCTTCATCTGCTTGGGTTTCTTTGCATCTGTACACGTGTAAACTGACTTGACACCTTCATCAGTTCTGTAGCATAAGTTTCTTCATCTTGATCCCAAGATGTCACTTATCTTCGATACTTTCTTGATGCCTTATAGAATATCTGAATTCTCTAGTCTCTGCATCTCTTCCATGAGCATCAGCTCAGCTCCGCATTATGTCACCATTTGTCGTTGCCATTCATTGGTCCTGCTTCTTTCGGGATTTCATTAAAATGGCCATCGTACTGTCTCGTATGCAGGTATGGTTGTCTCAATGGGAACCTTGCCTCCAGGATTCTCGTTGGTATCAGTATTTTCACTGGTACCGCAGGATCTCATACTCTGGTTCCCAACACATAGGCAAGATGGGCGAGGTGAGTGAGGTGGGGGTACTTAGGTCCTTCTCAACACTCCCCCCTCTGGGCAATTCATCGACCACTCTCCCCTCATCCTTCACATCTAGACATCCTTGTCTGCAGAAATGCTTCTTTGCAATCCATATCTTTATGACTCCCTTCAGGCATCTAGCTGATTTCACATGCTCATCCTTGTTCCACCTTATGAGCATGCACTGTCCACTTGGACTGCAATAGATCCTGCAATAGATCCATCTTCCCACATACTTCTTATGGTTCTTTTGATAGAGGAACTTTGTTCCCTCAGATGCATGGATGCTGGCCTTCACAAAGTCTCTGATTTCTTCATCTGTCAAGTCTGTGGCCATCCATCCTGATTCAACATCGATCATGATTTTCATCCCTATGGCTTTCTTTGCTGACTTCTTGCATTGTGTGATTATTATCTTCATCACACAAAATCCAAGCAATACCAACACGAACAGGGCTCCTAGGAACTTAAACATACATTGGGGAACCCAAGAAAAGAGTGATCCAAACCCGCTATCATCAGCAGTGTCTTCCACTTTGTCTATCATCTGGACGTGTAGCTTTGTTAGCATCTATATGGCCTCTGTCAAGGTGCCATTCTCATCATCATGAGAAGGTATGAACGTGCAACATGATTCTCCATCATTGGTACCACACGCGTCTCATATTCTGGTTCCCAACATGTAGGCAAGATGGGCAAGGTGATTGAGGTGGGGGTACTTAGCTCCTTCTCTACAGATGTATCCTCACTCTGGACTGGATCTGAATGAGGGATACTTAGTCCTGCAGATGCGGGTGGAAAGAGAAAGCGGAGAAGCCTAGGAGGGAGATGGCATCAAAGGGAGAAGAGGAATGAGGACGGTTGAATGTAGGAAAATAAGGTGTTTGCACAGCATTAGTCTGGTGTCCCTGTTTACTAAAATACACCACTTCTCCACCTGTTGACACTGGACAGTGGCTAGGGGTTATCACACATCCCATCCTCTTACCGCCTTCATCATAACATACCCGGCAGGGACTAGTAGTGGGAGAACTGGAAAGAAAATATATTTGTTGCTGTGAGGAATTCAACCATTCGCACTGTGGGTGTGCACTCGCCTATTTTTTAAAACATTTAAAAAAGGAATTGAAGGATGGGAGATCAACCTCCAGAAAATGTGTGGGGCTAATCCACACACATTTTCCTATGATCACTGCACGACATACACATAGACCTGTGTACACTGGGTGGGCATGGCCTATAGGCGCAGTCCCCCTGTCATATTTAGTTGGGATATGACAGCCGGAATAACACTGTGTCATCTCAGAAGGGGGAAGGCAAAACCTTCCCTCTGCCATGGCCAGCCTAATTAACTAATAAAGGCTCCATGGATCTGTCCTGTCGGTTTGTTTACCTCTGCTGCTGGTGGCATCTTCTATACTAATCAGAGTTTAATTCATACAGGCCAGTGATATGCACTGTTTCAACCTGAAGCCAGCACCTGTCTCTCATTATCAGGGGCAGTGAACTGTCATGTTAGGGACAGCTGTTTACAGTAGTCATCCCCACAGGGGGGCCCATTCAGAAGGTACGAGATTTTGATTTGCAGAAGCCAGAAAATTGGTCACGCCAGAGCTTCAAGGGAGACCTGCCACTTTAATCAGGAACCACAGAGAGCTGAATTAACCAGAGAGACCCTTTGATCCACAACAGACAGGAAGATGGATGGGACTTAGTATCATGTGTTTTCACCCCTTTACATTTTCTGTTGCAAAGCACTCCGGTTATGACCTCATGCATACAGGAGATTGTTGATGGGGACCCAGGATTGGTTAATTATGGTAGGCTTATCCTACACCAATCCATGTGGTCCATTTGGCTTTAAAAGAGGGTTGAGCCCCTCTTTCGAGGAGATCGTCTGAAGACTTTGCAAGGAGTATCAAGAAGAACTCAGCATGGGGGGTGCTGTTGCGCCGAAGCAAGATGGCCGCCTAAGTGCTGAGCTCCGTACTGGGAGAGCAAATAAACTCTGATAACTCCCTTCAGATACAGACAAATCCATACCATACTGCTGTGGCCTCCGTGGGAACATCTCCGCTGCATCTCCACAGACTTTTGGCCCTTGTGAGCCCCTGGGTGCTGAGCTGCAGCTGCCGTTTGGGCTGCGATTGCAGGTGCCTGACTCGCCCTGCGCCATGGCTCCAGCAACCGCGGCTCTCCCTCCCACCAGACGACGTGGCATTGACGGCCTTCGTGGGGGAGGGGCGTCCTAGCCCATGGAGCGCACAGGCCTGCCGTGATCCGGGCGAGATCACTCTGCGCTCCCTCTGCCATACTTTAGCGGCGTGCCTGTGTGTTCCGGACGCCTCGCCCGAAACTGCTGCTGGCTTCCCCGCCAACTTGGACAGCATCCGGAGACGCCGGGGCCCCCCGCTGACTGGGCCTCATGCTACGAGAGACGGGGCGCTCGCTGCTGGCCCCCACGCTGGTGCACTACTCGCCTGCCCCCACTCCTGCTGCTCCCTCCTTGAAAAACACTTGACGCAGCGCACAACAAGGTAGGGGGCGCATGGGGGCAAGGGCGGGCCACTCCTGCGGTGCTGTGGTGCCGGCCCCGGCGGCCGCGGGCTTGCCTTGCAGACCGCCATTTACTATACCCGCGGCACCGGAGGGTGCCATTGGCCCGATCTGATTAGCGTGGGCTGGCGCCGGGCCGGGGCACATCGGACTGCCTGAATACAGTTTCCCCTCCCGGGGGATGTAGTGATACTTGCTGCGGTCCTCTCCAGGCGGTGACGCACTAGGGAATTCAGTGCCTGCTGCCCATTTCTCCTGGATACTCGAGGATTGATGTGGGCTCTCTAGGCCAGTGCTGAGTAGCCGACCTGTGTACACCTCCATTGTACACCTCTAGCACCAGGACAATAAACCTTATACCCCCCCCTGGATGCCGCCACTGGCAATTAATGTAACTGGGTCTCCCCTGAGGGGCCCGTGCTGCTACCAACTGCAATTGAAGTAATCGGCGGATGTAAGATCCGGGGGGGTATCCGTGGCCAACTATGCTGGGGTCTGGACTTCGCTGGGTCAGCCTTGCAATCCTTTAATAGCACCGAACTCTCTGGACGGTCCAATCAGCCCTGGCTGTGGACATGGTCCGGTCCTGATCTTCTGAACCCACCCCGCACACAACTGACCGCAGTGATTACATTGTCTGCAATTTGACTCTCACTAGACCTATCCTAGGAGATCCCTACAGATACTGGTGCGAACATAGATTGACCCCCTCCGGGGACATCCCCGTCTGCACTGATCCCGTGGAGAATCAGACCTGAAGCGCCATTACAGCGGTACACCCCTACAGGCGCAAGAGGTACTCTGAGGGCATAGCTTAGACAGGGGTAGCTGCATAGACGTTCCAGCGGAACTGCACCACCACCTTCCTGGCTGCCCTTGTTTTTGGCAATCGCTACCTAAGAGATCTGACACCTCTGATCACTCACACTCTATCTGGTTCCTGGAATCTTGTTCTTGCCATCACCATGACCAAGGGAGCCGGTGCAGGAAAAAAGCAAAGCTCGCTGAATATGTTTTCTAAGACACCGTCCAGACCGGCGGCTGAGGCCCTGCAGGAAGCACCTACTACCTCGACACCTTCAACACCGGATGACTCGCAGAAGGTGCTGGAGTATATGGGTGAAGGATTCACTACACTGCATATTAATTTGGATGATATGAATGGCACCATCTCTTCCATAAAAGCCCATATCGAAAAAACAGACGGCCGGGTGGCCGAAATTGAAACAAGGGTCGGGGCTCTGAAGGAGGACCTGGGCTTCCTTCGCGCCGCAGTTTACACACTCACCAGTCGAGTTTCGGCAGTTGAAAAGAAAAATGATGACCTCGAATCTCGCTCTAGACGTAATAATCTGCGCATCGGAATACCCGAGGACATCATCAAGGAACCCATGGAGGACTACGTGGAACGCATTCTCTTAACACTCCTGGATACACCAAAACTCTCCTCGCAGTTCGCAGTTGAAAGGGCGCATCGCTCCCTGGCCGCAAAACCCAGACCAGGAGCACCTCCACGCCCCATTATAGCCAGAATCTTAAATTTCCAGGACCGTGATGCCCTTCTGCGGGCAGCCAGGATTAAGGGGGAGTTGCTTCTTGGGTCGGCAAGGATCCATCTCTACCCGGATTTCTCTGTCGCTGTGCAACAAGAACACAAAACCTTTCTGGCTGTAAAAAAGAGACTCCGAGACTTAGGAGTTAAATACTCCATGCTATTCCCCACAAAGTTAAGGGTCGAATATTCCAACCAAACATTCTTCTTCACTATTCCAGAAGAGGCATCGAAATTTACTGACGAACACTTCCCTGGCTGAACCCTCATCGCTGCAATGATCTCCACGTTGACTTGTTACCGATTGAGCCCATACCGTTAATGGGCCCATTGTCTGCAGCGCTCTCTGTGACAGCCACACTTCATAGGAAGTGCATTAGTTGTTAGTTTTGTTCCTTTTTGCTCCATCGATCCTCCATTATATGGTCCTCGCCTGCCACACAGACTCATTGTGTTTAGGAACAATGGATGTCCTAATAAGTCCCTAGTCTGAAAAAATTATCCTATACCGATTTACAGGCCTCCGGTTGTTGGATGCCAGAGTCCTGGTTATACCCACAGTCACACTGGGTTATCATCATGTTCCCGCGGGAGTGCATTAACGGTCTGTGTTGCTTCCCTTTGTCTTTAGTTGTCTTATCTCTCTTAAACCACGGACCCTCCGCACCTTCGTGCCTATACTGAACACTCTGGTTAATACTGCTGTATTGTAAAAACTCCTCACACTCTCCCCAGTCCGTTGCACCATCGCCAGGCCAGCTAACAGGCCCCCAGGCGCTGATGCCTAGAAATTTGCTGTTGTTATGGTTTTGTTTGGGTATCATCCGTCTGGTTGGGGGAGGGATGTGGGTGAGGGTGGGATGGGACGTTATGTTAAAAAAAGTCTTGCCAACCACCAGAGGTGCCACATACACCACAGTAGTACATCACAAACACATAGATAAGGAGACGCATGCATCCAGTTCGACTGATTCCTCCCCAATGTTAACCCATACACAGAAACTCAATCAATATCCCTACACGAATGGTAGATAGCGACTTGACCTTTTTGAGCTGGAATGTTCGGGGGTTGGGTAATCACAAAAAGAGGCGGCAGATACAACTATATGCTGAACGCCATGGTGTTAAAATCCTATGCTTACAAGAGACCCATGCCCGCTCTGAACAATGTGAAAGATTTGCTAAACAGTGGGGACCCCAGAGGTATTACACTAACTATTCCTCCCAAAGCCGAGGTACCCTTACTTTAATACACAGGAATCTGAAGTTTGCATGTACCCACTCGCGTATAGACCCGCTTGGTAGATATGTATTATTCATAGGCAAACTGCAAAACCTGGAGGTAGCCATCTTGAACATATATGGCCCGAATGTCGATGATCCCGACCTCTTCCTGCACCTAGCCTCTATCTTGGAAAGTTACCCCCTGGTCCCGATTATATGGGGAGGCGATTTTAATACGATACTGGATGTCACACTAGACAGGTCGGGCTCTAGACCTTGCCAACTCTCCAGAGCAGCCTACACCATTCTTACAATGCTCCCTCGACTGGCAGTAGTAGATGCCTGGCGACTAATGAACCCCGATTCTCGCACGTACTCCTATTATTCCTGGTTCACGATTCATATTCTAGAATAAACAGAGGGCTCATATCGGACATATTGGTCAGATGCATGTCCCATCTGACTATCCTCCCCAGAACACTATCAGACCATTCACCGGTGATCATCTCGTTAAACTGGGGTCAGGACTCTGATAAAACAAGACAGTGGAGGATGAGACCCCACGCGCTTCTTGATCAGGTCTTCGCCGCCGAACTCGAATCCTCCATCGAAGAATTCTTTGAGATCATGTCATGATCTCTGCTTCCAAAGGGTCAGGGTTTTCCCAACTCCCTTGGAAGCAGATCCATAACCCAGGTTCCGAGTGCCAACCAGTCCCAATTGGGACCTTTTGGACCCAGTCCTGGCGCCAGTGGCACCAGGCTCATAAATATGCCCAGTCCCAGCGCTGGAAGCGCCGGGCTCATAATGCTTGGGTGGACTTACCTTCAGCAGACCATGCTGCTTACTTGCCTGCCAGTTGAGCCTCTGATCCTCTTCTCTTTGGAACTACTTTTCCTGTTGGGTGGGGCTGGAGCCACTCCCTAGATTCAGAACACTGGAACTCTTCTGGAAGGCAGGAACTCTTTTCTTACCAGGAACTCTTTTCTTACTTAGGCGTGGCTGTGGAAGGAGACACCTAAGCACTACAGGAGGCTATTTAAACCACACCCGGTGGATGAATCTTGCTTTGCGTTATTCTGCAACCTCTGCAGCAGAACGCTCATCGTGTCTTCTGCATCCGGTCCTGGGCCTAAGGAAAAAGGCTTACCATCCTGAATCCAGTCTTCAGCAACACCTATAAAGACAAGAAAGAACAGGTTAGCATTCCGGCATCTGAAAGGCAAAGGCTTACCATCCTGAATCCAGTCTTCAGCAACACCTATAAAGACAAGAAAGAACAGGTTAGCATTCCGGCATCTGAAAGGCAAAGGCTTACCTACTCTTCGTGCGCTCCGGAGGTCTTCACACTGCATTCCGGCATCTGAAAGACAAAAGTTTACCAACTCTTCGCACGCTCCGGAGGCCTTCGGCGCTGCATCCCGCATCTGAAAGACAAAACAAGGTGCGTTTAAAGACATTGGGGAACTTTAATACTCACGTGCCATTACTCCTTTCCACATCTAATCCAGTGGGTATTCAGGCACCCTGCAGCCGCTCCGAACTCGTACCTGCAAAATAAAAAGACAGTTAGAGCGCATAGTGAAGCGGGCAACAAGCGCTTACTTACGTGCTTCCAGGCGCTTCTATTCATCACACGGGCTCCATCTTCAACTCACTTCAGCCCGTCATCCGCCATCGCCGGAACCCTGCAAAACAAGAGACATCATTACTAAAGACTTTAAAGACATTTGAATGACTCGAAACTTACCGTTCGTGCAGTAAACGACGGACAGCAGTCCTCTGAAGTCAAGAGGCCTGCGCTACCTATCCAGTGAAGAAACTGGTTACAGCACCCTGCCCCGAGGCAGATGGAGAGCTCGGCATTCACTTACCTAAGGTGAGAGCGTTAACCTTTGGGGGTCTACAGGAGAGGAGAAGAGGAAAGAGATAGGGACACCCCAATAACCCCAGTTCATTAACCCCATATTTTCTATCTGCAGACATCTTACTCTACACGTCAGGCATACAGTGCACAGAGGTCCAGCCCAAAGAGCCAACCGGGTGCTACACATCACCTTTGAAGATACGGTAGTCGCCCAGTCAAGACCGGCGCCTCTGCGAGAATCAGGTGAGCGTTACAGATCAACACAAACTCTGTGACAACACAAGCCACCCTCTGGGAATCCTTTAAAGCATACACGAGGGGCATCGCCATCTCCAAGGGTTGTGGTATTCTGAAGGGAATCCGTGCGGATATCGCCGGTAGTGAATCGACCCTGGCTAACCTTGAGACCCAATATGCTCAAGATCACTCCCCAGCCACTCTAACAGCATTGGGGTCGGAACTGGACAGGTTCCGCAGCCTTGCAGAACGAGAAGTCAAATTCCTGGACAGCCCCTAGTCGGTGAGGAAATATGGTGAGGGAGAGCGACCAGGCCGTATTCTAGCCAGGCTGCTACAACGAGAATTCCTAGCCCTCAACATACCGGCAATAGAGAGGCCCAATGGCTCACTGGCTACCTCACTACAAGACATCAACTCTGAATTTCTATCATTTTACACCTCCCTGTATTTGGAAGTGGATGGTCCCCATATATCAGAAATAGACTCCTATTTAGAAAACCTTCCTCTCTCGGTCCTGTCCGCTGATGCGAGCATCTCCTTGGAGAGGCCTTTTACTCCCGAGGAACTCACTGAGGCCATTGAGTCGTTGGCATCGGGAAAGGCCCCTGGTTTGGATGGTCTCCCCATGGACTTTTATAAGCAATACAAGTCTCACCTGGTCCCACATTTACTGGCTCTATGGGAGGAGTCGTGCGAGAGGGGCATACTTCCTCCCTCTCTCCGGGAGGCGATGATAACAGTTCTCTTCAAACCCAGCAAACCCCCTACCCAGTGCGGCTCACACCGACCCCTTTCATTGATTAACTGTGACGTTAAAATATAGGATGAACTCTTGCCAATCGCTTAACCTCATACATGCCCCACATCATCCACCCTGACCAGGAGGGATTTGTCCCAGGAAGGTCCACATCCCTGAATCTAAGAAGGCTCTTTAATGTGATCAGTAGGATCAACCCGACTACATAGGCGGTGGCAGCCACTTTGGATATGCAGAAGGCATTCGACTCGGTCTCATGGGAATACCCATGGCCCGTTCTCGAGAAATGTAAGTTTGGTCCTAACTTCCGGCCCTGGGTTAAGCTGCTCTACACTGCCCCTTCAGCCAGAGTTTGCATTGAGGACAGGTGCTCCACCCCCTTCCAGATAACCAGAGGGACACGACAGGGATGCCCGTTCTCCCTGTTCATTTTTGCCAAAGCCATGGAACCCTTTGCCGATATGATTCGCCAGTTACACTCTCATAGAGGCTTGCACACGGTGGGCCAATCCGATATAGTTTCCTTATACGCTGATGACACTCTCCTGTACATCCGATCCCCAGAAATCAATCTCGCCCCAATTCTGGCTGATGTTGCCCAATTTGGACACATATCTGGGCTGAAAGTAAATTGTTCCAAATCTGCACTATTCCCACTTACAGACTCCACACAACCCCCCTCTGATTTAGGGGCATTGACTTGGTCTCAATCTAGCATCACTTACCTGGGGGTGGTAGTTTCCCGACACACGGTGAAGCTGCATGAAGACAACTACCAGAATTACCTAACAAACCTGGCTACTAAAACCGCCGGCTGGACTAGACTCCCCATTTCCCTAACAGGTAGGATTGGAATACTTAAGATGGTAGTGTTACCTCAACTCCTCTATCGATTCACCAATCTCCCTATATGGCCAGGTGACGAATTCTTCAAGTCGCTACGCTGCATAAGTAACACCTGTTACGCTCACCTGACTCCCACGGAGGCGCTGGCCTGGTTCGCGCTGCTGTGACCTCTTCTAAGGTGATGCGCAGGGTTCGGAAGACGGACTGGACCGGGCCCCCAAATCTGGCTTGTCTGGCTCGCAGAAGTATCCTTCTGTAGGCGAAAATAGGGGATTAACTGTCTGCAGGGTAATGCAATCGGCCTCCCACTTTCCCCTCTTACCCTCCTTTAAACCCTTCTGTGATTTCTCGTAGCGTCTCACCTTAGGGTCTGGAAGGACGAGCTCTCCATCCTGCTTCTGATGCAGGAGCGCGTTGGTATCCAGTTACTTCACTGGATTTTCGGATTGGTGAGAACCAAACTTGCTTGGCTTCCAGGTAAGTTTTTTTGATAAGAGGTTCCCCTTGTGTCCATGCATTAATGTACTAATGCTAGTGTCTTTTTCCCCATAGGGGCCGGGGTACGGAATGCCGGGGAACAGGCACCGACCCGAGATGAGACGTGAAATCCTTGTAGAAATCAGGTAAGTCTTTAATGAGCGTTTTTTGGTAATGTCTTTTCATTCGCTCATTAACGCTGATGTCTCTTTTTCCCCTTAGGGGCCGGGTTCCAGAAATGCCAGGATGCGGCACAGACCCGAAATGAAGAGGGAATGAATCAACAGGTAAGTCTTAACATGGAGATTTAGCTTTCCTTATTCCCTTCTCTCTCTCACCTTTTGTTCTGGTCTTTTTCTCCCTAGGCGCTGGGGCGTGACTGCAAATCCGGATGATCGCTGCTGAACATGGAGGCGCCCTGTAAAGGTGAGTGGAATGCGGCGCTGCAGCGATCGACGCGATGAGCTTTTAAATTAAAGTCTTCCTTTACAGGATTGTGGGCGAGATGTCTCCGGGATGCGGATTTTAGCAGGTAAGGACTTTTCCTTCTTCTGTTCTCTTCTTCTCTTCCTTTGCAGGTGATCCAGGATGCTGGCAGGCGTGGCAGAAGTCAGGATGCAGGAGCAGACACGGTGAGCGTCCAGCTGCTAGATGCAGAACAACGCAAAGCACGTGTGGCTGTTCGGGTGGGGTTTAAATAGCCTTGGAAGAAGTTCCAGGTATGTATCCTTCCTCCAATCAGGTATGTATCCTTCCCTGACCACGCCCGGATGGTAAATTAGTCCCACAGGTAAAGTAGTTCCTTTCAGGCCTCAAGGAGGCCGGGATCCTGCAGCATGGTCTGCATCAGGTAAGTGCACCCAAGCATTCCCATAATGAGCCTGGCGCCATAGGCGCCAGGACACTTTCCAAAGGGCCCCTATATGGGGTTGCTGGGTCCTTCCTTGGGGACTGGATGTCCGCTTTCGGGGACGCCGGGCTTGAACCGGCTCCCCGGGAGCGGGCATCATGACAACACCTTTATGTGGCATTCAGGCGCAGTTCGCCTCAAGCTAACTACACAGACCACCCCTAAGGAGTTGGGCAGGTTTGGCGCCCCAGACTTCATTAGGTACTGGGTGGTGGCCCAATCTCAATTTGCCTCCCATTGGTTCAATACCATAGACCCCCCTCCCTCATGTTCGGTTAGAGAAACTAACGGTCAGCGACCGAGTGATTGGCTCCCTCATCCTCAAACCTGTTCCACCTGAGCCAGACTCAACCGACCCTGTGGTTAGCACATCCTTAGCACTTGCCAAATGCTGGGCAATGGTCGATACACCTCACCCATTCCATGGGGACCTTCAACTCTGGAACTTCTTCCCTGATGTCCCATACATTCCACAATCCATTGTATCTCGCTGGGCTGATGCTGTCTTCCTGTCACTCCGTGATGCCTATGAACAGGGCAACTTCCTTGAGTGGACTGATCTCCCTCTCTCCCTCAAGCGGAAGCCTTCAGCATGGCTACAATACTCGTCTCTCCGGAAGAATCTCAAAGCCAGATGCCCTGATTTCCCCATGCTACCACCTGACGAACCCATAATTGCGGAGCTCTGTTCCTTTGACTTCTTCAAGGGGAAGGTGTCAAGGCTTTATTCCCTATTGCAGGCTAGAGCTGCCCCCTCCTTCACTAAACTGAAACGCAGGTGGGAGGAGGATCTTGAGGTCGAGATTACCAATGAACGGTGGTCCCGTATGTGTGCTCGTACCCATGATGTGTCCTATAACTCTAAGTTCAAATTAATTCAATTTAAGGTACTACACAGATATCATCACACACCACAGAGATTACATTATATGTTTCGTGAATTTCCTCCTAATTGCCCCAGATGTGGCACCGATCAAGCATCCTACATTCATATTATTTGGAATTGCCCTCACCTGACCCAACTTTGGTCCGTAATTTGTTCCACATTATCGGACATACTAGATCACACTATTGTCCCCACGCCACTACGTTGTCTCTTCCACGGCTTCCCTCAGTTGGGGCGCGACTCTAAGAGACTTGGGGGTCTTTGCATTTCTTTACAGAGTGGGTTGAATTTTATAGTGTGCTAAAACTTTCTGTTGTGATAATAACAAAGTAGATATTTGTATGTGACCTTGACTGGACAGTCACTTTTATCATTGGATAATAATTGTATTTTCGCTGTGTTGCAACTAACCAACGATCCACGACCATGCAGAGATAAGCCTGCAGTTCCATCCATGTTACCAAAATTGTACAAGGAGATTTATAATTGACTTGTGTTTCCAATCTGTTTGGATCCCTTTTGGTGTACTAGCAGTGTGGGGCTGATTGATGGTTTAGAAACCGATATTCATCCCTGGACCACTGGTGCCCCTGAAGTTGATTTGTCACGGTTACAGCTTCGTTAAGCAAGAAAGTGCTCCCCTACGATGCAGGAGAGTATTATTTCAGTAATCCTAAAACCAGACAAAGGTCCCACAGATCGTGCCTTCTACAGGCCAATCTCCCTAATAAATCTTGATGCCAAAATTGTCTCCAAAATATTGGCAGACAAACTACTCCCATACATGTCCTCAATTGTGCGTTTGGATCAGTCTGGCTTTGTTCTGAGTGGTTTTAGAGCCCTCGGTTTAAGGCAGATGTTTGCAATACTGGCACAAATCAACCCTGAATTGCAAGCTGTAGGAGCACTGTTAGATATGGAGAAGGAATTTTAATCAGTGTTGTGGGAGTATCTCTTTATGGTCTTGGAGAGGGTAGGAGTTCCACATTAATTTCTGAAATGCGTAAAAGTGCTCTATACCCACGTCACAGCACTCATATGTTTATTTGGCAAACGCATTGCCTCATCCCCTTTGGGACGCAGCACGCGACAAGGGTGCCTGTTGTCACTGCTACTGTTTATGGTTGTCATTGAGCTGCTGGCATTCGGCTAATGGGCGTTACATTGGAGCGTGGTCTTACGCTTGGGGGAGTGCAGGAGTTATTCTCACTTTACGCTGATGATATAATATCGTACGTCAAGGATCTTGAGTGTAATCTATTCCCCCTTACTCAGGAGATAGAAAACTTTGGTAAAGCATCAGGCCTAATGGTGAACTGCACCATGTTTATTTTGTTCCCCATGACAGATGGTACTAGGAAACGGCAGGGGCTGGGAGCCTTCCCATGGGAACACATGTTGGTTCAATACTCGGGTGTTAAGATCAGTAGAAGTTGGGCTACGCTGTTGAGAGACAATGGTACTCATTACGACCCTGGCAGTACGGGGTTAACGGCGCCGTAAAAGGTGCCGGGGCCGTTAACCCCGTACCGCCTCATTACGAGGTCCCCTCGCGGGACACGGTAAGCACGCCTGGGAAAACCAGGCGTGCTTACTGGGTCCTGCGAGAGGAAGAGGGAGCAAACAACGGGCCAACTCGTAATGGCCCGTTGTTTGCTCCCTCTCCCATTCCCATTCAGCCCTATAAGGGCTGAGATGGGAATGGGGAAGGCCCGGGTCCGGGTCCTTGGAGGGAGGAATTACCGGGCCTTCCAAACTCGGAATGGCCCCGTAATTCCTCATTCTGTGGACCCGGACGCGATTTTGGTGGCAGCCATGCCACCAACAGCGGCATTTCTACTGCCGAGGTCGTAATGAGGGCCAATATCTTGGCGTATACTGACCAATTTAAGCGGAAGATAGAGCGTTGCACAGCTCTTTCACTTTCTCTTGTGAGTCGTATTGCTATCATGAAAATGGTCACTATTATATTTTTTTCTAAATATTCCAGTGTGACCCAGAGTTCAATATTTTAAAGACCTTAGATCATTGTTGGAAAAACGCCTAGAGTTAAATGGGAGCCCTTGATTTGGCCATATGACCAAAGGGGACTAAATGCTCCTGGAATGGAATTATATTATTTGGCAGCTCAGTGCTCATTCGCATCGTTCTGGATGCCTGGTTCCCATCCTTTTCCACATGCATGGATAGAGCGGAGGTCGATTCATCCCCATTCTCTACAGGATGCCCTGATGACTGAAAGGTGGAGGACCAGTGGAAGTTTGATCCTCTGTCGTGCACACTCACTGCATGGGGGAGACGGAGTAACCGATTTAGGGCATAGACAGAGTACACACTGGAATTGTGCGTATGGGGGATTCAGGGTCTGGATTCGACATGTGATACAACGATACAGGCATCTTGGTCGCGACTGGGGATTAATCATACGTTTCATTTTTACCCGGATTGGGGTACTAGTCTAATGGGAGCAAGTTGAGGCAAAGTTGGGTCACGATTTCAGGCTAGCATTCCAATATTACTGACATCGAGCAGCTTTTCATGCCTGGTCTCTGGAATTCTCGTTGCAACCTGCTACGTTAATTCAGCTAATTCGAGAAGGGTGGTTTCAGTTATCTAACAAATGGCACGCGTGGCTACTCCCAGTGCAGTTCTACCCTGTAGGCTGAAGTGGGGGTCGGAGATTGGGGTTGCGATAGATGATAAACTCTGGAATTTTATGTGTAGGTACATGCAGAGGGTTGCTCTCAATACGAGGTTCAAATTAATTCAATATAAGACCCTGTACAGAGCATATAAATCCCTCTTCTAGACAGCTGAAGTTTGATGGCTCAGTAGATGGTAAATGCCCCAGATGTAAAGAAGACGGTGCAGGGTGGATTCAGGTATCTCCAAGGGGGGCAGAAAACTATTATCTATTTGCATGCTTCTGGCTAAGAGGTGTATATTGCTGCTTTGGTCGAGACAGACCTTGCCCACAATCATTAAGTGGCTGTCAGATCTAACGTGGCACTGTGACGCAGAAATGGGGTATTTCTCTTTATTATCCCCAAGATCTAGACCGAGTAATATCCGGGAACCTTTTAAGCCTTTTCTCAGGAGTAGGGAACACCAACACCACACAGATTGAACGTTCAATGTATTAAGGAAAATGTTGGCGTAAATCTGGGATGGGAAATATGGATGGTTATACAATCCCTTTGTTTCCGCACCATACCAATATGTTGTGGCCTGGATAATGTTACCGAATTGTCTAGCTAAATGCATGACGATGAGTTTCGCTCAACAGTTGATTTGTGTTAAACAAAGAACTACATCTGAAGATGGTGAAGTCTGATGTACATGTTCTGACCAGTGTTATTTTTAAACAAAATGATGCTTTCTTTATCGTTTTAATTTATGTTTTTAATCTGATCGACCCTTCATAAATAAAACATATATTTTTTTAAAACAAGGAAGTGCTATGCATTGATGGGGTTAGACACATACATTTTTTCGTTGACACGGTGAACAACCCTTTCATAAGAGCATTTGTTTCCAGAATACAAGCCAATATAAAGGGACGAGTTAACATTTACAGTTAGTGGAGGCCATGTAACAGTGGTAAAGGGGAGGCGGGGAAGGGCATACAATCACTTGTTTTATTATCATGTCTTTACACATTTGCAATGTTGCATAGTGTTTCTATTTATTATTTTCTTAGTATTAAGGATGTCTGTATTTGGGATGAAAACCTTTTCCCTGGAGTTCTTTTTTGTGGACTGATTTTTTGGGCCTGAGATACGGAAGCTGTTTTGAGCTGATACAGAAAGTCCATGCATGGGGGATTGGGTTAGTATTTTATGAGCACAGACAGGGTTTGAGACCCGCTCCATTGTGTCACCGACGCACCTTCACGTTCAGTGTGATAGAAGGATTCCCAGTCACTGGCTCCTATGTGATTATTGGCTCTTGCCTGGAGGTTTCCGTATCAGGGATTGGCTTGCCAAAGAATCTTTAATGGGAGAGGTTGCTCTACTCCCGAGGGGAGAACGGGGTCTAAAGAACACTTCCGATTGACATAAAGATCGTAGACCAAAACGAAAGCACAATCAATATTTGGTCATGGTCAGCCATGGACCATTTCAAATTAGATTGCCTCTCACCAAAGCACAGATCCAGAGTCTCTTTCTTCTGGGGGTGTAAGACCCCATAGACGTTCTCTATGTGGTGTCACTTTCCCAGCTTCTTCTGTCCAGGGAAACCCTTGTGAGTCAGTCTGTAGCGATTTAGGCCCAGCAGGCTGCCCACCCGGTGACGTTGGCCAAGACCAAGAGTGGACTCGGAGGAAACATTACAGTAAATCCCACTGTGCCCCAATGCCAAGCCTCTTCAAGCCCTGCCAGCGGAAGGCAGGGAGCTCCAGATCCCAGGCTCCAGGCGTCAGCCAGATGTGCCTTTCCCATGTGGGCGAGAGGAGAGGGAAGCTGTGGTATGCCAGGGCAACGTGGGTGGGGGAGGATGTCTCCAACACAACCACCAGTGGACGGGAGGAGAACGTGATACGGCTGTAAAGCAAGCCGGTGCCTACTGACTCACGCGGCCTTCCCCCTTGGAGGTGTTATTGACGGGAACATATGCAAGGAGTCCCAGAACTAGGCGAACACAATGGGAAAGAACAGTCAGTGCCCAGATTGTGTAAACAGATACATGATATGCACAGAAATGGGACTGGAAACTAGCTCGCCGATATCTCTGGAGGAATCATTTAAGAGTCTCCACAGCACACTTGCTAACACATAATATGCACAATCCAGCAGAATGTCCTGTCTCTTGGTACGTTGTCAACATGTGAAGACATTGGTCAAATACCGCCCTGGCTACCAAAACGCAGTTTTTCTTCCCTAACAATGGGCCGTGTGATTTAAGATGGCGCAAGTGCACAGAGAGGCGGCCACCATGCAACAGTTTTACCCTTTTTTCGCCGGCTCCCTCCATCTTGCTGCATTCCTCCGGCCATTTATCTGATTTATCGCACAGGAGAAACGCTTCTGACACCTGTGGAGAAGGGAGGCCTCGGAGCAGGCCCGTGCACAGCTCAGATGTCCATGAACGCCATAATACACAGCTGTGACATCACGCCAGGGGGTAATGGTTTTCAAATCGAGTTCGCAGCAGGCTTCAAAGCAGAATTCAGAAAGCCGAATAACTAAGACCTGCTGGTGCTGTCATGAAATATGGCGGCGGAGGCCGACAATGTCAAGAGGCATCGTGGACTTACAGAGAGTCAAGGGCAGTGGCGGCAAATAGGCCCACGCTTGTAAAGTTCTGTTAGGCCTGGGGCCGAGTCAGATACTACCAGGAACTCTCGCCCTTCTCTACCAACCGTTTAGAGGCACCTGCGACTTGGGAAACGTCACGATTTCCCAACATGCTAGTAGAACTCTCTCCAAAAGATGTTTTGTTTTTGCTATAGAACATGGGGCCTATGACTCCCATAATTCCTCACCATTGACTAGGCTGGCTAGGGCTCGTGGGAGGTGCAGTCAAAAACATCCGGAGAGACAACGTTTGCAGACCTTTGCTATAGGCCTGTCAATAGACCCAAACAGTGATGAAAGCTGTACATTAATCGTAACCAGTGGCTTGGCTTTGGGCACTTTCCATTTCATTGTTTTTTAGCCGTTCGCAATATTGCAGAAGGGGACCAGCTAGAAGCACATCAGTCTTAGTCCGGAGGCCATCCAACAGAAATTGCTTTAGAACTTCGCACACTGACCGAGCACCCCTTTATTTCATGTTTGTCCTTACTGACCTATTACTTAATAATGTGTTGGTTGCCATCCGCCATTTATTGAACCTGTTGGTTTGCTACCAGCCCATTACTTAAATCAGTGGTTGTTACTGGCCTACAATAGATCCTGCTTACCCATAGCTGTACATTTGCCCTGGTCAAATTCACTTTTTTTTTATAACTCTGTTTATTTGAATTTAAACAGCACAACAACAACATGAATATAAACATAGGCATTCATCAGAAAAACAAGGCAATATTGACAACGGCAAAGGTGATGCAGGGCCGAGGGGCCATGACACGGTCGCGAGACGGATAATTGCTGGCAATACTGATTGCGTCTTGTGTCCTCGAGTTAAGGGGAGGGTGAAGGGGAAGAGCGAGGAGGCGGGGGTTTGCGGGGAGGAAGAAATAGGGAGGGGTGGGTTTCAGTGAGCATCGAGCCATTTACCCCATATCTTTTCAAATTTACTTGGGCATCCCCGCGCATTATAGATTCGGCGCTCCAAGGCTGCACATCTGTTTAGTTCATTGCACCAACGATTCGGGTTCAGTGGGTCTGCAGAACCCCAGTTAGCAGCAATAAGCCTTTTGCCTGCCCCCAGCGTGACCACCAGAAATGTTTTTTCGTACTTTGTCAAATCCACTTCTCCCCAGACACCCAGAAGTGTCATTTTGGGGTCTTTAGGAATTGGCGTCGCCAGGACAGTAGAGATCATATTGATGCAGTCCCCCCAGAAGACTTGTAATACCTGACAGTCCCAGATCATGTGGTAGAAGGTGGCCGGCTCTTGCTTGCATCTGATGCATGTCTCATCCTCGGTCCCCCCCCCATCTGGCCATGGCTGTGCGAGAGTAGTAAGAGCAGTGGAGGATTCTAAGTTGTATTAGTCTGAGCTTGGCTTCTATCCCAATCTCTCTGGGGGACATTAATGCGTCTATCCAGTCTTCTGGTTCCAGTTCACCTAAGTCTCTTTCCCACCTTTCCTTGAGCCTAACTAGTTGTTTAGCCCCAAAGGAGTTGAGGGCCTGATAGAGGGTGGAGGTGACCTTGGAGAGAATTCGTTGCAGGAGAACATTGGTCTCAATGGGATAGCATGGAGGTATAGTTGTTGTGTCTGGGAACTGGGTGCGAATGGCATGAGCCAGTTGTGCATATCGATACTGGTCCTTAGGTGCTAAGCCGAATTGATCTTGCATGGCATCAAAGCTTAGGAGGCGACCCCCTTGGATCATGTGCGCAAGTGTGTTTATCCCTTTTGCTCCCCAGTGTTCAAAAGAGCCCATTTTCACTATTTCCGGGAGGTATGCATTATGCCATATGGATTGGGATAGTGTTGGTTTCCCTTTCCAGCCAACCAGTTTGTGTGCGTCTCTCCAGGCATGACGGATATGGTGTGTTATTTTTGGTAGCATCGGGAGTTGTTTGTTGATGGCATACAAGAACTGTAATGGGGGTATTGGGAACATGGTCTCCATTTCAATACAGATGTGTAGCAGTGTGGGGTCTGCGTGTAACCAATCATTTACCACCCCTATCTGTGCCGCTAGATAATACGTGCGTATACAGGGTAGACCGATGCCTCCCTCCCGTACCAATCTTTGGAGCGTATTAAGGGCAATTCTGGGTTGTTTCCCTCCCCATAGCAGTGTGCAGAGGTTCCTATCAATGAGTGTGAAAGTTTCCTGGGGGATAGTAAGCAGGGCATTTTGGAGAACGTATAGGAGTCTGGGGAGGGTCATTATCGTGAACAGTGCTGCCCTGCCCACTAGTGATAGGGGGAGTGATTGCCAGTGGGAGTAATCTCTATTAAACCGCTCTAATACGGACTGAAGGTTGAGTTGAAGGAACCCATCTAGTTTCGGGTCAAGCCATATGCCCAGATATTTAAATTCCCTGATACAGACATGGTAGGGGCAAGTCTCTGGAATCGCAGACTCGCCTCCCTGGATCGGGAAGTAAATGGTTTTGGCCTCATTCACCTTTAGGCCTGCAAAGTTTTGGTATTCCTTAAGGATAAGGGAAACGGTCGGGCATGAGATACTCGGGTTACTGAGGTATATAAGGAGGTCATCTGCGTAGAGTGAAAGTTGATCCTCCCCTCCCCCTGGCCAGGCAAATCCAGACCAATTTTTGTTTGATCTGAGTTCTATTGCTAGTGGTTCGATGGCGAGGAGGAAGAGAAGTTGAGACAGGGTGCATCCCTGCCTAGTACCTCGGCCCAGAGAGAATGGTTTGGAGGACCTGCCATTCACCCTCAAAGTGGCTTCTGGAAATGCATAGAGGAGTTTGACCCACGATATGAAGGTTTGCCCATGGTTCATTCTGGCCCTGATTGCCCATAAGGCGTCCCACCCCACAGAGTCAAATGCCTTCTCAAAGTCCACCGCCAGGAGGGCCAGTGGTGATGGTATTTCTGCGGCTCTGCTCAGGGCAAGTTGAATTCTATGTAGGTTCATGCGAGTGGATTTATTGGGCATAAATCCACATTGATCTGGATGGACGAGTGTCTCAATCACCTTTAGTAGCCTATTAGCAAGTGCTCTGGCGAGGACCTTAGCTTCTCCGTTGATCAGTGAAATGGGACAGTAGGAGACACATTCCTCCGGGGGTTTTCCAGTTTTATGTATGACAACTATGCACGCCCTCCTGAGGTCTGGGGGAGTGCGCCTTGCTCTTTACTTCGTAGGAACATGCGGTGCATATGAGTCGATAGTGTGCCGCCAAGGCATTTCCAAGTCTCTGTTGGGAAGCCATTGGGGCCCAGAGTTTTCCCCGGTTGAGCTGTGTGAGCGCCTCTTGTATTTCATTCTCAGTGATTTCAGTGTTCAGGAGGTCTGTTTGCTGTTGTGAGAGTTTCGGGATCTCAATCTGGTCGAGATAGCAAGCGGGCTCGAATGTGGGGCATTCGGTAGGTGGAGTATAGAGTTTCTTATAGTAGGCGGAAAATGTATCCACTATGTCAGAGTCTTCCGTCAACAACGTTCCCTCCGGAGATCTGATAGCTTGCACCTGTCCTCTGCTTTGTTCACGTTTCTCCAACCAGGCCAGGGTTTTGTTTGCTTTGTCACCTCTTTCATAGATCTGGCTCCGGACCAGCCAGTGGCCATTTGTGCGTTGTCCAGAGCTATGTTGCTGAGGGCTTCATGTGCCGTGACCAGGGCTTCCTTTGCTTCTTGGGTGTTATGTGCTAGGATTTGTCGTTTCGCATTCTTGTACTTGCGCTTCTGCCTCCCTGACCTTTTGGGCAGATGTTTCCGGTGGGCGGATACAGCCGTGATAGCTTCCCCTCAGAGGACCGTTTTATATGCCTCCCAAATCGAGACTGGACATTCCACTGAGCCTTCTTTTATTTCGAAGTATTCTGCAATCTTTTTCTTGAGTTCTTCTGCGATTTCAGGGAGCCGCAAGTGGTATGTGTTCAAGCGCCAGTTGCTATCCGGGCATTGCCAGGCATTCTTCATGGTTATAAGGAGCGGAGAGTAGTCCGAGATTCCTCTTTCAAGGAATTCAGCTGATAGAAGTCTATGGGTTGTGCTGCGGGGGATGAAAGCATAATCAATTCTTGAGAGTGATTTATGCTCGCTGGAGAAAAAGGAAAAGCCGGCCTCGTCGCTATGGAGTGAGCGCCATGTGTCTATTAGCCCCAGTGCTTCGGCAAACGTGGAGAGCGATGTCGGGGCAAGTCGGCTTCCAGGTCTCCTATGGGACCTATCGACTGTGACATCCATCACTTCGTTGAAATCTCCTCCTATGACCCATAGGCTGGCTTCCTCCTCCAGGAGCAAGTTCCGCAGCTCAGCCAGCAGTTCCTTCGTGAGCGTGAGGGGGCGTAGATCGCATTGAGACCCCATTTCTCACCCCAGATGTCTGTGAGCAGTATCACATAGCGGCCCCGAGGATCGGTTCTTACTTTTCTGACCTGTAGGGTGACTCGTTTATGAACAAGTATCATTGTACCCCTGGCGCCTTTTGTGAATCCAGCTTGGTAGGTATGCAGGTAATTGGATCTTTTGAAGAAGCTGCTGTCCGTGCCAATCAGATGTGTTTCATAGAGGAGAAATATGTCTGGTGTGTATCGGTTGAGATACTGGAGCACCAATCTTCGTTTCACGCTGGAGCTGAGGCTGTTAACATTCCAGGACAATAAGGAGAGCGTATTGGTGTTTACTTTATCTGCGTGGGTCTCGTAGTGGGGCATCTGGGAGGATTAATGGTGGTCTTGTGTGTTTCCGAGGTGTGCGGTGGTATTCACAAGGGGGAGACGTCCAGAGGTTGCCATTTGATTGTGTGATTGATAACTGGATAGCTCGGGTATCATTGGCCCCGCCAGTAGACAGTGTTTGATTTTGGCGCCGGTATGCATCAGTGTCATGCCTTCTCATCCTGTGATTCTGGTTACTTAGACCCTTAAATCTCCCCCCACCCTGTACTTTCCCCCCAACTGGGAGCACCTGTCACCCAAACATTGAACTTATAACTAGAGAACTTCTTCGGGATGACCCGGACTGGGGTAGTGCCTACACCGCATGATGAGCGGCAGCCGCTAGGTTAAAGTTCCCATGTTGCTGCACTGAAGGTTAGTCCCTGTATTGCGGAGGCCTCATCCATTCTCTGTGGAGCTGTTGGCAAGATGCTGCGTGGTGTCGACATTCGCGCTTGCCAGGGATAGAGGGGGCGAGGGCCGCCCAGGCCTGGGTTTCTGCACAGGCGGGTCAGGCGGTGCTCGTCGTGCTCTAGAATCAGCGAGGACTCGTGTTTCGAGCCAATCCCATGCGTCTTTGGGGTTGTAGAACAGATGAGTGGTGCCCTCGTAATGGACTTTAAGCAGTGCCGGGAAGAACAGAGCGTACTTGATTGATAACGACTGGAGTTTCTTCTTAACTGAGTCGAACGACTGGCGGGCCTTTTGAACTTCCTTGGTCTAATCAGGGTAAAACCCGACTCTGTAGCCGTTGTATGTGATTGGGCCGGAGGCTCTAGCCATTTGCAGGATAGCGTTGCAGTCTCGATAATTCAGCAGACGTGCAATTATTATTCTAGGCGGGGCTCCAGGGGTAGGTCGACCGGTGGGCACCCTGTGTGCTCTTTCTATGGAGAAGAATTTGGATAGTTTTTTGGGAGCAAAGACATGAGCCAGCCAGTCTTCAAGGAAATGTTCAGCGCTGGGGCCTTCCTCCTTCTCCGGTATCCCAAGAATCCTGAGATTATTACGTCGCGCCCTCCCTTCGGTGTCCTCAGCGCGATATTCAAGCTGGGTGACTTTTTGGGTGATTGCGGTAAGTTGTTGTTCCAGTCGATGGACAGTGTCTTCTGTGACTGACACCCTCTGTTCCGCTTCACTGACTCTAGCCGACAGGTTGCGTAGATCCTGGCGAATGAGGGACACCTCTGTGGATAGGCCTCCAATTTTGAGTTCCAGTGATGTTCTCGAGTCCCCAATCGCTTTCATGAGGTCTGTCAGAGAGATTGGAGGGTTGTGTAGAGGTCCATTTTACTTTGAAGGGTTTGCCTTTTGGACTTTTCCTTTGCCATGTCGCGGTCGGTACACCCGGTATGGCGTCAGGTCCGGGTGTTTCTCGTTGCCGTCATAGGGAGGGTTGGTGTTGGAGCTGGGAGGGACCTTGCGTAGGTCAGATTTCTACACCGCAGCAACACGGGGTGCCCACGGTGTGTCTACGCAAGGGCGGTGCCGAAAACAGTAGAGCGTGTTCCCCTTGGGTATGGGCCCCTCTTCCAGGGCTGCCAGTCTCGTTGGGATGATGCGATGTGCATTGGGGAGAATTCGCCCTTGCAGTAATGTTGCCCCGTGGGAGCTGTTCCACTGCCAGTCCTCACGGGCTCCGGCCCGCAGCGTAATGGTGGGGAGAATCTAGGGGTCCACCATGGTTGGAGGGTGGTTGAGTTGGTTGTGAGGAGGGGTGCCCCCAGCCGCCGCTCCCTCACCGCAGCCTGATTATGCGTAGACTTCGTGGAGGGGGGAAATATGGTCTCCCCCACTAGTGTGGGACAGTGCCACAGATCCGCTCACCAGTGTAGCACTGACCAGTACTTATCCCCGCAACATACAGTTCCATTCACGGGCTCTGTGGCCCTGCTGCCAGTCCGGTTATATAGGGAGCCATGGGGGGGAGACAAGACAAGCCCCCCACCCCTCACATATGCGTACCTTGCTGTTGTCGGGTCTGTTGCCTGCGTGTCATCCGCCAACAGGGGAGCGCAACACCCACCTCTTCTTGTCGTGCTGCGACTCGACCCCGGGCATTGCAGTCTCACTGACGAGGGGGGGAGGAGATCACCAGGGGAAAGGCTGGCGGTGCGGGCCCGAGCCTCGGGCAGGCACGTAGAGTGGCTCCCAGGTCCATTCGTAGAATGTGGCGTAGCGTTTCCCTCGTGGTCTTCCGCGATTACAGAGAGGGGGGGCGCCGCGTCTCAGTTGCACTGCCAGGGTCGAGAGAGGCGCAGTTTGTAAATGGCTTCGGATGTTGCGGCCCCTGCACTGTGCATCTGCGTTGTCTCCAGGATCGAGAGGGTGGGAGGGACCACAGTTGGCTGTCCGTCGGTGCCGGTAGAGCACCGCGGGGTCTTGTTTGCAGGCCCACCGGCGTGTCTCCAGCGTGTCTCCTCACCTGGGAGCCTCAGCGTTCACAGCGTCTCAGCGGGGGAGGGGTGGGCAGCCGCTTCCGCCCACCCCACGATGGCCGCGGGTCGCCCGCCAGCAGTCTTCGGGCTGGGTCTGGTGTCCCCCGGTCCGGTTCGTCTCCAGGGTGCAGCGACGGCTGCTCCGGTGGGTCTGCTTCTGCTTGTGGGCAGTTGGGGCAAGATTGATTCGCATAAAGGGAATAGAATTTAGGATGATTGCAGCGGCCGCCGGGAGCCGATGTATTTAGCTCCACATGCGTTGCGCGCGCATGCGCAGTCCTCTTGGTCAAATTAATTTTGTTGCTTGCAATTGCACTGCCCCTCTCCTATATCTACTGCATGCTGCCCTATTTCCCACCTGATCACCCCAAAACCCATCTGCACCACGCACCTCCATACCCAAATCCTTATCCCTTAACCCCAGTTTCCATCCCCTACTCACAGGAATTCAAAGCGTACTATGGCATAATCCTCCAGCCCCTCCCTTGCTCCCTGCTGTAACCTTGTCCTGTGCACACCCTTAAATGCCACCCTAACTGGTCTGCTTACTCGAACACCACTATCCCCAAACTCAACTGGCTTACCTCCACCTTGGAGTTTCCCTCTCCCCCTCTTCTCCCTGCTCCCAAACTAATCTCGCTCTCAAGCTCCGCAATGTCCAATAGTTCTGTGATGTCACTTCCTTTATCATGGAATACTCTCGCCTATCAGCCCTAACTCTCAGTCATGTCCATCTCAGAACCGTCTCATGATCAGAAGGGTATGCCCCTCTTCTGCCACCCGACTTTATTCCCCATCCTGTAAACACAAAGCTTCTCAACTCCTTGTTTCTACCCAATTTTCCCAAACTTTGCGCTCTGCCCACCCCACATAAGCTTGTTCTTTCAAGATGTTCCCCTCCTCCTCGACTCCTAACCCACACAGGCTGCTTTGTACTAACAGGAGACTTCAGACTCTCAAACATCTCGAATTCCCATCCCCTCGAACTGAACAGTACCCACTTTAGACAGTTCCTGGTTACCCTCCACAACTTTCCTACACATGAACATGGCAACACCCTCGACCTCATCCTCCTCTCCTCTATCCTCTTCTCCATAACTTCTGCATCAAGCCTTCTCCCTCTGACCACTCCTTCCTCCTCCTCACAGATGGCATTACCTCATTGGTCCATTCCCCCGCCTCGCCATTACAAAATGCAAATGTATGCCTGGTTTGCCCAGCTCTTTATCTAACTGCCACATCGTCTCCCCTTGCTTCTAACTGAACCACAGACCAGGCCAAATAGCCATAGCAAAAATGCCTGATAACTTCACTCCAACCGGACTCAGCTCCCCCCTCCTCTCAAACTCTCTCATACTCTGATAATTCACAGTTGAAAAAAGGAACTTGCAAGCCAACATTCCCGGTGATAATTCACAAAACATGTGACCACATTCACATCCACATTCAACATGTCCCTTAGGCCCGCTGAGATCTGTCAAAAATCACCTCCATCATTAAACAAACATGGCCCTGCCCAAGAACAAGACATGGCTAGGAGCCTGTCCGCACTCAAGCAGTTCCCACCTGCCGCATTTAGCTGCAACGCCAAAAGAACTGATATGAGCCTGGCAATTCTGCTCCTATTGATCGCCCCACTCATTGATGTTTCCTTCTCAAAGGGATCAATTCTCCAGGAACTCAAACATTTTATCTGATATAATCACATACCTGTTGAAAAACCTATAGCAGTGGCATGCAAACTTGCCAACTTCAGACCCAAATTTGGGCATCTCTAGGTGGCACAGATCCTGGAGACAGTTGCCACAATGCAACATTAATTTCACTTGGAATCCTTGTGCATGCTCACTGATTTCCAGTCAGCTCCCCGATCCGGTCGAGGGACTGACACCACCTTGTTCAAGTTTAATATGACAATACATTCTCTCATCTAGAGATGAAGGACTGTGCACAATTCCTTCTGGACCACACTGCTACTACCTTTGACAATGCTGATACCTGTGCGCCCTAATTAAAAACTTGAATTCACAGGCATCGCATCCTCCTAGAGAACCAGACCCACCAGATTGGCACCTTTCCCTACAAAGCATTCACCATCAACAAGGGTCGATTCATCAGCAATTATCTGCTGTCTTTAGCATATAAATGCCCCCCTTGCCAACATTGTCAACCACATGTATGCAGATGATTCCCGACTTCATGTCAATCCTCCACTTTTCCTTGTCCTCCCTTTCACTGCCAATTGTGGACCCTACACTTCCTTCAGTCTGCTCTTCCCTTCAGAATTCCAGGAATTTGTAGATTTGTAGCATCAAGCAGGAAAGTGACCCCGGCCCCCTCCTACAGACCTCTGGCCACCAACACTGTTCATGGACATTCTCACAGGAACTCTTCTCAACTCCTTCTTTCAAGAATTGCACAGATGGAATTCAAGTTCCCAACCACAATGCCATTCCTTAAAAAGGCCAAGCTTGTGCTTCTCTGAACAGAATAACTACAGAATCATTGCAAAAGGCTGCTTCAGCACAAAGCTTGCCAAAGCAGGCTACCTCTACCAGCTCCACCATGTCCAAGACAAAGACCTACTAGGAACAACAGAGATAGGCTTCAGGTGTTGGGCAGAGCTGAAATTGGACATTATTGCAATCTTGGACAACCATAAAACAATGTGGATGCTGAAGGGGCAGGAGCACAAGTTTTCTTGGGCCTGTCCATGGCCTTTGTATCCCTTCCAGATCCATTTGTCACCTCCTTCATTTCACATTCTTACCTCCCAATCCACCACTCCTATACTTCCATGCCCCTGCCTGCCTCACTCCCTCCCCCCACTACACACTGCCCAATTGAAACCAAAGCCAGACGAAAGATACTGCCCTGTCTGTAAATCACAGGGTTCCCTGGAAACTATGAAACATTTATTTACAGATTGCATGAACTTACATGGGTTCTATCTATATATGTGCTTATGAGAGTCTTGTAATTGACTATGATGCCATAAAATCCGAGGACTTTTGGAACTATTGTTTACATTCTGCTTTCTTTTCAGTGCACATTGCACTTTGCAGGGCATCGGTGCAAATAAGAAAGCTAATAAGCATTGGAGTAAATGTGCCCAGATGTTGAATAGCAACAATTAAGCTGACTGTTGGATTATCTGTAAATGCAAGCATACTTTTCACATTGCTCAGCGGTGTAGTTCAGTATATATGAGAGCAGAGCACCGATTTACACACTTATTTGCACATTGCCTTTTTGCACATATCTGGGTAGAAGAGGTCCCAGACATGGCCTGCTCCCCTCCCCCTCATTTCGAGGCACCAGGAACGCGCTCGCCAAGGTATGTGACGTATGAAGAGCAAATGAACCTACAAAGAGCTGCAATGGGACTCTGCCCAGTATACATCAGAACATCCATAACGGTTGAAGCACCCATAACCAGACAACCCTGGGCAGCACGGTACCCTATCAGACAGCCATACCAGCCGCTGATACGAAATGAGGAGTACCTACACACGGTCCACAAAGAGACCCCAAAAGCCTTAACGGAAGGCCAGTGGAAATGACACAAGGGCCTGAACAGATTCTAGAATGAACAAGAGCAGCTATCAAAGATAACATGCCAGTGCGAGTAACTACGAAATTGAATGGAATAGGCACAGAGAGGAGACAATGTTACAACGCTAGGAAACAGTGTTATGAGACAAGATGGAAGCAACCGTCCTGTTAAACGTGTGTAAATAGGCTTGAAACGCAAGATGCTAAGAAATCGATATTGCTTGCAATGCTTAGTAGAAGATAGAGCGGCAAGCGCCAACCGTATATCTACCTCAATAAGGCACATTATACAAGTGCGACTCCATTTTGTAAAAGCAGAAAAGGTATCCAGGCGGCCAGAGGCCTGCCAGGCCAAGTTTCGAAACCCAGCCTAAGGCAAGAGAAGGAGCGGAATCGAAACTCAACAAAGAGCGGCTCATGCCTAGGAAATCGAGGTCAACCGGAAAAGGGGAGTAGAGCGCCAGCTCACAAGACTCCACTTCAGAGCATACCAGCCTGCCTCATGAAGGTCAATATAAGGGGGGCCCACGCAGGTGGTTAGGCCGACACAGAATTAAATGCACTGAAAGCTGGAAACTGAAGCAGATTCATGATGAACTAACACGTGACCAGCCAGGCGCGAAGAAGTACCATCGCCTGATGTCATCCAGGACCCGAGGATGCCATAACTCTTCCCGATAAGAGACTACAGTTTCGAGGCCATTGTTGGCCAACTAATTGACACGTCGCCCTAAAACACTGATTGATGGAAGGGAGGCAGGGTGAAACTTGGGACACCAGGCACAGGGGTGTCTATTCTGCATGCTGCTAATTAAAGTGGAGATTTATGTTTAGGGGTGTAACTTGCCCAATCACAATGGACCATGTAATCTAGGGTCCTATAGACACTGTAGCCAATGAGACGTTGTACTTGTAGTGACGTCAATCACGTGTGATATAGAGGAATGGGCGTATACTCCCACCCGATAAGAGTTATCCAATCCACATGCTCCATTATCATATACAGATATAACACCTATATTTAAGTTACCTTTCCTAACCAATTATATTGAATTGATTTTTTATAGAAATTAGACGTCAGTGATGACGATTTGTGCCTATAAAAATAGTTGTTCAACTGCAGTTTGTGGAAGTCGGAGCGAGACCAGTGATCGCACTACAGCTGATTCCCATTTGTTTCCCTGTTTGATGTATGTATCATTAAACGGACTTCCCTTTGCCAAACTTCTGAGTCCTCGTTATTGAGTCGTGTCGGAGTAAGTGAATCCTGCACCCCCTATCCTCACATGGTGCAGCTATCTTGTCTTACAAGTTCTAGAAGGTGAGTGCTAACCAATGGGTCCATCTGCTAATTCCTCTCCTTGTGAACACTTGGTAGCGTGAGGATGGTTACGGCCATCGATTATAGATTATCGATTGATATAGTCATAAGACACCCTTAGACCGAAGGTACAAAGTAACTCTGGGCCTTCGGTAAGATCACGAGTCCTTTCGCCATTCCGGCTGAGTAGACTGAGAAGCTTCCTGTGGACAATGATAGAGTAAAAATTTCAAAAAATCTGCAGTGGGTCTGAAGGAACCCGCCTTTCCAAGCATAACCCTTCTCATTCCCACGGGCAGAGGATCGGACAAAAACCTTCAAAGCAGGAAGAGGAAGGGGCGGTGATCCCGAAGTTCCAGAGAGGAAACGATGTGATCGGTGAGTGAAACAGTAAACCCGTTACTTTGGCAAATGTTATGTAGGCATTAGAGCCAGCAAGGGAAAGGTAACGGAGGGTGGTGGAGAAACAATAAAATAGTTAGAAGTAGAGAAGACTGTATATATATAGGGGTTAATGACTCGAGCATAAGAAATAAAACGTAAAGAATATCAGGGGGGCAAGTGAAGTAAAAACGTAAATCAGGGGGGCACCTGAAGTAAAAATGTAAATCAGGGGGGCACCTGAAGTAAAAACGTAAAAGATTTGCCTTGTTCCTGCACTTTAAAGAGTGGTCAGAAGGAACGTGAACCCAGAGCCCACAGTGGGGGGACAATTTATGCTACAATGATGTTTAAAGACGTCATAAAGGGGGTTTGTTCAAATCCCATGACGGGGTATTAATAAGAAGGCAGGTATAAGTATGACCAGCTGGTGTCTGTCTAGTCTGTCAAACGTCTGTCATATATGTTCTGTTGTATGTCGGATGTAAAATAATTGTATTGGTGATAGTTTAAAATGCATTTTGGATTTACGCCATTCTGTAACTGAGAGGGAATCGCCACTGAATTGATGAGTTTTGAGTAAATTGTTGGTATCAAAATTGGTGGGAAAAGATTGGATTGAAGCTTGCGTATTTGGTGCTCGCTCATACTATTAAAAGAATAAAAGAACTGTATAGTTATTGATTGGTGACGGAATTAAGAATGGAGGAAGTTACCCCGCTTGCGCATTTATGCAAGCAACTGCCCAAGCATGCAACAAAGCTGAAGAAATATATCCAGGAGTGGGTTAAGGGCACCGCAAATAAGATGGTTATGCCCCAGAACGGGTCACTCTCTAAGGCTGTTTTACAGCACATGACCACCTTCCTACATGCCACATATACCGGCAAAAAGCTAGAGAAACGTCTTGCTGTGCTGGAACTGTGGAAAATGTTTAAAGAAACAAAGGTGGAAGAACCACACGCAGATTGGATATTAAATGTATGTACAGAGGGGGGTGATACGACTACTGCGTCACCTGCCCCACCTGAACCAGTATTCGAAGGGAGTAAGTCAGACGGTCTTTACCCGCTAAGAGAATTTAAGGCAGCCACGGGGTACAGCAACCCGGCATATGAGTCGCCTGCATGCAGTGGTGACGACATCAAAGAAAAAGGGCAGGAAAGTAATCTTGCCTCCGTAGTCCCGAGGGACAAGGAGAGATGCGGAGATGGAGGAAAGGGTCAGGCACATAGTACTACATCTCTCTCTCAAGAGAGGGAAATGAGCAGAAAGGTAGTAGCGAGTTAGCATTCGCAAAGGACGAGTGGATGGGAGGTCAGATATTGCTAAAACTTGATGGCAAAGGGAGTGATGACATAAAACCGAGGGAATGGTCTGATGAGGTGCTGAGAAAGCAAAAGGAGAAAGAAAAGGATATGAGAGATGAGAGGAAAAGAAAGAAGAATAGGTTGAGGCGAGAACAACTATATCGTGAAGAGCAAGGAATACTGCTCAGTCGCACACAATGCGCAGCCTATGAGAAGTACAGGCAGAATATGCTAAAGTTAGAGGAAGAAAGGAGAGTGCAAGAAAGGAAAGTAAAGAAGCGGGAAGACGAGGAAAGTAGAAGGGCAAAAGAACGTAGAAATGAACGGATGAGGGAAGTAGATAAGGCTACAGAAGAAGCAAAGGAGCGAAAGGAAATAGGTGAGGAAACGGAACGTAAGTACAGACAGAGGGCACGAGATTTAGAATATTTACAACGGGAAGTTAAAAAACCCAATCCTGTTGTAGAATGGGAAGACATAGAAGAATTCTTTCCTGCAAGCGATGCGGTACCAAGTACAAGCGGGACAAATATTGAAGATGACTTCGACACCAGAAGCATTGGGGAAACGATTGATAAACTTTATGATGAGATGGGGCTGGAACTAATTTCCCAAGGGGGAAGGGAGGATGAGCGCTTAGAGAGCACTCAGCTATATGACACTGAGGATGTCACCCGAAGTAGTGGGAGCAGGGGACTGTCCCTAGACAGGCTAGAGATTGGGCAGAACGAAGAAGATGCAAGAAGTTGCATAAACTGGGAGTATTCAGGGTCTGACTCCGGTGGGGAAACGGAGGAAGTGGCATATGAGGAAGAGAGACGGTGTGAAAAACGGCTTGCAAGGGACCGAGAGGTACGATGGTCAGATGCTAGCGGGTCTGCAAGTAGGACACCGAAGTCCGCTGGACAATCCAGCCGACATGAAGAAACACCCCGCGGTCAGAGGGGGGCATCGGCGCCTGCCTATGCAGACAGGTTAAGGGCATTGCCAGGCAGACGGCAAGGTGGGAACGTTACCCCGGCGGTAGCCCGGAGAACTATGTGGAAAGAGAAGGAGGACTGTGCTTTCCAATTCCCGTTGCTAGAAAAGGGGGGAGCAAGACCACAATATATTCCATGGCCACACATGGACCGAGAAAACCTAAAAAAGAAGCTTCCAATGCTGACATCGGGAGCCGGAAAGTGGATACATGAGTTAGAGAAAATGACGGGGGGTGTCACCTTAGCTATAGGGGACATTATGGGCCTCCTAATTGCCATACTGGGTGAAAGAGCCGATGATGTATGGAAACGGGCAGGCTACCCTAGGGTCACCCTATCTGAGACCTCCCATGATGGAGCGCCATTTAATAACTGTAGAGCAGCAGTGTGGAAAGCGCTGCGTACGCTATATCCAGACATGTCTGATATGGGAGCGATAATGACTCGAAAAATGAAAGAGTCAGAGGATCCGTTGCTCTATATCCAGAATTTTCAAGACGCGTGGGTGCTCGAAACGCATTAATCTTGGACGAAATCCATCCCTGTATTCTATCATATATTGTGCCAAGGGTTAACAGAACCGGTGCAAAAACAGCTCAAGAAATTGGTAGGAATAGAAGCTAAACCATGGGCCGAAATCCAGTTGACAATTGCACATTATTGTAGATTGCTACAGGAAAAGAATCGGAAAAAGGAGGCAACGCGTGAGGGGGAGGAGGCAAAGCTGGTGCAAAGGAAGCTCTCGAAGTATGCTCTCGAGGGAGCAATGCTCACCAGCCCGGCCGGACCAAGCATACAGCAAGCGACTAACCCCTCGCAAAATAATCAAGGTAGCACAGGATTTTACCCGAGGGGAAGAGGGTTTGGAAATAGAGGATGGCAGAGTAATCAGGGAGGGTTTCGAGGTAACCAAGGAGTGTTTCAGAATGTTCAAGGTGGCTTCCAGAACACACAGATGGGCAACGCAACTATGCCAGATGGACAGATGGCCCGACCACCGCCAGTATGTTGGCTGTGTGGAATGACTGGACACGTGGCACACATGTGCAGAAGCCATGGCATGTGGCAAAATAACCAAGGGATGGGGGCAGGCATGGCGAATCAACCTGCCATCCAGCAACAGGGTGGTGCCCAAAATTACACGGTGCAGCAGCAGGTGGCAGGCTTGCAGCAAGGTGCACAGCAAGTGGTTCAACCACTGAACATGGGGAGTATGCCACAAGGACAACCCCAGCAAGCACCGCCGCAGATGGCTTAGGGCAATAATCCCAGAGGGGGAATTAACCCTGGAAATGGGGGAAACCCACAAGTGTACAGTTGTAATGATGCCTACCCCCGGGGATCCAGACCAAGTCCAGCAACCCCGGAAACAGGCATCAAGTTATACTAAGCAAACCCAACAACCCCTCCTAGGGGCTATTTGGGTGCAGTCCTAGCGCCTATGGTGCCAGGCTCATATGGAGAGTCAGTCCTGGCACCATAGGCGCCAGGCTCATAGATTAAAACATACCTGATGCAGACAATGCTGCAAACTCACCAGATGCAGACCATGCTGCAAGAGCTCCAAGCCAAAGGAGGCTTGGAAGGGATTACTTTACCTAAGGGACTATTTTTTTTACTCGGGTGGGGCTGGGGAGGAATACTTACCTGGGACTACTTTGGAGGCTATTTAAACCACGCCCGAAGAGCAGCACACGCTTCGTGTTATTCTGCATCCAGCAGCGTAACGCTCACTGTGCCTGCAAGTCTGCATCCAGTCTTCTGCCACGCCCGCCTCGAGTCCGGAGCTCCTAGAAAAAGGGGAGAGAAGGAGAAAAGGTTAGAACAAGAGCAATACCTTTGATCCTTACCTTAATTCCCGATCCATTGCGCCTTCGAGCTGGAAGAAAGAAGTTATTTTATGCGCGTCGCCTTGCCTGCAGCAGCGCCGCGCTGAACTCACCGGCCTTCGCAGCATCTTCATTCCACCGCATCCTTCTGCATGCTCCCGCCGCATTCCGGCACCTAAGGGGAAGACAAGAACAGCAAGGTCAGCCAAGGGAATACACAGAGGCAATATTAGTTACCCCCCATAGACTTACCTGATTTTACCACCAGGGGTACTATTCCCCGAGACTTCATATTTTCTCTCAGCGCCTGAATAAGGGAGAAAGCAACAGGTTACATATTGACATTATTTTATCGAACAGTGTTGGATAATACAAATCCTTGAGAAAGAAAGGGTTTGCTCTCAAACTGCGCACACACATAGAATAATAAGCAAATGCAAATTAAATGAGTGGTTTTAATCAGAACTGGTGCAGCCTGACACGTGTTTCGAGCTTCCCGCTCTTCTACTGAGGCTGCTTGTGCAAAATTATAAAACATTGATGTACAACGAAAACATTTGTTAAGCATGATTCAATAGCAAAACAAACCAGTCCCCAGACCCAGGGCAAGGAGGCAGTTAGAGTTTGCCAAACCAACACATTGAGTATATGGTTTAAAGTAACAGACAGTTTCACCGAATGCACATATCAAATCAACCCAATTCAAAGAAAGGAAATTAAAAACACAAAAAGTGCGTAATTCGGTGGAAAAAATATATCACATTATAAAACAATGAGAAGAGGGGGGACAGAGAAAAAAGACAAAAGAACAACAAAATTATTCAGTGAGAGAAGATGCTCATGGTAATCAGCCAGAAATACATGTATAAGGCCACTGACTGTTAAAATTGTACCTTAATCTTGGCTAGTGTGTATTTTGAATACTAGAGAAAAATGCAAAATTAAAAAATGTTTTATCAAGTGGCAACTTAATAAATCGAATACGATAAAAAGAGGGGTTGCAAATATGTTGCGTCATAGAAAATTGTTTTAATATTATATATATAGTTTTATCCCACTTACCAAAGGTAGAAGTTGAGTAATCTGACAAAGTTAGGCGTGGGCTCCCTATAGAGCAAAAGACGGGATGGTTATTTATATAGGAATCTGACTGACTAGATTTCCACCTAGCAGTCATTTGAAAATAAAGAAATGACATACCATTATTTTGCAGTTGCACGAATGAATTTTCAGTAAATTATTATCTTGCTGCAGCACGGGCAGGAAACGAAGAATGCAGGTGCGGCAAGAGCCAAAGAAAACAAAGCAACAAGAGGTCAATTAGCCCGGGCGTTTTCACTGTTGCTTCCCTCACATCTCCGAGTTACACTCGGCACACAGAGGGTCTCCGTTTGGCTCCAGTTCCCCACATAGCAGTGAACGTACTGGTGAGTCAACGTTGACAATTTGTACACGGACCCTTCCAGCGAGAATTCTTGCTGCTTCAGATGTCCACAGAGATAAACCACTCAATTAGCTAATTGACCTCTTGTTGCTTTGTTTTCTTTGGCTCTTGCCGCACCTGCATTCTTCGTTTCCTGCCCGTGCTGCAGCAAGATAATAATTTACTGAAAATTCATTCGTGCAACTGCAAAATAATGGTATGTCATTTCTTTATTTTCAAATGACTGCTAGGTGGAAATCTAGTCAGTCAGATTCCTATATAAATAACCATCCCGTCTTTTGCTCTATAGGGAGCCCACGCCTAACTTTGTCAGATTACTCAACTTCTACCTTTGGTAAGTGGGATAAAACTATATATATAATATTAAAACAATTTTCTATGACGCAACATATTTGCAACCCCTCTTTTTATCGTATTCGATTTATTAAGTTGCCACTTGATAAAACATTTTTTAATTTTGCATTTTTCTCTAGTATTCAAAATACACACTAGCCAAGATTAAGGTACAATTTTAACAGTCAGTGGCCTTATACATGTATTTCTGGCTGATTACCATGAGCATCTTCTCTCACTGAATAATTTTGTTGTTCTTTTGTCTTTTTTTCTCTCTCCCCCCTCTTCTCATTGTTTTATAATGTGATATATTTTTTCCACCGAATTACGCACTTTTTGTGTTTTTAATTTCCTTTCTTTGAATTGGGTTGATTTGATATGTGCATTCGGTGAAACTGTCTGTTACTTTAAACCATATACTCAATGTGTTGGTTTGGCAAACTCTAACTGCCTCCTTGCCCTGGGTCTGGGGACTGGTTTGTTTTGCTATTGAATCATGCTTAACAAATGTTTTCGTTGTACATCAATGTTTTATAATTTTGCACAAGCAGCCTCAGTAGAAGAGCGGGAAGCTCGAAACACGTGTCAGGCTGCACCAGTTCTGATTAAAACCACTCATTTAATTTGCATTTGCTTATTATTCTATGTGTGTGCGCAGTTTGAGAGCAAACCCTTTCTTTCTCTAAATTCCAATTTCTAGTGGGAATTTGGCAGGCTCCTACTCAAGCTCTCAGCCGCAGCCCTATCACAGCCACATAAGTTGCCGTTCTATGCGCTGTATCCTGCTGGCCTTTTCTGCCACTTTTTCTTCTAATACAAATCCTTACCTGAATATTATCGGTTGCCACGAGGAACTCTTCGCTAGGGTCAAGCTGCAACCTGCAAGGAATCGGACAAGAGTGACAGTCAGACATTTGAACTCTTACGAACTACATACTTACGGCGTCTTACCGGGAATTACAGAGTCAATATTGTTCTCACCAATTCCTTCGAGCCAGTGAAACAACTGGTCATCAACGAGTCCCTGCGCTCAATGCAGGATGGAGAGCTCATCTTTCCAAACCATCAGGTGAGACTATAAGAGGGGACATCAAAAGTGATCAGTGGGGAGAACAGCGGGAGTGGGGGAGGGTTAACGCTCAACTCCACGGGTGGTTAATTCCCTTTCTCCATTTGCAGAAGAATATTCCTACGGGCCAAGCAAACGAAGCTAGGTGGGCCAGTCCAGTCCGTCATCTCGGCACTACGCGTCACATTGGTGGAGGCCGCAGCTGTCCAGTTCAGATTGACGCCCCTGTGGGAGCCAGGTGAGCGTAACAACAGTGGACCGAACCTATATATAAAATAGGACAGCTCACCGGAGACCCTGATGTGTTCTATCCTATCAGTGACACCAGACCCTAATAGGGAACCTAGGGTGAATGTCACCTTAGGGGGTAAAGAATATTCCTTCGTAGTTGACACGGGTGCAACGCGTTCATGCATCCAAGAAGGCAAATTTTCCTTGTCCGACAAGGCCATAGATACCCAGAGTTTCACTGGAGCTCATAGTAGAGTTCCCTTTACAGATGTACTCCCAGTCTCAGTGGGAGAGCGCGAAATGAATGTACCTCTATTGTATTCGCGTCAGACCCCAGTAAATATTCTGGGTCGGGACCTGATGACTAAACTAAACATGTCCATCTTGGTTACCGTGAATGGTATAGTGTGCTCCACCCCAGGAATGCACTACTCAAACGTGTGCGAAATGATCAGAGCATATTCTGGACGTGCAGCCATGAGGGCTATACCGCTGGAGCCAGAGGTCTTCGCATATGGCGTGCGAGTGCTTATGGCAGGATTGCCGGACCTCGCAGACAGAACTATGAGAACCCCTGATGAATTTCTATTCAAACCAAGAATACCCATGCACGAAGAGGAGGGACAAGTATTCCCCCTAATGATACAACCTGCCGCAGTGCGAGGGAGACTGGTATTGGTTGAAGGATATGACGATGAAGGCAGAAAATGGTGTGCAATCATTGCCATTGAAGAAGGGTATCGAGTGACTGATGCCACTGATGATGATCTGTTCGAAGAACACCCCGACCTAGAAGAGACAAGGGTGGAAGTGAGTCTCATATTTTGGGTCAAAATGATCAAACGGGATGTGCCACAGAAAATGATGTTGGCACTAATACGCCCAGAGTACTTTCATAACGACATGGCCCATGTGCCTGCCGCAGTTTGTACTACAGGGCCCTATGACGTAGGTCTCCTGAAAGGGGCAGGTGAAGTGAATATTAAGCTGAAGCCAGGAGCGATTTTGTCGCGAGCACGACAATACCCCATGTCCAGAGAAGCGGATGAAGGGATCGCAAAGACACTTTCCGCCATGATGGAACAGGGCATCTTAGTGACGTCAGAATCACCTTGCAACACAGTGATTTATCCTGTCAAGAAATCAAAGGGAGGGTCCTGGCATTTAATCCAGGATTTACGAGTATTAAAAAATATAGTCGAAGCCAAGTTCCCTCTAGTCCCTAATCCATCCATAATACTATGCAATATACCAACTGAAGCAAAATATTTCACAATTCCATTGCACCATGACTCACAAGACCTGACGTCATTTACTTTCAGACAAATGTGCCTGAAAAGTACGAGGTTGCCACAGGGGTACTGTGAGTCCCCGTTAATCTTCAACAGTGTCCTGCAAATGGACCTAAGCAATATCGCGGGGGACAGTGTTGTTTTGCAGTATGTAGATGACATTCTGATCTGCAGCACCACTGAAGAGCAATACAGGCGCGATTCTGTCCAGCTATTGACTTTACTGGCTGAGAAGGGATACAAAGTTGACAAGGAAAAGTTGCAGTACTGCCAACAGGAGGTGTTGTACATAGGGCAACTGATCTCACATGAGGGGAAGAAGGTAACCCCAGAAAGGGCTGAAGCTATCATGAACACGGCCAAGCCGTGCACGATAAAACAAATGCAAATCTTCTTAGGACTGTGCAATTATGTCCAAGCATGGGTCTTTGACTACAGCTCGTATACCAAGCCCTTGCTACAGGCCCTTGCAAAGGCCCAGCCAACAAGAGAAGAAATTGAATGGAATGAAGCAATGGAGAAAGGGTTTACAGAGCTCAAGGGGGCAATTTGTAAGGCCCCAGTGCTCAGGATTCCTAATTATGCAGAGGAATTCTACCTGTTCTCACACACCGATGGAAATTTTATGACGGCAGTGCTCGCGCAGTGAACCTCGCTGGGATACAAGCCCCTAGCATATTACAGCGGGAGTCTGGACCCGGTCATGAAGGGCCATTTCCCATGCAAACAAAATCTAGCTGCTGCCGTGTTCGCCATCGAGAAGGCGTCATCCATTGTGATGGGATGCTCCATGACATTGTATGTTGAGCACTCACTGTTCGCCATATTAGAGAAACCAAAGGGCACACTGACATCACAGAGAGCATCCGCCTACGAGGTGATTATCTCTAATCCATCGATTAAAGCAGTGCGATGTAAAACTGTAAACCCTGCCATGTTCATAGCTGAGCCAGTCACAGAGGGAGAACCCATACACGACTGTGCGAACTATGAGGTATTCTATGATGATATCCACAGGATAAAAGAAAATGCCCTGGCAGGTGGAGAGATCGTCTTTATTGACGGGTATTCAAGAATTGACCAAGAAGACGGACAAAGGTATACAGGCGTTGCCGTGGTAAAACACATAGCGAATGGAAGGTTTCAAGTACTCGTTAGTGCACGAATACCATCTCACTATTCGGCACAGGCTGCAGAGCTATTGGCATTGATACTCGCCATTGAGAACCATGCAGACCGGGAAGTAACAATGTATAGTCACTCTGCCTATGTGAAGTCCACAGTTCACGCAGGAGTAGCGCGCTGGAAAAGGAGGGGCTACCTCCGAGCAGACGGCACACCAGTGCAGCATGCAGCCTTGTTGGACAGGCTGATAAAAGCACTACAGCTCCCAGTGGGCATATCGGTCGTGAAATGCGCTGCTCATACCAAGGGGACAGATTTCGTGTCTCGCGGGAATAATGAAGCGGACACGGAAGCCAAGCGCATGGCATCCAAGAATGAAACAATCATGGACGTAGAGGTGGCATGTACCCATGAAAGAATGATGATAGCACGAGCCACACCAGAGGCTTATAGCAATATGGGCCAGACCCAGCTAATGGAGCTCCAAGGGGCAGCACCACAAGAGGAGAAGAATTTATGGAAGCGTCGAGGGTGTTCTTTAAACCCCTCTGACGGGCTGTGGAGGCAAGACAGCACTGGTAAACCAGCAATGCCTGTCGCCCTCCTGAAGGTAGCATTAGAACAACTGCACTACCCCATCCACATGACAAAAGAAAATCTTGCCGCAACGCTCGCAGAAGACTGGTTCACGTCGAATTTAGCAGAGCATGTTGCATTTTTTTATTGTGAACTGCATTATCTGCCAGCAATTCACTGCTGGGCACACATTAAAAGTAGTGAGAGGAATCATTCCCAGACCAAATGGACCATTCCAGCACTTACATATCGACTACGTCGCCATGATTCAAGTGTGCAACGGGTACAGGTATTTAACTGTGGTGGTGTGTCCCTTCTCTAGATGGATAGAAGCAGGCCCCTGTACACACCCCGACGCTGTCTGTGCTGCTAAGTTCCTGGTGAGGGAAGTGTTCCCTAGATGGGGGGTGTGCGAGTGTAATGAGATCAGATAATGGGGCCCACTTTGTAAATTCAGTGTTCGAACAGATAAGTTCATTGCTTGGTATAAAGCACAAGTTCTCATCGGCGTATCATCCAGAGGGGAATGGGATATGTGAACGGATCAATGGCTTGCTTAAAGAGAGGATAGCCAAGTTAAAGCTCACATTAAAAAAGGGATGGCTGCACTGCCTACCACTGGCATTGTATGTACTTTGGAACAAACCAGGCTCCGACCATCACCTCACGCCGCACAAGATAGTTACAGGCAGAAGGATGCGGGCCCCTCTTACCCCCAGAGATAGAGCTAGTTGTGATGCCCAGCCGACTAGGGAGGTTCTGGGAACAGAGATGCAAAGGTACCTGAACTGTTTGACATCCAGTACATATGTCATTTCAGGCCAACTGCAGCGACGGCAAAAAGGGGGTGGCGCAGCACAAAACGCAGCAGGAAGTGCTGAAGCAGACACCGAACAAGATGTACATGCGCCCCTCGTCTTCCCTGGTGACAGCGTTTTGGTGAAGAACTTCACCAAAACAAGGTGGGACGAACCACGGTTTAATGGCCCGTTCATCGTAGAGGACTGCACCCCCTCCGCCGTCAAGCTCCAGGGCAGAAGGGCATGGATCTTCCTAAATGACATTAAACCCTATATAGGAGAGAGCCCTCCTGCTACATCCAACTGCAAAGAAGCAACTGACAACAGGGAAGAACCTCAGCACGTGCAGACAAGATCCATAGCGAGGAAGAAGGACACGTGAGCAGAAAACCAAGACAAAGAACCCGAATGCAAGTGTGGCATAAAACTGGACAGGTTCCCCAAGCAAAGGGGGATAAGGACATAACGAACACTCTGTATATCCCAGTTGCAGGGTAAGGGGAAGCACAATCAAGTCCACAACAACATTGATAAAATGAACTGTTGAAAGCACGAAATGCCCAAAGTGATACAAGAATCAAGACCCTGATAGACTGTAACCAAAACCTTGCCTGAGAGTGCAACGCAGTATCCTGAAGCAACCAGTATCAAGACTTTAATCACAGAATTCATGGTACATTCCAGCAGAAATCTCAAGTGGGATGTGCTAACCTACTTTCAACTCGTGGTGTTATCATACCCGTCACTCACAGGGAGAGGAGCCAGTGTCACAGACTTTATTCGAGATCCTGCAAACAAGAAGGTAATCCGGCAATTGCTGACTGTCATCGCAGAGGTCTTCGCCGAATTGCCCGAGCACAGCGAACAAAAAGCAAATGCTTCCACCTCATGTGATCTTAGATGAATTGATTTATACCCTATTTTTCTGCATCATAGAGGAATGCCCAGGACTCGTTGGGAGAACCACAGATACCCTAACCTTTATCAGAGATCCAAGAAACATTGAATTTCTCAGCCAAGTATAGTACAAATTGAATTATGTGGTTGAAATCCACGCAGCAGGAAAGTGTAAAAACTGTGCGAATCAAAAGAAAAGCTTGTGATCAGGACAGAACCAAACAGGGCAAATGTCCCTATCACCCGAGGACACCCGGCTGGCGCACAACGTCCTGTTTAGATTAGTCACAGACTATCCGGAAATGGTAGGAAGGCCTGCAGATGTCGATGTCATCACCTTCCTCAGAGATCCAGCCAATGCCCCACACATGGGCACACTTCTCCATGTTATAATGCTCCAAGTAGAGCTGTCCAACTTCCAGCGGGAATTCCTAAGGAGATTCCAGTGAGACCTTTCGCCGAGGGACAGATCGAGGAGACAAAAACTGTTAACACAGCAAAAAGGCCTGTGATCTAGAGACTAGAAAACAAGAGCAAATGTCGTTGACACCAGAAGACAGCAGATACATATTCCGGGTCTTATTCCACCTCTTTGAAAACTTTCCAGAACTAGTGGGTAGACCCAGCAATGTTGACATACTGCATTCCTCAGTAATCCAGCAAAAAACGCGCAACTGAACCGGCTCCTGAGGGCTATTGTAGCGCAACTAAGAACAATTATGGACATCCACTCCTTAGGAGAGCCTTACAGGGAGGAAATCCAAAATAGAACATTGTCGTCATCATTTCACTGTGGAGCAGATAGAGAAGAGATACACTGTTCCTCAACTCGTCACCGAGAGACCGAACGAAAGGAGCAGACGCAAGAACTTTGCCATCGTATTTTTCCTGTTCTGCATCCTTCTCAGCTTTCCTATTGTTTCATATATTGACTTCTGCTTTTATTTTGTTCCTGTTGGTACAACATTTCATTTGTGCGATTCTGACTCGTTTTCTATTTTTTCCACATTTTCATTTTTATTTTTGTTCCTAATTTTGCAATGCTATTTTTGTGAAGTATAGCTCAGTGTTTCCTATTTGGCCACATGTACACTACAGTTTTATTTTTATTTTTTACTTTTCTAGCATTTCTTTTTGTGTGATTTTGTAGCAGTTACATCGTTTTATTTTTCACATTTGAACTGTTTCCAGCACATCCTCAGGACCAACGCAAATTCGAGGCGTGTACTGGGATCTCACCTAGTATCGATATGCTTAGATGGATGTGATGTACCAGAGTTGATAGCCTAACCTTTTTCCATAGTCTAGCAAACAGAACCGTGCTGCATACCCAGAGACTGCCATCATCACCCACAAGAGGGGGAACACTGAAAGCACTCGACACTTTAGTAGTATTAAACTTTCGAACTGTGAGACCAGAGCAAAAGAAGGAATAAATAACTGACTATGAACTTATTCGAAATGGGGGCCCAGAACAGTAACTTGGTTTTACCCCCAACAGAAAGGCGCCCCCGCTTTCCTGGAAGAAAATGCTGCAAACTTTCACTCAGAACGATTATGTGAATATGTACAGTGATCATAATTGTTTTTCTATTATCAACAATCAGAACTGCTTTCTTTATTGGTGTACGAAGTGTCCCCCTATCAGTGCACCCAACATATAATGAACATCTGGGGCCTACAAAAGCACCCAGAACCTACATAGTGATTGCAGTTCCAAGAAAAGCTAATGACGAAGCAAATGATTTAAAATTGAATATAATTAGCAGTGATACATATACACACGAGGTGATGAATGAGAGAAAAGGCTGGAGACAGGGTCAGCACGGTATGAATGATAATGTAGCACTGGCCACGGCACGCACCCACACTCAGAATGCACACAAACAAGGGCAAGTGTCAATGGCTACAAGGCCTCCAACGAAGGCAGCAGAGAAGGAGAGACTACCTGCCGAACTTTCAATTCCAGAGAATAGTGGAGATAACCAATAAAAGCCAAGTGAAATGCCAAAGAAGGAGGGAATAGCAAGATCTCTCGAAAGAACAGAAGTGGCCACAAAAGAACTCACAGAGAAGACCCACATGCTAATAGAGTATTTGTTCCCATTCATAGTCCAAGCAAAGAAACTACACGAGGAGCTGAAAAACAGAACTATAGAAACTGTAATTGCAAGCACACCTGCCCCAACGCAAGGAACAAGCTGCAGGCCTACAACACAGCCACAAGTTGGGAGGTTAATAAACCAATGGTGGTTACGGGAAGTTTATGTCAGACTGCAAAAGGGAAGGAAAGGAAGCACAAATCCTCCTCCTAGCACAGCGATGCAGTCAAGGCAGCCTGCTCCATCGAGATACCCGAAGTGGAAAAGCAGCACAGATGCATTCAGAGACGTAGTCATAGCAAACTACAGAAGAACGCTGAGAATCAAGAGAAGCCCTCATGAAGATAACAATGAACTTAATGACTACCTGGACAGCACAGCCTATCTTGGAAACAACATATGGTACCAGCATATGAAAGAAGTAGGGCGAAGACAGTCGGAAGGAGAATGCTTCGTCTGTGCACTCCTGCCATACAGTATGGGAAAATTCAAGATCTTCGTGGCTGTAGAAATTGATGTCCCTACAGCATACTGTATGTCACACGTAGCAATGTGTAACACCAGAGGACAATTTATGGGAAGAGACGCCTCATTGATATGGGCCAACGAAAAGGATTACCCGGATGAAGATGGCTACGTCCAGGACATTAAAACAAGAAACCGAGCGCACACCAGAAATCATGTGATCAGGTACGAGAACCCTGACGTCAAAGGATCAGGGATAAGATGGGACGTTAACCCGAGACTGAACGTTCGAGGGAAGACTACAAAAGAGGCCCAAATCTGGAGGAACAGAGGCCAAATGCAGATCTGGGGGTCAGTGGTCTCCCCAGACGGATGGGAAGACGGAGTAGTAATCTGCCGAGCGTGGATGGTCCTTGGAGCCTGCAAGGAAGCAATAGAGAATTCACAGAAGTTATGCAAACCTCTGTGGCCAAAGCTAGTAAAGTTACTAACATGGGTCGAAGATAGAGGGGGACCCCTGCAGATAGTGCCAATGGAGAGCCCAAAACTATGTTTCAGAAACAATGGCACAAGTAAGATGGGAGAGAATCAAAACTGCGGACAAATCTTTGAAGCTCCAGGAATGACACAAGGAACCGCAGTTATTATGGACCATTACTGGGCGTGTGGATACAAGGCATACATAAGACTGCCGAAAAACTGGGGAGGCATATGCACACTAGTGAACGTCCACATTCCCACACTAGTGATCCCTAAAAATGACCTGAAGTTGGACAGGTTCCCGAAAGCAGATGCTCATCTAAGAAGAAGAAGAAGATCTGTGGAACTGATATACAGGATGAAGAGGGAAAATTACTTTTCTCCCAAATCAGAAGAGGCATTCCATGCAATTCCGTACGAACACAGGCTGTTCAGCCTCACCTCAACAGTATTCACAACACTGCTCCTACCCCACATCCAAGTTGGAGTGAATGCTAAATGGTTGCAGATAACCAGATGGGAGTTATTTCAGACCATCAATACCACTATAAAAGGATTCAACGCGATCAAAGAAGAGCTGAGAGCAATCAGACTGATGACCCTCCAGAACAGATATGTGCTTGACATGATCACAGCAATGGATGGAGGTGTTTATGCAAAAATCCTAGAATCATGTTGCACATTCGTACCATCACATGATGAAGAAAACGGAACCCTAACAGAGGCTATAAGCATTCTGACAAGCCTAAAAAACCAGATGATCGATGAAAGTGATGAAGGAGACGATGACAGCTGGTTTGGAGACCTATTTGCGTGGGTCCCACAATGGATGGCAGATATATTCAAGTTTCTGGGAGCTCTACTAGCGATGGTATTGCTAGGATTCTGTGTAATCAAGATAATCATTACACAGTGCCAGAAAACTGCGAAGAAGGCCATAGGGATGAAAATAACGATTGATGTCGAACCAGGATGGAAGCCCAGAGACCTGACTGATGAAAAAATGAGAGACTTTGTGAAAGCCAGCAAATTTGCGGAAGAAGGAACAAAGTTCACATACCCTAAGAAACGAAGAATTTATGAGGGAAAATGGATCTACTGCAGCCCAAATGGAAAAAGTCAGCTAATGACGTGGAACAAAGACGAACATGTGAAGACAGCAGGGAGTTTGAAGGAAGTGATAAAAATATGGACTTCAAAGGCTCATACATTCACACCATCATGTACCAACGCAGAAGACAATGAGCATGACACTGAAGAAACAAAAAAATGAATTCAAAGGAGATTGCAGAAGTGGTCGATGAACCGACCAGAGGGGGGAGTGTAGAGGAGGTCCCAGACATGGCCTGCACCCCTCCCCCTCATTTCGAGGCACCAGGAACACGCTCACCAAGGTATGTGATTTATGAAGAGCAAATGAACCTACAAAGAGCTGCAGTGGGACTCTGCCCAGCATACATCAGAAGATCCATACCGGTTGAAGCACCCATAACCAGACAACCCTGGGCAGCACGGAACCCTATCAGACAGCCATACCAGCCGCTGACCTACACACGGTCCACGAAGAGACCCCAAAAGCCTTAACGGAAGGCCAGTGGAAATGACACAAGGGCCTGAACAGATTCGAGAATGAACAAGAGCAGCTATCGAAGATAACACGCCAGTGCGAGTAACTACGAAATTCAATGGAATAGGCATAGAGAGGAGACAATGTTACAACGCCAGGAAACAGTGTTACGAGACAAGATCGAAGCAACCGTCCTGTTAAACGTGTGTAAATAGGCTTGAAACGCAAGATGCTAAGAAATCGATATTGCTTGCAATGCTTAGTAGAAGATAGAGCGGCAAGCGCCAACCGTATATCTACCTCAATAAGGCACATTATACAAGTGCGACTCCATTTTGTAAAAGCAGAAAAGGTACCCAGGCGGCCAGAGGCCTGCCAGGCCAAGTTTCGAAACCCAGCCTAAGGCAAGAGAAGGAGCAGAATCGAAACTCAACAAAGAGCGGCTCATGCCTAGGAAATCGAGGTCAACCGGAGAAGGGGAGGAGAGCGTCAGCTCACAAGACTCCAACGTCAGAGCATACCAGCCTGCCTCATGGTCAGGTCAAGATAAGGGGGGCCCATGCAGGTGGCTAGGCCAACACAGAATTAAATGCACTAAAAGCTGTAAACTGGAGCAGATTCATGGTGAACTAACATGTGACCAGCCAGGCGCGAAGAACTACCATCCCCTGATGTCATCCAGGACCCGAGGATGCCATAACTTTTCCCGATAAGAGACTACAGTTTCGAGGCATCCTTAGTCACCTAATTGACACGTCGCCCTAAAACACTGATTGATGGAAGGAAGGCAGGGTGAAACTTGGGACACCAGGCACAGGGGTGTCTATTCTGCATGCAGCTAATTAAAGTGGAGATTTATGTTTAGGGGTGTAACTTGCCCAATCACAATGGACCATGTAATCTAGGGTCCTATAGACACTGTAGCCAATGAGACGTCATACTTGTAGTAACGTCAATCACGTGTGATATAGAGGGATAGACACCCACCCGATTAGAGTTATCCAATCCACATGCTCCATTATCATATACAGATATAACACCTATATTTAAGTTACCTTTCCTAACCAATTATATTGCATGATGATTTTTTATAGAAATTAGATGTCAGTGATGACGATTTGTGCCTATAAAAATAGTTGTTCAACTGAAGTTTGTGGAAGTCGGAGCAAGACCGGTGATCGCACTACAGCTGATTCCCATTTGTTTCCCTATTTGATGTATGTATCATTAAACGGACTTCCCTTTGCCAAACTACTGAGTCCTCGTTATTGAGTCGTGTCGGAGTAAGTGAATCCTTCACCCCCTGTCCTCACATGGTGCAGCTATCTTGTCTTACAAGTTCTAGAGGGTGAGTGCTGACCAATGGGCCCGTCAGCGAATTCCTCTCCTCGTGAACACTGTATTTACAATAATATTTGAACATGGATTTATACTCCTATTGGTGCATTGCTTATTTGCACACAGTAGCAGAGTATTGAAGTGTGGTATAAATCATGTACATATACCCTATATTGCTGATGCTTATTTGTTCACCTCTCTGTTAATTGATGAACGCCAACAGATTTAACCATTTTTATACCAGTGATGGTGATTTTCAATGGATTATTATTTTAAGAATTTTTGGAATTTTATGTGGATTGTAATGTATGTGTTTATAATGCTAAGGAATTGTAAAAAGTTGTTTGACTAATTATAATAAATAAATAATTTAAAAAATAACCATTAACTACCACTTGCAGATACATCTCTCACTGCCGTCATCCCACATTCTTACCTCCTAATCCAACACTCCTATACTCCCATGCCCCTCCCTCCCTTCACTACACACTGCTGCTTCCCATATACCAGTATCCCACTCCCATTTTCACAGAAAGCTTCACAGACATCCAAAAGTGCATCTCCAACCACCATCAAAGCCATCCCTTGTTAAAGGAATAGTGCGCACAAAAATATTATGGTCCCAAGGCTTCGGGCATGTGTTTTTAAGCATACGTTCATCGATCGTACAAACATTTCTTATGCACCTTACCAAGTTTTCCTCACATTTACACATGCGAAATCAGGCAGCAGGGCATGGCCATCTTGTGCTAATCTTATCCGTTTCCGCATCGCCCTAAGGTGACCTGCCCTGGTGGCATTAAATCATATGCCCCACCCCTGAGGCTGACATCACCAAACCTAGTGATTTTCTCTGTCTATCTCGATGACGTTAGTGGGCAGCGTAGACAAACATGCCCAGTCATCACCTACGTCTTGACGTCAGTTGACGCAGAACCCGGAATATCAACACACATAATCTCACAACACAGCGCATCCCAATTTTGAATATAAAACTATATTTTTAAAGGAAATAGCAACTCTCTACAATTTGTAATGTACTTTTAGTTGACAATAAATGCTCCGAGAACATCTGGCGATTGCCATATTCAAGCAAAAGAATCTTTTTTTTTTTAATTTATTGTTTGGCTGTAGAAACAACCTTTCAATAGTACAAAAAAATGTTTTCATTCAGTTTGCGTAAGTAGGTAAAATAATTCAAAAAATATACATAGTAGAGTTTCATCATATATTTTGAGTTATAAAACAGTAAAATACAGTCTCATATTTAAGATTAATTAAAAGAATCTATTTCAACTTTATGTCTAATTCATTTAAGAAACCAGTTGTTGCTAATCTGTGCACCATACGTCTTGCACCAAAAATTTGCATTTTTCTTGACATTAGGGATAGATAGCATATAACAACAGCTTACAGTAATAATTAGATCAGAGATGGGGTTGTCACATAATCAAAAAAGACATTTTTATTAATAACAACTTGTTAGACAAAAACACAATTCGTGAAGTAAAAATCAAAAGTCTCATTACTTTTGCTGCATCATTATAAAGGCTAAAACACTGCCTAAAACCCGACCATATAGTCGTGACATATGGACCTATATGAAGATAGGTGACACTATATTAATGAGTGTCGAGGGAATCTATAGAGGGGTATAGGGGTAGTTAGCCGATTTACACCTCTCTTAGCTCTTATTCTTAGAGTGTATTGACAGTCTAGAAATTTCTTATCTACAAGTGGGAACTCGACATGTTTCCGTTCTCGTGTACTAATATGGAACTTTCTTCAGGAGGTACGTCGCTGTTATTAAAGATAATACAGTAAAGACAGAGGATATTATAAAAACAGTAATCGTTTTGAGTCTTTGTCCTTGTGTGGCGTTTCCAACATCAGACTTGTCACATTCAAACTGTAGCTAGTCCAAAGGTTTAGAGTATGTCCAAGGGGTTCATTTCCTGAATCAAGCAGGGGTTGATCCTTGGGGTCTGCTTTAGACTCAAATTTTGGTCATTTGCGACCTTTTCGATAGGGGCCAAATTGGGACGTAAAAGGATCTTCAGTTTTTACTCTTCTGTTCAATTTTTTGTAACCAGTAGTCGATCTTTATTTTTCTGTGATTTTCAGAAGTTCTAAATGAATTCTGTCAAGTTGAAGTTGGCTTTTAATCACTGTTGTGGTAGTCCCACATATTAATCAGTATATCTTCTAATTCGGGCATCTATATTTATGATTTAATCTTTTAGTCTGGCACCAGTTCACATTCGAATAACTGATCCGATAATTGTCTGAGTTCCACTTCAAGAACAGCAGCTGCCGCTTGGAGTTCATCACCACGGGCTCCTTTATAAGACTATCAGCCTGCATGAATGCGGTTTTAGACTCAAGTGTGGTGGACATATCGGCCGAACAGGACAAACTGTAGTCGAGATCTTTTGCTAGTTCCTCTGTCAATTGCGTTGAGGCTTCAGTCTCTGTTATTTCAGCTTGTGTTATTTGAACACAAATTGGAGAAAACATTAATGTCGATTGTTTGTTGGGTGGCCCTTTTTTTTGCGGGTCTAGATTGTGTCAAGTGGTCAGCGTGTAATTCAAAAGCATCTTCATTATGTTCAGTTTCATCTTCTTCTTGTGGCATTCTCACATTGTAGCAATGGACCAACAACACTTTGCTGGCTTCGCCGGTCACATGCAATTCATTTTCTGGCCATTGGGCATAAGCATCTTGAGTCTGCTTATTGATTTGAACACGCTGCACCTCAAATATTAGTTGCTCCATTGTGAAATCAGTTTGGCAAGCAGCATCTCTGGTCTCATTAGCTGTCTGTGTCTTCAAAGCTTGTTTACTTCTGGGCCTCTAGGAGATGGGTTGTAAAAACATGTTCAATGTAAATCAAACATACAGTATATAGCACTTCAGATTTCAAAAAAAGCATATTATGAAGACACCAGCCCAAAACACTTTTTGTAATCAAAATTGTTTGTTAGTTACCCTTGTTTTCTTGATTTTCTGTGAAACCGTGTTCTTCACTGTAAAGGCTGCACCCGCAAGCTGGGCGCCACCTCGGATCCACGTGCCTCCTCTTCTATTTCCCGATCTTGTATACATCCCTTGAATAGAATATTCATTAAAAAAGTCAATCGTATTTGAAATCAAATTCTTTGCTCGCACACATGGCTTACATAGATACCCTCATACACTGTGTACGTCATTCAGTCAAAATATACATTTCCAATTTCACCTGATTGATAGCTAGTGTACTCGATCAGAGATCACTGTGTGTGAAACCCACTGATAGTACTGTTGCACTCAAGCATTTTGCAAAATATGCTTGTTTATAATAATGTCACTGTCTAATAGTATCGGATGTAGGATATACTTTTTTTCATTCAAGGGAACTGTCAGTACGCATACTTCAGGCTCCAGATCAGCTCCAAAGGATGTTGTAATTGTAGTCAAAGTATCAGCATCACCCTGTAACACTGTACTTGTTTAAGTATGGATGGAAATAGTGAAATTGAACACACACAATGGGATGCAGACAATGGTACAATAAAAACCCATAAATGAAACATTATGTAAACAAATGACAGGATACATAAACTTTTTCATATTATCTATAATTCCATGCATAATACACATCTGGAATTCAATAGCAAAATAAAACTTACCTGATACGCGCTCAAAGTTTTTGTTGACTCCGGGAAAGAAATGGATGCAGAATCGTGCTCCTTTAATTTCAGTGCATTGTCATGGAGTTGTAAAGGGAAAATTAGATTTTTAATTAGAAATGTGGGAAGATCCAACTCTGAACAATTTGAACTTAAAGTATGTCTGTATGGCTCACCATTGGTATACTGGACGTGTCAGTGATATCACTACCGATGATAGTGCGTCAGTCAACATGCTAACCTAAATAAATTGACATGTAAAGCAACCAATTACGAAAAGATTATGCTTATTTCCAAGGGCACTATAGCATAGTTTTCTGTGTCCTTAAATAGTTTTCTATGATGATCCTAAAACAAGGGACAGATGTATAGCAAAATGGGGTGTAGTTATAAATCAATACAATCTTGTCAATATGCAAAGTATTATAAGGAACATTTAAACCAAAAACACCAATCCGTCCATGTAGTTACCTGTTCAGTACCCCAAGGCCTACAGCTAAATCATGAACCGTGACTCACCCGAGACAGCGTGTGCATGAATAGAGTTGGAATTGCATTTGGAAGCAATTTACGAGACGTTCTGAGTCAATGCTTCTTTGTGTACTGCGATTGGTCGTACATATTCAGGGTAAAATGCAGGCTGCAGATGCGGAATCGATCACCCCTCAAGTCCCTCAAAACAATCTGGGCTCTACTTTCAAGCTCTTCCGGCGTAAATCCGCAATATCTGACCCATTCTCTTATTCGATCTATATTCCTCGGGAATATATGCCTTATTGTGCCTGTAGATTTAGTATGGGTCTTAGAACGGCAACCGTAAACCATACAAGCAAGAATTGTTGAAAATTCTGTAAAAAACAAAAGGTCCACATCGTTAAAAAATTATTTTGCATGAATGCGTGAGAAAGATGGAATTATATCATACATTTCTCTATGCAATGTATGTTTTGGTCACAGAAGCAAAAGATGTGAAGCGTAGCTGACTGTATTCTAGGATAACCTTCATACACAATTGATTGATGTGATACAAATTGTAACATGTTACTCATCCCTTGAATGTATTATCATGCATCAAAAGGAAACATGCTTATAGACACTGTCCACGAAGGATGCAATTCTATCCCAATTGATACTGATGACAATTGCTATATATCGAGAACAGAACAAATTAAACTCAAGTCAATGGTAATGGCAATGAGATGAATGAACATTACGCTACTGGTTAAATTTGTTTGAAATAGATAGAAATTTAGAGATCAAGAAGATATGATTAGGTGACCTGCCCTTACCTTGACCAACAAACAGTTATATTCAGCAAGCAGGGAAGTTAGTAGCAGGAGAACAAGGAGCGCAATCACAAGTTGTCTTCCAGTGCTCAGAGATGTTTACAGGTAGCACGATGACGAGCTGACTTTCAGTGGTCACAGATGTTCTCAGGTAGCACGTTCACGAGTTGACTTGCAGTGCTCACGGATGTTCTCATGATAAATATCAAGAGGTTTATAAAGAATTAGAAAAGTGGGTGTCTATGTGAATGAATGACGTGTATATGGCGTGGTCTTATGTGGATAGTGGGGGTGTGGCCTGCTTCAGGGCAGCCTGCCTAGAGACACTGGCTCTGGGGAGGGCATGTTAACAATGGTCCCTGCACGTAAAATACCTTTGAAGAGTACATGGTGTTTGGCACCTTGGCCGTTCCCACCCCGGCCAGCCCCCTTTGGCAGTGCACATCCACTGGTGCAAACTACCGTTGATAATGGAGGTGGGATGGTTGGGCATGAGACGTGCAGACAAGGCCCGGAACACTGCTGACTGGAGACACACATATGTGGATTGCAGTGGCGCGGCCTGCTTCAGAGGAGCATGCCTGGGGACACTGGGTCTGTGGAGGGCATGTGATGAATGGCCCCTGCGCGTAAAATACCTTTGAAGTGTACATGGTGTTTGGTATCTTGGCCGTTCCCACCCCTGCCAGCCCCCTTGGCAGGGCACGGCCACAGGTGCTAACAGTCATTGATTCTGGAGGGGGGATGGAGGGGCATGAGACATGCAGAAAAGGGCCAGAACACTGCTGAATGGAGAGACACTTTATTCACTGAAAAATTGAAACAACCATTCATAAAAGTTCTGTTGTATTTTAATTTGTTGCTGTTGTTGATGGCACAAATGTACTACACATTATATATTTCGGGTTGCAGCACAGTGTGGGAAAATCCCCTGTACTGACCGCTGTCACTGGGGAATGTGTCTCTAATGGCACCCACGACACAGGCAGGTATTACTCGTCGAACCCGGTGTCCAAGCCTCCCATGAAGCCACCATGTAAATGAAGGATAGGCCACCAGCCTGTACCACCTGTGGAAGAGAAAGATGCAAACTGTTTTTAAATGAACAAAATAAGTGTATTAAACCTTAGCTGAAAATGCAGTCTCATGTCCGATGGCATTGTTGCATTATAAATGTTACTTCACGGATCAATCCACTTGGGCTTTAAAGTGTAGACACATAACAATATTGAACGATTATGCATTCCATTATGTACATGAAATAAACACAAGATGACCACTCTGATTTCCCCAAATCGCAAGAGATGTATAGAATTGCAAGAATCCATTCATTTGGCAGTGATAGATCAAAGTTACAACAATATAGGAGACAAACATGAAATGTTAGTGGCCTAGGTGACATTGCATTAGAGTACACTTACTCGAAAATATTTCAAAAAAGGTAGCAGGCGCTCCTCTCCAGAAAGAACATGGCATGATAACCTGTTCTGAGATGAGAGTTTGCAGCACAGGCTTTTTGCTCACTGTACCTTTCACAGAGGGGAAATATTCATTTGCATATCAGTCTTTGTCCGCCCACATGGGCAGTCCAGCACCCAAATGCTATGGCAATTCGTCTCTGAACAGGAGTACCAACAACAACTCCATACACGTGCTTCAGCCTTGTTGGGCCTCTCTGAGCACAGTGAGCAGGGAGTCCACGCCTGGTTGCCCCCAGGTAACTGAGGGTGACCAACCCCAAGTTCCTTGCAAATATTTCAAAAAAGGTAGCATGCGCTCCTCTCCAGAAGGAACATGGCATGATAACCTGTTCTGAGATTAGAGTTTGCTGTGTTCGTGCTGGTAGAGAGTTTCCCAGACCCCCCTCTGTTTTGCATACCAAGTAACTTTGGATCTCACCCTAAGTTACCAGGGGAATCCAGACGTGGACCCCTTGCTCACTGCTCTTAAAGAGGCACAGCTTCACCTCACTGATGATGCTCAACTAGGCTGAAACATGTGTATGAGGTTGCTGTCGTACTCTTGTTCAGAGGTGAATTGCCTAGCATTTCGGTGCTGGACTGCCCCTGGGCAGGACAAAGACTGATATGCGGGGAAATTTCTTCTCTGTGAAGAGAACATTGAGCTAAAGACTTGGTTGAGTCTCTCCCAGGGGCCTTACACCCAAGACCAAGTCAATGGACTGTGTTCGTGCTGGTAGAGAGTTTCCCAGATCCCCCTTTGTTTTGCTTACTCGTTACTTGGATTGCAATGGTGAACTGCTGCGCGAAGTTCGTGCATAAGCACCATCATAATCCTCAACACGGACCGTGTGAGGCAGGCTGCCCTGAAGTCATGCAGCTCGGTAACGCATTGCAGCCGTGTCTCATCTTCCGATATGTACGACAGGCATCCAGAGTTTTCTCGGCAGCAGCAGTTCTCCTACTCTGTTGGCAATACTGCGCACCGATTGCAGGTACACCAGGTGGAGACGTCGTCCATGCGACAAGGCTCAGGCTCTTGATCTGGTGATTCGTCCTCCCAACTGTCGTCCGAAGCCCCATCGTTTATGCATCTTTCTCTTTCGAGTAATTCTGCCTCGGAATACTCCATCTCGTACTGCTGCATTGATGCCATTATGTGACAAAATAAAAATAGAGAAGGCCAGAGGAAAAGGCCTCACAATCTCTCTGCAGCTCCGCTGCGAGAGAGACACACAAGGGCACCCAGCAGCTTCCACGAAGAAGGACGAGGCCCTGCAACCTTTGCCGCCATTGATCCCCATGTGGCCCCAGCTGCAATCCACATTGCTCGGCAGCAGTGTCTGGGCACCATGGCAACAGCCCACATAACCACCAGAGCGGAGTCACGTGACAGGCGCGCCTGAGCCTGCAGCCCCTCCTCTCCCACTTTAAAGGGAGAGGAGGACCGCCGCCAGGCGAAGCCGCACATCGGAGAAGGCCAGAGGAAAATGCCTCACAATCTCTCTGCAGCTTCGCTGCGAGAGAGACACACAAGGACACCCAGCAGCTTCCACGAAGAAGGACAAGCCCCTGCAACCCTTGCCGCCATTGATCGCCACGCGGCCCCAGCTGCAATCCACATTGCTCGGCAGCAGTGTCTGGGCACCATGGCAACAACCCACATAACCACCGGAGCGGAGTCACGTGACTTGCATGCCGGAGCCTGCAGCCCCTCCTCTCCCGCTTTAAAGGGAGAGGAGGACCACCGTCAGGCGAAGCCGCACATCGGAGAAGGCTAGAGGAAAAGGCCTCACAATCTCTCTGCAGCTCTCCGCTGCTCGATGGCGCGGATGGTGCCACTACGCTCCAGCGGGCTCACACAAGGTAAGGCCTCCAGCCTCAATGCCCGCTTGCAACACCTCTCTTTAAAACCTACCCAGGTCACAACCTTGCGCACCGTTCCGTGTTGTTACAGGAATGCACGACTACGGTCACACACTCACCCCTCTAACACTAACAACTATACTCTCAATTTGGGATACCGTAATGTAAGGGTTGGCGTGAGATGACAGTCCTCACTACACATGTGCTACGCTACCATCAACCCCAGGGTTGGTCCGCACATTGCAGCTATGCCACGTCAGATCCTCAATGTTCGCATCACCCATCAAGACTCCATGGCCGCCACGAACAATAAGCCCAAACAAAACATTACCTCTGCTCCACCACCCATGCCTAACTCCACTGTTTCTCCATTGCTCTGTGCTGATGCCCCCATGATTACAGTTTGTACTGCGCTGCCTAATGTTGCTCCATTGCTCAATGCTGATACCCCCATGATTACAGTTGGTACTGCGCTCCCTAATGTTGTTCCATTGCTCTATGCTGATGCCCCCATGATTACAATTGTACTGCGCTCCCTAATGTTGTTCAATTGCTCAATGCTGATGCCCCCATGATAACAGTTGGTACTGGGCTCCCTAATGTTGTTCCATTGTTCTATGCTGATGCCCCCATGATTACAGTTGGTACTCTGCTGCCTAATGTTGCTCCATTGCTCAATGCTGATGCCCCCATGATTACAGTTGGTACTGCGCTCCCTAATGTTGTTCCATTGCTCTATGCTGATACCCCCATGATTACAGTTGGTACTGTGCTGCCTAATGTTGTTCCATTGCTCAATGCTGATGCCCCCATGATTACAGTTGGTACTCTGCTGCCTAATGTTGCTCCATTGCTCTATGCTGATACCCCCATGATTACAGTTGGTACTGTGCTGCCTAATGTTGTTCCATTGCTCTATGCTGATACCCCCATGATTACAGTTGGTACTGTGCTGCCTAATGTTGTTCCATTGTTTTATGCTGATGCCCCCATGATTACAGTTGGTACTCTGCTGCCTAATGTTGCTCCATTGCTCAATGCTGATGCCCCCATGATTACAGTTGGTACTGCGCTCCCTAATGTTGTTCCATTGCTCTATGCTGATGCCCCATGATTACAGTTGGTACTGTGCTGCCTAATGTTGCTCCATTGCTCAATGCTGATGCCCCCATGATTACAGTTGGTACTGCGCTGCCTAATGTTGCTCCATTGCTGATGCTGATGCCCCCACTACCACTTCTGCCTCCTCCATACCACCTACTATATCTGAACCACCATCCACACTGACCAGCCCGCCCGTCTCCACGCCTCCATCTGCCTACACGCTCACCTGCACCCTGCTTAATGCCCACTCCGTACCTGCCCACGCGCTTGACATTAATGACCTGCTCATTAAGGACGACCTCGACCTCCTCTTGCTTACTGAAACCTGGCTCAATGAAAGCTCAGGCCCAACCTTATCCCTGGCAATCCCATCTGGGTACTCCATCTTCAGGAAAGACTGCACCTCTCAGAGAGGTGGAGGCGTTGCCCTCATCGCCAGGGAAACCCTTGCCATCAGAGAAGTTGAAGGTCTGTTTGACAACAATAGTGACTACCTCCCTCTAAAAATCAATGTCTCCCCTAACTGCACCATAACCATGCACATTGTCTACAGACCCCCAGGCCCTTGTATCGACTTCCATGACACCCTTATCCCTGCAATGTCCAACAACATCAAAAAGACCTCACAGGTCATACTTCTGGGTGACTTCAACCTAGGGCTGAACGACCCGAAGGACTCCCCTGCGAAATCCCTCAAGAAGGCGCTGTCCAACCTCGGCTCCACGCAATCATTTCTGACCCCACCCATATCAAGGGGCGCACCCTCGACTGGATCATTCATCAGAACTGCTCCCTTCTCATCACTGCCAACACTCCCATCCCATGGTCCGACCACCACTACATCCAATTCAATCTCGGAACCAAGAAAGTGGCCCTCTCACCTCCCCCACCGTGCCCGGCCACCTACGCTAGGAGCCCACGCCTACTCACAGTCGAGAACCTAGCACCATACCTTCTCAACCCCGCCCTACAGGCCCCCTCTTTCAATAACCCCAAAACTTTAGCTAACACCTTCAAGGAGGTCATCACGTCAGCCGTAGACGCCATCGCTCCACTGACTCTTAAAAAAGCAAAAAAAGCCAATCATGCTAACTCATGGTTCTCCAAAGAACTTCTTGACCAACGTGCGCTAAAGAGGATTGCCCTCTCCACGTGGAAAGCCAGCCCCTCTGAAGCCACCAAACAGCGGTTCAAAGCCATGTCCAAATCCTACAAAACAAATATTACCTTAGCCAAGGCTGCCTCCTTCAACGCTAGGATCTCTGACGCCAAGTCAGGGTCTAAGGAACTATTCTCCATTTTTAGGGAACTGGGAAAACCATCTGCTCCCCCCCATAAGTCATCAAAGACGACAAGTGGTGTAATAGCATTCAATCTGCCATGCTAGAGAAGCTTAACACCCTCCAAATCAAAATCTGCAGCCACCAAAAAGCCCTCCCCAACATTATAGCTAACATGCGCGCTGAACCACCCACCAAAACTACTTCCTCCCTTCTTTTTGATTTTAAAGACATCACTGAGCCAGAGGTCATCGCCCTGCTCAATTCCATCAAACCCCCCAACTGCAAGGGTGATGCCTGCCCAGCTAACCTCATCAAAGACTCCGCACCCACCTTAGCCCCCTTCCTCACAGCATTTATTAACTCCTCCTTCCAGTCAGGCCATGTCCTGTCTGGACTTAAGGAAGCTTGGGTACGCTCACTCCTCAAAAAACCCTTGCTCGACCCAACAGTCCCTGGGAATTACAGGCCCATCACCACTGTACCATTCCTGCTCAAAATTTAGGACAAAGCAGCATACCTGCAAGTCCAAAAGCTCCTGGAAGATAACCGTCTCCTCGGCCTGCGGCAATCTGGATTCCACCCTCGACACGGCGCCGAAACGGCTCTCCTAGACTTAAAGAACCAAATGGACCACAACACCTTGTGCCACCATCTTGCCACCCAAGCCAACTTCTCCCCCAAAGCTTGTCACCTCCTTTCTCCAAGAAAGGGCCATGAAAGTATTTTCTGACTCAGCCTCCACCACCCCTAGCCTCCTCACCTGCGGTGTCCCTCAGGGTTCTTGTATCGCGCCAACGCTCTACAACCTCTTCACAAGGCCCCTGTTCAGCATCCTTGATTCCCTTGGCATATCATATACCAACTATGCGGATGACACACAGGTACTCATCCCACTCACGGGCGATACTCACGGGCGATTACCTAGCAGACACCAACACCCTCACCACCATCTATTCTACCATCCAATCCTGGATGGCAGAGAACTGGCTCTTCCTCAATAGTGAAAAAACTGAACTCCTCCTCATAGGGTAACCCTTCACACTGGGCAACCTCAGAGATCAGTACGCCTCCTTCACCATTGATAACATTCCTATCAAGGTCTCTAACCATGTGAAGACACTCAGAGTCTACCTGGACTCCGACCTGTCCATGGACAGACAGGTCAATGCTATCTCCGCCTCCTCAGCCTACTACTCCAAAACCCTCAACGCCGCCAGGCCCTTCCTTGCCCATCATAATTGCCTCACCATCGCAAGGGCTATTATCGGGTCAAGGCTAGACTACTGCAATGCCCTTTTCGTGGGGACCTTCAACAAAAACCTGGCCAAATTGCAGCTAATTCAAAACAATGCATTGAGGGCAACCACAAGCACTGCAAGAAGAGTCCATATCTCCGAAATCAGAAGGCAAGCACACTGGCTCTCTGTCAAAGAGAGAATTGTCTTCAAAACTCTTGCCCTCACCCACAAATGCCTTCATAAACTCGCACCTCCCTACCTAACAGAATTACCAAGCACACTGCCACCAGACCTCTAAGATCTTGCTATGCCAACACGATTGTCACGCCTACAACCCGAAAGGTGCACGCTGGTGGCTCCAGCTTCCCCACCCAAGCAGCCACGCACTGGAACGCACTGCCACCTCACCTTAGACTTATCGAGTCACACCTAGCCTTTTGCAAGGCTATCAAAACCAGACTCTTTGCCTGAACTATGAATCTGTATCAGTAATTTCCTGTATATTTGCTTGCTACTGTGTAACCATGAAACCACTGGGCACCTGCCTGTCAATCTCAAGTCTGTTCATCTTCTGTAACAGCGCCTCAATGCCTTTTGGGCTGCAAGTGCGCTTGACAAATGCAAATAATTAAATAAATAAATAAATAAATAAATAAATAAATAAATAGTTACAATAGTACTAGTATCTGTTCGCACGGACTACGAGCAACAAAGATAGCTGAACAGAGCAGAAACAAGCCACAGGATACACAAAAAAAGACGGAGAAATGATTGGAAAAGAAAATCTGATGTTGTCTGATGAGAAGCAGTCTGTTTATACTTATTGAGGAAAGAGGCGTCCTGCCATTTCCATGGAGACACGTCATTAGCTGAAGCGCAGAGAATGTTGACACGAGACGAGCATTGGCGTTGTGAAATGGGTGGTACGCGTCTAGTGATGACAGCCTCAGGGGCGGGGGATATGATTTAGTGCCGCCAGGGCAGTTCACCTTAGGGCGATGCGGCAACGGATAAGATTAGCACAAGATGGCTGCGCCCTGCTGCCTGATTTCTCATGTGTAAAAGTGAGGGAAACTACGGTAAGGTGCATAGGAAATGTTTGTACAATCGATAAACGTATGCATAAAAACATATGCCCCAAGCCTGGGGACAATAATATTTTTGAGTGCAATATTCCATTAATCGCTATTCACATGCGCCCACCCCTCCAAGTCCCTCAAAACCCAACCATCCCGACACAACACCTGCAATCCTCTCAAAACACCAGAACCAACACAAGTTGCACTTTGATAATATCACCCATCCCGGTATCTCAGGGAACATATATAGCCACAACCAGCAATGCCTGGTTTCTCACATAATGACAATATTGGTTGCTTGTATATTGTATTACGCCACTGTGAGACCACCTCACAGTGCTGAGGGTGAAGATAATAGAGCGAGGGGAGGTACATGAGAATTTTGTCAGGAAGCTCTTCTCGATAAAATACCTCTTCTAAAAATGTGAGAGCATCTGTGCTAGTTACCTAATGCCCTGCTTTATATTCAACCCCATTTGCAATGACAGTTCACAGCCATTATGAATATATTTTAGATTACTAATGGTCAGACTGGGCCGATGATATCCATTGCTACGTTGGTCCGCGGGTCACAGAGTACTTCCGCAGGTGCCAGTGGAACCTTCTTAATAATCTTCCCCTTGTCAATCCTCATGTATTCACTAGACCCTCTAACCCCACTTTCAATTCCCATGTCCACCCTCGGCCACAGACTGATTGTTGTTTGTTGATCTTTGTGAGTTTCTTCCATGAATGTTATTGTCTTCTCTCAGACCTTCTGGGGGCATATGTTTTGCATTCCTCTTCACTTTATCCTGCACCATACTCGGCTCCTCCAACTCCACCTCATAGAGGCCAACGTTATGTTTTCAGGTCCTCTCTCTGCGTTCATTGTCACACTTGAGCTCCTTATCCTCAGTATTTGCCACACCATCCAACCTTAGAAAGAGTGGTGCCTCCTACATTGGCAGCAGCAACCTCCGAATCACAGTCTCTTCTGCGTCCTCCTCACAGTTCCTGGGTAATCTTGACAGTCGTCCACCTGATCCTCAATAACAGAAAGATGGCCCACATCAAAATATGGTTTACCATGACTCTCTTCCACTTAAATTAACTATCATGAGGAATGTGCTGTGTGGAGTGGCCAATGGCCAACCCTGGCATGAAAAGAGTGAGGGGTTTATGGTCTGTTCTAAGTAAGAAAGGAAAATCTCAAGGAAGGACCATGAATGCAGAATGGCCCAGGAACCTGCCAATGTTGCTGTCTCTCTCACTCTCTCTCTCTCTCTGTCTCTCTCTCTCTCTCTCTATTATAATTTTGCTCTGCATTCTTGAACCTCTGCAACACCAACGCCACCACAGTTCCTTTGGTATCTATCATGCCACCCCTAACCCATTTCTACAGAATCAATGGTGAACATACATCCTATTGTTTCCTGAAGCCTGCTGAAAGTCGGTGCATTAGAAATGTCTCTCTTACTTAATTGAAGGTTTTCTCACACTTGGCATCTAACACAAAACTGCTATCTTTCTTAAGGACCTGTGTGGGGCTTCACTCCTGCTAACATCGCATGTACCAAGCATTGCATTCCAATTACTGCAATACAAAACATGTTAACTCAGCACCCATGTGCTCTTTCAATGTTCTCTCAAATCCTGACCATAAACCAGAATTTCATTGTGGAATACTACCCCCTGCTTAATTTTCCACGAAATACACTGCATGGTTATTTGAAAAACAGCCCAGTCGATGCCAGCACAAATTGCACCCTGAAATAACAGAATACTCCTAATGCAGTTATAAATGCGATAGGGTAGCATGACTCCTTTGTCAGATGCTCTTGGTAGTGCACCAGAACAGATCAATGATGGTAAACACATTGACAGCATGCAGAGTACCCAGCGCTTTCGATATTTTGAGTGAGGAAATTGGTGTTATCCATATTTTTAAGTAAGTTAGCACATAGTTGTAACTTTCCTGAGGCCTTGCTCACAAGAACCACTGGGGAAAGCCACAGTGAGCGCTCTGTTTCCTTTATTAGGCCTTCGCATAACAATCTGTCCACCAGTTCTACCTAAACATGGCATGTGGTATGGGTCCCAACATATGCACCTTGAGAGGTACACCCTTTTCAGTCTAATTTTGTGTTCACTTTTTGAGTCCCCCTACTCTCTCGCAAAATAACCCTGGAAACGCCACACACCAGTCATCCAGCACCGCGACTGGCCTGATGGAACTAATGGCATTGGGGACAGTTTTTATTCTATGCTCCTTTAGATGATTCCACCCTAAAAGAGAAAAGTGGCTTTTAATAACAACTCATACATTCATTTGTACGGTCAAAGAGCCCAACACTACTAATTAATTGTGAGTTTTGCATCAATGGGGGTCATTATGACCCAGGCGGTAAGTACGCCAACTTTACCACCATGGTGTAAACTACGTTTACACCACGGTGGATGGCGGATTTACCGCCCCATTCCAAGGTGAGTGGGGCGGTAAATCCCCATTTCCCATTTTACCCTTCCCCATTCCCATTTTGCCCCATAGGGCATAATGGGAGTGGGGAAGGCGCTAATTACGCCACCGTAAGTTACGGTGGCGTAATTAGCACCAAGGCGGTTTAGCGCCATGGATTTTAACGGCTGCTAAAAGCAGCCGTTAAAATCGGAATCAGGCGTTAAGGGTTAACGACGGCGTTAACCCTTAACGCCTGAGTTGTAATGAGGCCCAATGTATTAGTTAGCCACTAAAATTCTCACAGATACGCGTGCTAAATAACAAACGTTGGAACTTTTCAAAATCTGCAAGCAACTCGCCAATCCGACTGCAGTCTGCACCTCTCTCCTTCCTTCCTAGGCCCTCTATATCTAAAACCTTGACATCCTGTCCTCACTCTCCACCACCCCCATCTCCACTCCTTCTCCCCTACCTCCCTTGGCCTCCCTCCCTCCACCCTCTGCACTCTCCTCCCTCCTGTCCATAGCATCAGATGAGGTCTCTAAAGTAGTCCGCTCTATCAAGATCTCATCCAAACAGGTGCTCCCTTTCGCTTCTAGAACCATTAACGACAACATCTGCTCTCTTGCCCGGCTCTTGACGACTTCTGTAACCACTCCGTTGCCACTGGCTCGTTCCCTCTATCCTTCAAGCACTCTCTTGTGCACCATCTCATAAAAAAGTTGTCTGCTGGCCCCTCATTCCTGGCTAACTATCACCCTATCTCCACCACCCACTTCCTGGGTAAACTTTCAGAGAACTTGCTCATCCCTTAATTGATCCTTCATGCTGAACTTGTTGGTTGCCTCCATGACCATCAATCTAGATTCAGGGCATCCTGAGGCACGGAAACTGCTCTCCTGAATACCTGTGAAGAGATGCTTGCAAATCTTGACTAACTCTCCTGCTGTCCTCATTCTCCTCGATCTATCCTCTGCCTCTGACATGGTCAACCATTCTAGCCTCTTAACATGGCTCCGCAATAAACTCTACATCACGGACCGGCCACTGGACTTTCATCACTAACCACCCTTCCCAGCTGCAACTGGGCCCTTTCTCCTCCAACAACTCACTCTCTACCTGTGGCATCGCCCAGCGCTCTATCCTATCGCTCTGGCTCTTCAATATCTATCTTGCCCTTCTGGCTCACCTGATCTACTCCTTATCTCCCCATTTCCAGTGTTATGCTGATGACACACAGCTCTCCGTCAAACTTACCTCTACTAGCTCCTCTTACTCCTGTCTCATCTGCGATTGTCTGGCCGCCATCCAGGCATGGTGTGGCTAACGATCTCTGTCTTAATGCGAATAAGACCGAGATCCTTCTTATTGGGACACCTGCACCCTGTTTCCCTCCTATCCTCTGGCTGCCCTCCTTCGGCCTGCTACCCTCACCATCTTTAACTCCTCTCTCTCCTTCACCCCTCACATCTTGGACTTTGCCAGGAAGGCCCACTTCCAGCTCCACCTCCTTAGAGGCATTCTCCCTTTCCTCACATTTACCCAGAAACTCAATGTCTGCAGAGCCCTGGTCCTCTCTAGGCTGGACTACTGCAATAGCCTCTTCCTCAATCTCCACCTTTCCTCCCTGCGCCCCTTCAGCTAATCCAGAATAGAGCTGCAAGACTCGGCATCACCCACAAGGTCTTCTGGGAGGTGGGTCCACGCTATCCCCAACTTTCTCTCACTAAATACTTCCCTTCTAGAGTCCTCCACTCCTCTAACTCCAACTCTCTGCTTGTCAAACGCTTCTCCAAGCAGAGAGCGGGGGGCAGGTCTCTCTCTTCGGCTGGTCTGCGGCTGGTGCCTCTCTCTGAAATAGCCTCACTGCCCCTCTCAGACTGGAGTCGGACCTCCTGAAGTTCAGGAAACTTCTCAAAACTCTGCTTTTCTCTGCCTCTTTCCCTTCCCTGCTAATCACCCCACTGCCGCTGAGACTGGCGGCCTGGTCCTTCATGTAACTCAAAGGTTGCCAGGCCCTCTACCCAGTCGACACCAGCAACCCCCCCCCCACAGCACTGCCCTTGCCGGCCCCCTTCCTGGGGGCTGTGCATCCCACTTTGGAATTCCGCAGCCCTAGCACTCAGCCAGCGGCCTCCTCCCTTGGCACCCCTTGGCACTTCCCTCCTGGGCCCCCACCAGCATTTCCCCATACCTTGCTCCCTATCCCTCAACCTCCCTTCCCTTTCTCCTGCACTTCTCTTCACTGCACTTGCACGTTCAAATGTCACAAGACCTAGTAGGACCACGATTGTATATTCACTGTTTTTGACACTGTTATTTTCTCCCCTTGTTCCCTCCCCACTTTGCCTTGTGACGCCTGGAAATACCATTTTGTTGTATAGGCGCCTAACAAATGCTCAATAAATAAATAATTAAAAATGAAAAAGATGTGCCATACAACAAACCAAAACTATGTGGCGACACGCATTCGCACAAAGCACTATCTCAAGGCAATATCGAAAGATTCTGTTAAACTCTATAGAAACGCGTAGTACATGAGGCTTCTATGTTAGGTTTTCTATTGACAGTGTTAGTCTGAACCTCAGAAGCGTTTAGCCTACTGTTTGATTAGTCTTGTGGTGTTCACCCGGCCTCTTCTGTGCCGGGTGGTGTTCACGCTAAAGACGATGTTAAATCCATTTAACTAGCCTGGAGTTAGCTTCACCTTCAGAATAGTTAATTGAAATGGGCATCCAGAGCTCGAAATTCCCAGGAGCTTGGAGATATGTAGCTCCTTGCAGCCTGGAATCATCGGGTTAGTATCAAGCTCGCCACTACCAGGCTCTACTTTTGACTCCCCAGGCCAATTGGCGCCATCCATCGATACCTACCAGACATGAGCACTCAGTGTTTGGTAATGCCTGTAAAGGAACATTAGTATACATTTAGAAGGCACGTAAAGCAGTGGATCATTTATAATGAAGGAAAGATGATGGTGTATGATGTGGAAGAGTGATTTGCAGCGCGCTGAGTACTGTGTACTAGCGCCTCATACACCAGAGGGAGCTCCTGCTTATTAGGTGATGCCGGACATCCAGGAGCTGGGTTTATCCCCGGCTCATCAAATCTTTATTTTGATACCTAGAATTCCTTACCAATCATTCACTGAAACCTTACAGACAGGCCTAAAACAGCACTACGCAGTCCCCCAAGGGGTGAATAAACAACGTGACCAGCCCGTCAGCCAGTATTACCAATTGACAAAGCCTGTTATACAACACACCACAACATTGCCCACGTCCACGGCAATATTACTGAGCTGAGAGGTGCTGTTGATGAATAGACATCTAGACTAATGCAATGATACGCAACGGTATGCCGATGATATCAAAACATGATACCGAGCCCTGTGATGTCACCGCTCCCTTTTTCTTACATTGTTTCTGCTTTGTGGTTACAGCCCAACACATGCCAATTGATCATTTACGATATATGTAGGCACTGCCTTTTCCTCTGTGAGCTTAGAATATGAATTATGGGGAACCCACAACCATGCAGCTCTGCAAACCCAGACAGCACATTGCCCTACTTGGCAGATGAGAGCCTTATGAATGAAATATCAGTAGAAGTAACTGCATAAAAATCCCAGGTCCATCAAAGAATTGGAGCCCTTATGAAACACATACAGGATTGCATGCATCAGCATACAGGAACCTTACTCTCGGGCCTGTCCCACGCCACTGCACTATCCTTCTACTGACCTTATTCCATGTGCACCCAGACACTTAATAATTTGCGGTACTGTTTGACTCCAATCTTACCTTCACGTAACAAGTTAAGTTGGCTATCCAAAATGTCTTCCACCACCTAAGACTGTTAAGCATAATACTACCCTTGCTTACTATTCCCCACAGATTTACACCACTGCTTGCACATGTAACTTCCAAGCTTGACTATTGGTCTGACGTCCGCACAGGGCTCCCAGTCTAGACCATCGGCAAAGTGTAGAGAGCCCAGGACTATGAAGCCTGCATCGTCTTTGGACTTCGCTGCAATAATCACATCACTGTAGCTTTGATAGCCTTGTCCTGGCGACTAACCGAAGAATGAGCCCACTGCAAGTTCTTGTGTCTTGTACGTAAGCATGACGTGAAAAGGACCCATATGAGCTCTTTTACCAATACATGATGATGGCCAAATGCCTATGGTGGACTAACTAGCCCCTGGCAGACTACAGTTTGGTGAGAAATCTCTCCCTACAGAAGGCCCACCTGCTTGCATTGCAAACACCTTACCTCATGCTTGAAGAAGCCTTCCTGAGATTCCTCACCTAATATTGGCTGTTTACCATCTACTAAGGTCATATTTGACTGAACATTATGGCTACTCAAAGAATCTGAGTCACATAGCCAAGCCTGATGCTCACCAAAAGCCCTTAGTGGCAGCTGCCAAAAGAAAATAAACTGAACAAAAGATCCCAAATTAATACTTGAGGCTTTTAATCTGATATATATTTAGTGTTGGTCTGATTTTATTTTGCACTTGCTGTAAAGAAAGTGTCTACGTCATGGCAGAGTTTCCCCCTCCGCACATGTGAGGGATGGTTGAGTCTGTGCATTGTGTCCGGCACAGCAGTTTGTGGTGGCTGTGGGACATGGGAGGATAGCTTTGGGTCAACGTGCTCGCCGTGAAAGCAAGACGACACAGAGCACCACAGCTCCATGTAGCTCATTCATTCTCGAGTGGCTGGCCTTCTTGTTCAGGCCTCTTTCAAAAATCATGGGGTTCCACAAGTGTAACACTTTCAGCAGTGAGCCTAAACAAGAAAGAATAGGAATAACAAATAATTTGTCTTTCTGGAATTCTAAACAATAATTGCCAGACTCACTAAAGGTTTATTTGAGGCACACTTCAGGGAGTGAGTCACTGATTTGGTCTGTTCTTAAACACCTCAACTCAGCCTTTCATCCTTCTGAAGTTGATAAATGAGTACCAACACCACAGGTTGGTTGATATTGTATTTATATTTGTTCTATATAAAGCACTTAAGTGTAATTGCTATATAATAACACATCATTATCATTTGGCCATGGACGTCTGCTAATCCAGAATAGGGCAGCAATACTTATTATTGGCCTTACACCCACGGACCGCATCTCCCCTGCCCTAAAAAGTCGTCACTGGCTCCAGGTTGCTGCACAGATTAATTTAGAATCCCTCTGCATCATCCACAAGGCTGTATGGGCCCAGGGACCACACTATCTTCAACTTTATCTTACTGTAAGTGATTACAGTCCAGCACTCCAACAAAGTCAATGCCTAGTATGGGATGCCCAATGGAAACCCTTATTTATATATTTTTATGTCAAAAGTTCTTTTAATTCTGGATGATGTACCCTTATATAACACCCTCCTCTTTGAATTCCCCCGGTCTCACTGAACCAAGAAATAGGTTTGTTTTGCAAATTAAAAGATTTATTTGAAGAATTGAACAATATATATATAACACTTTTATAAATATGGATAATATCTGAATATCACACTTATGAATATGAACAATGATCGGCAATGGGTAATATTACAATATCAACAATCTCTTTAATCAATTAGGAGTAGGAATAGGAAGAATAATATAGCAGAGAATACTTTGTATGGGTTCAAGAAATTGCAATGATAGGAAAGAATGCAACACAGAAAGAAACTTGATATGAATTCAACCAAAGACAATATAATTACTCATTCCCCCCCATTTGCAATATGAATAGATGGAATGAGGGCACACAGGTATCAGGAATAACAACCAACAATTGCAGTTTCAGACCAATTCCCCCCCAGCAAGCTTAGAGAGAACAGTAATGATTTTAAAACAGGTCGATTGCTTTTAAATGTGGTTGAATTGAATGCGAAAAAATGCTAACAATGACTTTAATTCGCTAAATGGGATTCAGAACTAGCGAGAGTGGCTTTGGATTGGTTCAGGTAAACACTAGCAATGATTGTAGAATGATGAGCAGATGGAAAACGAAATTCAGAAGTTGAAATCAAGAAATAGCTGTTTTTATATGTGGTGAAACTTAGCCAAATGCAAATTTGCTGCAACTTTTCCGCATGCAGGAAAAGCGATTACAGAAAAACTATAAGGAATTGGAATGTCGTTTTGGGTTTGTCTGAAAGCTGAGGATGTTAGCTTCAAAATTACATTTAAATTTCGTATGGTTCAAAGGTTACAGAGGTTTTAGTGAAGGTAGAAATTTCTCAAAAGGAGTCAAGATTTCAAATGAAATTGCGCTTTGAATTACAAACAGGTTGGCTTACACTAACAATTCTCACAGGATTAGATGGATGAGAAAAGATTCAGAATGGACAAAAGAGATTCTACAATGCAGTCTGGATATGTTGGAATAGGTTGGATGGATTACTTTAAACAAAGAGATGAGTATGGACAGTTCTATGCTAAATACTCACAACTCTGGTTTAAAATAGACCCGTCAAAGATATGGTCAAGGGATTGGCCTGGACTTTGCTCGCCACCGGACAGGTCTCAGGAGTGTGGTTCTGCTCTCAGCACTCTGGTCTCTGCGCGGCCTCTTGGAATGGATCTGGTGGGTTCTGGGTTCAGGCTGTTGAATGGATTAGGCCCCATGGAAGTTAGGGGTTAAATCAGGTTTGCAATATTTCTAAAGGCCTGCTGAAAAGGGTTCAGCTCTTTGGGTTAGGCCTCTGCTTCAGAGTTCTGGAGTCTGGATCTAGGTTCTAGAGTCTGGATCTAGGTTCCGGAGTCTGGATCTTCCTGCAGGGTTCTTTGCCAGTGGATCAGTTGATGAGTGAAAGAGTGTGTGTCTTTCTGGGTCCTCAACAGTCCCTATTTATCCATTTACCAAAATGGGTGGGGAGGCTGATTGTCTATGCCCAGCCCTCTAAGGATCTGATAGGTCAGAGACTTCCCTGTCCCCTGATTTGAGAAAGGAACAGTGTGTCATGAGGTGTCATCATGTGTCAGAGTGATGCTGCCATTTACAATCTAGGGAAGAACCTCCCCTTTGCTTTTACCCAGAAAATCTATTTTAACCAAAAAAAATATTTCCCATATGCACAACTTGTTCATAATACATGACAGATTGACTAAGGTACGTTCTGTCAAAATCTTATCTTCCTACGAGTTTTGGTTCATAAATGACAATTTTTCACGCTTTTGGTTGGTTACACATTTTCGGATCTGTACCATTTTTCACACAAACATGCACATACCCTCTGGGAATATTCCTGTAATTTTTCATGTTCCTAGCATAATCACAATAGCTACAATATTAAAAAATTTCATGGTTCAGTCTCTGAATGTCGCACAGATTCCAGATTAGTTTTAAACTGTGAGGGAATTTTTCCATTTTAATAATCTCTACGTTTCATATTTTTGTCAGTTCGGTACAATATTTTATAAGTCTTTTCCTTAAACATATATTTAGTCCAATTTCAAATCCACATTTTCAGTCTGGCCCGCCTCCAAAGCTTGGCTGAGTCAGGGAGTCAAATTATATTTATGTGGATTCTTGAAGTAGAATGATGTCCAACACCCAACAGGAGGTTGGATCTTTTGGGTGGTTTGTGAGCCATGATTTTTGCAAATTTGACAGCCAAGAAAAAATGGATTTTCACACAGCTCTGTCTTTATTTTGCAATCAGCCTTGCTCTGTGGGCAGCCAAATGATGGGTTTTGGCAGTGGTCTCCTGTGTTAACACTGAGATAGGCAAAAGTGGATGGCGGCCTATTTTTTTTATTTTTACTGCGCACTTTTGGGTGATTTTTAGCGAGCAGCATGCTTTCCGGCGGCCATTCTGATGTTCCTGATGCAAGCAATGCACAGTAATGTTGCAGGGCCTGGACTAGTGGGGGAAAACATCTCACAAGCCCCCCCTCTTGCGATTTGGCATTGATCATCCATCAATGCGAATTCGCAAGACTGGGATGTCAGTTTCATCTCTTCTGATTCCACAAATGGCAAAGTTCATCGTCTTTTCCTCCGTCAAAGGTGGATCGATCGGTTCTCCTCGCCAGTCCTGATGTGAGTATTGAGCGATACTCCGGGCCCCTCGGATCTTTGCTCCCGGTCCCCGGGTAGTCCTCCTTTGTTTCCATCTCCATGGTTTATCAATCCTAGGATGACAAAGCAAAAACATATTCGTAGACATTTCCCCACCACTATTAATGTGTTGGGGCGGACACATACATTTTGATGAATCAGGACACATTTTTATTATTGTATTTTATAGGTATATATGGAAAATTTCAGAGTTGGAATTTTATGGATCTGGAGTGACCCCCTCTGGTGTTCCAGAAGACTCCTCCAGTTGCTGCAAAGTGTGTCTAGGATGGCAGCACTTTAATTGGTAAATATGGACCCACTTATCTTCCCCCTCTGCCAAACTGCCTTTGGGGATGCAGATTTTGTAGGCGGCTGTTGAGATTTTGTCTACAATTCCAAAAGGTCCCCTCCAGGTAGGCAAACATGTTTGCTGTTTGGCCTGGTTCCTTTGGAAATTGTATAAGCAGACCCGGTCTCCTACATTGTATTCTTTACTAGTAGTCTTTAAGTCATTGTGGGTCTTCATGCTGTCTGCAGATCTCTCTAGATTTCGCTGAGCATAGGCAAAACATGTTGAAGGTGTTTTCTCAGATTTTCAACATACTCATGAGTTGTGGAGGCATTGATCAATGTCTGCTCTTCGGTCCCATAGAGGAGATGCTGGGGAAGCACCATCCTGTGTCCAATCATCAGCTCAAACGATGACATTTTAGTTGCAGATGAAGGGGTAGATCTGATGGCCATTAGGAAAAGAGGTAATCGAATATCCCAACTTGGCCAAGAATCTGCCACAAACATTTTTAATATGCTCACAATGGTTTTGTTGTATCTCTCCACTGCACCACTAGAGGCTATCCGGTAAGCAATGTGTAGCTTCCTTTTAACCCCTAGAATCTCCCACATCTTTGTCATTACTTCCCTGGTAAAATGGCTACCTCTGTCTGACTCGATCCTTTGGGGTAGTCCAAAACGCGAAAAGATGTGGTTGATCATCAGGGCAGCTGCTGTTTCTGCCTTGCAGTTTGGGGCCGGGAGACATTCCACCCATTTAGTAAACAAGCATGTTGCGGTCAACATGACCTTGTTTCCCCTAGAGGAGCGAATCACAGGCCCGATGAAATCAACTGGCAAATCTGACCATGGCAGTGTCATCCCCCTCTTTTGGAGAGGCGCATAGTGTGTGAAGGATGTTGGCTGAAATTGTGCACACACAAGACATCCCTTCAAGTATTGGTCGAGGTCCTGCCCCATGTGTGGCCAGTATACAACCTCCCTTAAGATTTCAAGTGTTGTATGAAACCTCCTATGACCGGCTTTGTCCGCATCATGGGCTTGACTTAACATCAGGCTTCGGAACGAGGTAGGAACCACCCACTGATTGTGGCCAGCTAGGGATTTCCTCACCAACAAACCGTCTTGGATTCGGAACATTTTTGGACATTTCATCAACACTCTGAGGTCCTCTTTCTCTATGTAATTGGTATCCATCAGGGGAACGTTCTCAGGGTCCTCAATGTGTTAATAAAATTTACCAATTATTGGATCCCCTTTTTGAGCTGTAATCAAATCAGCATCTGGGGTCTCCTTACTCCATTGTGCAGCTGAGAAATCATTGTGAGCATTTGTCTGGGACCTAGTGATAGCAGTGACCTGTATTTCCCCCAACAGGGACTCGATCTCTATTAGATCCCCGGTTTTGGCCAGCTGATCAGCTAAGTCATTTCCAGTTTTGTCTGGTCCCTCTACTTTGGAATGACCCTTGATCTTTTTCCAGTAGATGGTCATCCCATTAGAGGTGACCAGATCATCAATATTTTGGATTAACTTCCCATGTTTCAAGGGTTTGTTATTAGCACATAGCATGTCTCTGGTTTTCCAATTAACCAGGTGCTCCACAAACCCGTTCCGTACATAATCCGAATCAGTGATTATGACTAGTTCGTGGAGTTGATGTTGGACAGCAGTGAGGATGGCTTGATGCACAGCCATCAACTCTGCCACCTGACTACTTCGGGGACCAATCTTGTACCCAGCGGAGGGTTCTGGGGTCTCGTTCACCCATGCATTCCCTTTGCCGGCCACAAGTTCTTTTTCCCCGTTGTTGTCAACATGGTAGCAGCATCCATCCACATAGACAGTGGGCATTCCCTCACACTTGTCTTCTTCAAAGACTTTGTGCGGGGAATTGAGGTATGCCTCCATGTTGTCCTTCATTTTAAGACTTTCGTCCTCGAGACAGTTTTCTCTGGCACAATCATGCAAGTCAGCCAGACCTTGCGCGAGGGGACTCTTCTTGTTTTGGACATATCTGACCTCCACAGGAAAGCCTTGCATTGACAGAATCCCTGAAGTAATTCGGGAATTACTCACATTTCAGACCTGGATTCTGTCACTTTGGAGATATTGCAGAGGCTGGTGTGTAGTCTCCACTATGATGTGTTCCCCCTGGATAAACGGGTTGTAATTCTTCAAGGCCCACACCGTTGCCAGGAGTGCCTTCTCACAACCGTTGAATTTTTCCTCCACAGAGGATAAAGTTTTACTCACATAGGAGATTACTTTATTGGCCTTGTCATGCTTTTGGTATAATACTGCAGTCAAGCATGTATTAGAGAACCCTGTCTCCAAGAAGAACTCCTTGTTTCTGACAGGGTAAGCTAGGCAAGGCACTTGTGAGAGACTTCTTTTGAGTTGTCTTACTGCCTCGGCTTGTCCTGGACCCCATTCCCACTTGACCCCCCCCCCCTTCAAAAGATGAATCAGGGGTCTGGTAAACTCTGCGTAGGCCCTCAATGAACTTCCTACTGTAATTAGTGAGTCCAAGGAGGTTCCTTAGTTCCCGCAGGGTTGTGGGGTCTTTCAATTTCTGGAGTTCTTCCACTTTCATTTCCTGGGGACAGAGACCCTGAGGAGTAATCTCATGCCCCAAGAAATTGACATGGGTTCTACATCACTGTGCCTTTTGAAAGGAAGGTTTTGCTCTGGCAGCCCTCAACTGTGTCAGAACATAACGGATCTCTGCTATGTGTTCCTCCACAGTTGAGCTTTTGATGAAGACATCATCTATATAAGCCAGGTTACCGCTCTCACCCAGGTCGGGAATGGCCTTATGTAGAAAAATGTTGAACTCATTACCGGAGTTGATGTATCCGAAGGGAGTCTGGGTCCTTGTGTACTGCTGGCCCCCAAAGGTAAAAGTCCTGTATTGGTCCTTCCTGCTGGCAGGTACAGTCCAGTATCCATTGGTCAGGTCTATTGCAGTAAATACCTGTGACCCCTAGATCTGGGCCAGCCCTTGGTCAATGTAGGGAAGAGGCCATCGGGAAGTATTGACCTGTTTGTTGAGCTCCTGTCACGCTCACCTGATTCCCACGGAGGCGCAGGTCTGGCTTCGAGTGCTGATGCTTCTTCAATGATGAAGCGCAGGACTCTGATGATGGACAGGAAGGGCCCCTCTACTCTGGCTTTTCTGGCTCACAGGAATATTCCCCTTAGGGTCTGGAAGGATGAGTTCTCCATCCTGCTTCTGATGCAGGGGCGCGTTGAAACCCAGTTACTTCACTGGATTGAGGTTTGATGGGAGTTCAAAATAAGCTTGACTATTCAGGTGAGGCGCTGTAAGAGTTCTGTTGCAAGTTCAAAAGTTCAAGCTTAATAATAATGTTCATTGTCTTATTGCAGCAAGCGCTAATGCTTATGTCTTTTTCCCCTTAGGGGCCAGGGTTCGGAATGCCGGAGATATGGCGTCGACCCGAAGTGTAAGTTCTGGATGAGCGTTCAGGTAATGTCTTTGCATTCGCTCATTCAATGTCTTTGTCTTTTTTCCCCATTGGGGCCGGGGTCCGGAATGCCAGGAAGCGACAGGACCCGAAATGAAATGGGAATGACCCAACAGGTAAGTCTTAGAAGGAAACTGAGCTTTTCCTATTTCCCTTCCTTCTCTCACCTTGTTTTCTTGTCTTTACTCTCTAGGCTCTGGGAAGTGGGTGCGGATCCGGATGATCGCTGCTGAAGATGGAGGCGCCCAGGAAAGGTGAGTGAAATGCAGCACTGCAGCGATCGAAGCGAAATGCTTTTAAAATGATGTCTTCCCTTTCAGGATCGTCGGTGTGATGTCCCAGTGATGCAGCTTTAGCAGGTAAGGTCTTCTTTCTCCCCAATTCTCTCTTATCTCCCTTTGCAGGCAGCCCAGGATGCTGACAGGCGTGGCTGAAGTCCAGATGCAGGAGCTGACACGGTGAGCGTCCAGCTGCGAGGAGCAGAACAACGCGAAGCGTGAGTTGCTGATCGGGCGTGGTTTAAATAGCTTTGGAAGAAGTTCCAGGCATGTATCCTTTCAACGATCAGGTATGTATCCATCCCCGACCACACCCAGGTGGAAAGTAGTCCCACAGGTAAAGTAGTTCCATTCAGGCCTCAAGAGGGCCTGGATGTAGCAGCATGGTCTGCATCAGGTAAGTGCACATTAAAACACTTGAACACATGTCTAGCTTTATGAGCCTGGCGCCTAAGGCGCCAGGACAGGGGTCCAAAATGAGCCTGGCGCCTAAGGCGCCAGGACTGTGTCCAAAGGGCCCCAGCTTGGGCCCGCTGGCACTTCCCTGGGGGGAATGATGCCTGCCTCTGGGGTTGCTGGGTCGGACCTGGCTCCTTGGAGGTAGGCATCATGACAGTACCCCCCCTCAAGGCCCCTCCCAAGGTTGTTCCCTCCGGGGGTTTTGGCTTGTTCGGAAATCTCCGGTGGAACCTTTGTATTAATCAAGGTGCGTGAACATGGTTACTAGGCTCCCACGATCTCTCCTGAGGTCCATATCCCTTCCAGTCAACAAGATAGAAGAGTTTTGACTTTAACACCTTGGAGTCTAAAATGTCTTTAACTTCGAATTCTAATTCCCCTTCAATTTGAACTGGGTCTGGAGGCTTGGACAGTCGGGTCCCTGGTTGTACTGGCTTCAAAAGTGATGCATGAAAAACTGGATGAATACGCATGTTAGACGGTAAATCCAGTTTAAAGGCCACGGGATTGATTATAGCTTTGATGGGATAAGGTCCTATGAATCTGGGATTGAAGGTTCGCGGGCCCCTGAGGGGTCAATGTTTCGTTGCTAGCCTTACCTGGTCTCCTACTTGGTAAGGAGGAGTTTTACTTCGGTGCAAATCAGCATTTTCTTTATACTTTTTCTTGGCTTGCTGTAAATGAGTTGCAGCTTCTTTGAAGGCTCGGGTTATTGTGGAATGCAGATGATTTACTGCGGGCATTTCCAGGGTCAGAGGTGGATCTAGGTCAGAGGTCCGAGGATGGTGACCATACAAAGTATAAAAAGGAGTTTGTCCGGTTCCAGAATGCACTGAATTGTTGTATGCATATTCTGCGATCCAAAGGATGTCTTTCCAATTTAACTCGGATTGGTGTAACATGCACCGAAGATATTGCTCGAGAGTCTGATTGGTTCTCTCGGTTTGTCCGTCGGTCTGGGGGTGGTGGCTGGTGGATAACTGCACATCTATTTGTACTAGTTGGCAACATTTCTTCCAAAAATGGGAGATAAATTGACTTCCACGATCCGAGACTAATATGGAAGGAAAACCATGTATGCGAACTATATTCTCCAGAAATTCCTTGGCCAAGGTGGAAGCGGAAGGCAAACCTTTTAAAGGGATAAAGTGGGCCATTTTGGAGAATAGATCCACAATTACAAGGATAGTGTTGTAACCAGCACAAGGAGGCAGGTCAGTTATAAAGTCCATTGACAAGGTGTGCCATGGTGCCGGTGGAATATCCAAGGGTTGAAGTAGGCCGGCTGGCCTTTTCTTTTGACCCTTGTTTTGGGCACAAATTCCGCAAGACAATACAAAAGACTTTATGTCTTTTCTCCAAGAAGGCCACCAGAACTGGCGTTTGATTTTTTCCTCCTTTTTAGCGATAGCAGGGTGTGCTTCCATTAATGATTCATGATGATGGGCAGTTCTTGCAATTCTTTACTTGGCAGAAACAACTGTTCCTGGAAGTAGGGTAAATCATCCTTAACGGTGTAATGAGGACCCTTTTGACTCCATTCCAGTAAGGCTGAAGAGTCTAGAAGTTGTTTTACTTGCGTTTGGATGTCCTCAATAGTTTGCAATGAAGTTAGGCCTAAGATTCTGTGTTCAGGTATGATTGGCACAGGTTCTAAACTCGAATTGGGTTCTTCCATGCCAATCCGGGATAAGGCGTCCGCTTTACCATTCTTGCAGCCAGGGCGATAGGTAATTACGAAATCAAATTCCGCAAAGAATAGAGCCCATCGGAGTTGTCGTGAAGATTGATCTTTGGCCGTCTTTAAATATTGTAAATTTCTGTGGTCCGTAATTACGGTGATGGTGTGTCTTGCCCCGAGAAGGTAGTGACGCCAAGCCTTGAAAGCAGATTTAATAGCCAGTAACTGCTTGTCGGTAATTGCGTAGTTGATTTCAGGAGGAGAACATTTCCTGGACCAAAAGGCCACAGGGTGTAGTTGGTTAGTTTCTGGGTCTCTTTGCAACAGGACAGCTCCCATGGCCGAACTGGATGCGTCGGTTTCCACAATGTAAGGGAGATCTGGGTGTGGGTGCTTCAATTCAGGTGCAGAGGTGAATTTGGTTTTCAGGTCCTGAAAGGCTTGTTCGGCCTCAAGAGTCCATTCAAAGCGTTTGTTTTTCTTTAGGAGAGCTGTGATCGGTTGGACTGTTCGGGAAAATTCCAGAATGAATCTTCGATAGAAATTGGCGAAGCCGAGCATGCTCTGAACTCCCTTCACCGAGCTAGGAGATGGCCATTTGAGGATGGCGTCCACCTTTCGCGAGTCCATTCGGACTCCTTGAGGTGTCAGGATGAATCCGAGAAACTCAACTTCTGTGGTATGAAAAACGCATTTTTCGAGCTTTGCAAATAGTCTGTGCTGGCGCAATTTCTCAAGAACTCCCCTAACATGTTTTCTGTGATCGGATTCTGAAGAAGAGTACACCAGGATGTCGTCAATATAAACAATGACACAGACATCGCTAAGTTCCCGAAGAACATCATTCATAAAGTACTGAAAGACGGAAGGTGCATTGCACAAACCGAAGGGCATCACCTGATATTCGAAGAGCCAAATTTGGTGCATAATGCAGTCTTCCATTCGTCGCCTTCTTTTATACGCACCAGGTGATAAGCTCCTCGGAGATCTAACTTGGTGTAAACACAAGCGTCTTTCACCTGGTCGATAAGCTCAGGGATCAGGGGCAGAGAATAACGATTCTTAATCGTTATTTGATTTAGGGCGCGATAGTATATACATGTTCTAAGGTCGCCCTCTTTTTTCGGCACGAAGAACAGAGCTGAGGAGACAGGAGACTTGGACGGGCGAATAAAACCATTGGCTAGGTACTGATCTAAATACTGACGCAAATGCAGGTTCTCAGGTTCCGTAAGAGCATAAATCCTACTACAAGGTAATTGAGCATTGGGTACCAGATCGATTTGGCAATCATAAGACCGATGGGGAGGTAACGTGTTAGCCTGTTCCTTCTGAAAAAAGTCTTGGAATTCTTGGTATTCTGACGGTAGCTGTACAGGGGTGGAAGTTGCTGAGGCTAGACCCATAACTGGATTTCTTGGATAACAAGTTGGTTCACAATCAGGAAAACTTATCTTCTTTGCTCGCCAGTCGATTCTGGGATTATGTGTTTCTAACCAAGGAATTCCAAGAATTACTTGAAATTGTGGGGCCTTGATCACATCAAACACGATTGCTTCCCGATGTCCATCCTGACCCACCAGTGTCATTTCAACAGTGGAATGCGTTACAGGCCCTGAGGCTATTTCGGTTCCATCTACTGTAGTAATGACATCTTGGGTTACTTTCGGGCGGAGAGGGAGCTTAATCCTGGAAGCCAATTCACGGTCTATGTAGTTTCCAATAGCTCCACTGTCGATGTATGCTTTTACAGCATGCAACTGCTGAGGCTGTTTTGGGTCCACGAGCACCATTGGCATGACAAAATGCGAGGTCAAAGAGTTTGTTTTCAAGCTCGACAAGCGGACCCCTACGCTTGTCGGGCTAGGTCGTTTCCCGAATCAGGTGTCAATAAATCGTTATCAGTGGCTCCAACCACCTTCTTAGGTGGTTTAACTGGACAATTTCGAAGAAAGAGACCGGAAGTCCCGCAATACAGACAAAGTTGCATTTGCCGCCTTCTCTCTCGTTCCTTCTGCGTTAATGGTGTTTAACACTGCCGATTTGCATAGGTTCGGATACGTCGGTACTCTTGGAGTTAGCGTGGGTTTTGATCGGTACTCGTGTTTCGTACTTGAACCGATCTGCTTTTCTATTTTGAAGTCTGTGATCAAGTTGAACCACCAAGTCTATGTAGTCTGCGCAGACCTGGGGTGGATCTACTATCTGAGCTAGAACATCCTTAAGCTCTCCACGCAGGCCTCGATGAAACAATGTGATCCTTTTGTTTTCTGGCCATCCAGTTTCCACAACCAGTCTATTAAAGGTGGCAACGTAGGACAGGAGATCCTGATTACCTTGTCGTAAGGATAGCAGTTCGGTATCAAGGGCTTGTCCTTGAGAGTGTCGAGCAAACAATCTTTCCATGCTGGCCTGGAAGCCCTGAAAATCCTGGAGAATGGGATCATCCTGATTTACCAATGGAATAGACCAATCAGCAGCACTGCCACTGAGGTAAGATAGTATAAAGGCTACCTTGGTCTGGTCGTTAGGGAAGGCCCCGGGTCTGCATAGAAAGTGTAAACGACATTGGTTCATAAAGTCGGCATATTTCTTGGGATCCCCGCAAAACGTTCAGGCGGGGCCAAAGGCATGTGTCCAGGTAGATTGATTTGTACCGGGTTATTCAAACCCATTGATGTGGAAGTACCTCCGGAATTGGGTAAAGGAGTGTGCCCTGCCTGGGCCTGCAATAACCTTTTGGCCAAGTCATCAGTTCTTTCCTTGGATAGGATCAGTTCTCTTTTGAGAGCGTTGGTCTCCTGGCGGGCTGAGTGCACTTCTGCCCGTAATTCCCCCAAAAGCTGGGCCAGCTGATCTGTCTCGGAAGTCTCCATAGCGCCCGGGTGGGAAATTGTGGGTAGGCTTCGCGTTCTGTCACGCTCACCTGATTCCCACGGAGGCGCAGGTCTGGCTTCGAGTGCTGATGCTTCTTCAATGGTGAAGCGCAGGACTCTGATGATGGACAGGAAGGGCCCCTCTACTCTGGCTTTTCTGGCTCGCAGGAATATTCCCCTTAGGGTCTGGAAGGATGAGTTCTCCATCCTGCTTCTGATGCAGGGGCGCGTTGAAACCCAGTTACTTCACTGGATTGAGGTTTGATAGGAGTTCAAAATAAGCTTGACTATTCAGGTGAGGCGCTGTAAGAGTTCTGTTGCAAGTTCAAAAGTTCAAGCTTAATAATAATGTTCATTGTCTTATTGCAGCAAGCGCTAATGCTTATGTCTTTTTCCCCTTAGGGGCCGGGGTTCGGAATGCCGGAGATATGGCGCCGACCCGAAGTGTAAGTTCTGGATGAGCGTTCAGGTAATGTCTTTGCATTCGCTCATTCAATGTCTTTGTCTTTTTTCCCCATTGGGGCCGGGGTCCGGAATGCCAGGAAGCGGCAGGACCCGAAATGAAATGGGAATGACCCAACAGGTAAGTCTTAGAAGGAAACTGAGCTTTTCCTATTTCCCTTCCTTCTCTCACTTTGTCTTTTCTCTCTAGGCTGTGGGAAGTGGGTGCGGATCCGGATGATCGCTGCTGAAGATGGAGGCGCCCAGAAAAGGTGAGTGAAATGCAGAGCTGCAGCGATCGAAGCGAAATGCTTTTAAAATGATGTCTTCCCTTTCAGGATCGTCGGTGTGATGTCCCAGTGATGCAGCTTTAGCAGGTAAGGTCTTCTTTCTCTTCCAATTCTCTCTTATCTCCCTTTGCAGGCAACCCAGGATGCTGACAGGCGTGGCTGAAGTCCAGATGCAGGAGCTGACACGGTGAGCGTCCAGCTGTGAGGAGCAGAACAACGCGAAGCGTGAGTTGCTGATCGGGCGTGGTTTAAATAGCTTTGGAAGAAGTTCCAGGCATGTATCCTTTCAACGATCAGGTATGTATCCATCCGCGACCACACCCAGGTGGAAAGTAGTCCCACAGGTAAAGTAGTTCCATTCAGGCCTCAAGAGGGCCTGGATGTAGCAGCATGGTCTGCATCAGGTAAGTGCACATTAAAACACTTGAACACATGTCTAGCTTTATGAGCCTGGCGCCTAAGGCGCCAGGACAGGGGTCCAAAATGAGCCTGGCGCCTAAGGCGCCAGGACTGTGTCCAAAGGGCCCCAGCTTGGGCCCGCTGGCACTTCCCTGGGGGGAATGATGCCTGCCTCTGGGGTTGCTGGGTCGGACCTGGCTCCTTGGAGGTAGGCATCATGACAGCTCCCTAGGGTTGGCGCAGAGTCTCCACTGACCGTTTGGCTTCAATATCCCCAGCACCGGATTATTGAAGGTGCTGTGCACTGGACGGATTATCCCATGGGACTCAAGGTTCTTAATTATTTCAGTAAGGGACTCCATTGATGCGAGAGGCAAGCGATATTGCTTCACAAACACTGGAGTCATGCCAGGGTCTGTGGGAATTTCTGTTGTGTGGATGTCGGTGCGACCACAGTCATATGAGTCCACCGCAAAGAGATCTTGAAAAATCCAAGAAAACTTGTTTCAACTTTTGCTTCTGCTCACAAGTCTCACAGGCATCAGCTAGGTTGGCTCTCTCTTCAACCATCTGCCTGAAGCCTGGAAAGACTTCTGGTTTCGCTATCTCAGCGGCCTCCTCCAGCTGGGTGGAGAAGTCCCTGATCAAAGTGCTGATTTGGACTGGTGGTTTCAGGTGGGAAAGGCAGCCCTCATGGACCTGGAAAATCACCTCATCCCTCCTGAAGTCACAGGTCACATCTTCCTTACCATAAGGGCAGGAAGTGTACACCAGGATGTTCCCCCCATGCCGGGTAAAGATCCTGTCTGGTGTTGTGTTGTCATCACTGTCACTGTCAAAACAGTCCTTGGGGATTGGTCCTAACAGTTAATTTCCTAAATCAATGGAAAAATGGCAGTCATCAACCGCCATTCCAATAATGGTGTCTGCGGCTAGAGTGATACTCTTTAAGTCGCTGTTATCCACCTCTATTGGAATGGTGTCATGTTCTATATTGACTAATGGTTTTGGGTTTAGCCCCAACCCTTGCTGTTGGAGAGAAGCATATAGATGAATATAGGCATCAAGGTTTTTCAATTTCTGTCCTCTTTTAACTTTCACTTCCAGGTAGAATTGTCGGGTCCTTTCTGGGATGGTGACTTCCTCTCTAATCTGAATTTCAACTGCATAAGGCAGCAGTTGAGCTGACCTAAATGCTTTCTCTGGGTCATCAAAGCCCATGGGATTATCCGCTAATCGGGACCAAGCTTTGAAGTTTATTAGGTCCAAACTAATGGCAAAGCGATTGAGAATATCACTCCCTAAGTAAACGGCGGCAGTGACATCTCGCACGACCCAACAATTATGGACTATGCTCTTGTTGCCAATGGAGATTTTGAGCATACACCTGCTTGGTAGGAGATGTTTGGAATTGGGTGTTTCCAGATCCATTTCCCATTCGTCTATCAGTTTGAATGTGGGAATGGCTGGATCTTTTGGGAGTTGGCGGAACATGGTTTCGCTGATGAAGCTCTTACCGTTGTTCACACACACTTGGGCAAGAACAGAGTCCTTCCCTTCATTTAACTGAACAGGGATGAACAACTGTTCTCCAATTTGCTGAATATCAGCCAGGCTGTGAGCTGATTTCACATCTTTCTGCACTATAGGAGTGGGAATGTCTGATTGTGGATTGGTAAATAATTTCAGAGTGTTTCCTTGAATGTGGAATGCCACCTTAAACTGGAAGGAAGGTTGATTTTCAGAAATACAGAGGACCCCCCTTCACCAGTTTGCTGTCCCACTGCTATTACTGTCACGTCTGGAATTTGGTTTTTCTGAAAGTGAAATTCTACTTGGTCAGATTTTTGATCAACCATGTGGCATGTGCCATTTAAACTGACATGGTTGACACTCTGTTTTAACTTTATTGGTCTGCTAGTCTGGGTCAAGAGGACCTTGTTTACGCAATCTATTTGGGGTGACAACCTTCGCAGGAGGTTATTCCCTAGTAAAGAAGGGGTGCCCTCTGGAGTCACAACTATGACCCGGTGCTTCACCTTATGTCGCCCAATTTTAATGTCCAAATCCGCAGTCCCCTCGACGGGAATCTCCTTCCCGTCAAAGTTCTGAAGTTGTCCAGGAAGAGATGTGAGGGGAATTTGGCAATTCTCCCCCCTTCCTGAATTCAGTTCATCAAAGGCCTTTTTGGACAGAAGGGTAGCTTGGGATCCAGTGTCCACCAGTGCCAACATTGTACCCTGCCCCTGTACTTGAAACAGGGCATAGTATCTTCCCTCCTTCTCCGCAAGGTGTCACAGATAATGCACATTTTTGGACAACTGGTGGGCTAGTTTTTTTGTTTTGGACATTGAGAGAGAAGATATTTGGGCAGAATTCTGTGGGGGGTCTTGGGAATATGCACAAAAAAGGTGGCAACTAGTGATGGGAGATGTTTTGAGTTCCCCTGGTTCTGGGCGCCCCCCCCCCTTTTTGGAGGCAGTCACCAGGATGGGTTTGAACCAGGGGATTTTTATGTTGTTGGTTCTGGGGTTGGATGATGGGCGGCGCTAGCTCAGTCCCCACATCTACCCAGTCAGGATTTGAATCCTTTGGGACCCATTTTTCTTTGGGAGGAGTTCCCCCATCTCTGAAGGAGAAGATCCTTTTCCCAGGATCCTCTGAGGATCCCTTTCCTTCAAATTGGAAGATCTGTACCTCCTCCTCAAAATGGGTCTGTTTGGGTTCTTTGTTTCTCCTACCCCCCTCTGCTCCTTGGGTGGCAGACTTTCAGGGGCAGGAGATTTTGTTTCCGGTTCCTTGGTCTCCAGGGGCTCTTAACAAGTGGGGAAGGAAGCTTCCTCCAAGGCTTGACACCCCCCTTCCCCTTGTGCCTCCTCCCTGTAAAGAGGTGGGTTGTCGGGGTGCTGCCCCCGTCATTGTTCTGGAGCACCAGGTCCGGAGTTTGGGGCATTCTGCGCCGGCATGCTCATCTGGGGGTTCTGCTGAGCCCTCAGCATGCGCCCCAGATCCTGTGCCATATTTTGGACCTGGCGCTCTAGCTGTGAAACCCGCTCAGGCTGATACGGGGTTCTCATTTCTCCCCTGGGCTGATCCCGGGAAGGGTAGCTGTCCCTTCTCTGGTAATACCCCGGGTTGGGACGATTTGGGTACCCCTCCACCCTTGGCCTCCCCTCTCCCAGATTAGGTTGTCTGGGCTCAGGAAAGTGGGGAAAGAAGGATGGATTGTTCTGGGGTTGGAGGTTTTGTGGGTACCTGGGGAAAAAGTTCTGCCCAGGATTTGGGGAATTTCGGCCCTCCTGGGCGAAGTGAGGAGGGAAGTTCCCTGGGTTAGGTGCTTGGTTGGATCCCCCCCTTGGGCTGGAGGGGTCCACACATAACCCAGGATGGGTCTGTTCCCCTTGTAGCAGGGACGTACATAGTCAGGGGAGTGAGGGATCCCATTTGTGGCACTACCTCCTTGGCTCCCTGTCTGTGACTGGCCCGAAGGCCTTCTGGGCCTGGGGTTATTCTGCTGTGCATGCAGGTTTTTAGGCCCCCCCATCTCCAAATCCAAAATGGGGGCAACCTTTACCTCGGCCACCTAAGCAGCAGCAGGCGTGTTGGTTGTTTTGGGGCTTTTTTGAGCATTCTTGTTTTCTATGGGCTTTTGCACCTCATAGATTCGGGTGGCCTGTTCAATGACCCAGTCTAGTGATCTTTTCTCATGAAAATCTCTCACTAGCTGGGTCATGATATATTTTGGTAGAGCATGGAAAAAAGTATTAACAAATTCTTTGCTGTCCGTGTGCACCCTCCTGGTAGTCTGCGCAAAGTTTTAACTCGTGCACATATTCTTGTGGGGCCTGATCCTCCCCACATTTCAAGTTGTAGGCTCCCTTGCGAGCCTCTTGGGGATTTCGGTGAACAGAAAAATGCTTCAAGATGGCCGCTCTATTTGTGGACCATCTTGAATGATTTTGGTCCTCCAGCCCCGCAAAGAAACTGGAGTATTCTGGTGAAAAGGTCCATTTCACATACTGAATGCAGCTACTGCTGTCTTTCAGATGGAAAGTTTACATCATCTGCTCAAAGAGCTCTAAGTATTCCCAAACAGAATACTTAGTGTTCTTATGATAAGGCGTGATGATGCTCCTTATTGCCTTGATCTGTTTTAAAGGGTCCTGAAGCAAGGCCCTTTTTTGCCTTATTGGCCTTCTTGGTTCGGGTAACCCTGGTCGATTCATCCTCTGACTCAGAGGCACTGCTCCCAGAGGTACCCGTCTGATCTTCCAGGTTCTCCGGGATTCTGCGAGCCTGAGAATGGCTGGGCAGAGGTTTTCAAGATGCCCTTAGTGGGCCTACTCTCATGGGGTTCACCACTAAACTTCACAGTACTTGGGTACCCATGCCCAGATGCACGCCCATCCATTCCTGGGAGGTGCTGGTCTATGAGCCCCATACTTCTGACTGGATAGTAATCTGCCATCACCGTGGCCCAGGGCTCATGTGCGCCAGTGGACATGGGGGTGGCAGAGTCCAGAGACTGGGAGAGATGAAGGCCTCTGGTCCTAGGGTTCCTGAGGTTATGCTCAGGTGTTTCCCTTTCCCAGCGAGCCTCATCTCTATCAGCCCCTGCTCCCTGTTGCCATGCAAGAACCTGAGCTTTCTGTTCCTCAATCAAGGCCTTACTAGTCTCTCTTGCTGGCTACCTGCCTGTGGAGCCTATCATTTTTCTCACAGAGAGCCTCACTTTCTCTCTGTGCTTCCTCGTTTGTCTTTGAGTACTGGGCCAGTCTTTGCTGCAGGAGGGTTACCTCCTGAGTCCTGTCCATACTGGTCTGCTCCTTCCTTGCCAGAGCATCTTCCACCCTCCTGGTGTGCTCTAACAATCTATCATGCTCTTTTTGGAGGTCACTCAGTGATTTTCTTCCAGTTTCCCTTTTAAGTGACAGACTTCGTGGCCTAAGATGTCCCTTTCCTGAGCAGGGGCCTGCCTCTGTGCCGCCAGGTCATCCCTCTGTCTTTGAAAGGCATCAGCTTTCTGGCGCTCTTCATCAAACTCTGTCTGGGTGTCCAGGTCTTTCAGAATTAATGTGTTGCTCTCTGCCTTCTCTCTATCTAGGTGGCTTTGCAGGGTGACTACCGGCTATGCGCATGCCCTGTTGAAATCCAGTTGTTGCTCCAGCTTTTTCTGGCTCTGCAGTAGAGAGTCCAAACCTTCTTGGTACTCCTTCTGCAAGGCCAGAATTCTGGTATCCTGGTCTGCCTTTTCCTGTTGCAGGATACCCATATCCTCTTTTATTTTAACTATATACTGCCTGCTTTCATTTTCTGACTCCTGGCTCCTCTGCAGCCTCTACTCAGAAGAGTCCAGATCAGATTGGACCTTTTCTAATGCCATCAGTTGCCTACTTGCCAGTTCTTGGCCTTCAGCATATTTATCCTGTATGGCTCCCATAGATCAATATAGATATGCCGCTATCTTGAAAATCTTATTTTGCTCATCCTTGACCTTAGGGGCCATATATAGTTCACTCAGGGCCACATGTAAGGGACCCTAATCTCTTCAGATATCTAACCCTGTTGCAGTGATCTGTTGTCTATTGCCTGCAACCACACATTCTGGTCCTGCTCAGTCCATTCACCTCTCACAAATAACTTATGCAAAAGGTTTTCTCTAGCCATCTTGATGTCTACCAATGTCGCCATTTTGGAAATATTAATTTCCTTCCTGACTTACAGAAGTTATTTTTTTTTTTTGCAAAACAGATCGTTTCCTTAGAGCGTTCCCTTTTGAGGGGTGCTTTTACAGTGTAACAGAGCGTGGTAGCCCAACAGGATTTATGTATCCTGTCAGTTAGCACACTGTATTAAGCTGCACAAGTGGTAGATCTAATCCAGAAATCCTGCGCACAAGCCTCCAATCTGTAAGTGATTTCAATCCAGCACTCCAACTAAGTCAATACCTAGTATGGGATGCCCAATGGAAACCCTTATTTATATATTTTTATATCAAAAGTTCTTTTCATTCTGGATGATGTACCCTTATATATCGCCCCTCTCTTTGAATTCTCCCGGTCTCACTGAACCAAGAAATAGGTTTGTTTTGCAAATTAAAAGGTTTATTTGAAGAATTGAACAATATATATATCGCACTTTTATAAATATGGATAATATCTGAATATCACACTTATGAATATGAACAATGATCGGCAATGGGTAATATTACAATATCAACAATCTCTTTAACCAATTAGGTGTAAGAATAGGAAGAATAATTTAGCAGAGAATACTTTGTATGGGTTCAAGAAATTGCAATGATAGGAAAGAATGCAACACAGAAAGAAACTTGATATGAATTCAACCAAAGACAATATAATCTCTCTTTCCCCCTGTTGTTAGTCACACCCCCCATATGCAATATGAATAGATGGAATGAGGGCACACAGTTATCAGGAATAACAATCAACCATTGCAGTTTCAATCCTGATTCCCCCCCAGCAAGCTTAGAGAGAACAGTAATGATTTTAAAACAGGTCAATTGCTTTTAGATGTGGTTGAATTGAATGGGAAAAATGCTAAAAATGACTTTAATTCGCTAAATGGGATTCAGAACTAATGAGAGTGGCTTTGGATTGGTTCAGGTAAACACTAGCAATGATTGTAGAATGATGAGCAGATGGAAAGCGAAATTCAGAAGTTGAAATCAAGAAATAGCGGTTTTTACATGTGGTGAAACAGCCGAATGCAAATTTGCAGCAACTTTTCTGCGTGCGGGAAACACGATTATGGAAAAACTATAAGGAATTGGAATGTCGTTTTGGGTTTGTTTGAAAGCTGAGGATGTTAGCTTCAAAATGACATTTAAATTTCGTAAGTTACAGAGGTTTTAGTGAAGGTAGATTTTTCTCAAAAGGAGTCAAGATTTCAAATGAAATTGTGCTTTGAATTACAAACAGGTTTGCTTACACTAACAATTCTCACAGGATTATATGGATGACAAAGGATTCAGAATGGACAAAAGAGATTCTACAATGGAGTCTGGATATGTTGGAATGGGTTGGATGGATTACTTTAAACTAAGAGATGACTATGGACAGTTCTACGCTAAATACTCACAACTCTGGTTTAAAATGGACCCGTCAAAGATCTGGTCAAGGGTTTGGCCTGGACTTTGCTCGCCACCTGACAGGTCTCAGGCGCTTGGTTCTGCTCTCAGCACTCTGGTCTCTGCGCGGCCTCTTGGACTGGATCTGACAGGTTCTGGGTTACAGCTCTGCTGGACTGATATGGATCTTGGGTTCTAGCAAAGGTTGTTGGCCAGAAGCAGCAAACAGCTCAGCCAGGCTGTTGAATGGATTGGGCCCAGTGGAAGTTAGGGGTTAAATCAGGTTTTCAAGATTTTTAAAGGCCTGCTGAAAAGAGTTCAGCTCTTTGGGTTAGGCCTCTGCTTCAGAGTTCTGGAGTCTGGATCTAGGTTCTAGAGTCTGGATCTAGGTTCTGGAGTCTGGATCTTCTTGCAGGGTGCTTCGCCAGTGGATCAGTTGATGAGTGAAAGAGTGTGTGTCTTTCTGGGTCCTCAACAGTCCCTATGTATCCATTTTCCAAAGTGGGTGGGGAGGTTGATTGTCTATGCCCAACCCTGTAAGGTTCTGATAGGTCAGAGACTTCCCTGTCCCCTGATTTGAGAAAGGAACAGTGTGTCATGAGGTGTCATCATGTGTCAGAGTGATGCTGCCATTTACAATCTAGGGAAGAACCTCCCCTTTGCTTTTACCCAGAAAATCTATTTTTCCCAAAAAACATATTTCCCGTATGCACATCTTATTCATAATACATAATTACATGACAGATTTACTAAGGTACGTCCTGTCAAAATCTTATCTGCCTGCGAGTTTTGGTTCATAAATGACAATTTTTCATGCTTTTGGTTGGTTACACATTTTTGGATCTGTACCATTTTTTACACATACATGCACAAACCTCTGGGCATATTCCTGTAATGTTTCATGTTCCTAGCATAATCACAATAGCTACAATATTAAAAACTGTGTGGTTCAGTCTCTGAATGCCGCACAGATTCCAGATTAGTTTTAAACTGTGAGTGCATTTTCATTTTAATAATCTCTAAATTTCATATTTTTTTCAGTTCGGTACAATATTTTATAAGTCTTTTCCTTAAACATGTATTTAGTCCAATTTCAAATCCACATTTTCAGTCTGGCCCGCCTCCAAATCTTGGCTGAGTCCGAGAGTCACATGGCTTGTCTTCCTGCCAGGGCAGTTGTTGTCAGTCACACTGAATTAGCATTTTCATTCAGTTCAAGGACTCCATTGCCTCTTTCCCAGAACAGCAGAGGAAGTCTCCTCCCCTTCTCATTAGCATCCCAATGCGATATCCTCTCCTTTTGGTGGGAAGGAACAGGGTGGGGTGTTCTCAGGGGAAGAAAGCCTCTTTGACGTTTTAGCTGATTCAGGTTATTTTATGGTCCATTTTAACATTGTCCCTTGTGCAGAATTACAGTTACAAATTTAAAATAAGCAAACATATCTTCAATTCCAGTCTTTTTCAACATGAAAATCAATGTGTGGCACCCTATATTGCATTTGATGGAAATCCCTTCTTTGGCATATTTAGCTTTTGAGACACAGTTTCTCCTGTCAGATTTAGAGATTGCCAGCGTCTGACAGAGGCAAGTAACGGTATTGCACCCCTTTCTGACAGATTTCTTTCTAGCAACCATCTTCAAAAGTGGACTTTGTTCAGATAACATATACTTCTGCTGACATTATATTTATGTGGATTCTTGAAGTAGAATGATGTCCAACACCCAACAGGAGGTTAGATCTTTTGGGTGGTTTGTGAGCCATTATTTTTGCAAATTTGACAACCGAGAAAACACAGATTTTCACACAGCTCTGTGTTTCTTTTGCAAACAGCCTTCCTCTGTGGGCAGCCAAATGATGGGTTTTGGCAGTGGTCTCTTGTGTTAACACTGAGATAGGCAAAGTGGATGGCGGCCTATTTTTTTTATTTTTACTGCGCACTTTTGGGTGATCTTTAGCGAGCAACATGCTTTCCGGCGGCCATTCTGATGTTCCTGATGCAAGCAATGCACAGTCATGTTGCAGTGCCTGGACTATTGGGGGAAAACATCCCACATTACTAAATACTCTCCCTCAAGGCCACTTCGTTCCTCTAGCACCAAGTCTTTGTGTAAGGTGTTTTGCTAATCAGAGCATAGGTGGTCGATCGCTTTTCTCAGTTGAATCCCTCCTATGGAACAGTCCCCGCCCCCTGCCTCCACACCTTGAGCAGGACTTTATTAAATTCCGGTAGCTCCTCAAGACCTTCCTCGTCACCTCCTCCTTCCCTTCTTCTCTTCTCTGCTGATCCCACAGTTGCTGTGATTGGTGTCTGGGACCCTTGTGCAATCTCCGGACCTCTGACCTCCCACACCCAATAGACCCAGCTCATGTCTTCCCTCAGCACTTGCCTTGGGACACGCTCCGCCCTGGAGGATCGTACTTACTCCTAACATGGCCCTTGGCCATGTAGCACTCAACAATCCAAGCACTTCTTGTCCCCCCGTCTCGCCCTGTGGGCACTTTGAAACAGTATTTTACTTGCTATATATGCGCCTAACAAGCAAACAATAAATTAATAAATACATAAATTAACAGTAATTTGGTAATATGGGCCACACACTGATATTAATGATACATATGGTGATCCATTCTTTTATGAATTGTATATCACAGTATAGTGATATCGTAACCATATTTTTCGTAGTGTATTTAGGAACAATGCTACGCGATGCCGCTTCATGTTTTGTCAAGGAGTGGAAGGTCGTGTTTCATCGCTTCCTGTGATGTCACTTCGGGGTAGGATAAATGGCATCACTTCCTGTGATGTCATCAGAGGTCAAGGGACATGTGCTGTCACTTCTACTACCCCTGGCATTTTGGTGAAATGACGTCCCTGGTGGTGACCTGGGCCACATAGTGGAGTATTCTATGGACTGACTTAGTGACTCTGTTGTGGCAAGGGGTTTATAGTCATTATGTCGACAGCCAAAGCTTCTAATGCCATACCATCGAAAAAAAGCATTGAAAAAAACATCTAATGCATTTTTAAACAAAAAAAGTTTTTAATGGGGTGGTCCCGCTTCAACCCACTCCCCACAACCTTTAAAACCCATGTTTCTTAAACTAAACCCTTTACCATGTAAGAAAATGCATTAGATGCTTTTTTTCGATGCATTTTTTTTAGATGGTATGGCTGTCAGTGTTTTGGTTGTCGATGCAATGACCTGATACCGTGGCAAGGGCCTTGCTGAAGAGGAGGGTTTTGAACATGGTAGTCACAATTGCCTAGGAATTACCTGGCAGACGGAAATTCATATTTCCTCATTACAGAAGTGGACATTGCCAATGACTAGAAGATGCTATTAGGAGAGGTAAGGCTGTGAGAGTATGGCAGAGAAGTTGCATAAGAGTGCTCTAGGTGTGCCTCGAGTGGTAGCAACACAACATTTTGAAGTGGGAATGTGGAGCTACATCTAGCTGAATGCCAACAACTTTGTAGACACTGCAAGGTGTGAGTTGAGCTGCAGCTAGCTAATTGTATGTATTTGTATTTGAGTTTTTTTTAGAGGATAACATCCCTAAAATTCATTGGGCTGAGCAAGGGGGCATGCCTAGGCGAAGAGTGAACATATATGACACGTATCTCTTTTGGATGCCAAACCTACCTAATTTTTAATCTCAAAGTGAACCATAAATGCACTCAAGAAATGTGACCTTACATATAATACATCACATCCATAAACAACACTTCCTACTGGCAAGTGGTCCAGGGGAAACCACGGCTGTCCGCCCCACTGGGGCGTTGCATGGTGGTGAGGCCCTGTCCCCTCCCCACCATGCCCTACATGGGAGGCATAATTGGGAGGCCGCAGCACTTTCTTACCATGCTCAGCTGCCCCCAGGTCCCGCCGCCCCCTTCCTGCCTGGAGCATCCAGTTGCTGTGCCCCATTCCGGCACCGGAGTCCACCAGAAAGGGATCTCAGTGTCCCCTTGGTCCTCCCCCACCCGCCACAGGGATGCGGACTCACCGGTCCATGACCCCCCCAAACCCAACCACCACAAAACCTTTCATCCAGTCCACAAAGTGCTGCCACAAAGATTCAGTTCTGTGCTGGGACAGATGCAACCCATCCTGATGCGACGTTCCCAGGCCCCTCAGTAGACCATTCCTGATGATGTGCAGGTGCACAAGGCGACCAGCGACCAAGGCAATCTTACTGTTCAATCTACGTGTGAACATATTCAGCGGGCGTGCCGGCCCTTGGCACCCCCAGGGCAGTCTGGGAATGATCTGCAACCAAGCGAGCCAGGACCCCAGGCAAAAACTGCCAAACCAAGCGAACAATGATGTCAAGTGTTTGAGGAGCTCTTTCCCCCCAACCTCATCAGGTCATTGCCCCCAATATACAAAATCACTAGCGCAGGACTCAGAAGCCCCCTTCTCACATGTCCTTCCACCAATGAAGGCACTTGGCCCACTTGCAGGCCCTCATGATAAATCCAGTGAATGTCTTTGGCTGCCACCTTGGACATCAATCCCGGTCTCCCTCACACTCTCTACTCCATCCTTCGGCCAAAAGAGTGCCCCACGACCCATACCCCTGGCTTCACCATCTCCTACCTTAGAATGACAAAAGACAGTGCACTAGAATTTTCGAGATTATTTTCTTTTCTTTTTATATAAACGGTGCCCTAGTCTACCCCCCTACAGACCTCTTTAACACAAGAGGTGTGGTTTGATGTATCCTTTGCAAGCGCATGACCTCCACCGTCCCAATGCCTTGATTTGTCCTTCCCCGAAACCATCCCCAGTGGCTGTAGTGGCTACCCTTATTCTGAAGGAATGTGGGGCAAAACCCATCCCCTCAGGCCCTGCCCCCTCAGGGCTTTTTTGAAGATTTTCCTAAATTGATTTCTGTATAGGCACGACCCGTCTTTGTGCAAAAAAAGAGGGCCTGCCTAATCCCCCCTGAAATCCGTAGGCCACTTATTGGGCAAATGTCACACCTTGCATGTGTTGTCAGAGCTATCCTGGCCCCATTTCCCTCCTGATCCATTTTCGACTTCCTCAACCAAATGTGTGGCAGGGCCCCACCCCCAAAGGACAAATCGTCCCTCCCCAAACCACCCAAAAAATCGGTTCTGGATGTTCCCAACACTTCACCGATCCTGAAGTCCCCAAATAATGCTGTCACAAAGACTGCCCTGAACAGCGCCCTTTCCCAGTTATCTCTACAAATCCCTCCCCAGAACTTGCACCAATACTGCCAATTTTTCCAGGTCCAGAGGTAACCTACTATTCCTCCTTGGTACCACCGCCCTCCTCCAACATGCCAATGCCTTTTTTATAGCAAAATCGGTGGATGGCGGGGACCTTCCTTGTAGCCCAGAAAAGAAACTAATGGCCGCCATCTTTGTTCTGGCCACCCCCAATATTACCCCTCCAGTGTGTAGGTGACCCAGGAAACTTCTAGTGGCATCCCTGTGGAAGATGTCAATCCGATCCTGCCCCATGCTAAATTCCCTGAATTCCACAAATGCTCTCTCGTTTGCCCTCTTTGTCCTCCCTGATACTGATACATTGATCAAGAATGCTAGCTCCGGGCACCAAACTCCCAAAGTGTCTCCAGAAAAGTCGACATCACTAGGTCCGCCCCGGCAAACATCCCTGGAAGTCCTGTAGTTTGAAATGGGACAAAGCATTGGCCGCATAATTGAGGACACCTGGAACATGCTTTGCCCTGAAGTCATATTGGCTTTTAGACACAGCAACACCAATCTATTTAACAATCTCAATACCTTAGGACACGTCACCCTCTGGCTGTTAATTGAACAGACCACGGACATGCTGTCTGACCAGAACACGACGTCCTTGCCCTCCAGCTCCCTCCCCCAAATAGACAGTGTTACTATAATAGGATAGAGTTCCAAAAATGTTATGTTCTTACACAAACCCCCCTTCTGCCAACTGTCTGGCCACTGTTGTCCACACCATTTTTTTCCCAAGACTGCCCCAACACCCACACTTCCATTGGCATCTGTGCATAAGCCCAACTGGCCATTGCTTTCCATTCTTTCTGGCCAGATCCGCACCTCATTGAAATCCCTCCGAAAACTGTCCCAAATCCTCAAGTCCTGTTTTTGTTCCTTAGACAACCTGGTGTAGTGGTGTGGTTTAGTCAGCCCTGACATGGCCCGCGCAATGGAACGGGAGAAGGGCTTGCCCATAGGAATGATTCTCAGGGCAAAATTCAGCTGTCCTACCAGACTCTGCATCTGCCCTAAGGTCACCTTCCTGGCCTCCAGACATGCAGATACCGCCCCCTGAAGTCCTGCACTTTATTGTGAGGCAGCCGCCATTCCCCCGTCTCACAGTCAAGCTCAATGCCCAGAAAGCAAAGCGAGGTGGCAGGTCCTATAGTTTTATCCACTGCCAAGGGCATGCCCTTCTTTTTTGCCACCTTCTGGAAGGTTCCCAGTGCCCTGGTGCACCCCTTTGTGCCCCTCCTTCCAATGAATAGGAAGTCATCCAGGTAATACAAGACTTGCGCCACAATAAATTCCTTCTTGACCACCCACTCAAGGAATGTGCTAAATCTCTCAAAGTAAGCACATTAAATAGAGCACCACATAGGTAAGCACCTATCATAATAGAATTCACCCCCAATTGGAACCCCAACAGGTGGTAATCCTCGGGGTGCACTGGCAGCAACCGAAAAGTGGCCTCAATGTCCACCTTTGCTAGCAATGCCCCTTTACCCATTTGTTGCAGCCACGCCACTGCAGGGTCATAAGATGCATTCTTTACAGCGCATGGGTTGTTATCAATGACATCATTCACAGATGATCCTTTTTGAAAAGACAGGTTTTCAAGACAATACCCAGAGGGGGACAGAAGAACCCCCTCAGTGGCGGAACCGGAAATGACCCTGCCACCCTCCCCAACTTGACCTCTTTTGCCACTTTGTCCATCAGTATTGTTGGTTGTGCCCAAGCAGACCTCTGGTTCTCAGGTACCGTGGGAGTGGAGGGCAACCCCTCCGCTGGTATCCAGAAACCTTACCAGAAACCCAGCATCATTCACCCGAGGGTATCCATTTGCCCATGCCCTCAACACCTCCACACGCATGGGTGAGAGTAATCCCGCCGGTGACAAGCCGAGTATGAAGCTTCTACTTCTGCTCTTTGCTGCGCTTGATGTATTTGACCTCTCCGACGTCCGTGCCCTAACATCCAGCAGAACGAACAGATGTGCTTGAATTTGCAGACCATCCTGGCGGACGAGGACTTGTTGTAGGCCCAACACACCCCCAGTTTGTCCCCGCTTCAATCCACTGGACAACTGCCACATCATGACATGATGGCTGCCATTTGAAACAATTGATAATGGGGCAGTGGTGAAGAAACCGAATAGGCAACTTTTTTTGTTCTTTTTATGGACCTCTTGCAAGTAATTAGGCGCTTGAACAGGACCAGCGAGTTATCACAGCAAGATGTTTTCTGAAGTACGAGCGCATTTTACCCGATTCCACTGTAGCTGACCTATATGTATCTTTGAATGTTTTAGTCTCCCCTCATAGCGTCAGGTATGTGTCCAACATGGTGCCTGAGATCATAAGGATCATAAATGTGGTCCAGGCCGTCAGAGCCTGCATGGTGGTGCGTGGAGTGCCGAAGCCATTTTTCCTATAGTGTCTGACCATCATGACAGAGCATCTGATCTTGAACGTTAGCTAGGTGCATGGGACCCGTCATGGAGCCATGGGGTAGGAAGTTCAGCTTTGCTTTGTGGTGCTTTGATGCTGTTACAGTGATGGTGTTGATTGGTGTCTAGGGGCTCGCCCCATGGCTTTTTATGGATCATGATTTGAGAAGGGAGCCCGTTCCAAGATTCCTGCTGTATACACCATGGTCATTTATAGGTACTCATCTTTGGAAGCATTATCCTGATCCAAGATGGCTGCGTTTGTATGCCCTCTTCCTGTCACATGGCTTGGTACGTGTATTTAAGGTGCAAGTGAGAGAATAGAAGTGTGTTGTAACTTTTCTCGGCTCCATGGTTGCTTACCTTTCTGCTGCGCTGCCAAGCTTTGGTCGCATAGAGTTCATGAGATCCTGTGGGCGTGTATTGCCTTATGCTTTTTCCCCCACAAAAGAATCAGCGAACGCTCGGCAGAGGCGGATGTAAGGAGTGTCAAAGTCATCAGCAAGGACAGAGCCTAATACTGCGACTTCCTGCTTCCTCCCCTCCCCCCTCCCCACCACTTCGCCTCTGTCTCTGGGCTTCTCAGCTTGGTAATCAAAGGCACGAATCTGCAAGCGAAGATGAAAACAATGTGAAACAAGTCAATGGTAATCTGGCTCAGCTGAGCTTCAGATTTTCAACCTGTAACCTGAGAACAAGCGCTGCAGATAAGAAGTCTCCTTGCTTTGCTTTTTTAACAGTTCATCGCCTATACCGATATCCGAAAGTACAGTCTATTGGAAGGAGTTTTTCAACTTCTCAAGGGGTTATCCATGGTGTTTCAATTAAAGTCAGGCATCTAAAATTAGAGCATGGGATTCACTTTTTTTTTGTGTCCGTTTTTGAAAAGTGTAGGTCCCCTTATTTGAAACCTGTGACAGGTTTTTGAAGCGCCTGTCATTGTAAAATGTAGCAGCAAAAAAAGCATTTCTGTTCCTTTTGGATATTTAAAAATATAAGCGAGGCAGCAGGGGATCATGCTCCTGCTGCTCTGCTACATAATTATATAATCTCTGGGAGGGTCAGAAACGACCCTCTCTTGGATTGCACAACCCCTTGTGCCTATTTCAAAATGCCGCAGCGGGATGTTTTGCTTTTCTGCGCATTTAAAGAGCATCCCATTTGTGAATTGCGTTAAAGTGAAGTGGGTGCGCTATCTCCTCCGACCACATGCACCAAAAAAAAAAGGTTTTGTGAAACAGGCCCATGGCGTTTTGCTTTGCTTGCATCTGACATTGTCCTATGGAGAAACCTTGTACCACATAGTTATTGAATGTCCCGCGTTACTGTCACTTAGGCTAAAGTTCTTGTGCCCGTTTCTTGCTTCTACCTCAAGTGTTATACCTCAGGCCCTATGGGAAAAAACGGATTGATTGATTGATTGGTTTGGTAATTATAATGCGCCTATACACAAGTGTTTTCAAGGCGCAACAAGACAAGGGAGGGGAACAATGGGAGGACAAGACAAAGGATCCTACTAGGCCTTGTGCCATTCGGATCGTGCAAGTGCGCAGCGACAAGTGCTGGGGAGGAGGTGAGAGGGGAAGTGCAAACAAGGCAGCAAGGCTCTAAGTTAAGTGCGAGGAAGGCAGGGACTACACAAAGTCCCCGCCCGGCAGGGCAGGTAGGCCAAGTAGCAGTGCAGGGGGGCCCAGCAGCAGTGCAAGGATGGCCAGGTAGCCGTGCAGGTGGACTGGACAGGGGGGTGCCTGGTGCCCTCTAGGACGCAGAGAGCACTGAGCTGCCAGTCAGACAGAGCAGACATAGCAGGAGGATAGATTAGCAGGGTGTAAAAGGTATACCAGAGGACCAAGGTTCGTGCTACACAGTCACAGTTCAGCAGACTGCCCAGGCCCAGCAAACTCTCCCCCAGTAATGATGGAGCACTCACCCAAGGTCAAGTTAGAACTGTCCTTTATTATCCAAACTGACAGGGATCATAGAGGAAACCAAAAAATCTCCAGCAATCACGTCTCCTGGGCCAGTGTCGTGGGCTTTTGTTACCAAATGGCATCATAACTTTTGACCTCTCCCCAAAAACCTAGGAGCCCACACTATTGAGTGGCTGGGGTGGTAATACCTATAGAAGGCACCTACACATGTTAGCTAGCTGGTCCTTCCATGTCAGGTGGTCTCGCCTGAGACCTCCCCAAAAACTACCTATTGCATTGTTTCAATGTTGCAGGACTACCATTGGCCCTTGCCCATTACCCTCCACCCTAGAATTTGTGCTCCCTGATTGGCTGGAGTGGGTCTCCTCAGGTCTGCGACCACGCTCTGTTATCAGCGCTCTGTGTGCCTTCTCAAGGTGATGAGAAAGACTGTGTGTCCCAATTGTTACCACTGGTATATCCACCTGGCTTGAGAGAGTGCCTGTGACTTGCAATGTTTGTTGGGCAACACATGTATCGGTTCTTGTCTGCTTCACTGGGAACAGCTTCTCTTCGCCCCATGGGTAAATAGCTATTGTTCGGCTCAGCCGCATCACGTAGGTGAGGACCACAAAACTGAGCTTTTGGTCTGCAATTAGTGACGATTTATTCTGCTATTTTGCAGGGGGCTCCTTGCCCCGGGAGTCTGCAATGTTCCACTCGTCACTGGTTCTTCGCTTCGTGCTGCAGAGTCTGCATGACTTTGTTCCTTGTTCTGAGGCCTGTGGCTTTGTGCAATTTCGATACAGTTGTTCTATGGTTTCACTTTTTTTACATAGAGAAACCATAGAACAACTGTATTGCTTTATATTGAGGTTAGTAGTATTTATTTCTTCCAGGTTCCTTATATGTCCCTGAAGTTCCATATGGTTAGCTGCAATAAGCAGCTGCAAGCTTGGTCTGGGTGACTCTTGCTCTCTTGCGTTTCTGCGTTCCTGAATTTGGCTAATGAGAGAAAATAAGAAAGACTTCTGACAGTATGTACATGTATCTGTCCTCTATCTATAGAGCTGTGTGTGCATGTTCTCTGTGTGTGCACTTGTGTGTCCGTATAACTTTGTGCAGGGATTCGAGTTTGCTTTGTGGCTAACGTTACTATGTCATGGTGTATCTAATGATGTCAGCACAGCTGGATATTTATCACTGGTCAACCTGATCCAGTGATGAGACACGTGTCCGCGAAGCCTTCAGTTGGATAGGGTTTGAACGGTTGTCTAAGAGAATATCTGCTCACATATGTAGGATGTACTCTCCTTTGGGCTGGACAAACAGTGACTGGCATCTCTCGTTTCTCAGTCTTCAGGCTGTCATGCATATGGGGGCTCACAAGGGCCATTCCAGGTACCCTCTCTTCAAGAGGAGAGGGAAAGAGAAGGCAGATGAGAAAAGGAAGGTCTTGAGACTCTTCCTGAACTTAAGGAGATCATGCTCAAGTCTGAGAGGAGCAGGGAGGCCATTCTAGAGGGAGGCACCTGCAGAGTAAAGAGATTTGCCTCCCACTCTCTGTTTGGCGCATCAACTGACCTGCAGAGAGTTGGAAGTAGATGAGCAGAGGGCTCTAGAAGGAAGGTATTTCGGAAGAAAGAGTTGAATATGGTGTTGGCCATAGCCCCAGAAAGCCTTGTGGATGATACAGATGGTCATGAACTTGATTGCTGCAGACACCAGAGCCAGTGGAGGGATTTCAGGGCTGGAGAGATGCAGTCCCTGGGTTTGAGGCCAAGGATAAGTCTTGTGGCCATGTTCTGGATTAGTTGAAGGAGGCAAAGAGTAGAGTTAGGAAGATTGAGAAAGAGGCTGTTTCAGTAGTCGAGCCTGGAGAGAACCAGAGCTCTGGAGACAGTGAGCTTCTAGGGGAAGGTGAGAACAGGGAGAATACCTCTGAGAAGGTGCAGCTAGAAATGGCCTTCTTGTCATGGTCCGTGATGTGAGGGGAGAAGGAAAGAGTGGAGTCAAAGATGACACCAATATTTTCTGTCTCACGAGAGGGTGTGGCAAGAGGGCCCAAGGAGGACAGCCAGAGTGAGGCAGGGAAAGCAGAGCGGGGGTTCAAATGAGAAGAATCTCTGTCTTACTGGCATTCAGGCAGAGATCTTATGAGGCGCACCATGCCTGAATCGCGGATAGACAGTCAGGAATGAGCGAGGAAGGGTAGGAGGCAAAAGGTAGCCTGAAAGAGCGCTGTGTGTCATCCGCATTACACTGAACGTCAGAGGAAAAGGTGGAGATTAGGAGGGCCAGATGGGCTAGATAGACATTAAAGAGCTAGGGTGAGAGGATGGAGCCCTGGGGAACACAGAATGTGGAGAAGGAAGTGGTGGAGAGAAAGGACCCAACCTGTGCCTGGGTGGGTCAGTCCCCTTTGATGGAGGTTAGCCATGGCAGGGCCTGATCCGTGATGCCCAAGTTCGTGCAGAGTCGAATAATCAGGATTTGCATGATTGATGATGCCGAAAGCAGAGGAAAGGTCCAGGAGGATAAGGACAGAGGGAGAGTGGGAGTCGAGGTTAGAAAGCAAATATTCAAGGGTGTTAAGGAGAGCAGTTTCTGTGCCTCTGGCATCTCTGAAGCCAGACTGATGGTCATGGAGACAACCAACGATTCAGAGTGGAGAGTAAGCAAGGAAATAGCCATCTTTTCAAGGAGTTTGACCAGGAAAGGAGTGATAGATATCGGGCGATAGTTTTCCAGACAGGAAAGGTCGAAAGAAGGCTAGTTTAGGAGAGGGTGTACAGGGGAGTGCTTGGGAAGAGCAGTGTTAGGGAGAATTCTCATTTCTTTACTAATTCCCATCAACCTTAGAGACCCCAAGCTCTTTTACTGGACTTTAGGACTTTTAATATTTTATCCTGGAGTGAGTGAGACCTTTTTATCACTCTCTCATGTATTTTTGATCTGATTTGGTTTTGGAGTCTGACAAACTCCATGGGCATTTACCTTTTGTATTGTGACACACATCACCTTCAGTGCAGTGTCACAGAGAAATCCTCTGGATTTCTCTTAAGGTTGAAATAACTTCTCTTGGGTAAACTACTGTTCCCAAGAGTAGTAAAGTGAAATAAACTTTACTTACCTGTTTTTCCTATGTAGGTCCAGTACACCCCCATCTTATGTGAAAGTACTGCAGAGTTACTAAATAGCCCCTTTTCCTACTTACTCATGTAATATTTTTCATGTTACCCTCACCACATTTAATGGCAGGTGGCAGTGGTTTAATTTTCCTACCATTGTGTATTTGTACCGCAGGCTGAATCCTCAGCTGCAGTATTGCACACATGGTTGCCCATTTTGTCTTCTTTTTTCACCATTTCTTGCTTGTGAGGTCTTTCGTGGGTTTTACTGTGCGCGCCAAACCAGGTTTAACCCTTTTGTTCATTTTGTCTTTGGCAGCCTTCATTGCTGAAATCCGCCTCTGGCTCCAGTTTGTCTGGCAGGGCAGGAACCTAGGGAGGTGCCTGAAACTCCCTGTCCTTAGTCTTCTTGGTTACTTGAATGCACCCAGTCATGATTGGCTGGCTGGCTGTCCCTGGAGGATAGCCAACCTGCTGTGTGAGTGACAGCTAGTCTGTGCATGAATGGGAGAAACCTGCATAAAAGGTGAGGTCTCTTGAACAGAAGGCAGAGTCGACCCCACTGGAAGAAACATCCAACGAAAGAAACTGGAAGAGAAGCTTGTTGTACCCTCCTGGACCATTGAACTGCTCGGTGAAACCCTGCTGTAGTGCTAAAGCTCCAATTTTGTATCGAATAGAGCAGTCCGGAATGGATTACTTCTTCCCTTGGGTTGATGGGACCAACTGACCCCAAGACGAACTTTCCTGGAGCCCCTCTCCCTGCTGGCTGTACTTCCTTGCTGCTGCTGGAACCGAGTGCCAGCGGTCAGAAGACCAAGAAACTAGGGCATCGTCTTTAATCCGGACCCGAGCTCCAGGAATATCTTGAGGACCCTCCCGAAGCAGGACGTCCCAAGCCCGAGCCACCTCATCAGAGTGCTGGACCCCAGAAGCAAGGGAAGCCGACAAGGAGTCCAAGAACTGCAGTGGTGTTATTTGCCGGTAGCTGAAACCGCAAAATGCTGCTGATTTGGAAAGAAACCGTAGTGGCCACTGACCTTATAACTGCAGTGCCGGAGTCCTCCAGAGATCCTCCCTCTTGTCCCCATGACTGAGGCCCAGGAACCCAGGATCTTCAGGACTGCAACCAAAACAGAAGCCAGCTGGATCCTCATCTTCCAACCTAAGGTACTGTCTTGACTATAGGGGTACTTACCTCTTTGGTCTGTAGCTTGCTTGTTCTCACTGGAGACTTGCAGTAGCAGTGTATTTTCATTGTTGCATATTGCCCTTTCTAAAGAAGGCTTATTTAAAACTGACCGTTAAATAAATAATTATTTTACTAGCAAACCTTGAGTATAAGTGTTATTTCGATACTTGTAATTGTGATTCTCAGTGTTACATCTCTACAGCTCACATTTGCCCCTCTTGAGATAAGTCTGGCTGCTCAGTCACTCTACCAACTTGTGTAGTACAGACCTATATCACCTATACCAATAGGTGGGTTGCCTATTGCCAGGAGGACAAGGCTGGTGTAGTCTCCCACAGGGTTATTACATACTATTATGCCTAACAAGCAGGGAAAGATCCAGTTGCAAAGGAGTGATTACAGAAATCGGCCAAGGCTGGAGCGAGAGAAACAATGTTGTCCTTAATGTTTCTAGAGGAGCAGGGGAGCACCTATTTGGATGAAGCTTTCATAGGTCAGACTTATCTAGAAACATCATCAGGTCTTCTAGGCGTAGGGAGTAGAGAAGGAGAGTATGGGGAATGGCCAAAGGGGTCCTGAGAGAAGTAGAGGGAGAGAGATGAGGAGAAGAGGAAAGTTTTAGTCCTGTCCTGGGTTTTAGTATTGAAATGATGAATGGTACACATGTTTCTCTAATTTTAGCTTTGGTAAGATTTTTAATTTAAACTTGGAAAAGAATAGATCTGGTGGTGGCATAAGGAAATATTGGGCCTCATTACAAATTTGGTGGTGGCCTTGCCAGTAAAACCGGCAGGCTGCCATCAAACTTGCACATTTTTCCGGCACCTGCGAATGGGCAATTACCGGGTCATTACAGCCCCGACGGACCTGCTAATTGCCCATTCGCGGGTGCCGGATTAAAATTCTCCCCATTCCCATTGAGCCCCATTCTTGAATGGTGCCGGACCACCCGACATGCTCTGCTCGAGGGTTCCGGTACGCCCTCCAGGTCAGACCTAGTGGGCGGGAAGGCACCTGCGATCAGAACTCGTAGTTTGACGGTCCGGTAACAAAAGTACCAGCAAGCTTACTGGTACCGTTGTTACCATACAGGCAAACTTATAATGACGCCCAATTTGTGTTGTTCTCGCGTCTTCTTATTTCTTTTCTTTTGTTAAATGTAACATTTTATATTGTAACAAAGATGTGTTTTTCGTGGATAAAGTTCTACGTGCGTTGAATCAAGTGATACTTATGAAATTGTTCTTTGTAAACACAATGTGATTCTCTTCTTCTTTTTAAAATGTTTCATCTCTTATATACATACTTTTGTTGTGAATGGTATGATGTGTACATAACACACAAATAAAAAAGAAATTAAAAAAATGATTTAGGAGGTTCAAATGTAATTCCCATTACCTCCACGTCCACTCTTTCTCGTACCAGTACTTACCTCATGAGGCCCCTACCTCCAAGACAGGACCTTCTTTTATTTCTACTATCCCCTATAACTCCTCTGCTCCAGCCATGTCACCCAGTTTTAATTTTCCTGACTCCGGCAGGTTGGACTTCTTTCCCGGTGCGGGGCACCAGTGAAAAACGATTGCTGGCCCCCTGTTGGGGCCGTGTGGTGGGGCCTTTGACTTCAGCAGGTGCGGCAGTGCTCTCGGGCTCTCTGCGGGTCTCAGGCCCGGTTGAGCAGAATGGCCTTGTCCGGTCTAATTGCGGGGCTGTAGACCGGCGCGGGGCATTACCGCCCGGTTCCAACAGGCCCGGGTTGAGGTAAGGAGCTGGGGGGCGGGGGATCCCAATTGCTCAACAGTGTAGAGCATTGGCCCACCAGGAACAGCATGGAGACTTTCAAAGTGAATTTCCTGTTTGTCTGCCCAGGCAGCTTCCGGATCTCTTGTAGTTTTCACCTGATGTTGCTCCGGAGGCGAGTGGGCTCCGCCTACGGTGGTGAGGTGCAGGTTACCTAGGAGACTGATTGTTTGGGGTTTCCTATTGGTTATAGCTTCTGACCTCTTTTTAAATGGTGGCTAGCAGCATTCTGTTTGTTGTCTATGTTCCCACAGAACAGAAGACTGCAGTGGTGAAACAGGCTTCCTTAGTTCACTGTTTGTCAGGATACTCGCCATGGGTAAACATTCTGCAAAACGCAGGCATCTTGTCCTGTCCCCTTCTTCATCTTCCTCTTCATCTGAGTTGTACAGGAGAAGAAAGAAGAAGGCAAAACGTTTTCCCTGACCAGAAATGAGTAGACGAAGCTGCTTAAACATCATGGAGGGGGTCACAGCCATGTGCATGGACACAAGCGCTGGCGTCTGTCTTCCTCATCGTCCTCTTCTTCTGGTACTGAGTCCTCGGCCTCTTCCTGTTCCTCATCGGATGATGCAGAAGGGAAATATCTGGACTGGGAAGGGGTAGAGGAGCTGTTTGCTCAAGTTTCAGACTGCATGGGGTTTTGAGAGCCCCTGGTACCTGTGGAGGGGGGCTGACCCTTCTATTCACCAGTATAGGCATACCGCTAGGAGGGGGTTGCCATTGGTATCTGAAACCTGGGATAAAATCCTTCGTGAATGGCGAGACCCAGAGAAGATTGCGATGCCCTGCTTAATGACCAGACTTTACCCATTGAAAGGGATGAAACTATACTGTCTGATCCAGTTGAGGTTGACGATATCCTGTCCAGCCTGGTGGGTCGCTCCTCTATGTTGGCCGAGGAGGCAGTGGTCCAGGACCCAGTGGACCGCTGGGTTACTTCCAGCCTTAAAACGGTTCTTGTGGGGGCACATCTGGCCCTTAGGGCGAATATCTACGGTTCCTACACAGCTGAAACTGTGCTCAATGGGTTCAGGAAATTGAAAAAGGCTGTCATTGGGGATTCTGATTGTGCCCCTTTACTTACTGAAATGCAGAGACAGGTTGAACTGTTGTCCAACCTGGCTTTTGATGGAGTGTGTGGCTCTGCCATGGCCATGGGGGCTGGTGTCTCTGCTCGGAGGCATGTGTATCTGCGGGATTGAAAGACAGAAGGTTCGCAGAAGGCGGCTGCCCTGAAACTTCCTTTTGAAGGTTCCAAACTTTTTGGGGATTCACTTGAGGATAAAGTGCATAAAGTGTTTAGGGCTGACAAACAGGCTGACAAATTGTGGCGCAAGCCTGCTTCACCGGCCAAGAAGTCATCCTCTGGGGCTGGTGCTTTGACCGGCAAGGTTTTCCCTGGCTCCTCATCTCGTTCTTTTCAGAGATCAAGGGGGGGCGGGGTCCTCGACACTCCTCACATCCTGGTCCAGTATAGAAGTCCTGACGGTCTGGACGTGCCGGTAGGCGGGCCGCTCTGGCAGTTTTTTCCGGTATGGGACCAGTGGTGCTCGGATTTCTAGGTTCTGGACACAGTTAAGAGGGGTTATCAAGTGGTTTTCCTGTCTCCTGCTGTCCAGGGTTGCATGGTTCGGACTGTCGTTCCCAGGTCCCGGACCAAGAGGTTGGCTATGGAAACTGCTCTCTCCGAATTGTTGTTGAAGGCGGCTATCATGCCCGTCCCTCTCCCTGTTCGGGGTCAGGGTTTCTACTCATGGGTGTTCCTGGTCACCAAACCGTCAGGGAAGTATCGCCTAATTCTGGACCTCAAGGACCTGAACTGTTTAGTTCCGGAAGGAACACTTCAAAATGGAGACTTTGCAGAACATTCTCCCAATGCTGGACAGAGGGGATTGGATGGCTTCTCTGGATCTCCAGGATGCATATTAACATGTGGCTCTCCGCCCAGGAAACATGAAGTTCCTCCAGTATGCAGTTGGGTTCAGACATTTTCAATTCAGAGTGCTACCGTTCTGGTTGCGAACAGCCCCCAGAGTGTTCACCAAGATGGTGTCTCCCCTGGTGGCGCGTTTGCATCTGAGGGGATTCAGATTTTTCCCTACCGAGACGATTGGTTGATCAAGGCATCCTGCCGACAGACAGACCTGACTCCTCTCCAATTGGTCTGCCACGCATTACAGGACTGGGGATTCAAGGTGAACTGGCAGAAGTCTCAGCTAGCGCCTTCTCAGGATCTAGTTTTCATCTGGGCACAGATTTGCACCAGGATGGGAAGGGTGTTCTTGTCCCAGGAGAGGGTCCATCGATTGCTGGCTGTTCTGGGCAGGGTTCTCAGGAGACAGTATGTCTCGGCACTCCTATTGCTCAAATTGCAGGGGCACATGGCTTCTTGTGTGTTTCTGGTGCCTTGGGCCTGTCTTCATTTACGTCCACTGGTGTCTTAGGTTCTCTCCCACTTGTTCACGACATCTCAAGCTTACGAGGCTTTGATACTGGTGCCCACTGCACTGAAGGGCTCCCTGTTATGGTGATTGAGCTGGCAGGGGTGTCCCTGGTCATTCCTTCGGTGACCAATCTTACTACCGACACCAGCTGAAGAGGTTGGGGGCAACATTGGGGGTCCTCTCAGCTCAAGGGTTGTGGGATCTGGAGGGGAGCCATCAGTCATCCAACTGGAAGGAGTTGTGTGCCATTCTCCGGGCTCTGGTTTATTTCAAGGGGTTTCTGGGAGGCCAGGCGGTTTTGGTCTGGACGGACAATACAACAGCATTGGCATATGTCAGCCGCCAAGGGGGTTCCAGCCCCTCCTTGAATGCTCTGGCTGCTCAGATAGGTTCTTGCGGGGAATCGAATCTGGTGTCCCTGGTGGCCTAGGAAAAATACACAGCTTATTGAGTGAAAACAGATTACAAAGAGCCAACATCTTTGGCTGGGCTTTCAAACTTGTCTATGATGCACTGTGACGTGCTAAAAGGCACATGCTAGACCACCTCAGTATACACATGTGTCTGCTGCCTTACAGATGAAAGGCATTGTTTTCTGTAATAGGTTTTCTCTGTATTGCCGGTGCAGGTTTTACTAAAAACAAAGAAGATACCGTTCTTCAGTAGGTTCCTCTCATGAGATTCCCTTCTGATATGGGGCCCCTGGATTGTTATTATAGGGATCCTTTTCAGGAACAAGCAGGGCCTGTGCGAATGGAATTGAGCACTAGGTCAGATTGTTCTACAGCCGACCTGTTTCTTTGGTGCTATGTTGGTAGGCCACATTCCTCAGGGCTAAAAATAAGGGCAACAACGCGTGCGCCTTCTAGTTTGAACAAGCAGCGTAGTCTGCAATGGTTCTCCTCCTCTATCTGTAGGGGTGAGAGGAGGGGGGGGTGGGTTGAGAGATAGGATGGGGGATAAATTTCCATTTTGTAACCTCTAAGGCAGGCATTTTATGAAAACACTGCATTGTCAAGTAACTATAATAATAGGGAGGGAAAGGCTTACCCTCTCTGGTTGTGGTGGTGGCTCTCTACACGGGGGGTGAGGCGGCCTGAGACCTAGGGGCCAAAAAATGTTTTTACTGCAATGATAATTTCACAGATGCAACGAGTCAAGAAAGCAAGCAATTGTGTGCATTTAAAATTAACTCTAACCAAATGTGCCTTCGGTGCTGTTTGCTGAACGCGCCATGCGTTACAGCTAGAAATTTGCAAGTATACTACCAGACGGGATCAAAGCAAGGGATCCAGTCTGAACATTCGCTCTCTTGTAGTACCCATGCGCGTGTCTCTCAACCCCGCTTGCGGGGGAGTGACAAAGCGTGCCCCGGGTTCAGTGCGCGGGCTTACCTTCTGCGAAAGTCAGTGCGGTCTTGCGGGCCGCGCACAAGGATTTTCTACGCCGCGGCTCGCAAGTCCACTCTGTTTATAGTTGCCATAGCGCCACACGTCACATGGTCGCGTCTTGAAAATGACCGCCCAGCATGGGAATGCCGGTGGCCATTTTGGAGTCAGGCTGGTAGCCTGCAAACAATGCAGGGGGGGCAGATGTTGAATGTCATTCCAGCATTATGTCACAGAGTGTTCCATCTCTTCAGGCCCGGACTAGAGGTGGTGTGGGGACCCTAGAGGACCCTCCATCTTCTAGTCTGGTGTGTTGCGATAGAGGCTTGGCCGCCAGAGGTCTCGGGGCGCATTAGTGCAGCTGGCCCAGCTTGCAAATAGCCAAAACAACTCTACATATCGTACAAGTCCAGCTCACAGGGGTTAGTTCAGGTCCAATTTTGGACGAGGGGATATTACACAGGTCACCAGGACAGGCTAGTTATGCACTTGATGAGCCAAGTACTGGTGTTGTCAAAGGGTGGCCAGGGTTTGCCAGCTGGTTGGTTTGTTGAGCCCGATCTTGTCTGTCTGCAGGCAAAAGATCCATAGCTGTTCTTGTCTGAACAGAAGATTGTGGATGTTCCCTCCCCTTTTGGGTGTTACCATTCTTTCAATAATTGTCCAGGTGAAGTCTGCTGCGGTGTGTTTTAGTGCTATAAAGTGTTCCACCAGGGGTGCTGTGATTTTCTTCGTGCATATGCACGATCTGTGCTCTGCGAGCCGTGTTTTGATAGGGCGTGTAGTCATGCCCACATAGCGTTTGTTACATGGGCATGTGATGATGTAGATCACATTACAACTGTTGCAGTTGGTTAGATTTTTTTGGGTTCAAGGGAAATGCCAACCTATATCGATGGTGGTGGATCTCTTCGTGCTAGAGCATGCACTACATGTCCCGCACGGAGTATGGCCTGCCGGTTGGTTCTGCCCCCAGAGTGTATTGAGCTTGGGCTCTGTATCTTTGTATGAATGCACGAGGGAGTCTCTTAAGTTCTTCCTTCTTTTTATGGCAAACCTCGGGGCATCCAGGCAGTGGGTGCCGACATTCAGGGTGGGCCAAAGTTTGAGAACCTCTTTTTTGATTCTGTTCGTCAATGGCGAGAAACTCAGGACCGCTTTGATCTTGTCGTTGGATTCGTTCTGCTTAGCATGGTGTTCCAGCGTGACTTCTCGCAGGATATTCATGGCACTTTTGCGTGCCTGTTTGACTATGCGTTTCGGGTAACCCCTACTCGTCAATTTGGTGGCCAACCGTGATGACTGTCGGTTGTAGTCAAGAAGCGTTGTGCAGTTTCTGCGGTACCTGAGAAACTGACCAAAAGGTAGGTTTCTTCTCAGGCTAGCCGGATGAAAGCGCTCATAGGTAATTAGTGAGTTTCTGTCTGTAGGTTTGTTGAATACTGTACTGATGACAGTTTCGTTTCTTATCTCGAGGGTGAGGTCTAGAAAATGAACTGAACTCTTGCTGTGTGTTTCCGAGAACCTTAAGAACGGGTTTTGCTTGTTGAGCCACTCCATGAAGAGGACGAGGTCTGGTTCATCACCTCTGAATATCAAGAGAACATCGTCTATATATGTTGACCAAAGTTCCATTTTGGGTACCCGTGGATTATTAGGGCTGTAGATCTTCTCCTCTTCTAAATTTGCGACGTAGAGGTTAGTGAGGCTTGGGGCAAAAGTGGCTCCCATAGCCGTCGCAGACACTTGTTCTTAGTAGGTATTGTCGTAGATGAAGACGTTTTTGGTCAAGGGGATTTCTGCCAGTTGCATCACCAGCGTGACTGGAGTTTGCATAGGTGGATCTCTCTCTCGTAGTATCTTTTCGATAACTCTTAGTGTGGCCATCTGGGGAATTTTTGTGTACAGAGATTCGATATCTAATGTCACTAGGAGATTCTGAGTAGAATTGAACAGGTGGTCCTGGATTAATTAAAGGACTGCCGTCGTATCTTTGAGGTATGATCTCATCTTAATGACTTCTGGCTTCAGGAAGAAGTCCACGAACTGTGAAAGTGGTTCTAGGATAGATCCTATCCCAGACGTGATGGGTCTGCCAGGAGGTGGGTTTCTCCCTTTGTGCACTTTTGGTAGTGCGTAGAAGGCCGGCTTTGAATCGCTGTACACAAAAATGTGAATTTAGAGTTATTAAAGGTGTGTGTTTTTCTGCAGTTTTTGGCTCTGTGTCTCATTGGGACCTTTTCCCTGTTGCTGCTTTGGTATACCTCATGAGGTACGTACTGGGACGAGGAAGAGTGGACGTGGAGGTAATGCTCTGATTACTTTCTGGTAATCTGCATTACTCCTAAACCTACTCTTCACCGTCACAGTACTGACGACCCTCCTCTCCCTCTCTGCATTGAAGGTCCCATCCTCCGGCTTGGTTATGTAAACTGGGTGACGTGGTTGGAGTGGAGGAGTTATAAGGGATAGTAGAAATAAAAGAAGGTCATGTGTCAGAGGCAGGGACCTCATGATGTATGTATTGTGACTAGGAGTAATCAAGATTACCATAAGTAATCAGAGCATTCCCGATTGGGGTATTTTTGGACAATTGATCAAATATATTTTAACTCAGGATTGTTATTGTAATTAGTACTTTTTTTGCAGCCATTAGCTGCACCGTAAGATAGTAGAACTTCACAGTTCCCAATTCCATGCATGAGAAATGCATCCACTCTTGTTTCTTACTTGGAATTCTGGGACTTGTCGTTTTGTCTTTTTTATTTTTAAATTTAGGACTACAAATCCCAGAATTTCTCAGAAATAAACAGGCCTGAATAGCTTGCTAATGCATGGAATTGGGAAACGTTGGTGCGCTGAGATAGTTTGGTGTGAGCAGCCCAATCAATAGAGGCTGTGGTGTGAGCAGGAGTTTTCTCATCAAGCAATCGTGTACCAAAATAAGTGCCCCTGTTATTTTTCTATTCACAGTGCAAGCAGTTTTTTTTAATTTCTATTACCAGAGAGTTGCTGGAGCTAAAAATGGAATAAGCATTTGTCCTATTTCTAGAATGGACTTTTTTTCTACTTATATCTCAGGACTAGAACATGTATTTATTATGGCGGGCGCTTGGAATCTGCGCTTCAAAACAAACAAAGGTACAGAGCCGCTCTAAGCTCCAGGGAGCACTGGCAATACTGGAGAGTAAAGTATGCGGTAGAGAAGTGGGGTGGGGGTTAAAAGGAACGTGTGGGGTGCTTCTGAGCCCCCTCTGCCTAAAGTGGCCCACAGGTATTTTCCAGTTGCCAATTTTTAAACGTGTGACGCGTGAATGGGTGAGTTGCTTGACAGGTGTTTTGATCAACCCTACTCTTAATCCCCTCCTTTTATGTCTCGTGCACGGGATTCTGTAAGAACATCTTCGAGCTCCTTCTATCTAGCAAACTGTGTAGCATTATTTTACTGACCTGCAAAGAGAGCGAGGTATGGCTCACTTTTAAAGTGCCTACAACTTGTTGTAGGCGCTTTACAAATGGCCAATGTAATGATGAATGGGGCAGATCCATAATCTAATAAATCACGAACGAGTATTTTTCAGCGTGTACACTTGAAAAGAACCACTTGTAAGTGATCCCAACTTGGCATGGTAACATAACTCGGTGGTTTGCCCCCTGGTAGTGCCGCTGTTTCATCCTTCCGTGGGCAATAAAGCGACTATTATGTCAGGTAATAAAAACGATTGTGCCCCTTTACTTACTGAAATGCAGAGACAGGTTGAACTGTTGTCCAACCTGGCTTTTGATGGAGTGTGTGGCTCTGCCATGGCCATGGGGGCTGGTGTCTCTGCTCGGAGGCATGTGTATCTGCGGGATTGAAAGACAGAAGGTTCGCAGAAGGCGGCTGCCCTGAAACTTCCTTTTGAAGGTTCCAAACTTTTTGGGGATTCACTTGAGGATAAAGTGCATAAAGTGTTTAGGGCTGACAAACAGGCTGACAAATTGTGGCGCAAGCCTGCTTCACCGGCCAAGAAGTCATCCTCTGGGGCTGGTGCTTTGACCGGCAAGGTTTTCCCTGGCTCCTCATCTCGTTCTTTTCAGAGATCAAGGGGGGGCGGGGTCCTCGACACTCCTCACATCCTGGTCCAGTATAGAAGTCCTGACGGTCTGGACGTGCCGGTAGGCGGGCCGCTCTGGCAGTTTTTTCCGGTATGGGACCAGTGGTGCTCGGATTTCTAGGTTCTGGACACAGTTAAGAGGGGTTATCAAGTGGTTTTCCTGTCTCCTGCTGTCCAGGGTTGCATGGTTCGGACTGTCGTTCCCAGGTCCCGGACCAAGAGGTTGGCTATGGAAACTGCTCTCTCCGAATTGTTGTTGAAGGCGGCTATCATGCCCGTCCCTCTCCCTGTTCGGGGTCAGGGTTTCTACTCATGGGTGTTCCTGGTCACCAAACCGTCAGGGAAGTATCGCCTAATTCTGGACCTCAAGGACCTGAACTGTTTAGTTCCGGAAGGAACACTTCAAAATGGAGACTTTGCAGAACATTCTCCCAATGCTGGACAGAGGGGATTGGATGGCTTCTCTGGATCTCCAGGATGCATATTAACATGTGGCTCTCCGCCCAGGAAACATGAAGTTCCTCCAGTATGCAGTTGGGTTCAGACATTTTCAATTCAGAGTGCTACCGTTCTGGTTGCGAACAGCCCCCAGAGTGTTCACCAAGATGGTGTCTCCCCTGGTGGCGCGTTTGCATCTGAGGGGGATTCAGATTTTTCCCTACCGAGACGATTGGTTGATCAAGGCATCCTGCCGACAGACAGACCTGACTCCTCTCCAATTGGTCTGCCACGCATTACAGGACTGGGGATTCAAGGTGAACTGGCAGAAGTCTCAGCTAGCGCCTTCTCAGGATCTAGTTTTCATCTGGGCACAGATTTGCACCAGGATGGGAAGGGTGTTCTTGTCCCAGGAGAGGGTCCATCGATTGCTGGCTGTTCTGGGCAGGGTTCTCAGGAGACAGTATGTCTCGGCACTCCTATTGCTCAAATTGCAGGGGCACATGGCTTCTTGTGTGTTTCTGGTGCCTTGGGCCTGTCTTCATTTACGTCCACTGGTGTCTTAGGTTCTCTCCCACTTGTTCACGACATCTCAAGCTTACGAGGCTTTGATACTGGTGCCCACTGCACTGAAGGGCTCCCTGTTATGGTGATTGAGCTGGCAGGGGTGTCCCTGGTCATTCCTTCGGTGACCAATCTTACTACCGACACCAGCTGAAGAGGTTGGGGGCAACATTGGGGGTCCTCTCAGCTCAAGGGTTGTGGGATCTGGAGGGGAGCCATCAGTCATCCAACTGGAAGGAGTTGTGTGCCATTCTCCGGGCTCTGGTTTATTTCAAGGGGTTTCTGGGAGGCCAGGCGGTTTTGGTCTGGACGGACAATACAACAGCATTGGCATATGTCAGCCGCCAAGGGGGTTCCAGCCCCTCCTTGAATGCTCTGGCTGCTCAGATAGGTTCTTGCGGGGAATCGAATCTGGTGTCCCTGGTGGCCTAGGAAAAATACACAGCTTATTGAGTGAAAACAGATTACAAAGAGCCAACATCTTTGGCTGGGCTTTCAAACTTGTCTATGATGCACTGTGACGTGCTAAAAGGCACATGCTAGACCACCTCAGTATACACATGTGTCTGCTGCCTTACAGATGAAAGGCATTGTTTTCTGTAATAGGTTTTCTCTGTATTGCCGGTGCAGGTTTTACTAAAAACAAAGAAGATACCGTTCTTCAGTAGGTTCCTCTCATGAGATTCCCTTCTGATATGGGGCCCCTGGATTGTTATTATAGGGATCCTTTTCAGGAACAAGCAGGGCCTGTGCGAATGGAATTGAGCACTAGGTCAGATTGTTCTACAGCCGACCTGTTTCTTTGGTGCTATGTTGGTAGGCCACATTCCTCAGGGCTAAAAATAAGGGCAACAACGCGTGCGCCTTCTAGTTTGAACAAGCAGCGTAGTCTGCAATGGTTCTCCTCCTCTATCTGTAGGGGTGAGAGGAGGGGGGGGTGGGTTGAGAGATAGGATGGGGGATAAATTTCCATTTTGTAACCTCTAAGGCAGGCATTTTATGAAAACACTGCATTGTCAAGTAACTATAATAATAGGGAGGGAAAGGCTTACCCTCTCTGGTTGTGGTGGTGGCTCTCTACACGGGGGGTGAGGCGGCCTGAGACCTAGGGGCCAAAAAATGTTTTTACTGCAATGATAATTTCACAGATGCAACGAGTCAAGAAAGCAAGCAATTGTGTGCATTTAAAATTAACTCTAACCAAATGTGCCTTCGGTGCTGTTTGCTGAACGCGCCATGCGTTACAGCTAGAAATTTGCAAGTATACTACCAGACGGGATCAAAGCAAGGGATCCAGTCTGAACATTCGCTCTCTTGTAGTACCCATGCGCGTGTCTCTCAACCCCGCTTGCGGGGGAGTGACAAAGCGTGCCCCGGGTTCAGTGCGCGGGCTTACCTTCTGCGAAAGTCAGTGCGGTCTTGCGGGCCGCGCACAAGGATTTTCTACGCCGCGGCTCGCAAGTCCACTCTGTTTATAGTTGCCATAGCGCCACACGTCACATGGTCGCGTCTTGAAAATGACCGCCCAGCATGGGAATGCCGGTGGCCATTTTGGAGTCAGGCTGGTAGCCTGCAAACAATGCAGGGGGGGCAGATGTTGAATGTCATTCCAGCATTATGTCACAGAGTGTTCCATCTCTTCAGGCCCGGACTAGAGGTGGTGTGGGGACCCTAGAGGACCCTCCATCTTCTAGTCTGGTGTGTTGCGATAGAGGCTTGGCCGCCAGAGGTCTCGGGGCGCATTAGTGCAGCTGGCCCAGCTTGCAAATAGCCAAAACAACTCTACATATCGTACAAGTCCAGCTCACAGGGGTTAGTTCAGGTCCAATTTTGGACGAGGGGATATTACACAGGTCACCAGGACAGGCTAGTTATGCACTTGATGAGCCAAGTACTGGTGTTGTCAAAGGGTGGCCAGGGTTTGCCAGCTGGTTGGTTTGTTGAGCCCGATCTTGTCTGTCTGCAGGCAAAAGATCCATAGCTGTTCTTGTCTGAACAGAAGATTGTGGATGTTCCCTCCCCTTTTGGGTGTTACCATTCTTTCAATAATTGTCCAGGTGAAGTCTGCTGCGGTGTGTTTTAGTGCTATAAAGTGTTCCACCAGGGGTGCTGTGATTTTCTTCGTGCATATGCACGATCTGTGCTCTGCGAGCCGTGTTTTGATAGGGCGTGTAGTCATGCCCACATAGCGTTTGTTACATGGGCATGTGATGATGTAGATCACATTACAACTGTTGCAGTTGGTTAGATTTTTTTGGGTTCAAGGGAAATGCCAACCTATATCGATGGTGGTGGATCTCTTCGTGCTAGAGCATGCACTACATGTCCCGCACGGAGTATGGCCTGCCGGTTGGTTCTGCCCCCAGAGTGTATTGAGCTTGGGCTCTGTATCTTTGTATGAATGCACGAGGGAGTCTCTTAAGTTCTTCCTTCTTTTTATGGCAAACCTCGGGGCATCCAGGCAGTGGGTGCCGACATTCAGGGTGGGCCAAAGTTTGAGAACCTCTTTTTTGATTCTGTTCGTCAATGGCGAGAAACTCAGGACCGCTTTGATCTTGTCGTTGGATTCGTTCTGCTTAGCATGGTGTTCCAGCGTGACTTCTCGCAGGATATTCATGGCACTTTTGCGTGCCTGTTTGACTATGCGTTTCGGGTAACCCCTACTCGTCAATTTGGTGGCCAACCGTGATGACTGTCGGTTGTAGTCAAGAAGCGTTGTGCAGTTTCTGCGGTACCTGAGAAACTGACCAAAAGGTAGGTTTCTTCTCAGGCTAGCCGGATGAAAGCGCTCATAGGTAATTAGTGAGTTTCTGTCTGTAGGTTTGTTGAATACTGTACTGATGACAGTTTCGTTTCTTATCTCGAGGGTGAGGTCTAGAAAATGAACTGAACTCTTGCTGTGTGTTTCCGAGAACCTTAAGAACGGGTTTTGCTTGTTGAGCCACTCCATGAAGAGGACGAGGTCTGGTTCATCACCTCTGAATATCAAGAGAACATCGTCTATATATGTTGACCAAAGTTCCATTTTGGGTACCCGTGGATTATTAGGGCTGTAGATCTTCTCCTCTTCTAAATTTGCGACGTAGAGGTTAGTGAGGCTTGGGGCAAAAGTGGCTCCCATAGCCGTCGCAGACACTTGTTCTTAGTAGGTATTGTCGTAGATGAAGACGTTTTTGGTCAAGGGGATTTCTGCCAGTTGCATCACCAGCGTGACTGGAGTTTGCATAGGTGGATCTCTCTCTCGTAGTATCTTTTCGATAACTCTTAGTGTGGCCATCTGGGGAATTTTTGTGTACAGAGATTCGATATCTAATGTCACTAGGAGATTCTGAGTAGAATTGAACAGGTGGTCCTGGATTAATTAAAGGACTGCCGTCGTATCTTTGAGGTATGATCTCATCTTAATGACTTCTGGCTTCAGGAAGAAGTCCACGAACTGTGAAAGTGGTTCTAGGATAGATCCTATCCCAGACGTGATGGGTCTGCCAGGAGGTGGGTTTCTCCCTTTGTGCACTTTTGGTAGTGCGTAGAAGGCCGGCTTTGAATCGCTGTACACAAAAATGTGAATTTAGAGTTATTAAAGGTGTGTGTTTTTCTGCAGTTTTTGGCTCTGTGTCTCATTGGGACCTTTTCCCTGTTGCTGCTTTGGTATACCTCATGAGGTACGTACTGGGACGAGGAAGAGTGGACGTGGAGGTAATGCTCTGATTACTTTCTGGTAATCTGCATTACTCCTAAACCTACTCTTCACCGTCACAGTACTGACGACCCTCCTCTCCCTCTCTGCATTGAAGGTCCCATCCTCCGGCTTGGTTATGTAAACTGGGTGACGTGGTTGGAGTGGAGGAGTTATAAGGGATAGTAGAAATAAAAGAAGGTCATGTGTCAGAGGCAGGGACCTCATGATGTATGTATTGTGACTAGGAGTAATCAAGATTACCATAAGTAATCAGAGCATTCCCGATTGGGGTATTTTTGGACAATTGATCAAATATATTTTAACTCAGGATTGTTATTGTAATTAGTACTTTTTTTGCAGCCATTAGCTGCACCGTAAGATAGTAGAACTTCACAGTTCCCAATTCCATGCATGAGAAATGCATCCACTCTTGTTTCTTACTTGGAATTCTGGGACTTGTCGTTTTGTCTTTTTTATTTTTAAATTTAGGACTACAAATCCCAGAATTTCTCAGAAATAAACAGGCCTGAATAGCTTGCTAATGCATGGAATTGGGAAACGTTGGTGCGCTGAGATAGTTTGGTGTGAGCAGCCCAATCAATAGAGGCTGTGGTGTGAGCAGGAGTTTTCTCATCAAGCAATCGTGTACCAAAATAAGTGCCCCTGTTATTTTTCTATTCACAGTGCAAGCAGTTTTTTTTAATTTCTATTACCAGAGAGTTGCTGGAGCTAAAAATGGAATAAGCATTTGTCCTATTTCTAGAATGGACTTTTTTTCTACTTATATCTCAGGACTAGAACATGTATTTATTATGGCGGGCGCTTGGAATCTGCGCTTCAAAACAAACAAAGGTACAGAGCCGCTCTAAGCTCCAGGGAGCACTGGCAATACTGGAGAGTAAAGTATGCGGTAGAGAAGTGGGGTGGGGGTTAAAAGGAACGTGTGGGGTGCTTCTGAGCCCCCTCTGCCTAAAGTGGCCCACAGGTATTTTCCAGTTGCCAATTTTTAAACGTGTGACGCGTGAATGGGTGAGTTGCTTGACAGGTGTTTTGATCAACCCTACTCTTAATCCCCTCCTTTTATGTCTCGTGCACGGGATTCTGTAAGAACATCTTCGAGCTCCTTCTATCTAGCAAACTGTGTAGCATTATTTTACTGACCTGCAAAGAGAGCGAGGTATGGCTCACTTTTAAAGTGCCTACAACTTGTTGTAGGCGCTTTACAAATGGCCAATGTAATGATGAATGGGGCAGATCCATAATCTAATAAATCACGAACGAGTATTTTTCAGCGTGTACACTTGAAAAGAACCACTTGTAAGTGATCCCAACTTGGCATGGTAACATAACTCGGTGGTTTGCCCCCTGGTAGTGCCGCTGTTTCATCCTTCCGTGGGCAATAAAGCGACTATTATGTCAGGTAATAAAAACGCCTATTAATGGCATGCTGAGACAATAAAGACGTGATGGCACTTAAACTGGGAACACATTCTGGCACCGTACACCTGCGAGAGGCTCGCTTTCCGGGAGCTGCCATTTGATTTACTAGATGAAATACTCCAGGCTCACGAGAAGACACGGAAAGGCAGAGCCCTTTCTAGTGGGGGTACACTGCTTTCCAGGGGCGTATCTGAACAGGCGGCTGAGAAGGATGGGAGATCCCCACTCGCAGTGCGGGGAAGGGGTAAGCACACAATGGGAGCCTGCACGCCAAATAAGTGCTTGGTAAGAACATTGTTGAAGGCCAATAGAGCTAATATTATTGGCAAACCACTGCCACCTTCCTTAGCTAACATAATTCCTTCATTGCCACCCATCCTTACAAATATGCGGAACCAGCGGTGCTGCTGTGTGGCTCGATGTTGGACCAGAGATGCTCTGAAAGTCCTGGTGTTTTAGCTCATTTTTTTTTCTTGTACTATTAGCACATTAAATGTACCCCATATCAATTCAGGGCCACACGTAGAGGATGTGCAGAGCAATATAGGCGTGGCTGCCGGAATATCTAACACTTGACATGGGACAGCCTGGCATTTGAACAGAGGGGGGCAAAGGAAGGGGCATAACACCCAGGAAGTCTTTTAGCTTGGCCAAGTGGTCCCCTGACTGCTTCATCCAGTTCTGTCATTTCTGTCAACATCAGTTTGCATTCTGGGACTTGTAGTTTTGCGGTTCTCGCGTGTATGAAGGCACACATCACCAAATGCAAACTGCTATTAGCTAAAAAGCAAAGACTGGCAGATCGGCAAATATTTTCCTACCACTACCTACTTACCCTATGTCCGTGTTTTAGAGCAGAGGGGTATTCCCTCGGACCGTGTCAGGTGTGAGCGCTTTATCTTGGGTTGTCACGTTGCATGCGTGTACCCATGCTTTGTGCTTTTAGTATTATAAGACAAACAAGATAGAACACACGGGATAGGGGGGCTGCACACACCTCACAGTGGACAACGTAGGCTGTGTGTTGTATTTGCAGGCAATGGCGTAGAGCACATTTAAAATGACTGTGTTTGCAGCAATTAGGTAACCCATAAGATCTAGAAATGGATGCCCAATGTCAGGTCTAAGTGGCATATCTTATACCCTATGGTTCCGCCACCTTTGACTCTCCAGAGATTGTGGACTACATCTCCCATCAGACTCAGGCTGCAAAGTCAATTCTGAGGGATCGTGGATGTTGTAGTCCAAACCATCTGGCGCGCTGCAGTTTGCTAACTGGTATACTGCCTTTCTGGTACTTTATGTTTTGCTGTTCAATTGTAACATATGTGATTCTGTAGGTTAGAGAATACAAACAATGGAGGCATTCACACCTGATCAAGGGGCTACTTGAGAAGTGTGCAAAGTCTGCTCTTGTTTGCATTATCAATAAAAATCCACCTGCCTTTATCATTGAAACTGCCATGCAGCCCCTAAACCTTATGTGAATACAATTCGGCAAGCAGACAACTTAGTACCGTTTTGCAATTGAGTTGACTTTTCGTTGGCAAAATGAAAGATTAAAGGCTGTTGTAGGAATTGTATACGCAGGAGGCCCGCCACGTCACCCAGTGGACATTAGCACTTACAAGGAAAGTTTATAGGACTTCGAGAAGAGACCGGTCACAGAAGATGAACACCCCTGCAGTCTTTTGCCATTAAGTTGCTGCCCGCTGGGCAGATCTTTACAGAGAAAAGCCGGCAGCTTTGAAGACCCCCTGCCCCCCACCCCCAAACTCATGACAGCTACCCAGGTGAGCCGATTGATGAGATCTCAGAGCAGACAAAGCCTCATAAACCCAACAGGGCTCTAGGCTGGAGGGGTGTGACACCCCAAACCCCCCTCCCTTAAGCTATGCCCATGCCTGTAGGGCTAATGACAAATATATCAAGGCGTTGTGTGTTCCTCCTTAAAAAAAAGGTGACATCTTTGGGCTGAAATTTCATATTTTTGTTTTTGAGAAGAGTGCTTGTTTTCCACAACCCCAAGTTCAACCTTTATTTATTTATTTATTTATTTATTTAGTATTATACAGACATTTATTGACTTTTAATACTAGCACCAATCACAAACCCAGTTTCATCAAAGAAATTGATATAACTGTTATTGATATAAGAGCAACGAAGTTTTGTTTTTACACCATATGCCCAATGGCATTGATATGATATAATACGATGTGACATTATTTCCAATCTAAGCCATATAAGGTTCATTGGTCAATTCTGGGTGCCGGGCTAGCCGACGAATGTCCTGTTTAAATGTACATGCCTTCTGAACTTTTAAACGTATGTTTCCATATGTCATTGGAAGCTTGGTGGGCAGACTTGCCAGCCATATGCGACTCCCTAATCATATTGATGACGATTCAAAGAGCATTAAAGCCAGCTGCTCAGGCACACAGTTCTAACAGGAATGAACAAGTGCAACTTTATGAATAACCAAATGTAAGCATTAGCCGCGCCGACACTCCACCAGGGTCACCATTGCCATGCCCAGGAGCACCCCAAAACCTCTTCCCACCGAAAGCCTCGGCCCGCTCCCAGCCCCACTTCCACGCCCCAGCCACGTAGGGCATGTTTCGACCGTCTTGTTTGATGATGCCACAGAACGCAGGTAGAATGTGCGTTTAGTCAGTGGGTTTAACATAGCACAGCTATTCGTGGCATTTAGAAAGCTTTTTAGCTTCAGCACATGACTACAGAGCTGGTTATTGGCCAGAGAGGTGCATGAGATGCCTTGAGAGGAAGAGAACTTATTCGAGCCTGGGAGCTACCATAGCTATTTCTCTTTGCCTTTAGTCAAGATGTCCTCAGAGCAAAGAGTAGAATGATAGTTCCAGGTAACAGAGATCGGGCCTAATATCAACTTGGTGAGTCTAGTTTTGTGCTCGTTTTACTCTACTAAATTGAACATTGCATTTCATTTTATTCATGTAATTTTGTATTAATTGTGTACGGTTTACACCAAACCTTTGCAGTAGACCTCTGATGCATGTAGTACGTACTTCCTTCACCTGACCAGAAACTCCGACCAATGTATGCATGTATGTACCACCTTTGTTTATAATCACCTTACTTTTGTATCACTGCCCTTATGTAAACCAGCGGCCAGATGCCCCCAGGTTCGGTGCGCTATGCAAATGACAAAATAAATAAATAAAAATAAATGAAAACCTTTACGAACATAACATAGCACAAAAAGAATCTATAAAATAGGAAATATAATTCCTTTCGTAAAACATGACTTTTTTAAAACATGATTTGGGAAGATAAAAAGCTTAACATAACCCCCACATTTTTAAAAATCGAAGTATTGCTAAATAAACAGATACTGCCTTAGATCAAGCATTGCATTTCGTAGAGAGTTCCAACTAAACTGTGAAATGGTTGAACATAGATATTGACAGACATCTGTAATTGTTCGGTGCAAGTGTGAATAGCTCAGGGGCAACGTGCTCGCCTTACAAGCAAGACGACACTGAGCAACACAGGTTGATTCCCAGCAAAGATATCGCGCGCTTATAAATAACCTATCATATCATACTGCAGCAGCAGGAAGGGTTGGCTGGCAAGGATCTACACAGATAGCAGGATATTAACATGGGTCGGTGGGCCTACAACAGGGAACTGGAGATTTCCCGGTAGGCCTCGCCATCAAGAGCCTCTTTTGTGTGGTAACCAATTTTATTTCCAAAAGTTCTCATAGGAAAAGGGTTGAGCTTGCTGAAAATGTGTAATATGCGTCCGCTTTGAACATTATTTCCAGGGCCTCTTTGGGTTCCAAGTCCACCCCTTTATGTATAACCCCATAAATAGCCAGCCTCTTAAGGTGGGGTGTACTCTTCACGTGTTGCTGTCTAGCAAGGCAATGCCGCATGAAGGCAGCCCAGAGGACTATCAAATAGAAAGACTACAGGCCGGAGGCAGAGTGAAAAGCAACACTTTACAAAAGGAAAGAGAGGGTCTGAAGAGACAGTAAACGGGAGACCAGGCATGTGTTTGGAATGTCGGCAGTGATGACATCTGCTGAAGCGCTTGCCGGCTTTGGCATCCAAGTTGAGAGGTGAAACAGGTCGTCCTCGCTAACCTCTACAGTGCCCCTCATATTAATGACTTACAGATAGCCTGGTGTCATTGGAGAAAATGGATGGTCACGAAAAAAAATGTAAAGCATCCGGTTTTACACAGTAAGGGCCCGATTCATGGAATATATGCGCTGCCTTTGCCCGGACTTTGCATGGCAAAAATACACTTGGCACGGTTCCATGAATCTGGGTCTGTGTGGGCAGTGCAAAGTCACTTCGTACCGGGTAAATATTCCATGAATCGGGCCCTAAGGCTAGTGGGGACCTACCTTTTTTTTGGTCCGTGATCTTGACCTGTGCCATTTTCAGAAACACTGAAACAAGGCAGTTGTGACAGAATCTGCTTGCCTGGTCCTCAAACTTATTTATTTTATGCTATTGTTTAAAGCACGAACCTAGCTCAAGGGTGCGCAAACCTAACTCCAGGGTAGCGGAGCATTTAACAATGCGTGGAAGCCAAGGTTGAGCGTGGTGTTTTTGGACAGTGGCGCAGCACAGTTGGCGGAAAGGGCGGAAAAACATTAATTTAGATACGTGGGCGGTATTGATGGACGAACCGCGTTTTTAGTGTTGTGCCGAACTGAGGATGGCGGAGGTGTTGCAAACATAGGGCATGGTAGAGTTCCAGAGCATCAGGGCGTGACAGGAGAAGGACTGTTTGCGGGTCTTCTCTTTGAGGGCTAGCTTTGACTCCAACCTTTTGATGCATTTGCTACGGGAAGCATGAGACCCTCCAGACTTGTGGAGGTTAGCCGCCAGTTACGTTGCTATGACGGCCACGACCTCTTTCTAGATGTGCCAAACAGTTTTGAATAGGATCGTGGCGCAGCTGGAGATGTGGCCGAATTTGCGTGTGTCGCCCAATCTCTTGATTTCCTTTGCCCTCTACAGCCCTAACTACACTGCACTAACTCTGTGTTAAGTTTCCAGTACTGAGCCACATTACACAGTGCACATTTTATTTGAAGGCCAAACAGAATAAGCATTAGCAAAGGCAACAGTTGTGGCATCTGTGTAGGCAAGGAGTAAGCATTTGCCAGGCACTGCCATAATGGTACTAATTCACCATAAAATGGCAATAGGTGGCAACTGGTGTGAGTAACTGGATATATGATGACATGGCCTGCACCGGCCTGTCTAATACCTATACACAAGCCAAAACTGTTGGCTTTGCCATTTGTTTATAAATGAAATGGCTGAAGGCACACCTGGTCAAGACATTTATATTACAAGAGATCATTTACAGCTCAATTAAACCATCGACTCTTAGAGGGCTGCTTAGACATAACACTGTTGGGCCCCATACTGTACATAATTTGATGGTATTACTTGATAGATCTACCTCAAAGTGATCCCTGGAAGTGTGTGTTTTGGTTGGGCTCAGGTAGATAATGGGTTGCACGGCAATAGGGTAATCAACGGGAAGGTAAAACGCCAAACGAACGCCTACAAGCTGGGTGCCCAACCTCACATCTCACGTCCCTGCTATGTGCTCTCCAGTGCAACAGCTGTGGCTTACACGTGACTCTAGAGCGCTACCTAATAGCCAAAGCTACAAAAAGAGAAGGAAGGCGAGAACTTTAAAACAGTTTCTGGGGCAGAGAAACTTAGAGTGAAAATAGATATCAGTATTGGAATAAAATACCTACAGGCATCCGTTGACAGGACTCAGCTGGCTGAGAGCACAGGTTTCCGCACACCTTTTCCTCAAAGGAAAAAGCAGCTTCAAGATGGCCTGTGTTTAGGTTGCCAGCATGTGCTAGCGAAACACCCAACGGCGACCCTATTTTCCTGATTAACCGGCATCTCCCTTAACCCCTTAAGTGCCAGGCTATTATGCAAGTCTATGCAAAAAGGACGACCATACTCTCCCTTGGCACTTAGTGAAATTACTATCCATGCTCAGCCTTTCAATTGCTTGCGGAATTCCCGTTCCGGGGCAAGTATCACAGCACGTCTATTGTTAATGTAACCCGTGGCCACCAGAAATAAAATAAAAGCACCCCGTGACATATATTTCAGTGTCATTAGCGCTAATTAGAGGAGTACAGCCTCGTTCAGTCATGGGAGACGCCCACTAGGAAGGAGCCCAAACCGCTCAAAGAATAGTCTGTTGAATTAAAAATAGAAAGTAGAATGTTCTGTCTGGGAAGCGGCCTGCCTGGACGAAGAACATTAGCAGCCCAAGGTTTCAGTTCGCTTGCAACGCTCTACTTTGCCTGCTCAAAGCCTGTCTGAACCGGATCAGGTAAGTAGTATCCCCGCTTGCCGCGCCAGAAAGTGATTCAAGTCATTGTCAGGAAAGGAAACGCATCAAAGCCAGCGCACCAGTGCATTATCACCCCCTCCCACCCCCCCGCCCCACAAGGATCAAAATGCAGGCAAATCCGGGCGCACATCTCACTCCCGTTGGAGCTCATCAAATGAGTGCAGCTCAGTCCAGAGTAAAGCAAACCCCCCCCGAAGAAGAGAAGCCAAACTGCCTGAGAGATAACACATATCCTCGAAATCTAAGAGCTCCCTTTGGCTCTCACAAACAAGTGTCCTACTTCTTGGACATTGGTCCTACTACGCAAAAAAAGAGCTAGGCCTTTATGTGATGGCCGCCCTACAGAATAGATATTAGCTATCCCTGGGTTCTCACAGGACATTACTCATTACTACATAATCGTCAGCATTTGATTGGAATGAAATGGACTGGACTTTGTTAAGTGTCATTGGGCCTGATCACGAGTTGGGCGGTATCCCGGTGGGGATACCGCCCAACGTTATTAGCGTTAGCGCCCACCCGTCCGGCTGTATTACCCCCAGATCATGGGTTGGGTGCTAACTGTAAGTCCCCATTGGGTCCTTTGGACCCAATGGGGAATTTGTTGGTGCAATTACTGTGCGATAATACCGTCAGCGGTAATTGTGCCAAAAATGGGCATTTTCTCTGTGTGTTTACCCCTAGCTCTGAGCTGGAGATAAACATGCCAGACTCGTGATAGGGCCAGCCCTTAAATGCAGCGATTTTATTGGCTAACGCCCAAATTGTGATCAGGCCCACTGCAGGTAAGTTGCTTCTCCTACGCTGTGATTTGTTCATCAGCACAGATCTAGCAAGTCATGTAATCTGAGCCCTAGCCGTAGCCGCACCCAGGCGCCTGTTGGCATTTGCGCCACTTCCCCTATATCCTGTCTCCTTCCCTAGGGTCACAGGAAGGGTAAAGAATAGAGTTCTAGCCTCCACCACCACAGGAGTGAACACCTTTACAAACACACTGTTCACCGCCACTCACAAAGCATGCTCTTGGGAAGTTGGAGCTTCGGAGCTCCTGAAAACGACACAAATTCAAGATCAAATGAATTGATCCCACCCAGCAGGGTAATACTTTGAGAGATTACTGCCATGAGTCACCAGATCCCCTCGGGTTCAGAACCATCCACCAAGGAAGAAGGCAAAGCTTGGCATGATGAACCGACAGATTTCCAAGCAATGGCGCCCTTCGACAAGAGACGCTCACGATATTTAATGATCTTGGTTGTTGAAAACATGAATAAATCACTTGGAAAAAAGTCAGAACTCAGCTATTAGAAGTAGTTAAACCTCATGTCTCCCTTTTATCCGCATTGCTGCACGTTGGATAATGATAGTCTAAGTATAGGTGGTACTTTCATATCTGAAACATGGAGGGAGATCTAGAATTTCTGGGAAGAGAATATTAGTGATGAATATGTACTTTTTGTAAATTCAAATCAAAGTCTGATCCTCTTGACCACCGCCCAGAAAATGTTTGATTAATATAAAGTAAGCAAGTGGAGGAAACACGATCAAATGAAGGGATTCCTGGACACATTGAAGAAATATCTTGAGCAATTTGATAGGGAATTACCAGCTTACAACATAGGTCAAGCTAAGGAAAGGCATTGAAGTCGACAGAAAGTTGGACATATCTCTCTTGTTGAAGGGAAATTTATCGAGGAGGCTATGCCTGACTCACAGGGTCTCAATAAAGCATTGGCCTCAAAGCCGACAGCTCTGTAACCAACACCAGTAGCGACCCATCTAGTATTACTGAGTGATGCTTAGTGCAAAGAGGAAAATGCATGCTTATTAGAAGAGGGTGCAGATTAGTGGGCCAGAGAACGTCAAGAGAAGATCGTACCGAGGCGGCTACAGCACCTTGATGAACCTTCCCTGAGAGGCCAGAGACTTCTTTATATATTTCTCATTGTAACCAATGAATGAAATGCAGTACGAGACTAAGTACGGGACTTGGATTCATGCCTGCTGCGCAAGTTTAATTGGGATCAAGACCGAACAGGATGGGTCCATTGCCTGCAAGACTATTTTCTAAGCAGACTGCTATATCCCTTGAAATGTGACCTGCACACCTAAGCACTGTTTATACTTTTTGTATCACCCTTCCAGTAATCATTCCATCATGGCGGCCTTCATGAGGTTCGTCATTCAGAAACTTCGGATCATACAGTGTTGATAGACATGCTCCATTCTCTCGGTTGGTGGGCAAAGCTTATAAAAGACATGCAAAACAACCGTACTTTAATTGGCAAGACGGTAAATCGGTAGCTGTACAATGCCAACCAAGAAAAGTTAATTCCTGACCAAGTAGTGATTTTCGAACGCTACGTAAAATGAGAAGACTTCTTGCTGCTAGCTTCAAAGAATATACTGATTCCATCCTAAATTTGGGAGCTAAATAATAATAAGCTAGCTGAAAAATAATGGCCAAAGTCTCCAAAAGTACCAATCAACTGTACTCTTCTGTATACAAAATCAACACATTTTCCAGTGAAGAACAACACCAAGTGTTGTAGAGTTTCTTTTGATTGGTCTAATTTACAGAATCAACACGTCAACAGTCAACACGTAACGCCAGTTGTAATATCTCTAGTTTTCTTGCATTGAGTATTTCTCTTGTGGGGTATATGTTGAGCCTGAATCGCATAAGCACTACTTGGATATTTCGTCAGGTATTTTGGCAAGTTGTTATAACTTCGACACTATGGTGTCAATTGAGCATACAGTTTGTAGGATTTCCTTTGCTGCTGTGTTGTTATCCAATATTTGAACCACAGTTTGTATTTCACCGAATTTGGATTACCTATCAGGTTTTCTTCAGAGACTTCCAAGTCTTTCAATATTGCGCAGCAGATGCTTTTCCATTCCCTTAGCAGCGGATCAGATTTTTGGGTTATTGCACCCTTTATCATGATAAATCCACAAATGGGGTCCTCTGCTGTGCATTTGCGATACAGTAATAAACTTTTCCAAGTCACCACCGCGTACAAGGATATTAGACCCAGTTCCATTCTTATTACTTGGATAGGGCCGGATTTTGGTAGATTCAAGACCCTTTTCCAGAACAGGCCTTCCAATATTCCTCATATATTTGCTGGTAGTCAAAAGAAAGCCTCTGCACCGTAAGGTAGGATGGGCATCACCTTCAAATTTTAGAATGAGAGCATTGGCACCGACGAGAATTTCCCATATCTTTTAAAGATTTTTCACCCTTGGGCTGCTAGATGTTTAGCTTTATTTTGCAAATCCACTTCTCTAGGGGCGTCTCTGATCCTATTGTTTAGAGGCATTCCCAAGTATACGAAGGTGTTTACTTTGGTTCATTTCTCGTTGTTCAAGTACCACGAATAATGACAACTTCTCTTGATGTTTGCCGGTTGCAAGATAAGGATTTTTCATTTTGCAGCATTTATCTTTAGCCCATTTTCTTCAATGTATGCTTTTAACGCGGTTAACTGCCTTTGCAACCCGATTGGAGTTTGATCGATCAATACTAGATCGTCAGCGTATAATGCCTACTCAGCGGTTTGTCGTCTGCCATGGGTGGGAAGCGTTTCACAGTTTCCATTCTTTTAGATATATCTGATATGAATAAGTTGAAGAGTGCTGGCGCAAGTGGGCATCCTTGCTTCAAGCTTTTTTCCGCTTTATTGGATTGAGTGAGCGTCCCCCTCCCGTCCAATCTCACTTTTAAGGATGTGTCCGAGTACGGTTCTACAATTGCTTCCAAGATATCGTTTGGGCATTCCCAAGACCTTGACTTTGTCCACAGTCGGTCTCTGTCTATGGTGTCAAAAGCTAGGGCAAAGTCAATGAATGCTACATACATTTCCCTTTTGTTTCTGACGACCCATGATTTCAACATGTTGATCAAAAACACGTTTAACAATGTTCCCACATCTTTTACGAAGCCCAACCGCATCAGGTCAAAGTTCTTGGATTCAGTCGTCCATTCAGCCAGCTCCTTTAGCAGCAAGCCAGCGAAGATCTTGCCAGACACATCTAGGAGAGTGATGGGCCTGTAGTTTTTGGGTTCCACCTTTTGCTCTTCTTAAAAATTGGCGACGACCACCGTTGTTTTCCAAGAGTGCAGAACTTTCCGCAGGCTTCTTATCGAACTGAACAGAGACAAGAAAAAGGAGGCCCATTACTCAATGTTTTCCTTCATCATGAGGATCGTCATCCATCAGGGCCAGGGGCCCTGGAATTGCTGGCTTTTTTAATTAGATTGATTATATTATCTCTTTCAATTGGAAAGGTCCACTCAGTGTTAAAGACCCGTTCCCTCATGTCACTGGATCTCTGTTTTTCGCAAAAAGGGAGGAGAAGTGCTCCACCCATTGGTCTGCTGGAATAGGGTTTGTCATCAAGACCGCCTGGGGGTGCTTAGATAATTAATCAACTGTCACATTTCTCTTGTGTTTTTTGACTCGATCTTGTGGAGCATTAGCTTACCGTCTTCTGCAGAATCAGATGTTGTCTAGAGCTAATCCAATTTCGATATTGCTGTTTCAATATTTTCGGTCTGCACATCTCTCTCCTTTTTTAGTTCAGTTTTTTCATGTTGGCCCTCAAGTTCTTTTTTTGAGGCCACCAATTGTGCATCATATTCATGTAGATGTGAGAATGCATTTTTTATGCATGGTTTCTTGATCCCGACGAAGTCTACCAAAACGTTAGTGTATTCCAAGTTAGGATATGATTGGTCTTCACCCAATCTGTTTGTTTGGTAAACATATCTCTCGGTCAGCCAAGCGATTCTTTGTGGGTTCATAATTTGCCTATTTCTGCTTGCTGTCACTTGCATTGGTATGGGGTACGTCTCATTTGTCTCTCTCACCCACTCATTGCAGGATAGCTTCAGGATTTTATGGTCACTGAGTACTGTGTGTATAATTTGAAGAGTGGAAATGTCGGGAAGCATATTTTCCGGTACAAAGATGTAGTCTAAGATTTGTCTATCCATGCTTCGTTTCCATGTTGCTTTAGGCGGTATATATCGCCCCTTGTCTGCCCATTTAACAGGTGTATATTTCTTGAGATTAAGTTTTCCTGCCAAGTCCTCTTTTTTCCCCCTTTGGAAATGATGCTCTGGATTCGTATATCAGCACTTTGTTGTGGTCAAAATAGTGGATGTTTAAGTCTCTACATATTATTGTTCTTACGTCTGACCAAATTTCAAGAGACTTGTCTATGCATCTTATCGCCTGGAAGTATTGAGCTTGTTTTGCATCGTGGCTCCAGTATAGATTAAACAAGAGGACACAACAATGGGTATCTGGTCTCAATCTGGTCTCTTGAGGAGAACCATCTCCGGTTCCGGAAGCACCTCAAAACCTTCCTCTTTGCTTTTGCCTTCTCCTCCCCTGTCCCCTGTTGATTCTACTCTCCCTCGGCACCATGCATCTGGCCACCGTCTGTCCTCTGGGCCCAGGTACCTGCTCATCTTGCCACCCTCACGCACTGCCTCCGGGCCACCCCCTGCACTGGGGTCTGTATCTGTACCCATACAGCCCTCCCCTTTTCTTACTGCACTTTCAGACCTACATGGCCTGCTGCCATAAACCCAGCACCTGCCACTTGCTGGCTGCACTCCCATTGTTTGTTGCCTTTTTCATTTATTATTTTATTATTTTTTTTGTTTTTCCTTCTCGCTCTGCACTCTCCTTTTGTCCCCCCTTCCATGCACTTTTCCCCCTTCCCCCTCTACCCTGCACTTGCACGTTCTCAATTTCACTGGGCCTAGTAAGATCGTTGTTTTTTGTTCTCCCCTGCTCCCCTCCCTTTTGCCTGGTCGCGCTCTGAAACACTTGTGTATGAGCGCAATAGAAATAAAATATCAATATCAATCCATTTGTCTTTAATAACAAGATGTGGACATACGGATTAGGATTGATTGTTTTCATCACTCTCACTCTTCCATTTTTTACAGCCTTTAGCAATCCTGACATGGTCTCCTCTTTGGTCCTTTTATTGCTTGATTTAAATAGATAACATGCTGGTCGAGTATGGGAGTTTTCGTCAGCTAGGTCTCTTGAAGGCAAATAATGTCCAACAAGTCCCATTCCAAGTCAGCCTTCCCGAACAGATGGCTAAACCCTCTTGTGTTCCAGCTCCCCAAAGTGAGGAATTCTGATGTATCCAAATGTCTCATTTATGATTTTCTAGCTTTCATTGTCAGTCGGCCCTATCCTTGATTCCACCTGCCTTGTTCTCTGCAGGGAGATGTTTCTTTTAGTGGCCTTTCTTTTATCACTAGATGTGAAACGTTCTGGGTTTCATTCTAAATTTACTGTGAATGGGTGTTGAAGGAAGGGTTTAAGGTTGGGTAGGGGACCAAAGTAGAGTACAGGGATATCCTTCCCTCCCCGTCCAGCGTACATGGGAGATAAGAAAAGGAGTGGACCCAAACCCGTTAAATCATGGTAAAAAATGATTCAATGCTTTCTCATTGAAACATTGTTTCACTATAAGATGGACTGAGTCAACGAGTCATCAGGTTGTCAGCTTTCTCCATGCAACAGTCAGCATGACTTTAGAACACGAATATATAGGAAGAAAACAAACAGTTAACCTCCAGTCATCACCCTCCGGCCCAGCCCCCCAAAAAATATCAGCTGGACAAAGATATGCAGTCAAACACGAGATATTAACCTTTTGAGATTGTCACGTGACGGGCTGACATCTTGCTTGTGTGTCTTCAGAGAGTCAACAGGCTGGCATGCACAGTCACATTAGAGGCAAGCACAACACTGTGCTTGACTGTCGTATTGCAGTGGTTTTTTGTTTGTTGCTGTATCAATGGAAATGCAAAATAAATCCATATCGCATGTAGAAAAATAGCACATTGCCTAGAGAACAAGAATCGCCATGGGTGACACTATACACTATCCCAGCAGTGCTGGTACTTCAAGTGCGGGCCTAACCCAGCAGAACAGGAACCCGAGACTGCACTCTTCAGTAGAGGCATTGTTTTTTAAATAATGCACCTAACACCGTACCTGAGCTTGGACTCGAAGGGCTGACCCGAGATTTGAACCTCTGTGGTCTTGCTTCCAAGACTAGCGCCTTGCCCCTGTGCTATCCTCCATTTGCATGAACAGCCTGCACCTGCGGGTAGGAAACCAAAGCACACTGCAGCCCAGACTGAGTCTGTGCTTTGTGGCACCACCAGCATTTTTATATACAGTCCTGTGCTGGAGTCCTGCCGCTTCTAAGTGCTGTCATCATGGTTGCTATTATTAACCAATTTAATGCCACTCAATACATGACAGGCTGAGTCGGCCCTGCCGGGAAATGAACTTGCAACATGCAGGCAGGCCCGGGGTCAGAGGCGAGCATTCAGCGCGTAGGAATAGTTTCATGCCAGATGCAGATGTATTTTACACCCTTATTAGACTCTCAGGGATGACTGTATGTGCTTAAACTCTAATAAAAAAATATAACTTCAGACACCTGAACTGGGAAGCAACTCCTCGTGTTTGCCAAGTGGCAGTCAGCCAGGGATTCCTGCCAGAACTGTCAGAATGGTGCCTTTGAGGTGATAATAGTTAAACAGTTTGTTTGTACAGACTGAGCTACACCCTGGATGCCGGACTCGGCCCCGGATGTTGTGTGCACGGTAGACTCCTTCCTGCTCATGCCTCCCTCAGTGACGCTCTCTTCTGTGTGGGTCCTTGCAGCGCATTACGGGGCATGGCTTATGCAGATGACGCATTTTTAAGCGTCTCTTCTGTGCCACACATGAGCTCACTTAGGCCTCAAATAGGGGAAATGCACCACCTGATCGCTGGTTCTGACCTCTGGAAATGCTTCCACATAGTGCCTTCCTTGACCCCCTTCTCTGGCCTTCAGTAGTTGGATACCCCATAATTTAAGGGCAGCACAAAAACAAACATGACCACCCTGACTCTTGCTTGGCAATGCGGTTTCATGTATTCTAAAAGAACTGTTCAAATTCCTTGGCTTTGTCTTCCACAGGAGACGGATTACACAGCACTGTGCATGCATGACACCTTCAGGCCGCCTCCGAAATTAAACAAGCGAGCACCTGCACGATCAGCATGTCTCCTGCTTGCTAATGTGGTTTAATGGATTATGAAAAATCTGTTCCAATTCCTTGACTTTGTCTTCCACATGAGACGGATTACACAGCACTGCGCATGCGCGACACCTTTATACCGGCCCCGAAATTAAACAAGTGGGCACCTGCATGATCAGCATGTCTCCTGCTTGCTAATGTGGTTTAATGGATTATGAAAAATCTGTTCCAATTCCTTGACTTTGTCTTCCACATGAGACGGATTACACAGCACTGCGCATGCGCGACACCTTTATACCGGCCCCGAAATTAAACAAGTGGGCACCTGCATGATCAGCATGTCTCCTGCTTGCCAATGTGGCTTTGTGGATTCTGAAAGATCTGTTCCAATTCCTTGCTTTGTCTTCCACAGGAGATGGATTACATGGCACTGCGCATGCGTGACACCTTCAGGCCACCCCTCCCCCCGAAATTAAACAAGCGACCACCTGCATGATCACCATGTTTCCTTCTTTCCAATGTGGCTTCATGGTTTCTGAAATATCTGTTCCGATTCCTTGGCTTTGACTTCCACAAGGGACAGGATACACACCTCTGCGCAACACCTTCAGCTCGTCCTCAAATATGACAAGCCGGCACATGCCCACTGACTGAAACTTAAACCTAAAAGTAGAGACTAAACTGTGGTGTCTTTGGGGGTTGGTATTTCGTGGATGGCCAGCCGAATGGGTTCCCTTCCCTGCCCTTTTTTCATGAACCGGGTCATGTAGTGGTGGATGAAGGGAAACAGTGGGGCATTGCCCTTGGCAAATCTTCACTCACCAGCAGGTTAGAAAGCGAACATCACCAAAGTGACTGAGATAGAATAGTTTCAGAAACTCTTTCACTATTTTTCTTTTTTTGCTATGATCAGTGCATTTGTTGCTCAGCCTCATACTCAAATTGATCCTTGCGGGAGCCTCAAAAGCGTTACCACAGCACCATACAGACCTCACTAAAGGGACCCCACATTAAAAAACAGGAAGTGTTTGAAGTGGTTCCAGATGGCACCTTCGCACGCTCCACAGCATCCAAGCGCATACATGTGTAGCGTCATCTAAAGTAAGGCTCCATCTTCTGTGAAAAACGGACGTTGCTTGAACTGATCCGTTCAAAGCGTGGTCGAGGGGTGGAATTTGTATCACAGTTATCTACAAATGCAGATGGAAGGAGATCTTCTCCCGACACCAGAGCCCCTAAGAATAAAAAACGAATTTCCATTCCCAAGTCTGAGATGGTTTACCTTCATATGCTGGTCTCGATATAGAGGATCAGCAAGGCTGGGGCCGCTGTCACCCGCTTCCAATATTATGAGTTTCCTATGAACAGCGTTGACCTTTGAGTGGGTACACGAAGACCGCAACACCGCTGACTGTTCAATACGTATAATATTGCCGGAAGGACAGCTCAGGGGCAATGTGTTTGTCTTGGAAGCAAGACAATTTAGAGCAGTACAGGTTCGAGTCCTGATCTCATGCTTAGAGACTGGTCTCTGGTATTAAGCGCGTTATGAACGTTTAATTATTTAATATCCAGAGAACCTTGATAATGCTCCCACACACTAACCAGAGAACAAAACTCAAAGTCACAGAACCCAACACTGCAATGGGGGTGCATGGCAACTGAAGAGAGCAACTCAGATGATGCTATCTGCATCCAGGAAATAGTGTTCATATATTATAGCAAGTTCCATTACGAGGACAGGTTTTCGAAGCAAGGGCTTCATCAGGACTCTAGCTATGTACAGACAAGACCAAACTAGAGGTTTTTCAGGTTTGTGGGCTATAAATAAAAAAATACTGTTTTCAGACCACAATGCAATGTTGTCATTGGAACCAAAATACATATTTCATAATTATGTGCAGGAATGCAGACATAGAAGAGGCCTGTGTGAATCTCAAATCTCAGCAACACACAGACGCGGTCACGCTGCATACGGGATAGACACGTGTCAAACACCGGTAAGCTCTGGGTTGTCATGAGGTGGTCACAACACATTTCACCCATGCAGTGTGGTTAGTTCATGGAAAGCCATAATGGCGGCCCCACTAAAGCAGTCCAACTTCAAGACTTAGTAAGGAGGAGAGAACCAAATGTTTGTTGTAATTCAGACAGTTTGCCCTGATTCAGGAAACAGTCATTCCAATTGAGGACGCTCCCTACCGAGTGGGTGACTAGAATAACTACCAGGGCACGCCACAACAGGCGCTCTCTTCAACAAAGCAAAGTGGTCTAGTGGCGGTCTGTGAAATGAAACGATCTGGAAGAACAGACCCCGTTTCCACTCGCCCGAGCTATGTCATCCTTAGAAAGTCACTGTCTCGCCCTGTGCCATAGTTAGTGGTTTGCCAAAATTGGAGGCACATTGCAGCATTTCAGATCGCAGTGCCTATATTGGGACCAGATAACAGTATGCCCTACGACATTACTTTACAATTCTTAGTCTTCCTTTTTAATGTCGATAGACATTATCTCTTGATCTCTAAGGTCTCGACAACTGCCAACTCACCTTTGGTTGAGCGGTTTATATTTAAAGAATGAACAGCTGGAGACACTAAGAATCTCATTATGAGTCTGAATGCTACGAACTGTCCTGGAGATCTTGCCCGTCTTCCATCATCATGGCGTGTGCTGAGGTTCTATCTGTAGTTATAATGCACGTACTTAATTCCTCTCTCTAGGAGGCCAGTATTGCAGATGGCATTAAACTTCCTTGTATCACTCCAATTCTAAAAAAGTCCTTTGACCAAGAATTGTGTGCCAGTTCTCAGCCTATCTCTAATGTTCTCTTTCTATGAAAGTCTTAGGCAAGGAAGCAATAATTCAGCCACAAATTCATATGGAAACCATGTCTTTGATGGGTGATAGGCCGCCAGGTTTCCTGCCTGGCCAAAAGCACAGAAACCGCACTGCTGGATGCCATATTTTCTTCTCTGCAGATTATTGATGAAGGTAGCACAGGTTTGTTGATGTAGCTCAATATATAAGGGGCTTAGACCACTCCATCTTGCTACACCGGCTCTAATTCATGGCTTGATTCTTTTTGATCCAAACACATTTGTAGAGTCAGAGTCAAGCCCTGTCTGTCGGATCCTGATATATTGACATGTGGATGCATTTCTCCATCAATGTTTAGTATCTATCTAAATCCTTTACATGATCTCTTGCTAGAGCTCGGTGTGACTTTTAAGATTACCCCGATGACACCCAGCTTGTCTACAATATGGTGGGTCATGATAATGATTAAAGAAAGTACGTTCAACATACCTTTTCCAAAATGTTTTCATGGATGTCCTTTCATTGGTTAGGACTGGACAGGGCTAAGGATGGACTCATATTGATTCAAACCACTTCCCTGGGGGCACAGGAAGTTGGTCCTGCCACAGAGTCTGGAGTGGTTAACTGCAGGTTCTTGGTAAAGTGAAATCCTTATGGATGGTGTAGGGCTTCCTTGTCTATGTTCCCTCACATCGGTGGCATACGGAGTTCCTGTCACTTCCACCTTATGACTATCAAACAATGAAGACCTCTTTTGCCAGAGCACCACAGTGCTATTATGCCTCGGGCATGGTTGGTGCAAACATTGATTACTGCAATGCTCTGTATGATGGCTTTACAAAACACTTCAATAGCTGCAAATTCTCCAGAATACAGCTGCACATACAGAAACGAAGGTCTACAGATGGGACCAAGTGCTGAGGGTGTGTATGTTTGTTTGTCCTGAATTCCCATAAGCAATCATTGTATGCTCCGCCCACTCCCCGCAGTTTAATTGACTGCACTGACTTGTGGTGAGCACTAGGATTAAGTTTAAACGCCTCACGATTGTTCACAAAACGATCTATGACGTTGCTCCTCTGTTCATTATATCCGCTCAACCGCCACGTTTTATTTTATTTATTTATTGGGTATTTATTATGCACCTATACAGTAAATGGCGTTTCAAGGCGCAACAAGACAAGCGGTGGTGGGGGGGGGGGGGTGGGGACAGGGATGAAGAAAAAGAAAACGGTCCAACTAGGCCTTGTGTCAGTCAGATCGTGCAAGTGCAGTAACAAGAAGTGCAGGGGAGTGGGGAGGTGGGGGGGGAGTGGCGGTCAGAGCAGAAAGTACTAGTGTTAAGGAGGGAAAGGAAGTGCAGGTGGGAGTGGGCGGCGCACGATAGCTGGGGAGGTGGAAAGGGGGGAGGAGGGCCCCCTGGACTAGGCGAGTGCTAAGGGGAGGCCAGGTGGACAAGTGCAGGGAAGTGCAGAGTGCAGGGGGGAAAGAAGGTCCAAGTGCTCACAGTGAGGAATCAGCAGGATGGGCTCAATAGGGAGCAGGCCCAGTAGGGCAAGTGCAGGTTAAGGGGACGAGGGGGTGTCAAAGGAGACCAAGTGCGCGTTCACTCTTGGGTTACTCTCTGCTGGTTCCCAAATATTGGAGAAGTCGAGTTTCTGGTATACCTAACCCGGTCCAGGCTTGAAAGCTCTGAAATTCCCTCCTGTCAAACATCTCGAACCATCTACATTTTAGGAGAAGGATTGACACCTTTCTGTGTAGATAGGTGTGCATTGCGCTTATTTCCTCTTTGTCTGTCCCCCCTCCTTCCTTTTTTTTTTGGGTAGTGCTACGCGCTTGGATACCTTTGGGTGGTAGTACCTTATCCACTGTTTTAACCTAAACTAAACCAAGCAAATCATTCCTGTAAGGAGCTTAATTAAGTACAATGCTTTCAATTGAAGTTACCCATTAAAACAACTCCCAGAATACATTCATCAGACACATTGAACACAAAGGCTGGGAAACTGGAGTCTGAGTGGCGTGCATTCTTCTGGGCCATTCAGTGTGAAAATCCTAAATTTAAAAACATAGAAGAGTAGCAATCTTGCATGAAAACATTTCAATATCAAATTACAAAATTGCTGTCTTTGGCATTATAAGAACAATACAATGAACTGTTACAAAGTGAAGGGTAAGACAAGAAACGTAAGTTTATAGTTTGCTTTAAAACACATAATGGCTCACTGTACATCTACCCTGTTACCTCGGCCCTTTGTGAATTTATTTTAACCAACCTTTTCTGCCAGATGGATAGCTCATGGATTATGCCCTGACCGCTGGCATTGAGTTAGTCTGCCAAACGCAAGTTAAAGTCTGTGGGATTTATCGTGAAGTGTTATATAAAGACCTATTATTAAAATTATATATATATATATATATGAACGTGTGTTTGTATGTTTGGGGTTGGCCTCAGCCCCATAACAGTTGGTAGGCTGAAATTTTGACTCAAGGTAAGCATACGAGTCTGTGGTGTACTGGCGATAGTGACATTTCACTAACCCACTAATTCGCACTGCACAGGGCGGGGTCCGGCCCTGTGCTATCAGTATAGGTGATTTTGGGAGATTTATGATTTTGTGATTCTTGGCTCCAGCACCACAACAGTTGGTGGGCTCAAAATGTTGCCCTGAGGTCGGCATACCAGTCTGGGGTGTACTGGCGATAGTGAAATTTCACCAACCCCACCCATTCGCCCTACACAGGGTGGGGTATCCTGTGCTATCACTATAGGCGATTTTGGGAGACTGACGATTTTGCAGCTTTTCCAAAAATAGGAAGTTACGACACAAGGTTGGCATACTAGTCTAGGGTGCACTGCCCATACTGAAATTTGACCAACGCCACCCATTCGTCCTGCACAGGGGTGGAGGGGTTCCAGCCCTGTGCTATCAGTATAGGCAATTTCCGGAGATTGCACGATTTTGCGATTTTTCAATAATAGGAAGTTATGTCACACTAAAACATACACAAGGCTACAGCAGAACCCCACGTGTATGTCAGCTACAGACGTGTGCAACGCCGGGTGGTACCGCTAGTTAATAATAATAATAATGTCACTAACAATGCTATTTCTGGCTATCTGATCAATTGGTTTTCTCCATTCAGCAGGTCTTTTGATTTTGATTTTAAAATTCATCTTTTTTGTTTATTCTACATTGTGTGTTGTTTTTATATTTTTATTTGCCTATTTGAGAAGTCTATCTTTTTCATTCTTTTTATGAGTAGCTGCCATCTGGACACCCAAAGTGTTTGCTATTCAAACAATCTCACTGAATTATGTCAGGGCCTGGAAGCACTAAGGCCCTCCCAAAATGTGCTGTACACTTTCCGTCAAGCACTCAGCCCTCCCTTGGCCACCACCTGTTTATTATATTATGTTTCTTGATTTTAAACTCTTGCATTTCTCTGCTGGACTGTTGTGTTGTCAGGGGGATAAGTAGGATGTAGTTTTGATTGCCTGGTGGGGGTCACGAGGTCCCCAGTGGCCTCCTGAGGTAGCTTCCCCTTTGTCAGATAGTGCAGTAGACACATTCCAACATGGCCATTTCATTTGGGAGATGGTCGCCCAGACCTTTATTTTCTTTGCACTCTGTGACGTGGGTTCCATGTGTTAATATGCCCACACAAATATCGCCATACAAAAATATTGCCATATATTTGCGGCAATATAAAGGCATGGAACCTGCGGGGGACCCCGTCCGCAACACCTGCATTATTTTTAAAGGAGCGGTGGACACCCACGCAACCCCCGCTCCCAAATCCCCACAAAATTATCCCCCCCAAAAATAACGCCTATGGCCTTTCCAGACGACCATATATATGGCGATATTGTTGGTGGGGATAATATGAAGTGATACTGTGACATGTAGCCCTGTTATAAATCCAGGCCTACAAGTTCCAGAATGCATAGAAAAAAGGACTACATTAGCATCTTTCAAAGGAATGGAGCATGTTGACATGTACGCAGGGTGCTCAAGGTCCCACGCCAATGAAGGAGGAATGGGGGGCTTTTCCAACATGCCGCTGCCCCTAGAGGCTAGTAGTGACGGGGAGAGACAAAATCACGTGACAAGCCTAGCCCTACATGTGATCGACTGCACCCAAACACCACAGGTGTTTCAGAAGTACCCGGGCTGTCAGGAAACCCCCCAGTGTAATTCAATGGAGGACAGTCAGCTTCGGATGGCAACCTGCTTTGTGCTTTGACACACCGCGCATTTTTCCCAGAGCTCCAAGCGGCTTCCCCTCCCCAGAGACCTTGTGAATTATGTGCCTAAAAAAAACGGAGGAAAAAAAGGGGGCCACTCAGGTTTCAGGAGTCTTAAGGAACAGTCGACACATCAGGCCAGGTTCTGAGCACGGCAAGTATTTTCCCAGGCTGTGGGAAGGCCGCAGCTGGCTCCCCTCCCGCCCTGGGAGAGGGGCGAGAGTCTGAAGTGGTGCCAAACTCTGAGCGTTTGTAATGAAACCGAGGGGTTGAGAGGTTAGGGAAGGACTCTCCCTGGCTGGAGGAGAAAGATGAGACTTTCCTAGAGTACAGCTGCTCCGCACATTGCTAGAATAAAATAAAATACAAACAAAATCCAAGTTATCAGCTGCAGTTAAAAGAGGTCGATGATCCGTCTGGGGAGGAGAGACTCCCAAAACAACCATGGGCCACAGGTGTGTCATAAGGCAATTAACGCTGCTGGGTAATTGGGAAGCAGAAAAGGTTATAACAGAGGCGGACAGGCCGGCAGCGAATTCGGGAGGGGCCCCTAAATGGCAGTAGGCCCAAACGCTGACTACCCATACCCTGTACAGCGCTCCGCTGCTCTCGAGCTAGGTCCGTGCTTTAAACAACAAAAAAATAAATAAATGTATAAAAAGGACTGGGCTAACTAGTCCCAAGCGAGGCAGCATCTGGGCATGGTAGTGACTCTGCCCCAGCTTTGCCATTCTTACAGAGTCTACTACAGCTGTAGGCCATGCTGCCGGCCACAGACGCTCCAGGACTGCAGTGGCCAGATTGGTATCGGGTAATAATGTCCCCATACATAATGTCGCCGGGAAAAGCCATTGGCGACATTATATATGGTGACACTATGTATGGGGACGGGCTGTGGAGAAGTCCACTGCTCCCCTTGAACAAAAAAAAAAATGTGAGGGTTGCAGGGGTGTCCCCCGCATGTTCAATGTAATAATGTCTCCGCAAAAAACGGTGACATTTTTGCAGGGACATTATTACATGGAACAGCCAGATTGCCCGTCTTGCCTGCTGCAACACTGTACAGGGGCACCAACTTCAGGTTTTCCTAGGGGGGTCGGGGGAGGGGTGCGCCAGCGCATAAAAAAAGTCCCATTTAAGTAGAGACACTTTCACGCAGATGGCCTTTCCGGGTGGCGGGGGGCTCGGAGCACCCGCGTACTGGACGCCCCTGACTGTATAGACCCTTCTTGGTCTCAAGCTTTACCTAGGTCTTTACACCATCGTCAATCACCATCTCACAGATCTAGCACTGATGTCTCCAGTAGGGAACACAACAGGCCTCTTCTGAGTTCGTTTCTGCTTTTAAGATACAGAGTACTCGTTTTTTTAAACCCATAAAACGTTTGCTGAGATCCGAGCATCAGACTGTTCCAAGATGCTCTGTTCTCCCCTAGTTTACAGGTTCCGTTACAGGGTCAGGATTGGTAGGACAACAGGTTCACAGGTTCATTGGCAAGGAACACCCCCGGACACACATTCGCATCTAGTCCCAAGGCACCCATTTATTAATTTATATATTTATTTTGAAGCTTATATAGCGCACCCAGCCCGGAGGCATCTGGGTGCTTTCTTACAGAGTTGCGTAATTCCAATTGTTACACACAAAACATGGAAACATCGACGTGTAGCCAGTAGGTGGCCTTACAACACACAGGAAAGAAAACAAATAGACATTTTCCTGAGACGGGCACAAGCGTGAGCAGGAGGGCCTGTAGTGGGTAGGTTAGTTGCTCAGGCTTTGCGAAAAGAGGTGTGCTTTTGGTTGTTTCCTGAAAGTCCAGAAAGGTTCTTGCGCCCTGAGTTTGGGCGGCATTGAGTTCCAATGACTCACAACGAACATTCACTAATTGGGGTGCTCACGAGCAGCCATCTCAGACCGCCGCATGGAAGACGATCTCCGAGCTTCGCTGTCCTCTCGTGATTATCCTTTCTCTGACCACAATAAGTAGAACCGACATCGGATGTAGTCATACATGCCCACTCTCCCGATTTTTGGCGGGAGACGCTTGATTTTTCGAATAAAAATGTTGCTATTTTTTACTTTCTCCTACAACATTTCTATTGGTAAGCCAGATCGCGGGTGTCTAGGCAATCACTGGGACATGCCTGACCCAGCCTGGTTTGGCATTAAGCTGGAGGTGATAACACCTACATGGAGCTACTCATGTAACCCCATGTTGCTGTAATTGAATGCATTGTGGAAGCCTGGCTATCCTCAGCCATAGCGGCCTGGGTGGCAGAGTCAGGGCTCTGGTGACACAGCACATACAGCGACATGATTGCTTTCACCCCTAGATTGTGCCTCAAGTACTGATTTTATAAATAGATGGAAAGTAAAATGTCCTGGTGATTGCCTAGACATCCACGATCTGGCTTACCAACAGAAATTTTGTAGAACTTAAGAGACAGCCAGTGCAAAAAAAACCCAGAATTAATTGCCCTCCACATGCATTGCTTGGAGCAGAGCTGTCAGTGCAGAGATGATGCTGCTAATTTAGCAACTCTGCGTCCGTCTAGACATCATGACAGGTAAATCAGGTTCTTCTCAGGAACAGGCCAAGCTGGGGGTGTACACTAGGACATCTCCAGAGACAGCTGAAAGACTAAAAACTGATGATTCCGTGAGAGGTACACCACTCAAGCAAGCAGAGTCACCTGAATCCCTTATGCAAATGAGGGTGCAGCCCCCACAAAGGATCAATGGTATTGACCAAAAGCTTGACACTGGCATTCAGGGCGGAAGCCTCAAGTAGTAGGTTGGAGCAGCCTTGTACAAGAATGGGGGAAGCAGAGATAAAAGTGAATGGGCCTCATTACACAGTAGGCGGTAAGGGTTTACCGGTACCGGTATTTTACCGGTACCGGTAAACCCTTGCCGCCTTACTACGAGGTCCCTTTGCGGGTTGGTACATTAACGCCTGCTTTTAGCAGGCGTTAAAAAACAAACCCGCAAAGGGACCGGGGTGCTAATTACGGTCCCGCAATTTGCGGTACCGTGATTAGCGCCTTCCCCATTTCCATTATGCCCTATGGGGCAAAAATGGGAATGGGGAAGGGCAATGGAGGAAGGAGGAATTACCGCCTTCCCAACCTTGGAATAGGGCGGTAATTCCCCTTTCCTCCAAGGCGGTACCGGTAAATTACCGGCATGAACCATGGCGCCAATAGCGCCATAGTTTACCGCCTACCGTGTAATGAGGCCCAATGAAATGGAAACTACAAATCAGTGTATTGACACTGAATTATCTTCATTAAAAAAATCCAGATGCAATAACATACAAATAAATGGGCTGCTTGAATCCACTCACACTGGCCCCTAGGAACCGTTTCTGGAAAAGTTGCTACTGGATTTATTTGGGCAAACGATCTTCTCAAATCATTTCCAAACAGAACGAGCGCACAGATCCTTAGGTGCACGCCCAGCTCCTGGATTACCATCTGAGCCAATCATTGCCTGATTCGTCAACTACAGGGACAGGGTTCTCATCATCAAGGCGCCCCAAGAAAAGCAGGACCTACAATTCCAGTCCTCAAAACTCTTGATCTTTCCAGACTAGAGCCGGGACGGTGCAGACTGCAAGGCAAGGATTCTACAGAGTATGTAAAACCCTACAGGGTCTGAACATTCAATATGTAATGTTGTTTCCAACCAGATGGAAATTGATATATAATAATAAAGTCAACTTATTTACTGCATCTACATCTGAACATGCTATGCAGTTTATAACAATGAATATTAAGAAATCCAGCCCTCACCATTGCACCCAGGTCCTGACGTGGGCACACCACAATGCATATCACCCACATGGCCCAATCTCCATAATACACCATGCACCCCAAAGTATATGTGGTTAAATGATGATGGCTTGATATTGATCCTCCATCAGACTGGGTGATTTCTAGGTGTGCGTGCTACCCTGTCATGATTTACAACATACCCTGCATGCCAGAGTCTAACCTCCGCCCGAAAAGCAGTCTAAATGCATGCCCATTTGGGCCTGGGCAGCTTTTTCTACAGAGAATGGTCTGTACCCGAAGCAACGCTCTGGAGAAAGTTGTGTTTCTGTGCTTTAATGCAAGAAAAACTACTACCCCTGAATACCTGACAGACTTAATATTGGATAGCAATATTGTGGTAGGTCTACCTTCTAGGTGAATCTTTGTATCAATGCGTATCCCCTTTGTGTGTATGATAAACATTAGATGCTATCAATATCTTACCAACATAGTGTTATCAGTAAACCAACAACTGTTTTCACTTGCGATATAGTGTCTTTTATACTTATAAGTAGAAACACATTAATAATGCTGTCACTCTCTTGTTTTGAATGTATGTATATTCTCTTGTGTAAATAATATACGAGAATTAAAAATAGAATAGTCAAACAATATAGAGTTCCTAATATTAGCAACGGAGTAGTTGAGTAGATATCCAGCATCATACTCTTTTAAGCACTTCTAAAATGTTAAAACTGCCCACAACCAATCAACAATTATAGCCATTGTAGCTCAGTAAAAGTTCAAATCAGACTAACAATTGTGATGCTGTGGACTGTGAGGCCAGGGGACAGGTGAGGTTATACATATTAAACACTGGATAACCCATTAGGTGGAAAGAGTTACAAACTCTGACAGAAAGGGCTTCTCTGGGCAGTTAACTAAGAACAACCTAAAAGGGATCAACATGGAAAAGAAGAACATATATTGCAAAAATAGGTACAAATTTGCTTATTTCACACCATAAAATATTGAAACAGTCAACAAATTGAATTTGGGAAAATTGGCAAAGTGATAATATTTCGCCCCATGAGCAGTTTACTGTATTGGGTTGAAGCCATCAGAACGCTGCTTGCTGCTTGTTTCCAAGACAGATCAACCAAGCAATAAACAGAATTTGGAAAAATTGGTAGAGTGCCAATTTATAGACCCACAGAATTACAGTCTTGGTCTGGTCATTAAAGGTTCTGCTTGCTTCTTTACACAGGCGACAGGCAGGACCAAGATGTCCTCCCTCATGCTCGTTCCCCATGAGAATTTAGAGTGTTGTAGACTTCAGTGAAATTTCAGAAGAGCATCCCAACTGTCTGAAATAGCTGGCTTGTAATGGCAAAGTCCCACTCCGGGTTGTCTTTAAGCCTATCAAATTCTAACAGTTAATGGTTTAATGCATGTAATCAGTCAAAAGAATAGAACTGATCATCTTATTTGAATACATTTGAAATGAAGCCAATATTCTTGTTATCAGTTGTGTATGTATTAAATGGTATATTTGAACAGGAAGGGCTTGTTTTTGCAAATGACTAAAACATTTAACCTTGGCTATGTTTTTATCTATAACACCCTGCACGTCTTTCTTATTTGTTTACATAAATATCTTCGGATTTGGACATGTACATTTTGCAGTTCATTTGCAGTGTGTGTTTTGCAGTGTGCAATTCAATCTTTTTAAAAGAATTTTCTTGTTTACAAAATATTTTTTCTGTTTTTAATTGTTTCACTTTCTGCTTCTATGTTTATATAATAATGCGAGAACATTACTATCTGCTAATTTTAACAAAGCAAAGAGATCATTTATTTTGAAAAACATTTTACAAATGGGATAAGGTGAGAAGATAGAGTCATTGCTAAGGTAATTTCTTATCTTGTGCTTTCCGCATAGAAATACATACATGCATTATTGAAATGCATCAGGCTTTTTAGTTGCTTCTATTGAACACATGAACTCTGCCGTGCATTCTGAAAGCTTGGTAATGCTCTCTATATTTCATTTGTACTTTAAAAGAGAAGGCTGTCAACATCAGTAGTTCTGAATGGACATTTATGAAATGCATCCATGTAAACTTCAATAGGAATGTTCCATTTCTGGCTGTAGGCCAATGTGGCCTGGCTAGAAGTTTAGAGCATTTAAAATGATAGGTATATAAGGAAATTCTGCCTGCAGTGACATCAGGACAGTTGGGGTCTTGGCCAATTTTGTGTACTACACTGGGTATTGTTGATACACGGATGAGGGTGCAGGTGAAGGGTCTTATTGGGGTATTTATGTTCATGATTGCTTGATTGCAACACAAAGTGGCAATATCATTTCCCTCACCTTGGTAATCAATGATCATATGCAACAAGTTCTTTCCTCTTGTAGCAATGCTTGAATATGGGTTTTCTTAATAGCTACTTTTTGCGATCCCTTAATGCCTGATATTGATTAAATATGTTACATGGAACATCTGTAGTCCAAACAATCCAGTCAAAACATGCTGAATTATAACATATTTGAAACAACATAACAGCGCCATAGCATTCCTACAGGAGATTTGTCTAATTATTCCCACCCAGGAGGAATTCACTAGCTCCTGGGGACCGAACAGGTAATTTACATGCTACTCTGCTTACTATAAAGGGGTCTTAATTCTATTCCACCATAAGCAGCAAAAATTGATGGCAGTCTGGAGGTGCTGCTAGAAATAGTATTGGTTAATTTGAATGCACCAAATTATAATGGCCATGGCTTCTTTGAATTGTTATTTTCCAAATAGGCCACCAGGCTACCAGGCCTTCTACTGAGTCGAAGCCAGCTCCCTACCCCCCCTAAGCACTGCCCTTGCGGACCCACCGGCTTGTGGCTGTGCATCCCACCCTTGAGATTCCTCTGCCCTAGTACTTAGCCGTTAGCCTCCTTCCTTGGCTCTCCTAGACACTCCCCTTCCCGGACACCCACCAGCACTTATCCTTACCCTGCTCTCTCCCACCCGCCACTACATCAATGGCATGGCCCTTTGTGATACCTGGTGTAGGCTTTATGCAAGCAATGTGGACATACCTTTTATTCCACTGTTCCAGATTTGCACTCCAGGTTAGATGTGTGGCTGACATCTAAAACATGATCAGGTTGGTTACTGATTGTTGGATGCCTCTGAGAACATTTTCTGATCATTCCACTCACACTACAGATAGGTTGTGCTTATACAGGAGGATAGCTCAAAGGCAACGTTCTCGCCTTGGAAGCAAGACGACACAGAGCACCACAGGTTCGATCCCGCTTAGAAACCTCTGGGTATTAAGTGCGTCATAAATAATCTATTATATCATAATAACTCTGTAATTGACACTTTAAACCCACTTTACTTAGTGACCCGGACTCCCAGCAAAACCTGTCATAAGAAATGTTGCAATTCTTTCAAATATCTTTGAAAAATCTAAAGGACAATTATACTTAAGAAGATTTTGATACGTTTGCTCTTCAAATTCGTGAATCGTGTTTAAAAATCTGCAAGTTAGGTGAAAGAGAGCTCAATTTATATGCGTCCAGATGGCAGCTCGTAAAAATGCTACAGGAGGCCGACCTGGCAAAATGTTAGCATGGATGATCAATATTGAGTCTGGCAGCTCTGAGATTGATGCGATAACTAATAGAGAAGGGCAGCTCACTGATTTTCCACAGGGCATCAACCAACCCCGGCATGTCAACCACACCCAATATACCGTGACTGTCAAGAGGGGAAGAGCACCCCTCTCAGCATGGGGTGAGAGGCCTACCAGGGTTTTCACCCAAGCGAGTCCTGCCCAGGACACGGGGTTTGGGAGTTGGAAGGCCCCAGTCTCTGTCCCTTCCACATGTGCCTCCATGCCTCAAATGAGTATCACCTTTTACTGTCCCATAGTTGTATTGCATAGTTCTGTGTAGTCTCTTTCTGTTTGTCCCGTAGGGTTACATCCTCCAGATGACCTGGTAGTGGAAGAGAGAGTGAGCAACCCTACCCGGAGATAGCAAGAAACTGTGACCCTGCGGACCATTCCTCCAATCAAAGTGTCAATTCCAGGACTCCTTGCAACACAGGTGTGCACTTTTCCTTCAATGGGGGCGTGGAGCAGGCCACAGAGCAAAGCGGCAGTCACATCGCTCTGCACAGAAAAGACTTGGGCATTCCAATCACCTTTAATGGGACCATGCACCTTTAATGGGTGCAGTTCACAAATACAGTCGCCAACGCTCAGAGTAACACAAAGTGGGACATTGCTTCTGTTGAGAGTGGGCCGCAATTCCCAAATGCTGACAGACATGTATATGTGTAGGGCTTAAAGCCCATTATATGTCTTTTCTCACCTGTAATTCCACTCTTGGGGAGAGGGGAGTGTACCAATGGAGCAGGAAAGGGATGAGTAAAAAAGCGCACAGGAGAAGGGAAGATGTGGGTTGTTTGGGTGAGGTCAGGGGAGGAGCAGAAGGACCAAGAGACCAAGCTGAGGAAAGACTTTGCAGGGGAGTGTGCAAGGGGAGGTATTGGTTAGTGGGAGAAAGTGGTACTTGGGTGTGGGTATGAATGCAAGGATTGAGATTGAGACAAGTACAGTAGACAGTGAATGAGAAGGTGACTGGGAGAGTGAAAGGAGGGTGATTGCAAGAAGATGTCAGTGAAGTAGTAGTAGAGTGAGAGGAGAGAGTAGAGAGAGAACATCGGAGGGATAGAAGGAAAGAGCAAGAGAGGGAGAGACAAAGAAGAGTGGGTTGGGAGGAATACAGGGATGAGTAGAAGAAAGGAAGAGGAAGCATCAGGGCAAGGAGTGTAAGGGCATAACAGGGAAGGACCGAGTAGGACCTGAGAATCTGGAAGGTACCTATTCTTATACTGAATTCTATTGTTGGACTTTGGTTAGAATTCACCTCTATTGTTCCCACAGTGAGACATAGAGAAAGGGTGTTTGCTCTAATGCCATCTGAAACAGGCAGTCTGAATTTTAGACAGCAGTGGTTATCAAGCTCTCGAGACCATCCTGTGGTTGAAGGACACCTGGGCTATGGAGGGAACTGTCTGCACTAGTCAAGAGAGGGACAGCCCTTAGAGACCCTCTTTTCAATTTCCCTAATAAAAACCATTGAACTGTCTTTCTGAGTTGGTGTGTTCTTGAGGCTATCTATGACACATGGTGTCATTGTGGGATAATCTAGATCCGGATATAGAGGCCACTCACAGTCAAAGGAAATGGTGGGGATAGTACGGCTGATAAAGATAACTCAAGTCCCCACCAGAGCAATACCCAGGGCTGCAGGATGTGACCTGTATTTGACCTGTACGGGGATGAGGATGTGATAGTTCCACCCTGCAGCAAGTCCCTCATCAAGACTGGTTTGATGGTAGAAGTACCCGAGGGGACGTATGAGTGGACTGCACCTAAAGCATGATTGGCCTGTAAACATTCATTGGATGTGAGAGCAGGAGTCACTGATGGGGAATACCACAGAGAAGTGAAAGTAGTCCCCTTAAACCTGGGAATATCACCTATGCCATAAAACCAGGCCAACCAATAGCTCAATTGATATGCAAGAAGATCTTAGTCCCAAAGATTAAAGAAGTAGAAGATCTTGATCAGACTGAAAAAGCAGACGTTGGGTTGAGGAAATCTCTGAGGCATATATGGAAGAGCCCCGACCCCTAGGAGTTCCAGGCCAGAATCAACAGAGTTTGCTGAAGCCTATAGCACAGATCCTCTTCTGGAACAAGATTGTAAGACCCCTCATTTTATCAAAAGGAAGGGGCTCCTGTAACAAGTGGATGTAAACCTAAGAAGGAGGAGGGCAGTACCAACCATTACCAAAATCTAGGGCCTCATTACGACCCTGGTGCTCCCGTAATGAAGGGTGCTGATAGGGAACTGGCACCGTTCATTACAGGATGCCTAATTACGAGGTCCACTAGCGGGACCCGCACAGAACGTCTGGTCAGACCAGACATCCTTAGCAGTTCCCACAAGGGGACCAAGGAGCTAATAACGGGCCCATTATTAGCTCCATTCCCATTCCCATTGAGCCCTATCGGGGCTCAAATGGGAATGGGGATCGGTTTTGTGAATGATGAATTACTGGGTCCTCCAAGGTTGGAATGACCCGGTAATTCCTCATTCACAGAACCCGGAGCTGGAACCGGGTATGGAGGCAGCCATGCCCTTATTAATGGCTTGGCTGCCTCCATACTCGTACTGAGGCCCCTAGTCTCAAAGCAATTTAGGAAGGCAGGGATGGATTTGGTCCAGTCCAACCTGACAGCAGGGTACCTGGGCCTAGAGAAGAATCAGAAAATCATTGTGAGCTGATTCTCCTGGCCTGCTGCCAAAATACCTCACCGGATGAGGTGACCAGAGCCTCCTTCCAGCCACTGCCTATAATTGAAATCCAATTCTACAGGATAGGCATGGACATCGGCATGCCACTGGAGCCCTCCAGGGTAGGAAACAAGTATATCCTGGTGACATTGGACTATGCCACCAGGTATCCAGGGACGTCATTTAGGGGTCACCAGGGGTTGCAACTACGACCCCTAAGGTCTCCCTTGCTACCCCTAAAAAATTGGAGAAAAAGATTTTCTTTATCTTATTTTTAATGCAAGGCCCTGGGCTGTGGCCAGCGCAATGTGGCTCTTTGATTCTGGAGTGGCTGCCTTTCTTGTTCACGCCTCTTTAAAAAAATAAATAAATAACGGTTCCACAAATCTAACACTTTCAGCAGTGACCCTAAATAAGAAAGAATAGGAATACCAAATAATTTGTCTTTCTGGAATTCTATACAATAATTGCTAGACTCATAAAAGGTTTATTTCAGGCACACTTCACGGGGTGAGCCACTGATTTAGTCTGTTCTTAAACACCTCAACTCAGCCTTTCATCCTTCTGAGGTTGATAAATGAGTACCCACACAGGTTGGTTGATGTTTTATGTATATTTGTTCTATATAAAGCGCTCAAGCGAGTAAGTGCTACATAATAACACATCATTATCATTTGGCCATGGATGTCTGCTTGCATTCACAGTAATTTGGTAATATCGGCCTATACACACTCATCTTAACGATAACATGGCGATCCATTCTTATATGAAATGTGTATCACATTATAGTGATATTGTAAACATATTTTTCGTAGTGTACTCAGGAACAATGCTATGTGATGCCACTTCCTGTTTTGTCAAGGCGTGAAAGGTTGTGTTCCATCGCTTTCCATGATATCACGTTGGGGTGGGATCAAATGACATCACTTCCTGTGATGTCATCAGAGGTCAAGGATCGTCTAATGTCACTTCCGCTACCCCTGGCATTTTGGTGAAATGACATAATGAGTAACACCACTAAGGTGACCCTCAAGGTATTCAAACCCTTATTCCCGACAGAAATCCTCACTGACTAAGCGAGAAGTTTTATGTCTAAGTTCATGGGTGAGATGAAGGACCACATGAAAAACAAGACTCTTAGAATGTCAGTGTAGCACCCTCAGACTGGCATATTGGTGGAGAGGTTCGATCAGAGTCTCAAGCACATCCGAAGGAGGCTGGTTGCCAAAGATGGGAAAAACTGGGATGATCACATTCTATATTCCCTCTTTTATGTGAGAAAGATGCCCCAATCATCTACCAGATTCTTCTCCTTTGAGCTGGTGTCTGGCCGAGAACCAAGAGATGTACTGGACATCATGAAAAAGGAGAGGGAACAGTCTGGGAGTCGAAAGACCAGCGATCAACCACTGGCGCAGAACATCAAAGAATAAATGGAGAGGGTGTGAAACCTGGTCAAAGACCACCTTAAAGCAGCAAAGGCACACTAAGAGAATACATAAAAATGAAATTAAACAATAAAAATACAAAGTTACACAACTTTAAAATAGGGGTAAAGTCATGGTCCTGCTATCAGCCACTCAGAACAACCTATTGGCTGAATGGCATCGACCGAATATCAATGAGGTGGTGTCACCTATAAGGTCCAGCATGCTAGCAGAAGAAAACCTTGTCAGCTCTACCATGTTAATAAGCTGAAAGCCTGATGAGAGAATAGCAGCCGGAGCTCCTAGCTCGCTACAAAAACAGCACCTGGGAGACTCCCTTACCAACTCAAGTTCATGGACTCACCCTGTCACATGGTCTCCCCTGATCCAGCCGCAAGGAATTGGCAGAGTTGCTAGTAAGATTTCCCAATGTATTCTTCCCCAAGCCGGGACAAGTATGAAAGGTGGTGCATTCAAACACCACCCGTAAAAGTCATTCGAGTAAAAGCCTTCTGGCTACCAGAAACCAAGAAGATTGTTAAAGAGGCGCTGATGAAAATGCTGCATTTTGGCATAATGGAAAGATCCCACAGTGAATGGTCCTCTCCACTTTTGCTGGAGCCCAAGTCTCACAAAGGTTGGAGGTTCTGTATAAACTTTTGAAGGTTGAATAAAATCTTTAAATTCAATGCTCACCACATGCCTTGAATAGACAAGCTGATATACAAGGTTATTTCAAAACTAGATCCTACAAAGGGTTATTGGCAGATGCTCCTAGATGAAGAGGCCAAGTGGAAAACAACCTTTGCTACACTTCGATGTATTTTTCAATTTACAGTTCTCCCGTTCCGTCTCTTTGGGGCACCTGCTACATTTCAGTGGTTGATGGACTGCATTCTGACCTTCTGTAGAAAGTCCACTGGGGCTTATCTTGACCACATTGTCATACATAGCAGATCCTCGGAAGATCACCTGAAAAACCTAATAGCCAAATGTGGTCAACTCAGAAGAGCAGCCTCACGTCTAATCATGCAAAGTGACCTGGCCAAGTCATGTGAGAAACCAGGTGTCTCACATGCTGAACCCAGGGAATTTGTCATCCAGGTGGTCAGGACACGGCCATTGCTGTTGGATCCAGTTCCTGGGGGTGGAACAGTGTGGGAGGATCACCTGGATGAGGGGTCCTCAGGGAGTGGCAGTGGGACACCGAAGGGTGAGATGCGGTACCCCCTTCCCTGTAACACCTTTTCCCCATCCTACCAGGCAGGATATTTAGGAACTCAACCCCCCCGCCCTTCCGAACACAGACACTTTCTCACAGACAACTCACCGTGAGCGACAACAGGACTACCCCCCTTTCTCGTCAGTATTTTTCCAGATTTTCCTAAACTTACTAGTGAAAACTACAATCTCCATAATTCCTCCCATCTGTTCTTCTCTAAAGTCACTGAGACGAGGAGGAGAGAGATTGGTAGGATGAAGATTACCAACAGGGAACCACAGACACAGAAAACAGACTCTCCCCTTTCTACAGCAGACTGCCCCATTAATGAGGCCAGGCTAAGTCAGGCCTCCCTCTTTAGTTACTTGCACCTGACTCCACTTGGCTCTCCCAGGCAGCATAAAAGGCAGAGCATGAAAGCACACTTTGAGCGAGTCGGGGATGCTGGAAGGGGCCGGAGAGAAGGAGAAAGACCAAGTGAGCTGCAGAAGCCCTGGAATACCTGGAGGAGGAGAAAACTGACCAAACACTGGCCCTGCTATTTCAGAGGAGACTGAAGTGTGGAGGAGGGAGCTGTACTTCCAGAAGGAAAGACCAGGGCCGCTGGGGGTTGTCTGGTGGTACCTGCAGCAGAACCCCTTCCCTGGGGACAGACAGGCAATCCCAGGTACATGAGTGGTAAGGGGTAAGACCCTGACCTCATTGAAACATCCCCCTTGTGGCACCTACAGCTCACGAAACATGGAATGCTGTTTTGGGGAGCTGTGAAATGGGAGCAAAATTATCACAAGTGCATTCAGGGAGTCCAAAAACATACTTTTGAAGATTGTGAACTTTCTGAGAGCTGTCTGAGCCCAGAAGAGAGAGACTCAAGTGAACTTTGTGAGAGGAGTCCGAGCCCGGCAGAGGAACTATGTTGACAAATGGAACATTGTGAACAATGCCATTTGGGCCATTGAGTATTTTTTACTAGGGTCCAGGTTGCCCCCAAATTTTGTGGATTTGCCCAAAAGTCATATTTGAGGGCGGTAATCCACAGATAGATCCAGCTGCCACATAGGCAGTCTCAAAATCGCCACCACTATTTAAATGGCGGTGGCCATGACAATGGCTTCTACCCTTCAGAGATACCATTAACTGCTGATGGATTAGTTCCACTCTCAGCAGGTAAGCGTTCCGCTGTTTTGCCAAAATGCGTCGCATATGGTCTGATAGACTAACATGCCGTCTGGGTGCAGTCTGGCTTTTTATTAAACAATGCAACCTCCGATTTCTTGAGTTTAGGTGCAAATATTGGGTAAACTCCACCGTTAGCTGGGACATCGCAGTGTCTTCTGCCCGTGCCACCCCAACGACACAATCCAGCCGACGGCGCATCTGTACCCGTGACATTCACATCCAACAGCGCCCAGGTAACAACGCGCTTGTTCGCTATTGTGATCACTAACTGTGATTAACTGTGGGTCATTAGCTGGTCTTTTCAGATAGCAGCATGTGTTGATTGGGCACACTCACCTAACTATCGCAACTTTTTCACAGGGGAACACGTGACCCTGATTGTGAAGCCCAGTCTACGTAACGCTGCCCCACACAGGTAAGCAGCGGGCTTTAATTATGTTATAGACAACCCGAATTGTGACAAACTGCGTATTCAATACATGTCACACATTCTGATACTAGTCCTCTCCCCTAGATTGGACATGTTCCTGGACAATTGATTTCCCGATGTGGATACCCGACTAATTCTGTGTGATTCACCCCACCTTCCTGTGCACCAATTCTTTTTAGACACAGTAAGCCCTGCCTGTCCTTGCTAGACGGGTCCTTTTCATTAACACATTAGATGTGATTCAAATTTACCAATTAATGAGATCCTCTAAACCTACCCCACCAGTACAAACCCTCATATTTGTTTCAGCAACACACGCAGAACACTCAGGCGTCCCAGTCTTCTTGTCCTGATGAAGGCCCGTCCAACAGTGGCTCACACTACAGCCCCAGAGGGCCGAAACACCCATGTGTAGACTTTTGACCTCAACTCACAGTGTTGAAGAATACACACTTTGTATTTTCTAAAAGAGCACTCTGTATTGTACTTGCTCATTTCTCTGACCGCTGTCTCGTGTTCACTTGACAGTAGGATGTGTATTGTTTAGATTCTATGTAACTGTTCTCCAAGCCAATTGTCTTGGGTCCACACCCTTTGCATTGCTTACTATTATACACTTGTATTTAATGGGTTTCTGTGTTGTGTCTTGTAACAGACAGTGATATGTTGTTGTTCTGACTAAAACAGACATTTTGAATCAACTGAGATGTGCAGTTTAATTGTGTGAATTGCTCTCACGTGTTTGGGTGGGCCGGTTTCCAGTGACCCTGTTTCCTTGTGTCTGATGACTATTTAGCCCTCCTGGGCAGAATAGGGTCGCAATCAGGAGCCTGTATTTTTTGATACTTTGTGAGAAGGGTCCAAGCCCGGCAGAAGGAGACCCCTGTGAAATTTTGGGAGGAGTCTGAGCCTGGTAGAGGGAAACCGTGTGAACATTTGTGAGAGAAACTAGCACCATGGATAGAGTGGTCCGGTGCCACTTGGGCGCTCATTTGAAGGTCTCTAGCTGGTGCCCCCTCTCCCAAACCAGGAGAAACAACAAGAACCAAGAGGCCCTACGGGAGGCCGGCGTGAGATGTCAAGGTGGTCATACGAAGGTCAAACCAAACCCCTTGTGCAGTTGAAAGTCTTTGACACGTTGTGGAGGCAAATGTGAACCGGACTGAGGGATCCCTATGATTTGGGTTAAACCCTAACACACTTAGAACCTTGTGATGAATGAACTGTGCGAAGCCAGCCTGGGGGCTTTAGAGAAAACCTGACTGGGGCTTTAGGGAGAGCCTGACTGGGGGCTTAAGGGAAAGCCTGACTAGGGGCTGAGACCCGGAATTAGGAAAAACAGAAGAACCTAAGCGGTCCAGAATGACATTTTGTTGAAACGTGCACTGTGGCAATTGTATACCAGACGGACGGATACCAAGAGAAAGCAGGGGGAAGGGAAACACCGCTTTCTGATGAGATTTAGAAATTGTGAACTGCAGAAAGTGTGAACCCGACTGAGGGAATTGTGAAACTGGCATTCGCACCCGTCTGAGGGGAACGCCGTGCAAACTGTGATATTGTGAGGAACGCACTTGCCATAGAATAACAGAGTGACCCGGCGAGACCTTATCGCCCTTCGGAAGCCTAAGTTTAAATTGGCAAGTGCTTTGAGGGGCTAACACTGAAAGAAGGATCAGAGCCCGGCTAAGGGGGATCCTAGGGTGAAGAGTAATCACCTGACGTGAAGGTTACTAGAAGGAACTGTTTGTTTTTTTGGTTTTGGCATATCAGGCCCTCTGAAGCAAGATACTTTGCATGATAAGAGACTGTTGTAGAGAATAAGAACTGTAGGCTTGTTCCAGAGAAGCCCAGGAGTGTGCTGTGCTCAAGAGTCCCACCTTGCCCGTGCTAAATACGTGGAGAAGGGAGAAGCCGGCCATAACATCATGACTTATCATTTTGTGAACACTTCTTTCTTTTCTTGTGCACATTATCCAACGCTCTTTTGTAGCATAGCACTAAGGATTGGCATAGTTTTATTTTAGTATAGGCCCTGTTTATTTGACTAGATTCCACTAGGACTGTATTATTATTATTTGATGTTCACAGCTTGCTCCCATCTTAGATGTAGCTTTAGATTAGGCGTTTATCTCACCCAGTTTTACAGTTTAATAAACACCCTTGAACTGTGATCACTTGTGTCTGTCTTGCTTTGATACCATGCCTTCCTTACAGTCATCAGTTCAATACCTCAGCTTCCAAGTAGGGAACCGGTTGGTTTAAGCCTCCCATCCCCCAATCCCAAACCAGTAAGGAGGAAGCAGTTCAAAGTACTCCACAATCCGTTACCAAGCAAGATATTCCTGGAGCTGGTTGGGTATTACTAATTATTTGTCTTCAACCTTTCTGAACTGGTAGCTCCATTAACAGACAAACTGATCATGGCACAACATGACCTGGTGCATGTGGATCACAGAACCCAAATGGCCTTGAAAAGTTTGAAGAACACCATCTATAAGAGCCCAATCCAGACCATGCTGACTTAGACAAGTAACTTTTGCTACAGACCGATGCCTGCACAGCAGGGCTTGTCGCAGTCTTTTTACAGAGCCACAAAGGGATCGAGAAACCCATCATATTCATCAGCAAGATACTCTTTACAGGGAGAGAAAACATACTATGGTGGAGCTAGAATGTCTAGCTGTAAAACGGGCCGTACACAGCCTGCAATATTATATAACAGGGCGCCGATTTAGACTAATCACCAACCATGCTCCCTTGGTTTGAATGGCCAAGAACAAAGACACCAACTCAAATTTGCAGATGGTTCCTGGCCCTCCAATCATATTCCTTCATGGTAGAATATTGGGCTAGCTCTAAACAAGCTAATGTTGATGTCCTCTCCTAGTATCCCCAGTTAGCCAAAAAGGAGGAAGGGGACTTAGAAGAAAGAGCGACGGTGTGTGACAGGGCTAGGGTTCGGGCCCCATCAGGAGGGATGGGGACCCATCTCAGCCTGGCATTGGGAGGCATCCAAAGTTTTCATCAGATCCAGTCATCCCCCGGAGGTTGGGTGTGTCAGTTAGCAGGCCCCCAGTACCTGTCCATTCTATATATGTCAGCATGACTGAAAAGAGTGCCAACATTTTCTTGCCCCATACCTGTATTGCACAATGGTGGCCAGGCTCTTTCGGTTTGTCACATATGACTACATCTCCCAGAAGACCTGGCGGTGACAGAGAGATTGAGCAACTCAAACTTGGGAGAGACCATGTGTAACTAGGAACCTGTGAGGAATTCCCACTATTAAGGACCTGATTCACAGAGCGTTTTTCTATGGGATTGCGCCATGATACAATGTTTCTGTGAATCAGGCGCTAAAGCGGCAATCCCAGTGCTCTATGTGGCATATATATGCAGTTTCCCTTCAACAGGGCCTCAGAGTAGCAGCAAAGCAAACCAAAGCAGCAATCACAGTGCACTGCACAGAAAAGACTGGGACGTTCCATTGTCCTTTAGTGGGGCCATTGAGCGGTCCACATATCAAGCCGGCAACACTTAGCATTACACCAAACTGGGGCATTGCTTGTGTTGAGAGCAGCCCGCCATTCCCAAATGCCAACGGACCAGGGTACAAAAATGTGGTGGGTCTTAAAGCCCATCATATGTCTTTGCTCACCTTTTAATCTCACGCGCGGGGAGAAGAAAGGCACTGGTTGGCGGTGGAATCAACTTAGGGAGAGAGCCAATGGAGAGGAAGAAGGGATAATAAAAAGGAGTAAAGGAAACAGGAAGGTGTGGGTTGTTCGAGTGAGGCCGAGGGAGGAGAAGGAGGAGCAAGACACCAAATGGAGGAAGAGCAGTCCAGAGGATAGTGGAGAAGGATTTCTGAAGGAGTGTGCAAGGTGAGGTATTGGTTGGTGGGAGAACATGGGATTTGGGTATGAGTGTGCTTGGAAGGAGCGAGAGTGAGACTTGTAAGGGATGAATGAGAAGGTGATTAGAAGGAGTTAAAGGAGGGTGACTGTGGAAGATGGTGTGGGTGGAGTAGACTGTAGTGGAGAAGGGAGAATAGTAGTGTGGAGATGGGAGGGCAATAGCAGCATTGAGAAGAGAGAGTAGCAGAATTATGGTGAGGGAAGTAGTAAGGAGAAGAGAGAGTAGTGGATAGTGGTAGAGATCGGAAGGGAGTAGGAGTCAAGAGAGAACATTAGAGTGTGATTAAGAAGGGGAGCAGAATAGAAGGAAGGGATTGAAAGGTTAGAACAGGGCAAAGAATACAAGGGTCTGAAAAGGAAGGGCCAAGTAGCACCTGAGTAATTGGTGCCTTCCAGACATCGTACTGAATTGTATTGTGGGACCTACATGGGAGACAGATAGAAAGTGCATCTGCCCTTAGGCCATCACATACAGACAGGACAGTAGGGTTACCAATCTCTAGAGAACATCATGGGGTTCAGGGACATCTGGGTGAGGGAGAAAACTGCCCACACTAAATGAGAGAGAGAGGGATGGCCCTTAGCAAGCACATTTCAATTTCCTTAATAAAAACCCTTGAGTTGTCTTCAAGAGTTGGTGTGTTTGTACGAGATACATTTTTAAACCCTTCTCTCTGATATTCTAATGCAGGTACAGACATGGAATAAACTCTCTAGCTCTAAAATGGCACAAATCCTATTGATTTGGATGGTATTCTTCCTAAGCTGTAAGACCATGCATGGAATAAAGGCACAATAACCATATACTAATGACACGCCAGTCGTGAGGTTTGTTTCCCAAACAAGTCTGGTTTATTTTCAGAGTATCTCAGTCGGCCGACCGGGTCTCAACGCCTCACGACGTGTGTTCACAGACACCGTGAGATGAGAGAGACCGAGCAGTGGTAAAGCAGTCATATAATACATCATTATTCTACAGCATTATTCGGTCCGCCCCTATACGTGACATACAGGCTAGGGTTCGGTAATTGACAGTTATGCACGTAACTTCATTCAGTTTAAACATTTAGTATTTATAGCCGAAGCTGCAGAGACAGTTTTCTGTTATGGGGAACACGGGGCATCGGCACAGGGAAGGATATCATGTTCTAGCAGAGAGACATTCCAACTGGCGTTATCTATTCACTGCACTCATGGGCTAAGGGTCAGACAGTTCTAAAGCAGATAAAATACCATCCTTCATGAAGGAGCACCGTTAGTTACATATAATTCTCATTTAACTGCCTTTTACAGCAGTGCCTGCAAGACAGGCTGGCACCTGGGCTGCTGATTAGCCGAGGCTTATGTACAGCTTCAAGGCTTTACCGAATAAGAAAAACATTGTATTTCTGCACGGTTTCACATTCCTTTCTACGTTAGCATTCAGAGTTCAAGCTGTGGCCTCACACCGTGTGTGGATCTGAATCACAGAATGGGCCTCATTACGACCCTGGCGTTAACCATGGCGCTATTAACGCCATGGTTGACGCCGGTAAATTACCAACTCCGCCATGGTGAATGGCGGAATTACCGCCCCATTCCAAGGTTGGTGGGGCGGTAATTCCCCATTCACCATGGCCCCTTCCCCATTCCCATTTTTGGCCCATAGGGCTCAATGGGAATGGGGAAGGCGCTAATTACGGCACCGTAATTAGCTCCTAGGTCCCTTTGCGGGTTAGTTTTTTTAACGCCTGCTAAAAGCAGGCGTTAAAGTGCAACCCGCAAAGGGACCTCGTAATCAGGCGTTAAGGGTTTAACGGCGCCAACACCTTTTACTTTTAATATATTTGCAAAGCGTTACAGAAAAGAAAATGGCAGGCAATTACAAAATGGACTCCCAATGGTCATATTCAGGTTTCATGGTTTGCAATGTTTCTCACATGATGCGATTGCATCTACGGTTTCAAAAACCCTCCTTTTGGCCTTAAGCCAATAGCATCATCATCCGAACATTACATCATCATCTGACCAAGTATCACTTTCTGAACTACCCATGTCACTATCATAATCATTATCCAAAATATTGATTGTCATAAACTCTTTCATTATTTCATTTTCATGTTTCAGACCACCATTTATCATGTGAGGTGTGGGCTTCACAATCTTTGTACTAGTTATCTGTACACATTCATTTGTAATTATGGAGCAAATGGCTGGCAAACATTGTATGCAACAACAGCAGAATATGAGGATACTAAATACCATGACCAAAATTGCAATCAGTTTCCATCCCCAGGATCGTAACAGTTCCCAGAACCATGTACTCAAATTTAGATTCCAGCCACCTGTGGGAACATGGATTTCAGAATTTAGGACATGTAATTTCTTAATTGCTTCAAATATTGTAGGGGAGGAGTCACTTACAAAAACACAGCACGCTGATCCCACTAATTTGCATACACCTCCACGGTCAGCCAAAATAATATCAAGAACCATTCTATTCTGAAGTGCAACTAGCCTGATTGCTTTTTGTTCCAGTGTCATGTTGTATAGTATGTCAGTGGTTCCATTAATAGTTTTTTCTAACACCCTGGACAGTCTTCTAATATTCCATGAATGTATTGCCTGTCCCCAAAAAGGTATAAAGGATTTAGCTATGTCCCAAAAAATGTTCCTAGCAGTATCATCTCGTCGTGGCCGGGATCTGGATATTTTTGCTATTTCAGAGGTTGTGGCGAGAAATACACCAGGTACAAGTATCCCTAAATAACAGGTACCTTCCCAGTTTCTAGGTAACCATGGATAAGCTTGATCCCCGCACACAAAATAAACAGAACCTCCTATATGTAATGGTTTCTCTTCGTGCTTAAGTACAGCAGTATTCATACATATGGTAAATCTTCCCACCGGGTGGGAGCCTTTTTTCCACAAACAAAATGGATCAGATTGTGGACTATGGTTAATAGTGTAGGAGGGAGGCATGGCATCTTTCTTTCCTACAGGAGCCATTTTGAAAGTAATTAGGGATTGGTAAGGCCTAGAGATTCTATCAATGGGACTGGTCGATACAATGTTCATTTTGCTTCTATTTGTAAACACGGAACAACCCAAAGGTGTCAATACCAATCTTTCAAATTCATTTATGTTTGTTCCATCAAAGTTTCCAGTGACACTATCATTCCATTTCACAAAAAATAGAGCTCTTAATGATGCATAAAAGGCAGTACTCAGGGGTAGAGGATGTATATACCAACCCATTCCTCTTTCTCCATGCTGGGGTAAATGGGAACATACCCAGCAATTGGATTGATTCAAGATTGCATGTTTCACATTCATAATCAATAATACAGTATTGTTATCATAACCTTTTCTGTGTTTAACATCTCGTGGAGGAAGAGTGTAAGAAAGCACATGAGCTGAGGTCTTCATAGTGGGAGCATTGACAGTGGGTGTTCATGGGATGTATAGCTTCTAAGTGGCAGAACATTGGAATTAGTGTAGATACGATACAGATAGATATGATGGCCAGGAGCAGTTTAGTCTTCGTAGGCCAAGTCTTTCTCAGAGCAGATTCAATGTTAGTGTCTATAGTTCTATTAATGTCTTCATCAGTGCAAGCAGCAACTGGAGCAAATACAGGCATGATCTATAAATGCTTATTTCAAAGGTTTCTCAGTGTACGTTGAAATAAATCTCCCACAGCAACACACGTTTAATCAGCAGAGTTCAGTTCGGACTGCTTAAGATGGCAGAAAGCTTGTGTTTATCTCAAAGGATCCGAAAGGCAGGAGCAAGTATCAATATACATTTTTCATAGTGTTGGTACCTTTGCCCCCCGCTTGTCCATGCTAGGTTGCAAAGCCCTTCACTTTCAATGAAACACCGGGAAATCGCATGTCAGAGCTCTCATCCGATACAGCTCATACGCTCCCTTTCCCTAGGCCTCTGTTTCAAGCTCCATCCGTGGGCCAGAAACAAAGGCTGTTACAATTACTTCTGAATTCATGGATGCAAATTGTACCTTAAAGCTCCAGGTACAGTGTGATCGATGAACAATGCACTATCGTTGTTTGCAGCAGATGCAGAAACAGTGCCAATCGGTGATGCAGTTGGTGATGATGAGGCAGCAGACAAACAAGGTTGAGGTAACACTGATGTTTCAGATTTCGTTGCAAAATCCCCAGCCCACTTCCTGGGCTCAGGAAGTAGTTCCGGCTGAATTTCGGCGATGTCTTTGTGATCAATTAAGGCTGGTTTTCTCTGGAAATCAGGATCATTGGTCTCTTTCTCATGTGGCAAAGGAAACAGGATTCTTTTTGTGTGCTTTGCATGGATCCAATGCTTCTGATTGTTTACTCAAACCGCAGTCTGTGTGGCCAGGAGTATCTGGTATGGCCCCTTCCACTGTGGTGCACGCAAATATTTTCTCTCAAAGTTCTTTACTAGGACCCAGTCCTCCGGGTGCAGACAATGGCCTGGGCCCGTGTATCTGACAGGAAGATCCTCTTGCACCTGCTGATGAATCAAACGCAAGTTTTGAGTCAACTGTTTACAATATTCAGTAAATAGCGGATACTCTATATCTTTCAACCTTTTCGGACGTGGCACTTTCCATACATTGCCTGGTCTCCCCATAATAGTTTTGTAGGGGAAGAGACCAGTCTTTGCTTGCACAGACGTACGCATGGACAACAGGGCTAGCGGTAATGCATCGGGCCATTTCAAATTACGTTCGGCGCATATTTTCGCCAGCTTATCTTTAAAAATACTGTTTTACCACTCCACAAGACCGGCACTCATCGGATTTCTGGCTGAATGGAATCCTTTATCAATTTGGAGGCCTGCAAAAATCTGTAGTATCACAGCCGCTATAAAATGTGGGCCTTTGTCTGACCATATGACACGAGGTAGACCAAACCTCAGAAAGTATTCCTTTAACATGGATTTCGCTGTTGACATAGCTGAACAATCTTTCAGGGGATAGGCCTCCACCCATTTGCTAAATGCACAGACCACTACAAGGACATATTTAAAGTTGTGGCATCTCTCCATTTCTATTAAGTCAAAATGGATGACCTCAAAAGGCACTGAGGGAGGACCAAAACGTCCTACTGGTGTCACTGTTCGATTTCCAATGTTGTGTTGTAAACAAGTCATGCAATATTGAACCAATCTCTCAGCAGTTTTTATAATGTTGTCATTGTACCATACAGAATCAAGGTGCTGATAAATCTTTTTCGCACATATATGTGTTGGACCATGGGACATAGTAACCATTGTCATAACATATGAATTTGTCAACATCCATCTATTGTTTTATATGTCTACCCAACAACCCTCGGGATATAATTCTGCTGAACCTTCGGACCACTGTTTTATTTCCTCAGGAGTGGCTTCTGCTTGTATTTCTTTAACAGTCCCAATTCCATCCTCTATCATGCAGGACACCCTCTCTGTTGTTTTGGCATGCATTTTTGTGTGCAAATCAGTGGAAGTTTGTTTTGCGATTCTGTCCGCAAATGCGTTTACCGTTCCTACGTTACACATTACCTTTTTATGAGCGTTGCATTTCATTATTGCTAATCGCTTAGGAAGCGCACAACAGTCTCACTATTAAAGTGCCATGTTGAATCTTAGTTCCATGTGACGTCAGAAAACCCCTTTCAGACCATAATCGGCCAAAGTTGTGGACCACCCCGAAAGCGTATTGACTGTCAATATATATGCTCACACTAAGGTTTTCAGAAATTTCACATGCCCTGGCTAAAGCTATTATTTCCGCAGCTAGTGCTGAGTTATGTGGAATTTGTTTGCTCTCTACAATAGTTTTCAGTGTAGTAATGGCGAAGGCAGCAGTTGATATGGCATTCGGTAATTTAAAATAAGAGCCATCACAAAACAGTTCTCCATCTGATTCTTTCAGGGGTATGTCAGTTGAATTAATTCTTCCTTTTGTCACATGCTCAGTAATAATTAAGCAATCATGTGATAATTTCTTCTCTCTCCCAATTTCACTTGGAGGACACAATAACTCGGCTGGATTCAAAGAGCAACATCTCTTAATTTGGATATGTGGTGCAGATAGGATCAATTCATACCTTGTTAGTCGGGCGGATGTGAAATGTTGTGTCTGCGTTCTTTTTAAAAGAACGTCTACTGAATGGGGTACCATCACGGTTAAAGAGTGACCTAAAACCATCCCCTCGGTTTGTTTCACTGACGCGGCAACAGCAGCAACAGCTTGCAAGCAACGTGACAAAGCACATGCAACAGGATCCAACATGGAAGAAAAATAACTGCATGGTGTATTTCTGCCCCTGTGTTCCCGAGTCAAAACAGCCAAAGCACATCTATCATTTTCATGTACAAATAACATAAAACACTTCTCATAATTTGGCATGCCCAAAACCGGAGCTGAGCATAACGTAATTCTGAGCAGGCCAAAAGCTTTTTGACACTCCATGTTCCATGGCAAAGGTAACGTAACATCCTTCCTTGTCAGTGCCACTATGGGTTTCACAATCATAGAGAAATTGGGAATCCACTGCCTACAATATGAAGCCATGCCAATTAAAGTCCTGGCTTCCTTCTGCGTATTTGGAATAGATATATCAGAGATGCTTTCTATACGTTCTGGTGTCAGTCTTCTTCCCTCCTTCGATAGGAGGTAGCCCAAATAGGCCATCTCCTCTCGACAATACTGGAATTTCTTCAGTGATGCCTTGTGACCGTGTGCTGCTAAGTGTTTCAATAATAAGACAGTACCTTCTTTACAAATGTCTTTTGAATCTGCTGCTATAAGTACATTGTCAATATATTGCAATAATATACAGTCTGTCGGTAACTCAAGCATATCTAGCTGTTCCTTTAATGCTCTACTGTAAATACTTGGACTTTCAGTGTAACCTTGTGGAATACGTGTGAATGTGAATGAGCGCCCTCCCAATGTAAATGCAAACAAATATCTACTGCCTGGATGAACGGGAATACTAAAGAATGCGTTTTTCAAATCAATTACACTAAAATGTGATGCAGAAGTTGGAGTCATAGTCAAAATTGTGGTGACATCAGGGACTAGCGGGAATTGTGGAGCAACAATTTTGTTCACCGCACGTAAATCAATTATAAAATGGTAAGGGATTTCATTACCTCTTTTCTTGTAAACTGGAAGAGTTGGACTATTGCAAATACTATCAGAAATCTCTTCAATTACATTTCTGCAAAATAAATCAGACACAATGCATTTCAAAGATTGCTCAACTTCAATCGAGATTTTTTATTTTGTAATACTCAGTGCGCAATTCCTTCTTTGAAAACAATTTTTACTGGGTCCACTTTCAAACATCTTACATTGTTATCATTTAATGCCCATATACGAGTCGGTACTTCACTCAATTCATTCGATAATGGCAGAGACACAAATTGCGATACGGGAGTTTGTTGTGGTGAAATCGTCAAGTACACTCCATCGGGAGAACAATGAATTACCTCATTCAATTTCTTCAATAGATTCAATCCCAACAAATTCTCGCCGCAGTTTGTCGTCAAAAGATATGGACAAGATTCAGTGAATGGACCTAGTGTGATTGGCACTGGTTGTGAAACTGGACTAATTACTGATGTACCCGAGAACCCTACTGAAACATTTCTATGCCATGACAGTGATATATTTGGAATCCGCTGAAGGTCGATCCAACATTTATGTGCACCTGTGTCCACTAGAAAAATATGCTCCCTATTCCCAACCTTCATTTGTACGTAGGGCCCTTTCTGATCAACGAGAATAGGCACTGGTTCCAAACCCTGCTTCGGACTGTCCTAGTGGAACAGTACATCATCAGATGTAAAGTCTCCAGAGTAATATGCATTGGAGGGATTATAAAAAACATTTGCACCATTCACAGTGTTCTGTTGCTGATTCTGATTAACCTGATTATCCTGAAATTGTGGCTGCATCTGACTTCTATTCTGAACCGCTATTCCTGGATGACTTCTAAATGGTCTTCTCAAAATAGTCCCGTTTAACCTCTGTAATTGCTGGCATTTCCACCACCTCTATTACCTTTGGCTACCTGCTGCAGTAGCACTCTTGTTTTCAAATCTCCTTTCTTCCTTATTTCCTTATCCTTTTCTAAATGTACTCGGTTCTCATAATATTGGGCCATATGTAATACTTCACTTTGTGATGTTGCTTGCCATGTGCTTTCAGATGTCATTATCAATGTCTGAATTTCCGGTAACAATTCTCGCACAAATTTATCAACAAATAATTTCTTCCCAGGTTCGGTACTTAGATCTTGACCACTAAAATCTGCAAATATATCTTCAAACTGGTTAAAAAAATCTGTTGCTCCTTCCGATTTGCCTTGTAGACAAGCAGTCAATGTATCCCAAGCTATTCTCTTTTCAGGTACTAAAGTTTTCAATATCCCTACTATTCGTGAGGGCAAAGTTGAAATTACTTGCAGAGGTTTCTCCTCAGCCTTTCTCTCACTATCAACGATCAAAGTTTCCCATGTATCGCCTAGCATCGGTACATCATTTATACTTCTAATTTGTTTCCATATGTCAGCAGGAAGAATCACAGGGAACAATAAATCAATGACACTCAGTGTAAAAACAGATTAATTTAAAACAGATTTAATTTCCTTATAGAAACCAGCAGGATTTTTCCTGATATCAGGGACCGTCTGTTTTATAGTGTTCTCTTCTTATCTAGAAAAGGGGACATGTACAAACTGTGCGATATAATGGGCTTCCATCGTTCGCGCTGGAGTTTATTTCTACTTTCGGGACAAACGTAGGAGGCACCGCCCTCACAGATAATTGCAAAGTAGGGGATTCTGGATCTGCATGTCTATTAAGAAACAGAGCCAAATCAAGGGAAAAAGCAGCCGTTCCGGTGTCAGCCGAAAATGCTCTTTTTATAAATCGTCATCAAATCAGCAGGACAACAAACCTTCTTCATGCATTCATCCTGTAAATATTCCACCATAACCTGTAACACCTTTCTCTGCATTTCTGGTGTGTATTGACTAAATGTATCATGCACTTCAATCAGGGAAATGGCAGCATCTGTAATCAATCCAAGCACATCTCGTGTAAAAAATCACATCTCTTCACTAACAAGTTTCAACGGCGGAAGAAATCGTTTCTGGACATATAACATATGCGGTTCACGCTTACTCATTATATCTCTATGCAATCAATCAAGTTCTCACTTAACACAAATATTCTCTCTACATGTTCTTGTATTTTCGCTGCATTATCTCGCGAATTGGAAAGGACAATCAAATCACGCAACTCTTGCAGTATCACTGTATCAGTTAAGTCACTCCATACCTTAATAAGATAATCTCCCATATATTCTAACAATACATTTTGTTCACCAAGACCTCTATGATCAGATATGGAACTTTCCACAGCCACTTCATTGCCATCATCAATATTGGTCTCAGCCCACTGTTTCAGTTCGTCTTCTCATTCCTTACTAATAGTACTATGAATCCTTCTAATACTTCCTCTTTCAGGCCCCATTGATGCAGAACTGCAGCTAAAGCGTATAAATCATGTTCTGTAGGAGGTGGAGGAAATGATGTCATTGGCGCACATGGGACGGTTACTGCAGGTGCAGATGCAAGCGTGGGAATAGCAGCAGGAGGAGATACATGGGATATGTTTCAACTGGGTCAGTACTTGAATGATCATTCCTTTGCTCATTCAGTATCTTATTTATCAATTCGTCTGATGTATGCAAATCTTGTGAAGGATATATTTTTGAATGTCTACTTGGATGGCCCTATCCATGTTTCTAATGGCTTCTGTCTGCTTCGGTTAATCGTGCTCTAGTGCTTTCTCTATATTTGACATATGTCTACGCGCATGTTTCTCTCTACTTTTCAAGCATTGATTTGCTTCCTTCCTCCAGTCTCTTACAACGTTGAACGCTGCAGGTCTGGCCTTTTTCCCTAGCAAAACTGATTCCAAATGTTCTATATGCGCTAGTTCGAAGCTCCCATTATTCGGCCACTGAAGGTCTGATACACGTCTGGTCTGCCTATGCCAAATCGCATTAAACACTATTGCCCCTATACGGTACTTAATGTACATTTCGTATGCTGGTGACCTCTTGGGTGGCGCGGCCTGGCCAGTTTCCAAAGACTGTCTACCGCAGTGAAAAAAATCTCACTAGACAGGAAGACACTGTCCCAGGCATGGTTAACTCTTACCTCTTTCACCTGGGCATTTGTACTTGTAAGTGCAACACTCAACTAATATCAGGATGTTTAAGAATCGGGTCACGACTCACCTGATCAATCAATTTGTCACTCAGGACACAATTCCCCTGTATACAGGCGCAACCAAGAATCGTTACGACCATGTGTCTGGCACAATTTGCCTTGCTTCTGGGCGCCGCTCATCGATCAGGGATCGCTGTGTACAGGTCTGTGGAAGAGTCTCTAATCACTTCTGCAGGGGCACCTGCAGGGGCACCCGAACACCTTCCAATCCCGGTCCATCCTCGTCTCGTCCTTGCCTTCAAAGTACGCGATGGAGCATCACACGGAGGGTCCCTATTCGGGCACCATTTTTGTAAGACCATATATGGAATAAAGGCACAATAACCATATACTAATGACATGCCAGTCGTGAGGTTTGTTTCCCAAACAAGTCTATTTTATTTTCAGAGTATCTCAGTTGGCCGACTGGGTCTCAATGCCTCACGCTGTGTGTTCACAGACACCCTGAGATGAGAGAGACCGAGCACTGGTAAAGCAGTAATAATACATCATCATTCTACAGCATTAATCAGTCCGCCCCTATACGTGACATACAAACTAGGGTTCGGTAGTTGACAGTTATGCACGTAACTTCATTCAGTCTAAACATTTAGTATTTCTAGCCGAGGCTGCAGAGACAGTTTTCTGTTATGGGGAACATGGGGCATCAGCACAGGGAAGGATATCATGTTCTAGCAGGGAGACATTCCAACTGACGTTATCTATTTGCTGTGCTCATGGGCTAAGGGTCAGACAGTTCTGAAGCAGAGAAAATACCATCCTTCGTGAAGGAGCACCGTTATTTGCATATAATTCTCATTTAACTGCCTTTATTTAACTGCCTTTTACAACAGCGCCTGCAAGACAGGCTTATGTACAGCTTCAAGGCTTTACCGAATAAGAAAAACAATGTATTTCTGCAGGGTTTCACATTCCTGTCTACGTTACCATTCAGAGTTCAAGCTGTGGCCTCGCACCATGTGTGGATCTGAAGCACAGAATATATTTGCAAAGCGTTACAGAAAAGAAAATGGCAGGCAATCACAAAATGGACTCCCAATGGACACATTCAGGTTTCATGGTTTGGCATGTTTATCACAGGATGCAATTTGCTTCTGGCCAACATACTATTCATACTATTCGGGCTATGCGATTGCATCTATGGTTTCACAAAGCGCCTAAACTTGTTTACCAACATCCCAATGCAACAGCCCTGATCATTTTTGTTTGGGGTGGGAAGCAAGCATGATTAAGTTGTGAGCTTCTCACACTCCCGTTCAAGTGTGTGGGGTGTGAGACAGGTATGGTATCAAGAGAGACACAGACTTAAAAGTAACAGCTTGAAAAACATTTACTGTCAAGCTTTGTGGGGTTGGTGTAATGCCTACATGGTCCTAACCGTTGCCCTAACCCTCTAATGGGGGTTGTCCGTCAAGTGATGCTTCTAAGAGCCGACGATGTCCGTAAAGTCCAAAACCAAAATCCGTCTATGTGTCCAAACCTATGTTTGCCCTAGCTCTTAGACCAAATGTGATAGCGGGTTTCTTAAAGGAAAAATGGTAACTCCAAAAGAAATATAAACCACAGCTGGTTTCAGATAGCCTTACCAATAGGTGTAGTTCTGCCAGTTTCAAAAATAATTCAACTCAAAAAGGGTTGCCCTCGGAACCTTCCATGTAGGGCTCTTGCAGCAAGTCAATCAAGTTCACAATGACTTTGGTTCTCTTAGGGTTTGTTTCCCCAAGCTTTGATTCTTCCAGTTCCAAATAAAAACAAGACACAGTTCCTGGTAGGCCTCTCAGGGTTCCTTTCCCCGAGCCTAGACCTTTCCTGTAAAGTTCACTAAGTCTCTGTTGGCCTCTCAGGGTTTCCTAACCCAAGCTTAGGTCCTTTTTGGTCAGGATGCACCTTTCAGTGTATAGTTCTTTCATGGGGTAGTATCAGAGACTTTGGAGAACACTGGGCTCTTTGATCCTCCCAGGCGCAACCTCTCTGACTTCCAGCCCCTCTCCTTATTCTCTGCACCTTTCTTCTGGTGCCTTTTCCCTTCTGTGCCTCTTTCACTCAGCTCTTTTCCAGTTCACTGTGCTTTTTGCACCCCTTCTTATCTGTTGTGCACTCTTGCACCCTCTTTTCACATTGCTGTGCCTCTTGCACACTATGCTTGACTGTTTCATGCACTCTTGCATCTTCATTTCCCATTCCCGTGCTTCTTGCACACTATGTTTTGGCTTCGGGTCGCTCGCATCCCTTTTGCCATTTTCAGGTCGCTTGGGCCCTCTATTTGCTTCCCGTTCTTTTTCTTTCTGTCCTTTCCATTTTGGGTCGCTTGCACCCTTTTCCCCACTCCCGCTCTCTGGCTTTCGGTTCACTTTCCTTCTATCTCTTTGGTTACTGCGCTGCTAGTGCAATTTCTGTTGCTCTTTCTGTCTTTTCTGTTTCCTTGCCGCTAGCGCACTTTCTCTCACTTTGCTTTCTCTCACTTTCAATCACCGGGCCGCTTGCCTGCTTCCACTGCTTCTGCTTCCCCTCCAGCCACCCGCACGCTACTGATTTTCTCTTATTTGTGAAACTCACCAAAGTAGCGCAGCGCTTGCAAGCAGTTCTCCAGGGTCTTGGATTGAGGTCAGGGTCTTACCACCAGCCCCTCAGATAAAAAAGTTAAAAAGTGCAGGTATTCATGAATACCTGCAGTTTACCGGACCGGTCGACTACGGGTTTGCCCGTGGGGCACCTGCCTTACCTCCAGCTAAAAGCAACGCCGCCGGACCGAGTGCCGGAAATGGTATCTACATTTGCCGGTAGAGCCACCAGGATAGCGGCAGAGTCAGAATGAGGCCCATTGCCTCTAATTACAGAATCGGAAATACCACAAGATCCATTACCTTGTTTAAGAGGATTCCTGCTGGCAAGACCAAGAACAGGCTGATACCTTTAGCACTATTGCTCGCTCGAAAAGCAGGTAGCTCTGACTTGGATACAGCCGTAGGCCCCCGCCCCGCTGATAAATGCCTGGTTTAAGGAGTTACTCTGGGCAAACAACTGTGAACTAACACATAAACAGTTGGTTCGCCCCAGTTCACGTCCTATAAACATCTGGTCTGCTCTTGAAAACTTTTAGCGTAATTTTTCCTAGCAATTTACGCCTCCAGTGGCCTGAATGGTAATCTGTTCAATTAAATGGAATGTTCGCTAAAAGCCATGACTGTTATCCCTGTAACCATGAATAAATGGGAAAGATCTGGATATGAACGACGAATATGTGCGTTTTGCCTTATTATGATCATCTGATCATTAGAGTGTTGTTGACTTATACAATATACCACTGTGATGTTGTTATACTATTATGAGCGGTTTCTGTATATTGTTTATGATCAAACTTTATTTATTTAAATAGAACCATAGCTCATTAGCACCGTCTGGAACACAGCCTGCCAATCAGTGAGGGCGGATCTCAGAGTAAAACAACAAATCCAGGCCCACTTTCCATGCTCCCTGACAGTGCCACAGCCTAAGTTGCTCTTCCTGTCTGCCTTCCCCGGCCCCCGCTCTACCTCGCTAGTGGCCTCTACACCCTCATGGCCACCGCCCTTCAGGGATGCAATCCTGTGGTCCTCTCCCCCATCATTTACACTGACGGCTGCCTGCCACTGCTTTGTACTTGCTCAAAACACCCCCGGACCCCAAAGCACCATGTGAAAGAAATAGGAACTCTACAAGAACCCACAACTTCCATTGCCGCAATGGCCATTTTTGGGTGTGTTTCAAAATTCGAGTTGTCCACATCACGTGGGCTTGACAAGGATCTCTTTAAAAAAAAACTTGTAATCACTATTAATGCCTTGGCCGATAGCCCTGCGGTGCTACTAGCAATAATGCCCACAGTGGTGGTTTCAGCAGCCTGTAATGGAGCTGGGGCATTAAGTTTAGGTCCTCGCTTTGCTTAGCTCTGTAACTTGAGCCCCAGGCCGTTACTGGCCAGTGAATCCCACCACTGCGGGTATTACTGCTTAAGTAGCACTCTGGGTAGGGTTCATTCACCAATACAAGCCCACACTCCAGCCTGAGTGCTGTCTGCCTTTGCCCATCCAAGTCTTCCTGTGGCTTTCCCTTGCTTCACCCCGTGACCCTTCCCAGAAGCAAAGTCAGCACGCCTGATCATAAGATGCTTAAACATAGCTCTCAACTCACACGCTTTTGGCAGGTGTCACCCGCCTTGGAAACAGCTGACTCACCCCCAAGCCTCCTGCATGCCTATTCATTTCAATGGGCTCTCACCCACCAAAAGCAAAATCGGGTGTTTTCACCTGCCTTGGCATCACAGATGGTTGAGAGCTATGGCTTAAACCTCTCATTCAATTTTTAAAAAATCAAGTCTAAATTTACCTGTGGAATCCGTGAGACTGGCCAGTCCTCCTGGTGAAGTCCATTTTCCATCTTGATTACAATACTGTAATAAACACTGAAAATGTACTTCGTCGAAGCTGCCTCGCAGGTCCACAGGTACGTTTAATTTTGCTTTTTTAAATTGTATTAGAGGCAAAAACACCTGTGTCTTATCTTTGTATCTTTAACTTGGGCAGGCAGGCCGTTAACACCAGGGATGGCCCGCCCTTGCAGGCAATATCAACTCAGCACACTCTCCCAACATTCCACTCAGCATGACGCGGCTGTCGGTTGCTCGCATCAGTCAATCCCCGGATGCAACCTGCATATTGAACAGCAGGAAATCAAATTCCAAATTGTGAGGACGCAGCAGGGGCGTCGCCACGAATCAAATTTAGGAGGGGCACAGAGGGGGCCAAAGACAAAAGTAGGGGGGGGGCACAGACAAATGTAGGGGGAGAACATGGTCACTGCCCGTTTTAGGTAGGGGGGGCACAGGGTTTCACAGGGGGGGTGGGGGAGGCGGCCCACCGAGTATCCCCCCAGCGACGCCACTGGGACGCAGAGAAACCAAACCGGTTCATATTGTTTTCTGCATCATTGTCCTCAACACAAGTTTATAATTAGTCCGTAAATATTCGTTCAGCTGACACAATTTTATTCAACATAGGTGCTCTTTTAACTAAATTCCAGGTAAAAATGTGTGATGAAAGAATGCCTTCAACATTCGCCCCCCACCCCTCGTAGTCTACAGAGTCTTCTCTAGTGTTGTTTGTAACCTCACTCCGGAGTTTGGGGGGGCTACACAAGGGCCACAGAAACCTCCCTTTATAATGTGGCTGTTTTCTGTGGTTTACGGTTGTTATTTGCGAATAGCTGCATGTCATTTATGAGAGGTGTTTTAGTTGGGTTAAAGAGCACCTGTCAAGATTGCAGAGGATCACACATGGGTGTTGGTTAGAAGGAATATCAGGAGATTTCTAAATATCCCATTTATTAGTGTTTGAGCATGGAAACCACGAAAAATCACAACATTTTGGGGAAGAAATGGTAACTTCCAGAGTGGGGGAGAAGTGGGCACCCTGAACAGACATTACTCCTTTGTCCCTTTTCCTCACCCCGGCCCCCAGTGAGAAGGCTTTGATAAGAGGCTCTTAGTGCTTTTCCTAGAATCCCCCTGCTTTCCTGTCTCGACAGTCACCCTCTTTGTTACAGTAAGTGCACCATTAATTATTTCTTCTTTTACAGAAACATGAGAACAATGACCCACGAGCAGGGTCCCCAGGGCAGACCCTATCTCCATATGTGCCGAAAGGTTGCATCAGGCACCCCGTTTGCGGGCACAGCACAGTTCTACACACCCACCCTGCTCGCGCACCTGACCTGGAAATGATTACAGCACCACACGTCAGGCTGGTAGAGTGGGAGCTCGTGGCACAGAGAGATCACATAGGGTTGTATTGGGAGGTGGAAGGGCAATCATAGTGCAGAGGGCAGTGTTTTAAGCTAATTTGTCGTTTTTGAGCTTCTGGACACATACACATTCCTCCCCTCACTAATGAGGGAATTAGGGGCAACATGGGCCCAGGGAGCAGGCAAGAGCAGGCTAGAGACCTCAGCAGACATACCAGCAAGGGTGTTACTAGGTCTGGAAAAGATTCGGGGCTATGCTAATGTCGGGGCTGTCGGCACTGGGGGCTAGCTAGCCTTTTTGGTTGTAAACCCTGAGCTTCTATCCGGGGCTACAACCAAAAGACCCCTGAGTCCCCCCCCCCCAGCAACGCCTCTGCATACCAGGCATTATAGGCTCCCCTGCCCACTCCAACAAAACTGAAGGCCAAGGGCTGGAATGCTTTGGTGACTCAAAGCCACGGGCATTGCTCCGGACCCTCGTTTTCAGCCCGCCACCTAATTACAGAAGGAAAACGCCATATTCATGTCTGTCTTGGTCCCACCCTTCAGGGGGCACAACCACTCCAGCTTGGTTCTGAGGAAGTGTTGTTGAATGTTTTTCCTAATCGGGCCAGTGCTGCTTGGTCGGGGCTGGATGCACTCATGTAATGGCGCATGCGCGTCATTTCTCCTGTGAATGCGTTTATGGAAAACTTGTACTGAGCCATTAGAGGCACGCTCAAGCACCACACGAATTCTTTCCACCCACAAGTTCTAAATGAGCCCCTATAGACAGACAACTTGAGCCCACAGACCACCCAGAGAGTAGTCAGTGTTTGCAAAAACACAACTGCACCGCAGAGACTCCCACCCCAGGGATCAGCAAGCACTTGTAGATACACAGCTGACATTTTAAAACTGGTCCGAAGCTCAATCAACTGCCACAGCCACACAACTGGGACTTAGAGACTGCCCAAGAGCTGTCTTCATAGTCAAAGGCACACAACTGCAATTAGGTAACCACCTCAAAGGTCAGTTATTCTTCATAGGCGCACAAGTCGAACTAAGCACTTTTCCAAAAACAGTCAGTCCTCTTAGACACACAACGTGAATTCAGACGTTGCACCAGGGCACAGTTTATCCAGGGCCGATGCAAGCATTTATGCTACCTCAGTCAAAAAGCAAGGCTGCCCCTCCCCTCACCAACCCTCAGTCACTATGGTGGCCCTGGAGCAGCCCTGCTGGTAACGTGCAAGGCAATTGGCTGGAATTGCTTTTGTACAGTACCGGCCTTAGATTCATCTCTCATGCATGTAAACTTCTGAGAGACCTCCCCAGTCCTCAATTATCGCACACAGACACACACAGCTGGAACTAGTGCACACTCCCAAGCTCAACCATCCATGACAAACACACATCCGGAATCCAGGCACTGACTGTGCGCTTACTGTTCCCCTCCCATGCACACAACCCGAAGCCTGAAAGTTACCAAGGGCTCAACCAGTGGAATCTGAGGACCTTCCCTCAGGATTGCCTAAGGACAGATGTCTACAAATGAGGGATCTCCTCAAAGCTCAGTCGACTACCCAGACACACACCTGGAAACCAGAGATCGCCACAGAGCTTAATCCCAACTTGAAGACGCAGCAAGAACCCACCAGAGAGCTCAATGGGCCCTTTCGGACAAGATAGGAGGAAAACCCAGAGCTCAAAGCACCCGCATAGATACAAAGCTACAGAGAAAGATGACAAAAGCTCTATAAACCCTAACAGGTACAGAACTGTAGTGTAGAAGGTGCGGCAGATCAGAAGAAGCTGTTGCAGTCACAATTGGAAATGCTCCAGTGCCCAGAGTTCAATGTGCGATTAAGGACCTACCGCTGGGTGCCAGAGCCTTCTGAGATGGTTGTAAACTAATTTACCTTTTCACAATTGACCTCTAGAGAATTGACCTCGGGCGAATTGACCTGATTTAGAAGGTCAATTAGGACATATATGTGGGGGAAACCCCCCCCGTAACTCCTCCACCCAATCCAAAATCCCCTCCAACCCCCCACCCAATCCCCTTATATTATTTATAATCCAAAACCAACCCAATACATATGTAAAATAACTAAAATAATATAAAGGTGAATTGTGAAGAAGGTCAATTAGGACCACTATAATTAGGTAAATTGTGCAAAAGGTCAATTGTAAAAGGTCAATTTGGGTAATACCTCTGAGACACAACCTGAAATCCAGAGACCTCCTCAGAGCCAAGTCAACCCTCAAGACACACAACCAGACACTGCACACTGACCAAGGTATCAAAAAGATCCTGCCGCAGCACAACTAGAAGGGAAAAGATGCTCTTTGCAGAGGAGTGGTACCTAGCTTCATGAAGATGGGAGCAGAAGAGGCACACAACTAGTGTCAGTGAAGTTAAGAGAGGAGCTGGGACGGAAGACCTGCAAGCAGTGGTGACAAGAGAGAAGGAAGCAAGCTGGGAACCTGGGAACCTGGAGGAGAGACCTAGCAGTAGCATGGGCAGGCATCCATAACTCAGGGTATGCACGAAGGATGCTGAACAACCACAACTAACAATACAATAAGAGTCAGATACAGAGGGGGAGACCAGCAGTAGTTCACAGTTACTTCTACAGAACATGGGGAGAGAGAGTTACATGATGGACAGATTTGGGGGAAAAAACACTGATATGTGAGAGAGGGGGGATAGGTGGACGAAAAGAACAAGTGGGTCAAAGTATAGAGAGAAACAAGGAAATAAGGCCCTGGAAAATCATTCAAGGAAATGATTGGTAGACGATAGCCAGAAAGATTCAGAAGAGACCAATGGTGCAATGCAGCCATCAATAGATCGGTGTGAATTGGATCAAACACCGACCTACCCAATGCACCATGTGCTACAGGCAGCGCTCTCAGTTTCCTGTGGCCATGCTTGAGAAGGCTTTTCAGTCATATGTGTGCTTGGAATTCTTCTACTTGTAGTCATTGGCGTCTTCAAGGGGTTTGCAGAGGAGGGAAATTGCACCCTCTAGTTGCTGCTTTGCCCCCTTGCTGGTGCGCTGCCCCCCATTGCAAAGAACTCTTTCAGGGGTCTTAAAGGTGCTCCTTCGACCAGCAGCTGTCATTTCCGCGTTTACAGGCACTTTGCTGAACCTGTTTCTTCTTCTGGCCTGAAGCGGACACCACAGGAATAGATGGGGGGCAGGAATCAATGGGGTGGCGGGTGCCTATGTTAAAAGCAGGTTTACCACATGCTGGACACACGGTTGTTTTCCAAATGTGCAGCTTACAATGTCATAAAAACAACATAAAAAGACATGTCAACGTGAAACATACTTCTTAAACTTAAATCCAGCAGTCTTCTTTAAAAGGTAGCTTTCTTTAAATTGTCTTTAGATTTTGTTTTGTCAGACTGCCCTCACTAATTCCCTGCAATTGTGATACGCCTTTGTTTAAGTGTTATTTAAACATGTTATTTGCCTGTGAAACTGCTCAAATGGGGTGGACTTGGCAGGTAACGGCCTGCAGCCTACGCCAAGGCCCTCCCTTCGCTTGGGCCTATCATAGCCCAGATTGGCGGGCCATTACCAGCCATTCCGCCTCCCCTGCGGGCCGTGAAAGCCACAGCATTTCAGTGAAAGCTCGGGCAAAAGCTCGAGAATGCGTGTGAGTTTCGGCAAACAACAGGCTGAAAGGTATCTGAAGTTTCTACCCTGAGCTATTTCCATAACATCGTGTGTTACTTTCAGGGCTTCTAAAAGAAGTGTATTAATACGCAGCTTGTCTGATAAAGCATCTGATTTGATGCAGCAATGTAACTATTTTGATTTGGGGAACAAATAAGCCTTTAAAGAGCTCATTAGTATCAAAACCCACAGTAGAGTCTAGTGTAGCATCTGCAAATAAGCTCGAATCTTTTTTTATTTCTTACTATACAAATAGTTTATTACAAACCTTATACAGCTACAAACATTAACAAAAACATTTAAAAAAAAGTTTTTGTTACCATACCCATTATAAAATCCTTGGTTTCTTTAAAAATGGAATTGTACTCATTAAAACTGGTGTATGCCTACCCAGTAAAACAAAACGCCACAATAATTCAACACTTATAACGTCAGAGTAAAAAAATCTTCTGAAGGGCTCTTTCCTTATTTCCTGCAAGTTGGTATATTCTGCAATGAAATGTCTTAATGTCTCCTTGTGCTCATCACAAAATGACAGGTTGCGCTGTCCCTCATACCTCGTATGGATAACATTTCAGCCGTGTGGAGCAAGTTAAATTGAAATCTCTGAAAGGTGTCTCTTAAAGCTCTTTGCGGACATTGGGTTAGGTAGTTCATAAGGCAACCTCTTTTTTTAGATTCTCGGGCAATTTCACTGTATATTCTGATCTCTTTTCACAAGTTAGTATCCAATCGATGTCCAGCAATTTAGTTTTCACCTGTTTGGGATTTTGCACCAAAGCTACACAAGTCACATTGTGTTTCTCAAAAATGCTGATGCATTTTTCCTTAAAGGAGGAGAGCAGACCTCCATGAGGTTCAGGTGAACACCCTCCCATCAATGCACAGAGGGATTTCCCTTTGGCAGGCAGTGATTTGCCATAAAGCATCAATGATCTCAATTCGACCCAGGCAGTTATTGAGTTCAAAACCAGTTCATAACGCATCATGACGGTAGGTACACATGGAGGCAATGACGTCTTTCTCCAAATCAGGTTCGAATCTTAGTTGAACAAATTACATGGCTCTCAATAATCGTTGTGCAGAAAGGAAGGTTACCCATGTTCTCAACCTCAGAAGGATTAAGAACTGAGTAGTATCCGCCATGTTTAAAAATCGTAAACTGCTGGTTACACAAATATTATTTTGTCTGGCATATCAACCAGCTAAGCATTTTTATCAAAGGATAAGAGGTTGAGCATAGAGAACATTTTACATAGAACGCACCTCAAGTATATTTAAACTTGACGTCTCAAAATGGTGTCCAACCAACACGCAGAAACACCGCTGAATATGTTGCACGCGCACATCCTTTTTACTTATGGTAAGCGACCTGCTCCAAATTCAGTTCTATTCAACTAGAATTAAGCTATATGGGTACAATATAGTGCATAAATAGTGCCTAATTCCTTTTCTAGGAGCATGGTGACTTAGATGGACATTTGGCAATAATTGGGGGTGGGACTGGAGGGTTCTGAACCTTGGATCCTTCTCATTATATTTTCATATTACTAGATACACAGGACCTGGAGACCGGTTAGCGGTACTATATAATTCACTTGATATAAATTGAGCCATTTTAATGGAGTCGTGGCTACGTGCAATGTTATATTTGTTCTTTAGAGCTTGGCAGCAGCAATACTGCAAATTATTTTGGCATCATGAACACTGAAATCTTTTTTCGACCTACTAGTGACCCTATAATCAAAAACGAGTAATTGCAAGGTATTACCTTTTTATATGTCACTCACCATATTCATTAAAGCTTTTCATTCATATCATGGCTTGCTGCATACCAGAGGTTGATTTTACTTTTTTTTTACCCCTGGTACTTGTTCCGTCCCTTCATGTGAGGACAGTTGCATACATTGTTTACAAATCTTTGATACATTTTCGAATGGTTTTGGCAATTATTAAGAATGAAAATTGTTAGCCTTGACAAAGCCCTTTGAGCGAAACTAGCGGCCACTTAGTTGGCACCAATCCATGATTTTTCTCATATGATATTCTATGCTAATTTTGAGCTTTCAATTTGAATTAAACATTTGTCAATCACACACTTACTAACCACCTCACGCTTTAACTGAATGGAATTGGTTATATATATGCAAAAACTGTTAATCATATTGTGATTGAAATATGATCGATTAGACCTATTGCATATATTTGGTAATAAATCAGATTTCCGGAGCGTTTGCAATAAGGGTGTTTTTTTGTATCTGTTCACATTTGCGTAGCACCAGGTTGTGTGCTATAGACCCTGCACTTGCTGCTCTGGTTTAGCAAGGGTTAACACGTCCTTTAATTGGTGCAGTTTGAGCTCTGGCAACCCCCCTTTTTAAATACATGTAAAAAGTGTCTTTGTAAACTTACACTAATAAAAAAATAAAAAATGCAAAGCTTATAACCGGATGCCATACCCTTGTGTAAGGACATGGGTGAAAGGAGCTTCCTAAAACTCTCCCTAAAAAACACAAAATTGTTGAGCTTGATATCTTACCCAATAAAACAGGTATCAAAAGACACTATGCTGAAGAACCCCACTGCAGACACCAAGCACCCCCCTACCAACTGCCTGGCCTTGTACCTGGCCTACCTGAACTAGATTCCGAATGACTTGTTCCATGACTGTCTGTTGGGTTTTGGATTTGTACCTCCCCTCCCCCCACTAACTAGGGTCGAGCAAAGTGGTAAAGGGCGTGGAGACCAGATGGGAAGTCAAGAATAGGCTAGGTCTGGTGGTGGTTGCACATCTGATCTTCATAGATTATTCTTATTGGAGGAGTCCTTTACTAAATTGTTTTATTGAGTTATCTCTCTTTTCTAGCATTGATACATTTCCATATTACTTTTATAGATATTGCTATGTTTGGTATCAATCAATAAGGCTGTTTGTGAGATTAACCTCACTACACAGTATATAAACATATTGAGATTTATGTAAATCTAATTTCTATATTTAAGTGGGCACTGTACCTGATTTCGATTTTTCTCCATGAATGTAATACGTTGTCCCATTACATTGACACGTTGGTCCTGATGAAGCGATTGTATCCCAAAACACGTTGAGCGGATATTACATCATAAAGGAAGCTTTGGATTGGATTGTCTTTTGGAATTTCTTAAGAATTTCTTTTGGAGTTCTTCTTTAATGTATGTTTTAAACTCATATGAGAATCTTCAATTGTGTTAGAATCTATTTGGCTTGCTTCTCCAGCACAAGGGTGTGCAGGGGACAGGGGTATCCAACTCCTCCTCATCTGTTGGCTCTCTTTTTGAGCACAAGACCAGAATCAGCCCATGCACTGAGCCTCGCAGCCCAACCTTATAAAAGGAATGTTTGTCATCTTGGAATAAGACATTCCGGTCACAGCGCCCATTAATCATTATCCTTTGCTTCCCTGAGTACGAGTTCTTTTTCCCTCTCCTGGTCGAGAAGTCTCTCTTTGAGGGTGATCAATCCATGTGTCGCTCTTCTGAGTTTGTAATCCAGGGAGGACTAAAAAATCTCTGGGAGATCCTCTGTGTACCACCACAAGTGGTTGCATCAAGGAGCAAGTGACTTCCCCTGGCACCCAGGGATTCAGTCTTCTTCAAGAGGTGAGAAAACAGTGACCTTGTCACATGATGGAAGAAACAAGATGGTGGCCAAGGAAGGGATCAACACAGTTTTGATTCTAGTAACTACATTTCGTAACTTAGTCAGGCTCTCCATAGTGTAGGTCATGTCCAAGATGTCTGCCAGTATTTTTAACCATTCTCCATTAAAGGGATGGGCATGCAGAGATACCCCAAACCATAGTTGTAAACGCAAGCTTCCTTGAGCCACATGGCTCTTGAATGTTATTTGAGGGGCTTCCAGTGTGCATCAAAAGTCTTCTCTTCCTTGTGCCTCCTCCTTTCTTTCTTGAGTGCAGCTGGTATCCCTGTCACTTGGTTCATAATCGTTTGGTCTCTGTAGTGCGATCTTGAAGACGATTGGCTACTAAGGTTTGCAGGAGTTAGGCCTTCAGGAAGGTGGCTCACCTTGGGACCACTCAGAATGACTGTGGGTTCAAAGAAGAAGTTGCTGTGATGGCAGAGCAGTGCTGGATTAACCATTAGGCTAAGGAGGTACCGGCCTATGGGCCCCACTATTAGGAGATAATTTGCAAGGGGGTGGAGGGGCAATAATTTGTCTGCCTAGGGGTCTCCCCAAGGTTTAATCCGGCACTGTGGCTGAGGGATCAACACACAACTTTAAACCAATTCTGAGTTTGCCACTTCGTTTTTCTTGTTATCACAGTGGTTAGGGGGAACTGAACAAAGAGTGGCTGAGTCTGTACCATAGTACCATGTGCCATGATTTTACTTCTTTTAGGATCCTAATCTGGAGCCTGTCCCTTACATTATAGGTCAGAGTTTTTGCCCTGTGTGGATCTAATGGTTACTCTGAGTCGCTGGGATTTTATAATGATGCCTTGGCACAGGTTCTTTCGAGATGTCGCATTGGTTTGCCTTGACTTTCTGCTACCAGGCACCACGATCCTGGCACTCTTAGGTCAGCTGACAAGGTTCTAGCTTCAAAATCTTCAAGTACAGTTGGACCCCGGGAACCTGAACAGACCCTTCTCCCACCCCCACCAGTCATAGCTTTATGTTGCCCCTTTAAATCTCGAGGCTTTACTAGAGCTTGGATTTGCTGGTCTCTTTGTATCACTTATATCTGGTCCTTCAGCGTCGACATGCTCCTCCAGATCCGGAGCACTCTTCTGGCTCACCTCTTCCACTGTATGCCACTTCCCTCTTTCTTCCTAATGTCCACTTCTCTTCCCTACTCCCTCTTCCACTTTTCTACTCCTTCAGTTGTATTTCCTCCTTCTCTTCTCCTCACTCTTTCAGTCTCCCCAATATACCATTCCCTCTTCCTTCTCTCTCCCTTTCCTGATTTTCTTCCACCTTCTCTTCTCTCTCTTCCTCGCAATGGCATGTCCTCTCCTTACTCTTTCGTTCATGTTTCTCTCTCTCTCTCTCTCTTGCTCTCTCTCCTCAACTCTCAGAGGGAAGGTGCATTTCTGATTGTGCTTCCCTTTATGCCTCTCCCAGGACGGCAGTTGAGCTTTCGATCAGTGATTCTGTGGAATCTGGGTGGAATCGGGAGCAGGCCCGCTGATTGATGCGTCTCTGATTTAACTACCAATTCCCTAGGTAAGCCTACTCGGACTCTGAAGGGGAGCACCGCTTCTAGACCTGAAGGCTAACAGAAAGCAGCCCAACCACTTGGAACCAGGCAGCGTCAAGCCCATGGCTGCCCAACCTCGTAGCTGGTGTGCACCGCTGCTCAGCTTCTCCAAATGTGGACTCCCCTCTATTGCAGTTTGGACCACTTACTCCGCAAACTAGATCTGTGTAGCTGTCACATGATGGAGTTGGCTTTCTGTTTGTCATGATATAAGGCTCAGGGAGCCCAGCGGGCATGGGCTCATGAGCCCCAATTCTTGAGCCAGACATTGCTCCACCTTCTAAATGTACATTACAACTTATGCTCGGGGACGACTGTGAAGGTTCCAGGTGGCTAAATGTGGTACAAGTTCAACATGTGTGGCTAGGGATGGGGTTGAGGCCCTGGTGCTCCCCTGAATAGCACTCCTGTGACAGCATCACAGAGAGGGTAGAGGTCTCCAGGGGTCCTTCGCCTAGCCTCCCTGAGTAACGTCTTCGCGTAGGCCACTGGCATAAGGGAATGGTTGCTCAGAGCGTCATGCGGTGAATGACTGGGGAACCTTGGGGGCAATCCAAGCCGGCACTCCCACACTTATCATGATTTCCTCCTCATGCAGCCAGCACTGCACGTTTGACCTTGTTGTAATATCTTGTTCTGTGTCTATTTCGAGTGGGTCTCGGGTGGAAACTGTGCAGGTCATGATACATCGAACAAGTTCTGAAGATCACATGCTTGCCCCTCCCAGATGCCATGAGTACTCACCAGACTTCGGATCATCATCTCATCAACATGATGCAAACATCACACACATTGATAACAACTGTGACAGAAGAAAGAAACACCGATGTGAACCACCGTTTATGTTATGAGATTATTTGTATTATGAATTACTCTATTGCACTGAGTAGATAGGCTTGTCTCAGTGGGCTTTCCAGCATTAAAATGACATTGCATTTAAATTGTATTTATTGAGTTTGTTGATAGCGCCCAGACCCGGAGGTTTCATGGTGCTAGAAGGTTACAGCATAGGTGGTGTTACAGACAATAGCATTCTGGCAATATACAGGTAATGCAAGTTTTAGTGGCTGAGGGCGGGACATATCATTTGTTGGGCTCAGGGGTATTTGTTAAACAATGCCGATTTCATTTTTTTGTTGTTGCAGAAGGTGGGGTAGGAGGGTTCATTTTGTATACAGGGTGTAGAGTGTTCCCGGAAGTGGGGGCGATAGAGGTGAAGCAGGCTCCGCCAGCTCTCTTTCTATTAAATCTAGGTGTTGAAAGTGAGGTGGAGGATGAGGAGCGCAGGCTGTGTGTGTGTGTGAATTTCTGGAGATGCAAGGGGTGAGGTAGGGGGGCCGGTGTTGTAGAGGCAGCGGTGTGTGATTGTCAGAATGTTTAACTCTATCCGTGCTTTGATGGGTAGCCAGTGTGCCTCACATCTGGCAGATGAGATGTGGTTTGTTAAGGTTGTTTTGGGAGGTTGCTGCGAGGATGGCATTGATTGCAGTAGTCCAGTTTACTCCCGATGATGGCCCTCGCTAGGGTGAGGCAGTTGATAGTGGTTAAAAATGTTCCGGAGAGATTGATAAGTTTGGTGGAATAGGCTGCGGATGAGGCGAATGCCTTGACATGTTCCTGCATATTGAGCTCAGCATCGATATTATCTTGATTACTAATTTTTTTCATTAAAAAACCTTTTTTTCATTTATGATTTAATAGTAGTTTAGGACTTGGATTTGAAATACCTTACAGCGGGATGGTTGTCTGAGGCCAACTTCTCAGCCAATACCTATCCAGGCCCTCGTAATTCTAGAATTCTGACTTATTCCCACCAAGATAGAAATGATGGAGGAGTGACAATAATTTATAATAAAAAGAATCTGTAAGTACCCATATTACCTCCACCCATCCTCCCTCAGGTCGAGTCCATACTTGTTAGGATTTTGCTTGCTTTCGATAGCCGCTTAAACATGCTACTGGTTTATAGGACACCAGAGTCAAAAAAGATTTTGTTGATCTCCCAGCTGGTTCAGTAGCTCAGATTCTTCATTTTAGCCATCGGCTGGTCACACTTGGCGATTATGTTTTTTGGTGTGAGAACAACTCTGACCTAATGCCATTTAGTTATTAGAGTCTGTAGATGATCTTTGACTTCCTGATTTGATCACAATTCCTACACAACATGCAGGTCAAACGTTGAATCAGATTTTCATACTCTCCCTGAGGCGAGTATGCCTGACCCCCTAGTATTTTATCCCTTTTTCCTTTTCCTTTGGGATCCCAAACTCACAATGATGGAACTGACAAGCTTTCCATCAATTGTTGATCTTGTGAATTAATTTCAAAGAAAGTGGTCGGGAAAATAAGTGACATTAGGATCTCTGTATGCCTCTATCCTTTTGTCCCCAAAACCATTCTTGACTTGTTAAGCAAATAAGAAAGACGATGAACGGAAACAGACAAAAATGGTTCACACATGAACTAAGAAATCTTCAAAGGAAATTGGGGCACTTCTACGATCCAACATCTTAAACCTTGCTTAGGAGACAGCTCAACGCTTATAAGGATGTGATATTAAAAGCAACAGGGGGTTAATTTGACAACAAGATTGATTCTGCTCCAAACACCTCTATGGAGCTTTTTGTAGTCGTCAAAGTTCTTCTCAGCCTTCAGCTCTAGCCACCTGTATAATTCCATCAGAAACATGAGTCGATCATTTATCTAACTACTTTTTTTATAACATCCCCAAAATCAGACCTGATTTCTCCTATGCTTGCTTCTCCTAAATTCATCTCTTCTGTTCATAGATCAGATGTCATTAAACTTAGTCAGATTGTTGCCAGGGTCTCCAATTTAAGCACAAAGGAGGCATAGCTACATATGTTTTGGGCATGCCCAGAAATAGCAAAGTATTGGGGGGAAGTTGCTGGCCTACTAGCGGACAAAGGGATTAGATTGATAGTAGACTCTCTGTGGGCATGTATGGTGGGAGGATTCCCTAGACCACGCAAATTTAGACATGTGAGTAAATTTAAAGATCTGGCCAATATAATAACGAGCGCAGGATAGCCATGGGATGGAAAGCAGGTAGGAGACATAGTGTGGACGCCTGGTGGCGGGATTTACTGAAATGGGCAGAGGTTGAAACGGTGGTTTGGCGGGAAGCTACAAGTAGAGGAGGTGAAGAAGAGACTGTGATGCTGACGGCTTGGTTACACCTGGTAGCATCATTAACAGCTCCTGGACTGGAGGAGCCCGGAGCTAACAGCACCCTGGATAGTGAAGAAGATGAGACTGTTACAGACTAGTAGATTGAAGTTGTGATTGTAGGACTCGTAGGGGGGCGTGAAGGGAGAGGGTCGGGGGGAGTTAAGTATTTGATTCCCTTTTTGTTCACTGCACCATGTTAGGGTGCATTGTGTGTTGTTTGTGGTGAAATAATAATACAAATATATTTTTTAAAAAAAGAGGCATAGCTAGTTCCTGCCACTGCCTGGTCCCGGTGTTCTGAATCCCTGCACAGCCTATTTCCTGAGGAACAAGGCAATTCCACCCTATTTCCCATCTGCAAAGCAAGTGGAGAGCATAATGGCAAAGCAGCTCCAAGTATTTGTTAAACAACACAGTCTAATTGAGTCTGATAAATCCAGCTTTAGACCAGGCTACATTTCTGAATTGGTCACTACAACAATTCTACTCCACTTAAGACAGCAGGTGGATGGTGCTGGTGCTTTCATCGTTTTGGATCTCTATGCCGCATTTCACATCATATATCACTAAATTCTTTAAACCACTTTATTAAACAATGACACAATACAATACCTAACCATAACATAACATGTTATACATCATATACATATACCTGTACTCTAAGGAGTTATCATAAGTTATAGAGAGAGAAAATAAAATAAAACATCCTCCCAGAGGAAAGGGGGTGGAGGGAGAGAAAGAGAAAGGGAGAAAACATCCCATAATCCATACAAGGCCCACACCTTGTAATGCATAAAGACACATACATAACTCTACGACGCAAACATGTGTAATCATTAATCTTCAAACTATACACCTTAAATTCTAAACCAACCAAATGACCAAACATATGAGTGCCAAGTCACTAAACATATGAGTGAACTAGAAACCAGTAACAAATAGATTAAAACTCATCTTCACCAAGGCCATCTCGAAACTGCATACAAGATCATGTAAAATCCATGTTCAAGAAGGCCTTCCAGATCTTATCAAAGGTTGGCCTTTTCTTTTGCACAGAATAGATCACATTCTCAATATTGCACGTACAATACATCTCCTCCAATCAAATGTCTTTTGACAGGTAAGCAGTACATTTCCAGTTACGCAGGATTAACTTCTTTGCCAACATGGCTCCTCTCAAAACCCATGTGGACTGATGATGGTTCAGAGAGTCCAATAGGGCGGATTCACCCAAGATTAGAATTTCAAAATCAAAGTCCAGATTTTCCTTGAGCACTTTATTCATCGTGATGGCTATCTCATTCCAGAAGAACTTCACCTTATGGCACTCCCATAGCTTATGCTTTATCGTGCCACGAACATAACCAAACCCCAACAGCTGTCCGATGTTGCCAAATTCCTTTCTTTCATTTTGGCTGGAGTCCAGAAAACTCTTTTCAGAATCATGACTTGACGGAACCTCCCTCCTATATTCAGGGACATTCTGTTGATATTCCCGCACATATCATTCCATCTAGCTGGTGTTGTCATTTCATTCCTCAAGCAGCCAGACCAGACCTGCTGGATCTTCTCATTCCCTCTGGCACAACTACATAGCAAATTATACATCTTTGAAGCTGAGTGGTTATTTTCGCCAATTCTCCTGACAACAGACAATAGCTCAGATTTGTCTAAAGCTGGAATGTTCACTGCTTTCTACAATTTCCTGTACTCCCCGTACGTACAAGCTGATAAATCATCCTCAAGTTTCAGTTCTCGAAACGTCTTCCATCTTCCTCCAACAAACAGGTCCTCGACTTTATTGATACCCGCAGTGAACCAAGTTGGCCAAAATAAGACTTTTTTTGCCCATTTTGATGTCTGGGTTCATCCAAATTGACGAAATGTCAGTTTTGCCAGGGTTTAGGTCAGCTGCTATCTCGTAAGATCTCCAAGTGGATCTGATGAAGTTTGTCAGTATTGAATGACCATCCCGCTCTGCTGTATTGGTATAGAGAAGGGCCCTAGTTCCTAATGGACCTGCCCCCCTAGCCTCTCCTTTGGTCCATTCATCTCCTTCATCCAACAAGAATGGCAATATGTGGCGTAGAGAATAGGCCAGATGATAGCATTCGAAGTTTGGGATATTCAGGCCTCCTCTATACCCTTGCAGCTGCAATTTCCATAGTTTTAATCTCTGTGTTTTCCTATTCTATAAAAAGATTTTTAATACATTATCTACCTTTCTCCAAATGTATTTACTAACTGGAAGGGGTAACATGCCCAAAACGTAGTTCAATTTTGGAGCAAGAACCATTTTGATTGCATTAACTTTCCCACCAAGAGACAGGTTGAGCTTGTTCCAACTGTCGACCTCCGCTTTCACCTTCTGTAATACTGTATCCAAATTCAGGCTTATGATGCAGCTCAAGTTCATAGTGACCCAAATCCCCAGATATTTAATTCTCGAGGGACACCATCTGAAGCCCGATCTTTTAGGAGCTTGCTGTTTGTCAAATGAGAACATGGTAAAGCCTCTGATTTAGACCAATTAACTTTGTAATTCGATATCAGGCCGAAATCTTCGAACAAGTTCATCAGCTCTGAAATTGAAGAAGCAAGATCCTGAACAACCAACCGTAAATCATCTGCATAGAGCCACGATTTTTGACATACTCCGTGATAGTTGATCCCCACAAACCGGTCATTCGACCTGATGGATTCTGCTAGAGTTTCTATCAAAATTACAAAGAATAGAGGAGACAAAGGGCAACCTTTGTCTTGTCCCCCGTTGTAGTTCAAACCTTTCAGATATTACTCCATGTGTGTTGAACTCAGCAGTTGGTTTTGTGTACAGAGTATTTACCCAATTCAAAAATTCCAGGCCGAAATTCATTCTTTCCATGGTTCCAATTAAGAAGCTCTACCTCACACGATCAAATGCCTTCTCGGCATCCAGAGATAAGGCCACAGAGTTTGAATTGAGCTTCTGACATTCTTCTAGGGTAAGCAACAATCTCCTCATATTCGTGGAGGAGACTCTGCCTTTAATACAACCTGCCTGATTTTGGTGAATAATCTTAGGGAGTATCTTTGCCAACCTGCAAGCCAGGATCTTAGACAGTATGTTTGAATTGCAATTTATCAGGCTGATTGGACTGTAGCTGCTTGCGTTGAGTTCAGAACGACCTGGTTTATGCAGAAGCGAGATCGTGGTATGCCTTGGGGTTGGCGGGAGTAATATATCACTTAAATCTAGTCGAAAACCGATAGATTTTTAGGGCTCTATTTTAGACTGGATCACCCCATTATTACCAACCTACACACAGTTACTGGAGACAGGTTCCTTTTCGTCATTCCCTAAGCCTTTGATTTATTGGGTGCCACCAGGCTCCACATTGTTGCTCTTTTAACATCTCTATGTATGCCCTCTGGCAGATCGTATTAGTCAAAGTGGTCTTATGATCCATAATTTAACTGACCACACCCAGATTCTGGTAAAGCTGTCAGGTAACAAAGACACCATGTCTGGAACTGTGACAGATTATCATCAATTAGAAACTGGATGGACAACTCTCTCAAAATCAATCCCAAAAGACAGCAGTGTTTTCGATCACCGGCTAACATAGGCACCTGTAGCGCCATGTTCTGTCCAGAGACTTTTGAGCCATGCCCTCAGCCGGCGCCGACAGTAAAACAAATTGGAATAATTATGGATTCAGAGTTGACACTTAAACAATAAGTCACCATGGTAAGTAAAAGATGGGTCTCATATTTAAAGTGATTGCAACAATGAATCCGTTTTCTGTGCTTTCCCCATAGAGTCATGGCCGTCAGGCCTTTGTTTCGTAAAGGCTGTACTTTGGAATTAGCATCTTTTTTGGGTTTGTCGACCAAGCTAATGACTAAATTGCAGAGAGCCCAGAATGCGGCTACAAGACTTTTGAAATGGCAGCACAGGTTTCATGCGGATCCATCATTGCAGTGGCTTCTTGCCAGGCAAAAGGTGATCAATAAATCAAAGTGCCCGATCCACAAAGCCGTGTATAGTCCCTGATCAAGGATCAACCAGTGGGTCCCTAATAGACAGCCTTGCTTCACGTTCACTTCACCTTGATTGTACATTACTAAGAGGACAAACTATAGGGAAACACATTTTGCTAGTGGCCCCCCAAATTGCTGCCAGATACAAAATAAACAAAAGAACCATTATTTAGCTTTCAGGAAAAACGGAAGATTTAGCTATTTACAGCATACTGGGCATCAACAGATTTTTCAGGCTGCTTGTTTACTTCTCGTTGGCGATAGTCTGTTGTTTCTCTATCCTTGTTGTTCAATAGAACAAAGCTGCCTAAAGGTCTATGGTGGCTCCCAATAAAACCCACAAGCATCACATAAAATAACAATAGCTCTCAATTGTCTCTTTTGCAGGTCTAAGACGAGAAGATCTATCCTAGGGGATAGACATGGTGCCCAGACAAGATAATGCAAACTCCCTGTATTGGTAACATATCAGAGCAGACTTGGCTTGACTCAAGGGCCGAGAGAAGGCTGGTAAGCATGTATATTCAGATCCAGTAGAACACGCACTACAAGGGTATATTGGAAAAGATATACTTTAGTTACATAGCTGCATGCTTTCACTGGAAGTTTAAATAAGTACTATGGGTGTAGCCCACACGTATGTACTAAAAGCAATGAATGTCTGAAAACAGTACTTACTGTAGACCCTTCCCACTCCAACATCTAAATATAAGGGCTATGCCTGGGGATAAAACCTACATGTTATCATGCTAATGGGATTGGGAGAAAAGGGGATCTCTAGACACCGGTAATATCCCTTATATTGGCAGGTGCAGTACACGAACCGCCACAGTATTCACACATCCTCTAAAATATAGTTATACAAGTACACAATGCCCAAAAAGAACACCCACATTTAGATAATAAGGCTTACAATACTTGACCTGCATGGTCTCATTACACTCTTAGAAATGGGTGGAAACAAAATAAGTACTTGTCACATTAAATTGATTTAAGTTAAGCACTGGGCTGTAGAAGTGGCCCAGTTTACTTTATTTGGGTCATCCAACAGCTCGGAGAAGTAATCTGCATTTTGATTGCTTCTCTTTAGATGCTTACCTTTCAGTGTCTATTCTGATGTTTAGCAGATTCTACCATTTACCCTCTTATTTTGGGTCTGTGATTAATAAAAGCCAATACATACATGCAGGAGATTGAATATCCTGATTGCAGAAACATACTGATGGTGCATGGACAGTGCTTATTGTTTCCTATGTATTAAATGTTGTAAGTGTGAATGCAAATTTAAGGCTATGATCATATGTGTTTAATTGAAAAAGGGTGGATCTTACATAAGCACATCATTTTGTTTGTGGTGTTGCATAAAAAGAGTGCCTATTTATATTTTGGCATTTGTAGAGGTTATTTGATTGTCAATTTAAGCATATGTCAGTTAGTTCCTGGCTGGCTATGACAAACCTTAGTGACCACAATTCCTTGCACCTATTGAATTGGGCCGTTCACACCGGACTTTACCTGCCTCCATGATGTTGGCTGAGACCTGAAAACAAGCTTGGAGGGGCACATCACTGGGCTGTGGGGCTGTATGTGTTTGGAGCCAGATCGCCTCCTCGCCCACATTTTCGAGGAACATATATCAACAACTGGATTCAAAAGAGAAAACATGATCTATCCCTCCACTGATGTAATAAGCTTCTGTTGCCTCATTCTCAACCCAGAATTCAAGTTGAGTATTTACAAATGGTTTTGACTAGAACCAGGTGCTGATTGATAGACGTATTTGCTATCAAGAAAAGTCTAGAGGTGATTTGGCTTTATCGTGTGAATTGCACTATTTAAACCTGTCTGCTGGGGCGTGGCTAGGAATGCCATCGAGAAGATGGCCCCCTAAGGGCCTTTGGAGGTGAAGGGGAAATATGCTTAGTGCTCCGTCCCTACATGCCCGACAAGAGCGGAGGCACTGGGATGCACCTTGGGTGAAACTGGGCTGCATTCTGTTCCTTTTCTGAGCCCTGATGGTGCCCGAAAGTAGGTGATCGGAACGGATGGCTCTGGGCCGCGACCAGAGCATGTGGGCGACTCCTGGGACCTGAGGCAATGAACCGCCTTATGCCCCCCTGTGTGGCAGCTGGACTCCCTTGTGAGGCCTGACCGAGGAGGTAATGTCAGGGACTGCTGCGCCCGACCAGGAGAGGACACCTGCAGCAGCGGCATATCAGAGCTGAGCACTTGGTCGGGGGCGCTGAGTGGGGGCCGTGGGGCAAACAAGGTGACATTTCTTTGATGCTGCAGCCACCAGACAAGGGGAAGCGCCGTGAGATGACTATGGTCCAGGTGCATGAGCTGGACTCAATCCCAACCTTGTTTACTCAGATGCGCACCAAGTCGGATCTGCAAGATTTACTGGCTGAAATACGGAGGGAGATCCACAAGAGGAACTATGCCACACAATCCTGGCGCTGGATAAAAGGGTCTCTGAGGCGGAACATCAAGCCTCGGAGGTGGAGGACACCCTTTGTGAGCAATCATATTAAGTGGAGTAATGCTCCAACGGGTTGGAGGCGCTGGAGGCCCGGTGTGACGCCTTAGAAGACAAGCAAGAAGATGGGAAGAATCGCTCACGCAGGAATAATATCCGGATCGGAGGTGTTCCGTCAGCGATACAGGATGAGGACCTTCCTGAGTTTGTGGCAGACCTCTTCTGTTCCATTCTGGAACTTCTGGGAGATGCTGACATTGAATTAGCCAGGACCCATAAGTGAACCTGACAAAATGTGAGAAGTTAACATAGACAGGTTAAGAAACCAAGCATGGTTCACTTTTGGAGAACAAATAAGCACAACAGAGTGCATGCCTTCATATGTCAATGTAGGTAAACTAGGTGCATTAAAAAAACAAGCATTGGCAATGTCAACAGTTTGGGCGTTTGCATAGATATGGGAAAGGTCTTTGCCAGGCATCGCTGTAATCGTAATAACTGACCATTAATCGTAGACGCTTGAAAATGTTACGGAATCTGAACGCAGTGCCTGGCAATGCCTATCTAATACTTATACACAATCTGATAATATTGGCTTTGCTAATGCTTGGTTTTAACAGGCGTTCAGAGAAGGACACGCTTACTGCTTATATATAAAATGACTGAAGGCAGACCTGGTTAAGACATTTATATTACACCGGTGCCAAGCTTACAGCACCAATTAAACCATTAGCTCTCAGAAGACTGCTTTGAAAAACCCTGGCATGCACAAAGTTTGATTTTAAGTCTCGGTAAAGTTAGCTCAAAGAGATCCCAGATGGGTGCCTTTTGGGCGGGGAGGGGCTGGAACTGGGTCGGGATGGCCATAGAGATTAGCATGGTAATGGGCAGTAAAAGGTTGGGTAAATAACCAAACAACCCCTACAAGCATTGTGTCACTTCTCATATGCCATCTCTTCCTAGCTGTATTCCAAAGGATTTGTTTCGACTTATAGGTAGCGCTAAACCTTATAGACAAAACCCAATGCCTTAGTTTCGGCTTATAATTTGGTTTATAGCCACAACTAACGAGAATTGCATCTACAAAGTGTAATATCTAAAGCACGGAACAAAACAGTCTGTGAATTAATATTGTAGAAGTTGACAAACTTGATGAAACAAACATGTCACTTTAGGTGATGAATGATACATTGGAAAAAAAAAAACGAGACCACTCATGTAAAAGCCTGATCCCAGGCCGATACACGTCTGAAGATGCTTGTGCTCTCAGGCAGAAGGTATGTGGCCGAGCAGTTCGGGCTGGACTGACCCTTTTGGGCTGGGACCAAACCTGATTTACATGTGGTCGTTCCCCTTCTGCAATGGCTTGGCAGGCTGAAAAATGATGGTTTCGACAGGTGCTCAGACCTGTGCCCATGGTTATGATTTATTCAAAACCTTACAGCCATCAAGTTTTTGGTTTGATGTGGATACAGGCAACAGCAGGCATTCGTAGCTAGATTCAAATGAATTGTGCTACCAAGTGTGTTGTGCTACCAAGTGTCTTGGCCAGAGGGCCTTGCATAAGAAGCTCCAGGTGTTGAAAAGAAATCAAGAAATAAATGGGAGGCAGTGGGGAGAAAGTATTAACAGCTGCAGGTGCCCCACAGGCTGTGCCCCCTGGTCTGGCAACAAACTCGCTCTTGCCTGAGGCCGGCTGTGAGCCTGGCACAAATGGAACATGTGAAGGACAACCTCTGGAAGAACTGTGTTCAAATAAATGCGGAGCCTGTTCCTCGCAGCATTTCACTGATGGCTTTAGGGAACAGGGTTCTCATTGGAATAGAGCAGTAGACGACTCTTATGTATCTACTACAGAGCACAGATGGTCCTCTCACTCTTATTGCTTTGATTTTAGGTTTCTCATTTCCCTCAAGTAGACCCGCAAGGAAGCCGTGTGTTCTAAATAAACCTCAATGGTTTATTGGAACTCGGCCATTTCTAAGTAGAGTGTTACATTTTCGCCTCAAGAAAGTTTGGGGGAAGGGAGAGGGGAAGGGAGAGGGGAAGGTAATGGTATTATTGAGTTCCTTGGGCTGCTTTGATCATTTCCTAGGATGGATGTTTAGTTTAAATGCTTTAATGCACGTGAAATTGCGAAATACAGAAAGTGTGATCTGATATGCGTTTCAAGCAAATCAAAATGCAATTACACACACTGCATTTTACAAACATTTGCTCAATTTGCTTGTATTGTTTAACACCGAAAATGAAAACAGAACACATGTTAATAAAATAAAAAGAACAGAAATGGCGTAAGGGAAGAAGTGCAATGGCTCTCAGGCAACACTCCATCCAGGTCTCCAGGTAAGTACTTCACTTTCTGGTGCCCCTGCCCCTCCAAAGCACCATCATGGGGCTGCTTTCCCCCCCAACTTCACCCGGCTGCCTTAGAACACCAGCGGCAGCTTCCCCTGCTTTGTCCCGCCCTCAGAGACCTCCCCCAGGACCCCATTGGCTGAATCCACTCGGTGCCTGCAAGGGCCTACACCCTGGGCACACGCGCTTCCTGGGCCACTCCATCCAGGCCTCCAGGTAAGCGCTTCACTTTCTGGTGCCCCTGCCCCTCCAAAGCACCATCGTGGGGCTGCTTTCCCTCCAACTTGACCCGGCTGCCTTGGAACACTGGCGGCAGCTTCCCCTGCTTTGTCCCGCCCTCAGAGACCTCCCCCAGGATCCCATTGGCCAAATCCACTCGGTGCCTGCAAGGGCCTACACCCTGGGCACACGCGCTTCCTGGGCCACTCCATCCAGGCCTCCAGGTAAGCGCTTCACTTTCTGGTGCCCTTGCCCCTCCAAAGCACCATCATGGGGCTGCTTTCCCCCCAACTTGACCCGGCTGCCTTGGAACACTGGCGGCAGCTTCCCCTGCTTTGTCCCGCCCTCAGAGACCTCCCCCAGGACCCCATTGGCCGAATCCACTAGGTGCCTGCAAGGGCCTACACCCTGGGCACACGCACTTCCTGGGCCACTCCATCCAGGCCTCCAGGTAAGCGCTTCACTTTCTGGTGCCCCTGCCCCTCCAAAGCACCATCATGGGGCTGCCCTGTTTCTGCCCCTGAATCCCTCGGCGCTTCCCCACTTCCGATTTCTCTCCATTCCCGCCTCCCATCCTGCCTACCCCGCTCTGATTGGTCCAGACGAGAGGATTCCCCTCCATTGCCAGCTCTCCCAGGGCAGCCCACTGCCCGGCAACCCATCGGCTAAGGACCTGAGGCAAAGGACGGCTCCTACAGAGACAGCTCCAGGTCGTATCTGCAGGTATCCGCAGGAGAAGCAAAAAGACAACAATAAGTAAGTGTGTCAAGGGCGGGGACTGAAGCAATTACTTTACGCCATACTACCCTACCACTCATATAACAAAGCATCACCAGTGTAAACTCATTATATCTGTAGTATATTTGCATTTGGAAACGCTATCCTATACATGTGAAAAGTTGAATTTAGAAGTACATTTAGAAAGTTGAATTTAGTAGTGTGCCCAATAGCCTCTCTGTGATTCTAGAAATGTGCCCAACAGCCTCGCTGAATCTAGAAGTGCGCCCAGTAGCCGCTCTGTGAATTTAGAAGCGTGCCCAATAGCCTCTCTGTGGAAAGTTGAATTTAGAAGTGCATTTAGGAGTTGAATTTAGAAGTGTGCCCAATACCCTCTCTGGGAAAGTTGAATTTAGAAGTGCATGTAGAAGTTGAATTTAGAAGTGTGCCCAATAGCCTCTCTGGGAAAGTTGAATTTAGAAGTGCATTTAGAAGCTGAATTTGGATGTGTGCCCAATAGCCTCTCTGTGAAAAGTTGAATTTAGAAGCGTGCCCAATAGCCTCTCTGTGAAAGTTGAATTTAGAAGTGTGCCCAATAGCCTCTCTGTGGAAAGTTGAATTTAGAAGCGTGCCCAATAGCCTCTCTGTGAAAGTTGAATTTAGAAGTACATTTAGAAAGGTGAATTTAGAAGTGTGCCCAATAGCCTCTCTGTGAAAGTAGAATTTAGACGTGTGCCCAATAGCCTCTGTGAAAAGTTGAATTTAGAAGTGTACCCAATAGCCTCTCTGTGAAAAGTTGAATTTAGAAGTGTGCCCAATAGCCTCTCTATGAAAGTTGAATTTAGAAGTGTACCCAATAGCCTCTCTGTGGAAAGTTCAATTTAGAAGTGTACCCAATAGCCTCTCTGTGAAAAGTTGAATTTAGAAGTGTACCCAATAGCTTCTCTGTGGAAAGTTGAATTTAGAAGTACATTTAGAAAGTTGTATTTAGAAGTGCGCCCAATAGCCTCTCTGTGATTCTAGAAGTGTGCATTTAGAAGCTGAATTTAGAAGTGTGCCTAATAGCCTCTCTGTCATTCTAGAAATGTGCCCAACAGCCTCGCTGAATCTAGAAGTGTGCTCAGTAGCCGCTCTGTGAAAGTTGAATTTAGAAGTGTACCCAATAGCCTCTCTGTGGAAAGTTGAATTTAGAAGTGTACCCAATAGCCTCTCTGTGAAAGTTGAATTTAGAAGTGTGCCCAATAGCCGCTCTTTGTGAAAAGTTGAATTTAGAAGTGTACCCAATAGCCTCTCTGTGGAAAGTTGAATTTAGAAGTACATTTAGAAAGTTGAATTTAGAAGTGCGCCCAATAGCCTCACTGTGATTCCAGAAGTGTGCATTTAGAAGCTGAATTTAGAAGTGTGCCCAATAGCCTCTCTGTCATTCTAGAAATGTGCCCAACAGCCTCGCTGAATCTAGAAGTGTGCCCAGTAGCCGCTCTGTAAATTTAGAAGTGTACCCAAGGGCATCTCTGTGAAAAGTTGAATTTAGAAGTGTGCCCAATAGCATCTCTGTGAAAAGCTGAATTTAGAAGTGTACCCAATGGCCTCTCTGTGAAAAGTTGAATTTAGAAGTGTACCCAATAGCCTCTCTGTGAAAAGTTGAATTTAGAAGTGTACCCAATAGCCTCTCTGTGGAAAGATGAATTTAGAAGTACATTTAGAAAGTTGAATTTAGAAGTGCGCCCAATAGCCTCGCTGTGATTCTAGAAGTGTGCATTTAGAAGCTGAATTTAGAAGTGTGCCCAATAGCCTCTCTGTGATTCTAGAAATGTGCCCAACAGCCTCGCTGAATCTAGAAGTGTGCCCAGTAGCCGCTCTGTGAATTTAGAAGTGTGCCCAATAGCCTCTCTGTGAAAAGTTGAATTTAGAAGTGTGCCGAATAGCCTCTCTGTGAAAAGTTGAATTTAGAAGTGTGCCCAATAGCCTCTCTGTGAAAGTTGAATTTAGAAGTGTACCCAATAGCCTCTCTGTGGAAAGTTGAATTTAGAAGCGTACCCAATAGCCTCTCTGTGAAAGTTGAATTTAGAAGTGTACCCAATAGCCTCTCTGTGAAAAGTTGAATTTAGAAGTGTACCCAAGAGCATCTCTGTGAAAAGTTGAATTTAGAAGTGTGCCCAATAGCCTCTCTTTGTGAAAAGTTGAATTTAGAAGTGTACCCAATACCCTCTCTGTGGAAAGTTGAATTTAGAAGTACATTTAGAAAGTTGAATTTAGAAGTGCGCCCAATAGCCTCACTGTGATTCTAGAAGTGTGCATTTAGAAGCTGAATTTAGAAGTGTGCCCAATAGCCTCTCTGTCATTCTAGAAATGTGCCCAACAGCCTCGCTAAATCTAGAAGTGTGCCCAGTAGCCGCTCTGTGAATTTAGAAGTGTACCCAAGAGCATCTCTGTGAAAAGTTGAATTTAGAAGTGTGCCCAATAGCATCTCTGTGAAAAGTTGAATTTAGAAGTGTACCCAATGGCCTCTCTGTGAAAAGTTGAATTTAGAAGTGTACCCAATAGCCTCTCTGTGAAAAGTTGAATTTAGAAGTGTGCCCAATAGCCTCTCTGTGATTCTAGAAATGTGCCCAACAGCCTAGCTGAATCTAGAAGTGTGCCCAGTAGCCGCTCCGTGAATTTAGAAGTGTGCCCAATAGCCTCTCTGTGAAAAGTTGAATTTAGACGTGTGCCGAATAGCCTCTCTGTGAAAAGTTGAATTTAGAAGTGTGCCCAATAGCCTCTCTGTGAAAGTTGAATTTAGAAGTGTACCCAATAGCCTCTCTGTGGAAAGTTGAATTTAGAAGCGTACCCAATAGCCTCTCTGTGAAAGTTGAATTTAGAAGTGTACCCAATAGCCTCTCTGTGAAAAGTTGAATTTAGAAGTGTACCCAAGAGCATCTCTGTGAAAAGTTGAATTTAGAAGTGTGCCCAATAGCCTCTCTTTGTGAAAAGTTGAATTTAGAAGTGTACCCAATAGCCTCTCTGTGGAAAGTTGAATTTAGAAGTACATTTAGAAAGTTGAATTTAGAAGTGCGCCCAATAGCCTCACTGTGATTCTAGAAGTGTGCATTTAGAAGCTGAATTTAGAAGTGTGCCCAATAGCCTCTCTGTCATTCTAGAAATGTGCCCAACAGCCTCGCTAAATCTAGAAGTGTGCCCAGTAGCCGCTCTGTGAATTTAGAAGTGTACCCAAGAGCATCTCTGTGAAAAGTTGAATTTAGAAGTGTGCCCAATAGCATCTCTGTGAAAAGTTGAATTTAGAAGTGTACCCAATGGCCTCTCTGTGAAAAGTTGAATTTAGAAGTGTACCCAATAGCCTCTCTGTGAAAAGTTGAATTTAGAAGTGTGCCCAATAGCATCTCTGTGAAAAGTTGAATTTAGAAGTGTACCCAATGGCCTCTCTGTGAAAAGTTGAATTTAGAAGTGTACCCAATAGCCTCTCTTGTGAAAAGTTGCATTTAGAAGTGTACCCAATAGCCTCTATGTGGAAAGTTGAATTTAGAAGTACATTTAGAAAGTTGAATTTAGAAGTGCGCCCAATAGCCTCGCTGTGATTCTAGAAGTGTGCATTTAGAAGCTGAATTTAGAACTGTGCCCAATAGCCTCTCTGTGATTCTAGACATGTGCCCAGTAGCCGCTCTGTGAATTTAGAAGTGTGCCCAGTAGTCACTCTGTGAATTTAGAGGTGTACCCAATAGCCTCTCTGTGAAAGTTGAATTTAGAAGTGTACCCAATAGCCTCTCTGTGAAAAGTTGAATTTAGAAGTGTGCCCAATAGCCTCTCTGTGAAAGTTGAATTTAGAAGTGTACCCAATAGCCTCTCTGTGGAAAGTTGAATTTAGAAGTCTACCCAATAGCCTCTCTGTGAAAGTTGAATTTAGAAGTGTACCCAATAGCCTCTCTGTGAAAAGTTGAATTTAGAAGTGTACCCAAGAGCATCTCTGTGAAAAGTTGAATTTAGAAGTGTGCCCAATATCCTCTCTTTGTGAAAAGTTGAATTTAGAAGTGTACCCAATAGCCTCTCTGTGGAAAGTTGAATTTAGAAGTACATTTAGAAAGTTGAATTTAGAAGTGCGCCCAATAGCCTCACTGTGATTCTAGAAGTGTGCATTTAGAAGCTGAATTTAGAAGTGTGCCCAATAGCCTCTCTGTCATTCTAGAAATGTGCCCAACAGCCTCGCTGAATCTAGAAGTGTGCCCAGTAGCCGCTCTGTGAATTTAGAAGTGTACCCAAGAGCATCTCTGTGAAAAGTTGAATTTAGAAGTGTGCCCAATAGCATCTCTGTGAAAAGTTGAATTTAGAAGTGTACCCAATGGCCTCTCTGTGAAAAGTTGAATTTAGAAGTGTACCCAATAGCCTCTCTGTGAAAAGTTGAATTTAGAAGTGTACCCAATAGCCTCTCTGTGGAAAGTTGAATTTAGAAGTACATTTAGAAAGTTGAATTTAGAAGTGCGCCCAATAGCCTCGCTGTGATTCTAGAAATGTGCCCAGTAGCCGCTCTGTGAATTTAGAAGTGTGCCCAGTAGTCACTCTGTGAATTTAGAAGTGTACCCAATAGCCTCTCTGTGAAAGTTGAATTCAGAAGTGTACCCAATAGCCTCTCTGTGGAAAGTTGAATTTAGAAGTGTACCCAATAGCCTCTCTGTGAAAGTTGAATTTAGAAGTGTGCCCAATAGCCTCTCTGTGGAAAGTTGAATTTAGAAGTGTACCCAATAGCCTCTCTGTGGAAAGTTGAATTTAGAAGTACATTTAGAAAGTTGAATTTAGAAGTGCGCCCAATAGCCTCGCTGTGATTCTAGAAGTGTGCATTTAGAAGCTGAATTTAGAAGTGTGCCCAATAGCCTCTCTGTGATTCTAGAAATGTGCCCAACAGCCTCGCTGAATCTAGAAGTGTGCCCAGTAGCCGCTCGGTGAATTTAGAAGTGTGCCCAATAGCCTCTCTGTGAAAAGTTGAATTTAGAAGTGTGCCGAATAGCCTCTCTGTGAAAAGTTGAATTTAGAAGTGTGCCCAATAGCCTCTCTGTGAAAGTTGAATTTAGACGTGTACCCAATAGCCTCTCTGTGGAAAGTTGAATTTAGAAGTGTACCCAATAGCCTCTCTGTGAAAGTTGAATTTAGAAGTGTACCCAATAGCCTCTCTGTGAAAAGTTGAATTTAGAAGTGTACCCAAGAGCATCTCTGTGAAAAGTTGAATTTAGAAGTGTGCCCAATAGCCTCTCTTTGTGAAAAGTTGAATTTAGAAGTGTACCCAATAGCCTCTCTGTGGAAAGTTGAATTTAGAAGTACATTTAGAACGTTGAATTTAGAAGTGCGCCCAATAGCCTCACTGTGATTCTAGAAGTGTGCATTTAGAAGCTGAATTTAGAAGTGTGCCCAATAGCCTCTCTGTCATTCTAGAAATGTGCCCAACAGCCTCGCTGAATCTAGAAGTGTGCCCAGTAGCCGCTCTGTGAATTTAGAAGTGTACCCAAGAGCATCTCTGTGAAAAGTTGAATTTAGAAGTGTGCCCAATAGCATCTCTGTGAAAAGTTGAATTTAGAAGTGTACCCAATGACCTCTCTGTAAAAAGTTGAATTTAGAAGTGTACCCAATAGCCTCTCTAGGAAAAGTTGAATTTAGAAGCTTACCCAATAGCCTCTCTGTGGAAAGTTGAATTTAGAAGTACATTTAGAAAGTTGAATTTAGAAGTGCGCCCAATAGCCTCTCTGTGATTCTAGAAATGTGCCCAGTAGCCACTCTGTGAATTTAGAAGTGTGCCCAGTAGTCACTCTGTGAATTTAGAAGTGTACCCAATAGCCTCTCTGTGAAAGTTGAATTTAGAAGTGTACCCAATAGCCTCTCTGTGAAAAGTTGAATTTAGAAGTGTGCCCAATAGCCTCTCTGTGAAAGTTGAATTTAGAAGTGTACCCAATAGCCTCTCTGTGGAAAGTTGAATTTAGAAGTGTACCCAATAGCCTCTCTGTGAAAAGTTGAATTTAGAAGTGTACCCAAGAGCATCTCTGTGAAAAGTTGAATTTAGAAGTGTGCCCAATAGCCTCTCTTTGTGAAAAGTTGAATTTAGAAGTGTACCCAATAGCCTCTCTGTGGGAAGTTGAATTTAGAAGTACATTTAGAAAGTTTAATTTAGAAGTGCGCCCAATAGCCTCACTGTGATTCTAGAAGTGTGCATTTAGAAGCTGAATTTAGAAGTGTGCCCAATAGCCTCTCTGTCATTCTAGAAATGTGCCCAACAGCCTCGCTGAATCTAGAAGTGTGCCCAGTAGCCGCTCTGTGAATTTAGAAGTGTACCCAAGAGCATCTCTGTGAAAAGTTGAATTTAGAAGTGTGCCCAATAGCATCTCTGTGAAAAGTTGAATTTAGAAGTGTACCCAATGGCCTCTCTGTGAAAAGTTGAATTTAGAAGTGTACCCAATAGCCTCTCTGTGAAAAGTTGAATTTAGAAGTGTACCCAATAGCCTCTCTGTGGAAAGTTGAATTTAGAAGTACATTTAGAAAGTTGAATTTAGAAGTGCGCCCAATAGCCTCGCTGTGATTCTAGAAATGTGCCCAGTAGCCGCTCTGTGAATTTAGAAGTGTGCCCAGTAGTCACTCTGTGAATTTAGAAGTGTACCCAATAGCCTCTCTGTGAAAGTTGAATTTAGAAGTGTACCCAATAGCCTCTCTGTGGAAAGTTGAATTTAGAAGTGTACCCAATAGCCTCTCTGTGAAAGTTGAATTTAGAAGTGTGCCCAATAGCCTCTCTTTGTGAAAAGTTGAATTTAGAAGTGTACCCAATAGCCTCTCTGTGGAAAGTTGAATTTAGAAGTACATTTAGAAAGTTGAATTTAGAAGTGCGCCCAATAGCCTCTCTGTCATTCTAGAAATGTGCCCAACAGCCTTGCTGAATCTAGAAGTGTGCCCAGTAGCCGCTCTGTAAATTTAGAAGTGTACCCAAGAGCATCTCTGTGAAAAGTTGAATTTAGAAGTGCGCCCAATAGCCTCACTGTGATTCTAGAAGTGTGCATTTAGAAGCTGAATTTAGAAGTGTGCCCAATAGCCTCTTTGTCATTCTAGAAATGTGCCCAACACTCTTGCTGAATCTAGAAGTGTGCCCAGTAGCCGCTCTGTAAATTTAGAAGTGTACCCAAGAGCATCTCTGTGAAAAGTTGAATTTAGAAGTGTGCCCAATAGCATCTCTGTGAAAAGTTGAATTTAGAAGTGTACCCAATGGCCTCTCTGTGAAAAGTTGAATTTAGAAGTGTACCCAATAGCCTCTCTGTGAAAAGTTGAATTTAGAAGTGTACCCAATAGCCTCTCTGTGGAAAGTTGAATTTAGAAGTACATTTAGAAAGTTGAATTTAGAAGTGCGCCCAATAGCCTCGCTGTGATTCTAGAAGTGTGCCCAACAGCCTCGCTGAATCTAGAAGTGTGCCCAGTAGCCGCTCTGTGAATTTAGAAGTGTGCCCAATAGCCTCTCTGTGAAAAGTTGAATTTAGAAATGTGCCGAATAGCCTCTCTGTGAAAGTTGAATTTAGAAGTGTACCCAATAGCCTCTCTGTGAAAGTTGAATTTAGAAGTGTACCCAATAGCCTCTCTGTGAAAAGTTGAATTTAGAAGTGTACCCAAGAGCATCACTGTGTAAAGTTGAATTTAGAAGTGTGCCCAATAGCCTCTCTTTGTGAAAAGTTGAATTTAGAAGTGTACCCAATAGCCTCTCTGTGGAAAGTTGAATTTAGAAGTACATTTAGAAAGTTGAATTTAGAAGTGCGCCCAATAGCCTCACTGTGATTCTAGAAGTGTGCATTTAGAAGCTGAATTTAGAAGTGTGCCCAATAGCCTCTCTGTCATTCTAGAAATGTGCCCAACAGCCTCGCTGAATCTAGAAGTGTGCCCAGTAGCCGCTCTGTGAATTTAGAAGTGTACCCAAGAGCATCTCTGTGAAAAGTTGAATTTAGAAGTGTGCCCAATAGCATATCTGTGAATAGTTGAATTTAGAAGTGTACCCAATGGCCTCTCTGGGGAAAGTTGAATTTAGAAGTACATTTAGAAAGTTGAATTTAGAAGTGCGCCCAATAGCCTCGCTGTGATTCTAGAAGTGTGCATTTAGAAGCTGAATTTAGAAGTGTGCCCAATAGCCTCTCTGTGATTCTAGAAATGTGCCCAGTAGCCGCTCTGTGAATTTAGAAGTGTGCCCAGTAGTCACTCTGTGAATTTAGAAGTGTACCCAATAGCCTCTCTGCGAAAGTTGAATTTAGAAGTGTACCCAATAGCCTCTCTGTGGAAAGTTGAATTTAGAAGTGTACCCAATAGCCTCTCTGTGAAAGTTGAATTTAGAAGTGTGCCCAATAGCCTCTCTTTGTGAAAAGTTGAATTTAGAAGTGCACCTAATAGCCTCTCTGTGGAAAGTTGAATTTAGAAGTACATTTAGAAAGTTGAATTTAGAAGTGCGCCCAATAGCCTCACTGTGATTCTAGAAGTGTGCATTTAGAAGCTGAATTTAGAAGTGTGCCCAATAGCCTCTCTGTCATTCTAGAAATGTGCCCAACAGCCTCGCTGAATCTAGAAGTGTGCCCAGTAGCCGCTCTGTAAATTTAGAAGTGTCCCCAAGAGCATCTCTGTGAAAAGTTGAATTTAGAAGTGTGCCCAATAGCATCTCTGTGAAAAGTTGAATTTAGAAGTGTACCCAATGGCCTCTCTGTGAAAAGTTGAATTTAGAAGTGTACCCAATAGCCTCTCTGTGAAAAGTTGAATTTAGAAGTGTACCCAATAGCCTCTCTGTGGAACGTTGAATTTAGAAGTACATTTAGAAAGTTGAATTTAGAAGTGCGCCCAATAGCCTCGCTGTGATTCTAGAAGTGTGCATTTAGAAGCTGAATTTAGAAGTGTGCCCAATAGCCTCTCTGTGATTCTAGAAATGTGCCCAGTGGCCACTCTGTGAATTTAGAAGTGTACCCAATAGCCTCTCTGTGAAAAGTTGAATATAGAAGTGTGCCCAATAGCCTCTCTGTGAAAAGTTGAATATAGAAGTGTGCCCAATAGCCTCTTTGTGAAAGTTGAATTTAGAAGTGCACCCAATAGCCTCTCTGTGGAAAGTTGAATTTAGAAGTGTACCCAATAGCCTCTCTGTGAAAGTTGAATTTAGAAGTGTACCCAATAGCCTCTCTGTGAAAAGTTGAATTTAGAAATGTACCCAAGAGCATCTCTGTGAAATTTGAATTTAGAAGTGTGCCCAATAGCCTCTCTTTGTGAAAAGTTGAATTTAGAAGTGTACCCAATAGCCTCTCTGTGGAAAGTTTAATTTAGAAGTACATTTAGAAAGTTGAATTTAGAAGTGCACCCAATAGCCTCACTGTGATTCTAGAAGTGTGCATTTAGAAGTTGAATTTAGAAGTGTGCCCAATAGCCTCTCTGTCATTCTAGAAATGTGCCCAACAGCCTCGCTGAATCTAGAAGTGTGCCCAGTAGCCGCTCTGTGAATTTAGAAGTGTACCCAAGAGCATCTCTGTGAAAAGTTGAATTTAGAAGTGTGCCCAATAGCATCTCTGTGAAAAGTTGAATTTAGAAGTGTACCCAATGGCCTCTCTGTAAAAAGTTGAATTTAGAAGTGTACCCAATAGCCTCTCTGTGAAAAGTTGAATTTAGAAGTGTACCCAATAGCCTCTCTGTGGAAAGTTGAATTTAGAAGTACATTTAGAAAGTTGAATTTAGAAGTGCGCCCAATAGCCTCGCTGTGATTCTAGAAGTGTGCATTTAGAAGCTGAATTTAGAAGTGTGCCCAATAGCCTCTCTGTGATTCTAGAAATGTGCCCAGTAGCCGCTCTGTGAATTTAGAAGTGTGCCCAGTAGTCACTCTGTGAATTTAGAAGTGTACCCAATAGCCTCTCTGCGAAAGTTGAATTTAGAAGTGTACCCAATAGCCTCTCTGTGGAAAGTTGAATTTAGAAGTGTACCCAATAGCCTCTCTGTGAAAGTTGAATTTAGAAGTGTGCCCAATAGCCTCTCTTTGTGAAAAGTTGAATTTAGAAGTGCACCTAATAGCCTCTCTGTGGAAAGTTGAATTTAGAAGTACATTTAGAAAGTTGAATTTAGAAGTGCGCCCAATAGCCTCACTGTGATTCTAGAAGTGTGCATTTAGAAGCTGAATTTAGAAGTGTGCCCAATAGCCTCTCTGTCATTCTAGAAATGTGCCCAACAGCCTCGCTGAATCTAGAAGTGTGCCCAGTAGCCGCTCTGTAAATTTAGAAGTGTCCCCAAGAGCATCTCTGTGAAAAGTTGAATTTAGAAGTGTGCCCAATAGCATCTCTGTGAAAAGTTGAATTTAGAAGTGTACCCAATGGCCTCTCTGTGAAAAGTTGAATTTAGAAGTGTACCCAATAGCCTCTCTGTGAAAAGTTGAATTTAGAAGTGTACCCAATAGCCTCTCTGTGGAACGTTGAATTTAGAAGTACATTTAGAAAGTTGAATTTAGAAGTGCGCCCAATAGCCTCGCTGTGATTCTAGAAGTGTGCATTTAGAAGCTGAATTTAGAAGTGTGCCCAATAGCCTCTCTGTGATTCTAGAAATGTGCCCAGTGGCCACTCTGTGAATTTAGAAGTGTACCCAATAGCCTCTCTGTGAAAAGTTGAATTTAGAAGTGTGCCCAATAGCCTCTCTGTGAAACGTTGAATATAGAAGTGTGCCCAATAGCCTCTTTGTGAAAGTTGAATTTAGAAGTGCACCCAATAGCCTCTCTGTGGAAAGTTGAATTTAGAAGTGTACCCAATAGCCTCTCTGTGAAAGTTGACTTTAGACGTGTACCCAATAGCCTCTCTGTGAAAAGTTGAATTTAGAAATGTACCCAAGAGCATCTCTGTGAAATTTGAATTTAGAAGTGTGCCCAATAGCCTCTCTTTGTGAAAAGTTGAATTTAGAAGTGTACCCAATAGCCTCTCTGTGGAAAGTTTAATTTAGAAGTACATTTAGAAAGTTGAATTTAGAAGTGCACCCAATAGCCTCACTGTGATTCTAGAAGTGTGCATTTAGAAGCTGAATTTAGAAGTGTGCCCAATAGCCTCTCTGCCATTCTAGAAATGTGCCCAACAGCCTCGCTGAATCTAGAAGTGTGCCCAGTAGCCGCTCTGTGAATTTAGAAGTGTACCCAAGAGCATCTCTGTGAAAAGTTGAATTTAGAAGTGTGCCCAATAGCATCTCTGTGAAAAGTTGAATTTAGAAGTGTACCCAATGGCCTCTCTGTAAAAAGTTGAATTTAGAAGTGTACCCAATAGCCTCTCTGTGAAAAGTTGAATTTAGAAGTGTACCCAATAGCCTCTCTGTGGAAAGTTGAATTTAGAAGTACATTTAGAAAGTTGAATTTAGAAGTGCGCCCAATAGCCTCGCTGTGATTCTAGAAGTGTGCATTTAGAAGCTGAATTTAGAAGTGTGCCCAATAGCCTCTCTGTGATTCTAGAAATGTGCCCAGTAGCCGCTCTGTGAATTTAGAAGTGTGCCCAGTAGTCACTCTGTGAATTTAGAAGTGTACCCAATAGCCTCTCTGTGAAAGTTGAATTTAGAAGTGTACCCAATAGCCTCTCTGTGGAAAGTTGAATTTAGAAGTGTACCCAATAGCCTCTCTGTGAAAGTTGAATTTAGAAGTGTGCCCAATAGCCTCTCTTTGTGAAAAGTTGAATTTAGAAGTGTACCCAATAGCCTCTCTGTGGAAAGTTGAATTTAGAAGTACATTTAGAAAGTTGAATTTAGAAGTGCGCCCAATAGCCTCACTGTGATTCTAGAAGTGTGCATTTAGAAGCTGAATTTAGAAGTGTGCCCAATAGCCTCTCTGTCATTCTAGAAATGTGCCCAACAGCCTCGCTGAATCTAGAAGTGTGCCCAGTAGCCGCTCTGTAAATTTAGAAGTGTACCCAATAGCCTCTCTGTGAAAGTTGAATTTAGAAGTGTGCCCAATAGCCGCTCTTTGTGAAAAGTTGAATTTAGAAGTGTACCCAATAGCCTCTCTGTGGAAAGTTGAATTTAGAAGTACATTTAGAAAGTTGAATTTAGAAGTGCGCCCAATAGCCTCACTGTGATTCCAGAAGTGTGCATTTAGAAGCTGAATTTAGAAGTGTGCCCAATAGCCTCTCTGTCATTCTAGAAATGTGCCCAACAGCCTCGCTGAATCTAGAAGTGTGCCCAGTAGCCGCTCTGTAAATTTAGAAGTGTACCCAAGGGCATCTCTGTGAAAAGTTGAATTTAGAAGTGTGCCCAATAGCATCTCTGTGAAAAGCTGAATTTAGAAGTGTACCCAATGGCCTCTCTGTGAAAAGTTGAATTTAGAAGTGTACCCAATAGCCTCTCTGTGAAAAGTTGAATTTAGAAGTGTACTCAATAGCCTCTCTGTGGAAAGTTGAATTTAGAAGTACATTTAGAAAGTTGAATTTAGAAGTGCGCCCAATAGCCTCACTGTGATTCTAGAAGTGTGCATTTAGAAGCTGAATTTAGAAGTGTGCCCAATAGCCTCTCTGTCATTCTAGAAATGTGCCCAACAGCCTCGCTGAATCTAGAAGTGTGCCCAGTAGCCGCTCTGTGAATTTAGAAGTGTACCCAAGAGCATCTCTGTGAAAAGTTGAATTTAGAAGTGTGCCCAATAGCATCTCTGTGAAAAGTTGAATTTAGAAGTGTACCCAATAGCCTCTCTGTGAAAAGTTGAATTTAGAAGTGTACCCAATAGCCTCTCTGTGAAAGTTGAATTTAGAAGTGTACCCAATAGCCTCTCTGTGAAAAGTTGAATTTAGAAGTGTGCCCAATAGCCTCTCTGTGAAAGTTGAATTTAGAAGTGTACCCAATAGCCTCTCTGTGGAAAGTTGAATTTAGAAGTCTACCCAATAGCCTCTCTGTGAAAGTTGAATTTAGAAGTGTACCCAATAGCCTCTCTATGAAAAGTTGAATTTAGAAGTGTACCCAAGAGCATCTCTGTGAAAAGTTGAATTTAGAAGTGTGCCCAATAGCCTCTCTTTGTGAAAAGTTGAATTTAGAAGTGTACCCAATAGCCTCTCTGTGGAAAGTTGAATTTAGAAGTACATTTAGAAAGTTGAATTTAGAAGTGCGCCCAATAGCCTCACTGTGATTCTAGAAGTGTGCATTTAGAAGCTGAATTTAGAAGTGTGCCCAATAGCCTCTCTGTCATTCTAGAAATGTGCCCAACAGCCTCGCTGAATCTAGAAGTGTGCCCAGTAGCCGCTCTGTGAATTTAGAAGTGTACCCAAGAGCATCTCTGTGAAAAGTTGAATTTAGAAGTGTGCCCAATAGCATCTCTGTGAAAAGTTGAATTTAGAAGTGTACCCAATGGCCTCTCTGTGAAAAGTTGAATTTAGAAGTGTACCCAATAGCCTCTCTGTGAAAAGTTGAATTTAGAAGTGTACCCAATAGCCTCTCTGTGGAAAGTTGAATTTAGAAGTACATTTAGAAAGTTGAATTTAGAAGTGCGCCCAATAGCCTCGCTGTGATTCTAGAAATGTGCCCAGTAGCCGCTCTGTGAATTTAGAAGTGTGCCCAGTAGTCACTCTGTGAATTTAGAAGTGTACCCAATAGCCTCTCTGTGAAAGTTGAATTTAGAAGTGTACCCAATAGCCTCTCTGTGGAAAGTTGAATTTAGAAGTGTACCCAATAGCCTCTCTGTGAAAGTTGAATTTAGAAGTGTGCCCAATAGCCTCTCTGTGGAAAGTTGAATTAAGAAGTGTACCCAATAGCCTCTCTGTGGAAAGTTGAATTTAGAAGTACATTTAGAAAGTTGAATTTAGAAGTGCGCCCAATAGCCTCGCTGTGATTCTAGAAGTGTGCATTTAGAAGCTGAATTTAGAAGTGTGCCCAATAGCCTCTCTCTGATTCTAGAAATGTGCCCAACAGCCTCGCTGAATCTAGAAGTGTGCCCAGTAGCCGCTCGGTGAATTTAGAAGTGTGCCCAATAGCCTCTCTGTGAAAAGTTGAATTTAGAAGTGTGCCGAATAGCCTCTCTGTGAAAAGTTGAATTTAGAAGTGTGCCCAATAGCCTCTCTGTGAAAGTTGAATTTAGAAGTGTACCCAATAGCCTCTCTGTGGAAAGTTGAATTTAGAAGTGTACCCAATAGCCTCTCTGTGAAAGTTGAATTTAGAAGTGTACCCAATAGCCTCTCTGTGAAAAGTTGAATTTAGAAGTGTACCCAAGAGCATCTCTGTGAAAAGTTGAATTTAGAAGTGTGCCCAATAGCCTCTCTTTGTGAAAAGTTGAATTTAGAAGTGTACCCAATAGCCTCTCTGTGGAAAGTTGAATTTAGAAGTACATTTAGAACGTTGAATTTAGAAGTGCGCCCAATAGCCTCACTGTGATTCTAGAAGTGTGCATTTAGAAGCTGAATTTAGAAGTGTGCCCAATAGCCTCTCTGTCATTCTAGAAATGTGCCCAACAGCCTCGCTGAATCTAGAAGTGTGCCCAGTAGCCGCTCTGTGAATTTAGAAGTGTACCCAAGAGCATCTCTGTGAAAAGTTGAATTTAGAAGTGTGCCCAATAGCATCTCTGTGAAAAGTTGAATTTAGAAGTGTACCCAATGACCTCTCTGTGAAAAGTTGAATTTAGAAGTGTACCCAATAGCCTCTCTGTGAAAAGTTGAATTTAGAAGTGTACCCAATAGCCTCTCTGTGGAAAGTTGAATTTAGAAGTACATTTAGAAAGTTGAATTTAGAAATGCGCCCAATAGCCTCTCTGTGATTCTAGAAATGTGCCCAGTAGCCGCTCTGTGAATTTAGAAGTGTGCCCAGTAGTCACTCTGTGAATTTAGAAGTGTACCCAATAGCCTCTCTTTGAAAGTTGAATTTAGAAGTGTACCCAATAGCCTCTCTGTGAAAAGTTGAATTTAGAAGTGTGCCCAATAGCTTCTCTGTGAAAGTTGAATTTAGAAGTGTACCCAATAGCCTCTCTGTGGAAAGTTGAATTTAGAAGTGTACCCAATAGCCTCTCTGTGAAAAGTTGAATTTAGAAGTGTACCCAAGAGCATCTCTGTGAAAAGTTGAATTTAGAAGTGTGCCCAATAGCCTCTCTTTGTGAAAAGTTGAATTTAGAAGTGTACCCAATAGCCTCTCTGTGGGAAGTTGAATTTAGAAGTACATTTAGAAAGTTTAATTTAGAAGTGCGCCCAATAGCCTCACTGTGATTCTAGAAGTGTGCATTTAGAAGCTGAATTTAGAAGTGTGCCCAATAGCCTCTCTGTCATTCTAGAAATGTGCCCAACAGCCTCGCTGAATCTAGAAGTGTGCCCAGTAGCCGCTCTGTGAATTTAGAAGTGTACCCAAGAGCATCTCTGTGAAAAGTTGAATTTAGAAGTGTGCCCAATAGCATCTCTGTGAAAAGTTGAATTTAGAAGTGTACCCAATGGCCTCTCTGTGAAAAGTTGAATTTAGAAGTGTACCCAATAGCCTCTCTGTGAAAAGTTGAATTTAGAAGTGTACCCAATAGCCTCTCTGTGGAAAGTTGAATTTAGAAGTACATTTAGAAAGTTGAATTTAGAAGTGCGCCCAATAGCCTCGCTGTGATTCTAGAAATGTGCCCAGTAGCCGCTCTGTGAATTTAGAAGTGTGCCCAGTAGTCACTCTGTGAATTTAGAAGTGTACCCAATAGCCTCTCTGTGAAAGTTGAATTTAGAAGTGTACCCAATAGCCTCTCTGTGGAAAGTTGAATTTAGAAGTGTACCCAATAGCCTCTCTGTGAAAGTTGAATTTAGAAGTGTGCCCAATAGCCTCTCTTTGTGAAAAGTTGAATTTAGAAGTGTACCCAATAGCCTCTCTGTGGAAAGTTGAATTTAGAAGTACATTTAGAAAGTTGAATTTAGAAGTGCGCCCAATAGCCTCTCTGTCATTCTAGAAATGTGTCCAACAGCCTTGCTCAATCTAGAAGTGTGCCCAGTAGCCGCTCTGTAAATTTAGAAGTGTACCCAAGAGCATCTCTGTGAAAAGTTGAATTTAGAAGTGCGCCCAATAGCCTCACTGTGATTCTAGAAGTGTGCATTTAGAAGCTGAATTTAGAAGTGTGCCCAATAGCCTCTTTGTCATTCTAGAAATGTGCCCAACAGCCTTGCTGAATCTAGACGTGTGCCCAGTAGCCGCTCTGTAAATTTAGAAGTGTACCCAAGAGCATCTCTGTGAAAAGTTGAATTTAGAAGTGTGCCCAATAGCATCTCTGTGAAAAGTTGAATTGAGAAGTGTACCCAATGGCCTCTCTGTGAAAAGTTGAATTTAGAAGTGTACCCAATAGCCTCTCTGTGAAAAGTTGAATTTAGAAGTGTACCCAATAGCCTCTCTGTGGAAAGTTGAATTTAGAAGTACATTTAGAAAGTTGAATTTAGAAGTGCGCCCAATAGCCTCGCTGTGATTCTAGAAGTGTGCCCAACAGCCTCGCTGAATCTAGAAGTGTGCCCAGTAGCCGCTCTGTGAATTTAGAAGTGTGCCCAATAGCCTCTCTGTGAAAAGTTGAATTTAGAAATGTGCCGAATAGCCTCTCTGTGAAAGTTGAATTTAGAAGTGTACCCAATAGCCTCTCTGTGGAAAGTTGAATTTAGAAGTGTACCCAATAGCCTCTCTGTGAAAGTTGAATTTAGAAGTGTACCCAATAGCCTCTCTGTGAAAAGTTGAATTTAGAAGTGTACCCAAGAGCATCACTGTGTAAAGTTGAATTTAGAAGTGTGCCCAATAGCCTCTCTTTGTGAAAAGTTGAATTTAGAAGTGTACCCAATAGCCTCTCTGTGGAAAGTTGAATTTAGAAGTACATTTAGAAAGTTGAATTTAGAAGTGCGCCCAATAGCCTCACTGTGATTCTAGAAGTGTGCATTTAGAAGCTGAATTTAGAAGTGTGCCCAATAGCCTCTCTGTCATTCTAGAAATGTGCCCAACAGCCTCGCTGAATCTAGAAGTGTGCCCAGTAGCCGCTCTGTGAATTTAGAAGTGTACCCAAGAGCATCTCTGTGAAAAGTTGAATTTAGAAGTGTGCCCAATAGCATCTCTGTGAAAAGTTGAATTTAGAAGTGTACCCAATGGCCTCTCTGTGGAAAGTTGAATTTAAAAGTACATTTAGAAAGTTGAATTTAGAAGTGCGCCCAATAGCCTCGCTGTGATTCTAGAAGTGTGCATTTAGAAGCTGAATTTAGAAGTGTGCCCAATAGCCTCTCTGTGATTCTAGAAATGTGCCCAGTAGCCGCTCTGTGAATTTAGAAGTGTGCCCAGTAGTCACTCTGTGAATTTAGAAGTGTACCCAATAGCCTCTCTGCGAAAGTTGAATTTAGAAGTGTACCCAATAGCCTCTCTGTGGAAAGTTGAATTTAGAAGTGTACCCAATAGCCTCTCTGTGAAAGTTGAATTTAGAAGTGTGCCCAATAGCCTCTCTTTGTGAAAAGTTGAATTTAGAAGTGCACCCAATAGCCTCTCTGTGGAAAGTTGAATTTAGAAGTACATTTAGAAAGTTGAATTTAGAAGTGCGCCCAATAGCCTCACTGTGATTCTAGAAGTGTGCATTTAGAAGCTGAATTTAGAAGTGTGCCCAATAGCCTCTCTGTCATTCTAGAAATGTGCCCAACAGCCTCGCTGAATCTAGAAGTGTGCCCAGTAGCCGCTCTGTAAATTTAGAAGTGTCCCCAAGAGCATCTCTGTGAAAAGTTGAATTTAGAAGTGTGCCCAATAGCATCTCTGTGAAAAGTTGAATTTAGAAGTGTACCCAATGGCCTCTCTGTGAAAAGTTGAATTTAGAAGTGTACCCAATAGCCTCTCTGTGAAAAGTTGAATTTAGAAGTGTACCCAATAGCCTCTCTGTGGAACGTTGAATTTAGAAGTACATTTAGAAAGTTGAATTTAGAAGTGCGCCCAATAGCCTCGCTGTGATTCTAGAAGTGTGCATTTAGAAGCTGAATTTAGAAGTGTGCCCAATAGCCTCTCTGTGATTCTAGAAATGTGCCCAGTGGCCACTCTGTGAATTTAGAAGTGTACCCAATAGCCTCTCTGTGAAAAGTTGAATTTAGAAGTGTGCCCAATAGCCTCTCTGTGAAAAGTTGAATATAGAAGTGTGCCCAATAGCCTCTTTGTGAAAGTTGAATTTAGAAGTGCACCCAATAGCCTCTCTGTGGAAAGTTGAATTTAGAAGTGTACCCAATAGCCTCTCTGTGAAAGTTGAATTTAGAAGTGTACCCAATAGCCTCTCTGTGAAAAGTTGAATTTAGAAATGTACCCAAGAGCATCTCTGTGAAATTTGAATTTAGAAGTGTGCCCAATAGCCTCTCTTTGTGAAAAGTTGAATTTAGAAGTGTACCCAATAGCCTCTCTGTGGAAAGTTTAATTTAGAAGTACATTTAGAAAGTTGAATTTAGAAGTGCACCCAATAGCCTCACTGTGATTCTAGAAGTGTGCATTTAGAAGTTAAATTTAGAAGTGTGCCCAATAGCCTCTCTGTCATTCTAGAAATGTGCCCAACAGCCTCGCTGAATCTAGAAGTGTGCCCAGTAGCCGCTCTGTGAATTTAGAAGTGTACCCAAGAGCATCTCTGTGAAAAGTTGAATTTAGAAGTGTGCCCAATAGCATCTCTGTGAAAAGTTGAATTTAGAAGTGTACCCAATGGCCTCTCTGTAAAAAGTTGAATTTAGAAGTGTACCCAATAGCCTCTCTGTGAAAAGTTGAATTTAGAAGTGTACCCAATAGCCTCTCTGTGGAAAGTTGAATTTAGAAGTACATTTAGAAAGTTGAATTTAGAAGTGCGCCCAATAGCCTCGCTGTGATTCTAGAAGTGTGCATTTAGAAGCTGAATTTAGAAGTGTGCCCAATAGCCTCTCTGTGATTCTAGAAATGTGCCCAGTAGCCGCTCTGTGAATTTAGAAGTGTGCCCAGTAGTCACTCTGTGAATTTAGAAGTGTACCCAATAGCCTCTCTGTGAAAGTTGAATTTAGAAGTGTACCCAATAGCCTCTCTGTGGAAAGTTGAATTTAGAAGTGTACCCAATAGCCTGTCTGTGAAAGTTGAATTTAGAAGTGTGCCCAATAGCCTCTCTTTGTGAAAAGTTGAATTTAGAAGTGTACCCAATAGCCTCTCTGTGGAAAGTTGAATTTAGAAGTACATTTAGAAAGTTGAATTTAGAAGTGCGCCCAATAGCCTCACTGTGATTCTAGAAGTGTGCATTTAGAAGCTGAATTTAGAAGTGTGCCCAATAGCCTCTCTGTCATTCTAGAAATGTGCCCAACAGCCTCGCTGAATCTAGAAGTGTGCCCAGTAGCCGCTCTGTAAATTTAGAAGTGTACCCAATAGCCTCTCTGTGAAAGTTGAATTTAGAAGTGTGCCCAATAGCCGCTCTTTGTGAAAAGTTGAATTTAGAAGTGTACCCAATAGCCTCTCTGTGGAAAGTTGAATTTAGAAGTACATTTAGAAAGTTGAATTTAGAAGTGCGCCCAATAGCCTCACTGTGATTCCAGAAGTGTGCATTTAGAAGCTGAATTTAGAAGTGTGCCCAATAGCCTCTCTGTCATTCTAGAAATGTGCCCAACAGCCTCGCTGAATCTAGAAGTGTGCCCAGTAGCCGCTCTGTAAATTTAGAAGTGTACCCAAGGGCATCTCTGTGAAAAGTTGAATTTAGAAGTGTGCCCAATAGCATCTCTGTGAAAAGCTGAATTTAGAAGTGTACCCAATGGCCTCTCTGTGAAAAGTTGAATTTAGAAGTGTACCCAATAGCCTCTCTGTGAAAAGTTGAATTTAGAAGTGTACTCAATAGCCTCTCTGTGGAAAGTTGAATTTAGAAGTACATTTAGAAAGTTGAATTTAGAAGTGCGCCCAATAGCCTCGCCGTGATTCTAGAAGTGTGCATTTAGAAGCTGAATTTAGAAGTGTGCCCAATAGCCTCTCTGTGATTCTAGAAATGTGCCCAGTAGCCACTCTGTGAATTTAGAAGTGTACCCAATAGCCTCTCTGTGAAAGTTGAATTTAGAAGTGTACCCAATAGCCTCTCTGTGAAAAGTTGAATTTAGAAGTGTACCCAATAGCCTCTCTGTGGAAAGCTGAATTTAGAAGTACATTTAGAAAGTTGAATTTAGAAGTGCGCCCAATAGCCTCTCTGTGATTCTAGAAGTGTGCAGTTAGAACCTGAACTTAGAAGTGTGCCCAATAGCCTCTCTGTTATTCTAGACATGTGCCCAACAGCCTCGCTGAATCTAGAAGTGTGCCCAGTAGCCGCTCTGTGAATTTAGAAGTGTGCCCAATAGCCTCTCTGTCAAAAGTTGAATATAGAAGTGTACCCAATAGCCTCTCTGTGAATTTAGAAGTGTGCCCAATAGCCTCCCTGCAAATAGCCTCTCTGTGAATTTAGAAGTGTCCGAAAGGGCATGTAACCCATCGTATCTCACCAACACGCTTACTCTCTCCTTACATCACCACTCAACTAGAACACAGAGATACTATGACACCATTCGGTATAACTGTTCTCATATCAACATTCGCTGCTCACTCCACATCATTCTAAGTAATCACTGCTGGTTACACACCCCCCAGCGAGGCGTTCTCCTCAGGCCTAACGCAGCCACATCCGATCTGGATAAATCCTGCCAGAACGAACACATACTCCTGACCTCTCAACCATAACACCTACCGCTAGAAAGCAGCTATTACACAGATACCGCACGAGCTGTACACATACCCGGTGCTCACACGCACCTTTTCACTCTCTCTACGCTCTCTACTGATATGAACTTCGTTTCCCAAGGGCGTTCAACCTACCAGCGCCTTCAGACCATACCAATGGTATATAAGGCGCTTTATAAATGCAAAATAACAATAACAATAACAATATGTTAAAGGTTATTTGTTGGTCTGGGGACCAGAAGGGAGAGGAAGGCACTGGACTGAGCTCACCCCAGCTCAAGGGTGATCTGGATGATCTATAAGCAGCTGTACATAAGCCTCTTTATCTGTGCTAGGGTGGTCAAACAGGTAGGCTTGAGCCTGGTACCAAGTGGTTACATGACATGACACGAGACATAGGCAACACTTTATTAACATAAAGGTGATACATGAGACCTGCTAATAGGTCTTGCTGAACAATCATGGCAATAACTCATGCATCAGTAAAACTAGCGAAAGCAATTGTAGGGCTTGAAGGCCACTTGAGGAAACCTCTAAACAAGACAAGGGGGATGGCTGTCCAGGTTCTCGATCAAGGGCCCCCTCGAGTTCCTACGGGGCAGACCTGTCTTAGTCTGAATCTCGGGAAATCTCAGACACCCGGTAAGTAAGAGAGGGGCTATATCACTGAACACTGCAGCAAATGTGAAGAATCAGTGGGAGAATGCTGAGGATCCTGTTTATCAGAAGGACCAAGGGTTTTGGGAAGCGTTAGTCTGCTGAGCCAGATGCATACACATGTTTGGGCTGTAACTGTGTCAGGATAGGAAATAAGTGTTGGAGGGACTTCAGGGAGTTTCAGCACGTACCAGCCTTAGCCCAGGTAACCTCTGATTGTAAGGAAGGCAGAGTTCATGAATAGGCCTAGTGGGGTTGGAACCTCAGTGTTCAACACCTGTCACGGGAAGTGTCTGTCTTGTGTTCCCTGCCTTGGTCCTGCATGAATGCTTGCTTGAGAGAATGTTTGGTGGAATGTATGCCTGTGGAATGTTGTGGTGTGAATGCCCCTGTTAGTTCCATGAATGTCAGTTGGAGTGAAGCAGTCTGTGAGAGTGGAGGCCGGTGGATGTCTCCTGTGTACCTTCCTACTTACTTACCCTTGGACTTACCTGATGTATATACATTGTCACTGGAACTTAGTAAAGAAGTTCACTTCCATTACCTACAGTATCAGACTTTAATGTCACTCCGCTACACTGGGGACCAGCTGGCTTGAGAGAAGGGCCAGGAACCTGCAGCTGTCCAGAGTGAGCAGCACCTAGGAGCAAGGAAGGAAGCCGTTGGGACCACAGGAGGAGACATCTACTGACCCCCCACCTCCGCAAAGGTGAACTGACCCCTGCCCCACAGCCCAACAGCTGTTGAGAGGCAGGAAGGGGGCAGCTGGAGGTGGGAGTTGACTACTAGTAGCAGTTTGAGCAGCACTTCCCAGTGCGGCCACCTTGCAGTTTTTGGCCACTGGAGCAGCACTTCCCAGAGCGGCCACCTTGCAGTTTTTCACCACTGGAGCAGCACTTCCCAGTGGGACCACCTTACAGCATTTGGCCACTGGAGGCGGCTGGCAATTCTAGCCTGGGAGTGATTAAAGAGTCAGGAACAACAAAGATCTGGCTTGGAGAAAAATTGGAATGGAGAGAAAAAAGTTAGAAGGGACTGATTTTGGAATTGCAAGTACCCTGGAGATCGAGATCCAGAAGAGTACAGAAGGGTTTCAATTGTCTAGAGATATTCTCTGGGCGTTTGTGCAGCTTACCCGAGCCCAGCAGGCAGTGTGGTGAGGCGCAGCATGACGGGAGTGCAGGGAGCATCTTATGCTTCTGGAGCTCTGCGTCCTCTGAAGACATAAACTGAAGTAATGACGCCAGTTCAGGAAGTAACGTCTGCGACGCTTCCCCATCATTCGGAGGTTCTTTTCTCCAATGCACAGAGTACAGTTACAATAGGGAAGAAGGGATCTAACACGGATCGCATTGGAGAGGACTTCGCAGGTCGGCACGAAGTAAATAACGACCCCTACGGAAAGAGTTCTCAGTGGGACAAGATGACCAGCATGAACTGACCCTAATTTCAGCTGTAAATGGGGGGTGCACGCATTGGTGGGCTGCAATTCAGCACAAAGTGAACTGCGTGCATGTTGGGAAAGGAACCTGGAGATACTGTTGGCTTTTAGTATCCAATGGAGAAATCAACGACGTTTTTATTTGCTGTCTTGGTGGAACTCGATCCTGATTTTGTTTGGTGTCCTTCTGAGATGTTTCTTTTTACAACAGTGAAGTTTGAATGTTTTACATTTGTGATGCGAGGCCTGTGATTAAGTATTGCTTGTTTTAGAGTGTGCAATTCTGTTTTGCAGGTTTACAGTTTGAAGTGGATTTTTGGAGTGGGTAGGACTGTATTTGGCTTGGGTATGACGTTGGTTGATGTTAGTACATTTGCAAGGTAATCAGCATGTAATTATTTAATTTTTTGATGTGACATTGATGCATTAATTAACAGCAATGTATCTTGCTTTAACGTTTTTCTTCCACAGGGCCAAATGGTGGCATTAAGGATTAGGGCTTGGACATTTACAGTTTAGCTTTCAATTACTGTGTGTCTAATGCACTGATCCTGTTTCAGTTTGGTAAGAATTTATCTGGGTGTGAGTGGAGCCCTCGTGTTATGATGTCAACAGAGTTTTCAGGGGTGCTCTGCCACCCTTGCCACAAAACATTGGGCTTTGGAACTCGGCACTAGTTTTTAGGGGTGTTCTGCCACCCATGCCACTAATATTGGGGTTTGGAACCCAGCAACCGTTTTTAGGGGTGTTCTACCACCCATGCCACAAATATTGGGGTTTGGAACCCCGCACAAGTTTTAGGGGTGTTCTGCCACCTGTGCCATAAATGTTGGGATGTTGGACACCTCACCTGAAGGGGTTTCCTGGCCGTACCTTTTGGGAGTTGGACGCCAGTACCTAAGGGGCTGGTCCTCTCCATCTGCTTGTGCACGGCAGTGGGTGCCCGTGCTCTGTGCCTTTTTAACCTTGATCATTTGTTTATTTTATTTATTTATTTTTCTCATTTGTAAAGCGCAAATACAACCCGGAGGCATTGAGGCGCTTTTGCAGGTACAAGTCAAGGAGGCAAACTTAGTCATACTGAAAAATATTTGTTGCATAGACACAAAGGAGCAAAGGTAACATTATAGTTACATTGAGACATAGCATTCTCATATATTTTAGTCATACTGTACATACTGTATTCTGGGATAGTATGGTTAATTTGCTGACATGATGGGCACAGTTGGCGTAGGGGGCGGGATAGGAGAAGAGCTGAGATTTGAGAGCTTTACAAAAGATCCAGTAGAATTTCTCAGCCCTCAGCGAGGGGGGGAGGTCATTCCAGAGTTTAGCAGTGTGATAGGGGAAGCTGGAGCCTCCAGCTTTACATCTCCTCACTTTGGGCACAAGAGGTCTGTCCGTGTATTGGGTCCTGGTGGGCCTTTATGAATGGGCTTTGGTGATTCCTTGTGTGAGCTAAGGGGGCGCTGTATTGGAGAGGCACTTGTGGGCAATGGAAAGTGTTTTAAAGGTGATCCACTCCTGTATGGGGAGCCAATGAGCTTCTCTTCTACCTTTGGAGATGTGTTCTCGTTTCGGGATATTAATGGCTGCTCTCAAGGCATTTTTTTGTATAACTTGCAGTTTTTGAATATTTCCTACTGAGGTCCTGTAAATAGGATGTTGCAATAGTCGATCTTGGAGCCAATGATAGCCTGGGCAATGGTGAGGCTGCTATTTTTAGTGAGGAAGGGTCTGGCTGCGTTGAGGACCTTAGTGGCGTAAATTGCAGATGAGGCAACAACGCTTACTTGTCTGGACATGGTGAGTGAGGAGTCAAGGTAGACTCCTAATGTCTTTACTGTAGTTGAGACAGGAATCACACACTGCTCGATCTGGAAGAACGTTAATTGATTGTTAAGCGACTTGCTGGCATTGGGTGGGCCGACAATTAAAATTTCTGTCTTGTCGCTGTTGAGGCAAAGATAATTAGCTGCCATCCATGCCTGAATGTAAAGTAAATGTTGTTGAGGGTAATGGATTCATATGTGTAATTGCCTGAGAATGGGTTCAGGATTTGCATGTCGTCGGCATAGTTGGTGTAAGCTATACCGAGGGAGCCTAGGGTGTTAAAGAATGGCCTGGTAATAATACTGTATAGGGTGGGGGCAATGCAGGATCCTCGGGGTACACAGCAGATGATGGGTGAGGGTGAGACATTGGCAGTGTCTGAAAAGACTCTCATGACATGACTCTGCCTTCCAGGAAGGATGCAGTCAAGGCAGAAGCAGGTGCGGAGAAATAAGCATGGATGGTAAGGTGATGGCAGAGGATTTGGTGGTTAACCAGGTCAAATGCTGCGGATAACTGTAAGAGGAGAAGCGAGGCACAGTTTCCTTCACTCCTGATCTCATCAAGCTGATTTTTCAGATCGAGAAGAGCAGATTCTGTGCCATTTCCTGGGCGGAAGCCGGATTGTTGAATCCCTAGGATTTTGTTGTCCTCCAAGAATTGATGAACCTGCAAGTTGGCTGACCTGGCTAAGATTTTTAGTAGAAAGGGGACAGTTGTAATTGTCCTATAATTGGATGGAATGGTTGGGTCTAGTGAGTTTTTTTTCAGGAGGGGGAGGACCAAACTTCTTTAAGGTTGGCTGGCACGTTGCTTTTGGAGAAGGATGCGTTTATGAGTGCTGTGATGACTGGGGTTAGCAAGTCAGCACAGTCTTTGACGAGGGATGCTGGGCAAATATCGCCTTCGCTTTGGATTAGCTGTAAAATGTCGCTTTCGGTGAGGTCTCTGAAGGAGAATTGATTGGTGGAGAGAACTGAGGGGAGTGCAGTTGATGCTTGTGGTTGTCAGGTCATTATTGAATTTGGCTTGGTGTGAGAGTATTTTTAGGTTCAGGGTGTCGATTTTACCTAAGAGCACTACTTGAATGTCAGAGCACCACATAGCGTCTTTGGTGGTGGGTGATTGGTGGTGGGGTAGGAGATTCAAGTTCCCTGAATATGGTAAAGATTTCTTTTGTATCAGAGTTGGCCATGCTGATTCTAGCGTTGAAGGAGTTTGATTTTGCTGCGATTGTGTCAGCTTTGTACTGTTTTGATATTCTGTATTAGAATAGTAGAGGATGAAGGGTGTGCTGTGTTTCAGTGCACCTTAGTTGTCGGCAGCAGGATGAATGAGGGTGCTGTTTTGGGATTGTATGGCATGGTGGTGTGGTGAGTGTTAGGGCTGGTCCCTTCGTTTGAGTGTATGTTGTTAGGCCTGCGACAGACTCTGAGTGTTTTGTATGGTTGCTTGACTTTATTGTAGGTCGTTGAAGCAACGAGGTAGGTGGGAGCGTGTCTCCTTGTTCTTCGGAATGCAGTGTGTGGGATTAGGATTGGAGTTTGAAATGGTGGTGGCCAGAGTGTTGTTGATTTTATACATTGGTTGCATTACCCTGTGTATTTCCCTTGTGCTTCTCTCTGTACCTTATCTTCATTTCTGTTGAGGAGGGAGATGTGTTTTGTCTTGTGTTCCCTGCTTTGCTCCTGCATTAATGATTGCTTGAGAGAATGCCTGGTGGAATGTATTCCTGTGGAATGTTGTGGTGTGAGTGCCCCTGTAAATTCCATGAATGTCAGTTGGAATGAAGCGGCCTGTTAGAGTGAAGGCCGGTGGATGTCTCCTGTGCACCTTTCTACTTACTTACCCTTGAACTTACCTGATGTATATACATTGTCACTGGAACTTAGTAAAGACGTTCACTTCCCTTACCTGCAGTATCAGACTTTCATTTCACCCCGCTACACACCTGCATACATTTTTAGCCAATTCAATTCATACTGGGGTGTTAGTACATGCATGTCATGGGGAGTAATTGGAAGGATGGGGGGGGCAGGAGAGAGCTCATTCTCACATCAGTGCTTAAGTGTGTAGTTTCAGACGTGAAGGAGAGTGTTAACTGCTTGTAACATTGAATCTGCACTACAATAGTCTCGTTAGAATATGTAAAGCGGTTAGATGCCACTACAGAGGTACGTTTTCCCCTCACCCATAGTTTCTGAAGTTATCCTCTCTCCCAATATTTAAAGGGTTGGTTTGCCTCCCCCCCATCGCCCCGCCCACCGTCCCCCCAAAATCTAACAGAATGTTTGCCTATGTTTGCCTAAATGCCCCCTGTAGACCAATTATAAGGGAGGCACTGGAAAAATGGGGCCTCTGTGAGAGCAGAATTCGGGTTGTTTGAAAAGTGTCGAGATTGCACAGCTGAGGGCAGTATCCCTGCAGAAAGTCTTGTGTTCCAGGTGCTGCATGTCACAAAGAGCCGGAGGCGAGTCCGACCTTTTCTGGTGGCCATTTTGTAGCTGTTTTAATAACTGCTGGAAACGCGAAACAAAACATGCAGTACTCCCCAACGAGGATTCTGAGAGCCACTGCCCCAGGTAGGCAAAATGTTTATCATTTTTTAGGATTTGTCTAATGGAGGGAGTATTGTCAAAATCTGTGGGTGTGGGTTATAATTGACTGATAGGTGGTCATTTAAAAAAATATTATTATTAGTAGTACAGTTATAGAAAAGAATCATAGCTTTTTATACAATAAAAATTCCAATATCATACAAAAAGAATTTATAAAAATGACAGTGATTCAAAAGTAAATGTACACATTCACAGTCAGTAAAAACTTGGCACTCACTTGCCGCAAACGTATGACACAATGAATAAGGTAACAACCATTGCCCGCCATGGCATTTAATAATGTATATGACAAAGTGTGACATTCAGCTGATGGTAATTTATCATAATAGTTTAATCTCAATTTTATTAGTGCAAAATCCATTGCAGTCGCACTAAATATTCCGTTGAGAGATAGACAGGCGAATAATATGGCAGGTTTTGTTGGGCTGCCTTTTTGAGGAGTTTTGGAAGTTGTGTGTTTTGTCCTCAATTCTTCCAGTTTGGCAGTGAGCTGTTTTTCTGCGACTCCAAAGATACACCATGCCGTTTGCCTGTTGCCTTGTTTATCCTTAGTACTCAAATACTAATCGTGTTCTCACTGCCTGGCACTTTCAACTATTGTATGTATGCGTAACTCCGGATCATAAGCAGTATGCAAAGTAGACGCCGCACACCCCTTCCAAGTCCCAGCAAAATTTGACCTGCTTCATTAAAACATTACCTCATAAGTCAACAAAGAAGGAAAAGGAACATAAGGACATTGTTTACCTTTACATCCGGGTGCCAAAGATAAGCACATTTTACTTTATTGATTCAATCCATCTCACTCCTTTTGTTACCAACAATATTCACCTTCTCACATGATGTGATGAATCAACTTCCGGGGCACAATGGGTCCAGGGATGAATATCGGTTATTAAACCATCAATCAACCCCACACCTCTAGCACACCAGAAGGGCTATGAGCATACTGGAAACACCAACAAATTATAAACCTCCTTGTCCAATTTTGATAATGTAGAGGGAACAGCAGGCGTATCTCCAAAAGGTCGTGGATAGTTGGTTAGTTACAACACTGCCAAAATACAATTATTACCAAATGATAAAAGTGACTGTCCAGTCAAGGTTGTATACAAATATCTACTTTATTAAAATCACAACAGACAGTTTTAACACACTACAAAATACAGCCCAACCTGTAAAGGAATGCAGAGGACAGACAGTTTCAAAGAAGGAAAAGGGATGCACACTGGATACTGACAGGAGGGTGGTCGGTATAGTAATTAATTGCAATAGTTCAACACTAAGGGAGCAATGGGTCGTAAAAAGTCACTAGAAGCCTTCCGAGAAGGACCAGGAGACAGAACCACAATGTACCTTGTTCTGTAGGAGTTCTTGGTGCTCGACAGGGTCGAGTCAGTTTCAGGGCGCTTTGCCGCTTCTGCGACAGAGTTCATGACAGGAGACAGATGGGGGTATCAGGTGGCAGGTAGTTCGGCAAGCAAAGCCGAATGGACAGCTGCAGGCTGGCCTACATGGCAGCTCTGGGTCAGGCATAGCTGTCTCAGTGCTGGTCAGCGGTTCTGAAGCACTGGTCGAGATGTCTCGCAGGGCTTTAGCGACAACAGTCAGCGGTGCAGCCAGTTTCAGCTCGAGGGGCTCGACTGGCTCGAAAATGTCCCTTAAGGCGGATGTCGGTAGATACTTGTTGATGCACTTCTCCTAGCTTCTTCCCTGAGCTTGTGTCATCCTTCAAGGAGGATGGACCAAAAGCTAAGGAGAGTGTTGCAGACAGCTGCCTTGTCCTTGGTTTGGTTCAAAGACTCTCTAACACTTCCCACCTAGAGAGCTTGCTGCAGAGTCTAGAATGGCATGCTGTGTGCTGGCTTGCTACCGGTTCTGGAGCTCTTGGAGGGTCCTCTGGACTCAGTATCTCCCTCTGTTCCCTGGGAGATGTTTGGGGGAGGAATCTTGCTTCCCTTTTGGAGGTCCTGGCCTTCCTTCACTGGAGGAAGATGTAAGGCAGACTGTACCTTCAGCCAGAGTCCAATGATGAATTCTTCCTTCTGGTGAACCCTTCAGATGATCTGCCAAAAGAGGGGATCATCCCTGTTTTAAAGCAAAATGGACCGCAGGGATTGGTGTAGGCTAAGCCTACCTTAAGGAAACAATCCTGTGTCCCGACCAACAATCTCCTGTATGTGTGAGGTCATTACCAGAGTGTTTTGCAACAGAAAAGGTAAAGGGGTGAAAACATGCTATACTAAGTCCCACCCATCATCCTGTCTGTTGTGGATCAAAGGGTCTTTCTGGTTAATGGAGCTCTCTGTGGTTCATGATTAAAGCGGCACTTCTCTTTTGAAGTTGTGGCGATGCCAGACTTTCTTGCTCCATCAAACTGCCTACTCGTACCTTCTGAATGGTGTCCCCCTGCGGGGATGACTACTGTAAACATGCAGTCCCACTGTCAATCGATACTCAGGGCAGGAGCTGGCAGCAGGTTGGCATAGCTGCATAGTATGTGAATGCTGCCACCAGCTAGAGGGCTCAACAAAAGGACAGGTGCATCCATGAAGCATTTGTTAGTTAATTAGGCTGGCCATGGCGGGAGGGGGGCAGGGTTGGCCCTCCCCCTTCTGAAGATGCATTGTGTACTCCACCCATCAGATCCCAACTAAATATGATGGGGGGGCTGCACCTGTAGTGTCATGCTCCGTCCTTGGAAATGCTAGAACCAGTGGAGGTTGGGTGGCATTGTGTGTTAAAACCGAATTCAACGGTCTAGTCTACCCCCAAGATGTCTGCCAGAGTAATATAGACGGTCACTTCCGGATACGCGGTGCGTTGTATCCGTTCTTGGACCTGCGCTGCTCGTACTGTTATCCCTAGCAGATACCCAGGCCTAACTCTTTTCAAGAATTTGAAGAGGACGGTATTACCCCTGTTGCCTTCCTTACCATCTACTTCAAGAGTCCATGGACCACCTGATGAACCAATGCAGATAGGTGCCACTAGAAGACCTTTGTGGCCTGCTGAAAGAAAAAGAAGAAGGGAGAAAGGACTTTGTGCCTATTGTGGTCCTGCCAAACACCAACTGAGTTCCTGTCCAGAAGTCCCTCTCAAACAACAGGGAAATGCTTGGCTGCATACCTATGCAGGGGAGGTAACGGGGGTGATCTCACAACTCCCTGCAACAATACCAGACCAATAGAGGATCAAGTGGATGTCGTTTTATGGTGTTTTCTGTCCAGTTGGTGGTTTCCCCTACAAGAACCCTTGAAATCTGGCCATGCTGGACTGTGGTGCGGCTGGAAATTTCATAGATATAACTTGGGCCAAGGCCAACCTGATGACACTACTGGAGAAGAAGAAGCCCATTACAGATGAAGGGGTAGACAGAACTCCCTTGTCCTCTGGTCCTATTGTTATGGAAACCTCCCCTATCCAAATAGTGTTAGGCAATCATACTGAACAACTAGTGTTTGACATCATAAGAGCAGCTCACTTCCCAGTCATACTGGGGATCCTGTGGTTGGGGCGCCACAATCCCAAGATAAATTGGAGGGATAATACTCTTCGCTTTGCTTTAACCTTTTGCTCACAACATTGCCTCACAGATTCCAGTACAGTTTCCCAAGCAAGCGAACAAGTTTCCACAGCCAAGAATGACGGTATCCTTCGTACCAAGACAATACCAGGAATACTCAAAGGTCTTTGAAGATAGACTCCCACGTCTGTTGCCTCCTCGTAGACCGGAAGACTGCGGTACTGAACTCCAGGAAGGCGCACAAATTCCGTTTCGACTTATGTTTCCTCTTTCAATCCCTGAGAAACAAGCACTCAAAGAGTATCTGAAGGCTAACCTCCACAATGGACTTATTCAAGAATCCAAGTCCCCTGGAGGGGAATCTTTGTTTTTCATCTCGAAGAAGGGTTCCTCAGAACTAAGACCCTGTTTTGATTACAGGGGTCTCAACCACCTAACTATAAGAGACTGCCATCCGATGCCTCTCATGAGGGACATACTTGAAGTGGTTCAGGGAGCTCGATACTTCACCAAACTGGACCTCCGTGTGGCATATCATCTGCTGCGAATTAAGAGGGGACGAATAAAAGACCGCCTTCACGAGACCATTATGACACTATGAGTATCGTGTCATGCCCTTCGGTCTTGTCAATGCCCCAGCGATTTTTCAAAGGTTCATTGATAAGATATTTGTAGATCTTTTGTTCTTGTCCATGGTGGTCTACTTGGACGACATTCTTGTACTTTCCTCTACCTTGGATGAACATCGCAAACAGGTGAAAGAAGTTTTACGGAGGCTCCAGATGCACCATTTGTATGGCAAACCGGAGAAATGTATTTTTGAGTCGTCAACTGTGTCATACTTGGAGTTTATCTTTACCCCGGACGGGGTCCAGATGGATCCGGACAAGGTGAAGGCTATTTTGGACTGGAATCAACCCACATCAGTGAAGGAGGTACAAAGATTTTTGGGTCTAGCCAATTTTTATCAGCGCTTCATTCCTAATTTCTATGACGTTATTCTATCCATAACTTCCTTACTCAAAAAGGGGGTGGTGTTCGCCTTCTCCCCCGAAGCACAAGAAGCCTTCCAGAACCAAAAGCCCCTGTTCACTACGGCACCAATATTGACACAGTCGGATCAAACTCAGCCTTTTATCCTGGAGGCAGACGCATCTGGAGGAGCTTTAGGGGCAGTGCTCATACAGGAGAAAAATGGAACAGAACATCCTATTGCTTCTAATTCACGCACATTAACCACCAGCAAAAGGAATTATTCAGTCCTAGAAAAGGAACTATTGGCCATTCGACAAGCATGCAAGGAATGGCACCACCTCCACCAAGGTGCTGCTGACCCTTTGCTGGTTCGAACAGACCATCGTAACCTAAAGGTACTGCAACAGATGGAGTGCAAGAACTCACACCATGCCCGGTGGGCATACTATTTTTCACACTTTGACTTCAACATAACCTACGTTCCTGGTTCTACGAACGTGGTGGCAGATGCTTTGTCTAGAAGTCTAGGTGAGTTGTCAGGCATGTACACCTGTAACGAACCCTTAATGCCGAACCAGCTTTTTTTGGATGCTGTAGTTCCATTTCTTTGGGAGGTATGGAATACCACCAGAAGGTGCAAGAAGGATATTCTTCCCAGTGACTTAAGACAGCTCAAAGACGGATAATTGTTCCACAAACATGCTCTCTTTTTACCGTCTTCTCAGCTACAGATGCAAGCACTACACTGGTGACATGACTCCCCCATGTCAGGTCACAAGGGTCAAAAGGCTACATTGGATTTGCTTTCCAGACTATTCTGGTGGCCATCAATGCACAAAGATGTCAAGCTATATGTCGAGGCCTGTCCTGTCTGTGCCTCCAGTAAGGTATCCAGAAAGAAACCTATTGGACTCCTTCAGCCGAGTGGGTTACCATCACAGCCCTGGCAACACGTTTCAATGGACTTTATAGTTGACTTGCCAGTCTCCAACCACTGCACGGCTATCATGGTAACTGTCTATACATACAGCAAGTTGGCACATTTTTTGGTGCTTCCTAGTGTACCTTTTGCCCCAGAAACTGCCAGAGTCTTTCTCAAAGATGTGGTGAGACTACACAATATTCCACGCACCATCACCTCTGATCGAGGTGTGCAGTTCACTTCCACGTTTTGGACTTCTCTTTGTGAAGAAATGGGCATCCATAGGGCACTCTCGTCAGGGTACCATCCCCAGACTAATGGGCAGACGGAACGGCTAAATGCTACACTCAAACAATATTTCGGTTGTTTCTGCAATGTGGAACAAGATGACTGGGCGGAATTCTTCTCTATGGCAGAGTTTTCATATAACAACACAAAACATTCAGCCATTAACATGAGCCCATTTTTCTTTACCTACGGATTTGATCCCCAACATCTTCCATGGAGTGGTTTCTCTTCCACCAACTCCTCTACGGTGGATAGCTTACTTTCCACTCTTAAGCAGGTTCATAAAAGAGCTTTGGGAGCACTAGAAGAGAGCCGCCGGTCCTACAAGACACTGGCTGACCACAACTGTAGGCCTAACCCAGAATGGAAGATTGGCACATTGGTGTGGTTGTCCACAAAGTATTTGCCTCGATGGGTTTACCATGGGAAATTTTCTCCCCGCTACATAGGGCCATTTCCCATTATTTCTCGAGTCAATCCTGCTGCATTTAAACTGAAATTGCCTCCTTCTCTCAAGAGGATACATCCAGTGTTTCACACCTCTCTTCTCAAGAATTATGTGGATGATCCCTACAGAAGGAGACTCCCTCTACTCAGGCCAACCACAGATCAAGATCCTGAAGAATATGAAGTGGACAGACGGGTGGATATGCATTACAGGAGTGGAGAGTTACAATATCTTGTTCACTTTAAAGGTTACTCAACTACCGAAAGAACTTGGGAACCGGTCCGGCATATTCATGCCCCCCACTTTATTCAACAGTTCCATAGATTGTATCCGGCTAAGCCACGAGGGGTGGCGGTAAGAAGGAGGCATACTGTCATGCTCCGTCCTTGGAAATGCTGGAACCAGTGGAGGTTGAGTGGCATTGTGCATTCAAACCGCATTCAACGGTCTAGTCTACCCCCAAGATGGTCACCAGAGTAATATAGATGGTCACTCCTGGATACGCAGTGCCTTGTATCCGTTCTTGGACCTGCGCTGCACGTACTGTTATCCCTAGTACTAGTGCTTCTCATTGCTCGTCAATTGCCTTTTACCTCTCTTCTGTCTCATCCGCTCTGTTCTGACTTTTTTTTCGACTTACTCCTTTTCGCTCCCTGTTTCCACGTACTTTTCTATCCCTATTGCTTGCCGTTCTCACGGGACTCCTGTTTACTTTCATTTTCGTACTCCTCGTTTTAGTTCCTGGGGATTCTAGTTTTCACGCTTCTGTCTCTTTCACTTTCTGTCTTCTCCCATCTTTCTAAGTTGTGTTCGGCTTTTACCCTTTTTCATTAGGGCTTTTTGACCGTAGCCGACACGGTTCACTCCTTACTTGTTTTGAGCCCGTACCTGTCGCGCTGACTTCCCATTCTGTCTATCTTTTACTTTTCTTACCTGTATCTCCATCGGACCTGCCTTTTCCGGTTTCCCTTTTTAGGTGGACCTTTCTGCTTCTACTGTTTGGGGTTCTCTTGTCTGTATATTCTTGTGCTCATACAGGGTTTATCATACTTCTTCTCGTCTGGCTGTCTTTTAGTACGTTATTCATATCTGCTGTACCTTGCTCTTCTGGTATCCCAATGCTCAGGGATTCTTGTTACGAGGAACTTCTAGTACACTTCTGCAGCCATCCTCCGATTCCCCTTGAAGAGTGCAGTATCCAGCCTTTACAGGATTTCCAGTCTTTGTTCTACTGCATTTCGCCACTTCCTTGTTTATGGAAGAACATTTCTGCACACGTTGAACAGGATTTTTTGACTCAAGACAACTTCTATTCATACAAATCCAGATCTGGGCATACTTCTCAAGCAGAGTTTTTTCTGCCACAACTGGCTTTTTCCCTGGACATTTTGGGAGCTTGCTCCTTGGGGTTCCCTGTGACCCTGTTCCCCTGCAGATCACAGTGGCCTCCGAGGGAGCTCGCCCTTATTTGCACGTAAAGAAGGAAAAGAAGCTTAAAGAAACCAAGAAGGCCAGAAGGAAGAAGGAGTCTGATTACTCCAAAGACACCATAGAAGAATCAGGTGAGGAGAGGGAACGGGGAGGTACTTCAGATCCTGACATGTAGGCTGTGTCAACCCAGAGTACATGAGTCTGTGCATTTGTCGTGCAGTAAGCATAGGAAAATGTGTGCGGATTAGCCCCACACATTTTCCAGAGGTTGATGTACCATCATTGAATTTCATTAAACGATTCAAAAAAGCCCAGGCGAGTGCACACCGACCGTGCGGATGGTCGAATTCCTCACACATGTCTTAATCTTGGCCCAGGCCTCCTTTTGGAGTTGGCTTGGCAGTCCCAGAATTACTATTCAGACATGTACCCAGGGTACCATATATAACCCAACAGACACCCAACACTACTCAATCTTTAACCTATAATTCTTCCAAAACTGCCTTGGAACCTAAATGTATCTATTAACCCAACACATAACCTTCAGCCTTGCATCTTTCTAGAAGATAGTCCATATGTAGTGGACTAACACACATCCACACTATAGAAAGCATGTCTCTCCTGCCTGACACCCTCCATCGACTTCCTTCCCCACTTTCCTTGCATCTTACATCACTCTTGCTCTCTCTCTCAGAAGACTATGGTCTGGGTACCCGGGTGAAGGCACAATAATGGAGAAGGATCAGCACTTTGAAACTACTACTGTGGCATAGTGTTATAGTGGCATAGCATTATATAACGTCCTGGTGATTCTGCATCTGTGGCTACAAATCTAGCAGTTGCCAAAACTAAAATCCCCACATCACTACAAAATCAAGCAGCCAAGATATGTCTGAATCTAAACAAGAGTCAACAGAATAACCGTGCCTCGAACTCACTCGAGTGGCTCCTGTTATAGGAAAGGAAACATTTCAAAAAAGTACTTATCAAGTTCAAGGTGTTTTGTGGCAGAATCGCAATCTTCGCAGGCTAGCTACAGAAATTGAATACTAGGATCCAGGAGCACCTCTAAGATTTGGCAGTGCAGGTTCAACAACAAAGGAAGAAGGACCATAAGAGCAGTGGTGCCCCAAACATTTTTCATAGGGGTGGCCTGATGAAGTGACTGGGGTGGGACACCAAAACAAACACATAACCGGCAGGCAGGCCGGTGCGGGGGAAGCGTTTTTATGAGGGTGGCCATGGCCCCCCTTGGGCACCCCTTAGTGGCGCCTCTGGATAAGAGCTTGATTAGGAGCAATCTTTAGCATTGCTGGATGTGTCAAGTCAACTAGCAACTTCTTTGGAAAACTTTGAAAATGCACTTGTTTGGACAATACTTTGCTGGCTTACACATCTCCGTCAGACCAACCCCCATTCACAGGCACGAAGCACCATCGTCCATCTGTGGCTAAAAGCAATAGGCCTAATCGTGATACCCAATTAACCCCACCTAGCCCCCCCCCCCTGCTTTGGGATGATGGTATCCTGGACCAAATGGTTGAATTCCTCTTGTAAATCGGAACAGGTTTGTTGCATGGACCACAGAGTACGAATATGTGCTTGCACCAGTCACTGCAAACACTTGTAAGTGCCAATAAGGCAGCACATGTTTTATGATATAGAAGTCATCCAAATATATAAGGGACTGCAATCCGGGAGCAGTTTACAGGCACAGACCACCACCATATTACACCCGAGACAATCCAGGGGCTGGCTCACAGCCTTTTCCTCAGGAGTCTGGTCTCTGGCTCCATCAGCTCCTCCGGTCTCTGTCTCAGATGACCCAGTCTACTTTCATAGTGTGGCCTCTTCTTTAGTGTCACCCTAGGAGGCACTGTGGATCAGTGTACAAAGGGTACAACATCTGGTAACATGATGATTTAGTATAGCATGGTGATTTAGTAGAGTGAAAGCAAAACATTGTGGGGAAATTGTAACACATTGCATCTTAGGACTTTTGGTCTTACACAACTCCATATGCCAATAACAGAACAAACACAAATAGAATAGAGGGACTACAAATAACATACTCAGTCCTCACAGGTACACAGCTACAATCCAAACTAATCTTGCGGAAGCATGACCGGAATTAAGAAGCCATAATGGAGCTCTGCCAACCACCACAGATGAACAATTGGAATCCACGGACCAACGCAGCTCAGTCAGCCCTTGGAGATACACAACTGAAATTAGAGATTGTACCAAGCCTAATGCTCTGTTGCAGAAGCACAAGTGGAATCCAATGGCCACACAAGGGATCAAACCGTCCAAACAATATCCTAGACTATTAAAACCACCAAAGGGCTTCAGTTCAGCCAGGGCCCAATCAACCATCAATGACGCTTAACTCCAAATTAAATCAGAGATTGCCACAGAGCTCAATCCGCACTTGCAGATAATCAATAAACTGAAAACAAAGTCAATCACAGAGTTCAGTACACAATCAGAGACTCACAACTAACAACAGGATGACCGGAAGGTCTGACACACTTTGCAGACACATAACAGGAATTAGAGATGCCTGTGATGACGTCAATACGTGAAAACTCAATCAGCACTTAGAGAAATACAATTAGAATCAGAGAACGCCTAGAGATCGTCTGCAAAGCAAACACTGTCTCTACAGCACAATTAGCATAGGCAGACACTCAATTGATAACCAAAGACCACCACAAACTGTGATCCTACCTTGTAGGCTGACAAAATGCAGAGGACATGCAAGAGCTCAGTCACTGTTTGCAGACACTGAAGGGTCAGCTTCACAACTTCAATCAGCCATTGCAGATTGAAGACTAGAACCAGAGAGCGACCAGAATTCAAACAACCAAGTACACACACAACTGGAAAACAAAAAACACACAAAGGGAAACGTGTGTTTCGTTGTAAGTGTCACATCAGCACCTGTAGGACTTAATGGGATCACATCTGCACCAAATAGCGGGAATAAGGGGAATTGCAAAACTGGAACAAGAGGGGAGGTAGGAGAAAATGGGGGTCATGCAAGTGTCCCTTTGTCATGTTGACAGTTTGTTGCGAGTTACGGGGAGGCGGGAGGCTAGGAGGGAAGTGACGCGGGAGGGCGGCGTGTTGGCAGATCTGGCTTGTTACAAAATAAAGGAAGACGTATACTTGAATGTTCCATGTCCGCCTTTGTTTTATGCTGCGCAACACGGCGCCAGCAGAGCCCCATTGCAATGTATTACATTGGCAACGAGGTCTGCACTGTTTGTGCAGTGACCCACGTTTGGGAGAATGGTGAGCATGGAGCGGATGCCTGGAGGCGCTGAGGCTAGGAAAGAGGAGGCGCACGGAGAGGCCGTGCCACTCAGGGCTCCATACACACAGTGTTATGGTGCCCGGAGTCCCCCTCCCCCGGACTGCTTGTGGAAGCGACTGTCTGCCGAGGGCACAGCGGGGGTTTAGAATGTCATCAGAACGCTGGCTATCCTGGGCTGCGGCAGTGAATTAGAACGCTTGCAGTAAATCAGTACGCTCGCGTGGAACGAGCTGAAGTCCTGGACCAAGCACAGGAACAAGGCCCATAAAGGCTGCCAGATTCCCTGGCTGCACAAATGGCAGGTGCTTTTGACGTTGCAGACACTAGCAACATGGGACCGCGGTGGGCCTGACGGATAAGAGATTTTGAACTATACATGGGGGCCACGGGCCCATCGAAGATGACAGACAAAAATGTCTCCTCAAATTGGCTATTGGCCCAGCCACACACGACATTATTGATAAAATGCCTGCTGACAGTATTGATTCCATACAAGACTTAAAAGAAGCTTTATCTGCGTATTTCACCGCACACACGAATGTGGATTAAGAACGCCACCGGTTTTACAGCAGCAAGCAGGCGAAGGGGGAGACCATGGATGCGTATGTTATGAGACTGAGAATTAAAATGAAACACTGTGACTTTGCTAACTATTCAAACACGGAGGCCTTGAGGTCGCAGATCATCGCAGGTTGTGAATCACAGACGTTCAGGAGGAAGCTGTTACAAAAATCCCACACACTGGACGAGATTCTGATGCCGGCTCGGGCTGAAAGAGCTGTCGATTCGCAGGTGGAAAGCTTTAACACCCCCACGATGGTGGATGCAGTTCATCGCCTCCAACTGGAAATTAAATTGGAGGAACAATTTTGCTACAAATGTGGCTTTGAATACCTGCATACAGGCATGTGCCACGCTATTGGTCAACGCTGTTCCACGTGCAGAGAAGAAGGTCACTTCAAGTCAGTGTGCAGATTCTCCAGAGAGAAAGGGAAAGAGAGAGTGAGAGAAGCACCTCTGAGGTTCATGCTGATGACCGTGCCACCAAAAGCACAGCCCTCTGGTACGACATCACATCCCTCACAGAGACACACCGACACCGAGCTTAGAGAGGGAGAATCTGGTGATGAAAGATCGAGATGAGATAGAAGAGAACGGAGGAGATACGTCACCCGCATGAGACCGGAACACAGGTGCCATGTGCGATACCTAGTTGTGCAATCTCCTTCTGAGAGATCAGTTTTTCAGAGAGTGAACAAAGGAAGAAAGCATATGTCTACTCGATGGGCTATCCAGGGGCACAGTCCAATATTGACCATTAAACTCAACGAAAGACCCACTGAGTTTCTTATCGACACAGGGCCTACGGTGAACGTTGGCAGCGAAAAATTATTCAGAGCCTAAAACTCATCCCTGCCACCGTTGACATCGATGCGTATGAAGCCAAGACACCACTGAAGTGCATAGGTCAATTCGAAGGGTCATGTCGCTACAAAGGACAGGAAAAGGAAGTGCCCATACATGTGCTGGCAACAGAACACGAGAGCGGCTGCATACTGAGCTTCAAGGCAGCAATAGACATGAGTCTCATACATGTCCTACATAAAATCATGGTTCATAAGTACATTGACCCCGTCGCAATGATCACAAACCTCTACCCCATTCTCTTCAAAGGGATCGGAAAACTCTGAAACAGACAAGTGAAGCTACACATAGATGACACGGTCTGTCCAGTGGAACAATATTACAGGGGCATACCGGTCAATATCCAAAAAAAGATGGAAGACGAGTTACAGAAACTGTTGGAGCATGACATAATAGAGCCGTCCACGGGTCCCACCACATGGGTGTCACCCATTGTGCCAGTGCCAAAGAAAGGCTCAGATGCCATCAGGATGTGTGTTGACATGAGGAGGCCTAACCAGGCCATACGAAGGCAGAGGCACATGGCTCTGCGCATCACTGACATGATCCATCTTCTGAACGGGGCCAGAGTCTTCTCCAAGCTGGACTTGAAGAAGGGATATCATCATCTGGTCCTAAGCCCAGAAAGCACCCACCTGGGGCTATATCGTTACAAGAGGCTGAGCTTCGGGGTCTCCGCGGCGGCAGAGATCTTCGAGGCGCAGGTTCACAACGGGATAAAGCACATCCCGAACTTCATAAACTATAGTGACAATACCCTAGTATTCAGGACGGATGTCAACAAACACGGCGAGACCCTGGCAAAGGTATGCAAGGCGTTGGAAGCTGTAAATCTCACCCTTAATCAAGACAAGTGTGAGTTCAGCTTCTTTGGTCATGTCTTTTGGGAAAATGGCATGACATTGGATCCGGAGAAGGTTTCAGCACTGAATGAAACAGCACCCCAAGCAATGTCTCTGAACTGAGGTCTCTCTAAACCTCGCCAGTTACTGCACAAGGTACATTAGGGACTTTGCCATCGTCAGTGAACACCTGAGGGCCCTCACAAAACAAGACGCAATGTTAGACTGGTCAGACAAGTGCCAAAGAGCATCCCAAATCATTCAGGAAAGGGTAGCCAAAGCTGAAAATATGTCCTATTACGACCCTGAAAGGGAGACGGAACTAACAGTAGATGCGAGTTCTGTGGGACTTGGTGCCATCCTGGTGCAAGTGGCCCCCAAAGACCCATCACAGACACACATCGTCGCTTACGCGAGTAGGTGCCTATCGGCCACCCAGGATGAAAAGGAAGGCCTAGCAGTTGTCGGGGCCTGCAAGCATTTTTAGCTTTTTCTGTATGGCAAACCCTTTCGGGTGGTGACAGACCATCAGGCACTCCTATTCTTGTATGGCAAGCCACAGGCCAAAATGCTACCCCGCATCGCGAGATGGGGGTTAAGGCTGCAGGACTAGTCGTTAAATAAATCTAATTTTATGTAATCGTTATGAACATGTATATAGAAAACCCCATCCTCTTGAAAGTTTGATAGTACCAAAGAAAACAATATTTGGTTATGGGTGTCAGTCATACAAAGCACATGCTATCTGAGTACAACTATAATGAGTGAGGTCTATACACTTTAGCCTGAAATTCTAAAGGAAACATTTTTGAAAATCCCATGTTATTCAAAAGGTCACTGAGCTTCACAGTGAGGTACAACTGATCAAGGACAACTAAAACTCTGTAATGGGGTGGCAATTTCCCTTGGAGGTGTTACCAAGATGGACGACATTTGAAATTACCTTAGCACTAAGGGCAGCTGATCAAAACTAGTAATTACATGAATGATGGCCAATAGTCAGGATTGTCTGGTAAGGAAACAAGGGTGGTTCAGGTGAACCTATTGGGTGGTCCTTTATGCTATTTAACCAGCTGCAGAGGAATGCAGTGACACACAGACCAAAGAAGCAGTTGAAGGCCATGTTCCTGAATACGCCAGATAGTACAGGGCTGGATGACCTAGCTGCTTCAGGCTTGACTGCCTCAGTAAGTGAAAACAAACAGCAAATGTAATGCACGGGCCATGACAGTAGCTCTGCAAATGGGCCTAGAATAGTCACTTTTTTCAATTATTTTTAAAAAAAAATAGTTATGCTTGCTTTGGAGGCAAAATTAAAGTAGGAGACAGAGTTACTTTAGTAATAACAAGCAACCAGCTTTCTGATGTCTTCCCCATGAGACAGTAAATCTGCTAGTTGCCCTAAAACCTGACTTTGGCAATGTTTGCAGATTCACATTTTTTCACTGTTTCAATATTTGAGGTTTCATTTGCACATTTGCACCATGGAAAGATATCATGGTGTTTTTTATAGGTATCCTTTCAACCATTCATTTGCTAGTGATATACTGAGTTTATCAAATGGCCTTGCAATGTTTTTTATCTGTGCCATTCTCTTCATTTTCACAATACAATGAAAATAGCATATAACAATCTTTCAGCACGCATTCAATTTGGCATTAAACTTGAGGCAATGTTTTCACAGCGTGATGCGTAAATTAGCAGTATAAGATTTCAATAAAGCTTTTTGTAGATCCTCTTGCTATGTGCAGTCTCCATCGAAGACATGCATGCTAAAGGTAACATAGCTTTCCTGGTTACAGGAAATACTTTCCATGTGTCATCTGCAGCAAACACATGACCACCCGCCAAATGTGACTGTAAAGGTTTAATAACGGCTTGCATCTCAGCTAGTGTGTTTTCCAGGCATACATGTTAAGCTCAATAGCTCTGAGCTCCCTCATGTACATTTGCATCTCTGTATGTTTAAATATGATTGCACACAGGATAGCTTTCCTTGGATTGTTAAGCTGTTCCATCACAGTTATAGGTTATGTTAAAGGTTCTTCAAATGTGCACTGTTGCCACTTGCGTGGTCTCCTGCCGCTCTGGAGGATCTGTAATGGGAGGGGGTTGGGGGTTTGTTAGTGTGGTTGGGATGGAGAAGAGCAAGATAGCTTTGATGTGCTGTTGGCAGATTCAGATCAGAGAAACCGGTCACTGAGCAATGGTGCGTTTTTAGTCAGTAGCCATCATGGGGTGTTGAGGTCTGGTTGTCTATGAATTAGTTTCATGTTGGGTGTTGTCAAGTAGGTGCGGTTTGTGTTCCGGTAGAGGTATGGTTCTGTAAAGTTCAGAGTTTGAGGGTGAGTATGCACAAAGGTAAGTTTTAGTATGGTTAGTTAGTAGCAATACATTTCCTACCCACAAACTTCCATCTAAGTGTGACACATTCATGTTTTGGGATTGGAGCAGTGTTAATGCAGCTCAACTCTGAGGGTATTGAACAAGCTTGCGCCTAGATTAGCAGGCTCCTGACAAAGCGAGAGCTCAACTGGACCACAATTGAAAAAGAGGCATTTGCATCGGCTTGGGCAGTACACAAACTGAAGCCCTACATTTGTGGGTCACATTTTGCCATCCAAACTGACCACAACATTTCAGGTGGTTAATTGAAGTGCAGGCAGGATGTTTCTATCTGCTGTGCTGGGCCATATTTCTAGATGGACAGAATATGGACATCCAGTATGAACATGGATCACAGCACTCCAGTGCAGATTACCTCAGTAGTTATTTTCCAAGAGTCTTGGCTGTAGCGGTTTGGTCTAACATGGCGACATCTTGTGATGATGAATGTATTTCAAAGAGGTTTCCTTAAATGCATATAGTCGCGTCTCACCGGATACTGGGTTTAGCCAAGAGAAACCCGCTTAAGCATTAGTATGAGGTATTGATAACCCAGAAGGAGACTGTGCCAAATGTTCCAAGAGAATATGTTTATTTACAAAAATGCCCTTAGATAATGACACGTGTTTCGGTCTCCCAGAGAGGGGCGCCCCCTCGAGATTCTTTGTAACACGCGATTAGACGCTCCATTGCTATACTAAGGGGTCTAACCCTTTTATCTATGGAGGATTAATGTTGGCTGGGGTGTGTGTTACCGAGTGGCCATCTCGTGAGGGTGATATATAGCCTAAGCTTTAAAAATGGGCATTATATAAAATATTGCTGCTAATCAGATCCCCCTTTCATAAATGGCAAACGTATAGTGTACACCTCTGCCTTTGCCTCTACTGGAGCCCTCAGCACCACCCCTGTAGTGCCACAGGGTAGGTTCAAAGGGCACACATGCATTCCTGAAAGCTGCTGGAATACAAAGTGAAAGCAGGCAGGCATGGCTTTTTAATCTTCAGCACCTCTGATTCAAAACAGAATAATGGTGTACCTTAGTCAGCCTAGTGGCATGTACGTCTTTAAATATAAACCATGCCTGGTTGTGGCATGGTGGCTACTAAACATTATGAACAAAAATGGTATCAGGAGAACAAGAGAGACTGAAGAAGGTGGACAGACAATTATAAGCTTAAATCGGTATATTCATTTTATTAAGATTTGTCTAAAAAACACTTAAACACATATTAATTCAATTAATTCTAAAAGACATTTTGCTAATCATACAACCATACATACACACTCTAATGCAATATTTGAATAATATATTGCCGTGCTAAGAAATTAAAGAAGCTGATCAATTCATTAAACCACTTCTTTTCATTGAGTTATGAAACATTAACAATGTTATAAACCACAGTTCATTCCTAAATGTAATATCAAACATTAACAATGTTATAAACCACAGTTCATTCCTAAATGTAATATCGACTATTGGTGCCTAACAATATCATTCTTCTTTACAAAAAAGCTTCCCATTTGTTTAATAGTTTCGACTTCGACAATTTGTGCGTGTCTTCATCAGGATTGGATGAACAGTAGCAACATTCTAAAAAAACATACAATTAAGACATAGTTAAAATACTGCTGTCAACCTTCTATCAGTAACTCTCTCTCATGAATTGGATCAAACATTGAACACTAGAACAAAAAATAGTCTCTAAGTCCAAGTGGGTATTCCCTTACCCATGATCCCATCAAAGCTGGTCAGTGCAGCCAGTTTAAGTGAAGCCGACCAAATCAGCTATTTTCATATCCCCATATGCAGTCCCCCCAATTTCATTCAGGGCTCCAGGGTTCAAAAAACTAAGCTACTCCCATATTCCTACTAAATGGCACATATCCATTTAAGTGCTGGGAGTGTCCCTACCGCCCCCACTGTGATCTGCTTCAGACTTCAAATACAGGTGAGAAAACATACCTGCGAGACCCATTAGGTTCGCCTAGTGACTTGTATCCCAGTAGCTTCTAGTATAAGTCTAGTAAGATTAGATTTTCACAAAAAGCGAAATCTGTGACAAAAACAGGAAACAATAAACCAAACTTATTAGTGTCACACTATTGAAAATGCCTATATTAATCTCTTTGAAGGCACCCAACTATGCCACCCTCTACATGTGGGATTTCGAGGAATCCAACATTTTGATAGATGCTAATCCGTTTAGATCAGCTCTCAAACTGTATAAAAGGTACATTGATGACATACTTATCATCTGGGATAGCACCAAAGGGGACCTCAATGCATTCTTCCTTTGGATTAACATCTAAATCCTAATTTGAAGTTTACAATGCAAACGAGCAATAAGGAGATCGCATTTTTAGACCTCCTTATTAAAGTGGATACAAATGTACTTGCAGTAGACCTTTACAGAAAGGACTCCGATAGAAACACTATACTGCATTACGAAAGTTTTCATGCCCAGTCTTTGAAATCAAACATCCCTTATGGTCAGTTTCTGAGGGCGAGGAGAAATTGCACTAAAACAGAAGATTTTAATAAGCAAGCTTCTGTTATCGAGGAAAGGCTGTTAGAGAGAGGATATCCCAAAAGATTACTTACACAGTCGAAAAAACGCGCAAGGTACCAGCATAGAGATGTCCTTTTACAAAGGGACACAAAAGAAAGGAAGCTGGGGGGAGACCAACTTGTATGTGCTCTCACGCTCAGCACTCAACACAAACAAATCAAGAAGATAATATCCAATTATTGGCATCTACTTCAGCTCAACATGCCGAAATTGGCCAAACCCATTTATGCATTGAAAAGAGGCAGAAACATTAAGAACTGGGTTTCCAAAGCCGATAGAAATACGGCGCAAGATAGTCAACCTACCATCACCACCTCTTGGGGTATGCTGCCCATTAAGGGACACTACCCTTGTGGCAACTGTTCTAGCTGTGCCACCACTTCGGCCATTGCCTCGATTGAGATCTATGATAGAATCTGGGATCTGAGGCATCACACCACCTGCCTCAGTACCAATGTAATATACGTTATTATATGTCCTTGTAAAAAGGTTTACATTGGGAAGACATCCAGAGCGGTCAAATTACGCATAAGTGAGCACAAATCTAAGATTAGAACGGGCCAGCAGAATGCTCCACTAACGATGCATTTTTTGGAACAGAAACATAAGCCAGAAGATTTGAAATGGTGGGCAGTTGAAAAAGTGTTGGGCACTGATGCGGCCAACACGGCTGCACGCCTAGCCCAAAAAGAACAATGGTGGATATACCAGACCAATAGTCTAGAGAGGGGCCTGAATCAACGAGAAGAATGGAACTGATCTTTTTCCACTCCTCCCCATTACCTAATTCTTTTCCATTTTTTGAATTTTTTCAATTTAATTTTTTCCATCACCAATCTTTATTACACTATAGGTTCTGCAGGGCAGTCATGGGGTGAGTTTCTATCCCCCACTATAGACTGTTCGGTACAATTCAATTTGAGATCCCAATTCACCTAGGGTTCGTTTCACTTTACTTTCCATGAAGGACACTAGGTCGTTTTTTCGAAATCTTCTGTGTCTATGTCATTTAAGACACTATTTCGTTTCTAGTCCTTCTTTTGTGTCCATTTCCCGTAGGACACAATGTTGTTTTTTGGTCCTTCTTTTGTATTTATGCCTTTATTTTGGAAATAAAAGAAGGACCATGACGAATATTGTTCTGTCCTTCCGCTCTTCAGAGGCACACGGTACTAGACTGCGAGTTACTACTGCTGTAAATAAGGTAAGCAGGTTTGAAGTAGGTGTTTGTTTACCATACGGTTTATTGGGTTTGCTGTTTACGGGATCTGTCTATTTATTGATTTACAGATTCATCCATTTCGTGACCGTGAGCGTATAAACTATGCCGCGGGATAGAAGGGAGACAAGTGCTATTCCATTTTGGATAGCGTTACTATAACGAAGGTGAAAGGCTTTTCGCATTAAAGAGATGGCGGTTTTCCTTGAAAACTTTGAGAAGAGTTATCTTTCATTCTGCTGGCGCAAGAAGTGTTTCTGACCTGTGCTGTGAACGGATCATTTTAGGTATAGAACGTGCGTTGCCTTCAAAGAGATTAATATAGGCATTTTCAATAGTGTGACACTAATAAGTTTGGTTTATTGTTTCCTGTTTTTGTCACAGATTTCGCTTTTCGTGAAAATCTAATCTTACTAGACTTATACTAGAAGCTACTGGGATACAAGTCACTAGGCGAACCTAATGGGTCTCGCAGGTATGTTTTCTCACCTGTATTTGAAGTCTGAAGAAGATCACAGTGGGGGCGGTAGGGACACTCCCAGCACTTAAAGGGATATGTGCCATTTAGTAGGAATATGGGAGTAGCTTAGTTTTTTTAACCCTGGAGCCCTGAATGAAATTGGGGGGACTGCATATGGGGATATGAAAATAGCTGATTTGGTCGGCTTCACTTAAACTGGCTGCACTGACCAGCTTTGATGGGATCATGGGTAAGGGAATACCCACTTGGACTTAGAGACTATTTTTTGTTCTAGTGTTCAATGTTTGATCCAATTCATGAGAGAGAGTTACTGATAGAAGGTTGACAGCAGTATTTTAACTATGTCTTAATTGTATGTTTTTTTAGAATGTTGCTACTGTTCATCCAATCCTGATGAAGACACGCACAAATTGTCGAAGTCGAAACTATTAAACAAATGGGAAGCTTTTTTGTAAAGAAGAATGATATTGTTAGGCACCAATAGTCGATATTACATTTAGGAATGAACTGTGGTTTATAACATTGTTAATGTTTGATATTACATTTAGGAATGAACTGTGGTTTATAACATTGTTAATGTTTCATAACTCAATGAAAAGAAGTGGTTTAATGAATTGATCAGCTTCTTTAATTTCTTAGCACGGCAATATATTATTCAAATATTGCATTAGAGTGTGTATGTATGGTTGTATGATTAGCAAAATGTCTTTTAGAATTAATTGAATTAATATGTGTTTAAGTGTTTTTTAGACAAATCTTAATAAAATGAATATACCGATTTAAGCTTATAATTGTCTGTCCACCTTCTTCAGTCTCTCTTGTTCTCCTGATACCATTTTTGTTCATAATGCTTGGTGTTACCTCTAGGTATCAGTGAAAGTTGAGGTTCCCACTTTGGGTTTGTTGTTTATGGTGGCTACTAAAGACAAAAAGTTATACAGCCATAGCAATTTTATACCATACAAGTGTCAGGTTTGTGAGCAGGGCTCAGCTATGACAGGGCAATGTGTATTAGCCATCTGGCATGACGGTCGCCACAATTACCACATAGGACAATGGTCAGGAAGCTTCCTTCTTTGATCCCAGAGGAAGGCCATTACCTTCAACCAGAGCACAGGGACCCTCCCCCAAGAGATTTCCTGCGAGTCTGTGATTCAAAGGCAGCACTGACATAACAAAGCCACACTCACACTAGGGTGCTGAGCACTGGAGTCCCTTCGGAGTCAGCAGACATGGGATGGAGGCAGACTTAAAGAAGCCAGAGGAGAAAGGGAGGCTGAGAGAAGGGTTCCACCTTTTTGGTTTCTGCTAGGGCTCAGTAAAACTTTCTGTCCCCCCATTCCTGTCCAACAAGGCACTCTAGGAACAATGTCAGAAGGCAAAGGACACTTGTTACAACAGTCTGGATTTGACCCCTTACTGCAGGCCTGTTTTGGGGCAATCCCCAGTGACACTTTGCCTTCAGAACGAGGAGGAACCGTAGCCTTTTTTGATTCATCTTTGGACTGTCAAGACAAGAAGAAGGATTCATTGGATTTCTGTTGGGAGTATAGTGTATTCCAAAGTCTTCTGCCATGGAAGTGTTGACAGGAGGAATCCAAGGCAGAGGAGAGTTCTGCCCCATAACCATCCCCAGGGAACAATGGGGATGAATTACTGCGGGCCAAGTTGTCTCTGTAAATTGCACTGGAAAGTGGATCCTGTTAACCGGAGTTGAAGGACCCCCTTTAGGTACCAACCAACTTCCTGCAGTGACCAGAAGTACCTGGAATCCTGTTTCAGCACCTCAAGTCACCCTCCAGCTGATTGACCTCACTCGACGCACTTGAAACCGTCCCAGTCCCTATTGTGTTGCGTTTGGCACTGTACGCATCTTTGAACCATTTGCTGCACTTCAAGCCATCCTGACGCCAGTTCGTACCATTGAAGCAGACCAGCTCATCTCGACCCAATCATGGGCTCTACATCGTGGGAACCACTGACCCAAGCATCCACTCAACTTCTATAAGTAATTTAATAACCCATCTCTAATGCTGACTTGACCCAGCAGAGCCATCATCTTGTCACCGACTCGTCTGCCACCTGCAACCGTTGGGAGACATATTCTCGACCATCGACTCAACCGAATGGGAGCCCACACCTTTAAACTGACTCGACACCAACCCCTAGTGGGATTGCATCAACTTGAACGTCTCTGAATCCGCTTGACCACAGCGAAAGTGCCTAGTAGCCTGACTTGTTGTGTCGAGCAGCAAAGCCACGACTCAATGGTACTGTGAAGAGGGCCTGTCCCCCTGATCCTCTTTTTGGGACAATAGTAACTTTTAACCCTCCCTCTAAACCTTTTTTTTTAAAAAGAACATATCCTTGAACATTGGCAATTGCTGAAATCGTTGCCTTAACACCCTTGCTTATCAACCCAAATTGCCCTTTCATATCAAGTTCTGCATTCCCCGTGTTTTCTACTACAGGGGTGGGTTTTTTGTGTTTTTAATTAGTTTCTTGCATTTCATTTTTTTATTAAAGTCCTTATATTTTAGATCTCAATATACCCCGAATTCATCCATGCAGTACAGAAGGCCAGGATTTCCTTTGCGGCTCCAAAAAAACAACTTCCGGGACCGGAAGTTGCAGTGTGCAATGATATATCCATCAAGGCTAAGCATGGTCTTTGACAATAAAACACACTTTTTCTCAGACCCTGCTGAAATAATGTCCTTTCTCAATACACTCCCTAAACAATGACTTAAAGGGGAAGCAGCGATCTCCTTGTGCTCCATAGTGAGCAAATCCACTGATGGTGAAAGTTCTTTCTCCCTTTTGCTTGTACACAAGTCAGGAAAGAAATATGAAATGCAATAACGGCTATTATGGTCTGGTTTGGAGGTGAAATCCTTATGTTGATGTAACAAACAGCCATATCCTTTGTTGGAATTCTGTTTAAGTTGGGGGATGGCAGGGGTTCTGGATCCAGCCACGGGGACGGTGCCATGTGATTCCTGGTGTCTTTAGGAAGGATCCTGGCTGGGGAGCGGGGGGTGAGGTTGCTAGAAGTTGTAACGTTGGGGAGCTGGGTGGGGGTTGGGTGTTGACATCACCCTGATTGTGAGCGGAATGAGGGTGGATTGGGGGGCAGTTGGGATGAAAAGTTATAAAGTTGGTCTTGTCATGCAGGCATGCAGGCAAATGCACAAAGCATTCACTAGGCCGGTGCAGGGATTGATCCCTGGACGGGTGTATATAGGGTGAGTACCCATCATGCGCAACAATGTAAATGGCAGTTAATATCTTGAGTTGGAATGTCAGAGGTTTATTTAGTTAACCGAACTCCAGGCAAAACATTGCTTATGCAAGTAGACACGAAACCAATATTTTATTCCTGCAGGAAACGCTAGCCTTGGGGTTGACTAATAAAAACCTGGCGGGGTCCTACAGGGACAATCCTTTTTAGACGTGCTACTCGTCGCAATCCAAGGGGTTTTAACCCTGATCCGCAAAACATTCAAGTTTACGTTGAAAAGGACTCAGATTGATACAGAGGGTCGGTATGTAATTGTTTATGGGTGATTGAAGGGGCAGAGGTTCTCCTGGTTAATACGTATGGCCCCAATGTAGACTCTCACAAACTCTATGAAAACATTGCTAACATCATCGACTCATACCCATCTGTCCCTATACTCTGGGGTGGGGGGCGACATGAACTGCATACTTGATCAGGTGATGGACTGCATTACGTCAGCCGCCACATTGGTCAGCCGCCAGGCCAATATCGAAGGCTGCTCGCAGCTTGAAAACACAGATGGAAAGGCTTAAACTGTGTGATGCTTGGAGACTAGCACAGCCACTCGCCCAACAATATACATTTTACTCTGCAGTACACTGTATGGCCTCGACGACTGTCTGGCAGGGTCCAGCTCATACACTTTCATCCCCGTACACTATCTGACCATTCCCCAGTTACCCTCCAAATGAGGGGTTGGGGGTGAGAGAGCCCCAGGGTTTTCCTCTGGAGGTTTAAATCTGAGGCCTTACATGATATTGTCTTTAAGGCAGATATCGAAGCAGATGTATGCACCTACTTTGCCGATAATGCTACTGGGGAGACATCCCATGGCATGGTGTGGCAAGCGTTCAAGGTATACATTAGGGGCATGGCCATTTCGAGATAACTAGGGGTGCTAAAAACGATAAGACGCAACCTCGAGAGCTGTGAATCCAAATTAAAGCGGTTGCAGGATACCCACGCTTCCACATCTGACCCTGCCACTTTGGCTGAGATACACTCCACACTTGAACAATTTTGCTCACACGCTGAACGGGAAATTCAATATTTCTCAAAACCAGTGGTGGCTCAGTGATATGGCAAATGGGAGCACCCTGGCAAGACACTTGCTAGATTGGTCCGTGCGGAACGTGGCCCACAGCACATTGACACTGTACTGGACGAACAGGGCGCGACCAAATATGCGGACAATGAGATACTGGGGGTGTTTGCACAATTTTATGAAACCTTGTTCCAAGCCAACCCGCCTCAGGGGTCATCAGCTATTCAATCCCTGCTAAAGGACTGCCCCTCTCCAGACTGACAGCCGCTGCCAGGGAAGGGATCAATGGGCCACTCACCACTGAAGAAGCAATGGACGTTATCAGAGACCTCCCCAGGGATAAGGCACCAGGCCCAGATGGATTGAATATTACTCTGCCTACGGTTCCATATTGGTCACCCACTTATTGCAAGTGTGGGAAGAAGCCCTTACTGCCTCTGTGCTACCGGAGACACTTCGGAAAGACATTATCATGGTCCTTCTCAAGTTGGCTAAACCAGCCAATGAGTGCAGATCTTATAGACTGCTCTTGTTAATGAACGTCGATACGAAAATATTCGCTAAGATAATTGCAAATAGGCTCCTTCCCCTTATGCCACACCTGATTCATGCCGACCAGGCAGGGTTTATCCCAGAGAGATCCATGGCGTTGAATGTACTCTGGCTGTTTAATACTATGTCACGCCTTTCACCGGAGGCCTCTGAAGTAGCAGTTACATTACACGCACAGAAGGCCTTTGACATGATATCCTTGGAGTACTTATTTGCTGTACTGGTACACTATGGACTTGGGGCAGACCTCATTGCATACATCAAACTCCTATAGACTCAGGCTACGGCTAGGAACCTAGTCAACTCCCAACTTTTATGTACCGCTCCCCATGGGGAGAGGAGCGCGACAAGGCTGCCCCATCTCCCCATTACTGTTCGCAATGGTCATTAAACCCATTGCAGATGTGATTAGGGAACGCCATAAAGGTAGGGGAAACTGACTGAGAGGACCACCAGAAATTCACTCCCTATACGCTGATGTGGTCATGTTATACATCCGGGACCCACACACTAACCTAGGTCCGATAATGAGGGACATCACACAATGTGGCAGTCACTCTGGATTTATCATCAACTACTCCAAGTCTGAGGTTTCCCCTTGACAGACAGAACGACTAGGCCCCTGGGCGAATACACTTTGCAATGGGCTCCTGATGGCATTAAATACCTGGGGGTCTGGATAGCCAGAGATCCCGTCTCTCTCCTCTCCCGAAATTATACAGCCCATGAAGTGTATGTCCAGGATAGAGTGAGGAGATGGAAGACATACCACTGTCCCTAGCAGGTAGACTGGTGTTAGTAAAAATGATCCTGTTACCCAAGTTCCTATATTTGTTTACCAATGTGCCGATATGGCCAGGCAAGGAATACTTTGCCACACTCCACTGTTCTCTCTCGTGATTCCTATGGCACGCGGGCGCGGTCCGAAAAAAGTGTGAAGAACTAGCGCTCCCATACTCTAAGGGGGGATTCACAGCACCTCACTTCGAAAATTATTGGCTTGCTGCCCTAGCACAATTTGCAACGTACTGGCAGGGGGACGAGGACTCCCCTCCACATGTTCACCTTGAACGCCTGGCAGCCGACAAATTGGATCTCAGAACCCTCCTTCTCAACACTACATATTCTGACAACTGCCCATTTGATCTGGTCCAAACCACTATTGCGGCCTGGAGGAGAATATTTCACCTGACCGGCGTGACACACCCCTTCCACAAGTCCCTCACACTGTGGCGATTCCCGGGTCTAGAACCCACTTGGGAGGGTGCGATCTGTGCCTCCTGGGAAAATATTGGCTACATGAGACTAGAGGACTTGTTTCCTGAGGGGCACCTTCTCAAAATGCAGACATGGAAACAGGGACATGTGGGTACCACAGCTGTGATCCTACAATACTATAAACTGCGGGCGGTGATATCCAAGTTATGGTTATGTTCCCCTATTGAACCCCTTGAGGATGCGCTTTTGGCTTATATATCTAGGACCAATGGATGTCGTAGCGTACTGACTACATGATATGCGATGATCTCGGACATGGCAGGTAGACGAACACCCTTGGCTAAAATACAATGGGGTTAGGACTTACGAACTGTCATCTCAGATGAACAATGGGAAAGAATGTGCTGTCTAACCGGGACGGTATTGATGAATGCCAGGTTTAGGCTCATACAATTAAAATATTGCACAGGCTGCACTACACGCCCTGTGGGCTGAAGCGTATATACCGAGACAACAATGTTAATTGCCCCTGATGCCATGTGGAGGAGGCGGACCACCTGTACATGTTCTGGGACTGCCATAGACTACATGAGTTTTGGAAATATGTTTTGGTCTCTCACAGATGGTGAATTTAACACTGCAATGCTCACCCATGGGCGCCATGTTTGGCCTCTGGGAGCGGGGCCCGGAGAGGAGAACCAGGTCCCGCTTAAACGTGGGCTGCATAGTGGCCAAACAATATATACTTAAGAGATGGAAGGATGCCGTGGCACCGACAGGGAAGGAGTGGTTAGCAAACCTAGTTTGGGTGGAAAATTGCAAAGATGTATGTGTTACCATGCTACCAAATACCTCCAAGCCAAAGGATATATGTTGCAGGTTTCGAACATACCTGGCCAGCCTCCTGGCCATGCCCCAAAAACACCGAAAACCTCCTACAGGGACGAAGCTGCGAGAAATATCCCTGGGCCATTAGGTTGAGTAAAGTTTGAGTGATGATATGCATAATAACGTGCCAATTATGCCTTTCTACTATGTCTTTTTTCATTTTGTGTGTCATGAACCCTCTGCCTCGCTGCAATGAATGTAAAGAATGTTAGCTTTCTGTTTGTAGTTGCCTCATATGAAACAGCTATATATAATCATGCCTGCCAAGAATAAATAAAGGTTTTATAAAAGTCCCTGAATCTTTATAGAATCCGGATTGGACATTTTTTTTTAACCATTGTACGCCCTTTCACCTTTATGAATGGGATTACTGCTGGGTTAATAGTAGTGTGGGTCAGCAAAGGCAGTTTAGCCACTACCCTAGAATGCAGTAGTCATTTCGTTGCAGCAGATTATTTAGAAAACATAAATGATATATGTATTGTTAATGTATGTTGCTCTGTTGACAGTCTGAGTCTGCTGCCTGCCTGTTGTTGACAAGTATGTTCAAATCTGATCAATTCATACTGTAATGTGCTGTACCCTCACTGGAGTATATATAGTTTGTGTAGTGATATACAAGTCATGAGGATTTTCAGCCTTTCTGCGGGAAATATATTGAAGACGTGGAATAACCAAATTTGAAATGCATATCAATAAATGTGAGTGCCACTATGGTTCGGAAGATAGCTCAGTGCTCGAAGCACTAATTGCAGAGATCATTGTCATATGCCCTATCACAGTACCAAATTCCGTGTTGATCCACTCAGTCTTTCCTCTCTCTGTGGTTGATAAATTTGAGTGTACCTATACTTTACTGAGTATAGTATTTACTGATTATAGTCACAGCTACTGTGCTACAAATTATAAAAAAATAACATAGCATCAGTATTGTGCAGGTCGAGAGTATGGTTTCTTCAAACCAGGATTGTAAAAACTGGCATACACTCCCTTTTCCCAAATAAAGAGCATAAAGTGTTAGGCGGTAGAGGTGATTAGGTAGGTACATTTGAGATTGTGGAACCAAAGCGTTGACTCTCATATCCCAGCTTTGCCACCGGATGATACAGTGATCCTGGACAAACCATCTTATCTCATTCTCTAGCACTGTGCTGTCTTCTGTGGTTTGACTTCTTACCTGCTGGTGGCATTCTTTAGCCTGTTACCTGCTCTTTTTTCATGGAGCCATTTCAGTAGGAGTGCTGGTAGATAGGAAAGAGGTGACCAAATGGCACAGACCTTTGGCTATCATATTTTCATTTCTAATTGACACTAAAAACAGTTGACTTTTTTTGCACAATTTACAATGTTCTTCTGCACATCATGAATAACAATCTGCAAGTCTCTGCGTTAGGTGTTGTGATGGGGCGGTCCACCACAAAAAAACACACTGACTCCTAAAGTCAATTTCAAGGGTGTTTATTAGGATCTACTTGATATTTCCGTCACAGAAAAGTCTGCGACGGAAAAGTTTGCATGAGAAATGTACGCACCACAAAAGGTTTGTACATTTCCCATGCAAACATAATTTAAAAACCCTACAAACCCACACCCACAACACACCCCCACCCACAACGCCAACATACCCCCACGCACACCCTACTTACCTTTTAAGATGCGCTGTGTCCCTGCAGCGCCAGTTCCTTTCACTTCTGTGATCGGGAACCAGCACTGCAGGGTACTTTTTTTTTTTTTTGGGCAGCTGCAGGGGTTTCCCCCTGCAACCCTCACTCACTATACTACATAGGGGTGTTGCGGGGGACACACCCGCAGCCCCCGTTTGTCTTTTTTTTCTCGGTTGTGTTGCAGGGGTTTCCCCCGCAACTCCCACTCACTATACTGCATAGTATGGTGAGCGGGGTGTGGTGTGCGAACCTTTGGTGGCATGCATTTACGGACTTTTTGTATAGGTCAGGCCTTTTTTACAGTCATTTCTACCTATTCCGTTTATTACATGTAATTATCAGCATGGCTGATTTCTTTTCCTCTTCAGGTTACTCAGTGCTTAATGGACTGGGAACTTTGGCGCTAGGGCCGCCCCTTTCCTCTCTCAACTTCCCAGGCCTCGGTCCCACCTCCCAGACGTCCCTATCAGGCTATTAGTCACTACCAATCGGTAACACCTATCTGTTCTTCTAACTGCGACTATTGGTGTTTTCCCTATGATGCAGGCTATCTGTCTCCCTAGGAAACTTCTAACTTTCCCTCTCCTATTGTTGGTTAGTCTCTGCAGGAATAGGGAATGGTGCCTTCATTCCCCCAGCATCACGCTCACACCTTTCGCAGCGTCCCACTCCTGACCCTTTTCTATACTGAACCTTCTAACTGTTCTCCTCCCACTGTCCCTCCAGTCTCACACTCTGCCTTTCCACTTCCACCCTTCCATCTTACTTCCTTTGCCACTCCTATTCTTTACTGCTGCTTGTATCTCTAACTATTCCTCTACCTCTGTTCCTTCTTCTCCCTGCTTCCTCTCACTCTATTTCTCTGCCTCCTACTATTCCTCTAATACTAACTCCTATTTTCCCACTCACTGTTGTTCCTTCTGCTAGTAACATGACTACTGTTCCCACTCTGCTACTACCACTACCTCTCTCTACTATCTTCCCAGTTACTCAGGCTTATGTGTCTGCACCCCTCGCTCACTATTATAGTCACCTAGAGATGTGGTGCCCTGCTTACCCTCTACTACTAACTCCCACTCTACCACTAAGCTCCTGCTCTGGCTACTCCCACCACCTACCACCTCTACTCCAAACCACTACTGCCTCTCCCACTACTTCTAACCCCACTCCACTACTCCTACTCTACCTCTACTGCTTACACTCCTCTCTCTCTCACACAACCACTGTACAGACCTCCTCCTTAACAATAGCCTACGCAAGCCAGTCAGTCTCGCCTCCTCTGGTTTTATGGACGTCCTCCTCCACCCCCGGTCCTCACCCAACTGCAGCCCACACCAAACAACTCCCAAACTCTGTCTTATATATCCCTCCCCCCTCGGGATTGAGCACTTTCCCTACCACAGGCTTTGGAGGTTACACAAGGGTGTTAAGCCCTGCCCCCTTTTCTACACGGCTTTGCTGTATTAGGGAGTTTCTCTTGGTGAGCTGGCTCTTCTTTTCTGGTCTGTGGTTTTTCTTGTGAGGATGTTATGCAGCGCGACGCCAGTTCCTGCCATGGTACCGTCCTGGCAGGTAAGGAGATGGTGGAAGAAGGCCTGTCTACACATTCTGTGGTACCTAGGTTTGTTGGGGTCAGGCTCCCTCGCAACCCTTACAGGGCTGGATCCACGACCCACTCACAGTGTATTTAAAGCTTTGAAATATAGTAGCAAAAAAACTGATGAAATGTATTAGCCTCACATTAATTAGAATTCGGAAGCTTGTATACTTCCCTTTTTGGAGAAAATGAAGTTAGGGTAGTTGCCCCTTTGTTTCTAGAATTTTTATTTTTTTATATAATATTGCCATGTTGTGTTATTTTGTGGTTTGTATACTTTCCAACTCAGGTCTACAAAACAAAGCATTATTTTAGTTTAAAAAGTCAAACGTTCCCAAATAGTTGCACCTTGCTGTAGCATAATGGCCCTCATTACAAGTTTGCCAGTCTGGAAAAAAGGTTACCGGCAACTTTTCCAGACCGGCAAACTACTGGTCTGCCAGTAGGGGCTGTGAACTACCAACAGGCCTGACCTGCCAGTAGTTCTGGCCCCTAATGGCATACTTTTCACTTAAGCACCGGCACTGTTAATAACAGTGCAGGTGCTTCAGGTTTCCCATTCCCATGGAGTCCTACGCGACTCCACGGGAATGGGAACTTACTGTTCCTCCATTTCCTGTAAAATCCTTGTATTACATTTTATAATACATTAATATTAATATGTATTAATATTTCAGCATTGAAAGCATCTATGAGCAATTTAGATCTTGGGATACACTCTTTGAAACTCATCACTCATGTTTTAACTAGATATAGGGCTTCAGTCCAAGTTTGGTGGTATCCAGCCGCTAAATGCAGCAGGATCTCACCAAATGGTATTACTGCTACTGCACTTGCTCTTGCAGAATTACTGCCAGATTCCAAGTGCTGGTAAGGGCGGTAAATCCCCATTCCATGGAGTCCAAAAGGACTCCATGGGGGGTTGTGCCGGTATTACCGACACCGGTAATACCGGCGCCTGTAATACCGCCTGTTTCTGATGGTGAGGTGCTGGAATTACCTCCAGCTAAGTGCTGGAGGTAATTACGGCCCCGCCACCATCAAACTCAGAGTTGGCCGGTGGGGTAGCGTGCTAGTTAACAGAATTACTGGCACGCTATTTAGCTCCTGCTTGTAGCCTGGAAGAGCCAGTTAGCATGACATGAACAGCTACCAGGAGGTACTTTTGGCTCCACAGGCCCACTGATGTTGAACAAACACACCTATGTGAATTTGACTCTGAGTTTGGGGCAATCTATAGTCAAACATTTGGACACATTTATACAACATTTAAAGCATAAATGCTCATAAATAATGGACACAATTATATGTTTGCATCTTATGTGGAAGTAAGACTTGCAGAACGCTATGCACAAGCTCCTTGTTCTCCAATGGTAGCTCCTGGTCACTGGTTAATTCTGAATATCCAGGAGCTGCTTTTAGCTCCTGCTTATCACATTTTAATTTCTATCCCTGACATAGGGCCTCATTATAACCTTTGCGGAATGGGTTAACGTGCTCCGCTAATGGAGGCGGACCCGTTAAACCCATTCCGCAAGATTACGAGGTCCCCTCACGGGACCCGGTAGGGACGCCTGGTAAAACCAGGCGTCGTTACCGGGTCCCGCCAGGGGACCAGGGAGCTAACAACGGGCCGGTCATAATCGGCCCATTGTTAGCTCCCTCCACCCATTCCTATTGAGCGCTATGGGGGCTCGAATGGGAATGGGGACGGTCCGGGCCCGGGTTTCCTGAGGGAGGAATTACCGGGCCCTCCAAACTCAGAATGGCCCGGTAGTTTCCCATTCAGGGAACCCGGACCTGGTTTTGGAGGCAGCCATGCCACCAATAGCAGCATGGCTACCGCCAAAGCCGTAATAAGGCCCATAGTATTGATTGATTGATTGATTGATTGATTGATTGATTGATAGGTTATTTATAATGCACCTATACATAAGTGTTTCAAGGCACAACCAGGCAGGGAGGGGACAACAGGGGAAAACAAGACAAACGATCTTACTAGGGCTAGTATCGTTTGGATCGTGCAAGTGCACAGGCAAGAAATGCAGGGGAGGGGAAGGGATAGAAGTGCACCCAGTGGAACAGTGCCCTGGGTTAAGTGCATGAAAGGCAGGGCCTCCAAGGGGAACATGCCCCCGAAGTGCAACAAAGACCTGGTGGCAGTGCTGGAGGGCCCGAAGGCAAGTGCTAGAGACTGGGCAGGGTGGTGCAGGGGGCAGGTGTTCAATATGACTCAGAGGAGCACCAGGCAGCCAGTCAACGTAACTGAGCAGGAGGAAGGGAAGGATAGCAGAGGGAAGGCATTGAGAAAAGGGGGTGGAGAAAGGTTAGCAGCGGAGAGGCAGAGAGAAGGAAGAGGAAATAAGGAAGGTCTTGAGGAGCTTCTGGAAATTAAAGAGGCCTGGCTCAAGGCAGAGAGTGGCAGGGAGGCCATTACAGAGGGAGGCACCTGCAGAGGAAAGAGATCTACCACCTAGTCTCTGCTTGTAGAAGCGACTCACCTGCAGAGCATTGGAAGTAGACGAGCGGGGGGCTCTGGAAGGAAGGTACTTAGGAAGAGAGCATTGGAGATAGTATGGGCCCGGCCCCAGAAGGCCTTGTGGACAATTTAGAGAGACTTGAACTTGATCCTTATAGTCACCAGGAGCCAGTGAAGGGATTTCAGAGCCGGAGATGCGGTCCCTGAGCTTGAGGCCAAGGATAAGTCTTGCGGTCCTGTTTTGGATGAGTTGCAGAGGGCAGAGAGTAGAGTTAGGTAGATTGAGAAAGAGGGTGTTGCAATAGTCAAGCCTAGAGAGAACCAGGGCTCTGGAGACAGAGAGCTTCTGGGGGAAGGTGAAGAAAGGTAGAATACCTCTGATGAGGTGCTTTCGGAAATGGGATGTTTTGGAGATGTCCGTATTGCTTCATATATAATAGTAAAGGCCAATCTGCTGCACACCAGAAAATCATTTGCATGTTTCCCTGCTAATGCCAACACCACTTAAAAACCATGGCCCTTTTCCAGTCTCAGTCTGTGTTCAAAACACTGGGTGTGTATCTGGAGCCCAGCCTCACTATGGACAGACAGGTAAATGCCATTGCCTCATCCGCAGCATATCGCTCCAAACTCATCAATGCCATCAGGCCCTTCCTTTCACGCCAAAACTGCATCTCACTTGCCAGGGCCATCATCGGCTACAGACTGGACTATTGCAATGCTCTGTTCATTGGAACCTCCCAAAAAAACCTTGCCAAACTCCAGATTGCCCAAAATAATGCCTTAAGAGCTGCTAAAGGCACCTCTCGCAAGGACCACATCTCAGGGATCAGAAGGCAGGTACAGTGGCTTCCCATCAAGGAAAGGGTGGTTTTCAAAACCCTGGCCCTTACACATAAGTGTCTTCACGACCAAGCCCCTCCCTATCTGACTCAAAGGATAACCAGACAAACAGTTGCCAGACCTTCGAGGGCAGCCTATGCCAACCGCATCACTGTCCTGCACACACGCAGAGTGCGCGCAGGAGGCACCAGCTTCCCTACTATGGCGGCAACCTTATGGAACAACCTCCCTGCTCAGATCAGATCAATCGACTCACACGGCCTTCCGCAAGGCCTTAAAAACCAACCTCTTCATTTAAGACCCTGTCATTCTAGGTCTTGCACTTCTTCTGTATCACCTTTTATAGGAGAATATCTGTGTTTGCCTCCTGTTACCTAGACTAGATTATTAGTAACCAACTGTAACGTCCTATGTTGTATCCTCTGTAACCATGCAAATGTATTTAATTATACTTTTTGGGGCCGCCTACTGTAACCCTCAAGCAAGCCTTCTTAAAATGTCCTTATAGTGCCTCGTTGCCTGTGGGCTGTAGTGCGCTTTACAAATGCTAAAATAAAATAAATAAAATAAAAAAAATATACGTGTACTTTGCTTTTAGTATCTAATCCATAGCCACTATCTATTCAATGGTAAGTGCACTGTGAGGGCCAGACACAAAGTTGCAATATTTTCATCAATAGACATATTTATTAAAGAAAAGGGGTCAGAAGAAGGCCTTTCTGCCCCTATCCTATAGAGTGTTTGCCTTCCTAGGAATCTGAAACTAAAGATCAGTTTGTGTCTCATCGTCAAAATTATGCAAATTGTCCTTTTGTCCAAAACGGATTTGACCCTCACACTAAAACAAAAAATCAAAGCTGTAAGGTAAATGTCTCTGTTTTGATTTAGCAAAAAGTGGGTAAAAACCAAAATGTAAACATTTCTAAACAAACATTCCTTGAATCCAGAAGGTGGTTCCCTTCCTCTGGATTGTTTCAGGTTGAATAGTAAAGTGTTCATTTCAACCCATGATTTCTCAAGAGTGGTGGAAATGTCTCTTTCACACAACACTTTCTTGGGTATGGCAAAAATGTGTTTTGGAAGAATATTAACAATATCTCTTTTCCGCAATAGCTTTTAAAGGATGACCAAAGTTTCTTTTTCACACAATGGGCCTCATTATAAGTTTGCTGGTCCGGGAACTACGTTACCAATAAGTTTGCCGGTACCGTAGTTCCCAGACAGGAAAACTATGTGTTGTGCTCGCTGGTGCCTTTCTGCCCACCTGGCGGGCAGAGTGGCACCCACGAGCACAGCATGTCAGATGCACCGGCATCATTATAAACGGTGCCGGTGGATCCAACCTCCCCATTCCCATTCGGCCGCATAGGGGCTATAGGGCCGAATGGGAATGGGCAGCATCTTTTTTCAGGCGCCCGCAAATGGGCAATAACTGGGCCGGCAGGGCCGTAATGACCCGGTAATTGCCCATTCGCGGGTGCCGGAAAAGAAATGACACCAGCGGCAACCCGGCTACTGCCAATGTCATAACGAAGTCCAATAACTTCTTATGGTAATCTCCTGGTATACTCTCCTGCCAGGTATCTTTTAAAAAATGTCTTTTCCTTTTCATTGGATTACTTGGTATTCCCCCCGGCCAGAAATCTTTCTCCCAAAGGCTCACTGCCTGATGTTCTTCTTTCACCAGGACTTCTTACAAAGTTCTCTTCAACATATTAAAAAAATGAATTACCCTGTATACTTCTTCCCTGCCAGAAATCCCCTTCAGGATATTGCAGATCCCCTGGTATATTCTCCTGCCAGGTATCGTTCTCCCATAGGTTTGCTGCCTAATGTGCTTCTCTCACCAGGACTTTCCACAGTGTTCTCTTTTAGTATAACACAGTTGTACTCATTCACTGTTTATACTGTCTTGACTTTAGATACTACCTGTTCCAACTTTCCCCATAATGACATCTCATGTATGCATACTTGCACAAGTTCTGTCTGTTACCTTCTTTACTGGTAGTTATTTGCTTGTGGCAATGTTTGTTCCAGTTTTCCCCAGATTTACATCTTATATACGGAGAATTGTACATATATTGCCTTTCAACTTCTTCATTACTGTTCATTTGCACGTGATAACATTTACTCCAACTTTCCCCATATTGACATCTCTTATATAAGGACTTGTGTAAATATTGTCTTTCCAATTTACTTGATAGGTATTCAAAACAGGTTTTTAATTGTCCATATACCTGCCGGTATGCCGTGGGTCCCCTAACACCTATTGGCAGACTCACCAGTGTTTGCTGGCGTTTCTGACTCGTGACACACTGATGCAGCAGTGTTTTCACTCCGGGAAGGCTTCCCCTGCACGGCAGACCCTCTTCCAGTTCCCTCGCCGGCTTTGTGTTCTCTCGCCAGAGGAATTGCTGCTATTCTAGGGGACTGCGTCCTCAGCAGCCTTGCTGCCTTTGCCGGTGGTGAAGCAGTTCTCTCGCAGCACCCACTGTGCTTCTTTCTGGATCACATGGTTTCTTGCAAGAGCCTGTCTCTCGTAGCACAGTCTCTTACTGTGCGCCAGCATCTACCTTCAGTTCTGCTTCCCGCTCAGCCTGCTCTGCATTTCTCGTCTGCACCTGTCAATGGAAGACATTCCCCGGGTTTAAATGACCCTGCACAGCTTATTTACATTATGACAACTAGTCTGCACGTTTGGCTTGGGGTTTCCTTCAATCCACATGAACTCCTTCCTCCTCTTCCTCATCTCAGTACTTGATGCTTTGTGGGAGTTGGAGTCCACATGAACTGTAGATCTTTTAAAAGATTATTGTTTTGGAGCTTTGTTTGAATCAAAAACATTATAGACAGGAGATGTTAAGTGAGTATTATGTGTGCATGGAGAATAGATAGTGTTCTGCTTGGAATGTTTTCCAAGAAGAGATTTTTGAGACCTACAATGAGAGGGAGTTTTGAAGTGACAGCAAGCCATCCAGAATGTAGCAATTATAGGGTCTCCTTCATTTGGAAGGGAAGAATACTGTGTCTCTTCTGATTGGGTCACCTGACAGCCATCTCCTCTCATGTGATCCTCCCTCGTAATGCCACCCCCAGGGTCATGATCAGGTAGCGACTGCACTCCCCAAGCCACATGGAAGGAGATCTCAGGATGCACAGGACTCCACAGGATTCATCACCGTACCTTTCTTATTGCTTCCAATTTGTCTACTGCATCCAGGTTTGAGCACTTTTACACTCTGTGGGGCTACTAATCTGAGTTCTATAATAATGCTCAGCAATGCAGATCCTTTTCATATAGCCACCAATCCATGTCTTCCATTGCTATTGTTGAAATGTGTCCTGTACCTGTGCGGGAACACGGGAGGGAGGGGGCGAGGAGGGGACAGCGTGAGGGCAGTGCGGGTGGCCACAGATTCTTAATCCCTTAATGTCTTTCGTTTGGACGGGGTCCTAATTGTCTATTCCCTACGCCCCCAAATTCCTTAAAAGGGCTTGGACATAAACAGCACAAATTAATGAGAGGCATTGGGACGTCAGAAGCCTTGCCCCACCACTTCTCTTTATTGTGCCAATAGAGTAAACACGAGGCGATCTCTCCTGTCAGTCGACGTGTTTAAGTTGTAGGGAAGAGCTCCTCTCTGCAACGTGATGGTCGGTGTGGGTAGGTGAGTTAAGTGCTTTTTTTATTTAATGTGTATGTATGTATGTATGTATGTATGTATGTATGTATGTATGTATGTATGTATCAGGGGTCAAGTCCTAAAAGAAAAAGTGAGAGGACCCATTAACATACCAATTGAATTTGCCATTACCAGAAATTAGCATATCTGAAAAAAGTGGGTGGATTCTGTCCACCCTCATGTATCCTCGACTTGAGCCCTAATATGTACATATCTGTGCATGTATGTTAGTGTGTTTGTTTTTTTATGCATGCAAGGATTTGTAGAATGATGTGTAAATGTGTGGGTGAAAGTGTTTGTGTGCGTGTGTGTCAACCCTGCCCCTATGTTTAGCAGCCCCACTCAGCTGGGCCCCTAAATATAGATATGGGGGCTGCTGGGGGCATGGCATCCTTTTTTGCTTTTCCCTTAATGCACAGTACCATACATCAAGGGTAAAGCAAACATGAAAAGTGGTATTACATGGCTAGAGTGGCCTACTTTTAATGTAGAGCAGTCTAGCCACGTAATAACACATATCATGTTTACTGTTGATGCACAATAACTATGCATCGAGCATAAAGAAAACATAATAAGAGTTATTATATGGCTAGACCAGTCTACATTCAATATAGGCCAGTCTAACCATGTATTAACACTTATGTCTGATGTACCCTTGCTGCACAGTAACTGTGCAGCACGGGTAAAGCTAACATGATATGTGTTATTATGTGACTAGAGTGGTGTAGATTCAATGGAGACCACTCTAGACATATAATATTGCTTATGCTTGCTTTATCCTTGCTATTCGGTTACTCTGCATCAAGGGTTAAATCAATATATGTGTTATTACTAGCCACATAATAACACTTACATGTTTGATTTACCCTTGATGCACAGTATTAATATGTTGTTACTAGACACATAATAACACTTTTATTATTAACATTTTTGATTTACCCTTGACGTACAGTAGCTGTACCTCAAGGGTAAAACAAACACGGTGAGTGCTATGTGGCTAGACTGGTCTAGGGCCTCGTCTAGGTCCAGTCTAGCCATATAGGGGCACTTAGGATTCCTTTATCCTTGATGAACAGTAACTCTGCATCAAGGGTAACACGAACACGATAATTGCTATTATGTGGCTAGACTGGCCTCAATTAGTTGTGCCAGTCTGCAGGTAATTTTTTAATGTGTCATGGCAGTTTTTATTTGGCATCATGGGTAAAGCAAACATGATAAGAGCTATTACTTGGCTAGACTGGCCTACATTAGCTGTGCCGGTTTGCATAAACTTTCTTACTGTGGCATGAGATTTTTTACTTGGCATCAAGATTAAATTAAACAGGATACATGTTAATACATGGCTAGACTGCCTTATATTAGTAGTGCTACTCTGCATTTAGTTTCTTAATGTGGCATTACATTTTTTACTTGGCATCAAGGGTAACACAAACATGATAAGCGTTATTACTTGGCTGGCCTAGCCAATGGTGTCAGTGTACATTTACTTTCTTCCTGTGAAATGGCATTAGATATTTTTCTATTGGCATCAAGGATAAAGCAAACATGATTAGTGTTGTTATGTGGTAGGCTGGTTTACATTGGTGGCTCCAGTCTGGCCATATATTATTTTGTGTCATGCCATTTTTGTACTTTGTATCATGGGTAAAATCAAACAGAAGTGTGATTATGTGGTATGCTGTGCTATCCCAGTACGATATACTTTCTTGCTGTGGCATGTCTTTTTTACTGACGGGGAGTCCTTATATTTTAATATTGGCATATATTGGTGCAGCCTGCATTGACATGTATGGGCACAGTGATCATGAAAATGTTTATATACTGGTATATGTTGTGGGCAAAGGCATCATGAAAATGGGATTATAAAATGCTCCTATGCATTGTTGGTAACTTGCATCTATTGGGTTTTTTCAGGTGCTACCATAAAAAAGAAGTTTGCAAATTGTGTGGCTTTTTACTCAATTTTTCGCAGAAAGTGCTTTAAAATTCACAATTGTAACTGATTCTTTTTCAAATGCTCTACGGGGAGAGCCCTTTAGTACCCTTGTTTGGTTTGGGGTGTGCTCAGTCACTCCCGCATATCAGGCTCATACACTTACACCCCTCAAGTTCAAAAATGTACTAGCCACCTCTGAAGGTGGTAGGTTTTGAGGGTGTGAATTACAGACAGATGGCAGCAAGTATACACTCAGGAAGCAGTGTACTGTTTGATTTGGGAGAAGGAGTTTTACGTTAGTCATGCTCAGAGGATGGCCCAGCTCATGCAGGGGGCGCTACAGAGACAGCCGGCATAGCAGGCCACCCCTCTGTCTCCCTACGTCCGGCGCACCTCCACTCCTCTGAGGGAGGCGGAAGGGGCATGCCCCGAGGATCCGACTGGAACCAGCTGGCCCTGACAGGCACTTAAATATCCTGGACTGCAAGAGGTTGCACTCTTTGCAGCCCGGAAGCGACAGACAACCTCCCTCCCTGCTGATTGTTGGGTCAAGGGGGCTTGGTAGGTTGATGTGGTAGCACAGGTTTTGGGCTAAGAAGTACTGTGGGTGTGGACTATTTACTGGTTAATGGTGTTGAGCGGGAGTGTTGCGTGAAATAGCAAACTTTTATTTCACATAGGTAGTGTTTGCTGTGTTTCTAATGTTGTTTCTTTGTGTCACAGGCGGAGTTACAGGGGCGGTCCTAGCCGAGGAGGAGTCATGGCGCGGATGCTACCGCAAGCATTACCCGCTGGCTGCATGAGCCAGGATGTGGTTTAACGGACACTGACACCCTTAGGGACAGTTGCGACTCCTCAAGAACTGTCTGCAGTGGTCCAGGGTTATTTGCTCCATTCAAGGATATGGGAGTCTAATGGCCTGGCAGTAAACCACCTACAGGCGAGCATACCCGCTAAGAACTGAGACCGGAAGTCGTGTGTCACGCGGAAGAATGCAAAACCGAAGTGAAGGCTCACTGGTTTGTGGAACCCCAGGAATGGCAAAGGGCCACCCGGAATAAAGCTAGGACCGGCCATTAGGGTTGACTCCAATAAAGTGATCATGTTTCTTCCGATATAAGAATTGTTGTCTGTGCAAATTATTTGGGTGGTAAAACATTTGATGAAGGTTGATGTGTTTGGGGGGGCCTCCGTATGCCCACTATGTCAGGATTTTATTTTGAGGAAAGGGCTGGGTTTAATATGTGGCTCTCAAAAGAGTTTGATTTCGAAGCAAAAGCAGCAGAGACCCGTGCAGGGGGCTGAATGGGAGCACGTTGACACCTTGCCAACCCTTACAATGCGTGATGGCGACGTGGGCTAAGAGCTCCATAAACGCCACTGTGTTTTGCTGAATAGCAGCTGCTTTCCCCTACAAGGGTCAATGTTTGGACAACGTGCCCAAAACATGCCCGCCCAATTAGTCCCACTCCCTGACAGCGGAAAGGCGTGGGCGAGGGGTGAGAGGGGAAAGATATATTGGCATGGGGCGGAGGACCAAAAACCAAGCTAAGAACGAGGGGAATACGAATTCGAGTGCGAGACGTGCGTACATACAGCTGAGTCCGTTTCAGGGCACTGGGAAAGGGAAAGGAGGGGAGAGGAAGCAGTGCCAAGTGATAGGCGGGGGTCAACGGAATAGACGCCGTTGAGGTCAACAAGGGTGTGACTGGACTGATGTAAGGGGAATCATTTGAGGGGGACACAAACGGGTGAGGCAAATGACGGTGACGCAGCGTATATAAGAATCACAGCGGCAAACGCGCCGTCACGACGGGGGAGCAGATGGCGGAATGCGGAATGTGCGGCTCAGGGTAAAAACAGGGCCATGCTCTGCCTTCAGGGCCAGTTTGAAGGGAGCATTTTTTCCCCTTTTGTTTTGGATGACGGGATTAAGGGCCAGCTTTAGCGTCCACCCAGGGTGCTAAATCAAACAGGCCGCCTGGAGCTGCTGGTATTTTCTCCCCACTGCCTCCTGTTCATTTGTAGATTTCCTTCAACGCCTGAAGCCCCTTATGCTGGACCCTCCTGCTGGGCTATTATCACCCCCACAAGCATCCCACAGTTCAATGGAGAGAAACTGCAAGTGCCAAGATCTGCCTGCAGCCATGAAACCTGGGAGGGGTTTTCATGAGCGGGCCCCATTTCCTTTCAAATGTAGCCATTTATCACCTCTATTGCTATGCGAAAGTGTGTGTTGTTTCATCAACGTGCACACCTTCCCAAAGCTTAGTTTACAGCATGTGTCCTTCTTTGCATCTGGCATTCCACTTTGCAGAATAAGACATGTGAATTCCTAACGGGTTAATCCACATGGTTTACTGCATTCCCTTTTTTGGGGTATGTATTCTCTGCTGCGGTAATTTCGCCTCTATCAAGCAAACCACGTTTGTTTTGCCTACCCTGGTTCTATAACCTCCTATGTTTTCAGGTTCACCCCTGAGCCCCATTTATTTCTCAGTAAAGTCAAATCATTGATATTCTACAACGTTTGGTGGGTGGCAAGATTGAATAGTGTGGTGGGTCTCTGATGGATATGTTGCACGCTGTACCCAGGTTAAATGATCAACGTTAAGCCAATCATTTTAACCCAATGCACAGTAAATATTTTGGGTGGGAGGCTTGATATGGCATTTTATATGTGTGGCAAACTTCTGTAGGACCAAAGGTAGAATTTGGAAAAAGGAATAGCTGGGTTCCCTTATTACGAACACTGTGTCATCCTGGGCAAGTCACCTTCTACCCCTGTGCCTCGGTTGACTTATGTGCCTAAATTGGGATTGCCTTAAACAAGGACCCCTTTACGAAGAGCTATATGAAAACTAAATTAGCATTGGCAAAGGCAGTCATTTTGGCACAGGTATGGGCATTGGAAAGAGGTTTTATGAGGAGGTGGTGAGAAATGAGACAAATAGAGCGAGAGAAAGGTGGCTGAGTGAAAGGAGGGTGACGAGGAGTGAGAGAAAGAGGGGTAGTGATAAGCAAAGGAAAGAGGGGAGCTTGTATGGTGCTGTCTGCAGATGGATGGTCATGGAGAGGAAGCAGTGAAGCAGTGCACAGGAATGAACACAAATCGCCACTAAACCTTTCTCCAAAGCAGTGTAGTAGGCTTGGCAAGAGTGCATGGTACTGTGTATTGGCAGTGAGGGTGCTAGTGATTTGACTGGCACCTGAGGGAGCCTGGCTTAGAGAGACAGGTTCTCATTTTACCTTGCAGGAAGTTCCAGGAATCCAGATATAAGTAAGAGGTTTTTATTGGGTCCATTTGGTGGCATTCAGGTTTCTGGTCATCTTCGGCCCTACCATGGAGACCCAAAGAGTATATTCCTGTATTACCTAGGAATGGATCACTTTTGTCTGGTGATGTTGATTGGCGTTTCGAAGCGACTAGAAGCCTTACCCTTGATTATTTACTTGAACATGGCTTTTGTTTTCTCTTATTTGACATAATACAGAACCACATTCGGGTCGCCCACTCATTAACTAAAAGGAGAGATTGTAGGCCTCCTATTGATGGAACAGAACCAAAGATGTGTATTACTACACAGCTAGCCCAAATGCACTCCCAAGGGAGAATGATCCCGATACAAGTATAAATATATCCTAACCGAGTTTAGGCCAACTAGGCGAGTATTATGGGTACATAAGTACCTAATTGTCTCTTCAACTTAGTACAGGAAAATGGTGAAGAGAATTTTAAATTATCGAAAAGCAACATAATTTTTGAAAAAACATTTAGTGAGAAATGTATAAACAAAATAAATCAGAGCCTAGATTATACAGACAATCCTTGGATTTTAATCTTATAAATCCAACAGGTTATTAGAAGAGATAGAGTTAAGATTACACATTAACATAATGTTCCCTATTCCTTCATAGAGAACATAAAATCGCATGTAATACACAGAACCTTTTTCGACTTTGAAGAATGCCTTACAACAACTGGCATTGTGTGTAACAGTCTCAAGTTTCTGGAAGTGTGTCACTTCATAGCGCTACCATCAATAGCACTTATTAACATTAGTTTCCAGCAAAAAGTCCCTTCTTATTGGATGACAAAAGGGTAACCAACGCGTTTCGGTTCATAGAACCATCTTCAGGGTATAGACTTTTACTCTTCCCATTACACAGTAGTATTCATAACTTGGACCCTGTACGGTAATAGAGAAAAGACTATTCAGTATGTAATCTTCGTTTCTAGAAAACGTGTTAGTGGTGTAAAGAGGAATTAATTCACTAACCTTGCTAAAATGTAAGCGAGGCATCCAATCAGTAGCCCCCTCTTCAGGGTGAAAGACCCAAAGTATGGGGCAACGGTAGGGTGCAGATAAAGGGGAGCCAGGGGGAACCGAAACATAGTGGGTAAATTCCAACCTAGGGGAGAAAGAACCAACGGTTGAAATGGGACTGTGTGGCAGTGGGATATAGATAACTGCAATGGACCCGGTCATGCCGCGCCATATTCAATTAGGGATAAAAAAGTCATGATCAGTTTTGCTGCCATGACAGTAAACTGTAAATAACTGTAATGGAATGGTCAGGCAGCACTACCGTCAATGTAAAGACATAAGCTATGATCGAAATTACTGTCAGGGACAGAGATGCGCCTTAGAAATGTTTGTGAAAACACAAACCCACGGGATCAGACCCGCGTAAATGAGACGACCTCGTTATCGTTACATAGTGCTTCTCTTCAGGTGAATATATGAATTGAAGCCTGTAAAAAGAGCTAACATGTGAAGAAGCACTGTGAGCAGGTTGTAAAACTCTTACCCAGGGCTCCGTGAACTTCTGCACAGTCTGGCCGCCGAACGAAGCGCGGCTCGACTGAATGCTGGTGTTATGCGTCGTCCTGGCACCCACGCGCGTGCGTATGGTTCGCCAGGGTGACGTCCATCTTGGTGTGGGAATTGGGTTGTCACGGCAATGCCGCAGGCAACAGAGACATACTGTTTTTATGAATGCTGCATAAGCAGGCAGAGACTGGAATTGGAGCAGATAGACGGGGTCGAGGGTGCGGCCACAAGTGGACCTCTAGGTACCACCATCGTGGATACGGGAAAACTATTATGAAAAAAATGTGAAAAAAATGGATAAAGTAGTGCACATGGGGGCACGACCGCAGATCAAAGAGAACTGCGGGGTGCCCCCATGGCGCTAGAGGGTAGAAAGGACGAACATTGAAGTCCACCAAATATACTGTAAAAGTAAAGTAGTCTTAAGCATATGTAAGGATAAAAGTGCGGCCACAAGTGGACCGCTAGGTACCACCATCACGAATACGGTAAACATGATGTGTAAATAATGGATTAAGTGGCGCAAATGGGGGCACGACCACAGATCAAAGAGAACTGCGGGGTGCCCCCATGGCGCTAACAAGTAAAAAGGACGAACATTGAAGTCCACCAAATATACGGTAAAGGTAAAATAGTTTTAAGACTATGGAAGGATGAATGTGCAGTGCCTTCATAGATATAAGGAGATCCTGCATACTGGCACCTAGGGGCATATTATGATTATTATTAGGTCAGAAAGGAAGACCTTTTAAACTTGATACCGAAGCGGGATCACGAGTAGAGATGGTGTATAAGTGACAAACCACAGAGTCAGAGGTCTAACTAGGTGGTAGAGAATTAATTTAGAGTGAATGAGTATACATCCCCCAGGAGTGACCTATGACTCCTAATGTCATATCAAGGGAAAAGTTGTTCAGAACATCAGTGAATACAGTGGAAGAGCCAAAAACACAGTTACATATAAATCTGATACAAATATAGAATATCAGCGCAAGCGACAAACAGAGTATCACATCAGTGGAAAATGTGGCATTGAATCTTTAGGAATAAACTGAACATGAATGGTACAGCCAAAGCTCAGACTGATTATAATAACATTCATAGGCCCTCATAAGCATTGAGAAATAAGAAACAAGAAGAAACAAAAGTGCTAATAAGCAAGGTACATTGTGGTGAGCAGAACACTTGTATAGGAGTGTGGAAGGACCCAACAACTACTGGTAGGTGATTGTCCAATTTCTTTGTACAAAAGTCTATGTATTACACAAAGCACATGAGGTCAAATTCAGTATTAATCCCACAAGGGCTAAGTCAGTCCAACAGTTTGATCCATAAGATTTCTCGCTGTAGTAGTTTCCGCTGAATGTCACCACCCCTATTCCCCATTGTGACGTGTTCCAGGATGACACATTTCAGTTGGGCAATAGTGTGACGTGCAGCATCAAAGTGTAAAGCAACTGGAGACCTTGAACTCTTAGTACGAATGTTGGATTTATGTTCAGACCACCTTATTTTCACTTTTCTGGTGGTCATACTGACATAGTATAAGCCACAAGGGTATCTCAAAGCATAAATTACATTGTGGGCATCACATGTGCAGGAATGTTTAAGTGAGATAGGTTTACCAGAGTGAGGGTGTGGTATGCTGTTGCCTTTTATGATGTTGCTGCAATGTTGGCAGTTATAACATGGGATGGTACCCTTCCACAGATTCTGATTCGTACCGGATGGTATTTCTGCCTTAACCAGACTTTTGCGTAGTGACTTACTAGTCCTATAAGCACAAGTAGGTAAATCTTGAAAAAGTTGTTGTAATTGTGGGTCCATTGCTAGCATTGCCCAATTCTTTTTGATTATTCTCCTGATTTTCATGCTCTGCATAGAGTAGGTGGTAACATAAACCAGAGGTTCTCCAACTTTGGCAAGCCTCTGTCTATGCCTTTCACTCTCTCTACAACTTCAGTGATTTTGGACTGATCATAGCCTCTTGATATGAATTTGGACTCAAGTAGTGATGATTGCTGTTCGTACTCAATGTTCTCTGAGATGATCCTTCTGTAACAAAGGAATTGACTATATGGCACGCTATAAACAGTTCTCTTGGGGTGGAAGCTTGTAGCGAGCAACAGGCTATTTCTGTCTGTCTTTTTTGTGTAGATCCTAGTTTCTAGAGAGGTGTTGGTAACATATACCTCAACATCCAAAAAATGGATGGCGGTACTGCTTGTCTCAGTGGTAAATTTGATCTGTGGGGGCATCGAATTCATAATTTCAAAGAAATTGTGAAGTTCGTCCTCTGGCCCAGTCCAAATGCCGAAGATATCGTCAATGTATTGGACGTACAGTGAGAGGTGTCTCATCCACCTTGGAGAGGTAAGGATGTTTTCATGTTCGGGATAAATCATGTAGGCAGTAGCATAACAGGGTGCCATAGCCGCACCCATGCTGGTGCCTGATGTTTGAAGGAAAAACCGATCTTGGAATTTGAAGAAATTGTTCATCAATACCAATTTTAGTGAGGTTAATACAAAGAGTCTATCGCCTTGGCATTGGTCAGATTGTAGCAACAGCCATTCAATTTCTTCTAGGCCCGCCTCGTGTACGATGTTCGTATATAGTGATGTAACGTTCATCGTGAACATCACATCTCTTCCTCTGATGGCATCACTGGGCCAGTGCAAAAAACAAGGGCACCTCACCACATTTTTGTCTGCGCAAGACTCAACCCTCTTGGGCTTTCCCTCAATCCCCATCTACATGGCGCAATTGGGTATTGCTCTGAAACAACTTTGTGCTCCAGACTAAACCCAGAGGAGTCCTCTCCTACCACAGCCCTCTGTTCGGCCACCTCAGCCCCTCCGCATAACTTTACATTTGATGGTTCCCCATTTAAGTTAAAGTCAACTGTTGGGGGGATGCGATTGGTTCAAAGGCAACAATGGATTTTTATGAGGATGATGCAGGTTTGCAGAGTGGGGATACCAATAGGTATCTTGCTCCTTTTTGAGGAGGAAGATAGAAATCTGTGCATGGTGGAAATTCCAATGTGATCTAGGGTAGCATTTTGGTCTGTATTGCCAACGTTCTGGTGCGACCAGGTTGATTTGAACGTTTTTATCCTTCTATAATGCCTGCCCATGCTGAACAACAATGGTTTGGAGGATTGTCCACAGCAATGACAGTGGTTATGATTCATTCAAAACCATCCATCCATCACTCTTCAGTTCTGCACACGTTTTTACTGGTTACAGTTGTGTCGTATGTTTTGGGTGATATTGGACTGCGCATTGGAAAAAAGAACTACAATTCCTCTGATTAAACTTAAATACCAAATCAAAACACTAGGTACCAGAGTACACAAATAATAATTTCAGGGGTGCAGCTTGAATAAACTGGAAGATGTGCCACAGAAGTTCAGATCATTTTCAAAAATCCAGATGGAGCAACTGGATCCAGTAGAAGTCATGTGTAAAGGTTCAATTGAAATGTGCACAATCAGAGTTAATTCGTATTGTCTATGCTTGCAGTGTGTAGTTATTGGACGCTGCCAACATATACACTGAGTCCTGATGGAAGTTCTCTGTGCCCCTTACCAGCCTGTTGGCCACTATTCAGAAGCGCGCTTGGCCCGTTGCCAGATGCCAGCCGAGCCAGCAAAAGGTACAGGCATGCTTGAATTTACAACTCGGCCTGGTGCAGGTTTTTGTGTTAAATGTTTAGCGAGGTCAATTTTTTGTCACTGGGCTGGCAGCCAGTCCGAAAGCACTGCCCCAACCTATTTGCACCTGCTCCTGTGGTCCTCCCATTAGTCGAACTCACCACCATGCCACTGGCCCACAGATCCATGGCCCTCGTTCCACAATCTAGCTGCGAGCTCCTGAACCTTTTGCCATAATTAGGCCAAACTCAATGATACATTGACGGTACATTGAAAGAATCAGATGCATGTAAGATAATAGCTTCTGATGGAGTTCTGGACATTTTTCTACCATCACTGCAGAATAAATGGTGAAGCCTGTGGCCCAATTAGCTATGGCCTTTTCCATTTGAACCTTTTTTTCTTTCACCACACTCTTTTGTTCCTTAACCTCCTCTACCATGTAGTTCAACAGGGAGAATACATCAACAAACTTGTCCTTCCATATTTTTTCCTTAAACTCTGGCGTCACATGCCACATGAGCATACCTGATGTACTAGTGATTGGGGCAGAGTCAGCCTTCGCATCCCCTGGGGTCGTGCCTACATGGGATGTGTTCCTTTCCCTCAATGCCTTCGGTGCGCCCACTGTTGACACAGGACCTGTCCCAGACTAGGCCATGCCCGGTGACATCTGAGTCTGGCACCCAGTGCCATCGCGGGCCCTACCATATTCCCACTGCCGGACTGACCAACAAGCCCCACTGCTGTGTACCTTGGTACCTGGCATGGGCTGCGCCTGCTGCCACTTGGGCCTGCCATCCCCCCAATGCCCCAGTACACCTAGAGTTACTGCTGCATAACCGCCCGGAGAAATCATTGGTCCAGCTTCCGTGCTGGGTGTGTTGCTAGCCAACCCTCCCGACATCTAACGATGGGCCACCTGCCTGAGACACCCAAGGAGAAGGCGCCCATGTGGCCTGCAAACCAAATTGCAAGGCTACCCCACACCATGTGGTTACCAGCCCTGTGGGTCTCCCCCAGCCCATTTGACAGTCACCAAGCCACTAGATACCAACTGATTCACTGGTAACTGTGCTGCCCCCCACACTTGTTGTACTTGTGGAAATGACTCACACCTGGATGCCTCCCTTAACAAGCCAGGGCCCTGACACTGGGGCCTGAGCCCATACCCCCCTGGAAATTGGTACCCAGGTGACCCCAGCGAGACCAAGTATACAGTATTGCCAGTGATTGAGGTAACATCACCCCTTGTGGCAGAGCAGTGTCCCACCAGATCCTCGGGCGCCCTCACCCCCTGTACCACAACCACCTGTCCCCTACAGGGTGGGAACCCAAACTGACAGGCTCAGGCACCTATCTCCACCAGTGGGGGGGGTCTTCGGGTATCACTATCACAGGGGTTAGGCCTGCACCCCCTCACCCCCTGCTTGTTGCACAGAATTGGCCTCAACCCCTTTTTCTTTGCTTTCTTCCTCCTTTCTACAGGAGGGAATGCCTCCTTGGGAAGAACATTCTTCCTCCAAGGACGAGCAGCCTCTTGCTCAGGGACCGCAGGTGCTAGTGCCTGAGGGCCTTGGTCCAACCCGACCCCACAGCACCCTCCAGATGTTCCATCACACTATCAATCCTCCTTTCTTGGAACATGAAGAACAATGCTGGTACTTTCTTTGGGTCCATCCCCTCTCTTTACACAATCTGAGCCCGGGAATTAAGATGAAGTGACTCACAGAACCCCTCTAAAACCACAGCATGTCGGGATCCGCAAGGCTGCTCACCGGCACCCGTTCACCACGTTCATACAACAATCAGCAGCCTCCCTACTTAACCGCCAAGCAGCAAAAAGGAGGTCATTCAAACGTGGATGCAGCCGCTTACTGTCAAGCAGCAGCCACATTCACCTTGGTCCTGTGTTGTGTTACTTTCCCGACCTCCGGTGTTAGCAGGGAGGTCGGACATGCTCACATTGACCTCACACGCTCACACGCTATAACACGGAGCAATGATAACACACGACTCGCTATGGCTGTTGCTGGCGCCGGAATGACTTCTTCCACGCGAAACTTTATTACGCTCCGGCCACATGGCTCGGTATCCCCTCGTCACGTGATCGGGCCCCGCTTGGATACACCACATTCCTCCCAAACCTAGAATGCTTGACTAATACAACATATTCACTAACGTCTCTCACTGGTTTTCATCAACCTCAGTTCTTTCAAATGTAGATCGCTTGGAGCACGTATCCGTGTAGTCAGGACTACGGCCGTGGCTTTTCTCGAAGCTGGTACCTCAGGTGTGCTTGTTCTGGTGTAGTTTCCTCATGGGGGTTCTCAGCTGGGGGGTCTTGTCCATGAGAGGGGGCTGGTTCTAAGTCACCTTGTGGGAGTGCGCTCCTGCTTGCTCACGCTGGTGACTCAGGGTCTCCTGGGGGATCTCTCCCCTCTGTCCCGGCATCCGCTTGTTCCTTCCACAGTGTCTCCTGAACCTTTCGGAAATAGGATACATTTCGCGTCACTACTTCTATCCCCCTGGCAGCCATCACCATGCTGTGGTTGGTTCCTTGTACCTTCCAGGGACGTGATTCATATGTTTGTTTCATTTTATTCTGTGGCACTCTGGTCTTTACTAACACAGTGTCTCCTGGTTGCAGTTCCCTGTGTTGTGCGTTGCAAGCTTGTCTCTCTTTCTCGTTCCGCCTGGCGCGTCTCTCCTCTATGAACAGTATGTTAGGGACAGGGTTCATCCAGCTCGGGCGCAGCGGTAGTTCGGCATGTATTGGCATCCCCAACCTCAATGCAGCTGGGATTACCCCTGTGGATGTGTGCAGGGTTTGTCAGTCTGTTCGCAGGAATCTGTATACTGCTGGCAGTTACGGCTGGTTGTGGTCCTTTGCAATTCTTATGTTTTTTTTCAGGGACCCCATAAAGTGGTCCACTTCGCCATTTACCTGTGGCCAGCATGGGGTGATCTTCCTATGCTTGACACTGAGGTTGGCGAGGAATTGTTTGAGTTCCTGGCTCGTGAATGGCAGTCCATTGTCGGTCTTCAGTTTCTTGGGCAGTCCGTGTACGGCGAATACTTTTTCGAGGGCTGTGATGACTGATTCTACGTTTGTGGACTTGGCATGCTCCACTTCCGGATATCTGCTGAACTCGTCAACAAGGACCTGCAATGGTACAAAAGTCCATGCTCACTGATTCCCATCTTGCGTGGCTTCTGGGTATTCTTATGATGCGCTACTGTGCCGTTAGTCTCCTTGAGGATTGACACGCTGCACATGATTCTACTAATTTGGTCACATGGCACTGCAACCGTGGCACCCTGGATTTCAGATATGATTGGGTCTTCACTATACCCTGATGGCATCCATGGGCTAGTTTGAGGGCCCTGTCTTCCAATGTTTCTGGTAGAACAATTCTGTGCATCTTCAGTACGATGCCTTCTTCCGAAACTGTAAATTCATGGCGTATGTCAAATAAGGCTTGTCATTTTTCTTGGGCTGTCACAGTGCGTTGTGGCACTGCCGCTAAGTAGTTCCTCCAGTCGCCTGATTGTATGGTCTGAATGGTCTGCTGCAGACAGGTGTCTGCTTTTATTTTGTCCACTATCTCCTGCAGAGTGAGAGCCTGTGGGCGTGCACAGGCAACCACATGACATACATGCTCTTCCATCTTGACTGCATGCTCCTCTTCATGTCTGGTGGTGGGTCGCGGGTGGCGGGACAAGTCGCCAGCTGGGTTGTCCCCTCCGGCCCGGTATGCAACATCAATGTTAAATGGCTGCAGTTGGAGCATCCACTTTTCTAGCCTTGCTGAGGGGTGTGGTGCTGATCCCCTGAAGATGGGTATAAGTGGCTTGTGATCAGTGAACACTTTTGCTGGTTGCCCTAGTAGGTAAACACTGAAGTGGCGGCAGCCCCACAGGATTGGCAGTGCTTCCTTCTCGATGTGGGCATAATTTTGTTCCGTCTTTGTTAGCGCACGGCTGGCGAATGCGACTGGGTACACGCTGCCATCTATGTCCACTTGTGTGAGTACTGCCCCGACCCCCCACTCCCTTGTTTCGTGTAACAACAAACTTCCATTTGGAATCTCACGGGATTCCCTGCGTAGCCTGCTTAAAATACATGCTTGCAAAGATAATATACAGAGTAACAGGTCCCGGGCTTTCCCTTCATTGCTCCGGCAACCGGCTTACCACCACCTATGTGTGCATAGAACGAACAAACAGATCGCCAAATCAATACATGTGCCCTGCCCTGCTTCCTGCGTGCAATCTAACAAGTTACCGGGCTTTGGAGCCAAGTCCGATGCAGCCGCTACCAGACACACAAATTCCCTGGAGCACATGGACCACCAACCAGTTTCCGGGGCCTCTGAGAGAACCTCTAATGGGGCTGCCACACGAAGGGGATGCAATGCTCCCAAACCGGTAGGCTAACGCTTTACAGCAAAGGCACAAAGGGAATGCAATGCTTCTACACCAGTAAGCTAACACTACAATCAAGGCACAAACAATAAACCTGACCTAACCCTCTGTCAGTCTCCCTGGCCCACACACACACCCGGCCTGGTCTCCTGCGCACTCACCCACTACCTTGCGGGCCCACCCAGCCTTAGCCCCCTTACCTTGTTGCACTGCCTGCCCCCAAGCAAAAACAGGATACCTCTGGAAAGCCAAAATCACTCAAGGCAGCACCTTCTCCATCTGGGGCAAAGCAGGACAACAATGGCGGGGGTCTCCAGGCTGGGTACAGAAAGCGAGGCAGCAGGCAACTGCAGATCCATGAAAAAGGCTTCCAGCAGCAGGCAAAAGGCTCAGACAGGGGGGTGTGAGCGCAGCGCCGACAATCTCCAATGGGAGGAAGCAGAGAACTCTGCTCTCCTAGGCCCCTGGGGCAGCTTTAAAGCCCCTCAGATTGGGGCCACAGCGCCCACGCCCCCTTGGAACAAAAGCCAGCAAAACCGCCTTGCCCCCCCCTCACTGGGGGACCAGTTTTAGCCGGCCTCTGCCAGCTCCCTCCTCCAGGCCGCCCCACCCCCAATACGTCCAAAATGGAAATCCTGCAATGGATGGCTTTTGCCTCTGAAATACCTCTAATATCCACCCTTGCCCACAGAAGACCAAGGTTTACTACTTGCGAGTAGACTATACTACTGTTTCAGTCTCTACATGGGACACCCACTCTACTCCTTCACCCTACTTGACAACTTACTCAATCCTGCTACCCCGCACCCTCTTTAACCTCACTTGGGGTGGCTGTCTATGAACAATTGCTTCCTCCTTTAATTCCTTCTACTTGTCTATTAACCAAGATAGTACCTGGCTAAGTCATCTCTTGTTCCTCTGCTTGTCCATAAAACCATTCATGGTACCTGGCTAAGTTCATCTCTTGCTCCCTACCCCATCACATTCTGAAATCTCAGAGCCTCCTCACCCTATCTGTACCCGTCCTCTGTCTGCCACTTCTCACTTTTGCACCCTCAACGTACTTGCTCCCCACTACTGGTACTCCCTACTCACTGAATTTAAGTTAATCTGCAACATTACCCTAAAAAGCCATCTCCTTTCCCTTGAAGGACCACCCGCATTGCCTGGTGGCAGTGGGGATGGTACATGTTTTCATTGCAGGAATATTTACCAAGAATGTACATGCGTGACTAAGTGTTGTGAGGGAACCCCAATTAACGAAGGGGGCATTAAGGTGGTCCCCACAAGAATTGTTTTTAAATAATGGACAAAAGTGGTGTATTTTGCAACACACTTCTTTGGTGACAAATTGAGCAAAAAGCCATACAATTTACCATCAATTTTTTAGGGTAACATGAAAGAATACTAAAGATTTCAGGTCACCAACAGTACGCAGAAGCATTTTCTTATGCATTTTAATGATGCATTTGCCCACAATACATGCTAGTATTCTGCAAGTGTAAGAACAAAGACATTTGTCACGCTGACGGTGCTTAGTAATGCCAGCTTCTGCCAGCATAAGAATACATTTTAATTCCGCTCTACCCATATATGCCAGTGTTGCCACTATAGGAGGACAAATCCAAGCTGGTGGTGCCAAAATGTATCCAAGACCAGTATTCCCATGTAAGAAAACATTCATGTTGGCTGTGCCTGTAATGCCACTGTAAGAAGACAGATCCGTGCTGAATGTGCCAAGGTATGCCATTATTGGCAAGTATAAATACACCCATCTTGGCTTTGCACATAGTGCCACAGTAAAAAGACATTTCTATGCTGGCTGTGCCTATATATGCCAGAAATGCCACATGAGAACAAACTTACATTGTATTTCCCAAAATAATAATAATAATACGCTAAACCACTGTAAGAAGACAAGTCAATGCTAGCTGTGCCAATAACATTCAGAATTGCCATATAAGAACATTTTCAGGAGGCTTTTCCCATAAACGCAGTAATGCCACTGTACGAAGACAAGTCCATGCTGCACATGCTGGCTTTGCCCATTGTGCCAGTAATGCCAATGTAAAAAGAAAAGTCCATACTGACTGATCCCTCACCCCAAGGCTTGCACCAGCTCCTCTGTGCATCCCCCATGGCCTGCACCAGCTTCTCTGTACACCCTTCCCATTCCCCTGGAGCCCACTCTGACATTCACACATTTCCACATATACAAAAAGAGATAGAACTTCTGAGGCTGTTCCCTCAGAACTTGCCATTCCGCTATTGGCTATACTAAGGAGGTTTGGTGGGCCCGTTTTTGTAGCAACCATGGAAGATTGTCTGAGTGACATTATGAAAAGAAGAATTTGTTACAGGTAATTTGGTGCTGAGAGATCCGCTAAGCCCACTAGAGCGAGCTATGACTGTACTGCTTCGAAGGCATCAGGGTAATCTTCCACTGCAATCTTCTTACTGGTGAAGGTGTGGATGTTCATACATCTCTCACTTATTGGAGGGCTGGACGTTCTAAAACTGCTTCCCCGGTCTGAAGCTAGTTTTATTTTGGCATTATGGAGGGAGGGATAAACACATGATAGTCGATTGCATCTTATAACAATAGTTTGACTTTGACTTGTGGTGAGATTGTTGCGCTTTTGTCCACTCTTAAATTAAATAACAGTCCTGGTCCCAATAGTATCCCCTCTGATTTTATACATCAAATATCAAGTTATGATGTTTTTAATACCACAATACAATATGGTGCTTTTCGGTTTATGGAGTCGTGAGACTTGAGCGCTCCCTAGCTGTTCCGTATGCGATGTGGCCCTGCAGTGTCCCATGCCTGCTGATCATTATGTTGGTGCCGGATTCCGCAGTTTGAGGAGCTTGGGCCTCTTATGCTGAATTGCTGGAGTGATCGCGCTATATTTCACTGAGATGTTCCCTGCTAGTCGCCCGGCCTGCCTGCTGCCCCAAGATGGCCACGACGTCCTGAGAGTCGGGCTTGCCGCACTCTGCCTTCCTTTGGTGGCACTGCGGGGGTGCCACACAAGTACAGGAGAGTGGCAGATCCCAGACCGCTTACCCAAACAGCATTGCCTCACGCTCATGATCCACCGGAGCCCTGTGGGATCCGAGGGCCCTACGACGCAATACAACATCCATGCCTTGAGCCTTTCAGCATGCAGGCGGCAAGTGGACCTGGTGCACACATTTGAGCGGGTGGGTAACAGACTTCAGGCTGCCCGCCTACCAGATGTTACATGCTGTTTGTGAAACGCTTGACCCCCAGTGGCCCTGGGGACCTTGTGCTATATCCATCGCCCATTTAACTGATCCAGAGTGGAACAGGCTTCAGATAAAGGCATGTGGGACCTATTCTAGCTCCCCCCCGCCCAGGCCTGCCTGTCATCCGCTTGGCATTGAGGAGTGCCACAATAGCGGTCTTTGCTGTCAGGTTGTGGGGCTCTATTGCAGAGGCACTGCACTTCCAGGACATTTGCTCGGACTGACAGCGCTAATACATATGGTGCAAATCTGATGGGAAGCGTGTACTGAGCTTGCAGGGACGAGGCACACAGTTTGTGCTGCATCCATGTGGGGGCCCATGTCTTCATGATGATCTCCTTCTGACATCTAATAACGGCGGCAGTACCCTACGATGAGGCATTGCCCCCTGACCCCCATGGGCACCTTGTTTGCTCAGTTGGATGAGCGGCCTCCCCCCCTGTGCCTTGGTTACACAGGGGCTCATCTGGAGTTGGGACGCTAGCTGGTGCTGGGGGTATTCTAGCCCTACCTACCTACCCACTAGTTGTGGACATTGGTGGTGCTCCAGCGAACTGCTCACCCTGTACTGGGCTTCCACTGGCCCTACCTGGACTTGGGACAACAGCGCCCCCTGAGCTGCACTCCTCTTGGAAGTAGTATACAGCAGTATCTGCTGCTTGGTAGGGCCGTCTTTGTGTGTGAGAAGTTTGCTCCAAAGAGCTGGGTGTGCAGTGTGCGGATTGACCATGAAACCCTCCAAGTCCAAAGATAAGTCCATGACTTCCATTAAGGACTTGCTGCAACCCTCTAAACCTCCATCAACTGGGCATCTCGCAGTGGACTCGGCTCTGATAGTATATTCCAACTCACAACCAGCTACTAAAGCGGACATTGCTCAATTATTCCAGTCCATCCAGAAGGAGAGGGCATCCACTCTTCAAGAACAGAAAGGTCCCTTCCAAGAATTGTTGCATACTGTCCAGCAGAGGGAGACTGCTTTCTGTGACCAGGCCAATTCCCACAATCAGCTTGAGCAAAGAGTAGCGGCTTTGGAGATTCACAAGAAGATTACAGAAGAACGATTGGAAGACAGCGAGAACCGCTCTCGAAGAAATAATTTCTGGATCCTCAGCATCTCAAGAGAGGTGCTAGAGAGGGACCTGGAGGCACATGTGAGCAATCTCTTTCGTAGCATCCTTGGAGACACTGAACAGGCAGATTTGACGCTGGACCGTACTCACAGGGTGCTCTCCAGTTTTCAGCAATGTCAAAACCTTCTCCCGGATGTATTGCCCAGAGTGCCCTTCTTCCAGACCAAGGAACTTATTTTCTGAAACTCAGAGCCCAATGCAGCATTACGTTTCAAGGCACCGACCTACAGATATTTCAGGACTTGTCCCAAGGGACAGTTAAGTGTCGCCGACAGATGAAGCCGCTCACCCAGTGGCTGGTACAGAAAGATATCCAGTACAGATGGGGTTATCCCTTCCACAAAATGTTCACGTGTGTGGGGGTTCAGCATCAATTTGTGACACTTGCCGTGGTGTTGGAGGGGTTGAGGATCCTCCGTGCAGAGCTACAGTTGCCAGAGGAACCTGTGCAGGATGGCCCCCCAAGGGATTGGTCCAGAGTGTGCTCCAGGAGGGGCAGGTGCAGAGAATGGAGAAGACCCACTATGGACAGGTGAGAGAGAAGTAGGGGCCTGGTGGGCCCAAGTGACTGTCCAATATGATCTGACCCCTCTTCTCTGGGTTTTTATTTCTCATTTTTGGGGCCGGGTTCTGCAGGGCTATTAATGTTGTCAATTCTGGTTATGGGTGGCTGGGTCTGGGGCGGCCGCAGAGCTGCTTGCTGTTTCATGTTTATGCTACACAGGCAGGGCATTGGGAGTACCTGCCCCATTGGGTTCATTGGTGACCCAATGTTTGTCCCATATGGGATGGTTTCTATTTCCTCTTTTTGGGGGTTTGTTTTGCTTTGTTATTTTCATTCAATATGGCACTGGACCTGTTTTTTTGAGGTTGTATCCTGGTACTTCACAGCACTCATTTGGCGGGATGGTTTCATGCTTTGGAACTGTGGCTTCATTTTGGGCCAGTTATACGCTCCTGTTCTAGGAGATGGACTAGGACGGTGGTCGCAGGGCATTATAGTGTTAGGGGCTGTTCATCTGCATGAGCGACTTTAAGGTGCTTTCATTGAATGTGCAGGGGCTTAATTCCCCTAGGAAACGAAAGAGCGTGTTGACTAAGCTAACAGAGTTGAAAGCTGATATTGTTTTATTGCAAGAGATGCATTTATTGCAGGTGGATTGGTTTAGGCTTCGCTCTAAGTGGTTTTCCCGCCAATATTTTGCATCTTCTCTGACCAAACATGCAGGGGTGGCTGCTCTATTTGCCCATTCTTTAAACTTCACTTTGGTGAAAATGACCAGGGACCAGCAAGGTCGTTACCAAGGTCTTCATGTTCATCTTGGTGATGTAGACCTTACCCTGTTTTCAATTTATGTCCCCAACCAGTCTCAAGATATTTTTACACCCGCATTATTCCGCATATTACTCATTTCCATGTGAGTGAACTTATATTCGGAGGTGACTTTAATGTGGTGCTGGGGGGATGTTTGGATAGATTGGGTAGGGAAGGGGAGGGGGGCAGCAGGATGAGTCAGAATCCCTTGGGTGGGCGTCAGTCGATCTACAGTTAGGGGATATTTGGAGATTGCATCACCCCCTTACAAGGGATTATACTTGATGTGCACCACACCCACTCTCGGCTAGATTTCCTTCTGGTTTCTCGTTCCCTGGCCCCAAAGGTGTTGGACTCCTCAGTAGGGCTCGCAGTGGTGTCGGATCATGTTGATCATGCTCCGTGTTGACCACTAGCGCTGGGAGCCAGGAAAACTAATATTTGACAAATCAATGATTCATTATTAGCAGACGTGGCCTACAGCACTGCCATTTTGGATAGAATCTCCCATTATTTACAGGATAACCTTACTAGTGATGCGTCCATTGCGACAGTTTGGGATGTGTTTAAGCCCATGCTGCAGGGGGAACTTATTCTGGCCACCTCTCGGAAGCTTATGTTGATGTCTCAGAGGGAAGAAGCAGAGAAGCGTGTGTTAGAGCTGGATCAGCAACATGAACAGGGGGGCTCGTGACAGCTGTATAGGCAACTCCAGGTAGCCAGCCAGGTCTGAGTTTAAGGCGCTTTGAGCGGTGAATGTCTTCTATAAACTACTGCAAACCAAGCAGTTTTACTTAAGCACTTCTAATAAGGCTTCACGCCTACTCGCCTATATGGTGATGGCCCAATAGGCTAAGAATACTATTGTGCGACTGCAGGATGGTACTGGTCAACTAGTGGATAACGAATCCTCTAAGATACGTACTTTAGTGGGGTATTACTCATCCTTTTTTGGGGGCAGATTCTTGGGACTCAGAAGCTCAAAAGGACTTTGTTGCTAGGGTAAATGTACCCTCCATAACAGCAATGTCCGCAAAGCTTGGAAGGTCCTCTCACGTTAGATGAAGTTACTCATGTTATTCGGTCCCTCCCTAATAACAAAGCCCCTGGACCCGACGGATACCCTGCTCTTTTTTATCAGAAGTTTATAGATCTCCTTGCATCCCATCCTGTCACCCTATTTACCAGCTTCACTACTACTAGAGCGATCTCACCTACTATGGGCAAGCCCCTGCTAATGCTTATTGGAAAGCCAGACAAAGACCCTACTCTTCGCACACCTTATCGGCCCATTGCAGTGTTGAACTATGATGCTCAGATCTATTCTAAGGTCCTTGCAGCTAGATTGGCGGGCATCCTCCCGAGCATAGTCCAGAAAGACCATACAGGTTTTATTCCGGGGCGCCAGACATTTGATAATGTTCGCAAGACCTTGAACGTGGTCGAGTATGCAAGGCGATATGGCCAGGAGCTGCCTGTGCTATCTATTGATGCTGAGAAAGCATTTAATTGCATGTACTCGGCATATCTTTCTGCCGTGTTAGTCAATTTTGGGTTTGGGCTTCTGTTTATTAAAAGGATATTGGCTAATTTTGTCCACCCAATTACCCAAATAAATTTAAATGGAGCTCTGTGTGAACCATTGGATTTATCTAGAGGGACTCGTCAGGGTTGCCCATTTTCCTCATTTTTATTCGCACTGTTGATGGACCCCTTGGCAGCCCGGATCCGGTTGGCCGAAGATATCTGTGGGATTGCCCTTTGCGCTGCCAACTTTCTATTTGATATGCATCGCCGTCAAGGGAGCTTACCGCACATAGCTTCCCTACTGGACTCCTTCCACCAGGTTTCCGTCTTCAAGATCATGTCTCAGTAAAGCCGGAGGTTGATCGAGACCTTCGAGGAAGGTTTGAATTTCAATGGTCCGAGGAGTATTTAAAATGCTCAGGGATTACACCCTCCCACTATCAACTATATGCTAAGAATTACCCAGACCTGACTTCTTCAGCTAAATCAGACCTGCTTTGATGGGAACAATCAGATATCTCCTGTCGTGGGCAGGTGACAGCTCTTAAGAAGAACTTTTTGCCACACCTTTTATGTGTCTTCCAGGCTCTCCTGATTTAGATTCCTAAACAAGTACTCCGCGATTTGCAATCCCTTCTTTTTAAGTTTATTTGGGTGAAGGAATTCCTGAGGGTCTCTTGGCATACGCTGATAAGGGTGGTTTAGGGGTCCAAGATATAGAAACCTCTCTTCACAACTGGGCCAATTGTTTGAGTCTGAATGACCCTTAATTTTCAATAAATGCAAACATGCCTTCATGGTACGGGATGTCAACAAATACACTTACATTCAACTCTGTCACTGGGTATCCACTGCAAGCATGCACTGGCAAGCTAAGCGGGACACAACACTGTTCAAAGACCTCTTTGTTGGTGATCTCCCTTCCTGGAAGATCTCAGCACTGTACCGAGTTCTTAACGCTTGCCGGTTTAAACCCCTGGACACTTATACGGCAAAATGAGAGGAGGATCTGAATGCTCCTATAGGAGATCTTGCATGGTATACTGTATGGCTTAGGGCCGGCAAATCATCTAGATGTGTCTCACTGCAGGAGAATAGCTAAAAATTGTTGTATCTGGTGGTATCTTACCCATGTACAGCTTCATAAAATTAAACCTGCTGTATCGGACCAATGTTGGAGGTGTGCACAAGCCCCAGGAACACTCTTGCACATATGGTGGTCCTGCACACTATTCCAAACCTATTGGAAAGAAGTTCTAGCTCAGGTTAAGCTGATCACTGGGATAGAACTCCTGATGGAGCCTGTGGTGAGTTGAGGACTTAGTGGGGCACTAGAAATTGTCCGCTAGATCACCCCATTTGCTTGCGCACTTTCTAGTGGCAGCCAGAGTGGTGGTGGCATGTAATTGGAAGTCCCCCGCTGCGCCAGATATTAGGGAATGGTGGTTTAAAATATGGTTTGTTGTAGCCATGTGCAAGATTGAGGTCACTCTCAAGGGGGAAATGTCTAAGTTTCTTGTAGAATGGGACTCGTTTATTCAATTCATGGCCCAGAATGACAATCCAGGTCTGCAATAAAGGCCGCAAGACATGAGGTCCTTTACGCTATTGTAATTGAGTCCACCCGTGCTCACCCACAGTTAAAGTTGCTAATGGCTTGTCCCCCAGTGCTACATGACTTGTGTTGTCCAGCTGCTGTTGTTATGTATCTTTATGGGGATTTGGGCTGTTTGCCGTAAAGGAAATGTTTGCAGCTGAAAAGACCGTAGCTAACTTGACAGTTACGGTCTAACAACCCAAAGTAAATGCCTCCCCAAACATACCCCACAAATACCACCACCTTACTAAACTTTTGCTTTTTGCGGCACACCTCGTTGTGTCCCGCTGACTCCCCGCAACACCGGTTCCCTTCACTTACCTGCTTGGGAACCGGCACTGCAGGGACCTTTCCATTTAAAAAAAAAAATGCTTTAACTTTATTCCCCTATGCAGGGGACACCCCCGCAATCCCTGAATCCAAAAATGCCAAACATGGAGCGCCATCCCCGCTCTGCATGTTCAGTATTTTCGGATTCTCAATGGAAAAGCCCCAAAAGACCGTATCCATTCGTACGAATGGTACAGGCCTTTTTCGGTCTTTTGTACCATTCGTACAAATGGATACAGCTTTTTGGGCATTTCCTCTATATGGTTTGGCATTATGTTTTGCCCTGTGCAGTGACGAGCTTATTATGAGTTTAGGACGGACATTCTAGATGTGATACTTGTTTCGCTGTCTATCAACAGATATACTTGTCTGATGTTCATGTCTCCGTGAGCTCCTTTTGCTTTTCGTAGTGCGCATACATGTTTTTTTCAATAAAATTAGAATGATTGAAAAATAAAGGGTGATCGACCAATGCCATCCAGCTAGCGTTCTGTATCCATGCTTGATTGCTGCGTTAACAATTTTGGAAAGGTTCTTCTGAGGAGGCTGATGGATTGGATGGATCAAAATTACTTCAACGTCATCGTCGTCATTGTCTTTATCTTCCCCAGACCCCATCCATGGATTGTTTGGGCAGCGCTTCTGCAAGCCACCTCACACCTGGCAGACAGTCGGTTTAATATAGGAGGATATGATATGATAAGTCATTTATAACGCACCTGTACACAAGCAACGTCTCCATAAGCTGTTTTGTTTCTGCATTTTCGGTTATTGTGAAGGTGTTTTCAGCTCGGGAGGCTTGAACTCTAGGGTTGTTGAAGTGAATAAATCTCCCTTGGATAGTAAACATATTAACAATACCAGAGATATTATTGACACCCAATGTCTTCAAGAACTGAAGTGTCTTGTCATCAGCTGCAGCTGGTCTGTGTGCAACCTTCTTCTTTCCCGGAGCAGTGTCCTTCCCACCAATGCGGACCTGGCCTGAAGTTGGCCAGGTTTCTCCGGATTTATGATGGTTTATTTTATCTTGGACGTAGCCTGAGTGCAGACGCGATCCGGTTGCTCTTTAATTAATACGCTTGTAGTTCCAGGATGGACCGTGGACAGAAGGATGCTCTCACGCTGGCCTAAGATGGCAGCAGAGGGAGGGCAGAAGCGATATTCACTCCACACAATTAGGTAACATATGCCTATCACTCCATATCATTACTCACTCCCATACAATTACGGGCTTGCTACGCAGTATCAAGGCCTTAGCGTTTATCTCTTAGTATCCAAATCCTTGTACATCGAGAAAGACCCGTTGTAAGTAGCCTTTTTAGGGCTTGTCCACTGTGTTGACTCCCTAGATCAGAGTAGAAAATGGGAAGCACTTATTGACTTGAGAACCCTTCATAGTCTTTGAAAGGTATTTACGTTGTTACATGAAAATAACCTTGCAGCCAGAGGCGTTGCTAGGTGGGGGGCTGAGAGGGCTGTAGCCCGGGGTCTTTGGGTTGTAGCCCCGGATAGAAGCTCAGGTGCTACAACCAAACCAAAATGCTAGCTAGCCCCGAGTCCCCTGATCTTTTCTAGACCTAGCAACACCTCTGCTTGCAGCAGCACGCTGTTGTGCGAAGGGTCTACTAACTCCTTTTCTTCCTGTCCTACGTGGCATTCAGCAAGTTTGTGTTTTAGCCCCAGTCCTCTTTCATCTTTTTACAAATCAATTGCATAGATACTAAGTGAGACTAAAGCGGATTCTCCAATTGTAGGAGGCATGCGGATCCCAGTGCTCTCTTTTGCTGACACTAGTGTGCTGTTGCCATGGACACCAGCATCGCTTCAGATTTCCTTGGCTGACATATGGATGCTCTGGCACTAAAGATTCATGCTAACAAATCGGCCTTCATAGTATTTTCTACCAAGTGGGTGTTGAACAACCGGCGGATCAAAACTGGTTGCAAGTCTATTGCCCGGGTGGAAGGGAGTGATTACCTGTGTTTTAGATTGCGGAATTCCTTCTCCTTTCTCAAACATGTGTATAAACATGGACATGAAATGAAACAAAGCACTGTGGTTATTTTTCATTTCGCACAGAGATTTAGACCGCAGCCGGTTCGTTTTGTGGTGCAAACTTATGAAGCCGGGGTGCAATTTGGTGCTCGTACGCAGCGACTATTTGCGCATCCCGAATTCCTTCTGCAAAAGACTTTTGGGGGTTTGCAGTTCTGCCCCTAATTTTAAAAGTTATCTAAAGTTAGGATCATGTTTTTGGGAAGACCACTTATGGTATATTGTAAAAAATTTAGATAAAGTTAAGGTCCAGACTTAAGTGTTAGAGCCAAGGTATTTAAGTGGAAATGAGTAGCCAAAAAAGAAAGTCATTAAAAGTGCACTGTTGGTCAATTACCTTTCTGGCCGTGACCTGGTTCAGCCCTCGAACAACTCCCATGCAATGATGTTCTGTCATTTGGCCAAATAACCCTCCCTCAGCCAGTCACACTTAATCAAGTTTCCTCGATTAATTACAAGGCTTCGTTTTAACCTCCTTGCTTTCAATTCTCCAGTTGCGAAATGCCCAGGCCTCTCGGGTGCAGTTGATTGAGGCCAGGGTCCCTGAACCTAAAATGCATTTTTTGTGTCTTTGCCTTAAATATAACGGGTTTAGGAAACATTTCCTACCGCCCATGTTGTGGAACATGAATATCAGGCAGTGTCGCCCTACTGTTTGATTTCTTTTATGGACTCGTGCCCAGGTGCATACTTGGGCATTAAGCAAGATGGTACAGGCCCCTTTACCAATATGTACGCTTGGTTTTGCTCGAGTAGCTATAAGCTTGTACAGGCTGTAAAGTGTCAATTATTATTATTGTTATTGTATTTTTATACTACACCAGTTCGCCACTGTAGTGGTCTCAAAGCGCGTAAGCCATGACTTGCCTTAAGTGAAACCTATGGAGACGACGCGTCCTGGGGTTTTGCATTATCACGTTTTAGGATTTTAGAAGCAGAGTGCACTTTTCGCGTGACTTTAATTTAACTGTGACGGAATTATTCAAAAGTGAACTGAATGACAGCTGATGCACAATGGGGGCGGGGAGGGGAGCTTTACCAGCTGCCATGTCTGGCTCATCCCACCCTCCCCATCTCATCATGTCCTTTCCCCTGAACAGTGCTAAAAGCCATGTGAACGGTAATCATGTAACGTATGTATTTACCTCACGCTGGTCATACGGTAATATGTACATTTGTAAGCCTGTGCCATTGCTGCCCCCTCTTGTTGTTCCAATGCCTCCTTACTACACCTGTTGACCACCCCCTCACCCCCCAAGCAGCCACTTTACTGACTTCCTTGTCTATTCCAGGACCGTCCAGCCCCTCACTCTTAATCCAGGCATCACTGTCCCACCCAGCAGTCTTCACAGCCACTTTCCTGACCCCCTGCTCTTTTCCAGGACGTTCCAGTCCCTCACTCTTCCTCCATGCATCAAAGCCCCCCAGCAGGCTTTACAGCCACGTTCCTGACTTCCTGGTCAATTCCAGGACCATCCAGCCCCTTACTCTTTATCCAGGCATCACCGTCCCCCCAGCAGGCATCACAGCCACTTTCCTGACATCCTGTTTATCCAGGACCGTCCAGCCCCTCACTCTTCATCCAAGCATCAGAGTCCCCCCAGCAGGCTTCACAGCCACGTTCCTGACTTCCTGGTCAATTCCAGGACCATCCAGCCCCTTACTCTTTATCCAGGCATCACCGTCCCCCCAGCAGGCATCACAGCCACTTTCCTGACATCCTGTTTATCCAGGACCGTCCAGCCCCTCACTCTTCATCCAGGCATCAGAGTCCCCCCAGCAGGCATCACAGCCACTTTCCTGACATCCTGTTTATCCAGGACCGTCCAGCCCCTCACTCTTCATCCAGGCATCAGAGTCCCCCCAGCAGGCTTCACAGCCACTTTCCTGACCTCCTGGTTTATCCAGGACCGTCCAGCCCCTCACTCTTCATCCAAGCATCAGAGTCCCCCCAGCAGGCTTCACAGCCACTTTCCTGACCTCCTGCTCCATTCCAGGACAGTTCAGCCCATCACTCTTCATCCAAGCATCAGAGTCCCCCCAGCAGGCTTCACAGCCACTTTCCTGACCTCCTGGTTTATCCAGGACCGTCCAGCCCCTCACTCTTCATCCAGGCATCACCGTCCCCCCAGCAGGCATCACAGCCACTTTCCTGACATCCTGTTTATCCAGGACCGTCCAGCCCCTCACTCTTCATCCAAGCATCAGAGTCCCCCCAGCAGGCTTCACAGCCACGTTCCTGACTTCCTGGTCAATTCCAGGACCATCCAGCCCCTTACTCTTTATCCAGGCATCACCGTCCCCCCAGCAGGCATCACAGCCACTTTCCTGACATCCTGTTTATCCAGGACCGTCCAGCCCCTCACTCTTCATCCAGGCATCAGAGTCCCCCCAGCAGGCATCACAGCCACTTTCCTGACATCCTGTTTATCCAGGACCGTCCAGCCCCTCACTCTTCATCCAGGCATCAGAGTCCCCCCAGCAGGCTTCACAGCCACTTTCCTGACCTCCTGGTTTATCCAGGACCGTCCAGCCCCTCACTCTTCATCCAAGCATCAGAGTCCCCCCAGCAGGCTTCACAGCCACTTTCCTGACCTCCTGCTCCATTCCAGGACAGTTCAGCCCATCACTCTTCATCCAAGCATCAGAGTCCCCCCAGCAGGCTTCACAGCCACTTTCCTGACCTCCTGGTTTATCCAGGACCGTCCAGCCCCTCACTCTTCATCCAAGCATCAGAGTCCCCCCAGCAGGCTTCACAGCCACTTTCCTGACCTCCTGCTCCATTCCAGGACAGTTCAGCCCATCACTCTTCATCCAAGCATCAGAGTCCCCCCAGCAGGCTTCACAGCCACTTTCCTGACCTCCTGCTCCATTCCAGGACAGTTCAGCCCATCACTCTTCCTCCAGGCATCAGAGTCCCCCCAGCAGGCTTCACAGCCACTTTCCTGACCTCCTGCTCCATTCCAGGACAGTTCAGCCCATCACTCTTCCTCCAGGCATCACCGTCCCCCCAGCAGGCTTCACAGTCACTTTCCTGACCTTCTGGTCTGTTCAGGACAATCCGGCCCCTCACTCTTCCTGCAGGCACCATCGTGCCCCCAGCAGGCATCACAGCCACGTTCCTGATCTCCTGATTTATTTTAGGGCAGTCCAGCCCATCACTCTTCATGAAGGCATCGCCATCCCCCCAGTAGACTTTACAACCATCTCTCATCACATTTAAGGCTCTCATTTTTATTGTATTTATTTTCACATATTTTGTGATGGATTATTCCATAGTAACTTTTTTCCATGTTTTATCTGAATTTTTCTGTTTTTATTGATCTCTACAAAAACAAAGCTACAACCAGCATTTATCCACATTGTACTTTGTCAGTGTAAAGCTAAAGCAGTCTCCCGTGGCCAGTGACAGAAAATAGTGCCAGTCTCCAGTGCTCAGTTAAAGAGGTTAGTGGCATTCTTCATACGAGTTTAAAAGAGCATAGTACAATGGCCAGTAACCGACGATGCTAATCCACATGCTTGGTAACTGATCATTTTAGCCCAACCGTTTCCCATAGAAGGTTTGGCTTATCCCAAAATGGCTAGTCATTGTACTGTCCCCAGATTGCCCTGTAACAGGCATGGTCATCCCCCACATTGCCCAATAACAAGCACTGCCAGCCCCCATATGCCTGCTAACAAGCGTGGAAAGTCTGAAATCAGTAATAGGTACAGAGAGTCCGCACAGTTCAGGTAACAGGAATAGCCAGTTGCCACATTATCCAGCAACAGGTATGACTAATCCCCAAGTGCCAAGTAATAGGTGGCGCTCCCCATCTCTATTACTGCGATTTCCAACGTGCCATGCATGTTAGTATGGGCAGGTCCTTCACTATAAAGGAACAGGTATGGTCAGTCCCCAGTATATTCTCTTGTGTGTCTATCTCTGATTTTCCCATTTTTTTAACAATAAATTACAGTGCTTAATTTGTGGGAGTGTTTGCCAGGGCTCAGCCCAGTCACTTATTTTTTAGCCCCGGCACTTGTCACCGACTCACTTTAATTATGAAGTGTTGATGGTCAGTGCATCCAGCAACCACAAGGAGCAGGTGTGAGCTGCAGTGTAATCCCAAATATGTTGACACTGTGGGGAGCAGCTATGGGTGGTGGCAGCAGTGGTGGGGAAAGGCCCACCTGCAGTTTAACAGGAGTGTTAGAAAATATGTGGGCCCTAGTACTTACAAATGAAGCACTGATGTAAGTACCCAACACAGGAGGCCCAACTGAACCTCCACCAGGTCTTGTGGCTGTTTCCAACTTAATGACCTTCAACTCCTCCTGCGACCAGGCCCTCCGTCTACTACATGCCAGGGGTAACATGTTATGATGCTGATTCTCATTTTCCTGTATGGGGTTTTTATAAAGCGCAGACATTCACCCGAAGGTATCTTGGCGCTGTAGAGTTATGACCGAACAGCCACAGAGTTATGACGAGCAAGAAACAACAAAATATCTAGCCTGAATTTTAAGAAGAGTTAAATTGACCTTTCTTCCTGTCAACCTTATAATGATAAGTTACAAAATCCTCTATTGTATTGTAGTAGAAATATGGCGCCTTCTCCGGGGTCATAGTCCAGGTATGGGAAAGTTCTAAGACGAGACTTAATGCGTGTGTTTGTGGGGGGTGGTGGGGGGGACCTGGCGAGGTTCCAGTTATCAGCCCAAGAGGTCAGGCACGTGGGCTGGTGCTGAAGGTGGTCACGACGGAGCGCTAGTGCAGGAGACTCTCTGTGTACTCAGCTAGCAAAGGTTCTGAAGTGCCGTTTTATAAATGTGCCAGTAACCCCTGAACCTTGGCCCACTTTAATATCTGCATAACGTTATCATTTTCCCATGCTGCATACTTTGCTTCATCAAGCACAACCTTTCAACCAGCAGCCTCTCTGGATGCAAAACTTCCCAAGTAAACACCTGCGGTTGGGAGGCTGGACCAGAGGCGTAGACAGGGTAGGGCCTGAGTGGGCAAGGCCCACCCAAAATCTGTAAATAGCCACTGAGTTGCACAGTGCAGGCATTTACAGATGTTAATGGCTCTGTGGTGGCCCAACTACATAAGCTTCAGACCCCACTTGTTAGACAATCCTGGCTAGAGCTCTGGGCTGGACTTATGCTCTGCCAACAAATTTGCAAGTATGTGCATGCAAGCATTAGCAATGCCTGCAGCCCAGCCCCGTGCATGTGACACCCCTGGCAAACCACCATTCACGAACGGGCACGCCTGTGCAGTTATGCTATGTACGCAACCCCTCCTAACATCCCCAAGGCAGAGCAACACAGACATCCCACATGGGTGTTGCTGAGGAAACACCGCCTTTAACAGCTCTACTGTTGGCAACATGTGTGTCACATTCTTGGCACTACCTTCCCAGAGCGAAGAACGTGACAGACGCCTCCTTACCTCATTTAGCATTAGTTGCAAGTAGCACTGCGTAAAACTCTGTGCAGTGCTGAAGGGGTTAATGAAGGTGGAGCCCAGCTTACAGCATCTTCGAACCCAAAACCGTACTGTTCAAGCTAATATGGTCATAGATATTTTCGTAATAGATAATACCTTCTATCCCGTTCTTTCACTTTGAGCAATACCAACCCTCCTTCATTGGCCTCAGTCTTCTTCCCAAGCTTCTGGTCCCCTCCCAAGCCTCAGAAGCATGAAACATTTTATCAGCAGTGTAGGGAACAGGGCCCGCCAAGAAGGCACACCACACATTAGCTTGAAAAACAGGTTAGGCTGCATTTACTACCTCACAAAAGCAACCGAAAATAAGAAAAATACATTCACATTACTCAGTGACATCAACGGTAAATCAGCCATCATCATTTATACTTTCAAGTGTGGTGGGAGGAGGGGGCCCCCTCCTCCCACCACACCCCATGGGAGTGTTACCGGAAGACTGCAAAGTCCTCAACCTTCACCATCTGCCTCCTGATCCCACCTCCAGAACTGGGGCCCTCTAGCAGCCCAGAACCCTCTGGTAGTGCCGGTATGACAACTTCACCGGATGACCCTGGATCAGATCACTCTGAGGTGCAAATATGCAGCAAAACAATCCTTTCCCGGTACATGCCCCTCCAAACCATTATCTTAAGTGTGGTTGGCTGGGAAAAGCTATCCCTTCTGGACATCTTGAGCGATGCTCTCTGTGAGGAATTTGATCATTCGCACAGTGTGATGTGCGCTCGCCTGGGCTTTTTGACATTTTAAATGAAAGTGAATGATGGTAGATCAAGCTCCCGGAAAATGTGGGAGGCTAATCCGCACACATTTTCCGATGCTTACCGCACGACAAACACATAGACCTGTGTACTCTGGGTGGACACAGTCTACAGGTGCTGTCCCCACTGCCATATGTAGTTGGAATATGACAGCCAAGAGGACATCAAGTTATCTCAAAAGGGAGAAGGCAAAACCTTCCTCCTGCCATGGCCAGCCTATTTAACTAACAAAGGCTCCATGGATCCGCCCTTTCTTTATTTTAACTGTTGGTGGCAGCTTCGCATATTAATCAGAGTTCATTCAAACAGGCCTATGGGAGGCCTGGTCACAGGACTAACAAAAGACAGGAAAACCTCAACAACCTTTGATATGCACTGTGTCAACTTGAAGCCAGCTCCCGCTTCTCAGTATCAAGGGCAGTGACCTGTCATGTCTGTAACTATGTCTTTACAGTAGTCAACGTCCGCAGGGGGACACCATTCAGAAGGTACGAGTATGTGGTTTGCCAGAGACCAAATGTCTGGTCCCGCAGCAGTTTCAAGGGAGACCTGCCGCTTTGATCAGGAACCACAGAGAGCTCCATTAACTAGAGATACCATTTGCTCCACAACAGACAGGAAGATGGGTGGGACACAGCATTACATGTTTGAACCCCTTTACCTTTTCTGTTGCAAAGTACTCTGGCTATGACCTCACGCATACAGGAGATTGTTGTTGGGGACCCCGGATTGGTTCATTAAGGTAGGCTTAGCCTACACCAATAACTGGGTCCCATTTTGCTTTAAAAGAGTTTTGTGCCCCTCTTTTGGCAGATAATCTGAAGACTTTGCAAGGAGTAACAAGAAGAACTCATTTGGACCCTGGCTGTAGGTACAGTCTGCCTTACAGCTTCTGGCAGTGAAGGAAGGCCTGGATTTCCAAAGAGGGAAGCAAGATCCCTCCCCTAAACATCTCCCAGGGAACAGAGGGGATACTTAATCCAGAGGACCCTCCAGCAGCTCCAGAACCAGTACCCAGCAAGCAAACAGTGTGCCCTGCTAGGCTTTGCATGCAAGCTTCCAAGGTGGGAAGTGCCAGAGAGTCTCTGAACCAAACCAAGGTCAAGGCCCTGTGCCTGCAGCACTTTCCTCAGCTTTGGGCCGACGGCCTTGAAGGACGACACTAACCCAGTGAAGAAGTTAGGGGGAGTGCATCAACAAGCATCAAACGGCATCCACCTTAAAGGACATTTTCCAGCCAGTTGAGCCCCTTCGAGCTCCAACCAACTGCACTGCTAACTGTTGTCATGCCGCAGCCGCCAACGTCATCCGAGACGCCTCAACCAGTGCTCCAGACCTGCCAACCAACACTGAGACAATGATTTCGGACCCTGAGCCGCCATGTACACCAGCCTGCAGCCATCCATCCAGCCTCGCTTGCCGAACTGCCTGCTGCCTGATACCAGCAGCTGTATCCCAGCTTGAACTCTTTCGCAGAAGCTGCAAAGCGCCTTGAAACTGGCTCGACCCTGACAAGCAACAAGAACTTCTACAAGCACAAGGTACATTGTGGTTCTGTCCCCCTGGTCCTTGTCTGATGGCCCATAGTGACCTTGTACAACCCATTGCTCCCTTTGTGTTGAAACCAAGTATCCTTTAACTATTGAGATTAATTACTTTACCGACTACCCTCCTGTCAGTATCCATAGTTGCATCCCTTTTCTTTCTTGAAACTGTCTGTCCTCTGCATTCCTTTACAAGGTGGGTTGTATTTTGTAGTGTGCTAGAACTGTGTGTTGAATAATAATAAAGTAAATATGTGTATACAACCTTGACTGGACAGTTCCTTTTATCAGTGGGCAATAATTTTATTTTCACTGTGTTGCAACTAACCAACGATCCAGGACCTTGCAGAGTTAGGCCTGCCGTTCCGTCCACGTTACCAAAATTGGACAAGGAGGTTTATAGTTTGCTTTTGTTTCCAGTCTGTTCGGATCCCTTCTGGTGTACAAGAGGTGTGGGGTTGATTAATGGTTTAGAAACCGATAGTCATCCCTGGACCACTGGTGCCACGGAAGTTGATTCGTCACAGGTGGTCACTGGCACCCTGTGTGTTTAAGACATTTAATTAAAAAATAAAGAACAACAACAGACTGCAGTGCTGAGTCCGGGTTTCGATCCCAGGACAGGAATCGAACAGTGGCCTTGCGCCTTGAAAGGAGACACCAAGACCACGGCAATAATTCAAATTAAAGCTGGAAGTACTGACATGTTTGTTATAGTTTCTCAGATTTAAAAGGTGCGTGCTGTTTACACTAAAGCAGCAAGGTAATATGAAAATCTGCTCCCTTGGCAAATCCTTTTTTGTCGTGTGATTTTTTTCAATCGCGAAGACAAGCCTGAATGAAATTAACAGATTTCACATTGACGACTAGTGACGTTCCTTCCCAATGCTCGCCACAGACCCCTACTTTTGTTTTAGGACTTGAGCCCTGCTCCTGGAGAGCAGCCTCTTAAAATGGGACCCCCTTTCGCCTAGGGCCTCGGAGCTGGGCCTGTGCACTTCCCATTCTCTTGTTTGTAGCCTCATCTTCCTCCAGCTCTGCCTGGGGCAGTCCTGCAGTCGCGCCAAGACCGCAGCCAGCAACGCATCAAGCTTGCAGAAACCTGCCGAGCATGCGTGCCCTCTGCCAGCCGCCGCGCCTTCCTGTGACCCAACGAGCAGCATTCATACCACACCACATCCAAACATGCCACTTGCAATGTTTACTTTTTAAAAACTCTAACTGCATGATAATAGGCCTTATCTGGACCCCAGCATGTCCCCCACCCCCAAACATTAGCTCAGCATTCTCAACATTGTGCCTCACTTGTCCCCGAAGGGACCTAATTTTCATGTGCACACCTGCTCACTTGACAACTGAGTGACTACAGGTCCATAGCGTCTCTCTAATTCGCTGCCACTATTTCTCTATTTCCACTGCTACATCTAAATGGCATTTTCACCACAATGAGGTTTCTAAACGCTAGCCCGAGATGGAAAAAGTGCAAGGCTAGCGCTGGAAGGCAGAAGAGAGAAGCCATCTTTCAGGTTTTGGCAGAAGGCGGAGCAGGAAGGGATAGGTCAAACTCTATGGGGGAGAGAATTCCACACTGAAGGTTCCAATTGCTATTGATGGTGTGGCCAAAACAACTTCAATTAATGCCATTTCTTGCCAAGGGCCTTCGCTTTTTTAGGTCTGCATTTTTTAGTATAGCCACTGTGTTGAATTTAGCTGAACCACGTAGAAGCCAGCCTGGACACACGGGAATGTATCACACTACATGCTTATGGAAAATAGCCAAAGGCACAGGTACCCACCCACACGCATCCACTAGCATGCATTACATTAAGACACATCGCACAAAAACCTCTGCCATAAGAATGCAGCTATCCCTCATGACAAAAAGTTGGTCTAGCTGGACACATAATGAGTCTCCTGCACTTGCATGCTCTCCAGACTACCTCACAGCACCCATCTACATGGGTAGCTAACAGGGACTTGGCCACTCCTACCTACCTTCGTATTGACCAAAGTGCACACACGCAGTCTAAACTCCTCTGACACATTTCCCATACCTTGGACTTTGTTCCCCTGATAGTGTTCACCTACAGCGGATGGAGGCCATACCAATGGAAAAAGGCACTATACAAATGACAATTACATTACATGTTCCCATATTTCTGATTATTCTAGCAGAATCCTCTAACATATTTAGACATATCACCCCCTCCCGTTCCCAGTGGGCTGTAACCTCACAACCATTTTACACAGTCATCAGGGATTACATTGCTGATGACATCACTGATGACATCACTGGTGACATCACTAATTACATCATATATGACATCACTGATAACATCACTGGTGGCATCACTTATTGCATCATATATGACATCACTGTTTACATCATTCATGGCATCAAACATAACATCACATTTGACTTAACCAATGAAATCTTTGATTATATAAATACAATTTAGAAATTGCACGACTATTTTATTGCACATAAAATGAATATACATATTATCAAGGTACATTATTTTCTACTGTAATTATAAGACATATTTTATTTAGCTGTCACTACTTTAAATGTAGTGTATGCTCTACAGCTTGAAGTATGTAACAAACAGAACATATTAAAAAATAGGATAGTATTTAAAGATTCTTCTCCTTTTGCAGTTTATCTGTTTTACTTTAATAGTAAGTTATAATTAATTTAGAGAAGAAAAACTGAAAATAATACAAACTTAATTGCATGTTTAAAAGTAAAAAATGAATTTTTAAACTTCTTTTATTTTGTATATATATATATATATATATATATATATATATATATATATATATATATATATATGTGTGTAATTTTGCTTTTGCTGTAATCATAGTTTTTAAGAATACCAGCACTTTTATAACAGTTCCCTTCTCATTAACAAAACTATACTTGTACATAGTATTTTTATAATAAGCTCAAACAAACATTTATATCTGTACATTTAAGATGTATGAAACAATCAGGTTTCAACATGTTTCTATTTCTATTTAATTCTATTGATATGTTTTTACTACTATACATACATATTAAATTATCTTACACATTTCCTGCATATATTTGCCACAATCAGGTACATTCTATACAATGGACAATTTTATTTGCTTGTTATTTAATAAAAGTAAGGATGTTAATAATACATATGTATACTTTAATTTTAATCTTTTACCAGATACTACAAATGAAAGCTTCACACATACTGATGTCATGCATGTGTAGACATGAACATTTTCTATACAATCTTCCCATTATTATTAAGTGTACTCAAAGCACATATATAGGGAGGTTCTATCAGTATTGTAAGATACCTAATGAGTCATGTTATGTCTGATGTCATCAGTGGTGTAATCAGCAGTCATATTTATACATTTTTATTTGTTTGAATTTATAAAGCGCACTGCTGCCCTTGGGCATCGAGGTGCTTTGAGACAACTTAAGAATGCTTGATTTAAGGTTACACGAATGCAGCCTCAGCAAAGAACGCTTGTTAAAGAGAGCACTGTTACAGTTACAGGATTAACAGAAACAGCAGAAGACAAACATGAGTGTGTAGAGCATAAACAGCACATGGCATTCATGCACTGTCAAACAAAGAGCCTAGTTTTGATAGCTTTCCTGAAGGTTGCATGGGAGTCAATCATCCTAATGAAAATGTAATGTAATTAGTGATATCGCAAGTGATGTCCTCACTGATGTAATCAGTGATGTCATATGTGATGTAATTAGTCATGTCACCAGTGATGTCATTGGTGATGTAATCTCTGATGTGACCATTGTAGTCCTATTCTGCACAACAGAGGGAGGAGGTGGGTGCCTGGGGGATGGGGGGGGATTTAAGTTGGCTTTGCCTGAATTGTCTGTTGAATTTCAGGGGTTTTGTTGGGTTACATTTTCACCTTAACATCTCTGAAACTAAATGTGGTTCCCTGAATTTCAAAAGGTTTTGTTATAATTTATTGTTCACCTTAACGTCCGTGCAACTATAGTGTTTTTCCCTGAATATACATGCATATACAACACTCAATATACAATTAGTGCAATATATGCATTCAAAAACTATAATTACTGAACCTAATAAAAGTATTCTAGGTGCTAATAATTACCTACGGTGTAGGAGGTAGTGCTGCTAGATATAATCACTAAGAAATAGAGACTTCTCATAAGAAAATTAAAAAGTAATGAATAAAACAAAAACACTGTTTTCAGCTGAATCGCATTAATTTTCCCATAGAGAAAAGTGAAATTTTTGAACAGCAGTAGCGTGAAAACCGCTGGCAGATTTGGACCAAATAACACGTACTTTAAAGAACTGGATCAAGCATGCATCCCCATACGAATTCATTCTAGATGTTCCATGCATACATGAAAAACTGGAAATGTACAGACTCATTAAACCTTCCGTAAATTATTAATACCATTGCTATGTCTATAATTTAATATTTACTTTCTAATCTTCATTTCATATTATCAAATCTTTAAATTCTTAGATTATGTATTATCATAATGCACACAGGCACGTACTTTCGTTTGTATGTGATTATTGTTTATAAATCTTGTCATTTAGAAAAGAATGTGTTCATGTCATTACACATTATTTTTTCAATTCTTCTCCTATTACAGTGAGGAGAAGAATTGTACAATATCACTTACTATTAAACATGTTTTTACTTGTATCTATTCTTATTATATTTTACAACTACATCTATTTATTATATATGTTTGAAATAACTGAAGTAGATTTACCAGAATCAGGTACTTTCCCTGCAATGAAGAATTGAAATTGTTTAGTAATACATGAAATTCAAACCATGTATATAATGTTACATATTTTTATTTTAAACTTTATTATTTGATAAGTACTACAAATGAATGTTCCACATGTAATCATATCACACTTCTGTATCAGTGTATTGTTTCAGGTCATGTTGTTATCATTTGAAGTGCAAAAAAATTAAAAATGTATTAAAAGAGGTCAACAAAAATATTCTAATTTATTTAATCAGTAACGTCACATTTAATGTAATTATTGATCTCATCAGTGATGTCATGTATGATGTAATCTGTGATGACGTCATTTTGGTCATAAGCTGGGTAAAGCAGGGGTGGATAGTTAAGGTGGAATTGCAATAAATGACTTAAGCCATAGCCAGTGGCCACAGCCGATCATGTTGCATAGTTTTTTGAGTTCTTACTAGCCATGGCCTTCGTCCATCTGTGCGTGTTGCACTAATTTCTTTCTCTTTGGCCCACAAGCCATGGCCACTGGAAATGTTAAACCATCACTTAGTTACCAAACAGATGCAGATGTCAAACCTTTTTTTTCGAATGGCTTATTCCTGCTATAATTTCACAGTAACAATTTCCAATAACAGATATTCCTCCGGTAGAGTAGCGCTTCGGCGATTCCAGCAATAATGGGAAAAATTGCTCAGAATTAAAAAGTCTTCCACGTCCTCACAGGCCCTCAACATGTATCCCCTTCATTTTTCAGGTACTCTCACTCCACTCAATTGCTGCTTCCCTCCCTTACCCTCTCCCATTACTCCCTATCCCTCATTGCTTCGTGTGATGCACATTATTTTCTGAGCGCATCTTCCAGCCTTGCCGCTGTAATCTTGTGAGATTCCTGTGGTCTTCCCAGGTAAACCAAAGATTCTGGCCACCCAAACCAATCCCCAACCTCACATGGTGTCTTCTTTTCCACTCCCAACCTCTAGCCTGATGTGTTTGCCATTTCTATTTCTATTACTATTTATATATATATCCCCCTATTTATACAGCCCCTAGGGCCAGGCCACCTAAGTGCCGTGATTGAAAACAATCAGTGTTCCCATATGAGTGACTACATGAACAGAAGAGTCTCTTTCAGTAGTCAAAAACATTATTAAACTCGTTAAGGTCTTGGGGAAGTTCATTCCAAAGTTTGATGGCATTCTTTTTCCTCCTCTGAGTACTTTCATTTGCACCTTCTCTCAGTAATATCGCGGGAATCACTCGCATCGAGCAACAAAAAGGCAGATTTAATTTCTGAAAATCCTCTCTGCTGCAAAGCACAGAGGCTGGTATATAGAAAGTTATTAAGAAAAAGAGGGGCACGCCCAAGGCACTGTCGAATATTTTAAAAACTACTGGATGGATTTACCTCAAACCAATCAAGAAAATTAAGTTAATGCTTTGTGCCTAAATGTGTTCTTTATTTGATTTAAATGTGCCAAGAGGTGTTTACACTACGGCTGGTCAAAAACTGCACTTTGTCTCTACCGGAAAATGAAAGCAAGTAGATTGAAAACAGCATTTTTATGTTTTCTTAATCACTTTTTCATTTTCTAACACATTGTTCCCATAATTTCCAGTTTAGTAGGGGTCTTGACAAATGTTTTCTTTGGAAAAGTTCATCCAAATCCATTGAGCAAGTCAAAAGTTATTAGCCTCGCCCAGCCTCCCTGCTGTAAAAAGCACAAAGGCCGTGTGGGATGTATTGACCAACTCTGCTATACTATGCGCCCACACTCTGCTATCTATGGTGCGAGAAACAGCAAAATGGCGGCAAAACCATTGTGCGTGTCAAATCCTCCAAAACCGTGTTTTTCAACACACAAAAAGATGGCTGCAAAACCTGCCGCATGTGGTGCATGTGTGGTGGAACAGAGCACACACCGCAGAAAAAGTGCCTGTGGGCTCCATGACAAGTAAACATGGTGTACCGAGGGAGCAGCAGTGCTTTGCCAGTGAAACTCCAAAATTTGCCTGTAAATAACATATACTTTGCTGCTGTAACTTCCAAATGCCTGTACATAATACTTTTCAACACTCACAATCTTGCTTGGCGCTAAAATTCATTTGATCTAATGAAGCACTGTGATGTTACAAGGTCCTGAAATGTTAAAAGCAAAACATTCTCTCAGCAAAAATGGATTGCCTGTGAATGACAGTTCCTGTCATAAATCTGTGTGCAGCCACACTGGGCTACCTGTGAGTGACAGCGCTTGTCAAATGGGCTCTCCTGATTAAATTTAAAGTTGTCTAAAACTAAAGATCTGCCGGATTAGCAAATATAAAAGGACTGTTGCTGAAAGGAACACAGATCTCAGTTGTTTTGATCCCACAGGTTTAAATCTAAGAATGTAATTTATCTATGTCATCTGATGCAACAAGTTTGTTTTGTGCTGATTTTTAAGTCAAGAAATTAAAGATTAACTGAGGGTGGCTGGGCCTGCAAGAAGTTGAAAAACAGGTTCCACCCAAGGGGTGGGCATTCCTCTCAGCAGATGCTCACTGACATATGATAATTGTCGGCTAGGACAGACCTGTGTCTACTCCCAAGGACTGAACAATGGCAGGTTCTCCAAGCCAGGAAATGGACGTGTGAAAGGGTCATAAACTGTCCTGCAGAAGGAAATCCCAAAAAGGTGGGGGCTACTCCTTGCTCCAGAGAGACACAAAAGGTGGACCATTTGCTGCTAAGAATATGTAATGAACATTTTTTAGAGACTTATAACTCGCTATCAGAAATGGTGAAAAATATAAAAAGGGCAAAATTGTTACTCTAATTTTGGGCCCTACATTGCAAAACGTAGTGGAACTGTGTAGCATATTCTGAACAGGAATGGCAATATATGTGGTTTTATGGGAACAGTATTTATGCTAGAATTGTTAAACTTTGCACACGCATTCCTATAGTAAACACGCATATTTGTCTAAATTTGGAGAACATTTGGAAAATGTTTTCATGGAGAAATGGACGAAATGCTGCTAAAAGGCGAAACAAGGTCTCACAGCTGTGGGACTTTGAGGAACAGATACTCCATAATATATGTAATCCTTGTATGTGGTTTTCATAGAGGTTACAAATGTGTAAATAAGAACGTTTAGAAAATATTTCATGGAGAAATGGACGAAATGCTGTGGGATTTTGAGGAACAGTTACTCCATAATATATGTAATCCTTGGTTTATAGGGACATTTCCGAGCGTCACATTTTTGAAATGCCATTTTTTCGACACCAAAATGCTGTGGAAAAAAAAATGTAATGTTTTTTTTATTTTATTTTTTAAATAGGGGGTTCCTCCCCAAACCCCAATAGTTTTTATTGACACTTTTTTTTACTACCGAAACAAAAATAAAATATATAAAATTTAAAAAAAATGGAATTCTTTTTCTGCATTTTTGTTTTGACAAAACGGCATTTCGAAAATGTGTTTTCAAAAATTTTACTGGATACCGTAACCCTTGAATGTGGTTTTCATAGAGGTTACAAATGTGTAAATATGTATTTAGGACAAAAGTCGTTTTTGATACTAGTGGCTAGGGGAGGTTTCTAAGGATTGTAAAAACCAAACCATAAATTTGCAATCATCTGTCCTTGATCTAATCACTCGGATGCAATGCGGAGAGGAGGCTCTGATCCAATCCCTCTTCACAGGGGCAGGTTTGGTTAAGCCGGCCCATACACCCATTTTTGTGATGTCATTGGAAAGGATTCATAGATACAGCTGACAACACATAGAGACCCTCTCTTCTGATTCCAGCGAAGCACTCTGATCCAGCATTCTACATCCAGCTTTCAACATCCTTCCAGATCCAGATGCCAATCAACAGGCCAAGCAGTAGCTGAACCATTTTCAGCTATGCCTCAATTAATCCTGAACTAATCCTTACAACACAGTGGAGTGCTGTGGTGTAGGGAAGCATCCTGAAACTATCTGTCTTGCTATCATAAATGCTTGCCTGATGAACTCAGAATCCCACTGAATTGAAATATCCAGAAATAAGAAGGGCAGATCCTGTGCAGTTCCAGTGACCGGCCTAGCAGATCCAGTCCTGCGCCTAATGTGCTGTCTTTCCCTGTTAGACCTGATCCATTGACCAGAATCTTGACGGGCCTAAAATCTTAAATCCCAGTGGATTGTGAGTATTAACAGGACGCTAGAGAATTATTGTATACTTTGCCTTATCTTGTCCCACCCTAAATCTCTGAACTATCCTCACTTTCATAATCAGCAACAGTGTCAAAATCTTTAGTGCTATCTTATTCTGTCTATTTGCTAAAGCGTCATTTTCATAGTCATTTTTATTTGTGTAACTCTCGTCCAAAAACCCCACTTCGAGTGTGTGGATTGGTTCCGCCGGGGAAGGTGCTAGGGATCTGTTACTGTAGTCATGAATCAGTCTCAGAGCTTACTGCAGCCCAACCTTGTTTTCTAGTATGCATGCTCTAGTCTTGAGTAGAAGCATAAGCCATATTTTCCGGTTTTGAACTGAAGTTTTTGTTCAAATTCGTGTCTTTATTTCCGAAAAACATCTCTCACTAAAACCTCCATAACGCCCTCAGTTTTAAAGATAGAAACACATCTTAATTCCCACTGATACCTAACATCCTTAGCTACATACAGCGCGAAACAGTGCGATTGACCTGTTTTTATCAAAAAGATTTCATAGTAAAAGTTTGCCGCGAATTTACATTTGTAAAAGTTTTACACGTGTGAATTGCCTTTAAATTATTTCCAACTTGGCCTTTGGGATTCCAAATGTTTTCTTTTAATTAAATAATTGCTTATGATTGTTTACATCTGTTCAAAGCGGCTCCCGTAGAAATTTATAATAAGTTAAGCATTTTTGACCAAATTTAGTGTTTTTGCTCAGCCAGTTTCAAAGCCATCCTGACAGTTGAAAAGTCAAATCTGTTTTTCTCTTGTGTTTAAGGGGGAAGGGTGGGAGTGATATTCTGTTTGTTCTGTATTATTCCGGAGTACCTGCTCTCTCCTTACATCTATTTAAATTGCACATTGGTGGGTTGAGGGCTGTTGCAAGGGGAACCTCTGACCACAGTGCTATCTGTACCAAACCAACCCAAAAGTATTCTTTTCTGTGCTGCATTCTTTTAGTGTTCATTACCTAATTCCCAGTGCATTAGAGATATTATCAATTGTTCTTGTCACCCATTGGTGATTGTTGTTACCTATTAAAAAGATATTGTGATTTTAAATTCTAAATAAATAAACAAATAATTACCTTTACAACTAGCCTGATTCCTGGCTCAGTGTAACCTTGGGGGTATTTTGAGAAGGGTGTGATATGAGTGGTATATCATTCAGAATATTGAACCTATATAGAAAAATCAATAAGGGTTTCATTTGCGTACTGCATGCTGGGCGAGACTTGGGTGTGTGCCTGATTGAAATTCCTTACAGCTTGGGGGCTCGTCCGGGATCCTGAATTTGACCTACCACTCGTGAGAGTCTAACACAGCATACTAGCCGGCGGGGTACATACACTTTGTTGGGCTGGCATACTGTGCTACACTGTACAAGCACCCCTCAAAAGAAATACTCAAAAGAATTGGGCCTGTTTGCAAAAGTGAATTAACCCTGAGATAAGTCAGAAGGAAATTAATATTTCCGGAATAGCAACCCCAGTGGAAATTAATATTGCTAGGGAACACTTCCTGCACAAACTGTCAGGGGTGAGTGGCCAGAACAGGATGAACAGGTATGACTGCAGGAGATAAAACAACAAGTCACTGCAATCAAGCTTGATACCTGACAGGACAAGGGTCCATTACATCAAGCACTTAGCGAGCTGTACATGGCCCCAAAAGTAAAAGAGGGCACTCTAACTCAGGACAGGGACGCCTTAGGCCAGGAAGTCAGCCAATTAAAAACTAAGTTAGAGGAAAGAAAGCTGGCCGTTCCGGAGTTTAGTGAAATTAAAACTGATTATGAAAAGCTATTAGAGCACACCAGGCGGGTGGAAGATGCTCTGGCAAAGAACACTCAGGCCAATGAGGACCAAACTCAGGAGGTGAGTCTCCTGCAGCAAAAATTGACCAAATATTTCCAATTCAGTCAGGAAGCACAGAGAGGCAATGAGGCTCTCTGTGAAAAAAATGACAGGCTCCACAAACAGATAGCCGTACAGGAGCAAATCATTGTGACCAGTGAGGCCTTAATAGAGGAGAAAAAGGGTCAGATTTTGGCATTTCATCAGGGAATAGGGGCTGAAAGTGATGAGATAAGAAGGGACAGAGAAACCTCAGGACCTCTGTCATCAGGGACTTTAATCCCTTCAGTTCCATGGACTCTGCCACCATCATGTCCGCTGGCTCATATGAACCAAGGGCCACGGGAATGGTAGACTTCAGCACAATGGGAAATATGGGACTGATAGATCAGCGCCTCCCAGAAATGGATGGGCGGGCATCGCTGTACAGATTCCAAAATGTGAGGGCTAACCTCTCTGATCAGGAAGACTCCAGTGAGGGGAGAATCGAAGAATTGGATCCTCAAAAATACCGACTACCAAGGGATTAGTCTGTCAAATATGGGGGGGAACTCCATGAAACTAGACCCACCAAGAGTATCTTAAAAACCTCTTCTGAGCTAGGGCAGTGTGGCGGGGGGGTACTCAGCCAATCCTGGGAGCAAGGGAAAGTCTGAAGACTCCTCTGAGCAACACAGGTCTCAAGAGACTAGGCCCCCACATTCTGCAATCCATTCCCAGGCTCCCATAATCAGGGAGAGCCTAGAGGATCAGATAGCCACCTCCTCTAGCAGTGTCTCGGATTCAGAGGATGAGTGGACAAGGGTGACCAAAACTAAAAAGGCCAACAAAATTAAGAGGGCCCTACAGAAAGATCCCCTGAAACAAATCAAGGCCATTAGCAGCGTCATAACTCCCTATCATAAAAATGCCAAATATTCAGTTTGGGAGCACCTCAAGTTGTGTGAGCAAATAATGGATACTTTCCACCTGAAGCATAGCCAAAGTTGCATTCAATATGTCAAGTGGACATTTTCCCCTGAATACTCCAGCTTCTTTGCGGGGCTGGAGGATCAGGACCACTCAAGATGGTCCACCTATAGCACGGCCATCTTAAAGCATTTCTCCATACATAGAAACCCTCAAGAGGCCCGCAAGGTGGCCCACAACCTGCAATGTGGGGAAGACCAGGCCCCACAAGAATTTGTAAAAGAGTTAAAACGTGCCTTTGCGCAGACCACCAGGAGGGTGCACACAGACAGTAGGGAGTTCATCAATACCTTCATTATGCACTCCCTAAATTCATCATGACCCAGATGGTGAGAGACTTTCATGAGAACAGATCTCTAGACTGGGTCATTGAACAGACAACTCGCATTTATGAAGTGCAGAAACCGGTAGAAAATAAAAGTACCAATAAAGACCCCAAACCAACCAACACTCCTGCTGCTGCTAAGGTGGCGGAGGTGAAGGTTGCCCCATTTTAGATATGGAGATGGGGGGGGCTAAAAATATTCCTGTGCAAAATCCTCCTAACCAAAGACCCAGAAGGCCCTCGGGCCAATCCCAAACAGGTAGCTAGGGATGTAACCCCAGAAATGGGACCCCTAGCTCCCCTGACTATATAAGCCCCCGTTACAAGGGCAGCAGAAAACCTCCTGGGCTATGTGTGGACTCCCCCAGCCCAAGGGGGGGGGTACAACCAGGCTATTGCCAACCCAGGAAACTTCCCTCCTAACTTTCCCCAGAAGGGCAGTAATCCCCCAAATGCCGGGTTGAGTTTCTTTCCCCGGTACCCGCCAAACATCACCCCCAAAACAAGCCTTCTTTCTTTCCCCACTTTTCTGAGCCCAGACAACCTAATCCAGGAGAGGGGAGGCCAGGGGTGGAGGGGTACCAGAACTATCCCAACCAAGGGTATTATGTGAGAAGGGACAGTTACCCTTCCGTGATCAACCTAAGATGGACCAGAGAACCCCGTACCAGCCAGAGTGGGTGTCCCAACTGGAGCACCAGGTACAGAACTTGTCACAGGATCTGGGTTGCATGTTGAGGGCTCAGCAGAACCCTCAGATGAACATGGCGGCCCAGAACCCCTCAAATCAAGGGTCTAGTCCTCCAGAGCAATGACGGGGAGAGATAACCCACTGGTTCCCAAGGAGCAGACACAGGGTTAAGGGGGGTGTAAAGCATTAGAGGAAGCTTCCTTCCCCACTTGTGAAAAGCCCCTGTAAACCCAGGAACCGGAACCAAAATCTCCTGCCCCCGAAAGTCTGCAACCTAAGGAACAGAGGGCGGGTAGGAGAAATAAAGGGCCTAAAAAGACCCATTTTGTGGAGGAGGTTAGAATCTTCCAATTTGAAGGAGAGGGGTCCTCAGAGGAGTCTGGGAAAAGGATATTCTCCTTCAGGGATGGCGGAACTCCTCCCAAAGAAAATTGGGTCCCAAGAGATCCTGATCAAGGCTGGGTAGATGTGGGGACTGAGTTAAAACTGCCCATCATTGAACCCCAGAGTGACCAACCAGAAGATCACCTGGCCCAAACCAATTCTGGTGACTGCCTCCAAAAAGGGGGGTGAGGGGGCAGCCCAGAATCAGAACCAGGGGAGTCCAAAACTCCCCAATATCCAACTGTCACATTTTGTTGGCAGATTCCCAAGCTCCCACACAGGATCCTGCCCAAACCTATTCTGGGGACTGCCTCCAAAAAGGGGGGAGCGGCCCAGAACCAGAGAAAGAAGAGTCCTTAGCTCCCCAAAGCCATTCTGAGGACTGTCTCCAAAAAGGAGGGGACAGCCCCAATCAGAAAAGGAGGAACCCGAGACTCCTCAAATCACTGACTGTGAAATTGTTTGTTCAGATTCCCAAACCACCCAACTCCATTCTGGGGACCGCCTCCTAGAAGGGGGGGCAACCCAGAACCAGCACAAGAGGAACCCCAAACCTCACCAACCACTTCTGTTGACTGCCTCCAGAAAGGCGGGGGCAGCCCAGAAACAGAACAAGGGGAGCCCAAAACTCCCCAAATAGTGGTGTGTCAGAATTCTGTGCTAGATTCTTCAACTCCAACACCGTCTCTTGATCCAACTATCCCAGTGTCAGAGTCAGAAATGAGAAAATTGACCATCCAGCTTACCAGGAACACCCATTACCTTTGCCCCTTGGAGGAGAAGGAAGGTAGATTCTACACCTCCATTCAGGTGCAAGGGCAATGTGCAATTCCAGCACTGGTGGACACTGGATCCCAAGCAACTTTGCTGTCAAAGAGGATCTTTGAGCAGCTAAATTCAGGAAGGGGGGAGTGATACCGAATTCCTCTCACCCCTCTTCCTGGACAGCTCCAGAACTTTGACAGGAAGGAAATTCCTGTTGAAGGGTCTGTAGAGCTGGAAATTAAAATTGGGTGACAGAAAATGAAGCACCCGGTCCTAGTTGTGGCGCCAGAAGGAACCCCATGTCTATTAGGGAATGGAATCCTCTGCAGGCTGTCTCCCCTAATAGATTGTGTGAATAAGGTACTCTGGACCCAGACTCACAGGCCAATTAAATTAAAACAAAGCGTCAACCATGTTAGTCTCAAGGGCACATGCCACATGGTTGAACAAAAACCGGACCAAATCAGGTTCTACTTTCAAAATAATGACATACCCGATGTCACTGTCATAGCTGTGGGACAACCAACTGGTGATGAGAACTCCTTTCCATTTCTGCAAATCAGCCTCCCTTCCAGTCTCAAGTGGCATTCCACCCTGGAAGGGGAAACATTGAAATGTTATACTAATGTACAATCAGAAAGTCCCAAATCCATAGCCCGAAATTGATATCAAACCAGCACAAAACTTAGCTGGCATTCTGAAAAAGGGTGAACAGCTCTTTCTCCTGATTCAGTTAAATGACGGGAAGGAGTCTGTCCTCGCCCGAGTTATGATATGATATGATATGATATGGCAATTTTAACGTGCCTATACACAAGTGTTTCGTGAATATCAAAGAATGCTTCATCATTGAAGTATTATTAAAAAAACTCCCAAAGGACCAGACCCTACCCTCCGTAGAGTCCATGCAGCAATTGGTATGGGACCTGGAAATGCCCCACTCCAAACATCCTCTGTTTAGCAGTTGAATGATCAAAATTTCTAGGGATGACAAAAGCATAGTACATACTTGTTGGGTTGTGCGAGGTGTTCCTTTCGCCTTTTATATGAGCAGTGACCTCCTCAACCAACTCGAGATTAATTTGGACTCTAGTTATTGCTAAGCCCGGTCCCAACTGGAGAGTAAATCTCAGGGTCCTGGCAAACCTAAAGAAAGCCTTCCGGTCAGCACCAGTGCTACGGTAGGAAATGAAATTTCAGAAATGGAGGAGAGGTGACCATCCCAGGCCTCACCTACAGAATCCACCTGTTGAGACCATTAGTAAGCATAGATGGGGAATATTACCAATTGTTAGGGAATGCAAGTGTCTTTCCCACTGCTGAGATCCCCTGAAGATGTGTGGGCACAGTAGTGGAAATATTTTCATAACCGTGTTATGTTCTGTTTTCTAGTACTGGCACTAAATCCCAAGAATCACCAAGGAGGACCACCAGGGGACCGGGAGGAAAAACCCAAGGAATCCGGAGTATCGTCCCATCCCAACCCGAACCGGCGAGGAGAACGTGTCGCCTTAATCGCTGACGGGAGAAGCAAAACACTCACAATCTTGCTTGACACTAAAATTCATTTAATCTAATGAAGCACTGGGAAGTTACAAGGTCCTGAAATGTTAAAAGCAAAACATTCTCTCAGCAAAAATGGATTGCCTGTGAATGACAGTTCCTGTCAAAAATCTGTGTGCAGCCACACTGGGCTACCTGTGAGTGACAGGGCCTGTCAAATGGGCTCTCCTTTTTAAACTTAAAGTTGTCTAAAACTAAAGATTTGCCGGATTAGCAAATATAAAAGGACTGTTGCTGAAAGGAACACGGATCTCAGTTGTTTTGATCCCAAAGGTTTAAATCTAAGAATGTAATTTATCTATGTCTTCTGATGCAACAAGTTTGTTTTGTGCAGATTTTTAAATCAAGAAATTAAAGATTAACTGATGCCTGCTGGGCCTGCAAGAAGTTGAAAAACAGGTTCCACCCAAGGGGAGGGCATTCCTCTCAGCAGATACTCACTGACATATGATAATTGTGGGGTAGGATGGACTTGTGTCTGTTCCCAAGGACTGAACAATGGCAGATTCTCCAGGCCAGGAAATGGACGCGTGAAAGGGTCGTAAACTGGGCCTGCAGAAGGAAATCCCAAAAAGGTGGGGGCAACTCCTTGCTCCTGACTATACTCCTGTGTTCAAGAAATTCATATCAGCCTCTATCACTGACATATGATAATTGTGGGGTAGGATGGACTTGTGTCTGTTCCCAAGGACTGAACAATGGCAGATTCTCCAGGCCAGGAAATGGACGCGTGAAAGGGTCGTAAACTGGGCCTGCAGAAGGAAATCCCAAAAAGGTGGGGGCAACTCCTTGCTCCTGACTATACTCCTGTGTTCAAGAAATTCATATCAGCCTCTATCCCAATTCCCTGCTGGCTCTTGAGGATTTTGCAGATACTCACTGACATATGATAATTGTGGGGTAGGATGGACTTGTGTCTGTTCCCAAGGACTGAACAATGGCAGATTCTCCAGGCCAGGAAATGGACGCGTGAAAGGGTCGTAAACTGGGCCTGCAGAAGGAAATCCCAAAAAGGTGGGGGCAACTCCTTGCTCCAGAGACAGACAAAAGGCGGACCATTTGCTGCTAAGAATATGTAATTAACATTTTTTAGAGACTTATAACTCGCTATCAGAAATGGTGAAAAATATAAAAAGGGCAAAATTGTTACTCTAATTTTTGGCCCTACATTGCAAAACGTAGTGGAACTGTGTAGCATATTCTGAACAGGAATTGCAATATATGTGGTTTTATAGGAACAGTATTTATGCTAGAATTGTTAAACTTTGCACACACATTCCTTTGGTAAACACGCATATTTGTCTAAATTTGGAGAACATTTGGAAAATGTTTTCATGGAGAAATGGACGAAATGCTGCTAAAAGGCAAAACAAGGTCTCACAGCTGTGGGACTTTGAGGAACAGATACTCCATAATATATGTAATCCTTGTATGTGGTTTTCATAGAGGTTACAAATGTGTAAATATGTATTTAGGGCAAAATTCGATTTTGATACTAGTGGCTAGGGGAGGTTTCTAAGGATAGTAAAAACCAAACCATAAATTTGACATCAACTGTCCTTGATCCAATCACTCGGGTGCAAGGCAGAGAGGAGGCTCTGATCCAATCCCAGTTCACAGGGGCAAGCTTAGTTAAGCTGATCCATACACCCATTTTTATGATGTCATTGGAAAGGATAATTAGAGACAGCTGACAACACATAGAGACTCTCTCTTCTGATTCCAGCTAAGCACTCTGATCCAGCATTCAACATCCAGCTTTCAACATCCTTCCAGATCCAGATGCCAATCACCAGGTCAAGCAGTAGCTAAACCATTTTCAGCTATGTCTCAATTAATCCTGAACTAATCCTTACAACCCAGTGGAGCGCTGTGGTGTAGGGAAGCATCCTGAAACTATCTGTCTTGCTACCATAAATGCTTGCCTGATGAACTCGCAATCCCACTGAATTGAAATATCCAGAAACAAGAAGGGCAGATCCTGTGCAGTTCCGGTGACCGGCCTAGCAGATCCAGTCCTGCGCCTGATGTACTGTCTTTCCCTGTTAGACCTGATCCATTGACCAGAATCTTGACGGGCCTAAAATCTTAAATCCCAGTGGATTGTGAGTATTAACAGGACGCTAGAGAATTATTGTATACTTTTCCTGATCTTGTCCCACCCTAAATCTCTGAACTACCCTCACTTTCATAATCAGCAACAGTGTCAAATCGTTAGTGCTATCTTATTCTGTCTATTTGCTAAAGCGTCATTTTCATAGTCATTTTTATTTCTGTAACGCTCATCCAAAAACCCCACTTCGAGTGTGTGGACTGGTTCTGCCGGGGAAGGTGCTGGGGATCTGTTACAGAAGTCATGAATCAGTCTCAGAGCTTACTGTGGCCCAACCTTTTTGTCCAGTATTCATGCTCTAGTCTTGAGTAGAATCATAAGCCATATTTTCTGGTTTTGAACTGAAGTTTTTGTCCACATTCGTGTCTTTATTTCCGAAAAACATCTCTCACTAAAACCTCCATAACTCCCTCAGTTTTAAAGATAGAAACGAAATTTCAATTCCCACTGATACCTAAAACCCTTAGCTACATCCACAACCCAAAGTGCGAAACAATGCGATTGACCCGTTTTTATCAAAAAGATTGCATAGTAAAAGTTTGCCGCAAATTTACATTTGCAAAGGTTTTACACGTGTGAATTGCCTTTAAATTATTTCCCACTTGGTCTTTGGGATTCCAAATGTTTTCTTTTGATTAAATGATTGCTTATGATTGTTTACATATGTTCAAAGTGGCTCCCTTAAAAATGTATAATAATTTATGCATTTCTGACCAAATTTAGTGTTTTTGCTCAGCCATTTTTAAAGCCATCCTGACAGTTGAAAAGTCAAATCCGTTTTCCTCTTGTGTTTAAGGGGGAAAGGTGGGAGTGATATTCTGTTTGTTCTGTATTATTCCAGAGTACCTCCTCTCTCCTCACATCTATTTAAATTACCTACTGGTGGGTTGAGGGGTGTTGCAAGTGGAACCTCTAACCACAGTGCTATATGTTCCAAACCAATCCAAAAGTATTCTTTTCTGTGCTGCATTATCTTAGTGTTCATTACCTGATTCCCAGTGCATTAAAGATATTATTCATAGTTCATGTCACCCATTGGTGATTGTTGTTACCTATTAAAAAGATATTGTGATTTTAAATTCTGACTAAATAAACAAATAAGTACCTTTACAAATAGCCTGATTCCTGGTTCAGTGTAACCTGGGGGGTATTTTGGAAGGGTGTGATATGAGTGGTATATCATTCAGTATATTTAACTTATAGACAAAAATCAATAAGGGTTTCATTTGCGCACTACATGCTGGACGAGACTTGGGTGTGTGCCTGATTGAAATTCCTTACAGCTGATATAAAGGTTTTAAGGAGCAGGGGGGCCCCCCTTCTCTGACAAATATTTTAAAAGCTACTGGATGGATGTACCCCAAACTAATCAAGATATGTAAGTCAACACTTTGTGCCCAAGTTGTTTCTTATTTGGTACAAATCTGCCCAGCGGTTTTCGTACTGCGGCTGTTCAAAAACTCCAAAAAAACTCCATAAAACTGTGAAACTCTTCTGTTTTGTTTTCTTAATACCGTCTGTCTTCATTTTACAATGTTCTGTTTCCAAAATGTGCAGTTTGGTGAGCCCTTGACTAACTTTTTGTTATGAAAATTTCATTCAAATCCATCCAGCAAGTAAAATGCTGTTAGCAATAGAATTGTCAGAGAAAATGGCTGCTTTTTCATTTCTGAAATGCCTCTCAGCCTTTCTAGTGCAATGCACCATTTGAGATATCGCTATAATTTTGGGAGAAGGGGGCATCTGCTTCGCTGACAAATATTTAAAAAAATACTGGATGCCATAACCGCAGAGCCCAAAAGGATTGCCAATCAATGCTTCGTGACCATGTTTTTGCAGAAACTTTGCCAACCTTTGTACCTGCATGGATTCTATTAATAAATCTATCTCTCAGTTCCTGCCGGATAAGGTAGATAACTTTTCTCAAACTGTTCAGAAATCTGACTTGGTAGATCATTATTGTCATACTGATTTTGGGGCGAATGTTTGTGCTCTACATTTGATGAAAAATCTACTGAAAAACCCAAGGTTACATCTGTCTCCCAAGTTTCCTTATCTATTCCTCCTGTGGTAGCAGTAGAGCTAACTCAAACATCCTTATGTCTGCACCGTCCAGACAATTCTAAAAGAAAGTCTTGCTGCACCAAGGACCTGCTTGTAGGCAAAACCCATATGCCCATAAGCGAGGGAAAGACCTTGAGAGAATGTATTATGAACAAAGGAAAAGTTTTAATCACCAACGTCAAGAAGCCAGCTAATGATATGATTTGGAACCGATAGTCCATTCAGCATACTATGATTTCTGTTTGCGGCATACTGACCAGACTTTTAGATGGCTTCCTGTCTTTCCCCTGCTGTTCTTTTCCAAATGTTTTGCTATGTTTTGTTATACTTGTTTCTTGTTGGTCTTGCATGTGTCAGGGCCCTGATGCCTACGGGCTAGCTTTGGCGCTTTATATATAACAAAATATCTAAATAAATAAATAAAAATAAATGCGTTGTTTTGTACCTGGTCCAATTCTGTCCAGCGGTTTTCGCTATGCGGTCCGGCAAAAATTCTCCTTTTTTATCTATGAGAAAATTAATGGGGACTAGGCCAAACATGCGTTTTATTGTTTTCTTAATAGCTTCTTTATTTTGTAATTAATCTTTCCCAGAATTTTCAGTCTGGGGGTGCCCGTGCATATGGAATTATCTGCACAATACCAGCCAAATTAGTCATCCAAGTCAAAACTCATTAGCAATTCATTTTTTGATTTCCTATGGAAGTTACCTTAACTATGGTGTGGCGTCTGCCTCACTATAATTTACATATATATATATTTAATTATATATATATATGTATATATTCACTGAAAAAACTTTCGTTAAAGTCTAGTTAAGTTGAGCAGATGTGGGAAGTCATGACCCACTTAACTCTGCACGTTCCCGTTGCAAAGCCCATGAGCACATTCATATTATAAGAGAAGGAAGTCACAATGATAGGCAAAATGGCATTTTGGGGGGCATAAACAAGAACGGTCATGACCGCCATATCAACTGAAGTTCAAGGCTTTTGTTGCGTTCACTCTGCTCAACTTAACTAAGCTTCAACTAAAGTTTTTTTCAGTGAATTTCAAGGGTTTTGTTATACCATATGTTTTTTATGGCCCACTAGACATGGCCAGTGACCAAAGCCTTTGGCCGTGTCCACTGTAAATGTTCCGCCAATATCTTTATTTTGGACCCAGGAGGTGGTCACAGGATTTGACGGTGGCCTCTATACATATCTTTTGGGCCCACTAGCCAGGGCCTTCAGCCGTGCCCACTGTATCTTTCAAAACACTACCTATCCTTCCTGCTCACTAGCCATGGTCTTCGCCCATGACCAATGGCCCTGGCCTTCGGTGGAGGCCCCTTTTACTTGTTGCCCCAATAGCGTTCTTCCGGTCCCACTAGCCATGGCCTTCGGTCGTAGCCATTCTACATATTGCTCCTATAGAATTCCTACACATGCCCAAAAGCGGCTGAGCCACACCACTAGGTTTCTTTTGGGTGCACTAGCCAAGGCCTTTGGCCATGGACAGTAGCTAATGCCTTTCGCTGTGGCCCCTTGACATGTTGCCCACTAGGTGACTTGTCCATGGTACATGTTTCCTCAATATTTTTCTTTCAGACACACTGGGTGGCCATGGCCAAGTATACATGCCTTTTGGGCCCACTAGCCAGGGCCTGTCTTTTAAAAAACGACCTTTCTTTCCTGCTCTTCGCCCATGACCATTGGCCTGACCTTCAGCCGTGGCCCCTTTACCTTTTTACCCCCAATAGCTTTCTTCTGTTCCCACTAGCTATGGACTATGGCCATGCCTAGTGCTCACTGTTGTCGGCCATGGCCAGTCTACATATTGGTCCAATAGGTTTTCTAAATGGGCCCACTAGACATGGCCTTTGGCCATCACTAGTGGCGTTGGCCTTCGGACGTGGCCACACCACTGTTTTTCTTTTGGGCACACTAGCCATGGCCTTTCGCCATGGCCCCTTGAAATGTTGCCCACTAGGTTTCGTTGGGGCCCATAGACATTGGCACTTTCCATGTTGCGCCATTTGGTTACTCAAAGTAACCCAGCAGCTATAGCCTTTGGCCACACCCATTAACACCCACATCTCTGTAGCTGTAAAATTCCGCCTTGTTTGTCTAAATCTCATTTTTTAATTCTCTCTAACGTTCCCCCATAACCACGTTATCAGTGTACTACAGATATCAGTAGTATCCATAAAAATGCACACAAATAACCGCTCTTATCCTTCAAAAGCGTACAAAATTCAAAACTCTTCCCTGCCCTCCCAGACACTCCCCAAGTGCTCTCCTCCTCGTGCCTTGTCCCCCCTTAAGCTCTTTTTCCCTCCCTAGCCCTCTCCCATTCCCTCCAACACTCGTCCTTTCATCTGACGCACTTTCACTCCTGATCATAACCGTGTTATCCTGCCAGATAATTCTGGTTATATGAAAACATTAGAGCTCTGAACTTAAACTCCGGTTGTACCCATTATGACAGCGGTTATCTCTTGCATCGATCAAAAAAAAAGGTATTTTTTTCATTTCTGAATGCCTTGACAAACTCTTTGCTTTGAACATTCCTTTCAAATCCACCCAGCAAGTCAAATGTTATTAACAATAGAATTTTGGGGAAAATGGCTGCATTTTAATTTCAGAAAATCCTGTCAGCCTCTCTGCTGTAAAGCACAATGAGAGATATAGCTAAAATGTGCCTATCAAATATTTTATAGACTATTGGACTGAACAACCACAGACTTACCAGGTTACACCCTCTGCATCCCCTCCCCAGAAATCGAGTCAACACTTCGTGCTTAAGTTCTTTCATACCTGGTCCAATTCCATCCAGCAGTTTGGGCTGTGCGCTGGAGCAAAAATGTGACTTTTTCTCTATGGGAAAATGAATGTAGACAGTTGTAGGTCAACTGGTCGAATCTAAATGGTCGACAGGACAAATGGTCGACACCAAAAGGTCGACATGTCAAATTATCAAATTTTTTGTTTTTGTTTTTTCACATTTTTTTGGAGGGGGGGTCCCCCCAACCCCCTTTTTTTGCTAAAACCCCCTTTTTTTCCCTAGACAAAAACCTAAAAAAAGATATATAACTAAAAAAAAATTCAATCATTTGTCCTGTCGACCAAATTGTGTCGACCATTTGTCTGTCGACCATTTGACTAGACACCAATGTAGACTGTGCCAAAACAGAGTTGTTTTACTTTCTTAATAACTTTTTAAAGTTTTTAACAGATCTATCCCAAAATGTCCAGTCTGGGGGTGGAGGGGCCGGGGGGGCCATTACAACAATTTTGTTTGTAAAATGTCATCCAAATCCGTAACTCAAGTCAAACGTTATTAGCAATTCATTTTTTGGGTTTCTTATTGACCTTGATGCTCCCCTTAACTATAGTGCAGTGACCGCCGCACTATAATATATATATATGAATTTCAATTGGATTGCATGGTAAATTATTGGTATTTTTTTTCAGCCCGTCTTTTTATACATGCCATTCAATGTGTGTTTGTGTGCGTGTGGATGTGTGATTTGTTTGTGTACAGAACCACTGTTGTGTGGTTTATTAATTAGACATTTTTTTAAGTATTATGCGTATTCTGTTTATTTGTATTGTTTTACATGTAATTGACCGCTGTCTTGTTCTGCTCCCACTTAGACTATTAAGTCGTTTCGTCATTGAGAACTTTTTTGCTTTTCGATTTAGAGATAACAAATGAAGACAGGACTCCAGCAGAGGCTTAAATAAATACATGTCCCTCGGCGATCATTTCACTTATGCAACTTGATAAGTGTGGCGATAAGTGAGGGCCTCCTTTAAACTTGGTTATTGGAATCTTACCTGCCAGGTACAACTTCTTTCTCTAATAGATATTACTGCCCAAATCCTGGGTTGCTGTAATCGGCACCCCTTCCATTGTTCCCATCGAAACTTGGAAGCCCGGCACAGAGGGGAGCCTGGCCGTAGGAGGCGCTGCCTCCTCCTGGTTTCCTACTGTGACTCTCAGACAAAGGAGATCCGGAGGGAAAGGGGCGAGGCAGGCGGAACCTGTTCGGCGAGTTGGGCCAGTGGCAATCTTCCTCCTGCACGAACAAAGCCAGTTTCAGACGTAGGGTGTGAGTGTAATTATCCGTGACCCACGCCGTATCGTCGTCAATGAAAGAGGAGGGAAGCTACCGGCTCCTAGCAGAGATGAGTCGGAAAAGGGAAGGGATGTTTCCATATGTTGGAGACCACTCACTCACTCACCGTTGACACGTGCAAAGCGCTGAAGGCCATTCAAAATGAATGCATCATCACACATTATGAATAACTAGATCTTCCTTTGGCAGTCACTTCAGAACGGTAGGCCCAACTCCCGTCGGTATTCCTGTAAAGGAGAATACCTTCCCTTTGTCGGAGACATTAGGTGTCCAGGGAAAGTCGGTATTCTAGCCCACAAAATCCTCAAGAGCCAGCAGGGAATTGGGATAGAGGCTGATATGAATTTCTTGAACACAGGAGTATAGTCAGGAGCAACGCGCTCGCCCTGGTCGCGCTAAACCTCTGTGTATTAAGCGCATTATAAATAACCAATTATAATGATAACTAGGGATCTGATGGTTCATGGATCACAACGAAATTACGGTCCGAACCCAGCCAACAGCTATGCACCATTCTGCTGAGGTGCCAAGGCGGGGTAGAGCAGTTGGTTGTGCTTTCGTGTGGTGAAGGCCCATTGAAGTCTATGGACTGATGGCGGTGGGCAGAGTCAGACATGCTCTTGAGAGGCATCAGCCCTCTCAAATTGAGGAAGTTGAAGGCAGAAGGTAGCACTCTGCATGTGTGTGGCAGATGGGCACTGCAGCAAGAGCCTGCCACATCGCTCACCCGTTAGAGCAGTGTTTGAACTTAAGCAATCATTAACAGGTAATAGCCGCAAGCTTACAGTGGCAGGGGATAGTAGTCTGCCCTGCCACATCAACACACACTTGAAGATGCTGGCACAGAATAAAATGCCCTGCTCTACTTTTAGACCTCACACCTCCAATGATTAGCCTGTCTTTGTGAAACTGAATATCTTCTGAATTGGGGTGCGATATGGATCTAATGGCCAAAGAAGGGCATGATAGATATTCAGCTTCCTGGTCTCGGCAAAAGGGGACAAGTTGACAGTGCAATGGGTTAATGAACCTACTGCAGCTATGTGGAACCTGTAGCCCACACATCCATTTCCTGGTGAGATACTGATACCTATTTGCTTCCTATTCTGGGACATGTAGTCCCCTCACAAGGCCTCTGGAAGGTACCCTGTTTCATTCCCACCACAAGTTATTTATCAACACTGAACCCCTGGGCTACATTTGTTCTCCTCAATTTTTTCAGGACAGTTAGGAGAAGAGAGAAATCTTATATATGACGGTTATCAAGGCCCGAGTGCACAAAGCGGAAGTACAACTGATTGTGGGCACGAAGGCACTGGGAGGGGCATTAGATATTGGGTGATCACTCATGGCCCCACTTCATACCTGTTTTTTTAAAACTGTTCTCCAGCCCCCCAAGCAATTTGAGGCTGCATCCACCCAGGGCTGGCCATGATAGTGTATTAAGTCCTCCTGGGGGGTACAGTTCTAACTGCATTGCAGTACATCAGGGTTGTCCAACTCCAGGCCTCGAGGGCCGGAATCCCATCAGGGTTTCAGGAAATCCCTCATTAATATTAATAAGAATAAATGTGCATACATTTAGAATCATTGTATGTAAATGTATCTCATGAATATTAATATGGGGTATCCTGATAATCCAATATGTTTCCAACACTAGAGGCCTGGAGTTGGACAATCCTACTGTTCAAAGTGCAAAAGGACTGGCGTATTGAAAACAAAATCTTTGTGTTTGTCCTGTAAATGAAAAGTGATTTCCTTGAAAATTCCTATCACCTATATATACTGAAACTAAAGCTTCACGTCTGGAATAAGCAATGATTTCCATCTCATACTTTCCTGCCCGCTATAAGAAGCTGGGGCGTAGGTTTTACCCTGTAAGAGGTCTATGTCCGTTTTCTTGGAGGCCAACAAGATGACCTAAACGGATCCCTCAGCAAGTCTTAAACTTGATGCAAGCCCACCAAACATGCCTAATTGAGACAACTCTCCCATATGCTCCCCAACAAAAACATACTTCCTCAGTAATGTGTAATCCTACTCTGGCCCAAATACCAATGGTACAGAACTGCATCGTTCACTTCTAGGGTTCGAACCAACCTGGATGAGGAAACTACCCTCTTCTACTTCCCCTCCCTACACCTCCCCCCAGGGCTCATCCCCAGGTCTCTATGCCAGCATTGGATATAGACATCATGAGGTCTTGGGTCCTCGGCCATCAGCACCTTACATAGACCAGAAACCTTTGCTATTGGGAGTTCTGTACAGTAAAGATAATCTCTTCAAAAGTAGTCAGCAGCCTTTTTGCTGCATGTTTCATGCCAGTATTAAGAACCAGTGTCTAATCTAAAGACCCCTCATTCTATCGGGTTCTCAGACCTCAAAAGGGAGTACACATTGCTCACAGGGCAGAAAACAATTTCCATGAATGAGATGGGGAGCAAACTGACACCCTCTCTTTGACTAGTGAGTAAAAGTATCATAGAGATGTCTTTGCGAGAAGTCAGATTGTGGAGAATCAAAGGTCCAGGTAGAGGTGCGGGCACCAGAGGCAACTCAAAACTGGTTAGAGCCAAATGCCGGGCTCCGGCTCAGCTCTAGTGCCTTTCTGAAAGAAGAGCCCAACTTGAGCCAAACCAATCATTACATCACCCTCCATTATATTTGCGGAGTAAATTAAAGTGACAATGCCACTCAGTCTCAGTTAAAACAAGTGCATTCAATCATCTACGTTGTTGCCAGGAGGGGCATGTCTCTGCAAAACTACAGATGCAATGGGGAGCATGCGTGGTGTGAAAACTGCAAAACTGGAAACCGTGTAACCAAAAATCTTGCCTTCCACAATTGACTGATATATGTAATCGTGGGCAAATCACTATACTTAAATGAGTCATATTTCCTTTGGCTGCCACAACTGGGATCACTTAGAAGTGATTATGTTAAATGTGCACTACACAAAAAGCCACACTTATATAGTGCACCAAACTACAATGTATACTCCAAAGATAATACAAATATTGATCATTTATAATATGCACATGACAGGCTGAAGTATTCCTTAACTTGCTTGTTGATCTGTCACCGATATGCCATGTTTCTCTCGAAACAGCAAAATGAAATAGATGCTGCACCACACTGCTGAGTGGGCAAAAGGGTATGACTTGGGTATTTGCCTTTACTGTATACAGATCCCGCCAGGACATTTCTTCTATTCTCAACCTGGGCTATGGGCAGCGGCCATGGGGTCTCCACGTAGCACCCAGATTTTGCAGGAGGCGGTGGAAGGTTGCACCGTTCTTATACAAGGAAGATGCTCGCATAGACCCAGCACCTCATTCTCCAGGCCACGCCACTGTTTCCCAGGCCAAGGGTTGCCCAGTCCGTAATATGGCATAGATGCGCAGCCTGATAATGTTTCAGCAAGTATGGGCACGCCAGCCCACCTTTATTTCTAGGGGACATCAGTATATGTCTAGCAACTCAGGGTTACTTAAATTTCAACACATATTGCAGCAATTCACTCTGATGCCCTGCCAGCACTGCCAGCCAGTATTTGCAAAGGCACAGTATGAACTAGGCAGAGTTGCAGTAAGATTCTTAACTTCAGCACTGCTATCCTCCCTAGCCAAGAAAAAGTTGCACGTGTGCATCTCTGCAGGTCCTGCTTTATAGTGGTGAATAGCTCATCGTATTTCCCCACATATGGAAGTTAACAGGATCTAGTAAGGTTCACTCACAGAAATTACTCTTGGGGGCCTAGTGGAACGAAAGGCACTCTGCAAGTGAGTGACTTCGCACCCAATGAGGGTGAGGCTTAAGAACGTAGATTTCCTAACATTCATCGTAAAACCAGAGGCTCTTTGAAATTGCTGCAGTTCACTCACTTGGGAAGCAGAGAGGTTTGTAGGTCTGTCACAGTCAGTAAAATATCATCCATTATTAGAAATTATTTAATTTTCCCTCAATCCATAGTGAAATTCCCTGAAAAGATTTGTTAAGTGCACTCTCGCAGCCAGGAACATAACTACCATGGCAAAGAGATTTGGGGAATGTGGACATCCCTTCTTAGTACCCCATGTAAGTAAACCTTTTGCAAAATAAAGCCATTTAGAGAAATAAACACTGATGTGTGTACATTGTTGGCCACCAACCGCATTATTTCAGAGATGCTTCCAGAAGAGGCCATTCTACCCGGTTGCTTGTCTTCGAGTCTGAGGGAATTTTCCTCCCGTAAGAAAGGTCCCTCAAATTGGCAACCATTTGAACATTTTTTGCATTCTGTCTCACCACAACAAATCAAGACTAATGTAGAGAATCCTCTCAACGCTGACACCAGAAACAATACAACCCGCTAGGTAAAAAGGCCAAGCACACCACTTAGTCCCACAAAAATAGAAATGCGCCAGCAAAGGACTCTGCTGCCACGGAATGTTCTGCCAAAATCAGTTTGAACAACACTTTATGAAGGCAAACAGCATGATCAGTGGCATAAGATACATAATGTACAAATCCAAATGGCTAGTTAGTGCAACCCTATAAATAGGCTACCTGCTCCATATGGGATGCCAAGCCATTGGTCCCAGCCCCGTCTGTCCATCTTCTTCCACATGGGTTCCTCCTTGCGTGTCATCAGGCATAAACCTGCAACTAATTGCCAATTATGTGAAGAAAAGTGCACCTGGTACTGCAGACATGGGCTAAGAGGATACTTCGAGGTCATCGCTTCTAACAAACTACAGCTTTATTCCAGACACGTTGGTGCCCAAAGTTCCCCATCCTCATTTTAGCTATGTTGTTTTATCCCACCCGGCACCTCGCAGCACACATTATGTGATCTATGGTGAAGGCAACTGGTGCCTGCTTTTTGATCTTTCCTGATTGATTGGTGTGATCTAACAGTTTTATGGTTGGTGGTCCGAGACTGACAGTACCTTGGAATACTGGGGCTCTTGGTACTGTAGCTTTTGGGTGCGATTACTTAGAGCTGGGACAGGAAAGGTCGGAGGCTCATGCCCTCCTTCTCGTGGGATCGCTTTTCACAGAAAGATCTCAACCCCATCGAGGCCTTGCAGGGCGCATTCCTTCTGGGATACAAAATGTTGGCAACATGAGACAATGAAGGTTCAATGAATCTCTGCAGCTCTGGCCTTTCTCACCGGTGCCCAAGCTACAACCTATTCCCGGAAGCATGCACTTATTTCTATGTGTGTGGCTGCATCACAAGGTTAGGCCTCGATTGCAATATGGCTGTTACTATGTAAGATCGCGTTCGGTTCCCCATGTTCGCTGGACAAAAAGAAGCATCCTCCATCCTCCCAGCGTTATGGTCCCTGCCATGACTCCTGCCCCCAACCGCCATACTGCACACTTCCAGGCATCTGCCTTATCCGAAAGTGCTGGGGGGCCTGAGACTATCCTCCCTCCTTCCCAACCCTTATCATTCTGAGTTAGACTTGGTAACAAGGCTGCCAACCTGTGAATCTGGCCAGCAGTGCAAATGTTGGAGTCTTTCCTCAAAGGAGATATGGGCCTATAAATGGGTACTAAGTGAAATAATCTTTTTAAAATTGCCAAATTTAAAAAAGACCAACTTAGAAAGACTGCTCGTGGTCCGCTCTGAGCTGTCTTTCTAAATCAAACTGTCATGGCCCTGCCGCACACTAGTGCGCGCAGGGGCTTACAGGCGGGGCCAGGTGAGGGAAGTCGAGGGAATGAGGTACGTGTTTTTTTGTTGTTGTTAGTGTGTGTGTTTGTGACTGCATGTCTGTGTGGGAGAGAGGGGAAGGTTTTTGGTGGGGAAGGAAGGGGCGGGGGAGCAGATACATGTGTGTTTGCATGACTGCCTGTGTGGGAGAGGAGGTGTAATGTGTTGAGCTGGGAAGGGGTGGCAGGTGTGAAAGTGGGGGTTGTGAGGGGTGAAACGCCCTGATTTTCTAGGGATCCTGCCAGCATGGGAGAGGGAGGGGTTGGGGTGGGATTGCCTTCTGGGGGGGTGGGGAGATTGAGAATGTCATATTTCTGGATTTTGAAGGTCACACAAAATCAGGCAAAATAAATCACGCTTTTTTGTGTTCAGCCTTTTAAATGCAGAAATATTGCATAGAACCTATAAATGGCATAGTCTTTAGGATCGTTTCCACTTTTTGCTAACTCCTTAATAGTGCCTTCGGACATTGATTCTAAAATTACGTCTCTCAATGCAGGGATGTTCAAAAGAGTCAGCAAAGAGATGAGAAGAGAGGCTGGAAAGACCTTGTGCAATTCCGATTTGAATCCACTAGGGTAGTGGCCTTGTGTGTCTAGCACTATGCAATGGCCTGGATAATCTCTTCTTTTTTGATAGGTTTCTTAAGGTCCTCTACTGCATCTTTATCAAGTCTTACAAAGTGAGTCTGAGCTGTAGTGCTCAAATGTCATTTGGGTATAAAGATTGATAATACAGAGGAAATTCTTCCAGCGTTATGGACTCACAATACATAGCATAGAATCTAGTGGAAATATTTCTGGGGTTTTCTCACATTTTACTTTAATGCTAGGAGTTTATTGAGGGTATTCCCGTTTTCATTATATTTCTGCTTCACTGAAGGGCGTTCAACTGTCCTCAAACTGTGATCAGTTTTCTATATATCCTTCTTGAGCCAGACACTTATGTAAGTGTTCTAAATCTCGAAGTTACTTTTCCAATTTAGATCACTGAAGTATCCTCACAGCATTAAATTCAAAGGAAATAAATATGATAATGACCCTAATGTATGCCTTAATAGCATCCCAGGCGACATGTGATGATGTATCCGAGGTCGGATTGTATTCAAAATACAATGTATTTGGGGCTGCAATTTTCGCTTTAACTAGGGGGATCCAAAATGATCGCTCTATTAGAACTTGAAGTAGGCATGTGTTTCCACCCGTCAGCTAAATTAATTTCCAACAGGTATGATCCAAAAAAGTGATGTTTTAAATTATTATCTGTGTTACTTACAGTATTAACTGCACAGTAAAGATGAAGTAATCAATGCCTGTATAAGATCTGTGGGCATGTCAGGAGAATGTGCAGTCCCTCTGATGAATGTGAGACTCCTTCCAAAAGTCCACAAAACCAGCATCAGCTAAAGCCTGTTCGAACCATGAGACATCCGAATAGATGTCCAACTTTCCGCAGAAGTCATGTCTCAGGTCGGATCTAATATTGAGCTAAACTCTCCACACAGTATAACACTTACAACATCTTCTTCTACAAAGACATCTCCTTAACCAGAGCTGGGGGGTGAGAAACTGTGGGAAAAGTCAACAAGGTTCCCGTTATTTACCTCTTAAGGAGGACATACGTGTGATCCTCATTGAGTAGCTGGTCTGTTGCCTGGAAATGTAAGTCCTTGCTGACTAATTTTCCTAGTACTTGCTTGTTCGCAACTTTAGATGAAAAAAGAAAATGTTCTCTGCTCGAGTGAATTGTACTTGCAGCTTCACAGCCCGCTGAATTTAATTGGACCCGAAAAACAATATATTGAATATTCCAGCACCACTGCATGTCTCTCTCGTGCGCCCTAAAGTACAATCTGAGTAGTACTGCCTCTACAACTATTATGATTGATCCACATGATCTGACCCACTTACTCTTGCCCCTCACGTTTGTCTCTCCTCCCATGAAAAAACCCTGAGTGACTGATTTGAGTACCGGCTGTTTGGCGGCAACATCAGTAGCCAAACAGAAACACACTAAGATAACTGGAGTCTTCAAATTAAAACCACAAAGTGAATCTCTCACAGACCATTCTCCTTCCTCCTCACAATCAAATGTGAGTCTATCGGATTCTATTGTGTTGGATGAATCATTTGTACGAATGTGCCAGGAGATGTGTGATGATCCCCTGACACCAAGTTCTTTTATGAGAAATGTTGATTCAGACCAAAGAAGTTCTATATCTAGTAAAATTTGCTATTGCAACAAAACGTGCCGGGAGCATGAATTACTAGTGAGCTTTGTGACTCCTACGAACTCACAGCAAGCAATCAGGACAGATTCAATGCCAAATTTAAACATCCTTGGCCCATCTTCCATTGCTGCGCTTCATCTGGTTTTAGAATCCATACTATGCCTGTGTAATAACATCAAGGACTCTGTCTGCCAAAATGCAGAACTCATGAAGTCGATTCTAGAGAAACTTGAGAGCGACAGGGTACCCAATAGGAGAAGGTGATACTCTATTTCTCCATCAAGATCCTTGATAATAGTTACCTCTATCTCTGAGGCCCAGGAGATGGTTCAAATCCTGAAAAGAAACACACGAAGATAACTGGAGTCTTCAAATTAAAACCACAAAGTGAATCTCTCGCAGGCCATTCTCCTTCCTCCTCACAAGCCTCCTCACTATACCCGGATTGCTCATGACCCATCAAAATCCATCAAGGACAAGATTTTGGCACTTACAGAGGAGGGTAAACATGCAGGGTTCCTTTCGACAAAAGAATCCGAATATATCAATTTTTCAGAAGAGCGTACGCCCCTGTTTTACATCATGCCGAAAATACACAAAAATATTGAAAATCCTCCAGGTCGGCCCATAGTTTCTGGTTGTGGTTCTCTACTCGAACCAATATCCAAATACATTTGACTTTTTCATAAAACCTTTGGCTATGACCACCCCAACCTTTTTACTGGACTCACGAGACATAATCAATCTTGTCGAATTAAGACCTTTCGATTAATCTACACAAATATTGGTCTCCCTAGATATTGAGGCGTTATACACAAATATACCTCAAGGCAGAGCAATTCTCAGTTTAAGAACAATCCTAGATAGGAGACCACCCCCTCACAATGTACCATCAGAATTTCTGTGTAAAGCAGCTCAATTGGTTTTGACCAATAGCTTCTTTAAATTTAAGGAAGAATTTTTTCTACAAAGTAAAGGCACAGCCATGGGGTGTACTTTTGCCCCAAATTTGGCCATAATCTTCATGTCTCTACTTGAGGAAGAAAGAATCCTGCACATTTCCAACCCGTTTAGAGAAAAAATCAAGATATATCGTCGATACATCGACGACATATTCATGATCTGGGAGGGATCGATGGAATCTTTGCTGGCATTTGTTGAATGGCTCAATAAAGTGGACATAGACATCCATTTCACTTTTGAACACTCCACGTCGAGAATTGCATTCTTGGACTTAGCTATTTTTACTGATGGAGGTGTCCTCCACACCGAATTACACAGAAAAAAGACTGAACGAAATACAACACTAAAATATGAGAGTCAACACCCGGCAAGTCTCTTGCGCAATTTGCCATATGGCATGTTTTTGCGACTACTTCGCAACTGTACAGATATCAACAATTTTACAAAACATGCCCTTGTTTTGGAACAAAGACTACTGGAACAGGGTTACCATAAAAGACTCATAAAACAATCCAGAAAAAGAGCCCGTTTTGCAAATAGAGAGGCCCTATTGTTACCCAAAGTTCAACTACAGAAAAAAGAAGAACTAGTATGCATATCTACTTTTTGTCAACATAGTGAAGCCATAAAAGGCATTATACTTAAAAATTGGCGCATTTTAAATGCATCAGGAACCATGTTACCTAAACCTCTCTTTGCATTTAAAAAGAGTAAAAATCTAAAACAGAAGATCACACGTGCCAGCAGAAGCAATCTCAAACCGACTATGATACGGGATCTTAATCAAAATCCGGTCCTCGGGCATTATCCATGTACTACTTGTGTGGCTTGCAGATTTTCTAAAAAAAACGACTTCGTTCTTTATGCAACAAAAAAATTGGGATCTCCGCACCTTTACGACTTGCAAAAGTAAAAATGTCATTTACGCAATCCGATGCCCATGTCAAAAAATATACATTGGAAAACGACCCGGGAAGTGAGCACACGGATTAACGAGCACCGCTCAAAAATAAAAACTCGTAACCTTAATGCCCCAATGGTGATCCATTATGTTGAGATGGGCCACAAAGTAGATCAAATGGAATGGTTTTGTGTGGGAAAAGGTTTTTGGTAATAATTCCACTCAAATCCTAAAAAACCTAGCCTACAAAGAAGAATTATGGATTTTCAATCTAAAAACATTGACCCAGGGGTTAAATACTTTGGAACCCTGGCATGGAGGCACATAGTATTCCTTATTGATCCACTTCAAAATTTCTTTTGTAATTATACATACAAAAGCTGATCACTTTTTCCAATCTCTTTTTCCATTCACGCGGCTCGATGTGAATACGTCATTCAGTATTCATGATTGACGGACGCACACGCTACGTGGACTAACAATCACGTGTCCCTTTAGGTCGTGTATTACCCTATCAACGCGGCACAGTGTAATCACATGATAGGTAGTCAGGTGCTCTTAACGCTTGGGTAAGAAGACATAGTTTAGATGCGCGTCTCCCACCCTTTCGAATCAGTCGTAGATGACCGGAGCAAGTAGCTGATCCTGTGGACTTTAGTTCCCATTCTAGCAGCGGCTACGATTTTCGTGGGATGCTATCCACAGGTAAGTAGCTCTTTGGAGCCAGCTACAGACCTTCTTAGACCTCCTCTGTCACATGGACATTGTAAAATACATCAATGTACCAATAAGGTATGAGTTACTTTGACGTATTTCTGGCTAGGGTTTCTGATATAATTTCTTTTGAAACCCTCACAGATTGGAGCTTAAAATTCAACCATCTGAGGTGCAGGATTGTTAACCAGAATATTGCCAATTTGCATGCCAGTGTTTTCTATTCCATACAAAATTTATACAACAGATTGATTCCTGTTACAGTTGCCAAGGTTGGTTTGCAAGTTGTCCCTTCAAAAGTTTTTTTCCAAACAATTGCATGTGAGCTCTGACTTCTTTCCATTGGGTGTGTATCTAATTTTCCATCACTTTTTGCCACATTAATGATCTGCACCAGCCTGGTCTAGGGACACTGATTCCTTATGGTAGCACTCCATGCATGACGCCCTGCGTTTTACCCCAATATATGTAGATATTGGTGGATTTTCAGCAGGACAATAGCAGAACATTTTATGTCTGCAATTTAGCTTTGTGAAGTCATGTATTTGCATTTTCTTTTCTGCCTCCTTTCACTTGGCCTCTCTTTTTCATTGATCTTAGTTTTGGATAGGGAACTGATGGGCCCATATATTTGTTTTGTTTGTAGACAACTACCCTTTATCTCCTGATGAAGACATACCAAATCATTGTTTACACGTTGAAACCGGTTGAGAGAAACCTAGGATAAGGCCACTTGTGAAGTCTCTTTCTGGCCTATCCCGATTGCTGACCACCTCTTCTAAAATCTACTGTGGCCATGCATTGTGTGTTGTTGTTGCTGACCACTTAAAAAACCTATTGTGGCCCTGCACTATGTGGTGTTTTGCACAAAAACATTTTGTATAATTATGAAATTGTGGATGAATTGTTATATTTGTTTTATGTTTTTATCTCGTACTTATTGATGAGTTGTATGAGTATTTGGATGGATGTTGTATGGATGTGGATAAATGTATGAATGATTTAATAGGATGATTTTTATCAAATGTTGATGTTTTTATAATATTCCTGCTATGTCAAATAAAAAATCGTTAGAGTGCAGATTAATTCGTGATTAAATTCACAGAGAAAAATGTATTAGGTACAATAAAATCCTTAATACGCTTTTTTGCAAATTGTTTCCTCTGGATTTCCTTTCTGAGATGTATTATTACAGTAATACCCCAATCTAGAGAGTGGGGTCTCCTGTGCCTTTCAGTGACAGATCAATTCAGCCCTTGGCTGTGCAGGTTATTTTACAATCCCTTGATTATGCACATACTCCATTTGGGGTATATCACTTGTGGTTATTCATTATTTATTTTTTTGTTTCTTCATTAATTGCACTTTTGGTGTCTTCTGTGTACTTTGGACTGGTGGTGGTAGATCATGGCAGAAATAGATACCATCTCTTTTACGGAAGCCCAAATTTCGGAACTTATAGAAGGTCCCTCCTTTTTTGAAAACTTGCAACTACCAATACAAAATCAAGGGTCATCGGATGGGGCTCTCCTTAAATTAAAAAAGAAACAGTTTCGCACTGAAATGCATGGCCATATATTAAATGAATACTTAAGATCCAGTATTATTCCGCAAGGTCTGCAAGTAAAAATTACCCTGTGTCTCTTTCTAGACGATAAGGACTATAAGGTACCATTTAGCCAGGTGGCTACAAAATGCAGTCGCGATTTATTAGTTTTAACTATTACGACTGCCCAAAGAGTCAGCTCCACAATCCTTGAAACCTTATCTGAACAAGAAAAAGCTGTTTTGACAAATACCTTGATTACAGAGGCCAAACAAAAATTGGAACAAATTAATAAATCCCTTCAAGATTTTAAGACTCTAACAATTGAAAAGAAGACGACCAAGTTAAAGAAAGACATTTCCCTCTTTAAGAAAGAACAGGTCTACCCATATTTGGCAGACGATTTCAATCCCCAAACAGCTTGGAAGAATAACTCCAGCTGGAATACAGGGGGACCAAATGGTAACTACTCTAATAATAAGAAAAGATGGGTGACTTGCTCTGATACTTCGTCTAATAGTTCCAGTAATGATGACCCTAATAACCAATCCTTGAGTGACACCCCTTTTCGAGGAAGGGGCGGCCGAAGAGGCTGCAGAAATGCCCCCCAAGGGCGAATGACTCACAACATGTCCCCCCAGAACCTTTCAGGGCAGGGCATGATGCATCACGATTTTCAAACTCGCAATCACGCCTACAGGTGGTAAGTGAACAATCTAGTGTCTCTGAGCAGACACTACCCATCTTTAATCTTTCTTCACGTATTCTTACACCAGCGGAAATTTCTATCTTGGAACGAGGATTATCATTTGTTCCTTCTCAGAACCCTAGTGCAATGTCAGTAATAAATGAAATCAAAGGTTTTCTAAGAAAATTGAGACTTTGTCTCTATTTTCAGAATAATGTGATTTCCAGGGAACAAAACATTTCGGGGTTGTCTAGACCATCCACGTTTACTCCCAATTTGAATGATTTGCCCTCAGAGGTGACCATTTTTGAAAAATTGGTTTTAAAAGAAATTGAACAAGTAATTCGTTATCCAAGAATGCATTCAGGACCTAATTTGAAACTACAGGAGTTCCAGGCAATACAGACATTAGCTGACGATCCCTCTATAGTAATCACGGCTGCAGATAAGGGTGGGGGGATAGTAGTCTGGGAAGCAAGCAAATATGACCAAGAAGTCCTGCGACTTCAGTCTATCCCAGGCCACTATACCCGGATTGCTCATGACCCATCAAAATCCATCAAGGACAAGATTTTGGCACTTACAGAGGAAGGTAACCATGCTAGGTTCCTTTCGACAAAGGAATCCGAATATATGAATGTTTCAGAAGAGTGTACACCCCTGTTTTACATCATGCCGAAAATACACAAAAATATTGAAAATCCTCCAGGTCGGGCCATAGTTTCTGGTTGTGGTTCTCTACTCGAACCAATATCCAAATACATCGATTTTTTCATAAAACCTTTGGCTATGACCACCCCAACCTTTTTACTGGACTCACGAGACATAATCAATCTTGTCGAATTAAGACCTTTCGATTCATCTACACAAATATTGGTCTCCCTAGATATTGAGGCGTTATATACAAATATACCTCAAGACAGAGCAATTCTCAGTTTAAGAACAATCCTAGATAGGAGACTACCCCCTCACATTGTACCAACAGAATTTCTGTGTAAAGCAGCTCAATTGGTTTTGACCAATAGCTTCTTTAAATTTAAGGAAGATTTTTTTCTACAAAGTAAAGGCACAGCCATGGGGTGTACTTTTGCCCCAAATTTGGCCATAATCTTCATGTCTCTACTTGAGGAAGAAAGAATCCTGCACATTTCCAACCCGTTTAGAGAAAAAATCAAGATATATCGTCGATACATCAACGACATATTCATGATCTGGGAGGGGTCGATGGAATCTTTGCTGGCATTTGTGGAATGGCTCAATAAAGTGGACATAGACATCCATTTCACTTTTGAACACTCCACGTCGAGAATTGCATTCTTGGACTTATCTATTTTTACTGATGGAGGTGTCCTCCACACCGAATTACACAGAAAAGAGACTGAACGAAATACAACACTAAAATATGAGAGTCAACACCCGGCAAGTCTCTTGCGCAATTTGCCATATGGCATGTTTTTGCGACTACTTCGCAACTGTACAGATATCAACAATTTTTCAAAACATGCCCTTGTTTTGGAACAAAGACTACTGGAACAGGGTTACCCTAAAAGACTCATAAAACAATCCAGAAAAAGAGCCCGTTTTGCAAATAGAGAGGCCCTATTGTTACCCAAAGTTCAACTACAGAAAAAAGAAGAACTACTATGCGTATCTACTTTTTGTCAACATAGTGAAGCCATAAAAGGCATTATATTAAAAAATTGGCGCATTTTAAATGCATCAGGAACCATGTTACCTAAACCTCTCTTTGCATTTAAAAAGAGTAAAAATCTAAAACAGAAGATCACACGTGCCAGCAGAAGCAATCTCAAACCTACTATGATATGGGATCTTAATCAAAATCCGGTCCTCGGGCATTATCCATGTACTACTTGTGTGGCTTGCAGATTTTCTAAAAAAACAACTTTGTTCTTTATGCAGCAAAAAAATTGAGATCTCCGCACCTTTACGACTTGCAAAAGTAAAAATGTCATTTACGCAATCCGATGCCCATGTCAAAAAATGTACATTGGAAAAAAGACCCGGGAAGTGAGCACACGGATTAACGAGCACCGCTCAAAAATAAAAACCTGTAACCTTAATGCCCCAATGGTGATCCATTATGTTGAGATGGGCCACAAAGTAGATCAAATGGAATGGTTTTATGTGGAAAATGTTTTTGGTAATAATTCCACTCAAATCCTAAAAAACCTAGCCTACAAAGAAGAATTATGGATTTTCAATCTAAAAACATTGAACCAGGGGTTAAATACTTTGGAAACCTGGCATGGAGGCACATAGTATTCCTTATTGATCCACTCTAAAATGTCTTTTGTAAGTATACATACAAAAGCTGATCACTTTTTCCAATCTCTTTTTCCATTCAAGCGGCTCAATGTGAATATGTCATTCAGTATTCACGATTGACGGACGCACACACTACGTGGACTAACAATCACGTGTCCCTTTAGGTCGTGTATTACCCTATCAACACGGCACAGTGTAATCACATGATAGGTAGCCAGGTGGTCTTAATGCGTGGGTAAGAAGATGTAGTTTAGATGCGCGTCTCCCACCCGTTCGAATGAGTCGTAGATGACCGGAGCAAGTAGCTGATCCCGTGGACTTTAGTTCCCGTTCTAGCAGCGGCTACGATTTTTGTGGGATGCTATCCGCAGGTAAGTAGCTCTTTGGAGCCAGCTACAGACCTTCTTAGAACTCCTCTGTCACATGGACATTGTAAAATACATCAATGTACCAATAAGGTACGGGTTACTTTGACATATTTCTGGCTAGGGTTTCTGATATAATTTCTTTTGAAACCCTCACAGATTGGAGCTTAAAATTCAACCATCTGCGATGCAGGACTGTTAACCAGAACATTGCCAATTTGCATGCCAGTGTTTTCTGTTCCATACAAAATTTATACAACGGATTGATTCCTGTTACAGTTGCCAAGCTTGGTTTGCAAGTTGTCCCTTCAAAAGTTTTTTTCCAAACAATTGCATGTGGGCTCTGACTTCTTTCCATTGGGTGTGTATCTAATTTCCTATCACTTTTTGCCACATTAATGATCTGCACCAGCCTGGTCTATGGACACTGATTCCTTATGGTAGCACTCCATGCATGACGCCCTGAGTTTAACCCCAATATATGTAGATATTGGTGGATTTTCAGCAGGACAATAGCAGAACATTTTATGTCTGCAATTTAGCTTTGTGAAGTCATGTATTTGCATTTTCTTTTCTGCCTCCTTTCACTTGGCCTCTCTTTTCACTTGATCTTAGTTTTGGATAGGGAACTGATGGGCCCATATATTTGTTTTGTTTGTAGACAACTACCCTTTATCTCCTGATGAAGACGTACCAAACCATCGTTTACACGTCGAAACCGGTTGAGAGAAACCTAGGATAAGGCCACTTGTGAAGTCTCTTTTTGGCCTATCCCGATTGCTGACCATCTCTTCTAAAATCTACTGTGTGTTGTTGTTGCTGACCACTTAAAAAACCTATTGTGGCCCTGCACTATGTGTTGTTTTGCACAAAAACGTTTTGTATAACTATGAAATTGTGGATGAATTGTTATATTTGTTATATGTTTTTATCTTGTACTTATTGATGAGTTGTATGAGTATTTGGATGGATGTTGTAGGGATGTGGATAAATGTATGAATGATTTAATACGATGATTTGTATCAAATTTTGATGTTTTTATAATATTCCTGCTATGTAAAATAAGAATCGTTAGAGTGCAGATTAATTTGTGATTAAATTCACAGAGAAAAATGTATTAGGTACAATAAAATCCTTAATACGCTTTTATGCAAATTGTTTCCTCTGGATTTCCTTTCTGAGATGTATTATTACGGTAATACCCCAATCTAGAGAGTGGGGTCTCCTGTGCCTTTCAGTGGCAGAGCAAATCCAAACTCAACCAGATCTCCCACTAAGCATGACCAAACTTAGTGCTTCACCTGAATTGTTTCAAACTCTTTCCAATATGGAACAACTTGAAATGCATGAATCCTAAGATGTAAATCAAGGTACTATTGCATGTGACGAATCAGACGATAGTAATCAAACTACCACTGAGTGTGACAAATTACCTCTAATTAGACCTAATAAAAGAAGGGGCATCCGAGCCTGTTGGAAAAAGAAAACAAAAAAACGTCCTAACGTCAAATGGCAATAAGAGGAAATTGTCTAGGAAATGTCTGCAGTCCATGGCGATTAATCAAGAAATAATCGACTTAAACTTTCAGGTAGAAACTCCAATAATGGTGGAAGATTCTCCAATAAGTTCTGTCAATAAGGAATCTGAGGCTAAAAAGAACAAAAAAAGCCCAACAAATCTTCACAGGAAAAAATAACCAAATGCTTTGTCTCTCGTAAAGATGATGAGACATCCATGCCCGAGTTCTTCCAGTGGAGGTCACTGTTAACCTAACTGAACAATAACTGACTAGATCTCCTATAAGTATTCATTAATTTCAGAATTTCATCTCGGAACTTGGGAATTGTAACACCAAGAATGCTACTATCTCTATACCGACAGAGAAGGAAGTTGTATTAACATGATAGAACTGTAATTGATCGACTGGAATAACATCAGAAACTCTTGAGTTTGATGACCATATTATGGGATCTGAGAACCTCATTCAAATCAATGGTTCCCTTCACTTGAATCAGTCAAATCCTTTGCAGATCCTTTCAAAGATTCCGGCCCTTTGTTCACTCCACTCAGGCAATATAGATTTGGGGGAACCTTAGGGGAACCTTTTTCCTATTTAGAATCAAAAGCAGATGGTTTGAAACCCATATCAGTAGAGGAAAGGAATAAAGATCTGCGTCTTAAACCTTGTGAAATAGAATCACACTAGTTTGACAGGGGTACTATATTATCAAGTACAACAACTACCTGAGAAGGTTTGCTGATATCCAAACCCAAGGAAGAAGGGAAGGAAAATATAACTTTAACAAAGCATTTTGAGTAAAACTCAGAACACTTTAATGCTTCAACAAGAAAGTTACTAGACATTCATCCTCCCCAGATAAACCCTTCTTTTGAAGCAGGGATGGGAAAGCTGAATCCCAGAAGGAACCAATAAGAAAAGGAAAATACTCTGCAGTAATATCCATTGATTCCATATTGGAAATTTGTTTCATGCAAGGGGTTTGGCCGTCTAGTGAAAAATGGTCCTGTGAATATAGTTGAATCTCACAAATCAATATCAACCATTCAACCCAATCAACCTCACGAAAAATGTAATGCCTTGCAGTATAAAAAGGGGAAGACCACATACAAAATTCCTGTAGTTTTAGAGGGAAAACAGATCTGGGCAGAATTAGACACCGGAAGTAAAGAAAGTGCTATAAGAACAGAAGTACTCCCACAGGGGTGGAAAGAAGACAAACAAGAAAAAGTCATTTGTGTACATGGCCATTCTCAAAAATACCCATTGCCTCAAATCCCTATATCTATTCTAGGAAGGAAAATAACTTTAACTGTAGTTGTGGTTTCCAGCTTGCCAACTCAATTAATTTTAGGGAGAGATGTTCCTCATTTTGATCAATGGGTTTTACAAATAGCCCAAATAAATTCTAAACATGTTGTAGTCGGGTCTCATTTCCGTTCAGAGACAAAATCTCCTGAATCAGAAACAAAGTCGAGAGTCCCCTTAAGAGAAAATAACCTTAACAGAATGCAGGATTTCTTGGACCGGAGATCTGGTGACTCCACAAGAGAATCTCAAGAGGAAGATAAGCAAGATAAAACAACTTTTTTCCTTTTGTTTCCTTGTGAAACACCACAGTCCAACCTGCATTGGGGAAGGGTATGTGAGAACGCTGGAGGTACTCTCACATCTACTGCCTGGTGATTTTCTGTTTAGGTGGCCAGGGAAGGGCCATCCGGTTTGGACCCTGACCCTGTGGGTGGACAAGCGAGGGAAGATCACCTGGGTTGAGGGTCCTTGGGGATTGGAGAGAGGGTACCTGAAGAGACATGGTATCTCCCCTTTTCTAACACTGACCTACCCAACCCTTCCTCAGTCTTCATGGAATATGTCAGTTCTTTCCGGTTTTTCCCTGTAAGCTCCCATCAAGTACTAGGACAAGGAAGAGGCAATTAAGATTAATGCACACTTCCTATTGTAAACATCACTCTGGTACTGGGACAAACAAAAGGAGCCTGCATGCACTTAGTAATGAAGGTCAGGCAAGTCACACTAACATGATTACACAAGGTTAGGCAATTAAGTCTAACCCTTTTCACCTGCAGTCTGTTAATTATGATAAAGATTATAAAAGTTGAAGCCCAAAAGCAGAAAGAGAGAGAGGGATGAGAATTTGCAGTGTTGGGACCGAGCCAAGGAGCAGAGACACCGGCAATGATTCCCGGAGACCTGCCAGAGGAGCTTTGCCGGTCCAGGAACCCTCTACTGTGAAGGCAGGCAGCAGGCATTGCCAGCTAGCAGAGGAGAGAGAAAAGCTGTCGGTGCTTAAGCCTTAGTGCAGCTCGAGCTCTGGAAGACGCCGAGGACGCGGACGGCGTGTGGAGCAGACAGAGGGGCCGGGCCGTGTCTGGAGAAGTGTCCGCCGACCAAACTGAAGGTTTCCCTGCTTGGGGAGAGGTGCTGGGAAGAGGTGCAAAAGCCAGTGTCAGGAGACACTGGGTGTCCAGTTAAAGTTTGGAATACATAGTTTCAAAATGTAATACTCGAAACAAAAGGATCGAAAAAAATAATTTGAATACTTTTTTTAATGTATTTTGTTTTGGGTTTCGTATAGGAAAAATTTGTGGCTTTTCCCCAAAAAACAGGGGTTTGGGGGACCCTCCCACCCCCAAAGATAAATAAATGAATAAATAAATAAATAAATAAATAAATAAATAAATAAAGTGCATTCGAAAAAAAAGTTCCGATCCTTTTGTTTCAAAAGTATTGCATTTCGAAACTATGTATTCGAAACTTTGACTATAAACCGAGACACTGAGGAGACCACATCGCTCCAAGGGAACTTTAAATAAGTAACGGTTCCTGCTTTTAAGTAAATGCTACTCATATTGAATATTGAACTGAAAGAAAACTGCTAATTAAGCAAACCCAAGTGAATGCCACCCATATTGAAGACTGAATTGAAAGAAAGCGGCTAATTGAACAGACACAAGTAAATGCTATCCATATTAAATACCAAACTGGAAGAAAGTGGCCATTCAAATGCACACAAGTTAATGCTGTGAAAACAAAAATAAGATATCGAGGCTGAGTACCCCAAAAGGAAATACACCAAATGCGAGTTACAAAGGAAAATACAAAGATCTTTATTTTATACTGAACAGTTTCAAAGGACAAAGCAACAGATAGCTATCGGCCCTCAGTACAACACAGAGAACTCCAGCTTGGTTCGGTGTGCTCAGTGAGTGGGGCTGTACATTAGAATAGTCGCACTTTATATACTATCGAAAACATGATGTTCAGCCCACCTACAAGTTAATATAAGTTAAAACATCACAGTTCTAGGGTTCGTGCCGAGTTCATACCTCTATACATTTAGGGTTTACCTTTAATATATTCATCAACAAGTCACAATGATAATAGTATGTCTTAGGATTCCTCGTTAAGCCTTCTCAAAACTTTCTGTACAATATAGTTAAACAAGTGTTCACATTTCGGTATTTGAATATATTGTGTTCAACATGTGCTCGCGGATTAGCTTCGTTGGCACAGGTAATCCTCTACACATAGGTCAACGAAGGACAAGGTCTCAGTTCATGACCCCGACATGTGGCCTGAAGGCAGATTACATATCAGCTTATACACAGAGGTCAAGACGGTCATGTTACATTCGGAATGACACTGTCCACCATCTTAGAACACAGGGTGACTTTAGAAAGAAGGTCTAAAATGGCGGCTAGACCTAAAATGGCGGCTTACACTGATCTAAGGTCAAGACCTTGCAACGCGGATTTCTCCCCAAGTGGCTTATAAGCAGCTTGGCGTAGGCCAAGATACATATATTCATACAGTATAGGAGGCACAATATGATTTCCCGTTCGACAATGCTACCTATACTGAATACCAAACTGAAAGAAAGCTGCCAAATGAGTAAACTACTATATGCTGAATGGTGAATGAACACTTTAATAGATATGTCAACCAGCACTATCAATTAAGAGCAATTTTCACAGAATCAAAGGTATATGAAGGATTGAAGAGTTGTGAACATTTTTTCGGCCTGATTCACAGAAGCGTTTTATAATGGCTCAGTCCCATAGGAAAGCGCTCTGTGAATCAGGCCCTATGTATGCAAAGATATCAAAAAAGGTTACAAAGAATATAAGTGTGGAAAACCCAACACAGAAGAGTCTAAATGGGCCCAACATCTTTGGGGAGACTTATGGTTGCGTGACCTGTGATGGTGGACCGCGCGGTCCGACAACTGCACCAAGACCAGAAAGTCTCCTAATATGCAGGACTATTGGTTGCGTGACCTGTGATGGGTGGACTGTGTGGTCTGACAACTGCGCCTAGACCAGGAAACCCTGAACGATGAACAAGCTGTACAAATGTGTGAAATAACTTAAGAACTGCGAAATACTTGATGAAGCAAACCTGAAGGAGGGTCAATCGGCCCTGGTGTTTTCTTTTTCAATTTGTAGCAGATGAAACCTAAAGTGAGTATTATGTTACAGTCTTGGGGAAGGGAACACTGACAGTCAAACAAACTAAGGACTTTGTCTTGGGGAAGGGAGTGCCAGGACTTGAGTTGTGTGTGATGTGTGACACATTTGAAGTGGATATGATATGATAGGTTATTTATAACGCTTTTAATATCCAGAGGTTTCTAAGCGCGTACTAGGAGATTGAACCTGTGTTGCTCCGTGTCGTCTTGCTTCCAAGGCAAGCACATTGCCCCTGAGCTATCCTCCTGAGATATGTCATGTTGAATTCTTGGGGAAGGGAACCCTAAGAATCAAACAACCAAAGAACTTAGTCTTGGGGAAGTGTGTCCCAGGACCTCTATTTTGTGTGAATTGGGCTACCAAGAATGCTGTCTTGGGGAAGGGAAACCCAATCTCTCAGTTTCGTGTGAACTGTACTATATTGGAAATTGGGAAAGAAAAGCCCAGAACCTTTTGTTTCGTGTGGATTGTGCTACGTGAGAACGTTTGGGGAAGAGAAGTCCCAGGCCTTCGTTTTGTGTAAATAGTGTGTTTTGTCATTTTGTGTAAATAGTGGTACATTTGAATTTGAAGAAGGTAATTTCAGAACTTGGTCAAACACTATTGAACTGAATCTTTATTGGAACTTTGTTGAACTAGGAACAGGGAACCCAAGAAGAACTGACGATGAAAGTAGCTCAGTCTTTACTTTTGGCCACTTCTATTTTGTTGAGAAATATTCCCACATCATGTTTTGCTATAGTTGTGAGGACAAGCATAGGTTTTGACACAGACAGATTTTCATTTTGGACTTACAGACACAGACTTTCCTTACGTTTTTTTATAGGCAGGGAAAATCCCATTAGAGTATAGAGCTAGTTGGGCGTTACACCATCCTGATCATTTGAAAAGTTTTGTTTAGACTTGCACTTCTGTTGTTTGTGTCATCTCCCTTGATACCATGCCTGACTCACATAGTTGACTTGGCTGGTAAATCCCAATCACTTCTGCAGGCTGGGAATGTTGTACTGAGTGGGTAGATTTGAGGAAGAGGGTGGAGGGACTTCTTAGAAACCTGAAATGTCTCCCTTTTAGTTCCAGGAGGATATGATCTTTCATCTACTATATATACTTGGAACAGAGGAACATCATGCTCCTGCTTGATCATGTGGTTATTTCAACTACTCCGGTACCTAAATGTTCTGACTTGGCAATAAAGTCGAAGCATATCTTGCGTTTTCTATTTCTGTAAACACCTCAAGCCTTGATTCTTCATCTTGGCTGTCGTTTTTAGAACCACATAAGAGGGGTACTAGTGTGAAATGGAACTACAGTTTATGAACAAAATGGACTCGAGAAGTAGAGAGTCTTATAACCAATGTCAATTGAAGGGTACTCACAAGTTTTCTGGTTCTTAAAGTTCTGTATAGAAGAATGAAGGGACGTTCCCCCCAGGCGTCCAGAGGCCAGAAAACTGGGCTCTGTGCAACCCAGGGAGCCACCTCCTGGGAAACCCTCTTGGGGAATAAAACCCAGATGATGATGTAGCAGCTGGTGTATAAATTCCTGTAGAGCTGGTCCAACGTAATCCAGTAGCAGAAAGACGTGAAGCACTCAACAAAGTCAATTATCTGGAATCCAACATGAGTGGTGCAATCCCCAGGAAACAAACGGATTGCAAATGGATAGAGATCCCCAAACTGTATGTCCAGCCGTAGGTGCGAGTGGCAAGGAGGCAGAGAAAAAGGCAACAGGACAAAAGATGCCAAAGAAGACAGAGGCTGAAGAAAGAGGATTGAATGCCGAAGGAATGAGGCAGCGGCCAGGCGAACTCGGAAGAAGAGGGCGCCATTAAGGAAACTGCAAAAGGAGGCGAAGAAAGGTCAGTAGTAGGTAGAAAACGGCGAGAAAAGGGGAAGGCAAGCCATGAAGGGATAGAGGAGGAAGGAGGACAAAGCAGGCAAGGGTGCCGCAATATAGTAGGTGAGCCGAAGAAACACGGCAAAGGGAGGAAAAGTTAGCGCCGCAAAGAACGGTGAAAAAAGGAAGGTAGAAGGGGCGGTCTTACGAAACAGATCACAAATAATAGTTAGAAGTAAGATAAGTAAGAGCAGGAGATGGGACGAAAGGATACGAAAGTCGGAGAGGTCTGACGAATAACCAGAAGAAAGGAAAATTAGAATTCTCAAACGGAACTGCCAACGCAAGGGAGAGCAGGAGCAATGCTAAAGCGGAAAGACGGAGTAGCAAGGAAATTACCTGTCTTTATGTAGAAGTGAAAGGAGTTGTGGATCTGACTCCTCCATTTTGGATGGAAGACTAGACCGGTAACGGTGGTTGATGGTAATAGGGCTAAGTAGCCGCCATCCTGGATTCCATTGAACATTACGAGGATGATGAATCTTCCACTGCTTCCAGAAAAACCTTGGGGCTCTTCTGACAGTATGCCCTCCCCATGGGGTGGAAGGACCGGGTTTCCAGGGATGGAACCATGGAATTTACGCACCAATGTAGGGGCATGAACTGCGGAGGCAGGTTCCCATGTCCGATCGGAAGGTTCATAACCCTTCCAATCGATGAGATATTGTAACGATCCACAGTGATATCTTGAGTCGGCGATGGCTGACACTTCATATTCAGGACCGCGGGAGTGTCCATAGGAGTGGGTGTGGCTGTCACTTGTCTCTGAAATCTGTCAGGTACGTGAGTCTTCAATTGTGATACATGGAATACATTATGGATTCGGGACCATGATGGTGGTAATTGTATTTGGTATGCCACATTTCCGATAGCCTTGAGTACCTGAAAAGGACCCAAGTATTTGGGAGATAATTTGGAGGGTATCAATCTCTTGGGAAGGAATCGGGATGATAGCCATATAAGGTCTCCCTGATGATAAGTAGGTTCTTGAGATCGCTTCTTGTCCGCTTGTATCTTGGTTCATTGTCTGGTATCTTTCAGTGTTGTAAGGGCTAGTTTATGACTGGCTTGGATGTCAGCAACCAGTGCATCAACTGTAGGAGAACTTGTTGGTCTGGGTGATGCCGTAGGAAATACCGAAGGATGGAATCCATAGGTACAGTAGAAAGGAGTCATCTTTATGACTGAATGCAGAGAATTATTGTAGGCGAATTCAGTGTAAGGGAGTAGGGTGCTCCAGTTGTCTTGAGCTGCAGAAATAAAACACCTGATGTATTGTTCCAAAGATTGATTAAGTCTTTCGGTCTGTCAATTAGCTTGTGGATGATAACCTGATGAAAGGTCTCGTTGGATTCCTAAGGAATGGCATAGATTCTTTCAAAATGCAGAGATGTATTGTGGCCCTCTGTCAGAGAGATTACTTTTGGGTAACCCATGCAGACGGAAAATAGTTTGTAAGAAACAAAATGCCACTTGGGCAGCAGTTGGAAGCCTTCTCATGGGGATAAAGTGTGCCATTTTTGTCAAGGAATCGATGGTTACCATGATAGTGGTGTTTAGATTTGAAAGAGGAAGTTCTATGATAAAATCGGTAGAAATCTTTTCCCAAGGTTGATTGGGTAACGTGGGTTGTACCAGCTTCCCAACAGTTAGCCTTCTTGGGGTCTTTTCCTGGAGACATGCTGAACAGGACGAAACATAGGGGTAATTCATAGAATTCAGCGCACAAGTGGCGCACGCGGCTGGTGCACAGTGTGCGCATGCGGCAGTCTGCGCGAGCCGCGTGTGCCAAAATACATTTCTGCGCACAGCGTATTCATGGATTATAACATCCATAACCAGCCGTGGTGCAGAGTGGTGCAGCGACCCTACAGCAGTGCCAGTTATGCCCCCAACCCCTCCCCGTGCCCCATGAACAGCGCACAAATCCCGTACATGGCGCACAGGCCAGTGGACCAGCATACAGCCCCACAACCATGAAAACGTCTGTAAAAATCCCTGCGCACCCCTCCGAATACACGTACCCCGCTGCTTGGGAAGTGTTACACCCGATTGGCCCTGTGCGAGTGGGGTACGTGTATTTCAGGGTTGCGCGGGAAGTTCTACACGCGATTGGCCTTGGGCGAGTGGGGTACGTGTATTCAGAGGGGTGCGTGGGGAGTTTCACACGCGATAGGCCTTGGGCGAGCAGGGTACGTGTATTACTGGGGTGTGCAGGAAGTTCTACACGCGATTGGCCCTGTGCGATCTGGGTATGTGTATTTCAGGGGATGCGTGGGAAGTTTTACAAGCGATTGGCCCTGTGCAAGCAGGGTACATGTATTTCAGGGGTGCGCAGGAAGTTCTACAAGCGATTGGCCTTGGGCAAGTGGGGTACGTGTATTCAGAGGGGTGCGTGGGGAGTTTCACACGCGATAGGCCTTGGGCAAGCGGGGTACGTGTATTACCGGGGTGCGCAGGAAGTTCTACATGTGATTGGCCTGTGCACGCAGGGTACGTGTATTTCGGGGGTGCGTGGAGAGTTACACACCCGATAGGCCTTAGGCGAGCGGGGTACGTGTATTCCTGAGGTGCGCAGGAACTTTCACACAAGATTTCACTGTCTGAGCAGGGTACATGTATTCTGAGGGGTGCGCGGGAACTTTCACACGGGAATTTACTTGCAGAGCGGGGTACGTGTATCCAGTGGGGTGCGCTGGGTGTTACACACGTGAATTGCCAGTGTGGGTCCTCCCAGGTCTGCCCTCGACCCCCTCCCCAGCCTGTGCAGGCAGCCCACACCACAGGGGACTACCCTGCACCCCTGGTCATGTCCCACAGGCAGCCCATCCACCATGGGCATGCCCCCCAGCCAGCCCACATGTCACCTTGCACTAGTGATCACCGACTCATGTCCATCAGCACCGCCACCCACCCAGCATTGAGGGGCACCTGCCAGCAGGCCATGACTCATGTCCTTCAGCACCCCCACCCACCAAGCATTGAGGGGCACCTGCCAGCAGACCCCGACTCATGTCCTTCAGCATCCCCACCCACCCAGCATTGAAGGGCACCTGCCAGCAGGCCCCGACTCATGTCCCTCAGCACCCCCACCCACCCAGCATTGACGGGCACCTGCCAGCAGGCCCCGACTCATGTCCCTCAGCACCCCCACCCACCCAGCATTGAGTGGCACCTGCCAGCAGGCCCCGACCCATGTCCCTCAGCACCCCCACCCACCCAGCATTGAGGGGCACCTACCAGCAGGCCCCGACTCATGTCCCTCAGCACCCCCACCCACCCAGCATTGTGGGGCACCTGCCAGCAGGCCCCGACTCATGTCCCTCAGCACCCCCACCCACCCAGCATTGTAGGGCACCTGCCAGCAGGCCCCGACCCATGTCCCTCAGCACCCCCACCCACCCAGCATTGAGGGGCACCTGCCAGCCGGCCCTGACTCATGTCCCTCAGCACTCCCACCCACTCAGCAATGAGGGGCACCTGCCAGCAGGCCCAGACTCATGTCCCCCTCAACACGTCATAAAGATGCACAATCATGGGCCTCATGTGCACCAAACTCCCACAGCACCGACACCCCAGTCTTGAGAGGCAATCAAGTCCCCAATCCAACCCACACTGAAAAGGCTATTCTATGACACAAACCGAAAGTCAACTATGTACATCAAAACATGTCCCTCAGACACACACACACAGGGTGCAAGTGATTGTCTAAATCTACTTTTTCACATGCAGTAACCCAATGAGCGAATACCACACATGGAAGTAAGAAACAAAAATGTATATTGAACAAAATGAATGAAATGAAATGAAAGTATAAAACATATTTCAAACGATGAAATGAAATGTATGTCCGAAACAGAATAAAAAAACATATGAAGAACCAATCCAAAGTGATGAAAAAAAACATGTGTCCAATCTCATGGTCCACCAAATGAAATCCAAAGGAAACGTAAATTGAAAAATCCATTGATCCATGGTGATAAAATAAAATTAAATCCTCACATGTTCCACTGTTCAACTATGTACACCGAGTTCATCCAGGGTCCATGAGCCCAACAAAAGAAATGAAACCTATCCAAAAAAGTACCTAAGAAAAGAACTATATACAAATGTGTGGGGCATAGTCCAAACACCCCAAATCAAAGGAAAACGAAAATGAAACCTAACACTAAAAACTATATACAATGTCGGCGGACTAGTACGACGGCTCACTTTCCGATTTCCCGGGCCAGGGCATCATCGAACTCCTGCTCAATGTCCTGGAAGCGATCCTCTTCCATGGCCCCGAGGGTTCGCAGGGACGATGCCATGTTGACCTCCAACTCCCTGCGAATTGCCTCGAGGCACTCGGCCTGCCTCAGTGCCCTCTGCATGGAGTTCTCCACCCTGACCATTGTGAGCCGTGCCTCTTCCACCCACCACCGCATATGTGGCCTGGCCCAACCGCTGCCACACGGAAGACACTTCCAATCCTGGGTCCTCCTGCCCTCTGGCCGATGCCTGCCCCTCGGATGTAGAAGGCCCCGAGCCATCATGGCTCCCACCTTGTTGCTGCTGCTGCTGTGCCTGTGCCTGTGCCCTGGCTCTTGCTGCTTGCACATCCTCCTCCGGCTGAGGTGCAGTTGTTGTGGTGGCCATCCCTGCTGGACGTCCGACTCCCGACTGTGGCAGGGATGTGTCCTCCACCAGCCTGGCCGCAGGGACAGAGGCAGCTCCACAGGGTACCCAGGTGATACATGGGTGGGAAGATGGCATGGAGGACGACTGGCGCATAGGGGGTTCAGGTGAGGAGAGGGTAGGAAGAAGGTCCAGCATACGGAGGAATCCAACCCTGATGACCCATCCCAGTAGGTCAACGCGGTCAACGATGCATCCGAGATGACCTGCAGTGTCTTCACGAAAACACTGCAGGTCACTTCGCATGCCCCGTTGACGCAACGCTAGCCTAGCCAGGACAGGCTCAACCCGGGCCCGGATTGCCACGTCCGCAGGGAGAGGAAGGCCAGTTGTTGTGCGCTCATCCCCTCCCTGAAAACGGGTCTGGACGTAGGCATCCCTGCTGGTGCGGGATGATGCAGTCACAGGATCGGGGACAGGATTACACACAGGCACCTCCACGGCGGCCTGTGCTGCCTCCTGTCCCAGCCCCTGCACTGCACCACTAGCACCAGTGGAATCCCCACCTCAAGTCCCCGTGTGTGTCCCTTCCATGGCCTCCTCCTCCACCAAACCCCCCACCAACCTGGATTACTCCGTGCCATCTTCCTCCGTCGGACCCTATGGGATCTCAGCTGCCCCTTCTGCTGCCAAGGAGTCCACCTCTGACCTCCGCCTCTTGGACCTACCCTCAGCAGCTGCGGCCTTGGACGGGGCACCAGACTTCTCACTCCCCGACGAGATGACAACCTGGGAGGGGAGCCGGGCCTTGCATCTCTGGCTGGTGGTGCGATCCCTGCCGCCTTGCACCCTCTCCGCCCTCTTCATCAGTTGACGCTGTAGACAGGGAGAGATAGGACACAGGCATCAGGGCACTGTACAATGGACTGATACACACATGACAGTTGTACATGAGTGGCAGTGTCAAACTTCAGACAAGGCATCACACTGCCCAACACACATGTCATTTCAACTCACACACATGAGCAAATCAACAGGAATATCGCAACAGGCAGCACCATTCATACACATACAACAGCACGAGCAGCCGAAGGTGAGCCTGATGTCACATGCAACACGGGGAGTGCATAACACATGCACACACGCCACCAGACTAACATGCATCTGTACATCTCCACCACTGCAGTGACAACGTCACCATCTATGTCACATCTGGCAATCAGCCTTCTACATATCAGTGTCACATGCATCCATGTTGTATCACAGTTGCACACTTGTCAAATACACCCACATGCACATGTGCATAGTGCAGATAGATGCAGCATAAACCAGCATCCATGTATGACACCACAACCATGCCACAGTACATACTCATAATTCATTACATGTGTGCACCCACACATACATTTGCACAGCATGGTTACCAACACATACACCATTGAAGTGTCTCACACTTGATAGGAATCACATGTGGCAGGTTCACGTCCCTATACATATGCAGCCATACATGTCCCTACAAAGACATATGTGCAACCTGCACACTCCTGGCACACCACAACACGAACAGCATCCGGTCAGTATGCATGTACAATTACCGCTTGAATCCAGACGGGTCTGCCCCTCAAGGACCTGGACGTGGAGCGCTGGGCGTATGCGTTCCAGGACCCTCATCTGGTTGTCAGTCAGGTGGACCCGGCACCCCTTGGCATCCACTGCCTTCAAGAGACAGCGTGCTTTGTTGAGGGTCCTGGTCCTGAAGTGCTCCCAGCGCTTCTGGGCATGTTTGATCTGGCGGACTGCTACCCCCTCCTCGTTGATGGCAGTCACGATGTCCATCCAGATCCTCTTCCGTCCTTCATTGTCGGCGCGCGAACTTCCAAAGAGTGCATCATACTGCCGCAGGACTTGCTCCACCAGGACACCAACTTCACTGGCACTGAAGCTGGTGGCCCTCTGCCTCTCTGCCTGTGGGTTGCCAGCGGTGCCAGATGGTGTAGTGTCTGACATGGCAACCCCAGAGGCAGGTGTGGGTGGGCAACTGGGTCCTGGGCTGGGCTGTGGAGCGATGGTATCCCAGTCGGGAGTCTTCAGTTCCAGCAGGGGTGGTCACAGCAACTGCACCCATGGCTGATGTGCAGGCATCAAATAGCAGGGCACGTAGGCAGCAGGCAGGCAGGCAGCAGCAGATGGCAGGTGGGAGCGTGCTCAGGGCTCTGGGGGGCAGGAATATGGCCTTCTGGGCAGGAGCGTGGTCTTCCGTGTGTTTTCGTGTGGCCAGCTTGAGACAGAGTGATTTGGCACGTGAAAAAAGTGCACGTCAGCGTGAAATCCGAGGAAAGGCCCTTAGCGCGTAAACAAGTAAGTGACGTTACGCGCACGGGCGTTCCCCACAACACGGGTGCATAGTGAGACAGCACGTGAGATAACTGCACGTGACCGTGCTATTGGAGGAAAGGGCCTTAGCACGTAAGCGCGTAAGTGACGTTGCACGTGTGGGCTGGCTTAAAAGGTACGATTATGACGCTATTTTCTTGTACGTGCTTTTTGTGGAGAGCGAGCGGGTGATTCTTGTACTTCTTGTCGGTTCACACGCGATTACTTCATAACGTTTCCAGTTCGTACTCCCTGTTTCCTCAGACTGCGTTCTTTTCTTCTTTTGGCAGGGGTGTTGCCAGTGCGCGTCTTTTTTATGTTATTTTTCAAGGCAGACGGTGAGTCGCGCACGTATTTTCCAACTGTGGTTGACCCCTTGTGTCGCGTACCCCTTCAGAGCTCATTGTAGGTTGCGTGTAACATGCATACGCTTATTTTTGTGTTTCTGGGTGCCACAGCGTAGTGCGGGTTCATTTTTGCACGCACGTGGTCTACCAGGGGTTGCGTGCACGTGTACATTTGTTTTTGGGGTGCCTGTGCATTGCGTGACCCGTCATCTTCCCCCAGGGGTCACAGACAGCCTTGCTAGAGCACTAGGGTACGAATTCCATCTAGTACCCTACCCCTTTCACCCCAATTGCCCAGGAGAATTGTTTACTGCAACTCCCATATGCACAACAACATCAGTGCCATGGTTGGGAGGTGACCAAGCAGTAAGGGAGGCAAAGGTGGCTGATCTCAAAGATGTGGGCGTGGTGGGCGCGGTAAGGGACGTGGCCAGGATTTGCAGGGTGCCCCTAGAGCCCAGTGTGTGGAGGACCAATGGGGGCCACCTATGCCCCCCCGCAATGGTTGTGGTAAACGTAGCTGACACCATCCCAGCTCAGCCCTTGCTGGACCGGCCCATTTTGTCAACTTAACCGGCACAGGATGACTCCCAGGCTGACTTCTAGGTCACCAAGTCTAAGCCACGTGTGGCGGTGAAAGTTGCTGTCACCAAGCCACGTGGATATGGGTCAGCAATGTCATCTGCTGCCCCAAGTAGCCAGGGTGGGGAGGCTGCAGGGGCAGCTGCAGCTCAATCCACCCCAGCTCCGAGTCTCCAAGCCGGGACAGTGTCGGTCCAGGTCCATCACACCGATGTTGGCCCTGCCACCATCACCCTGCAGCCAATGCCTGCACAAAGACCTTTGGTCATTGTGCCTTTACAGGCTTCAAGTACCCAGTCCACCTGCGCTTCTGCCCCTACTGACCAGAGTGGCGTAAGCCACTCAGGATCTGCACCACCTTACAAGAAGAAGAAGAAGGGTGCTCTTGCACTACAGGCTGAGACCCCAGACACGGCTACACACTCCGGCACATCAAGGAAGCCTAGCTTCAATGACGCCGAACTTCATGCACTTGTGGCCTATGTGTTGGCGAAATGGTGGTGACTGCAGGCTGCAAGACTATGCCTGCTCAACATAGGGCCCACTGGCAGACCATCGCGAACCACATTAGTGCCCTTGGATTTGTGAGGCGCACAGCTGATGATTGCTACAAGCGGTGGAATTACCTGAAACGCAGAGCAAAGAACAAGCTGGCTTCCAATCATGCCTCTACTCTGGTGACTGGTGGTAGGTCTCCACCAGAGGACGACCAACTCACTGAACATGAATCTGTTGCTGGAACCTTCGTCACAGAGGAACAGATCCAAGTCGTGGAAGACCTACCAGATTATGAAGCATTGTCCGGTGAGTGCCCATGCATGTGTGTGTAACCCATATGTATGTTGCTTGGGTGATGTGTTATGATTGAGTGCCAGGTGAGGGTGTGTACTCATGGGTGGTATGGGTCACCCATGTGCTTCCTTGAAACCAGTCACCGGCCTTGCATTTGGGTATGACAGTATCCCTTCTGAACACAGTGGCCAATTAGCACCACATTACTGCAGTTGCCCTTGAAATGGCATCTTGCAACAACAATGTTCGGAATTTTCTGTGTTCATTCTGCCTGATTGTTTCAATCCTCCCATTTTTGCAACACGTTTTTCTGCCCTAATGCCACATATGTGACATGCTTCTGTCATAGATTACACCCCACAATGTCCCACATTTATTACCATGTTATGGGAATGATTTGACCATTCAGGCTGATTTAGTAAGTTCCTGCTCACATCAATTTTTGCAGCCTGTTTGAATGTGGAACATGATTGTTGTTTCCTGTCATGTTGAAGTGACCAACCATTGATGTATCCATCTGCCTGCCATCACTGTATAATTGTACACTGGATGTGTTGCAGTGTGTGGCACATGCGTGTTTTGCATTTTTCATCTCATCATGTCCATCTCACATGGATGGGTGACAGTACTCATTGACTAACATATGGCTGTACTTGTCAAATGTACCATGGCTATGCTACGTGCCATCTGTGTGCTGGCATGTGTCATGTATGTGTATTGGACATGCCACTCACAGGCTAATGTGTGATGCCAGTGCTATCCAGCATGCAGCAAATGTGTTGCTTTTCCATCTTGGAGTCCTCAGTGTCTGCTTTTTGCCTCCCCTTCCAACTCATTGACAGTGCATGCATGCCAGGGTTATAGTCATGTGGGACATGTGTAATTCATGTACTGGATCTCTGGCTTGTCAGGCCTATGTGTGTGCTATGGTGCTCATGTCTCTTTCCATTTGTAGTCTTTCATGTTTTTGCAGGTGATGACGCACTTGATGCTGTTGAGGTTGAGGACATGGTGCAGACCCAAGGGGAATCTCAGCCACAACCGGGCAACAGTGGAGGACGTGGGGTGGTGGTGGGTGAAAACCCAAACCTCCTGCAGACCATACTGTCCACGGGTGTCTCTGGGTGCACCTCCCCACACCTCTATGATTCAGGTGCTGAATCGGACAGTGAGACATATGTGGCGTCGCAGGTGATTGTTACTGGGAGGGATGCTGTTCGGTCCAACCCACCTGCACCAGGGGGAGACCCCTCTATGGGGATATCAGTGTTGGTAACTCCGCCTTTGGCGGTTGCAGATGCAGGGTCACGCTCAACAACATCTGATCCTGTTCTGGGCCAGCAGATCAGAGGGGGAATGCAGTCCTGCAGCCTCAGGCAGTGCCAGCACAGCAAGGTGCAGATCGCTTTGCCCCAAACAGGTGTGGTGTCCGCTGACGCGGTGGCCATACGCCACCAGGCAATACTGTATGGGAAAACTCCATGTACAGTATAGCAGCACAACAGGGAGCATCGGTTGAAATGATGGCTCAGGCATTGGATAGGGTGGCCACTTCCATTCTCCCCCCTGAAAGGCAGATGGAGCAACAACAGCAGGCAACAGACTACATTTGCCAATCACACACGGAAGACATGTTGGCATCCAACAGGGACCGACGGGTGGCACTGGAGACTCTGCGCGAAGCCATATCTGTAGTCACAGTGCCACAGGGAAGCCCTGAGGTTAGAACTCCATTTGCGAAATTTTAGGTCAGAACAGCAGCTGGAGCAGCTCACACGTTCACTCTCAGCAGAGCTCCAGGCAACCTGTGCAGAGATCCGGGCATCGCGCAAGGCCATGCGGGTAGAAATGCAGGCTACCCGTGAGGTGCTGCATGGGGATCTCCGCACCATCATCCTCCAGAACGAAACCTTCCATGCCCGCATGCTTGCTGCCATGGAGGACCATACCAGGGCTTTGCCTGGGCTGCCTCCCATAGCACAGCCACCTCCTGATATAGAAGCAGAGGGAGAAGAGAGCGACAGCAGTTCTCCCACAATAGCGTAGCCATGCAGGCCATGAGCCCATGGAGGTATTTATTTTTCCGCAACATCTACGCATGTGGGTGTTGGTGTGCACCCTGTCCTTGAACCTCCTGGGTGGCCTCCCCCCCAGGTCCACACACGCTCATTTTTGATTATTTTTTTTTTACAGTGTGTTGTCTTGTGTGGCTCCCGTGGGCATCCACTGTGTATTCCAGCTGGGCACATGCAGGCTTGTTCTGTCTTTGGGTTAGATGCTTGGGTTCCTGACACACACCCCTCCTGCTTCCCCTTTCCATGGGCTTGCAAAGGGTGTGACCAAGTGACAGTAACTTACACAGTGACATTGGGCTCCCATGAGCTATGTGGGCAGTCTGTAGTCAAAACTGTGTGTACATCCCTAGTGGGGATTGTTGTTGGATTGAACACTGCATGGTGTATTGATATGCGCTTGTGCATCCATGACTTTCTCCTTATTCACATGTACCTTCTTCATGTCTTCACAAGGCCGTCTCCTTTGCAGGTGCAGTTCATGTTGTATGCAGTACACTGACACATTTGCCTGACAGCAACACTCTGCAGTTGGAAGGGGTCGATGTGCTGCCAGTCAGGTTGTCAGACTTGCACTTCTTTGATTTTGTACTGTCGTATTTTGACACTGTTTCATCCTGTGTTGCTGTTCTGTGTTGCTGGTAAGTATTTGTTAATGTGTGTTGTTTCTTATTGATTACTGGGAGCATATTGTCGGTGGCCTGTTTACATCTGGAACAGTGCACTTTGTGACACTGGTGTCATGTGTTGTGCATTCATTTTGTTGCTTTCACATTGCATGACATGCCATGGTGTGTTGGGTAGCTGAGATGGGGAGGGGTTGGGTGACATGGCACTATTTTCATGTTGTATTTTCCAAGGGGGTAGTCATTCATGCAGCATGAGTGTGTTTTTCTTTTGTCACACAGCATTGGTTGTCTGTAGGTAGGTAGGGATGCACACAATTTAACACTTCCAGGTGACCAATCTCAGGCTGGTATGGTTGTGACAGTTGACTGTCCCTTATGTCATCATCATTGATTGCCAGCTGGTATGTGCCAGGGCTGTGTGCACTCCACAGCGGTAGGATTTTAGGTGAAGTAATTAGCCACCAGCTGTGTACGGGCTGCCTCACCACGTGCCCTTTCACCTCCCATGCACAGTGGCCGTGCATGTGGTTGAGGATGTGGGGGCACCACCATGTCCACCAGCATGCCCCAGCGGGTTGCAATGTTGTGCAGGACACATGCTGCCACTATGATCCTGCACACTACTGGGAGCGCGTATAGCAGCTACCCACCAGAGCGGTCAAGGGAGCGAAAGCACTTTGGACTAAACTCAGCTTGTTCCTCAAGATTTGAATTCCACCAGTGAATTAATTGTTTGAGGCTTTGTACATATTTCTAGTAAATAAATCTATTGGTTCTCTAAATAATTTTGGCACAAGTATGCCTTCCCTTCTGACCAAAAAACGTCTAGACCAAACTGAACTGATAAATAATTCTTCTAATGTAATTTAAAAAAACATTACGAACAAAACTGGTGTAAAACAGTGGACCAATTGGGCCTTATACACTCTACACGGAATATAGCCACTTTCCTAGAAAGAGGATAGCATTGCCTAGGTATGTCAATCTATTTCCATGTTGCAGGGCCCGGGACAGTTATATAATGTTCAAACTCAACCAGCTTCCTACACTGGAATGCTTTGGACTGAGAATGAACCTACTAAGGACAGACAGACAGACAGGATTGCGCGAAAATTCAGGATGTACAGAAACATTAAAACATCTTGTTCTTTTCTGTGAAGCGACAGCGCATATAAAGCTAAAGAACTTTAGAGTCTTTGTTGAATATCATTCTGGTGATGCAGATGAAATACTATTGTCTAATCGGATGGTGGGGAATTGTGTAACCCAGCTGCAACATTTATATTGGTTTTTATTGAATGTATTTAATATGCTCAAAATACAAATGTAATTATTATGAGTTAAATATATAATGATTTTCGGTATTGAACGGAATACATGTTTGTGTTCACTGTGTATACTTATGCATCATGTCTTACTTATCCTTGTGTGCTAATTAAATTGTGGATATATTTAAATCATGGTATAATATCTGAGGATATGCATACTTATTTTAATAATTTTATTGTAGGTTTAAATGTTCATGTTTCTTTCTCTCTTTTGTCATTCTTGTATGTTGTGAAAAGATGTAACCCCTTAAGTGCTGATCTTTAATCAAGCCTATGCAAAAAGGACAAGCATACTCGTTCTTAGCACTTATATGTCAAACCAATTCACTAATAAAAAAATAAAAAAATAGAATTGTTGCAGGAAAGGCATATATTTGAGCTGATATTGGTCTCCCTTGAGAAAGTGAGTCTCATGCGCACATGCTATAGCCACAAGTTGATCTCATAGATATTTAAGTAGAATAACTCATTTTCTGGGAAGGGTTAAACCCTTGAGATTAAACATCAATATACACACAATGTCAAATATAATTTAAGAATACCAACCCGTCACCACTGAATTACCAATGAAGCAAGTGGCCTTTACAGAAGGGAACTCTAACCAAGGACCTTCCAGAGCCCAAGTATGGATATGGTCCTATAAATATTATCTAAATATTACCCTTACATTTGGAATATCTTTGTCAAAGTATATTGATGCATAAGACACATGAAGACAGGCAATAAAGCAGGATCCTCCTGGATCTTGCAACTCCGCCTGAGCTGCTTTTATTGCTCTGAATACGCCATGACAAATGTCTATTCTCTGAGACCATCTCCCTACCGCATATGAAGGTTATGTCCCAAGTCTGTGCTGTGGTCTCCATAGTAGTCACTGTGTTTGACTTCTTCATCCAATGAAAGCAATGCCAAATCAAAAGTCCCAGAAATAATGGGCAGCCCGCTTTTCCCCATTTCACAGTAGTTGGTTATATGAATAGCCTCTTTTGAAGATAGAGAGTTAGAGAGAGAGAGACAGAGAGAGAGAGACACACAGAGAAAAAGAGAGAGAGAGAGAGAGAGAGAGAGAGAGAGAGAGAGACAGAGACAGCCTGGCCTTGCCCCCTGTTTCCTGAAGGAGCCCAATAAGTCCACATCCTTCCTCGTGCCCGAGAGGGACCAGAGAGATCTGCATGCCAACCCTCAAGCCTTTCATCAAATCCCAGACACAGATTAGCTTTTAACTTGTCAAGACATTGCATCAAGTCTTGCTTGGTGAGGGGGGCCGGACAGGAGCTTCAGTAGATCCAGTTCACTGTGCCATGGTTTCCCCTGCAGAAGTGGGTGCAGATACTGGATTCTGGGAGGACTAAGATTCCTGGAGGACGTAGGAAACCAATGGTCCCTTTTGTTTCCTCAGTTTCTTACAAGATTCTTTTGCCAGCACTGCCCATAACACTACCCATAAAATTATCAGAGCCGTCCCTTACAGCACCTATGGGCCCAAAAATGGATCATCCACAGAGGTGTACGAAGTGGTGCTCAAACTCAATGGATTGAACTTGTATTCCCACAAGCTCTGAGATAAGTGGCTCACTCAAGGGGACTGCATTCGCATAGTCATTTCAGAGGCCTTGGCAAGCAGAACTATAATCATTAAACAAACGCAGAAAAGTACAGGTGGATATTTTCAGGTAAGTAAAAAAAATGGAAAATGGACGACAAGTTTTATCCCACACAATCACACTAGTACCGATAACCTCCATTAGTAGTATCACCACGATACAACACTAACAGCAGATTGAAGTGCACCAACCACTCTCACCCATCACCTACAACAAGAAATCCTCCGTAAAGACAAATTAAACCGATCATATTGTGAAATTCAGACCTCTCCTCCACTCTACAGGACTATCACATCTAGGCGCTGTATTACTGCCTACCTTTCTGTGAAATCTAGGTCCTTCTCCCATTATCTAGGTGTCCCAAATCTAGGTGTGTATAATTTTCTGCCTGCATTCTGTGAAATCTAGGCCCTTTCCCGTTATCCAGGTCTCTCAAATCTAGGTGTGTTTAATTTACTGCCTGCTTTTCTATGAAACCTATGCCTTTCTCCCGCTATCTCGGTGTCCCAATCCTAGGCGTGTTTACTTTACCGCCTGCTTTTCTGTGAAACCTAGGCCCTTCTCCCATTATCCAGGTCTCTCAAATCTAGGTGTGTTTAATTTACTGCCTGCTCTCTGTGAAACCTAGGCCCCTCCCCTGCTATCCAGGCCTCTCAAAAGTAGGTGTGTTTAATTTACTGCTTGCCTTGCTGTGTAACCTATGCCCATCTCCAGTTATCCAGGGCTCTAAATCTAGTTGTGTTTAATTTACTGCCCGCCTTTCTGTGAAACCTAGCCCTTCTCCCGTTATCTAGGTGTCCCAAATCTGGATGTGTCTAATTTACTGCCTGCCTTTCTGTGAAACCTAGGCCCTTCCCCCGTGATCTAGGTGTCCCAAATCTGGGTGTGTCTAATTTACTGGATGCCTTTCTGTGAAACCCAGGCCCTTCACCCATTATCCTAGTCCCTCAAATCTACGTGTGTTTAATTTACTGCCTGCTTTTATGTGAAACTTCTGCCCTTCTTCCGGTATCCAGGTCTCTCAAATCTAGGTGTGTTTAATTGACTGCCTGCCTTTCTGTGAAACCTAGTCCCTTCTCCCGTTATCCAAGTTTCTCAAATGTAGGTGTGTTTAATTAACTGCCTGCCTTTGTGTGAAACCTAGGCCTTTCTCCCGTTATCCAGGTCTCTAAAATCGAGGTGTGTTTTATTTAATGACTGCCTTTCTGTGAAACCCAGGCCCTTCTCCAGTTATCTAGGTGTCTCAAATCTGGGTGTGTCTAATTTACTGCCTGCCTTTCTGTGAAACCTAGGCCCTTCCACCATTACCTATGTGTCTCAAATCTGGTTGTGTCTAATCTAGTGCCTGCCTTTCTGTGAAACCTAGGCCCTTCTCCCGTTATCCAGGTCTCTCAAATCTAGGTGTGTTTAATTGACTGCCTGCCTTTCTGTGAAACCTAGTCCCTTCTCCCGTTATCCAAGTCTCTCAAATCTAGGTGTGTTTAATTAACTGCCTGCCTTTCTGTGAAACCTAGTCCCTTCTCCCGTTATCCAAGTCTCTCATATCTAGGTGTGTTTAATTAACTGCCTGCCTTTGTGTGAAACCTAGGCCTTTCTCCCGTTATCTAGGTGTCTCAAATCTGGGTGTGTCTAATTTACTGCCTGCCTTTCTGTGAAACCTAGGCCCTTGCGCCATTATCTAGGTGTCTCAAATCTGGTTGTGTCTAATCTAGTGCCTGCCTTTCTGTGAAACCTAGGCCCTTCTCCCGTTATCTAGGTGCCCCAAATATAGGTGTGTTTAATTTGCTGCCTGCATTTCAGTGAAACCTAGGCCCTTCTCCCGTTATCTAGGTGTCCCAAACCTAGGTGTGTTTACGTTACTGCTTGCCTCTCTGTGAAACTTAGGCCCTTCTCCCATTATCCAGGACTCTCAAATCTAGGTGTGTTTAATTTACTGCCTGCTTTTCTGGGAAATCTATGCCCTCTCCCAGTATCCAGGCTTCTCAAATGTAGGTGTGTTTAATTTACTGCCTGCCTTTGTGTGAAACCTAGGCCTTTCTCCCGTTATCCAGGTCTCTAAATTCAAGGTGTGTTTAATTTACTGCCTGCTTTTATGTGAAGCTTGTGCCCTTCTCCCGGTATCCAGGTCTCTCAAATCTAGGTGTGTTTAATTAATTTACTGCCTTCCTTTCTGTGACACCTAGGCCCTTCTCCCGTTATCCAGGTCTCCCACATCTATGTGTGTTTAATGTACTGCCTGCCTTTCTGTGTAACCTATACCTATCTCCAGTTATCCAGGGCTCTCAATCTAGGTGTGTTTAATTTACTGCCTGCCTTTCTGTGAAACCTAGGCCCTTCTCCCGTTATCTATGTGCCTCAAATCTGGGTGTGTCTAATTTACTGCCTGCCTTTCTGCGAAACCTAGGCCCTTTCCCCGTTATCTAGGTGTCCCAAATCTGGGTGTGTCTAATTTACTGCCTGCCTTTCTGTGAAACCCAGGCCCTTTACCCGTTATCCCAGTCTCTCAAATCTAGGTGTGTTTAATTTACTGCCTGCTTTCATGTGAAACTTCTGCCCTTCTCCCGGTATCCAGGTTTCTCAAATCTAGGTGTGTTTAATGAATTTACTGCCTGCCTTTGTGTGAAACCTAGGCCCTTCCCCCATTATCCAGGTCTCTAAAATCGAGGTGTGTTTAATTTTAATGCCTGCCTTTCTGTGAAACCTAGGCCCTTCCACCATTATCTAGGTGTCTCAAATCTGGTTGTGTCTAATTTACTGCCTGCCTTTCTGTGAAACCCAGGCCCTTCACCCGTTATCCCAGTAACTCAAATCTAGGCATGTTTAATTTACTGCCTGCCTTTCTGTGAAACCTAGGCCCTTCTCCCGTTATCTATGTGTCTCAACTCTGGGTGTGTCTAATTTACTGCCTGCCTTTCTGTGAAACCTAGGCCCTTCCCCCGTTATCTAGGTGTCCCAAATCTGGGTGTGTCTAATTTACTGCCTGCCTTTCTTCGAAACCCAGGCCCTCCACCCGTTATCCCAGTCTCTCAAATCTAGGTGTGTTTAATTTACTGCCTGCTTTTATGTGAAACCTCTGCCCTTATACCGATATCCAGGTCTCTCAAATCTAGGTGTGTTTAATTTACTGCCTGCCTTTCTGTGAAACCTAGGCCCTTCTGCCGTTATCCAGGTCTCTCAAATCTAGGTGTGTTCAATCTACTGCCTGCCTTTCTGTGAAACCTAGGCCTTTCCCCGTTATCCAGGTCTCTAAAATCGAAGTGTGTTTAATTTACTGACTGCCTACTGTGAAACCTAGGCCCTTCCCCCATTATCTAGGTGTCTCAAATCTGGTTGTGTCTAATCTAGTGCCGGTCTTTCTGTGAAACCTAGGCCCTTCTCTCATTATCTAGGTGTCCCAAATATAGGTGTGTTTAATTTACTGTCTGCTTTTCTGTGAAACCTAGGCCCCTCTCCTGTCATCCAGGTCTCTCAAATCTAAGTGTGTTTAATTTTCTGCCTGCTTTTCTGTGAAACTTAGGCCCCTCTCCCAGTATCCAGGCCTCTCAAATGTAGGTGTGTTTAATTTACTGCCTGCCTTTGTCTGAAACCTAGGCCTTTCTCCCATTATCCAGGACTCTAAAATCGAGGTGTGTTTAATTTACTGCCTGCTTTTATGTGAAACCTCTGCCCTTCTCCCGTATCCAGGTCTCTCAAATATAGGTGTGTTCAATTAATTTACTGCCTTCCTTTCTGTGAAACCCATGCCCTTTTCCCGTTATCCAGGTCTCTCAAATTTAGGTGTGTTTAATTTACTGCCTTCCTTTCTGTGAAACCCATGCCCTTCTCCCGTTATCCAGGTCTCTCAAATCTAGGTGTGTTTAATTTACTGCCTGCTTTTAAGTGAAACTTCTGCCCTTCTCCCGGTATCGAGGTCTGTCAAATATAGGTGTATTAAATGAATTTACTGCCTGCCTTTGTGTGAAACCTAGGCCCTTCTCCCGTTATCCAGGTCTCTAAAAGCGAGGTGTGTTTCATTTATTGCCTGCCTTTCTGTGAAACCTAGGCCCTTCCCCCATTATCTAGGTGTCTCAAATCTGTTTGTGTCTAATCTAGTGTCTGCCTTTCTGTAAAACCTAGGCTCTTTCTCCCATTGTGTAGGTGTCCCAAATCTAGGTGTGTCTAATTTACTGTCTGCCTTTCTGTGAAACCTAGGCCCTTCTCTCATTATCTAGGTATCCCAAATCTAGGTGTGTTTAATGTACTGCCTGACTTCTGTGAAACCTAGGCCTCCCCTCGCCGTTGTCTAGGTCTACCAAACCCTCATTTATGGCAGACCTGCCCAACCTGAAATTGACACCACAACAACCAGGACCACGTATCGGCTCCCACTGCCTTGCCTCTTCTACTCCATCACCCCCCCACCAAATAATATTCCACCCCACCGGCTTTGGATCCGTACTAGCAACTTCATTCATGAACCCCCCCCCTGTGTGCCACCTCACCCCACATCTCCGACCTCTCCACTCAGCCACCCATACACTCTAACACCCCTTGCCGTCTCCAAACCTACGATACCCCTTGCTCTGGTGTGCTAAATACCTCCCGCCCCATACTTTTCCCCACAGACCCCAGCCCATCCCCCTGCCACCTTACCCCACGGGTTTTGACTGAGAACAACCGCCTTCCCCCCACTCCTGCTCCCTGTGCAATTTCCAACTCTCATGCCAGAGGAGCTCTCTGACGCTCACAACAACACGAGCCACCCACCACTACCTGCCTGGACCTACTGCAGCTTTGGTGGGTTCTGACAAGGACCCCCCTCCCAGACCTGTCTCCACGATCCCAGCACTCCCTGCGCCTGCCAAAACTCCTTCTACCCCATAACTACTATTCATCCACTCATCCAGAGCTCCACTTCGCACCATCCTCGTCATCCAACAGCCAAACCGCATTCCCATCCATCCCCTCCTCCTCATTCCTACACCCTCTCACCAGAAACACCACTTCTGCACTATCCCAAAGTCTACCTGGAAGCACTGACCCCCTAAGACCTCCGCACCTTCCGAACTATGCACAGCTCATCGACTCCCCTATCTCAACTACAAAATCCTCTAGCCCTTGCCCCCTCACCCCTATCCCCCTCAATCTATGCTGCCCCTCCTCCCCCTCCCACAGACCTCCCGCTCAACCCCTTTCCCCTCTCTCAAAGTAGCATGTCTTTCCCTTTCTAAAACCATTGCTTCATCCCTCCCCCCTCTGACTCGCTGACACTCTCTGACACTCCTCTTGCAGCCAAAAGCACAAAACATGGAAAGGATGACAGCCCCTCTCCCTCAAGCCTCCTTACCTCGCCACTCCTTCATGAGTCCAACCTCCCTTCCTCTCCCAACCCTGGTGTAAGGGCCACCCCACCTGCCACCCCATCTCCACCTCTTTGAACACGACCCTCCCCCAGTGCACCTAAAACACTTGCCCCCTCCAGACATGAACCACCCTCAACACTCACCCAACCCCACACACCACACCAACACCACTCACTCCCCGCCCTCTCCCTCCCGATCCACCCCACCCCACCCCATTCCCTGATACCCACCACTGCATGCCTACTCTTCCCACTCACCTTCGAACTGGCCCACCCACCCGCCCTGTAAGAACAACCACGTCCCATACCCCCGCAACCACCTCCCAGTCAGCCTCAGACACCCTGACTGCTCCGACCACTCCTTACATCACAACGACTGACACCTGACTCACTGCCTCTCAATCCATCGAGACCTCCCTGCCACGAGCGTCAGGAAAACAGACACCCCAGGTGTAGTCACCTATCTTCTTTTCAATGCCTGCTCTCTGGTGAGAAGCATCTTTGACCTCCTATCCTCTGACAACCCTGACCTCATCTTCATCACTGAAACTTGGTTCTCAGACGATTTTGCACCAATCGCGCACAAGGTCTTCCCCCCTAGCTACTCGCTTATCTCCCACAACAGACCCTCCAGCGATGGAGTAGTAGCAATCCTCTATAAGTCCCACTTCTCCATCTTACTTACAGAAAGCCAACCATGCAACCCAAACTGTGAATCCTTTCTAATAAAAATCTCTCTACTACCATCAGTCACTCACAGCTTCCTACTCATATATAGACCCTCCTGATATGGCAGACACTATGCCAACAATCTCTATGACTCACTAGCTACCATTCAGGTAAGCCACCCAACACTCACACTACTGGGAGACTTCAACATCTGGTTTGACGTGCTAAACAACTCCATGACCCAACGCCTGGTCGACAGTCTAGAAGGACTCAACCTATCTCGACAACCCACATGTCCAACACACTCTGGAGGTCATACCCTTGATGCAATCATCAGCTCCGATGACCTTGTCTCTGTATCAAGTCCCAAACCGCTGATCTGGACAGACCACTCCGCCATCCCTTTCTCTGTCCTCACTCCACCCAAGACCATCGTTGCCTACACACACGATCACAAATGCTGGAACAAATTCAACGTACTTCCCTATCTAGCTGAAGCCCTGCTGCTCAGTCTCCCTGCACCACCAACCTCAGACAGAGCATTAACTATCGAAACCTTTGACTCCTATCTCAATGAATCACTATTTCCTCTCACCCCTTCATCGCCGCAGCCACTCGCACAGGGCCATCCCCCAAATGGTTCACCCCCCCCCTCAAGACCTTCAAAAGCAAAAACAACTCTCTTGAACGCAAATGGCGATCATCTAAAACCCCCCACAGTAGATCCATATTCGCTCACCACCACCGCAATTACAAATCCGAGATCCGAAAGGCTAAAAAGGCCTACTACAATAAACAAATCTTGAATTGTCACAACAGGAGCAAAGAGGTCCACAGGATAATCCCCCGAATTCCTGAAACCCTCCACCACGTCTACCCTGACCATGCCCACACAATCGCTTGGCGACACCCTCTCCCTTCATTTCCTTTTCACAGCTCTAGACAGGATAACAACCCTTAATTTCAGACTTTCTACCCTCACCACCTGCCCAACGCCCGCTCCTCCCAACTCCACTGCTCCAACTGCCATAATACAATTTTTTAACTTCATCAACCCCATCTCGAGTGACGAGTTCCTTAATCTACTATCCCGCAGCAGACCCTTGGGATCACTGCTTGACCCTTGTCCGGCCTATCTTCTGAAAGAAATATTCTCCTCCAAATAAGCGGGAGAACAGGCTAAGTCCATAATAAATAACTCCCTCACTCTGGTATCTTTCCCAAGGCCTTTAAAATAGTGCATATTAAACCACTTCTGAAAAAGGCATCCCTTGTCCCCATCGAGCCTACGAACTATAGGCTGATTTCCAACACCCGATTCTTGTTAAAACTCATTAAACACACTGCGTACAATCAGCTCAACAACTTTGCAGAATCCAACAACCTACTCGACCCCGCTCAGTCGGGCTTCAGGCCGCACCATGGAACAGAAACCACTCTGATCTCGATCTGGGATGATCTCAAGGTCTCAGCGGACTCAGAGGGCTGTGCAGCGCTGGGTCTCCTTGATTTGTCAGCCACCTTTGACACTGTTAAGCACTCTATCCTCCTTGACCGACTACACTCTCTTGGAATCCGGGGCTCGGCACTCAAATGGATTGCGCCATTCCTCAACAGCAGGAAACAAATCACCTTTCTCGCCCCTTTTCTCTCAACCGTGCGCACAGTGGACACCGGAGTACCACAAGACACCTGCCTCTCTGCTCTTCTCTTCATCCTCTATGTGGCCACGGTACCAGGGATCATCTGCACGCACAACCTCACCTGCTACAACTACGCTGACGATAACCAAATTATCCTGAGAATTCCCAAAACTCGCCTCAAGCCATGACCCGACCTTGAATCCTGCCTCATATACATTGATCAATGGATGACAAGAAACCATCTCCTTCTGAACCCTGATGAAACTGAGATGGTGAGCTGCAACTCTGCCCTTCTCCCGCAACCACTCCACTGGTCCTCCTCCCTTGGCATCCCCCACCCCCTACTTCCGAAATAGTCAAAACCTTGGCTGTACTATGGACTCTGGCTTAACCCTCTCCCATCAGATCAACAATGTACCATAAACCTGCCACTACCACCTCAAGCTCCTAAGGCACATTTTTCCATACCTCATCTACCCCAACAGACTCAACGCTATTATGTCCACTGTAATGTCGAGCTGGCCCAGTTTACCCACAGAGAAGATGATATATACCCTACCGCCCATCAAGCACCCTAAGGTCAAGCACGGCCCTCTTACTAGTGATTCCAGCTTCCAATTCAACCAGGATTGGGGGGTTGGCCTACTCATCCCTGGCTCCAACTCTGTGGAACTCACTCCCTCCTCACATTCGACACACCCAAGACTACATGGCCTTCCGTAAAGCTGTCAAAATCTTGCTTTTTCCATAACCACGACTAATGCCCACCGAAACTCACCGCAATTATAGAATGCAGAGTTCAATGGAAATAGACTCTCTGACACATGCTGACATGAGAACAATGACCCTCTGATCGTACAAATCATAACCTGCTACTGTCCACCATGTGAAACCACCCCTGAGTACCTATTCCACGAATCATGAGAACGATCACTGCCAGCTCATCATGATCCAAAAAGTACACCACCCACTCCAGACACTCACCTCTCCTACCACCTTGATTACATTCCACTTTACACCACCAAACAATAGAATGCAGCTATACCCCTAAATCAATTTTGGCCTAGTTTCACACATACCAACAGTTCTACATGAACACCTCAACAACCTGCTAGAACGCAGCTATACCCCACAAACAAATCCGCTGAGCTGCACACATAAACTTCCTACACAGGCCTAATGCTGCCAGAATGCAGTCTCAGAGACCAACCACCTGACTCCACATTTGACTGATCTCTCACTACCACTAATGTCAGGATGCTTCCTCCATCACGCAAATCTCACTGGCAGCACACATATTGAGTGCACCCAAGCACTGTATTGTACCCTACTCCCTCGACTGATCTGGACTGCGGTCCCAGAGGGCATTCAACCTTCAAGTGCTTTGAGATCATACCAATGATATATAGAGCGCTACATAAATGCCAAATAACAATAACAAGTTGAAGAGGCAGCAGTGGGCATAACTATCGGGTAGGAGGCGTTCACTTGCATGAGCTTCACAAGGGAATTGGCAATCCATCATGGCGCCCATTTCAGGCATGGGTAGAAACTCCCTACAGTGCTAGATAGAAGAGAGTTGAAACCACCCCCTTCCCTGCCGAGGGCATCTCACACTCACTTCCTTCCAGCAGGTCACTAAGAAAGCACTGCATTTGGTATTAGAAGGCTGGGGAGACTCATTGCCATTCCATGAACTGATCCACAGGCCCTCGCCCTAGATCTCGGTGGCTCGGGCAGCAATCATGGAACACCTGAAAACAGCACCTCCAGATGACAGCGTAGGTGGAGCTCCTCCACAATGCCAGGTTGAGCAGAGGCCTCAATAGTAGGGGACACAGCCTGATTGGGTGGTCTCCAGCAGCATTCCCAGCAGAGCAACTGCCAGCTCATTATGGCATACACCCTGGCCCTCCAGCCCAGAGACTGCTGCCACCTCTGCACTTGCGTGTTCTCAATGTCATTGGGCCTAGTAAAATTGTTGTTTTGTTCTCCCTTGTTCCCCTACCTTGTCTCGTCGCGCTCTGAAACGCTTGTGTATGAGCGCGATACAAATAAAATATCATATCATATCATATCTCCTGCAGGTGATACTAGACCGGTTCGGACAGCACAGGCTGCATGGTAGCCCTCCAAAGCTCAAATCTGCTCCCTTTTCTGGCCGGCTCTGGGATCGGAACGCCAGCGACTCAGGAGTGGTTTGTTCACAGAGATCTGGCAAAAGTGGCATCTTGGGATCATCATACATACAGCAGCAGTTTTTAAGTTAACTGTTATGCAACCGTGCTTGCTGATTTCTGAAAACACAAGCATCTCTGGCAGAGTTCAGGTCTTAAGTTGGAGCTGTGCTGCCAATGGCGAGCCAAGGTTACTTCAAGGAGCCTTTTTACTTGCAGTTGTCTGCAAAGCGTGACTCTATGGCATTGTTAATGATCGACTAAAGCTTCCGGTCACATTTCGACTAAGAAAGGAGCCAATGCGGACAAGTGATGATGAAACGGAAATGAAATGGAAAATAGAGACGCATCCTAAAAAAGGAGCCAAAGCGGACAAGTGATAACGAAATGGAAATGTAAAGAAAAATTCACTTAAATAGAGATGGGAAAAGAAAATGGAATGAACATGAAAAAAAATAATAATAAAATAAAAATTGGTCAAAGGGTAGAAAGGGACGGTTGAGGAGGGACCGGGACCGCGACGGGTCCGCAAGGACCCGAAGTGGCAGGGGGGACAAGCATGCTGTTGCTCAGTGCAGAATCCTGAAGGTAGCGGCGTAACGGAACACCTGTAAATTAACTCCTGACTTTATGTATGTAAATAAAGTTTGCTCTGGCAATTTTTCTCCCACTCAGTCAATGGTCATGCCTCTCATTTGGGCTGTGGGGGGTTGGGCTCCAAGGGAGGAGGGTAGCGGTTAAGGAATGGGGGCAAGCCGGGGTGTGTGTGAGCAGCGGATGATGACGTGCCCCCACTAAGAGTGTCAGCGCTAAGGCTTTCGGACCGGAGGTTGCCATGGAAGAATTCCAAAATAAGGGCACCAGGTAGTGAGCGGCATCACTTGTCAACTCAACAGATGCTGGGCAATGGGCATGGCCGACAGAAAATGTGCGGGCGGCCTATTTGAAGGTGATGTTTGGGGGCTCTGTTGCCTACAGCTGGGAAACACTGTCTGCACATGCTACAAAATACATTGATGTGGTGCCGTTGAAGGTTTTCAAATGCAAAAGGGCAGTGGGAATATGGTAAATACTTTTTTAGGGGCAAAAGCAGTTTCAGTTGTTGCAGTTTTCTATCCCTGGAGCACAAACCCGCTCACGTAATCAATATATTTTTTATGGAATGGGAAAATGAATTGAATGTAACCTAGTAAATTGGTGATTTTCATTTTGTTTATCAATGGGTTGTGCATGACATGAGCCACTTTGATCTTCATGAATTTCCAAGCATACACACTGCCCCACACCAAAGAGATGGAAACAGGGTGACCCGTGTCTGATTGGCCAGCAAAAGCACATTTAAAGTGGCAGAGCCTTTCGTTTGTGAGACTGATGCTTCCTCTGGGATTATGTGCATATCATCGGCCCGAGCGTGTGGCTCCATTCTGTGGCAGAATCCTACATTCAGCAATAAAGGGAGGTGATGAGTAGTGACAGATTATCATGGGCGATGTGTAGTGCACACCAGAACAAACATGGCCGCCAGCAGGGGAGCAGGGCTCCGAAATAAACACTTACGGGAAACTATTAAGCTTGCTTTGTCAGGGGTGGCCCTCCGAGGTGTGGGGCCCCTCTCAGTTGAAAAAGATGAAAGACCCCTCTCGAAGCACGATGACGTGGAAAACTGAGGACGGCCCCCAGGGCTTCGGTCAGGTGGGAAATGCTGTGGCCAGGGTATGGAATGGGCCATGTTTGCACAGATGGATGCAGGGACGGTGGCTGTGGAGTAGGGCTGGGAGGTTGGGGGGGGGCGCTCACCTAATTTGTTCTGCGATATTTGACTATTTATTTTTTATCTGATGGTGCTAACCTTGTCGTTTTCTACTACAACTTTCAATAAATAGATTCAAACATAAATACGCATGGACCTAAGGCCCTAACAGGTGCCTTTATTTTTTAGATCTCCCACCCCAAGGGATATGCTCTGATCACCCAAACCACCGCCTTCCCTCCCGCCCCCACCGCCAGACACCAGGAACATCTTTTGTGAGGGCAAATAAGGTGTCCCTGGGGTGGCAGCTGAGCCAGATATGGCCTGGAGCGTGACCTCCAAGGAGAGATGGCAGTGTCTCCCCAACACCACTGGCAGACCGCACCCTAAGGGGAATTGGCAAATGCAGAAAAAAATGCAAAAAAACATTTTCTGTCTTTTTCTTCCTCCTCCTACAATAAAGAGAGCCCAAGAAATGTTTATGCGCACGCCGTGCCCGAGGAGAGTGTTCCTAACAGGATGTATCATCATTAAGGCAATCGGTTCCTAAGCAGAAAAAAGACCTCGAATGCCATGAAAAGGTTTAAACAATTCAAACTGCTCCTGAAACAGGTGCATTCAAATTAAAATGAATGTAAAATATCCCCAATAGACCCTGAATCTAGAGTAAATTAGGAAGGCGCTTATATCACCCTCATTATCTTTGCTCAACCGTTCATTTCTATATTATGGCTCAAACGTTGAAGTCATTCTTCTATGTTTACTTTTATGCTACAATATGCTATCCATAACAATAGCAGCCGTGGCGTTTAGCCAGAGCAGCTGATTGGGAGGCGTAGAGGCGGGCCAAGTGAGATGGGGCACCAGTTTTGGGAAGGGGTCCAACCGGCGCCAGGCTGCGCAGCGACATTACTGGCATATGCCGGCACTGGAAGTAGGGCCAAGTGGTCCGGGAGGGTATAAGCAGAGGAGGCGCATGGTGCTCCCCACTCTCTTTTGCGATGCCCGGGACCCTCGAGCTGAGTAGGTAGCACTTTTTTCGTTTGCCCGCCCACCCACCCTTTTAGATCAGGGGTGAGGGGTTTGAGTTGCGGTAGGTTAGAGCACATTGCATTGAATTGAGCTATTGGCTCAACCATTTGGGTCACTGGAAGCACAGGAAGGGAGATTTAGGGCTGAATTCAGGTGATGGTCCTATGTCCAGAACAGTGAGGTGTCAGGCCAGGGGCTCATTGAGTGGTGCTCGCCATTTCGTACAAGGGGGAGAGGATCTGGTCGGTTTAGGGGGTCACATATTTCCCTCAGACCAATCCCAGTCCGTGTTCGGGTGATGGCCTCTGTCATCCCCCCACACTCAAGTACGTAACGATGACATCAGTAACGATGACGCAATGATGATGTAGTTGATGACAAAAATCGTGGATGATGTCATGGTCTGTTGCATTTTGATGATGTAAGAGATGTCACAATAAATGCGGCCTAGTGTCTTCCAAAAGAATACTTGCGTCTGGTGTCCCTCACTGGCCCTGCCGACTGCGCTACCCAGTGGCAATACACGCATTATGTAGAGTGGTGCTAGGATTTTGCACAGCATGACCTCAGTAATCTAACATACCCTGTCTTTAAAGTTGTGACATTCCATCTACATCTTCGATAACTGTGGTTACAACAGTTAGAAGAGAGCTGAATGCCCCAAAGCTTTCAAAAGGTACCATGCAAGAATAAGATCTTGTCAGCATGCATTAACAGTGCATGCATTCCTGCTCAAGTAGTCACAGTATCACTTCCAGCACATTTCCATGCCCACAGACATCTTCACCATCCTTCCTCTCACTCGGAGGGATCTAAATCCCTGATGGTCTCTCTATAATCATAGCTCACATGTATCCAGGGGCCTACTCCTTAGGAGCAAGACTCGCAGGCAGCTTCTGACCCAGTGGTCAATCTTAGTGCCTGTGAACTATGGACCTAGACACCCAGGGCCTGGATACCCAGCAGTGGATCTTAAGCATGGATCACAGGCCTCTGGATACCCTGCGGCCTACCTCAGATCACATAGCTACTCAGTGGACTATCTAGGAGAATAGCTCAGAGACATATGGATACCCACGGGCCTATGAGGGCTCATGGCTCGCAGGCATTTGTATACCGAGGGGCCTATCTGGGCTCATGGCTCGCAGGCATGCGATACCCATGGGCCAAGCTAGGCTCATGGCTCACAGGCCATTTGGATACCAAGAGGGTTATCTGGGCACATGGCTTGCAGGCATCTGGATACCCAGGGGGCTATTCCGGAGTATAGCTCACTAGCATCTGGCTACTGAGGGAGCCATCTTGGAGTCATCATGGAGCAGGAATCCTGGGCCATCTCGAGGATGGGTAGTGGGGAAATGTGTTCAGGGACTCTTGGTATAAATGGGGGACCTTTCCCTGCCTGAAGTGAATCTTTTTTGTGCTTTTGTGGCCTCTGCCATAGCATCTGCTCAGGGTGCTGAATCTGACCGGGCACCTTGAGCTTCTCTTACCTTCTGCCGACTCCCATTACTTTGTTGATTTCTTTCAATTCCCTTCAATTTCAATTCAATGTCCCTTAGGCTGAGCCCACCTGCTGGGCCATTCTCCCGATGTGAACATCAGTCTGGGGAGCACAAGTCAATGGAGTGAAACTGCAAGTGTCAAACTCTGCCTGTAGCCTTATAACCATGGACCAGGTTTTTGCAGGAGTGGTCTCCTTTTCTTTTCAAATGTAGCGGTTCATCACTTCTGTTGCTTTGTTTATCAGGCTTGTCACCATCTCAAATCTAAGTCACAATGGTGCTCACGTTGTTCAGTTTTGTAATTTAATGGCAGAGACCTGGTACGTTTCCACTCAGGGGTGGCCAAGAACCCACCGTCAAATTTTTGTCATTTGCACGGCGGAGTGCAAAAGTGTAGGGCAAAAGTTGGCGTACACACGTGTACGGCACTTTTTTTGCCCTGCGCTTTTGCACTTCGCTGTGCTCAGTGAGTAGAATTGACTTTTAATTGTGAGCGCTGCTTGCCATGCTGGCTTGGTAAGCAGTGTCTACAATTACAATTAATCACTGTCATGTCGGGTAGAGTGTAATTGTAATTGTACACGCTGCCTGCCATGCGACCATGGCAGCTAGCATGCACAATGTATCTCTATGGGGTCCGTCTGCAAGCAGGTGGATCCATAGGGATCTCCAGCATTTGTGCCTGGCATGAAAATCCATGGTATGGTGGAGAGGAAGGAAGGTGGCGTAAACACAAGTTGCATTCCACCCCTCCTGTCCGCCACACAAATGATTGAAAGTGAGCCGTGGCAGGAATGGAAGGCGCTAAAGCCTTACTCAAGTCTTTTACGCCTTTTGTTCACGTTTCGGCTCATTGGAACATGAGCTCCAATGTGTTTCCCTCCTGGCATTTCACAGTCCACTTTGTAGCATAAGACAGATACATTTGTAATGTTTTAATCCTCAAGGAATGGAATCCAGTTCCATGTAGTTATTGGTGTTTAATGGTGTCTGGCAGTGTTAATTGAGTGACATTTCTATGCAAATAGAAGCCTTTCTCTTGATTATTGGCTTGAAGACGGCTTTGTTTTCTTTTATCTGCAGACATAATAACAAACCAAACTCTGGTTCTTCCACCCAAGAACTAAGAGGAGAGTTCTCACATTCCCTTTTGGTCGTGGCATTGGATTGATACAAAAAAAGAGCGAGGGGCCAAAATGCTTCCCCTAGGCCTCAGCAGACTCTTTGACAGCTTTGCATGGCTCACAGTCATCTGGATACCCAGCGGCCTGTCTAAGAGCCTGACTTGTGGACACCCGGATGCCTAGGGGCCTATCGGACCACATGACTCATGAGCACCTGGATAATGATAGGCCTATCTAGGAGCAAAGCTCTCTGACACTTGGATTATCAAGATCCCTGTTGGGGGCTGCTCCGGGTCACCGGGCAGCCCCATACTCAGGTCGGGGGACACCTGACAGGACACACTGGTGCGGCGCTCCTGTCGCGGACTCATGGGTGGGGAGTCACCTCACCCGCTCCGGACCACCGGAGCTCCACACGTGTTAGGGGGACACACAAGGACGGCGTTGCCCGGCAGGGGCACTGTCCGGACGGCGTTGCCCGGAAGGGGCACCGTCCTCTAGCTGGTCCCGTCCTTGGGCCCAGCCCATACAGTGTGGCACCGCCATGGTGCAGGACAAAGAACACACTGGAGCCTGGAATGGTCGGACTGACGAGCCGGAAGCGGCCCTTTACTTTTACCACGTGACCCATGACAACATCCTGGGAGCTACCATGCTCCCAGGGGTTTACAATGCAACACCCGTTTAGGAACGTAGTTCTCGGAGGCCTGCCTAGGAGCATGCTTAGAAATGCCTAACCAGTCCCTGGATACCCAGGGGCCTGTCTGGGATCATGGCCATGAGCATTTGAATACCCCAGAGACAGGCTTTTCAGGCGCCCACTGCCGTAGTATCAGTTTTGCTGCTTTATACATAAAACAAGTGGGAGAATATGCCCTCTCTATTCCTATTTACCATTAAATGGCACTAAAACAGTGTGTTCCGTTTCTTGCCGAATGTAGAATGTTCCAGAACATTCTACAGAAACCAGAGGAGCAAAACGTCCAAAACAACTAGCAAACTCAGAACTGGCAATGAAAGAGTTAAAGAACATTGGCGCACGCTCCCTCGACACCCTCGTTGGAAAAATGAGCAAAACGCTGGCTTTGCCAGTCTGTTTCCAACGGGTTCACGCAGGTTTGTAATGTCAGAGGACCCGTCGCATTCCGCCCAGCTGTCCCTGTCCATCCAGTTGCCGCTGCAGGATTAGGCGGCCTAGAGGGCGTGGGGGGCGGGTGGGGGCTCAGGGCGAGGAGAGGGCACGAGGAGAGGGGGCGGCGGCGGAGCAGGGAATACATTCCACAGGCACTTACGTCAGTTTATTGTTTAATCTTGATCATGTATTTTAGTTGATTCTCAAATAATGTTGATTTAAATGGACGCGTACCGCCTTTGGCAACAACTGTATGAATATTAACAGGGAACAATAAAACGATTGCACTGCCATTAAAGGGGTCGTTTATTTACCCCATTCTTCAGCGACATAAAGACCACTGCCTCTAAAAGTACCTCTTTTACGCCAATTCGGGCCATTCAAGACCAAAGAACTCGACAGTCGGACACAACCATAAATCCTCACTTTGCCCACCCCCAACCCTGGCATGGACTCTAGAATCTGCGGCTCGGGCCTCAAATCCAAGCTCTGCAGCAAAGGCTGGCACGGTCCAAGAAAACCGCTCAACCCTAACTGATCTCAGTAGTTCTCAGTGCCTGGTAATGTATGCATGAGAACACATCAGAACAGCAACTCCCTTGAGGAACAGTCCACAGCAGGCCTGGGCAACCACAACAAGACACTTACTCAGTGGAGTAACTTTGCTGAAAATGTTGGGGGGGGGGACATGACATCTGAAGAAAAGGTGCCAGAGCCAAATGAATGGGGACAAAATGGTGTTCCATGAAATTTGGGCGGGACAAACATCCCTGTCCCCCCCCTAAAATTACACCCATGCACTTACTTGACCCCAACTGTGCACACCACAGAGTTTGGTGTCCAAGCTCAGAAACTCCTGTGCACTGCAATACAGCAAGGAAGAGAACCATCTCCCACAAAAAAGCCCTCCAGGACCAGCATGACCAGAAGCTTCAGCATGAGTTCTATAAGTCCACTGGACCAGCGCTGTCCTGCAGGTCCTTGATAATATGAAAACCACAGGGGGTCAAGAGTGCTCTGCTATCCCTGTCCTTTTTGGGTTGTCTGTTGCAGGAGACACTCCTGTCTGCTGTCTATTACTCGCCAGCGTTGAAGAGACACAAAGAGACTGGCTTCAAACCTTGCTCCACAGCTGCCACTACTCGCTGCAATCTGCACTTGTTTGCCATCTGCTCGGCTTCTTTCGCCCCCATTTCTTTTCAGCATTAACCTCTAGAGGCCGCAAGCCTCAAAAATCTCAACACACAATTTCACATGTATTTCAATGAGTTTGGAGTCGAGTCTAAGCTTCCAGATGACGAGCTTCCTAAATCTGTACTCCTGGCTTTAACAATCCAGACAATTCTGCCACGGATGATTGCCAACTGAGCGAGATGAGATGCAAGATGAGCTTGGCCTAGTAGGAGGACATGGCAGAGCGGGGGGCAGAAGGGATTTTGTGGAAGAATGCCTTGTAGGAAGAAAGGGAAGAAGTAGCAGTGATTTGTAGCAACAAAAGTGGTGGCACAAATGTGTTCTAGCTGCTGATTGGCTGGGGAGATCCAGGGCTGAAGATGAGTGTGGGAGGGAGAGAAAGAGCAAGTGGAAATTGTGCTCTAATGGGAGAGGAAGTGCAAGCTTCAAGTCTTCCGGGGACTGTGACGGTCAGCCTGTCGGCATTCACTCCCACCAACAACAGTTCCTGATGGTCGAGGTATGAGGAAGGAGTTACAGGTAAGTGTTTGTGTTGGTGTGGTGGCCCAGCAAAGTCCTTTTCAGGTCTGATAATGGAGACAGCACAGGCAGACCCCGCAGCAGTGAACAAAGATGTGGTTGAACTAGGCAGAGCTCAGGCTTCACTGAAGTTATACTAGATGTCACACATGGTTGTGGTGGATGGGGAGATTACTGCACTGGTCCTAATGCCCTCACTCATGCTTACCCTGCACTAGGCTTCATAACTGTAGGTTTCAGACCCTGTCAGTTACATGTGCTGCCACCTCTTCGTCAGTTTCAGAATAGTGACTGGGTCAAGCAAGGTTTCACGCTCACATGGTTCTTTCTAGTCATGAGAAGGCATCTTTGACTCTCTCTTACTGGTAAGTGGTGGTCATCTAGGGATGGTACCAAGAAAAAACGGGACTATTCTGAGAGCCATGCCAGGTTGCAGGTTTGAGGAGGGCCTCCTCACGATCCGATTGGCTTTTTCACTGCTTTAGGAATCGTGCTTAGGCATTACAATGCAATTAACCAGACCCTTCATTCCGAAGAGTATAGGTACTGAACGGAACAACCCATCCATAAAAGAGATGTGTAAATTAAAATATTTGGTAGCCACTCAATCATTGCATGCAATGACACTCAACATTTGTGGGCTTTTCCCCAGACTTTCTCTTAGTTGTGGATTCCTGGTAGAGTACCAAACACGTTCAGAGCATTCAATGGTAGGGGGCCAACTAATAAAAGCAATGGAAGCAGGAAGAAGCACTTGGGGGGACAATGAATAGTAGGAACAAACTGAGATTCTGAGCGTAGGGAGCAAAGAGGGGAATAAAAAGCTACAAGCGAGGAAAGATAGGGCAGAGAAAAGTTGTGAAGAGATTTGAAAACAAGGCAGAGAAAATCAAAAAGAAGATAAGAGTGAAAAGTAAGCCGAAGAAGTGAAGAGAGACTAGAGCAGGACACACAGGATATCGAGGTGAGAGAGAAAAGAAGATGAACAGAAGAATTATAGATCAAACGCAAGGGGGAAAGATGAGAAATAGGGCGTCCAAAGAGACGAGTGGACCAATAGGAAACACGAACAAAAATAAGAGAGAATACAAGACGTTTGGTGGTGTGGAATGAAAGAAAGGGTCTATCTTTCCAAATGTTAAAGAGATAAAAGCGTCAGGAATGAGCACGTGAAGATATCTGAGAGGAGAAAGTAAGAGGAGTCTAAATATACACCAATACTATGTGCAGATGAAGAGATGGAAAGGGAATTAGGAAAAAATGACAGGGAGTTGGAAGGGGAACCAGGAGGAATAGTAGTAGCAGGAAAGTAAAATGACCTCAGTCTTAGAGAACATAAGGTGAAGAAAGTGGTTGTACATCCAGAAGATAGGAGGAGATGGTTTTGTGAATGATTGGAGTAAAGGCAGAAAAGGAAAGAGCTGATAATCATCTGCGTAAAAGTGATGAGAACGACCAAAGGAAGTAATAAAGAAGTAAGGGGAATAGTGTACAGAGAAAACAGAAGGGGACCCAGGACACCATGATCTGGAGGAAGAGTAGAGGAGGAATCACCCAGGCAAGAAACAGAACAAGCATGGCCAGAGAGATAAGAACAGAACCATTGAAGACGTTTTTAAGGCAGAGAGAGTCAAGGGAGAGAAGCAGAAGGGAGCGATCGACAGTGTTGAATGCTGCCCAAAGATCTAAGAGTACCAATAGAGAAGAGTGTTGAGAACACTGAGCAGATAGTTAGTGACAGAAAGAAGAGTAGTCTTGGTGGAGTGGCAGAGTCGGAAGCCAGATTAATAGTATGGGAGGAGAAAATTAGAGTTGATATGCAAGGAAACCTGAGAGTAGACAATATGCTCCAAGAGCTTGTAAATTAAGGGGGGAAGAAGAGACATAGGTCTAAAGTTAGAAGGCAAGGAGGCTTCAAGTCACGATTTATTAAGCATAGGAAGAATCGTGGCGTAATAGAAATAGTGGGAAAGACTGAAGGTTGGAGGGAGGCATTAAAAAAGGAGGTTAGGTAAGCAAGGAGAGAAAGATAGATTGTAGGGATTAAAAGAGCAAGATGAGAATCAGTGGGAGAAGAAGGAGGATGGGCTTTGGAAAGAAAAATAGCAGTGTCAGTCTCAGAGAGAGGGAGAAAAGAGGAGAAAAGAAGAGACACATGGGAAAATGTAGTGAAGGCAGAAGGCGTAGAGGAGGTAAAAATAGAAGAGCGAAGAAGGTTAACTTTAGTAGAGAAGTAAGTTTCCAAATGATAAACCAAGAGAGACGAGGTAGCCACAGGAGTGGCAAGGGGGAGGAGGTAGAATGGGTGCCTGTCGGAAACAGACACCAAAGGTGAGTAGAATAGGAGTCCAGAAGATTAAAGAAGTATTCATGTTTAGTGTAAAGTAGAGTAGTAAGTGGTATGTAGAGTGGAGTAGTAAGTGGTATGTAGAGTGGAAAGAAGGGACAGGTTCACAAAAGTGATTTTCACCAGCTAAGATTGGCACGGCGCAGAGATCGACGTAGTGAACGAAGTAGAGGAGTTATCCAAGTTTGGGAGGGTTGTGTGTTGGAGTGAACAGAGAAGCAGCAAAGGGAGAATATCGACAGTATCAAAGATATCAGTGGAGAAAGAGAAGGAAGCAAAGTTCACTGAAGCGGAAGTGAGTTCAAGCAAAGATGAAAGAGAGGAAGAAATATCAGAGTTAAAAACAGAAATGTTAAAGCTACGTTGATCCCGGCAAAGGAAGGTGTGTGAAGGGTGTATGGGAGGAGATGGATTTATTGGAGGGATAACTGAGAAAGATAGAAGTGCATGTTCTGAAGAGGAAATAGGGAAAGCAGAGATGGAAGTCTATGATAAAGAGGAGGCAAAAATTATGTCTAAACAGGTGCCAGACATGTGAGAAAGATGAGAAGGAACAAAGAAAAGATAGTAAGAGGCAAGAAGAGCAATAAGAGGAACAGAAGAATATATTGTTGATTTGTATTTTTGGAAAAGAATAAATACATATTCCAAAAAAAGAATAAAATGAATGAATATTTGAAAGATGCAGGTTAAAGACATCAAATAAGAGCAGCAGGGACTCAAAAGGGAGGAGAGAGGACAGAAGAGCATCAAGTTCCTCAAAAAAGGAAGTGACAGGGCCAGGAGGCGATAGATCAGAAGAAAAGCAATAGGAGAAGGTTTAGAAAAGAGAATACTGGGTTGTATATGGGATTTCCAGTAAGGACACCTTCAGATTACAACAGACTGTATGTACCCCATTGTAATAATAAAAAGGCTGCCACTAACTAGCGGAAACCCACACCGACAGTTTTGTGATCAGGATAGCATATAAACACAAAACAGAGCAATTGGCTGACCGTCTTCCTGAAGGAACTAGGGTCTTTCTGGGGCACCATCCAATTAGCATCTCTGATGAAGACTCAGATGACTGCAAGCTTCTCTAGTTTACTTTGCAGAACATCTCTCAACCAAAGCTGGTGCTCCTAAGAGAGATGCACCAGGGAACATGAGCAAGAATTCACCTTGATATACCTCTTCTCTTTAATGTTTTTATAGAAGACTTGCTATAAATGAATTCTCTCTTAGGGTAGAAAAAATGCTCATCAGTTTTATCATATTCAAAACACAGAATCCTGTAGGATTTGACCCCTCTAGGCCCCCAAAGGAACCCGAATGTTCTTTACGGATATTGTAAAACAAACCATCTTTTGGTAAATATTGGTAAGGCAAATATGCTTGTGTTTGGGAAAAGAGTTAGTAACAACTTCACATGGATTTCAGGAGAGGATACAATTTAGGTTGTTACCAAATGTTAGTTCTGTGGAGTAGCAATTAACCCATCCTTGGGCTGGAAACAGCATATCTTAGAAACCACAGGTAGAGACAGAGCTGTGATGTATACCCATTTCTGCTCCGAAATACGAATTGTGGGGGTCACCATCAAATCAATCCTTCTTGCCTATTTGGTGAAACTGGTACCTAGTCTGCTATATGGGTGCTGTACCTAGGGATTGAAAACTTGCCTTGATATTGTACAATTTGCATTTTAGGCCTGGAGAAAATTTCCTAAGATTGACAAACTCAACGTGTTTGTATGTGATTCACACTGCACATGGCTTGCCAACAATAGAGGCGCTCTAAGCCAAGCAATACTTTACTAGATCATTAGCCAAGAAAGGTGGACTAAAAGGCATTATTGTATCAATTTGTTTCCTTCCATTCAATATTGCCTTGTCGGATCATGTAGTCCCAGAAAACATTGCGATTAGGGGACAGAATGCTATTTGTGAGGGTGAACTCGCCCGAGCTTTTTCTATTTTTGTAACCCAAAATACACTCTGCCCCTTCAAGCGAGCTCTGCTAGTCAGACTCAATTTCATAATGCTCCGTGCTGAAAGGTATAGTGCATACATTTACCACTGCTAAGACAGTGTACTGACACCCCTCAGCAACTGCCTTGTACTTTTACAACATGACAATTACAGAGAAACGTGTGCATTCCTACAAACAGCTTGATGGAACCCAACCTTTTAAAAGAAATCAGGCACTTCCTTTAACCTTGGGTAGACCTGATAAAAATTATATAATTGTGGGCTTCCATGGCCTGATCACAGATTCATAATTAAATATAAGCTCTATATAGTTTTTGACATGGTAGCCTCTGGTAGCTCACAATTATGCAGTGAGGGTAATTTTATTGGAACCATTGGAGCCATTTTATTGTCAGCGTGGTTTCTAGTGATGCATTCTGTCAGGAGCTTGAGTGTATTCCCTGTCTAGGACTCTGTTTTACCCCAGCAAAGCCTTTGTTCTCTCTGAGAAGACTTGTCCCCTTCCATGTGAATAGAATATGTCCCTGGTAATAGGGAGGGAACCTTTGCTTCAAATTACAGGTTATGCCATGAGAGGGAAATCACAGGATGATGGTAAATTACTAGAAACTATAATGCAGGGCAGACAGGATAGAGTGCAGAGTTACAGTAGCCAGGAGGGGAGTTTGAGGTCTGAGAAGGGTTCCACATCTTGCAATCCCTGTGCTCTCTTAGAGAAGGCTTGAAATTGACCAACCTCTGTGACAGATTGGTTATATAAGGGGGTCAGAAACCCCATCCTTTAATGAATCATCTTTGGGCCTGAGAAGAAGGATTTCACTGGAGTTCATTCAAGGCACAGTGTGCCCAAAGTCCTCTGCCTGCGAGGAGCAAGCTAGACCCTTCCCTCAGCAATCCCAGAGGAACATTTGGGGGGAATCTCTGTGTGGACAAAGGCCTACCTGCTGCCTGAACACTGAAACCAGGAACCTGTTCTCCAGCGGTGGCAATTCCCTAATTGCTCTCTGCAAACTTCCTGGCTCGGTAAGGCCTGACACGGGCTTTCCTTATCCCTGGAGACCACGGATGGTGTCCCCCAGCAACCCAGAAGTCAAGGACAGCTTTGGGTTCCGTTTTCCACCTCTATCACTCTTCGAGCCGACTCAACCATTTGAGGCATTATGAGAAACCGACTCTACCCATTGGGAGCCCAACTCGACCTGTCTGAAGCCTGTTTGAACTGCTGAAAAGGACTTAGAAGCCTGTCTTGATGCTCTTGAGACCCAAAAAGAAGCCTAACATGTATTTGTGGGGTTTCCGTTCCCCTAGCCTACCTTAGGTCTACCTGTCCTAGTGAGATTAAAGACTCCGCATCTTACCTTTTTAAAGAAATCGCCATTGAATTTGAACATTTGCTGCTGAAAATGTTGCCTGTCTCCTCATCTTCACAGCCATCTTCGTTCATCTTAAAGTATGCTTATTCTGTGTCTTCTCTTATAAGGTTGTGTAATAATGTTTTTGATTTATGTACTTGTATTTTTATTTTAATTGACAAATCTTGACTGGACATTCTTTTTATTTGCTTCCCCAGTACAATAATTGTTTGCAGTGGCGTACCAGAAACTTTGGGGCCCCCATGCAAGCCATGCGGAGGGCACCCCTCCACGCCAAGCCCCCCAAAAAAGCATGGACCGCGTCACACTCCAGGCTAGCCTGGACCACCATGCATGCATAATGTCCTTTGTGATCATGCTGATGCAGGGGCAAGTGTGTGCTGCGCTAGGTGAAAGATGTATGTTTTTTCATCAAACCTCCAAATCTTTCACATAGTGTAAGAACAATGAGGCAGTGCCCGTCCCCTGGCACCTAAATGTACTAGCCGTCAGTGGCGGCTGCTAAATTATTTTATTGAAGGGGGGCAAATATTTGCCAAAAATATGCAAAAGCAACCAAGTGTAGTGATGGAGCTCGAACCCCTCCCAGCAGACAGCTTGCAATCAGTTTTGTTGGGTAACTCATGAAAAAATCCAGTAGATGCAAGTCACCAACAGTGCACAGGAACATTTCCCAATGCATTTTCATGCCTTTCCTCGCAATACATGCAGTAGAAAAAAATGTTCATGCTGGCTGTGCCCATACATTTCCATGCTGGCTCCACCAACATATGCCAGTATTCTGACATAAGAACATACTCATGTTCGCTTTGTGCATAATGCCAGTAATGATACTATAAAAAACATATCAAAACTGGATCTGCCAATATTTTCCAGTACTACTATGTAGAACATACTCCTGTTGGATTGTCCATTAAAAGTGTCATGCCACAATAAGAGAAAATGTCCAAACTAGTTCCAATTTAGGCCATTCTAGACAAATAAGAACACTTATTATGCTTGCTTCATCATAGATGCTCAGTTAATAGAAAGTCATGCTACAGTAAGAAATAGGTAGGCCGCTACACCAAAATGCCATTCTAGCAATGTAATACCACTTATAAAGCTTGGTTTATAAAAGATGCCCAGTAATAAATGTCATGCCACAGTCAGAAATGGCTAGAATGCCTCCCCAAAATGCCAGTCTAGCCACGTAATAACACTTATCATGCTTGCTTTATCGTAGATGCCAGAAACAAAATGCCATACCACAGTAAGCAATGGCTAGACTGACTGCACCAAAATGCCCATCGAGACATGTAATAACACACATGAAGTTGGCTTTGCTTGAAAATACCAGTAAAATATGCCATGTCACTTAAGGATGTGTCAAACATGCTCCAGTGATCCCCGACCTACCAGGGCCTTGCGCACACACACAATCACATTCATCCCCTTTCACTGACCAGTCACTGAACCATACATGGTCTCTCACATTCATTCACACTGCATGTCCACACAGGCACCCACCCACTCACAACATTCACTCACATACACACACGCAATCACATGTATACCCATTCACCCACCTATTACTCACCCATACAACCTCTCTCACATTCACTCACACTGCATTCTCCACATAGGCACCCACTCAACCAGAACATTCACTCGCACATACATGTAATCACATTCATCTCCTTTCACCCACCAGTCAATCAACCAAATACCTTATCTCACATCCACTCACACAGCATTCTCCACACAGGCACCCATCTACAAAGAACATTGAAACACCCACATAATCACATTCATAACCATTCATCCACCAGTCACTCACTCATACGCCTTCTCTCACATCCATTCACACTGCACTCTCCACACAGGCATGCACCCACTCACCAAGAACATTGAAACACACACAATCACATCATACTCATTCACCCACCAGTCACTCCATCATATACCTTCTCTCACATCCACTCACACTGCAATCTCCCTACAGGAATGCACCCATGCAGCAAATTCAAGCACACTATCACATTCCTACTCATTCACCAACCATTCACTCACCCAAAAACCTTCTCTCACATCCACTCACACTGCATTATCCACACAGGCATACTGTAACGCTCACCTGGTTCCCCCGGAGGCGCAGGTCTTGATCTGGCGAGGATACTGTCTTCAGTGTTAGGCACAGGGTTCGTTTTGCTCCCGGACTGGGCCCCCTTCCCACCGACAGTTTAAGCTGAAGAGTGAGATGTCTGCAAGGGTAAACCAAGGTATTAGTGTTTGGAAGGTTCGGAAAGTTCCTAGCCCCTCTCGCCCTTTCTTTCCCCGTGGAACTGGGTTGATATTTCGCTTACCTTATATAGGTAAATGCCGGGCTCTCCATCCTGCGTCTTGTGCAGGGGCGCTGGGTCCAGTTGCTTCACTGGATGCGAGCTCTGCCTCTTGATAGCTGAGGATTTGCTGAGAGCGAAGACGCCGTTAATGCACGAGCGTGCCTTGTAAGTATTAAAGTTCCTTTTGCATTGTTCTCTTCTCTTTCAAAAGTGTTAAGTCTGTAAAGTCTATGTCTTCCCCTTTTCAGATGCTGTGACGATGAAGATTATCCTTCTAATGGCACGTGAGTAGAAAGACTGCACCAGCGCTGGAAAATGCTCCGTAATGTCTCTTTTGTCTTTGCAGGTACTGAGGTGCAGCGCGAACAGATTGAAAGCGAACGTAACACAGGTAAGCAGTCTTGTAACTAAGCGTTACTAACCGATGTATCTTGCCTTGCAGGTGCCGGAATGCAGCACGAGCTGAGTTGGAACGGGCGTAACACAGGTAAGCAGAACTTGTAGTTGAATATTACTGACCGATGTTCTCTCTCTTTGCAGATGTCGGATGCCGGAAGAGAAAGGCAGAAAAAGGCTCCTTGGATGCTGCCGTTGGATTAGGTAAGTAGATTCACTGCCTTTACTTTAGCCTAACCTGTGCCTTTGTTTTGCAGGAGCTGCAGAAGAGTGAAGATTGGTTTCCAGCAGGTTATTTCGTGTCCACAGGATCTGGAGCTGGAGGTTTCCTGGAGCTGACACGGTGAGCGTCCTGCTGCAGATGCAGAATAACGCGAAGCACGTGAAACCAATCGGGTGTGGTTTAAATAGCCTTCTGTAGTGCTTAGGCGTCTCCTTCCACGGCCCCACCCAGGTAAGAAAAGAGTTCCAGATTTCTAAAAGAGTTCCTGTGTTCTGCTTCCAGGGAGTGGCTCCTGCTCCACCCAGACAGAAAAAGTAGTTCCAGGCAGAGAAGGATCAGGAGACCAGTTAGCTGGTAAGTAAGCAGCATGGTCTGCTACAGGTAGGTCCACCAAGCACTCTTATCTAATATGAGCCCGGCGCTTCCTGTGCCGGGACCAGTCATCATCATGAGCCTGGCGCCACTGGCGCCAGGACAAGGTCCAGAGGGTCCCTATAGGGACTGGCTGGTTCCTGGGATCAGAGTCATGGGCCTGCTTCCAAGGTCGTGGGGCAAGTCCTGACCCCTTGGAAGCAGGGATCATGACAGCACCCCCCCTCAAGGCCCCTCCCAAGGTTGACTTCTCCGGAGGTCTTGGTTTGTTAGGAATTGTCCGATGAAATTTCTTGATTAGTCGGGGTGCATGTACATGTTCTGCAGGTTCCCAAGATCTTTCTTGGGGGCCGTAGCCTTTCCAGTCAATCAGGTAGTGTAGTTTTGATTTGGAGATCTTGGAATCCAGGATATTTTTGATTTCAAACTCAAGTTCTCCGTCAACTAGGATAGGTTCAGGAGATTTAGTCAATCGGGTTTCTGGTTGAACAGGTTTTAGTAATGAGACATGGAAGACTGGGTGCATTTTCATGCGAGGGGGTAACTCCAACTTGACCGCTACTGGATTTATTATGGCAGTAACAGAGTAGGGTCCCAGGTATCTTGGGTTAAAGGTGCGTGGTCCTTTTAGGGGTAAATATTTGGTGGATAACCAGACTTGATCTCCTATTTGGTATTGAGGGGCTTCCTTTCGATGTTGATCTGCTCCTTTCTTGTATTGTTCCTTGGCCCTTTGAAGGTGGGTAGTAGCTTCCTTGAAGGCTTGGGTGATGGTTGAATGTAGATAGTCAACTGCTGGTGTTCCAAGATCCTGAGGTGGATCCAGGTTAGAGGTTCGAGGATGATTACCATACAAAAGAAAAAACGGGGTCTTTCCGGTTCCAGAGTGGACTGAGTTATTGTAAGCGTCCTTCCAAGTTCCTCCTGTCTGTTGCAGCATGCAGCGTAGGTACTGTTCCAAAGTCTGATTGGTCCTTTCGGTCTGACCATCGGTTTGTGGGTGGTGACTGGTGGAAAGCCTCACATCAATTTGAGCTAACCGACAGCAACTCCGCCAGAAGTGGGAGATGAATTGACTTCCTCTGTCTGAGATTAAAACTGAAGGAAAGCCGTGCAACCGAACGATGTTTTCAAGAAATTCTCGAGCCAGGATTGCTGCTGACGGTAACCCCTTTAGTGGGATGAAATGTGCCATTTTTGAAAATAAGTCTATGATTACCAGGATTGTATTGTATCCGGAACAGGGAGGTAAGTCAGTGATAAAGTCCATGGAAAGGGTATGCCAGGGATGAGGTGGGATTTTAAGTGGCTGTAAGAGGCCTGCTGGTTTTTCCTTAGGACTCTTGTTCTGGGCGCACACTCCACAGGACATGACAAAGTTTCTGATGTCTTTCCTCCAAGATGGCCACCAAAAGTGACGCTTGACCTTTTCCGAGGTCTTGGCCATACCCGGGTGTCCTTCCATTAAGGAGTCGTGATAACAAGAGATGACTTGATTTTGTAAGCTGGTACAGGGTAGATAAAGTCGTTCCTTGAAGTATAATAAGTCGTTCTTTACTGTGAAGTCTTCCCCCTGAAGCTGCCATTTTTGTATGTCCGTTGGAGTTACAAGTTGTTTAACCTGGGTTTCAATTTCTTCAATGGATTGCATGCTGATCAAACCCAGGATTCTTTGTTCAGGAATAATAGGTACGAGCTCAGGGTTAACCATGTGTTCCTCTACTCCGATTCGAGAGAGGGCATCCGCTTTACCATTCTTATTGCCTGGTCGGTAAGTGATTATAAAATCAAATTCGGCAAAAAATAATGCCCAGCGAAGTTGTCTGGAGGATTGAGCTTTGGCTGATTTAAGATACTGTAGATTACGATGGTCAGTAATGACAGTGACTGTGTGTCGGGCTCCTAAGAGATAATGCCGCCAGGCCTTAAAGGCGGACTTAATAGCCAACAGTTCCTTATCGGTAATGGTGTAATTGATTTCTGGGGCTGATAACTTGGGAGACCAAAACGCCACAGGGTGCAACTGGTTGGTTTCTGGATCTCTTTGTGAAAGCACTGCTCCCATAGCAAGGCTGGAGGCATCGGTCTCGACGATGTAAGGTAGTTCCGGGCGGGGATGTTTTAAAATCGGGGCGGAGGTAAATTTAGTCTTTAGCTCCTGAAAGGCTTGTTCTGCCTCGGTAGACCATTCAAAACGTTTGTTTTTTCTGAGGAGAGCTGTAATGGGTTGGACTACCCGAGAAAAGTCTGGAATAAACCTGCGATAGAAGTTGGCGAAGCCCAACATACTTTGAACCCCTTTTACAGATGATGGTGAGGGCCACTTGATTATTGCATCTACTTTCCTCGAGTCCATGTGAACTCCGTTAGGTGACAAAATAAATCCCAGAAATTCGACCTCAGTAACATGAAAGACGCACTTCTCTAATTTTGCAAAATGTTTGTGTTTGCGGAGCCTCTCCAGTACTGCGGTTACATGTTTTCGGTGTTCTGCCTCAGAGGACGAATAAACCAGAATGTCGTCAATGTATACAACTACACACACATCAATGAGTTCACGGAGCACGTCATTCATAAAGAACTGGAATGCGGACGGTGCGTTACACAACCCGAAGGGCATCACTTGATACTCGAACAGTCCATACTTGGTACGAAAGGCCGTCTTCCATTCATCGCCCTCCTTTATTCGCACCAAATGGTAGGCTCCTCTGAGGTCTAACTTAGTATATATGCAGGCGTTTTTGACTTGGTCAAGTAGTTCTGGGATCAATGGCAATGGATACCTGTTCTTAATTGTAATCTGGTTCAGGGCACGGTAGTCTATACACGTTCTTAAGTCTCCCTCCTTTTTTGGCACGAAGAACAGAGCTGAGGAGGCCGGGGACTTCGAAGGACGGATGAATCCGTTAGCCAGGTACTGGTCCAAATATTGCCTTAGGTGGAGATTTTCAGGTTCAGTAAGGGCATAAATCCGACTGCACGGAGGAGTGGATCCGGGAATCAGGTCTATCTGACAGTCGTATGATCTGTGGGGAGGCAAAGAATTAGCTTGGTCTTTCCGAAAGACATCTTGGAATTCCTGGTATTCAGGAGGCAGTTGCGGACTCTCAGAAACAGTTGCAGCTAGTTTGGTGGAGAGCTGAGGGTAGCAGGTAGAAGCGCATTCTGGAAACCGGATTGTCTTTGCTCGCCAATCAATTTGAGGATTGTGTTTCTCCAACCAAGGAACTCCCAAGATGACCTGAAACTGAGGGGCCTTGATCACATCAAACACGATCTTCTCTTGATGCCCATCTTGGCTTACTAACGTTACTTCCATGGTGGTGTGAGTTACGGGTCCGGAAGCTATTTCCGTCCCATCCACGGTGGTAATGACGTCTTTCACCGTCTTTGGACAAAGAGATAGATTCATCCTGGCGGCCAGCTCACAGTCCAAGTAATTCCCAATTGCGCCACTATCAATGTATGCTTTAATGGCATGCATACGATTAGGTTGTTCAGGACTCACGAGGACCATGGGCATGATGAAATGCGAGGTCAAAGAACTGGTTTTAACGCTCGGCAAGCGGACCTCTACACTTGCCGGGCGAGGTCGTTTCCCGGCTCAGAATTCTCGGTACCTTTATCAGACGCCCCTACTATCTTCTTCTTGGGCTTCACTGGACAATCTCGAAGAAAGTGCCCTGAGTTTCCGCAATAGAGGCATAATTGCAGTTGTCTCCTCCTTTCCCTCTCCTTTTGGGTTAAAGGTCCTTTTACACCCCCTATTTGCATGGGTTCCACGGAATCAGTTCCTTTCGTAGAACTTTGTGGCCTTGAAAAAAGTCGGGTTTCAAATCTGGATCGATCGGCTTTCCGATTCTGTAGTCGATGATCCAATTGCACTACCAGATCGATATATTCGGGACAGTCTTGTGGAGGATTTACCACTTGAGCCAGAACGTCTTTTAATTCCCCACGCAGACCTCTGTAAAACAGTGTGATCCTCTTATCCTCCGGCCATCCGGTTTCCACCACTAGTCTGTTAAATGATGCAATATAAGTCAGAAGATCTTGATTGCCCTGTCGTAGTGAAAGAAGTTCATTGTCCAAGGCCTGTCCCTGATAGTGCCTTGCGAACAGTTTCTCCATACTGGCTTGGAAGTCCTGGAAGTTATGGAGAATGGGGTCATCTTGAGACACTAAAGGAACAGACCAATCTGCGGCACTGCCACTGAGATAAGAGAGCACGAAGGCCACTTTAGCCTGGTCCGTTGGAAAAGCGGCGGGTCTGCACAAAAAGTGCAAGCGACATTGATTGAAGAACACAGCAAACCTTTTTGGATCACCTGAAAAGCGTTCGGGCGGAGCCAAAGGTATATTTCCTGGTAGATTGATTTGTACCGGATTCGAGGAAGCTGGAGGAGCGTGGCCCCCACTTGGGGTTGGTAGAGGAGTTTGTCCAGCTTGGGCTTGCAGCAATTGTCTAGCCAAATCGTCTGTTCGCTCTTTGGTGACCACTAACTCCCTCCTTAGGGCATTTGTTTCCTGACGTGCAGTGTGTACTTCCGCCCTCAACTCCCCGAGTAATTGGGCCAACTGGTCTGTGTCTGAGGTTTCCATTGCGCCTGGGCGGGAATTTTGTGGTACGGCTTCGCGTTCTGTAACGCTCACCTGGTTCCCCCGGAGGCGCAGGTCTTGATCTGGCGAGGATACTGTCTTCAGTGTTAGGCGCAGGGTTCGTTTTGCTCCCGGACTGGGCCCCCTTCCCACCGACAGTTTAAGCTGAAGAGTGAGATGTCTGCAAGGGTAAACCAAGGTATTAGTGTTTGGAAGGTTCGGAAAGTTCCTAGCCCCTCTCGCCCTTTCTTTCCCCGTGGAACTGGGTTGATATTGCGCTTACCTTATATAGGTAAATGCCGGGCTCTCCATCCTGCGTCTTGTGCAGGGGCGCTGGGTCCAGTTGCTTCACTGGATGCGAGCTCTGCCTCTTGATAGCTGAGGATTTGCTGAGAGCGAAGACGCCGTTAATGCACGAGCGTGCCTTGTAAGTATTAAAGTTCCTTTTGCATTGTTCTCTTCTCTTTCAAAAGTGTTAAGTCTGTAAAGTCTATGTCTTTCCCTTTTCAGATGCTGTGACGATGAAGATTATCCTTCTAATGGCACGTGAGTAGAAAGACTGCACCAGCGCTGGAAAATGCTCCGTAATGTCTCTTTTGTCTTTGCAGGTAGTGAGGTGCAGCGCGAACAGATTGAAAGCGAACTTAACACAGGTAAGCAGTCTTGTAACTAAGCGTTACTAACCGATGTATCTTGCCTTGCAGGTGCCGGAATGCAGCGCGAGCTGAGTTGGAACGGGCGTAACACAGGTAAGCAGAACTTGTAGTTGAATATTACTGACCGATGTTCTCTCTCTTTGCAGATGTCGGATGCCGGAAGAGAAAGGCAGAAAAAGGCGCCTTGGATGCTGCCGTTGGATTAGGTAAGTAGATTCACTGCCTTTACTTTAGCCTAACCTGTGCCTTTGTTTTGCAGGAGCTGCAGAAGACTGAAGATTGGATTCCAGCAGGTTATTTCGTGTCCACAGGATCTGGATCTGGAGGTTTCCTGGAGCTGACACCGTGAGCGTCCTGCTGCAGATGCAGAATAACGCGAAGCACGTGAAACCAATCGGGTGTGGTTTAAATAGCCTTCTGTAGTGCTTAGGCGTCTCCTTCCACGGCCCCACCCAGGTAAGAAAAGAGTTTCAGATTTCTAAAAGAGTTCCTGTGTTCTGCTTCCAGGGAGTGGCTCCTGCTCCACCCAGACAGAAAAAGTAGTTCCAGGCAGAGAAGGATCAGGAGACCAGTTAGCTGGTAAGTAAGCAGCATGGTCTGCTACAGGTAGGTCCACCAAGCACTCTTATCTAATATGAGCCCGGCGCTTCCTGTGCCGGGACCAGTCATCATCATGAGCCTGGCGCCACTGGCGCCAGGACAAGGTCCAGAGGGTCCCTATAGGGACTGGCTGGTTCCTGGGATCAGAGTCATGGGCCTGCTTCCAAGGTCGTGGGGCAAGTCCTGACCCCTTGGAAGCAGGGATCATGACACATACACCCACCCAGAATATTCGAACACACACTAACACATTACTACTCATTCACCCACCATTCACTCACCCATAAACCTTCGCTCACATCCACCCACACTGCACTATACACACAGGCATGCATCCACCCGCCCAGAGAATTCATACACACAATATCACATTCCTATTTATTCACCCACTAGTCACTGGTAAGCCTTCTTACCTGTTTGCCACAGATGTGTCAGTCCTATAGGCCTCTGGCTCCTTTGCACTGCTCACAGACAGGAACCAGGAAGCTGGGAGAGCTTCCTGGTTGCATATATGATGCAGTGCGAGAAAGCCTGAGGAGAAGAGTAAGGAGCTAAACGTGACATGTGACACGTGCCACAGCATCCGCCTCCCGACCGGCCCACCGTGCCCTGATTGGCCAGCAGGCCGTGTGTTTTGTACTAAGGGTCTGGTTCTTCCTCAAAGGCCCCATTTGCCTCAAGTGTGCAAGAATTGTTCTGGTGAGTGTTTTACTTATAATTTTGGTGCCCCTTGCCATCTTGCCTCCATCCACCTTTCCCTAGCCCCACATCCACCTGATTTGTCCCCCGCAACCCCCTCCAGCTCCCCGCTTCCTGGTCTAACACCACCCACCTCCTGACCCGCCCACCGTGCCCTGATTGGTCCCTGGACCATCCTACCGTGGCCATTAACGACCCTCCCAGGGCAGCCCTCTGCCCAGCAGCCCCATCGGCTAAGGACCCCATTGCAAAGGACGTCTCCAACGAGACAGCTCCAGTTCGTATCTGCATGTATCCACAGGAGAAGCAAGAAGCCAGCAATAAGTAAGTGTGGCAAGCGTGGAGACAGAAGCAATTACTTCACGCCAGAATACCCTACCACTCAACCCCGGAAGCTGAACTGTTGTAAACTATTCCATCAGTGGTCTAGTTTGCTTTTAGAAAGTGTACCTAATAGCATATCTGTGGTGTAGTTGCATTTAGAAAGTATGCCTGATAGCATATCTGTGGTGTAGTTGTATTTAGAAAGTCTGCCTAATAGCATATCTGTGGTTTAACTGCATTTAGAAAGTCTGCCTAATAGCATACCTGTGGTGTAGTTGCATTTGGAAAGTCTGCCTAATAGCATATCTTTGATTTAACTGCATTTAGAACGTCTGCCTAATATCATATCTGTGGTGTAGTTTGCTTTTAGAAAGTGTACCTAATAGCATATCTGTGGTGTAGTTGCATTTAGAAAGTCTGCCTAATAGCATATCTGTGGTTTAACTGCATTTAGAAAGTCCACCTAATAGCATATCTGTGGTGTAGTTGCATTTACAAAGTATGCCTGATAGCATATCTGTGGTTTAACTGCATTTAGAAAGTCTGCCTAATAGCATATCGGTGGTGTAGTTGCATTTAGAAAGTCTGCCTAACAGCATATCTGTGGTGTAGTTTGCTTTTAGAAGTGTACCTAATAGCATATCTGTGGTGTAGTTGCATTTAGAAAGTCTGCCTAATAGCATATCCGTGGTGTAGTTGCATTTAGAAAGTCTGCCTAATAGCATATCTGTGGTTTAACTGCATTTTTAAAGTCTGCCTAATAGCATATCTGTGGTGTAGTTTCATTTAGAAAGTCTGCCTAATATCATATCTGTGGTGTAGTTGCATTTAGAAGATCTGCCTAATAGCATATCTGTGGTGTATTTGCATTTAGAAAGTCTCCCTAATAGCATATCTGTGGTGTAGTTGCGTTTAGAAAGTCTGCCGAATAGCATATCTGTGGTGTAGTTTGCTTTTATAAAGTGTACCTAATAGTATATCTGTGGTGTAGTTGCATTTAGAAAGTCTGCCTAATAGCATATCTGGGGTTTAACTGCATTTAGAAAGTCTGCCTAATAGCATATCTGTGGTGTAGTTGCATTTAGAAAGTCTGCCTAATAGCATATCTGTGGTGTACTTGCATTTAGAAAGTCTCCCTAATACCATATCTGTGGTGTAGTTGCATTTAGAAAGTCTGCCTAATAACATATCTGTGGTTTAACTGCATTTAGAAAGTCTGCCTAATAGCATATATGTGGTTTAACTGCATTTAGAAAGTCCGCCTAATAGCATATATGTGGTGTAGTTGCATTTAGAAAGTCTGCCTAATAGCATATGTGTGGTGTAGTCGCATTTAGAAAGTCTCCCTAATAGCATATCTGTGGTGTAGTTGCATTTAGAAAGTTTGCCTAATAACATATATGTGGTTTAACTGCATTTAGAAAGTCTGCCTAATAGCATATCTGTGGTTTAACTGCATTTAGAAAGTCCGCCTAATAGCATATGTGTGGTGTAGTTGCATTTAGAAAGTCTGCCTAATAGCATATCTGTAGTGTAGTCGCATTTAGAAAGTCTGCCTAATAACATATCTGTGGTTTAACTGCATTTAGAAAGTCTGCCTAATAGCATATCTGTGGTTTAACTGCATTTAGGAAGTCCGCCTAATAGCATATGTGTGGTGTAGTTGCATTTAGAAAGTCTGCCTAATAGCATATCTGTGGTGTAGTCGCATTTAGAAAGTCTGCCCAATAGCATATCTGTGGTGTAGTTTGCTTTTAGAAAGTGCACCTAATAGCATATCTGTGGTGTAGTTGCATTTAGAAAGTCTCCCTAATAGCATATCTGTGGTGTAGTTGCATTTAGAAAGTCTGCCTAATAACATATCTGTGGTTTAACTGCATTTAGAAAGTCTGCCTAATAGCATATCTGTGGTTTAACTGCATTCAGAAAGTCCGCCTAATAGCATATGTGTGGTGTAGTTGCATTTAGAAAGTCTGCCTAATAGCATATCTGTGGTGTAGTTGCATTTAGAAAGTCTGCCTAATAGCATATCTGTGGTGTAGTCGCATTTAAAAAGTCTGCCCAATAGCATATCTGTGGTGTAGTCGCATTTAGAAAGTCTGCCCAATAGCATATCTGTGGTGTAGTTTGCTTTTAGAAAGTGCACCTAATAGCATATCTGTGGTGTAGTTGCAATTAGAAAGTCTGCCTAATAGCATATCTGTGGTTTAACTGCATTTAGAAAGTCTGCCTAATAGCATATCTGTGGTGTGGTTCCATTTAGAAAGTGTGCCTAATAACACATCTGTGGTTTAGTGCCACTCAGAAAATCTGCCTAATAGCTTATCTGTGGTTTAGTTGCATTTAGAAAGTCCTCCTAATAGAATATCTGTGGTGTAATGGCTTTTAGAATGTCCGCCTAATAGCTTATCAGTGGTTTAGTTGCATTTAGAAACTCCACCTAATAGCATATCTGTGGTTTAATGGCATTCATAAAGTCTCCCTAAGAGCATATCTGTGATGTAGCTGCATTTTGAAAGTCTTCCTAATATATAACTGTCGCCTAGTAGAATTCAGAAAGTCTGCCTGATAGAATATCTGTGTTCTAATTGCATTTAGAATGTCTGCCTAATAGGTTATCGGTGGTCTAGTTGCATTTAATAAGTCTGCCCAATAGCATATCCATGGTCCAGTTGCATTTAGAAAGTCTGCCTAATAGCTTCTCAGTGGCTTAGCTGCATTTAGTAAGTCTGCCCAATAGCATATCCGTGGACTAGTTGCATTTAGAAAGTCTGCCTAATAGCTTATCAGTGGTTTAGCTGCATTTAGTAAGTCTGCCCAATAGCATATCCGTGGTCTAGTTACATTTAGAAAGTCTGCTAATAACATATCTGTGGTTAAATTGTGCTCAGAAAATCTGCCTAATAGCATTTCTGTGGCTTAGTAGCTTTCTGAAAGTCTTAAATAGAAACTGTGATATAGTTGAACTTAGAAACTGTGAATAATTGCACCCTGTGGTATAGTTGTACTTAGAAATGTGAATAATCTCACCCTGTAGTATAGTTGAATTGAGAAACTGTGAATAAATCTGACACTGTAGTATAGTTGAATTTAGGAAATGAATAATCTCACCCTATAATATTGTTGAATTTTAAAACTGTGATTAATCTACCCTATGGTATAGTTGAACTTAGAAATGTGAATAATATCACCCTATGTTATAGTTCAAATTTAAAGCTATGATTGATCTCACCCTGCGGTATACTTGAACTTAGAAAGTGTGAATATCTGCTTAATAGCATATCTGTGGTCTAGTTGCATTCTGAAAATCTAAATAGAAACCGTGATATAGTTGAACTTAGAAACTGTGAATAATATCACCCTGCGGTATAGTTGAACATAGAATATGTGAATAATATCACCTTGTGGTTTAGTTAAACTAAGAAACTGTGAATAACCTCACCTGGTGGTATAGTTGAATTTAGAAACTGTGAATAATCTCAGCCAGTGGTATAGTCGAACTTAGAAAGTGCGAATTATCAGTAAAGATAGTAAAGTCAATTATAGAGAGTGTGTGCAATTAACATCCAGTGGTATAGTTGAAGAGGGAAGGTGTGAACTAAATCATCCAACGCCATCTATAACACAGTGCAAACTAATCCAAACCATGAGTCCACCCAACACACCAAGGTCTGCCGAAAATGACCACCTCGCACCCGCCTCCCTTCCCGCCCACCCTACCTCCCAACCCCCACTTCCCCAAGCCATCCAGCCCTCCACCACATCCCCTACCCATCCCCTATCCAAACACCAAGCCAGAGGGGCACAATGGCGAGCCAACCATCCTAAGACCCCTGATCCTCCCATCCCTTCCTCCCACCCACCTACTATCATCACACCCGCTCCCCCGACTAACGGCCCGCCTAGTCTCCCAAGCACACCCAGCCCCGCTACCATCCACCCCCACTCCCCTCATCAACTCCCACCATAATACCCTGCCGACCCCACTCCTTTCCCTCCCTAAAAAATTGCACGCCTCGCGCTGGCAAGAACAGTAGCCGCTTCCCTTTCCCCCTCTAACCCCCCTACCTTCTCTCACACACCAACCACAACAAAAACACTGAAGAGAAAACGTACTTGGTCTCCCTCAATCTCTCAGTACTCATCGCCACTCCTGTCACGACCCTCCTCCTCCCAATCTCGATCATCACCACCCTCCCCCCTGCCTCACCCTACCTGAAACCCCTCTCCCTCGAATTCTCACCGACCACAACTGAAACCCCTAACCCCGCACACCCCACCTTCAAATCCCCTGACCCACATCCAATCAATTTTCCCCAACGCGTTCAAAACTGTTCATGTCAAGCCTCTTCTAAAAAAACCTTCCCTCGACCCTCTCGAACCCAAAAACTACCACCCCATCTCAAACACCAGGTTCCTTGCCAAACCCATTGACCGAACCACCTACTCCCAACTAAATGCCTTTGTCGAAGCCAACAATCTCCTTGACCCCGCTCAGTCAGGTTTTAGAGCCTGACACGGAACCAAAACCACCCTAACCTCAATCTGGGATGACCTTAAAAACACTGCTGATTCTGCGGGATGCGCCGCACTAATGCTTCTTGACCTATCTGCCGCCTTCGGGGAGGGGGAGGGGGTAATCCTGTTCGTCAATCACAGATCAGTATGTTTTAATCATTATGCCCTCTGTTTTCTTGATTTGATTTAGTTTTGCAGGTCGATACACAATGTATCCTTGGTGTTGTTTTGTTTATGTATTTACTGTTCTTTTATTTGTTTTTCCCTCTTTTTTATTTGGTTCTTTTAGGTAAAATTATGGATTCATTTTGCATAATTCTGTATTCCTGTGTGTATTATTGCCTTATTGCTACATTAAAACCTTCAAGTGGCAAATATTCCAACGGGAGTGCGCCGTCCTGAAGAAGATGGGCATCAACCGTGAAACAGCTTAGATGCTCCGCACCATCGAAACTACTTCCTGTGTATATGTCAGACCTAGTGTATATAGTAGGTCATGACAGTACAGTAGTCGACGTATGGCACCCCTTTTTCTAATTAGGAACTACCATTGCCTTGTCCACATATTTTTGGGGTTTTCTCTATATTGTTAAATGCGGCCATAGCCTCTGACCACCAGCCGGGTGACCCCCTTCAGCCGACTTGAGGTTCAGACAGCTTGGCAACATGAAGTTAATACTGACTGAATTTTCAGTCTGGTTTTATATTGGCACTTTGTTTCACTATGCACTTTATTCTACAACAATCTGCTGCTATTTAGAGATGAGCTCGTAACAAAATTTAAAATTTAATATGTATGTTTTAACAAATGGAATTTAAATAAAATATTCATGTTTTTCAATTATTGTTTGGTTTATATGGTCTGATCTGTGATTCCGAATTTCGGGGGCCCCCTCTCTCCCCAACCCATTGCCGGTCACCACTTTAACTTGAATTTTGTTTCCGCTGACACACTCTCTGTTCACTACATTTGTTACTTCCTCTTTGTCAGCGAAGTAGAGGTTTACCCATCTTTTGTTTTGCGCTATCTGCCGCCTTCGACACAATCAACCACTCAATCCCCCTTGACCGCCTCCACTCCCTAGGAATCCGCGGAAACGCTCTCAAATGGATAGCATCCTTCCTCGACAATAGGAACCAAATAACCCTACTCTCCACCTTTGTTTCCCACTCCCGACCAGTCAATACTGGAGTTTCGCAAGGAGCATGCTTATCAGCCCTTTTGTTTAACCTCTATAAATCCACCCACCCACGAATACTCCACTAGCACAATATCCTGTGCTACAACTACGCTGATGACACGCAACTAATCCTAAAACTCCTGAATTCAAAACCCAACTGCCAACCCGACCTCGCTTCCTGCCTCCTCGACATAAATCACTGGATGACCACAAACCACCTCTTGCTAAACCCCTGAAACCATGGTATGTGGCAGCATCGAACTTCTCCCGCATCCGCTACCCTGGCCATGTGCCATGGGCAATTCCCCAACACCCTCAAATTCAGTGAAAAACCTTGGATGCACCCTAGACTCAGACCTAACCCTCTCGCTCCAAGTCAACAACGTCTCCAAGTCCTGCCACTACCACCTTAAAACTCTTAGGTGCATTTTTCCATACCTCTCCTTTCCTAACAGACTCTCCGTGGTACAATCAATTGTTATGTCAAGACTGGACTATGCTAACCCCCCTACCTCAGAGTCCACGCATACCAACAGACTTAACTACAAAGAGCACAAAACGCTGCAGCCAAAATGCTACTAGCCCTTGGCACTAGCGACCACATCTGCCCAGCCCTCAAAACCCTGCACTGGCTTCCGGTTGCCCAAAGGGTGACCTTCAAAACCTTATGCATCTCTCACCGAGCAATGCATAAAACCGGACCTCAATATCTTCAAGACAAACTACAACCCTACCATCCTCCACGGACTCTAAGATCAAGCTCTGCCGGCCTCCTAGTCATACCAAAAACCAACTCAGTCAGGTAAAGTGGATCATCATTCTCAGCCGTGGCCCCCACTGTGTGGAACGCACTTCCACCCCACATCCGACTCACTGAGGACCTCATGTCTTTCCGCAAATTACTGAAAACATGGTTCTTTCCTAAAATAGACTGTTAACTCAAACTCGATAACAGCAATCAATGACCTTAACCCAAAGCTGCCTTATCATAAATAACAACCCAGCAACATGATCCGAGCGAGAAATCGAAAACGAATAACCGCTAATGTAAATTAAAATGGATAAACCAAATAGAATGAGTGAAATGGACGAAAGTAGTGAATTGGATGAAAGGAATAAGCTGGATTTAAGCACTGAAGTGGATGAAATTATGGAAATGGATGAAATGAAATGGATGAGAGGATCGAAGTGGACGAGAGAAATAAAGTGGACTAGAGGATGGAAAGGATGAGTACATGATATGGATGGAGTGCACAGAATAGATAGAGTGCATGGAATGGATAGATAGTATGGAATGAAATAGTACATGGAATGAACGGAACAAATGAAATAGATAAATCAAGTGCATGACATGGATGGAGTCCATGGGATGGGTGGGGTGCATGGGATGGGTGGGGTGCATGGCACAGATGGGGTGCATGGGATGGATGGGGTGCATGGGATGGATGGGGTGTGGCACGGATGGGGCGCATGGGACGGATGGAGTGCATTGAACGGATGAGATGCATGGGACGGATTGAGCGCATAGGACAAATGGAGTACGTGCAACCGATGACGTAGGTAGAACGGATGAAGTGGGTGGAGCGGATGAAGAGTGTGGAGCGGATGAAGGGTGTGGAGCGTATGAAGGGTGTGGAGCATATGATGGGTGTGGAGCGTATGACGGGTGTGGAGCGTATGAAGAGTGTATGGAGTGTATGAAGAGTGTGTGGAGCGTATGGAGAGTGTGTGGAGCGTATGAAGAGTGTGTGGAGCAGACAAAGTGTGTGGAAAGGACGAAGTGTGTGTAAGGATGAAGCCAAATGATTAGATGATGTGGGTGGAACGGATGAAGTGTGTGGAAAGGATTAAGTGTGTGGAAAGGTTGAAATGTGTGGAAAGCATCGGATGAAGAGTGAGTGGAGCAGACAAAGTGTGTGGAAAGGACGAAGTGTGTGGAAGGATGAAGCCGAATGATCAGATGATGTGGGTTGAATGGATGAAGTGTGTGGAAAGGATGAAGTGTGTGGAAAGGATGAAATGTTTGGAAAGGATGAAGTGTGGGTAAAGGATAAAGTGTGGGTAAAGGATGAAGTTTGGGGGAAAGGATGAAGTGTGGGGGAAAGGATGAAGTGTGGGGGAAAGGATGAAGTGTGTGGGGAAAGGAAGAAGTGTGGGGGAAAGGATGAAGTGTGGGGGAAAGGATGAAGTGTGTGAAAAGGATGAAGTGTGTGGAAAGGATGAAGCCGATAGATCAGATGATATGGGTGTAATGGATAAAGTGGGTGAAACGGATGAAGTAGGTGAAACGGATGAAGTGGGTGAAACGGATGAAGCGGGTGGAACGGAAGAAGCAGGTGGAACGGATGAAGCAGGTGAAAGGGACGGAACGCATGGATCGGACGAAGTACATGGATCAGAAGGAATGCATGGAATTGATTGAACAGATGAAGTGCATAGAACTGAGGGAGTACATGCGACAGATGGAATGCATGGAACAGATAGAGGACATTGAATGAACATTGTGCAAGAATGATTAGAATGCGTAGAACGGTTGGAGTGCATGAATCGGTTGGAGTGCATGATTTGGTTGGAGTGCATAAATCAGTTGGAGTGCACGAAACGGCTTGAGCGCACGGAACAGCTGAAGCGCACGGAACGGCTGGAGTGCACAGAACGGCTCGAGTGCACGGAACGGCTGGAGCACACAGAACGGCTTGAGCACATGGAACGGTTAGAGTGCATGGAATGGTTGGAACACATGGAACGGTTGGAGCGCATGGAACGGTTGGAGCACATGGAACGGTTGGAGTGCATGGAATGGTTGGAGTGCATGGAACGGTTAGAGTGCATGGATCGGTTGGAGAGCATGGATCAGTTGGAGAGTATGGATCGGTTGGAGCGCATGGAACGGCTGGAGTACATGGAACAGTGGAAGAGCATGGAACGGTTGGAGTGCATGGAATTCATGGAGAATGAGGGTGCTCGATCTCAAGCACCTACTGAAAACAACCTTATCACATCACCACGCTTACTCTGTTCTATACACCACCACTCATCTAGAACACAGCGATACTATGACACATTCGGTATAGCTGTTCTCATTCCAACACCTGCCACATACTCCCCATTATCCTAACTAAACACAGCTGGCAGCACACCCGCCAGCCTAGGCGTTCTCCTCAGGCTTAACGCAGCCAGAATCAGTCTGGTATCACCCTGCCAGAACGAACACATACTCCTGATCTCTCAACCACCACACCTACCACTAAGAAGCAGCTATCATACAAGTGCCACACATGCTGCACAGATAGCCAGTGCACACACGCACCTTATGACTATCTCTCTCTCTCTACTGACCTGAACTACGGTTCCCGACGGCGTTCAACCTACCAGCGCCTTGAGATCATATCAGTGGTACATAAGGCGCTATATAAATGCAAAGTAACATAACATAACATGTCACAAAACATGCTCTAATCCACAGCATGGAGATGTGGCATGCTGTGGCACATGTCACATGTCATGTTTGGATCTGACTCCTACTGAGCCGGAGCTCATTGTGTCACATTTGACTCCTTCCCACTCTACAAGCTCTGTCCAGCCTTCGCCCTTATGTGTGAGGACTGGGCCGGGGGGACCCTCTAGACCTGGTGTGGTGGGGCCACCCGCACTGTAGGAGCTGCAGCAGCCCCCACTATGCCAGTGTTTTTTTGGATGCTTCATTGCTAGCTCACACCCCTCCTGAAGAGTACAGCCTGCCCACGGCCCACATTACTACAAGAAGTGAAGGACCTTTTCAACATTTGAAAAACAGAGTGCAAAAGTAAAGAGCAAAACTAGGCGACATCACCTGTATGTCTTGATTTTACACTCAGTTTTGTAAACAAAAAATGCAAAGGCTGCCTGCAAATTATGCCTTGCAGTCTGCAATTACAATGGACTCCATCAGAATCCGTCCACTTATGCAAAGCGCCAAAACAGGTGGAGTCCATGGTAATCCATTCTTTTTACGCCGACACAAAAATCTCATGCAGGCCTAAAGGCTTGTGCCCTTTGAAGGCGGAGGAGGAATGTACATCAAAAAATACAATCCTTTTTATGTCCCTATTCCACCTCCAAAGGTTAGCAAAATGCCCTGAAGTGTAAAAACAAGGAATAATTGACTAGCACCTTTCTATTGTGCTTTACCTTTTCACCACAGGGCTTACAAAATAACCCTGTGAGTATCTGATCAGTGAGGGGTCCAGCCCTCTTTTAAAGCCAAATGGGCCCCAGCGATTGGTTTAGGCTAAGCTCACCTTAATGAAACAATCCTGGGTCCCCACCAACAATCTTCAGTGATGCTTCCAGTCAGGACCAGGACGCTTGGCAACAGACAGGGGAAGGATGACAATATGTACTTCTTAGTCCCACCCATCTTCCTGTCTGCTGTACATCAAAGGGTCTCCCAAATTAACTGATCCCTATGCAGTGCTTGATCACAACATGGGCCTCCTTTGAAGTAGGGGTTGTAGGCAGACTTTCGTCTCCTACAATTCACATACTTCCCTACTCTGAAAGGAGTGGTTCCAGACAGGACATTCACTGCCCTTTCATACCAAGGAGGGGTGCTAGTACCAAGTTGACACATTGCATTACAAAGAGGTGTCTGGTCTCCATTGTCACTTCCTGCACCAAGGCCTTCCCTGGGGCCTGCTAATTAACATTCTTCACTATTCGCAGCCATCAGCAAGGTTTAACAATGGAAATGCAAATCCATGAGGCCTTGAAATTCTAATCAGGCTGCCCATGGCCAAAGGCTTTTGATATACCCACGGCTGTCAGGTGTCAGCTACACATGACAGGGGAGGGCGGTGCTGGTAAAATGTGTCCTTGCCGAGTACAGGACTATTTTCCTGCTGTGCAGTGAGAGTCGAAATGTGTGCGGGAATGGCCCGATCATTAATTCTTTTTAAAACAAACATAAAAGCCCCAGCAAGCTCACTTTTCCCATGAGGATGGTCGAATTCCTCACACATGTATGATATAATTTGCCTACAGGAAACCTTTCTGATGGATACACTGATTGTAAAGCACAGGAGGGGGATTTCTGTACTCCTGCTCTCTATATGGCAGAGTAGAGGCACATAGCACCCCTGCCAAGATTCTCTATTGTTGGTAGCAATGGACGAGCAATCACGGCTTAGCTCTCAGGAGGTGATGCAGGCTGGTTCCTAAGTACAGTGTAGTCCCAAGCACCCACAAAGCAATGTCCACACACTATGTTAGTGAAAACACTGTCTTTATATAAATAAGGTACAAGGTTATATACACATTCACAATAATACACTTTGTACTCTGGAAATACTATGGTTGCAAATATATAAAGGTCTACGTGGTACCACTCTTAACTATCGATTCCTTTGAAATGCATCAACTGCTAACAGTTTCTATGGCATATGAATCAGATCATAAGATCAATCAACGATAGACACAGAAAGAAAGCAGGTTAAATCAAGCAATGGCAGAACAGTCCCCCGTCTACATAGAGACATTTCTGTGCGAGGATCCCCCCACCTGGGCCACCTGTAAATAAATATTGACAAGCCCAGTCCTATTATGCTTAATATAGTCTCGCATCCTTCTAAAGGTTCTATGACTGTAAAGTACCTGGTTTCGTAGAGTTCTTCGGTGAGGCGTTGACAGACACTTCTTGAGTGCATTCCCATTAAAGCAGGAGCCACGGGTCATCGAGAGTCAGTGAAGAAAAGGGTAAACACTGCCGTTGTGGCAGCAGCTTCATTCCTGCGGTGCTCGTTGACGATTGGTCGAAAATGTCCTGAAAGCTGAGGCTTGCGTTGCACCTCGATGACAAGCGTTTGTTGCTGCAGAGAGGTAATGAAGAACTTTGGCCCAGCAAGGGTGTCGGGTCGTCAGCATCTCTGTGGTCTTCGGGTGGTGGGAAACCCACTGGCGTATTCTCCTTGGTCGCTGGGAGCTTTGACTTTCTCCAGCAGGACAAAAGCGGTCGCCGGTGATGAAGAAAGGATTCTTTGGATCAAATGTCTTAGGCAAAGGAGCACTGCGGCTCCGGTCGGCGACGGCAGTCATCGACAGTGATGGACTTCAATGTCTGGGTGCTTCGCTTCATGATTCCGCGGTGGTCCCCTTCTCCGGTCGGCAGCCTTTCGAGGGTCTGATGTCCAGGGAGCTTTGGCAAAGATCAGATGGTGCACGATGATCCCTCGTAGCTCGGGGAGACGTCTCCTAGCCAGGTTCTCTCTTGGATCAGTTCCTTGACAGTCACGCAGCTTTCAGATTAGTGAGGACAGCAGCAGTAATTCTTCTTCTTCCAGTGGGCTTCAAGGTTAAGCATCAAGTATCACTCCAGCTTCTGAACGATTTCCATCAGTGAGAGGTACTCAGATATAATGTTTGGTCTCTCAGTCACTCTGCTGGGTCACACTCAGGCAACCAATCATCCAGAAGGGCATTTATGCAGGAGGGAAGCTAATCAGGCTCACAGTGCATTCAGGCCATTCTCCTCCCTCCAGACACTCACAATAAGGAATGTGCATTGGGACAAGTACCCAGCCATTCAGCACGCCACACTGCATTATTACCAATCTTCGGGCAGGGCTGTCTCATTCATTGTGTTACATACCAGAAACAAGAGACCCATAATAAGAAGTGCATATTGGTCACACACTCCATTCACCCAGGTCCCAACCCAAGGGTGTACCAATAACATACAGTCACTGGGAAGGCTCCAGCCAGTCTGGCCAGGACTTCCCTACAATACCATATATGGAACTTCCATCCAACAGCCAGTCAGGGGGAAGGGACAAAGACAGGACTTCCCAGGACTTTGGGAAAACAAGGTAACAGGCAATAGAAAGCAAGAGGGCACAGGGGTCATCTTGACTTCTATCAGGAATCAACTGATTCCAATGGCAGGCCATGGGTATCCCAAAATGGAGGATACTCAGAGTACCTGTCAAATTCAGCATGGAGCTGCCACCAGCCCATACCCTGCTCTGTGGGCCACACACAGGTGCCCAAAAGCATACACTAGGGATACAGGGTTGTACCCCCACCCATGGGTGCTATAAGGGTATCCCAAGGGTCTGTACACCAAAACAAAAAGAGGAAGAGTTGCACTGCCAGGAGTCCCACATGGACTCCTGGGCAGAAAACAAAACAGAACACATGTGAAAAAGAACTACAGAACAAGGACAGGGAGGCCCTGTCCCTCCAATGCATTTCAAGCATCACACCTATCATAGAGGGGTTTGATGTAGTTTTTATAGAGGCAAAACGGGGTGTGAGGGGTTGTCCATTTGGAGGCATTTTAACAGCCATTAGACATAATAAGGACCTTGTAGTACGGAAAGTAGAATCAGAAAGAGGCGACATGCTGGCAATCCTCCTTGAATGGCAGGGTCAGGGTGTAGGGACATCTTGTAGGTGCTTGCTGGTAAATTTATATTTAAACCCAGACCCTGGACAGATGGAGGAAGCTTTGTCTGCTCTTTTTTCTTCTTCTGGGAGAAATACCTGAAGAGGGAGCATCAGTTATTGTCTTGGGGGACTTTAATGCAGAATGCCTAGAAGACGGTTGGTACCAATTTCCTAGCCGGATCATAACGGTAAAGGAGGCTTACAAAAGAGGTCAACAGGTCCGAAAAGAGTTGGCGGTGTGGGGCCTGTTCCCGCTGAATGGACATTTCTCAGGTGATTTGCCCCCAAGTTTCACTTGGCACAATTGTCCCTGGAAGGCCACTCTGGATTATTTTATCTTGTGTCGCGGTTTATTACAGAGCACACATAAGCCAGAGATCTCCTTCTCCTACAATGTATGTGGAGCACAATAAAAACACTTAGATTTTTATACTTCGCATTCTTTTTGAGAAGGCCTCCAACCCGTCTCGCACCCAACCTCCACAAACACCCCGTGTCACAATGGACAAGGAATCAGGCCGGTGTGCATCAATAAGATATTTATTAATTTGTGTTTAATGTCAAATTAGAATATACAGCTTACATCAGCCACCAATGGTGCGGCAATACAAAGACGAAATATCCTTTTTGAGCGAGCAGCACACTGTGATAACTCAAAGTACACAGTGACAATAATTTCCTTTCAGTTATCCCACCACTATAATCAGAGAACAGTTAAAAACACACTAAGAAAATGAAAGCAATCTAACAGGAAAGTGCATGCACATGGAATTATGCTCGAGTCCCAGCAACCCTCACCTCCCACCCCCAAACATCCGCTAAGGTCCTCTCTTTTGGATGGAAGGCAGTGGCAAGGAGTGGGAACACAAGGGAAAAATCGGATTTTGAGTAGCATTCACAGAAACAATATGACAGCAAGAAGAGCAATGGAAGAATTCATTTTTAAAACACAATGCTAAAATCGGTTGGTAACTATTTAGCACCACGGATATGGGAAAGAATAGAAAGAAAGGGAATTTGTTTTTCTTATGCTGAGAAAGACAGTTAGAGCTTTAGAGAATACTGGTCAGCACACAAGGGGAAAAAATCGGTTTTGGCATGTTCAACACATGGACAATGTGAAAAGAAAATGCAAATGGAAATTCGTTTTGCCTCACAATGGGTAAAGAGGAAAACAATGGGGAAATCAATTTTGGGGATGTTGAGCACAATTTTACTGGGAAAGAAATGCAAATGGGAATTTGTTTTTACCTTACAATGGGAAAATGGGAACTGTTTCGTTTTGCACCTTACAATGGGAAAATGCAAAAAATGTCCGTTTGCACTTTACCATGGGAAAAGAAGAACAATTCCGTTTTGCACCTTACAATCGGAAACCCATGGAAACAATTTTGTTTTTTAAGTTAATTCTTTTGGCAAATCTTTAGGACTACACCAGTTCACAATAAACTGCCGAAAAGATGGTTGGTTTTGAATTCCAACAATACAAATCCTGTGAAATCAATGGGGAAATTGATTGATTTACTTAGAGAAATATACTAAGGATCTACACAGGCAAACAAGGGGTTTTTCAATGGGGAATTGCTAACATAGACAGGCAAACCACAGAGGGGATTTTCAATGGGCAAATCTCTAAGGCAATGCTGAAAGAAAAAAGGGATTATGCAATCTATGGCTTGGGTATTTTTACTTACAGGAGAGGTCTGTGCTAGGCATCAGAGGGTGTCTGGACACTGCTGGGAAAGCATAAGGGGGCCTGTCAAGGTCTCTACTGAGTCCTTCAATGGTTCTCAAGTCAGCTTCTAATCTCCTGGCTCCTCTGCAGGCTAAGCCTCTCACTGATACTGCTTGGATGTTCCTCCAGATTTCAGCAGTAGATCACCTCAGGGGTTAGTGGAAAGCGCCCTGATCTGAGGCGGGATTACTTAGTTATAGGGCAAGCAAATGACATGAATAATGTGTCATAGTTCCTGTAGAAGGGATTGATTAATGTTCAATACCTCACACCCACCCGTTTGCTGATAGGTCCAGAATATGTGGGAGTGCTTTGGGAGACCAGGGGAGGAGACCACTCCATCATCTTACTTCGACAGGGGGGCTTGGTCCGGTTCGGGGACATAGACATCTCCCTTCATGACAAGTGCCCTTGATCTCCATGTTTTGACAGATATTAATGCATTTCTGAACACTACATTTTTCAGTGAATCACATAAGTCTCATCAGCTGTCTCTGCGTCATTCATGTGCAAAGATACAGATTTTCTTCATTTACTCCAGAATTATATAAGTGAAAAATGTGTCCCTTGGTGAGCGGCATTGGAATCATACTGGGCCCATTTTAATCAACTTTTTATAGTTCTCAAATTCACAAGGAGGGTCACATTACATTTTCATTAATAACTTTTGGCATATTGGTCTCACCAAAATCGTTTTTATGTGGTGAGAAGTGGCTAACTTTCACCATTTGAAGATATCTCAAGCAGCAAGAAACAGAAACCAATGGCAAGCAACACAGGGCTTTTCAAACCTCAGCCGTACATTGCCTTTAAGTTCATATTTCACTTTAAAATGAACTCTTGGAAGGCACACAAGTTTAACATGTAAAAGGGTCACTGCAAAGTTGTTCCCTGTATACAGTGGTTAAATGAGGGCATCATAATTACACGTTTAGGGACTTTGGTGCACATCTGGCTTTGCAGAGTGTCACTTTAGAGTCAAAATCGAAATGTCATTTTGTTGCTTTCACCCATGCACAGACTCCATTTTAAACCCAGTTCAGCCTCCCATCATAGCTTCTGTGCTCTGTGGTTTCATCTGTGATGGGCTCATCATGAAACCAAGTTCATTTTTAAAAGTCTTGCAAACACTTTTTGCTGAGCATATTTTTTGTTAAAGGGAAAAACGAAATTACTTCTTTTATTCAATGTTCATGAAAGCAAGTGATCTGCTTCACTGCAACTGCTGCACACAATGCTGACATCCCATTGAGGGTTCTGTGGATTAATAAAAATATCCTTGCCATGTGTCTTTTTCTTTCTTTGTGAATGGCAGTTCACCTCTCACTGAATTTTGCCTTGTTAGCACCTTTCCTTTCCTTTTGCTGTGAAAGTGCCGGGCCTTATATTTGACCTTATATCTTGCATCCAGGTACTATTTCACCCCATAGATTCCCCCCTCCTAGAATGTTGTTGTATTTATGCTGATAGAAGAGCTAGGAGCGAGTGGGGTGTTTATTTCACATTGCCTGGGTTCTTTCCGGGACTCTGCTTCAGAGCACCTCTGCTTTTATCCTAGTGGTGATCTGGTCGGTTCTCCACTCTTTTCAGATTTTTATTTTTCCATTAGGTTTTTATCCTGGGCCTCTCCCGTTCCGATGGCTCTCCTCTGGCCTGTAGAGGCAGGGAGTTATTACATCTGCCAAATGAAAATAGAGATGAAGTCTTTCATACAATACTATTTTGGCAGGTAGGGACGTGAAAATGGACAACAAAAGAACAAGAGACATATCACTGTATATAACATTACAAACATCTTACATGCCAATCATTTGCAAGCACTTCAAAGGATAATTGTTCTATTTCCTGTAAATGTGTGATTATCTCCATCCGGGTTCCATTTCTCTTCAGATGGTTCGTGGGCTCTACCCTCACTGGGTTCTTCAATCAGTCACTAGTTCTGCCTGGGATGACTGCTCTTCAACTGATTGATGTGAACCCATTTCTCTTCCATTTGTTCTCCTTTAGGGATGCAGATCTTATAGGCGACAGGTGAGATTTTATCTATAATTTCAAAGGCGCTCTGCCAGGGGGCGAGGAACTTCTGCTCTTTGGTCTGATTCCTGTCAAAATTGTACAAGTACACCTTCTCTCCTACTTGTTACTCTTTCTGGTGGTCTTTAAATCGTTGTGGGTTTTCATCCCTTATGCCGACTTTTCCAGATTTCTCTGAGCGTAAGCAAAATCACGCTGAAGGTGTTTTTGCAAATTCTCAATGTATTCATGGGTCGTGGATGCGTTGATCAGGGTCTGCTCTTGAGTTTTATAGAGAAGATGCTGAGGTAGCACCATTTTTCATCCAGTCATGACCTTGAATGGTGACATTTTTGTCGCAGAAGATGGTGTAGACCTGATGGCCACCAGGACAAGCGGCAGTCCGATGTCCCAACTAGGCCCAGAGTCTGCCACAAACTTCTTTAGGGTGCCTACAATTGTTTTATTGTACCTCTCAACTCCCCCACTCGAGGCTAGGTGGGAGTCAATGTGGAGTTTTCTCTTTATCCCAAATATCTTCCACATCTTTGTCATCACTTCACTGGTAAAGTGACTTCCTCAGTCCGACTCAATCCTTTGGGGAAGGCCGAAACTCGAGAAGATGTAATTGACCATCAGGGCAGCTGCTGTTTCTGTCTTGCAATATGGGGCCCAGGAGACATTCCACCTACTTGGTAAACAAGCATGTCACGGTTAACATGTACTTGTTTCTTCTAGAGGAGCGAATCATGGACCAGATGAAATCTACTTGCAAATCTGACATAGGCAGTGTCATTTCCCTTTTCTGTAGGGGAGGTCTGTGTGTGAGGGAATTTGGCTAAAATTGCACACACACACAAGACACCCCTTCAAGTATTGGTCTAGGTCCTGACCCATGTGTGCCCAGTATGCAACCTCTCGCAAGTTTTCCAAAGTAGTATGAAACCCCCTATGACCAGCTGTGGCCGCATCATGGGCGTGACTCAACATCAGGTTCCGGAAGGACGTAGGTACCACCCACTGGTCACATCCAGAGATGGATCTCCGTACCAACAAACCGTCTTGGATTCAGAACATTTTGGAAAACTTCATCAACACCTGGAGATCCTCGTTCCCAATGTAATCGGATTCAGTCAGAGGAAAATTCACGGGTTCTTCAATGTGTTGAAAACATTTCCCAATAACTGGATCCCTTTTTGTGCCATAATCAAATCAGCATCTGGGGTTTCTTTACTCCACTGGGCAGTGGTTGAGAGTTCATTTTGGGCAAGTGTTTGTAACTGGTGACCGCAGTGACCTGGATTTCCCCCAACATGTACAAAAAAGGTAGCAGGCACCCCTCTCTAGAAAGAACATGGCATGTTAACCTGTTCTGTGGTTTTGTCCCACTTTGAGAGTCCGCAGCCATCGCTTTTAGCTCACTGTTCTTTTCACAAAGGAGGAATATTCATTTTCATATCAGTCTATGTCCCGCCCTCAAGGGCAGTCCAGCACTGAAGACCAGGCAAACCTCCTTTGAACATGAGTACCAACAGTAACCCCATACACATGTTTCAGCTTTGTTGGGCCTCATCACTGAGGTGGAGCTGTGCCTCTCTGAGCAGAGTGAGCAAGGGGTTCACGTCTGGTTTCCCCCAGGTGACTTAGGGTGGCCAACAGAAAGTTCCTTACAAAAATACAAAAAAGTAGCAGGCAACCCTCTCTAGAAAGAACATGGCATGACAACCTGTTCTGTGGTTTTGTCCCACTTTGAGAGTCCGCAGCCATCTCTTTTAGCTTACTGTACTTTTCCCAAAGGAGGAATATCCATTTGCATATCAGTCTTTGTCCCCCAACAGGGACTTGATCTCTATGAGATCCCCGTGGATGGCTTCGGTTTTGGCCAACTGGTCAGCCAAGTAATTCTCGGTTTTGTCTGGTCCCTCTACTCTGGAGTGACCGTTAGATCTTTTTGCAGTCTGGTCATCTCATTAGAGGTGACCAGATCATCAATGGCTTGTACTAATTTCCCATGCTTGAGCGGTGTGTTATTTGCACACAGCATGCCTCCATTTTTCCAATTTATCAGGTGCTCCACAAACCCATTCCTGGCATAATCTGAATCAGTGGTTATGACCAGTTCCCGGAGTTGGTAGTGGACGGCAGTGAAGATGGCTTGATGTAGCGCCATCAACTCTGCCACCTGACTACTTCCTGACCAATATTGTACCCAGCAGAGGGCTCTGGGGCATCTTTCACCCAGGCATTCCCAACACCAGCCACAAGTTCCTTTTCCCTGTGGTTGTCAACATAGTAGGAGCACCCATCCACATAAACTGTTGGTATCCCCTGGCACGTGTCTTCCTAATAGACTTTGTGCAGGGAAGTAAGGTACTCATCCATGTTGTCTTGGGTTTTTGGACTTTCATCCTCAAGACAGTTTTCTTGAGCACAATCATGCAAGTCAGCCAAACACCTTCACCAACCACCTCACGCAGGCTGCACACTTCTCCAATCAAGCTGCAACATGGATCACCTTCTTCTTCGAAGGAAGAGCGATGAAAGTGTTCTCTAGTAATGCAAATGCAGAGCCTACTATCATCCACTGTGGTGTCCCACAGGGATCATGTACTGCACTTACCCTTAACAATCTTTTCACTAAGCCACTCTTTGACGAGCTGGATGCACTTGGGATCACATATACAAACTATGCAGATGATACCCAAGTGCTCCTTCCCCTTACAGGGCTGTATCACCAAGATATTGCTACACTACAGCACATCTATTCCACCATCTAAGCCTGGATGGCCACTAATGGTCTTTGCCTCAATGGGGACAAGACCAAAATCCTCATCCTTGGTCGAATGTCCACCCACACTCACCAATCTCGACTCGCTCTACTCCAATTTCTGTATCGACAACTGTGTCATCCCAGTTTTATCCTCTGTCAAAACTCTAGGAGTCCACATTGACGCCACACTGTCTATGGACAAGCAAGTCAGCGCTATCGTCTCTGCTTCCGCTCTTAGCACTAAACTTATCAATGCCATTAAACCATTCTTAACCAAGGATAAATGCCTTTCTATTGCCAGAGCTACTATTGGAGCCACATAAGAATACTGCAAAGTACTCCTGGCTGGCACCTCAAAAAAAAAAAACTAAACTCCAAACCACACAAAATAGCGCACTCAGAGCAGCACTTAATATACTTAAAAGAGACCACATCACACAAGCTAGAAAGACGGCGCACTGGCTCCCAGTTAAAGATCGTATCACATTCAAAATTCTTACAACCACACACAAATGTATCAACCACTCAGCTCCATCATACTTATCTGACACACTATCCAGAACACACTCCACAAGGCCTAGTAGACAGTGATACACTAACCAACTCATGGTACCACGCATCAAAAGCGCCAAAGCAGGTGGAATAAGCTTCCCCTATCTTGCACCTAAGCTATGGAATGCACTACCCAATGCTCTTAGATCCGAAACATCTCATTATGCCTTCCGCAAGAACCTGAAAACTAACTTTTGACGCACAGTTATATCTTTTCTTCCAATATAGCACACCATGTATTCCTAGCATGTGTTGCTATCTGCTTTCTATGTAACTAAGCAATGATCATTTCCTTTATGTATCTAAGTCATGATCATCCTCTGTAACTAGCACCACGATGCCCTTGGGCTGCTTGTGCGCTTAACAAATATGAATAAATAAATAAATAAATTGCGCGAGGGAAATCTTCTTGTTTTGGCCATATTTGACCTCCACAGGAAAGCCTTGCATGGACAGAATCCAGGAAGTAATTCTAGAATTACTCACATTCCCTGTTCAGATTCGCTCACTTTGGAGATATTGCAAGGCCTGGTGAGGAGTCTCGAAAATGATGTGCTCCCCCTGGATGGACGGCAGTAATTTTTCAAAGCCCATACTGTTGCCATGAGTGCCTTTCCACAACCGTTGAATTTTTCCTTCACATAGGACAAAGTCTTACTCGTATACGAGATGACTTTGTTGACCTTGTCGTGCTTCTGGTATAATACTGCTGTTAAGCAAGTATTTGAGAACCCCGTCTCCTCGTCCAAGAAGAGGTCCTTGTTTTTGATGGGTAAGTCAAACAAGGCACTTGGGAAAGGCTTCTCTTGAGTTGTTTCACTGCCTCAGATTGTTCTGGACCCCACTCCCACTTGACCGAGGCCTTTATTAAATGGACCACTGGTCTTGTGGCCTCTGCGTAGTTCTCTAAGAACTTCCTACTATAATTAGTAAGTCCAAGAAGGCTTCTTAGTTCCCGCAGAGTCGTAGGGTCTTTTAATTTCAGTAAGGCTTCCACCTTTTTCGCTTGAGGACATTAGGCCCTCAGTGGTGATTTCATGGCCTAGGAAGTTCACGCAGGTCTTACATCACTGTGCCTTCTGAAAGGACAGTTTTGCTCCGGCTTTCTTCAACTGGGTCAGAACATAGCATATTTCAGCTATGTGTTCCACCATAGTTGAGCTTTTGATTAGAACATCATCTACATAGGCCAGGTTTCCCCTTTCACCCAAGTCGGGCATGGACTTATGCTGAAAGATGTTAAATTTATTGCCAGAGTTTATGTATCCAAAGGGAGTTTGGGTCCATGTGTACTGCTGCCCCCCGAAGGTAAAGGCAAGCTTGTACTGGTCTTCCCTACTCACGGGTACTGTCCAGTAACCGTTGGTCAGGTCAATGGCGGTATACACCTTTGACCCTTGGATCTGGGCCAGTCCTTGATCAATGTAGGGAAGAGGCCAACTCGACATGTGGACCTGTTTGTTTAACTCCCTAAGGTCTGCGCAAAGTCTCCATTGGCCATTGGGTTTGAGTATCCCCAGTACCGGGTTATTAAAGGTACTGTGGACTGGACAAATTATCCCACAGGATTCTAAGTTCTTTATAATCTCTGTGAGTGACTTCATAGACATGAGGGGCAACCGGTATTGCTTCACAAACATGGGAGCCATCCCAGGGTCTGTTGTTATGGAGATTGAATGTATCTCGGTGAGACCACAGTGGTACGAGTCCACATAAAGATCTCTTGAAAATAAAAAAACACCTGTTTCGGGTTCTGCTTTGGCTCCTCGGTCTCACAGGCATCAGCAAGGTTGATCTGTTCCTCAACCATCTGCCTGAAGCTTGGAAATACCTCAGGTTTTGAAGTTTCTACGGTAACCTCCAGTTGAATGGAGAGATCTCTTGTTATGGTGTTGGCCTCTACATGTGGTTTCAAAGAGGGGGGGCAGTCACTGTTGACTTGAAATACCACCTCATCCTTCCTGATGTCGCATGGTCACCTCTTCCCCACCATAAGGGCAGGAAGAGTACACCAAGAAATTCCCCCCTTGCCAGGTGAAAATCTTTCCCAGAGGTATGTCGTTGTCACAATTGTAACAGTCATTTGGAATTTGTCCCATGATCTCTTTCCCTAAGTCAATGGAAAAATGTTGGGCCTCAACCCCTATTCCAATAAAGGTGTCTGCGCCCAGAGCGATACTTCTAGGGCCGCTGTTATCCACCAATATTCAAATAGTGTCATGTTCTAGGTCAACTAGTGGGGTCGGGTTCAAATACAACCTCTGCTGTTGGAGGTGATAAATAAAATGTATATACGCGTCTGGGTTTTTGAGGTTCTGTCCTCGCTTTATTTTTAAGGGAATTGTGAATTGTCGTACCAGTCCTGGGATGGTGGCCTCTTCTCCTGTTTGAATTTCAACTGCATACGGCAGCAAGCGGGGTGACCAAAATGCTTTCTCAGGATTGTCAAAGCCTATGGGGTTACCTCCAATTCAGGAGCAGACTTTGTAATTAATTAGGTCCAAATTAATTGCAAATCGAATGAGAATGTCACTCCCTAACTAAAAGGTGGAGGGGACATCCCTCACAACCCAGCAATTATGATCTATGCTTTTGTCACCATTGGAAATTGTTAGCATGCACCTGCTAGGCAGGAGATGTTTGGAATTCAGAGTTTCCAGGCCCATTTCCCACTTATCAATCAACTTAAATGTGGGAATGGTCTGATCTTTTCGGAGTTCCCTGAATAATGCTTTGCTGAGGAAGCTTTTTCCATTATTCAGGCATACTCTGGCGAGAATCGGCTCCTCTCCCATTAACTGAATGGGGAGGAACAACTGTTCACCCTTTTCCTGGATGTCAGTCAATCTCTGAGCTGGTTTTTCATCATTTTTTATCATGGGATTCGGGTCTTCTTCAGATTGTGGATCGGTATAAAATTTCAGGGTATTTCCTTCCAGTGTGGAATGCCGCTTAAAGCTGGGAGGAAGGTTGATTTTCAAAAATGGAGAAGGATTCCCATCACCAATTAGCTCTCCTACAGAGATGACAGTGACATCAGGGACTTGATTGTTCCTAAAGTGGAATTCGATTTGGTCAGACCGTTGTTCAATCATGTGGCATGTGCCATTTAAACTTATGTAATTTGTGCTTCGCTTCAATTTTATTGGCCGGTTAGTCTGTGTCCAGAGGACCTTGTTCACACAGACAATCAGGGGTGATAACCTCCAGAGGAGGTCATTCCCCAGGAGAAAAGGTGTGCCCTCTGGAGTGACGAGTATCACCGGGTGTTTCACCCTATCTCGCCCAATTTTGATCTCCAGATCCACAGTCCCCTCGTTGGAAATGTTATTTCCGTCGAAGTTGTGGAGTTGTCCAGGAAGAGGAGTGGGGGGAATTTGGTGACTCTCCCTCCTTCCTGAATTCATTTGGTCAAAGGCATTTATGGACAGGAGGGTGGCTTGGGAAGCAGTATTCACCAGTGCTGAAAATGCACATCTGCCTTCTTTCTCTTCAAGTGGGCAAAGAAAATGTGCATTTTGAGCCGGCTTGGCAGCTAATTTCTTTATTTTGAAATCTGACACTGTCTGATCTTCGGCAGTTTTCTGTGTCTGAGTCCGGGAATCTGTAAAGAAAATTTGGCACCCAGATATCTGTGGGATTGTGGAATCCCCTTTTTCCCTGATTCTCTGATTCTCTGATGTCCCCCTTTTCCTGGAGACAGTCACTTGAAGCAGTTTGGGGGGAGGATCCCTCATTGATTTCAGAATCCTCTGGATGACATTTTTGGGTTTCAGGAATTGGTGGTTCTGGGTCAGTCCCCATACTTACCCAGTCTAAGTTAGTGTCTTTTGGGACCCATTTTTCCTTGGGAGGGAACCCCCATCCGTGAAAGAGAAGATTTTCTTTGCTGAATCCTCCAGGGATTCTTCCCCTTCAAATGGGATGATGCGGACCTCCTCCACGAAATGGGTTTTCTTTGTCCCTTCTGTTCAAGGTAAGTGGGAGAAAGGTTGCAGCTTTTCGGGGGTAGGAGATTTGGGTTCAAGTTCAGAGGTTTCTAGGGGTTTTTTACAGGTGAGAAATGAAGTTTCCTCTAGGGCTTTGCATAACCCTTCTCCCTGGGGCCAGACCCTAGTTTCTGGGCAGCCATGTTCATTTGATGGCCCTGCTCAGCATTCAACATGCACTCAAATCTGCTTACCTTCACAATCTGGCAAAAAAGGAAATGGCGTGTCCGCACCCGTGCTCGTAGTAAGAGTAACGGGAGGCACACTAAAGTAATGGCGCTTGACGATGACGTCACTGCCCAGTGGCGTCAGGAGACGTCACTGTTGTAAACAAATAGGGAAATATAGTATACGTTTGTCGCGGGTGCAACGAAACATACGATTGTTAAAGGTATATAGAAGTGATTTCCCTATTTGTTTACAATAGTGACGTCTCCTGACGCCACTGCGCAATGACGTCATCGTCAAGCGCCATTACTTTAGTGTGCCGCCCGTTACTCTTACTACGAGCACGGGTGCGGACACGCCATTTCCTTTTTTGCCGGATTGTGAAGGTAAGCAGATTCTACTCTGCTCTATATTGCTCCCTTACTCTACTCGATCTTACTCTAACGCCTCCTTCACACATTTTCTTAACACTAGAAGTACGACCCAGACTACTGAGAAGTTACTACATCTCGTGTTCTGCCGGATCCACCGGGTTGAGATTTTGCCATTCTACCTTCATGGTGACTAGTTTCCTTACCATAAGGGTAAGCACAAAAAAACCCATTGAGATTCATATTCTTATATAAAGATACAGCCCGCCCCCCTTTTTTTCAACAATTATATCATTGAGTAACAGCCCTCTTTTTATTGATGAACCACTATGTCTTTTGCTAATTAATGACAACGATAAAGATGTCCCCTCCTTTAATGCCTTCAATACGCCTCCAATAGGCTGACAGACCTTTGAATGCTTTAAATATTCATATAGCAATATATATAATATTTACTACATTAATTCTGAATTTGCTACATTTATTGTTGGACACACCCGATTGTCTAGGGTAGAACAGACCGAACAACATTATAGTTGTAGAACTGAGTGAATGTGTTTACTTAAATGATACTTACCTAAGCTATCTGAACATTGGGTACTCTCCTGATAAGAATACATGTGAATACAATATATTGAATCATGATTGACTTGGAAAATAAATTATCATATAGATAATTAAATGTTTTGTTGAAATTTCCCCTTAGATGTGATAAAAATTGTGTTGAATTTGCCCCTGAAGAAGAGATGAACTTCTCGAAATGCGTTGGGCCAACTATGAATTATTGAAAATTAAAGAAACTGAAAATACCTGCAATTTATGCGTGGATGTTCTTCATTGAATACTAAAACAATGTTTTTTTTGTGCTTTAAACAAATTAACAAGTAATGTAAAGTATGTACACACATGTATGGTGTATCTAAGTCATATAAATAATTGGGCTCTATCTGAGCTTGTGAAAGTGTGCAGGGGACGGGAGTTCCTTTATTATGAACTTACTTTGTTTTCATATTCTTCACCTCCGCCACCTTGGCAGCAGCGGGGGTGTTGGATGGTTTGGGATTTTTTAGATTATTTTTGTTTTCAACTGGCTTTTGGACCTCACAGATATGGGTAGCCTGCTCTATTACCCAATTCAGGGTCCTTTGCTCAGGGAAGTCCCTTAGCAATTGGGTCATGATATACTTAGGGAGGCCATGAAAATATTTATTAACAAACTCCCTGTTATTGGTGCGCACCCGTATAGAGGTCTGGGCAAACTCTCTAGGTGCCTGGTCCTCTCCACACTGCAGGTTGTAGGCCGTCTTGCGAGCCTCCTGAGGGTTCCTGTGCACAGAGAAGTGTTTCAAGATGGCCGCCTTGTAGGTAGAGTTCTCTTATTTTTGGCAGCCTTCTTTTTCTGCTGCACCTGAGTCAATTCGCCCTGAGATTCAGAGCTGCTACTATTTTTGGTCCACTCCCTGTCCTCTAGGTTCTCCCTGTCTCAGTGAGACTAGGAATACCTCCCAGAATGACGGGGTCTGGTCCATCAAAGTTGCCAAAGAAGTTAAAATTTTAGGTGTCTATTTAGACGCCACCCTCTCCTTCACCAAACAGGTCAACTCCATGGCCTCCGCCACTGCTTACACTTGCAAGCTAATTAGAGCTGCCAAGCCCTTCCTCTCCACACACAGCTGCAAAACCCTGGCCAGAGCCCTAATCCTATTGAAACCGGATTACTTTAATGCCCTGTATTTGGAGGCTAACAAGTATATCATCAATAAAATACAGATCCTACAAAACAACGCCCTTAGAGCAGCGCTAGGCATAGCTAAAAAAGAGCATATCTCAGAGACAAGAAGACCGAATATTTGGCTCACCACTAATGATAAAATCTTGTTAAAAATGGCCTCACTTGCACATAAGTGCCTAAACAACGCCGCCCCACACTATCTTATAAAAAGATTTAATAGACAATCTTCCAACCAACCAACAAGAATGGCCAACACTAATGTCCTGATGGTAGCTAGGTTTAAATTCTCCAGAACTGGAGGGTGTAGCTTCCCAGTTAAAGCCGATCAGCTGTGGACTCCCTGCTCACTGTGCTCAGAGAGGCCAGCTACCTTTTTTTTAAATATTTGCAAGGAGCTTGGGGTTGGTCACCCTAAGTTACCTGGGGGCAACCAGACGTGGACTCCCTGCTCACTGTGCTCAGAGAGGCGCAGCTTCACCTCACTGATGAGGCCCAACAAGGCTGAAACACGTGTATGGGGTTGCTGTTGGTACTCTTGTTCAGAAGGGAATTGCCTTAGCATTTCGGTGCTGGACTGCCCATGTGGGTGGGACAAAGACTGATATGCAAATGGTATTTCCCATCTGTGAAAGGTACAGTGAGCAAAAAGCGTGTGCTGCAAACTATCATCTCAGAACAGGTTATCATGCCATGTTCTCTCTGGAGAGGAGCGCCAGCTACCTTTTTTTGAAATATTTGCAAGAAACTTGGGGTTAGTCACCCTAAGTTACCTGGGGGCAACCAGACGTGGACTCCCTGCTCACTGTGCTCAGAGAGGCGCAGCTTCACCTCACTGATGAGGCCCAACAAGGCTGAAACACGTGTATGGGGTTGCTGTTGGTACTCTTGTTCAGAGAGGAATTGCCATAGCATTTCGGTGCTGGACTGCCCATGTGGGTGGGACAAACACTGATATGCAAATGTATATTTCCCATCTATGAAAGGTACAGTGAGCAAAAAGCGTGTGCTGCAAACTCTCATCTCAGAACATGTTATCATGCCATGTTCTTTCTGAAGAGGAGCGCCAGCTACCTTTTTTTGAAATATTTGCAAGGAACTTGGGGTTGGTCACCCTAAGTTACCTGGGGGCAACCAGACGTGGACTCTCTGCTCACTGTGCTCAGAGAGGCGCAGCTTCACCTCACTGATGAGGCCCAACAAGGCTGAAACAAGTGTATGGGGTTGCTGTTGGTACTCTTGTTCAGAGAGGAATTGCCATAGCATTTCGGTGCTGGACTGCCCATGTGGGTGGGACAAAGACTAATATGCAAATGGATATTTCCCATCTGTAAAAGGTACAGTGAGCAAAAAGCGTGTGTTGCAAACTCTCATCTCAGAACAGGTTATCATGCCATGTTCTTTCTGGAGAGGAGCGCCAGCTACCTTTTTTTGAAATATTTGCAAGGAACTTGGGGTTGCTCACCCTAAGTTACCTGGGGGCAACCAGACGTGGACTCCCTGCTCACTGTGCTCAGAGAGGCGCAGCTTCACCTGACTGATGAGGCCCAACAAGGCTGAAACACGTGTATGGGATTGCTGTTGGTACTCTTGGTCAGAGAGGAATTGCCATAGCATTTCGGTGCTGGACTGCCCATGTGGGTGGGACAAAGACTGATATGCAAATGGATATTTCCCATCTGTGAAACGTACAGTGAGCAAAAAGCGTGTGCTGCAAACGCTCATCTCAGAACAGGTTATCATGACATATTCTTTCTGGAGAGGAGCGCCAGCTACCTTTTTTTGAAATACCCTCATTTCAGACACAATATCATAAACTGGATTAAAGAAAATGACCACTAAAACACAGGGTGGATTTTAATGACCACTAAAACACCGGCGGCTCCTCCCGATTATCCCACACCATATATAATGTTGCTTCCCCACAGCTCACTGTCTGTGTATTGTATATAATTATTTGGATATAATTCCTAAAATTTTTTGACTTCCTCACTGTTCTGAACTTGTTGACACCTATCCTCATTATATATACCCATTGACTTCACCCTTATTGTATATTCATGTACAGCATTGTAACCAAGCTGAAAATATTCTTCTTGTGTTCTGCGCCCTGATACCCTCGGGTCTGGCGTGCATTATAAATAATAAAACAAGCAAACAAACAAACAAACAAGCAGGGGGGTTTTCATTGGGGAATTGCTAACATACACAGGAAAACGGGAGGGGATTTTCAATGGGCAAATCTCAAAGGCAATGCTAAAAGAATAAAGGGGTTATGCAATTTATGGCTTGGGGTATTTCTAATTACAGGAGAGGTCTGTTCTGGACAACAGAGGGCGTCAGGTCACTGCTGGGACAGCATAAGTGGGCCAGTCAAGGTCTCTGCTGAGTCCTTCAAGGGGTCTCAAGACAGCTTCTAATCTCCTGGCTCCTCTGCAAGCTAGGCCTCTCACTGCTACTGCTGGGATGTTCCTCCAGATTTCGGCAGTAGATCATCTCAGGGGTTAGTGAAAAGAGCCCTGATCCGAGGCGGGGTTGCTTAGTTATAGGGCAAATGACATCACTAATGTGTCATAGTTCCCGCAGAAGGGATTGGTTAAGGTTCAATACCTCACACCCACCCGTCAGCTGATAGGTCCAAAAAATGTGGGAGTGCTTTGGGACACCAGGAGAGGAGACCACTCCATCATCTTACTTCGACAGGGGGGCTTGGTCTGGTTCGGGGATATAGAAATCTCCCTACATGACAAGTGCCTTTAATCTCCATGTTTTGACAGATATGAATGCATTTTTAACACTATATTTTTAAGTAAATCACATAAGTCTTGTCAGGTGTCTGTGCGTCATTCCTGTGCAAATATACAGTTTTCCTTCATTTACTCCAGAATTATATCAGTTAAAAATGTGTCCCTTTGTGGGAAGCATATGAATCATACTGGGTCTGCTTTAGTCAACTTTTTATAGTTCTCAAATTCACAAGGAGAGCCACATTATGTTTTCATTAATAACTTTTAGTATGTTGGTCTCACCAAAATCATTTTTATGTGGTGAGAAGCGGTTACCTTTCCCCTTTCAGAAATCCTGCAATTGCTACTGTGCAACAAATATTGTCCATTTTACACAATGAAAACCATTTCTCCCATTTTACACAATGGACAGTCAAACCACTCCTGGACCCTGGTCGCCACCTTCCCGGAGCACAGGACATCAGCAGAGAGGTCTGTGCTTAGGTTAGCCTGCACATTCCACGGGCTAATGACCAGCTAATGCATGTGTTATTGCGGCTTGTGTGACCTGGGGTCTTAAAGCTGGAGAGCAGACCTGTCTTTATCGTATCCGGCCCATGGATTTGATCTCAGAGCCTCCTATTCTTTGTATGTTTAAAGGAAAACCATCACGTTTGAAGTTACAGGCCTCTCTAGGTTTCCAGGACAACAAAGGAAAGAATGCAGTTTCACATTTAAAGAAAGCACAAGCAGAGAGAAACAGAAATCAATGGCAAGCAACACACAGCCCTTAAAAAATCTGCCGTACATTGCCTTTTAACTTCACATTTCACTTTAAAATGAACTCTTAGAAGGCACACAAGTTGAACATGTGAAGGTGTCACTGCAAAGTTGTACCTTGCATACGCTGGTTGAATGAGGGCATCATAATTACACTTTTAGGGACTTTGGTGCACATCTGGCTTTGCAAAGCGTCACTTTAGAGGCAAAATCAAAACATCATTTTGTTGCTTTCACCCATGAACAGACTCCATTTTAAACCCGGTCAGCATCCCATTATAGATTCTGTGCACTGTGGTATCATCTGTGATGGGCTCATTATGAAACCAAGTTCATATTTTAAAAGTCTTGCAAACACCTTTTGCTGAGCATATTTTTAGTTAAAGGGAAAAACAAAATTACTCCTTTTATTCAATGTTCATGAAGGCAAGTGATCTGCTACACTGCAACTGCTACACACAATGCTGACTGACATTCCATTGAGGGTTCTGTGGATTAGTCAAAATATCCTTTCCGTGTGTCTTTCGCTTTCTTTGTTATTCTTTGTGAACGGCAGTTCGCCTCTCTCCATATTTTGCCATTTTAGCACCTTTCCTGAAAGTACCAGGCCTTATATTTGACCTTAGGTCTCGCATCCGAGGGCTATTCACCCCACACTTGTCTGGTGATTGCTTTTAGAAGGGTGGATTGTTGAAGCTTAAACACTCAGAACTAAGTAATCACTCTATGGTTTGCTGCAATCTGCCAATCCTTTGGGTGAAACGAGCCAAGCAGACGGCTTTGAACGTTGAGACAAACCCAAGAAACCATGCAGTAAAGTGGTCCCAGAGAATAGCTCGGGCCTTTAATTACAGGATTGGGGCTCTCTTTTGTTCAATTGAGGATGTTTTGTGTTCCCCTGATGGTTTTGCCCCTTGTGTCTCAATGATTTTGGGAGGCTTATCGACTGCCAAATATTTGGAAAAAGGGTAACGAAGGGGGGTTCCAATCAAGGTTTTGATGCCCAGGCCCAGACACGCAAAAAACAGAAGCACCCTGAGATAAGGGGCTTCAGAGGGAAACACTGCCTGGTGGATTCATTGAAATTCGCAAAGTGAAACAAAATTATAAAAACTGGTTGAAGGGTCACACATATCTACAATATACCAACCTAGTGATATTAGGTGACTTTAACCTGCACTTTAATCTGCCAAGACCCACTGAGATGAATTCCTTCTTCGATAGTCTATCTGATCTGCGCCTACACCAACTGATTCAAGCCCCGACTCACTCTCATGGGAATATGCTTGACTTAGCATTTGCCAAAGACTCCCTGATATGTCCTGGCCCCATTGAACCAGTGGCATGGTCTGACCACCATCTGGTATCTTGCACACTTATACTAGCGAATCCACCTTGTAAACTCCTCCCTCCTAAAACCCTACTACACTCTTGGCGCTCGGTCGATACTAAGGCACATAGTGCCCATATAGCCACCAACTGTGCCTCCCTGAGGCCACTATCTTTAAAATCACTCTCTCAATCCCTTGTGGCCGCCGCAGATTTTTGCGCCCCACTTAAACTGACTCAAGGTCACAGATTACCCTCCCAACCCTGGTTTACGGACCAGCTTAAATCTGCTCGCCTGAAACTTAGACAAATGGAGCGCAAATGGCGAAAAAGCTACAAACCTGCGCTCAGAGAATCATACAAACTTGGTCTCTCTACCTATCTGGCCAGTGTTAAAATGGCTAAAGTGCCTTTTTTCTCCCAGAAAATCGAAAAGGCCTTATGTCAGCCCAAAACCTTGTTCTCTATTGTACACTCATTAGCCTCTTCCAAGGTTAAGCCCTCGCAAAAGCTGTGCGACGACCTTGCCTCTTTTTTTATCAATAAAAATTGAAGTGATCCGCTCTAATATCGCCAAATCTCCTGCGATAATGACTCCAGATGCCATCATGTCCTTACCTGTTCACCTCTGTTGATTCCTCAGCCAATTGGTCTACTTTCCCACTTTTTAACGAGGCAGAGGTTTTAGCGGCTAACTTGAAAATTAAATCATCCTCTTCTGAGGATGCTATTCCCACCACCATTATAAAGAAGATCGCCCCAGACCTGCTAGCAGACATTACTGCAGCCATAAATAACTCCTGCCAGTCAGGGCTGGTTCCTTCAGAGCTGAATTCTACGAGGGTATCCCCCTTCTCAAGAAGCCCACACTTGATCCCACAGTCCCCGCTAATTTTCGCCCTATCTCTCTGCTTCCCTTCCTGTCCAAACTCTTGGAATCTCTTATCACTCCCCTTCTATCCTCTTTTCTGGAATCTTCTAAAATCTTCAACCCTGCTCAGGCTGGTTTTAGGCCAGGGAGAGGTACTGAAAGTGTGCTAGTTTCTGTACAAGACGACATGTGCAGGCTAGTTGATGCGGGTGAGCTTTGATTCTGCTAGATCTGTCAGCCTCGTTTGACATGGTTGACCACCTCATCCTGCTCTCACGCCTGGCTCAGATCGAGATATCTGGCCCAGTCCTTGTGTGGTTTACCTCCTTTCTCTCAGACCGTACACAAACTCTTGCCATGCCCCCTTTTCTTTCCTCTTCTTGCCCCCTCGCCTGCGGTGTTCCACAGGGATCCTCACTTTCCCCGATTTTGTTCAATATCTATATCTGGGAGTTGGTCTGCCTCATTCATTCTTACGGTCTCAACTGTTATTCTTATGCTGACGACACTCAAATCCTGATCCGACTAGATCAAGATCAGGCTGCGGTCTCGTCATGCCTTCATGACAGTTTGAGGGCGGTCGGTGACTGGATGGACCAGAATTGGCTCAAACATAATGGCGATAAAACGGAGGTTATGGTGGTGGGTTGCCCTTTGGACCCCTCACTGTGGACCTCTGCTTTCTGGCCCACCTCTCTTGGTCCTCTTCCCAGTCCAGTTAGTAAAGTGAAAAACCTGGGTGTCATTCTCTCTGCCTCCCTCTCCATGTCCAACCAAGTGACTGCTGTGTGCCAAGCTGCCCACCATCAGATCGGGGTCCTCAAGAGGGTTTTACCCATGATACAGAAAGCCAGCCGCCCTCCCCTGGTGGCTGCATTAGTCCTTTCGCGGTTGGACTACTGTAACTCTCTACATCTGTCGCAACCAATCGGCCTCATAAAGCGGCTTCAGCGCATGCAGAACCTGGCAGCCAGGTTAGCCACTGGCACTCCCTATGGAGCCCATATCTCTCCAGTGCTCCACAGACTTCATTGGCTCCCGGTGGGCCGGCGTGTCCATTTTAAGTCACTGTGCATTGCACACCTGGCGGTCCATGGCCAAGGAGCTGAGTTTCTGCAATCCAAATTCTGTTGTTATATGCCTGAACGTGACTTACGCTCCTCCACCACTAACCTCCTTGCTGTTCCAAGGTTTAACCGTAAAAGGGTTGGCGGCAAGGCCTTCTCCATTGCAGCTTCCAAACTCTGGAACAATCTTCCACTGCCACTGAGAAGTACCTCCAACCATCTTGGTTTCAGAAGAGCCCTTAAAACCATTTTGTTCTAGCTCTCCATTCTCATTGGCCCTCCCTTCCGCAAGCAGCTCTCCTCACCAGCGCCATGATGCCCTTGGGCGGCCATGCGCTCTATAAGTTTAGATAACATAACATAAAATTTCTAATGGGAATCAACGATGCTGAAAAGATGTTGAGTTGCATGTTGGGTAACAACTCCACTAGGGTTTGGGAACAAATAAAGCCAAAGGGGACGGAGCAATACATGCAAATACAAGCTATATCGGAAGAGGCTTGGGAGAAAAATGTCACTGAAGTAGTGTATGTAAATTCAGGGCCGAATGCATCCAGTCTTTTCTTGCATGTAAGCTGGCTGGGGTCAATCCGCTGGGACCTGGATGAAATTGCCCTCCTGATAAAGCTGAGTAAAAAGTCGAACGCTCTGGGTCCGGATCGTCTATCTAATTTGACTTTTAAAGCGTGTGTATTGCTGTGGCCTCAACTCTTGTCTCATTTGTTTGAGAATATTTTGGCAAAAAGAAAGCTCCCGGCTGCCTGTTTGGTGGCATTAGTTGTCGTGATTTTTAAGGGAGGTGAGAGATTATCACCGCTCCATTATAGACCGATTTCACTTTTGGCTGCCTCTAACAAGATTTTTGTCAACATTATTTTGAAAGAACTACAAATGTGGACATGGGCGCTAATTGCTTAGATCCATGTCATGCAGGCTTTAAGAAGGGAGTGGGAACTGTTTTGAACAGTTTTGTTTTGGCTCTGTTATCTGGCCAAGCGAAGAAACAGGGGAGACCAGTTTACCTGGCATTCCTTGATAGAAGTAAGGTCTTTGACCATGTTCACATGGCAACTCTTTGGAAAAGCTTGAATGACAATGGATGCCCCCAACCATTAAATGGTATTTTGGAGGCACTACATTCCGGGACAAAGATCAAAGTTAGACTTAACTCTCATGGCTCATTCTCACAGTAGAAAGAGACGAATTGGAGACTGCGCCAGGGGTGTGTACTTGCACCGTTTCTATTCTGCTTTTACATTAAGGATATGTCAGCATGTTGGAATTTAGTTAGGACAAACCTGCCAAAACTGGGGGACATGAAGTCCAACACTTAACTTACGCAGATGATATAGTCATCTGCGAGATGACCCCAATAAGCTTGCAAAGAGCTCTCCAGGCGGTTAACGAATTTCTTAGTAACTTGGACCTCTCGATAAACAGCACGAAATCAAAGGTTTTGGTGATGAATGGGGGGAAGTCTAGGCAGAGACCTTCAGTTGGAAACTGAGGGGTCATGCTTTGGAGACTGTCAATAAGTACAAGTATATGGGCTCATTTATTTACGATGGGAGGGTAGGATTGTTCCGGAGGGTGGTATGAAATTAAAGTTTCTGGCAGCCACAAGTCAGCTAATCCAATTCAACTTCAAGTTTGGTAGGTTTTTGTTGCTTCCTGTAATTAAGCTACTTAGACAAAAAATTGTACCAAAATGGATTTTTGGGGCCCAGACGAAAGGAGAATGGTGTCCCTTGGGCAAGGCTGGAGGCAGACCTATGGAGAAAGGTTTTGCGTCTCCCAGCCTCAGCGCCAGTGGCAGGGATTTTATTTGAACCGGGACAACTCCCAATCCAGACATTAATTGATTGGTGGAAACTGCAAATATATGCAAGCATAGTATCTCCCCCGAAGGCTTCATTCTTCCTGTATCTAAATGGGATTTGTGTAAAGGGTAATTGTAGGGTTTTAGTGGACTGGATTGAGCGGTGCACTCCGGTACTTTTGAAAATTGAATCCTCAATACAGGAATTGATTTGCACCCTAACAAAGTGAAACAAAAACTATTTATATGTGTGTGGATACAGGTTAGGGTTGACTTGCTGGAATACCGATGTTTCAATGATAATTTTGTTTGCTCAAGTAAAAAATTACATGAGGAAGCACCCCTCCAGAGACTTTAGGTTTCAAATGATGAGACTTAAGCTGAATTTGTTCCCAACAATGGAGGTGTTGGGGATAAGGAGAAAGGTGCCAAGGGGAATGAGACTGTGTCGGCATTGTGCTCTAGAGGACAGGACTCTAAAAAACCTCTGTGTGTACTGCCCGGCCTTGCGCTCGCTCTTGGTAAGTTGCTTTTTAGCTCAATGGACGAGGATCAGAATTTTAAATACTAAGGACATTTCTTTGTCCTTGAGGCTTTTAGAATGTTTGGATGTTGTTTTAAGGGATCCTTAAAGGAAAAGGAACTGTTCTTTTTCTTTAATGTAAGATTTTATGGAGCCTTATTTTAATATTGATGTGTACGTTATGCTGTTGTTAACTGTAGGACCTTTGAGATCTAGTTTTAATTTTTGTAATTAGGTAACAGGGCTTTTTAAAGATGTATGTAATTTTTGGGGATTTTGTAATTTGATGATGTGATGTATGAAAGGTTCAGTTTTGGACCACAAAAAATGTGCTTATGATATATTCACTGCTAAAAGATTCACCTGTAGACCCCAACTGAGACAAAGCAATTTAACAATAATTTGCAACATTTTGGATGTTGGAAAGAGGATAGCTCAGGGGCAACACGTTAGTCTTGGAAGCAAGACAAGGCAGAACAAAACAGGTTTGAAGCCCGGCCACGTGCTTAGAGACTGGTTTCCAGTAAGAAGCGTGTGACAAAAGATGAACTAATACTCCCTTTTGAAGATATTTCACTGTCCAGGTGAAAGATATCACAAAACAAAGAATTTTTAGTTGGGTTGAAAACATTCCGATAAAGCAATAGTGTCCTCCAGGTCACTGTAGCTTGCATTGACTGTACCCCCAATCTAAATCTTATTACTGAACTCAGAACACCAGGGGGAAATTCCAAACAGAACGCCATAATATACTTTCCACGCTATTAATATATTTCAAGTCTTCAACAATTCTATTCTTTTACTCTATTTAGTCTGTGATTAGTGCACATTTCAAATCATTCCTATAAAACAGACATTTTATTTAAGAAATGTTTCTTACACTTTTTACAAGCCTATTATTTTCCTGCTATGACTCCACCCCTCAATACACCCCATTGTTGCTCCCCTACTCTCCACAAGCCCCCTCAGTCCCTCCACCGTCATGGATTCCCAGTGTAATGTTTTTCCATTTCCAGCACTAGTCAGTGGATGAGTAGGTGAAGTCCTCCCACATCCCTTTTAGAGCCTGAGTCGCCAATTTCTCATAAAAGAAAGTAAATCATTATATATGGGATAAAGTACCCTCTACCATACGTTATAAGGAAATTGAGAGTCACAGAGGAGTTCCATGACCAAATAGAGGAACAAGGCAGAAGGTTGAGTTTATTTTAAGGATAAAGAGCTCTGAGGTGACTTTCAAATACCTTTTTTGGGTACAGCAAGGTGGATTTTATTCCTTATAATGCATGGCCACACACTGTCATCTCCTTTACTACCTGGCGTCTTTCTTAATCTAATGTAGGAGATCTTCCATTTACTGTTCCATACAATTAATGTAAAAGGTGTTTGGATTTAACAAAGCTAATATGCAGCTTGTAATGTGTTGCAGAAAAATAGTTTGAGCAGTTTGATAGAATAAAAAGGTTTTGATTGTATGCTTTAAAATAAGTAAAAACATGCTGATCCTTGCTCACGTTAAACTTTGTGAAAACAGGCTGATGCTTGCTCACGTTAAACTTCAGAAGTGAACACAGTAACCATCGACCATAAACAGTTCCTTGTCAATTACTGTCTGTAAAGTGTCACAGAAAACTATTTTACAGAATTTGAAAAGCTTGTCAAGGCTTTAAGTGCAACAGTGACAGCTGGCGTTCTCCTCTGCGCTGGCTCAAGCAGCAGGCATTGTGATGTCACAACTGAAACATAATAACTGATTACAGAGCGGTCATGAAGTCATTTTCTATTTACTGGTCAGTTGTGATGTCACAAGTAGTCTGTAAAAAGAACATTATTTCCAGGCTTTTATGCGCATATTCTAGACTGCCACTTAATATTTTCAAGCTAAAAATGCTAACTCTTAGCTGTCAAAAGACACCCGCTAGCCGTAGCACTGTAGAATCAGGTGCTGCTCCGGTCTCTCCAGCACCCTTTGGCAGCTGGAGCCACGGCTGTGTTATGTAAACACGGTTTATCTGACATCTTTGGCTGTGCGGAAGCTGCAGAGGAGACATTTGTTCTCTGTTTGAAGAGACAAGCGTCTGTTTGCTGTTCTACTCAAGCAGTCATTAAACACACCACTCCTCCTAATGACAGCTTCGTTCTTGTTGGGGTGGGCGCGTCGTCGGAGCGTGAGTCGACACGACAAGCGTTTATCCCTGCCGGGCAACAGAGAACACCCCGGCTGCGTGTGAAGAGAACAGTCCGTGCCTGTAAGCGCAGTGAATAGGTCCTGCGCCACTGGGCAGTGCAAATATCCCTGGCGCGGGAGCCGCGTGTGGAAACCCCGAAGCAGAGTTAGCATGCGGGGAACCCTGGCTGGGATATGTCATAACTCTGACCAGTGGCGCCCAGGTCCTAAGTAGTGCGCAGCCAGGCACAGACTTTCCACATGGAACCCGGTTGTTCTCTGTGGCCCGGCGCTGGGATACACAAACCCCGGTCGCCTCACGCCCAACACCGCTGGACAATCACTGGCTGCAGAAAGAACAGAGGCGGACCCAGGGCATAGCCCTGCTTCCCTGCAGCGTTTCTGTAATGATGCGTTTTAAAACGACTGTGACGAGGCATCCCAACGCGGCGTTAAAAGCCATACTCACATTACAAACTTCAGTGCCCACTGTTTTTTTTACGCGTTGTACTATGTGAAGCTTCTGTTTTTTCTCGCCTTTATTTTATTTATACATCAATTCTGCGCAGCTGTTATAGATTGTATATGTATTTTTATTACTGTTTCCGATCCGCTGTCTCTTTCGATTAGTGTGCAACTTTGCTTGTGCGTGCAGTTCGTTTAACTGCCTTTACTGCACAGCCCCTCTGGGTTACCTAGTTCACTATGTGTACCTCTTTTTAACAAAGCAAGACACAAGTTCCAACTTTTCTAGAAAGAACAGCAAAACGTGAATCTTTTGTCCGATTATTAAACATAAAATGTAGCTAATGGGTCCGGCTGTGTATGCCAATAGGCATTCGCACAAACATAACGGGGAAACGAGCTGTTTTGAGTTCTACTCTTTTTGAAAAGAGGAGACCATCCTCCCTGTGATGGGAAATCGCTGTTCACTTGCTGTGGAACGGCCATGAACGCAGCCCCAGAGATGCGTCATCATGGTGACTGGACAGAGCACAAAACTGCGTGTTGGGTGACCCATCGCTGCTTGCTAGGGCATGAGTGCTAGGCTGCTGGCACAATAGCTGTGTCATCATGGTGACTGGACAGAGCACAAAACTGCGTGTTAGGTGCCCCATCGCTGCTTGCCAGGGCATTGAGTGCTGGGCTGCTGGCACAACAGCGAAGGCATGAGTGCTGGGCTGCTGTAACAATAGCTGTGCCATCATGGTGACTGGACAGAGCACAAAAACTGCGTGTTGGGTGTCCCATCGCTGCTTGCCAGGGCATGAGTGCTGGGCTGCTGGCACAATAGCTGTGCCATCATGGTGACTGGACAGAGCATAAAAACTGCGTGTTGGGTTTCTCATCGCTGCTTGACAGGGGCATGAACGCTGTCGCAGAGCTGCGCAATCATGGTGACTGGACAGAGCACAAAACTGTGTGTTGGGTGCCCCATCGCTGCTGGCCAGGGCTTGAGTGCTGGCACAATAGCTGTGCCATCATGATAACTGGACAGAGCATGAAAACTGCGTGTTGGGTGCACTATGGCTGCTTGCCAGGGCATGAGTGCTGGCACAATAACTGTGCAATCAGGCTGAAAGGACAAAGCACAAAAACTGTGTGTTGGGTGCCTCATTGCTGCTTGCCCAGGGCGAGTGCTGGCACAGTAGCTGTGCCATCAGGGTGACTGGACAGGAGCACAACTGCGTGTTGGGTGCCACATCGCTGCTTGGCGAGGACACGAGTGCTGGCACAATAGCTGCCTCACCAAGCCATGAATGCGGGCACAGTAGGCATTGAATGATAACTGGCACAGCAAGCGCCGGTGAGAGATCATTTCTGCCACAATAGCTGCCTGGTGCGGTGCGTTTACTAGCACGATATCTGCCTTCTGGTGAATGATACCTATCTCAATATCTATTTTATGGATCATAATTGATGGCACAATAACTGCCAAAGGGCAAGTAGGCTGGGCAAATACGTGTCTTATGCAATGGTAACCTAATGGATCTATATAGTGTATAACCCGTGATTTAAACCGAAGCAAACTATGATCATAAATACAAATTAATACATAAAATGCGTGCCTTATGTGGCACGTTTCTTGTGTAACGTACAGTCTGTTATGCGTATGAGTGCTAACACATTACCTGGCAGCTGGGGACAAGAACTTTGGGGTATTATTATAAAAACAAACAGGCGGGAGTACAGTGGCTGGCATTTTAGCTGCACGAGGGGGCATCGATATTCTCAGAAAAAATTGTTTCGTGTGGAGGCTGGGACTGGGAGGTTGGGGTTATAACGACCAAAATAATTATCCGAGAGGGGAATGAGAGCTGGCCCCAAACACGTTCTAACGGTCATTGCTGGGTAATAACGGTATGTTTACTTCCAGCAAGCTGCGTATTGTAGTTATGCAATAAATATATTGCCTGCATCGGAATAGTGTAATAAATCATGTATTACACACACTATTCCAAAAAAGGGCGCCGCGTCGTCCTCTTTTACGACCTTCGGCCGAATTGAAACACGCTTTTAGAATGAGAAAGTCCTGAATGAAGTACTTTTCACTGTGAACAAATATGCGTGTTTACAGACAACAAAGGTTCGAGCGCAACACAAACAGGCGCCACGGAAAGAAAGTGCGCGTCCCGCTGACACCTCACCGACGCGGACACTCGAGCTGCGCAGCCACTGTTTTCTTTGCGATATCGGTGCTTGTTTAACAGAGTGTGTGATGGTTTGCTGCGGCTGGGGTGACCGTTTGCGACCCGCGCCGATCGGAGAGCCGAGGATTCCGCGGAATCCGCTCTCCGCGGGTCACATTACACGATCGTGAAACTGAAGCGGGGCTTGTAAATCTGGGGTCAGCCCGTATGAATTCAACGTATTAAAACCCTCACAGCTGTCTGCCCGCTAGATTTAAAAGGGTGGCCCTCTCGCCCAACTCTGGACCGGGAGAGATCAAGTGTACATACACGCCATTCGTATGTTTTTCCAGGCTCCCTGTATGAAAACATGCCAGCGGCCCACACGAGACACCGACTCCTCTCCGTGGCTGCCATATTGAAACGGTCTCCGAGCTAGGGGGCGCGTGCGCCGGTCAACAGCGCCCTCTGCCGCCAGCACGCCGTCGTCGCCCCAGAACCAGTCAGCGCGCTTTATCGCTCCCATCTGCTCTTTTCAACCACGGTTTATGCCCCTGAGCAAGATTTGTTCTGGCTGCACATTTTCACTTGGAGATAAACAGTTATTTTGGTCCAGATATGCGAACGGGCTTAAAGAGACGGCTGCATATCCACTCCCTTATGCGATATGATCGATTCACGCCCCCGGCCCGGCAGCCCACGGGTGAGTGAGGATCGCCCCGGATTTTTGACTTTCTTCCTATATCTAAATGCCTTTATCACTCACCGCGGCGTTCCCAGCTCTAAATCCAAGTGGGCCTCTCAGACATTCTTGGTCGCATTAAAATAATTTCCAAGTTGACGGTTTGCCGTTTCGCCACTGCGTCATCGATTGCACAGCGCTGCTGGTGTATGTGTTTTAATAATTCCGAACATTTTCAAAGAAGACTCCTTCACGATGGGCCTACATTCGAGGTGCAATTGTATTAACGATGGAATGAATTCTTTATCATTAACCGACGACACTTCTGAGAGAAACCTCGTATTCGACCAAACGCTACAGAAGGAGGCACCGCACTTGGCGAGTTAACCCTTTCACTGCCGAGACGTCAATGATTAAGCCAACCTCGACGTGCTAGGCATTTATGTAGCCCCTGGTCCCATAAAGTTGGAGAAGAAAGACGAACATAAAACAACGCCCGTAGGGCCCATACCGTGTTTTTACCATGGCAAAACATTTGTGTACTTCAGGCCCGTTGTGCGGATGGCGCCGCTCCCTCAGCCTCTAGGGCGAGGAGGCGCAGCTGTTACCTCCCTTTTAGCCACAGGAGCTCACCTTTTGGTGGCGTCCTTGTGTGCTGATGCCTTTGCGTGGCGTAGGTGCACATTCTCTCATCTTAGGCCGGAGAGAACCCCTCCCACTGCCCCAGAGCAGGCTCATGGTTTGCATCCCTAGTCTGGATGAGGGGGACCCTCATCAGGAGACCCAGGTTGTCAGCTCTTGGTGTGGGTTCGGCCCAAACTCTAGTCCTTAGCCTTTACGATCCCCATGCTCCTCTCAGCCCCTGCATGGACCAAGCATCTACTCACATCCGCTGGCGGAAGCTCTTACTCAGTCTCTGGAATGGAAAAAGTGCTCCATAAAAGTCCCTCATCTGAAGGCCAGCGCTCTCAGTCCCTGGAGATGGTCCATGGTCTCCATCCACAAACTGAGGCTCTGGTGACGGTCCACACTCTTAGTCCTTCCTGGAGACCAACACAGCGCTCAGTACCTGAGGGGAGTCCAATGCTCCCATGCACAGGTGGTGGTCCACACTCTGTCTTCAATCTGGGAGTTGTCTAGTGTCCACTTTCTCAGCCTGGAAAAAAGAAGCCGTCACCCCCCTGGAAGAAACACATACTCTTTGCCCCTATTTTTGACGAGTGTCACGTTCTCCGATCCATTTGAAGCCTACATCTCAGCTTCTGGCAAAAGTCCACCCGCACCACCACAGCCTGAAGGAAATTAATCTCCCCCTTCTTGTCACACTAGTGCTCTTCTAATCTTGGCTAATGTCACATGTTTTCTCCCTGACCACTGCTTCATACTGTATGCTGGTTCTTTGGAAATGGCAACTTCACAGATAGGTTTTCCAGCAATGTTGCTGTTTTTTTTAACCACAAACAGCAGGTGACAGACCCCCAGCACCCACCTTGCACGTTCAACCCCACTATATACCTTACCCAATTTAGCATCTACAGGTTTGTGGTAGAACAAAACCTGCAACAAAAATGTGTCAAAAACGTATCTGCCAAAGTTCCCACCTAGCAAAAGTGATGTATACCGCAACGCTCCCTGCACCTAATGCATTCATAATAGGAGCAGCTGTTCTTTCAAAGTGTTCTAACAATACCCAATCCCCCGCACTATCGTGAGTGGGGGTTTAGATTCTATTAAAGACAAGGAGGCGAGTATTATGCCTAACAATCTTTACTACTGACCAAAATAGCAGCAAAGAAAAACTTTTTTGTAAAACACAATAACTTTTCTTAACACAGAAAAACACAGAAGTCATAAGCAGAGAGTGCAGGAACCCAGTCCAAGATGGGGTAAGCACCAGTCCATGAACCAATCAGGATGAACCCAAACCCATAAATGTCCTTTACTCTAACTCTAATAACACTTCCTCTTCTGAAGCTGCAACATGATGCCGTAGAAACGAACAAAGAGGTCCATTATCCCAACGAAGAACTGAACATCCAACTCTTGCAGGCGAAAATTGCAGAAGCTATGCACCAGATCAACTTCCTCAAGTTCCTCAACCCAAAGCTGAAAAAGTGAACAGACATTAACAATGGGTGGATGGGAGGGCTAATACTCACCTCCTTGTCTTTAATAGAATCTAAACCCCCACGCACGATAGTGCGGGGGATTAGGTATTCTATGGCACCACAAGGAGGCTCATATTATGCAAGTTCAAAGCCCTTGCAACACATTAAAAACCACATGATGAATCCTCTTATGATAGAAAGTTTTAAAAGTGGATTACCTGTACCAATCAGCTGCTTTTAAAATTTGATCCAAACCTCCCCCAAGGAAAGACGCCTCAGATGCCATCGCAATCCTTACCGAGTGAGCCCCAAAGGAAGAGGTATCAATACCAGCCTCTCCCATGACCCATTTAATCCACCTAGCCAACATAGCCGAGGACACTGCCTTATAAGGCTTACGGTAGGAAATAAGCAGCTGAGAGGTACCTGGGGGGCGAAGACCTTCTGTTTTCGCTTCAAAACACTTCTAACACTGAACCACACATAACTTATCATTTTCCGGAAATGCAGGATAAGAAACAGAAGAAATCATACATTTAGTTATTTTGGTCACAAAGAAAGTTACTCCCTGAGGACAGAAGACCTTATTGTTCACATCAAGAGCTCTGACATCAGACACTCTCTTAATGGAGACAAGACAAAGAAGCATTGCTAATTTTGAAAAAAGTTGCTGAAGGGATAAATCCTAATTAGGAGGCCAACCAATGAATACATTCAGCTGTCATCCCACAGAAAAGAATACTTGGCTTTAGGAGGAACCTTAACCCTAATTGACTTAAGGGCCTTTCTTACCAGGAAATGCTTCCCAACTGGCTCCCCCTTCACTAGGACATGACCGACCGATATTGCCGACCTAAATCCATTAATAGTCCTATAGGCCTTGCCCTCTTTGAACAAATCAACCAAAAAATTAACTATGTCTACCGGAGGAGCAAAAATGGGATCGAGGTGTTTAGCCATACACCAGCTAACCCAGCAACTCCATGCTGAGGAGTACCCAGCCTTTGTGGAGGCTGCCCAAGAGTCTCTGATGACGTTAATAGAGTCCTGCAAAAGGCCTCTGGATCACCAGGAAGAGCTGAAATCTTCCAGGCCAAAAGGGAAAGATGTCCCTGAAGTAGCAGGCTGTGAGGGAGACCCGCAGGATCCGTGAGCAGCTCGGGTTGGAGAGGGAGAAGACGAGGATAGTCTGTCGCCAACTCCAGGAGAGCGGGAAACCAAACCCGAGAGGGCCAAAATGGGGTCACAATAATCATTGTAGCTAACTGCCTGCGCAGTTGCACCAGGGCTCTGGCAATCATGGTGAATGGAGGAAAAGCATAAGGCAGAGGACCCGACCAGTCCTGGAGAAAGGCATCGGTCTCCAGAGTTAGGGGGGACGGTCTCCGACTGTAAAACTGAGGAACCTGACAGTTGAGACGAGAGGCAAAGAGGTCTATCTGAATGGGACCCCAGAGAGACTGGATCAAGGCAAAAACTTCCTTGTCTAGCATCCAGTCGCTCCTGTCCTGAAGGTGACGGGAATTCCAATCCACCACTATATTGCTGGAACCTGGCAGATACTCTGCGTGCAACAGAATATTCCTGTCCAGGCAATAATGCCAAAATTCCCTTGCTAAGTCCGCTAGGGCCTTCAAGCGGGTCCCCCCCAGGCGATTGATATACTAGACTGCTGAAATACTGTCCATTCGAAGGAGGACACAGCAATTCCCTTGTTCCTTGAGAAGGCTCTTGACCGCAAAGGAACCTGCCAACAGCTCCAGACAATTTATATGGAGCAATTTCTCCTGGTCTGACCATTTCCCCCCAGTGGAAATCTGACCTATACTGGCCCCCCAACCGGCCCTGCTGGTATCTGATTCTAGAACCACATCTGGGGCAGCCCAAAGATCGCTCTGCTATTCCAGGCGTCCATATGCCTGAGCCACCAATGAAGCTCCAACCGGGCTTCTGGATCCAGCCTCACCCTCTGACAATATGACAGACTTTTGGGCAGAAGCCGTCCCTTGAGACGTTGAAGCACTCTGTAATGCAGGGGCACCGGGAATATAGCCTGAATAGAGGCGGACAACATTCCCACAACCCTCACTAACTGACAGAGGAACACCAGACCCTTTCTTAAAATTAAGCGAATCTCCTTTTGTATTCGGAGAGCCTGGACTCTGGCAGAAGAAGGATGCAGCGCCTTGAACCTATATTGAAGTTCAGAAATTGGATACATTGAGTAGGACAAAATATGGACTTCTTGGCATTTAGTACAAACCCTAAATCCTGCAACAGAGATATCGTTAGATTCAAATGATCCTGCAGAACCCAGAGATCCTGAGCTAAAAGAAGCATATCGTCTAGATAAATTATACTCCTGATCCCCTTTTACCTGAGAAAAGCCATCACCGGCTTCATGAGCTTGGTGAAACACCAAAGGGCTGATGACAGGCCAAACAGGAGGGAGGCAAACTGCCAAAGGCGACCCCCCCCATGAAAACTGGAGAAACTCCTGGTGAGGAGGACAGACTGGAACCACCAAATATGCATCTTTTAGGTCCAACTTGACCATCCAATCCCCCGGAAGAAGGGTATCCTTCAAAAGATGAATGCCTTCCATTTTGAAATGATGATAAACTATAAACGAGTTGAGGGCTCAGATTTATTACAGGGCAAAACCCCTCTTTGGGTTTTGGAACCAGGAAAATTGTGCTGAGGAACTGAGAAGCTCTGAAGGTGGCCAGAACCACTGCACCCTTGAAAATGAGATCCTGAATCTCCGCGTCCACCAACCTCTGCTTCTCTTGATCGAACACAAGAGGAGGAGGCGGAGAAAGTTGACATGAGGGGGGAGTAAAATTCTATCTGAAACCCCTGAACCGTCTGTAACTGTCACAACGCGACCCTGGACACTGTGGAAAAGATGGAGGCTTGCTTAGGCACCTTGCGGTCCTTACCGTTCTAGTCTTTTTGGTCCTTTTCCTTTAAAGGGTAGCCACGCCCACAACGCTGTGCAATGCAACTCGCATTGTCAGCCTTTCGCTAACTTCGCTTGCAGTGCCGCTCCTTGTGCTTGGTCCTTTGATACTTTTTTCCTAGTACTTAGCCCGCTTCGGCTTTCCCTGTTTCTAGGCTCTTTCCTTTTGTACGGGGTTCCGTTCTTTAAAGCTATCCTTCGCGCCCTATTGCGATTTCTCTCCGGCTGGCGCTCTCTCCCTCTCCCTGGCGCTTGACTCCTTACTATTGTTCACCCGCCTTGCTCCCGCTCGCTCTCTCCCATCCTTGCTCGATCCCGCTTCTGTTCGCTCTCTCATTCTCCACTCTCTCTCGCTCTCCTGTACCAGCTCTCTCTCTCTCTCCCTGGCGCTTGACTCCTTACTCTTGTTCACCCGCATTGCTCCCGCTCGCTCACTCCCTTCCTTGCTTGATCCCGCTTCTGTTCGCTCTCTCATTCTCCACTCTCTCTCGCTCTCCTGTACCAGCTCTCTCTCTCTCTCCCTGGCGCTTGACTCCTTACTCTTGTCCACCCGCCTTGCTCCCGCTCGCTCTCTCCCTTCCTTGCTCGATCCCGCTTCTGTTCGCTCTCTCATTCTCCACTCTCTCTCGCTCTCCAGTATCTACTCTCTCTCTCTCTCTCCCTCTCTTCACTCTTACCTGTTGTATAGCCTTATCTTCCCTCCTGACAGCTCGTGTACAGCCTCCGCTTTTGCTTTCCTTGGATCGGAGTGGTCTCTCGTCCAATCCTTTTCGACATCAGTCCACCTCGTCCGGTAACACTTGGATTCAAGTACTGTTACTGTATGCCATTCACCGGCCTCTTCCACTTCTGACACACTCCCTGCCAGCAAGGACTCGCCATCTAACAGGGTTTTTTCTGCCGTCACTGGCTTTTTCCCTGGTGTTACGGGACTGGCTCCCCTGAGTTCACCTGACAGCTTGTTCCTACCACTGTCAGGGTGGCCTCAAGCGGAGCTCGTCCCTATCTCTACGAGCGCAAGAAGGACAAAAAGGGAAGGAAGAGCACCAAGACGGACGAAGACCCGCAAGAGATCAAGCAGGAGGGGAGAAGAAGACCAAAGACATCTACCCAGGAGGATTCCTCTAAGGAGTCAGGTGAGGAGCTTTCGGGAGTGGTAGTTTCCGATTCTGACAGTTTGCAACGCCCACAAGTCTACATGGCCTCCCTAGAACAGATCCAGGAGATGGTAGCTGCAATCCAAGGCCTTCAGACTGAAGTGCAGAATCTCCGAACCGAAAATGTCAATCTACGTCAACAGATCGCAGTACGAGATGATACTCGGGGGGACTTGCCTCCACAGTCATTCTCTTTTGGAAAATATGATGGCAATCCAAAGCATTTGAAGGAATTCCTGGGTGCTTGCATGGTCTATTTCACTTTTAGACCGAAGGCCTACGAACTAGACAGGTCCAAGGTTGGTTTCCTTGTTGCTAATCTCGTCGGAAACGCCTTGGCTTGGGCCACCCCGTTGATATCCCAATCCGATCCAGCAGTCAACGATTATTCCCTGTTTACCCAGCAGATGAGAGCCAGATTCGACAGACCTGAGGTTCTGTTTTCCTCTTATGAAGCCCTCTTGGACATTCGTCAAGGGAATCAAGATGTTCAAACTTTTGCTTCTGCTTTCATCAGACTGGCAAAGGATGCAGGATGGCCTGACTCTGCTCAACAAACCCTCTTTCGCCGGGGACTCCATGACGATCTCAAAGACGAGCTAGCCAGAGTGGCTCGTCCAACCTCCTTCCAAGAACTAGTGACTCTGACTCTTCAGCTGGAATACCGACTTCAAGAGCGAAGACAAGAAAGGAGGAGGTTCCGAAACCTTCCTTCTGCCAGTACTACTCCAGTTCCTCTTCCTAATCGGAGCCAGACTGAAGAACCGATGCAGATCGGAACTACTAGAGGCCCCCTGACTCCAGAGGAGAGCAAGAGACGTAGAGGTCTGGGTCTCTGCATGTACTGTGGATCTTCTAAGCATTTGCTCCGGAACTGCCCCGAAGTACCTCCAAGACGTTCGGGAAACGCTTCTCCTCGGTCTTGAGCAGGGATAAGAACCGGGCAGAGACGATCAATCCCTGCAACATTACTTGTCAGAAGGCTATAGAAGATGATAACAGATTGTTGGTGTTCACCATTCATCTCACTTTCGAGCCCAATCCACCCGTTGAGGTCTTGGCTATGTTGGACTGTGGTGCTGCGGGTAATTTCATCGATGTCCAGTGGGCTCAAGATCAGGGGGTGCCTTTTCTACAGAAGAGCTGTTCCTTACCCGTAGAAGGAGTGGATGGAACTCCACTCTCCTCCGGGCCCATTGTACAAGAAACCATACCCGCTACTATGCTTCTTTTTCAACACCAAGAACAGATTGTTTTCGATGTGATAAGAGCCGCACACTTCCCAATAATACTGGGTATACCATGGCTACGCAAGCATAATCCTACTATAGTCTGGTCAGCCAACACTATATGCTTTTCATCATCTTTCTGTACTTCTTCCTGCCTTCTCCAGACCAATCCGGTTCCTGGTAAGGGAATCCCTACTCCTAAGTCCGCCTCAGTGGTGCAGATGGTGCCGCTCTGCTACCAACAATTCGCTGAACTTTTTGAAGACGAATTACCACGCTCTTTACCTCCTCATCGGCCTGAAGACTGCTCCTTTGAGTTAAAACCAGGTGCTTCCGTTCCTTTCGGCCGAATGTATCCCATGTCTCTCCCAGAAAGAAGGGCCCTTAAGGAATATCTGGACGCAAACCTTCAGAACGGTCTCATCAGAGAGTCACGCTCCTCTGCCGGAGCATCTATGTTCTTTGTACCCAAGAAAGGGACCTCCGAATTGAGACCGTGTATTGATTACCGTGGTTTGAACTGTATGACTATAAGAGACAGATATCCCATGCCTCTTATAAAGGAAGTACTGGAAGCAGTTGAAGGGGCAAACATTTTCACCAAACTCGACCTTCGAGGTGCCTATCATCTGTTGAGAATCAAGGAGGGAGATGAGTGGAAAACCGCCTTCAGAACTCCTCTGGGACACTTCGAATATCGAGTGATGCCCTTCGGACTGGTAAACGCCCCGGCGGTTTTCCAACGGTTTGTGGACAAGATATTCTCAGACCTGCTTTACTCTTTTGTAGTGGTCTATCTTGATGACATTCTTGTCTTCTCTTCTTCTCCGGCCGAACACCACAGACACGTGGAGCTGGTGTTAAGAAGACTACAAGAGAATCATCTATTGTTAAAGCCAGAAAAGTGCATCTTTGAATCCTCGTCTGTTCCCTACCTAGGCTTTATTCTCTCCAAAGAAGGAGTTCAGATGGATCCCGAGAAGGTGAAGGCGGTACTTTTATGGCCCACTCCCCGCAGCCCTAAGGATATACAGAGGTTCTTGGGTCTCTCAAATTTTTACAGACGCTTTATCCCAAATTTTTCGGTGATCGTGCTACCCATTACCAATCTACTAAAGAAGGGTCAAGAATTTGTTTGGGACTCGAAGGCAGAACAAGCTTTCCAGGTACTCAAAGTAGCCTTCACCACTGCGCCCATCCTCATTCAACCTAATCAGTCCCTTCCTTTTGTGGTTGAAACGGATGCCTCTGGAGGTGCCATAGGAGCAGCCTTATTACAGTCCGGTAAGGATGGTATCGAACACCCGGTGGCGTACTACTCCCGTACTCTCACCCCGAGTGAAAGAAACTACTCGGTGTTGGAACGGGAATTGTTGGCCATCCGCCAGGCTTGTGTCGAGTGGAGACATCTGTTACAGGGGGCTGCCCATCCATTTCTGGTGAGAACGGAGGTGTCCAGTCAACTGGTCGAAAAAAAACTGGTCGACTGCAATTTGGTCGAAAACCAAATGGTCGAATTTTTTTTTTATTTATATATTTATTTTTCGGGTTTTCGTTTAGTAAAAAAAGGGGTTTTTAGAGAAAAAAAGGGGGTTGGGGGGGGGACCCCCCAAAAAAATGAAAAAAAAGGGTTAAAATAAAAAAAAAAAAAATTCGACCATTTGGTTTTCGATCAAATTGGTTCGACCATTTGTCTGGTCGACCAATTTTTTTCGACCAAATGTCTGGCAACCGAGAACGGATCATAGGAACCTTAAGGTACTACAACAAATGGAGTGTCGCAATTCCAGACATGCCCGGTGGGCTTATTTCTTCTCCCAATTTGACTGTGACATCACATATCTTCCAGGGAAGGAGAACGTGTTGGCTGATGCCTTATCCTGGAGCCTAGGAGAAGAATGCCCAGTAGACGGACACAAACCTGAAGAGATTCTTTCGGGGAAAAGGATTTTAGGAGTGGTCAATTCATTTCTACAAGAGGTTGAACGTACAACTAGTTCTACCCAGATACCCCACGACCGTCTGTCTTCATTGGAGAAAAGAGGGACAGTGTATTTCTACAAGGACACCCTGTTCCTTCCGTCTAAAAAGCTTCAAATGCAAGCAATGTCTTGGTGTCACGATCTACCTTCTGCTGGCCACAAGGGGCAAGGAGCCACGACCAATTTGGTATCAAGTTATTTCTGGTGGCCCACTTTTGCCAAGGATGTAAAGGCTTATTTAGCCGCATGTTCTATTTGCGCCTCCAGTAAGCCCTCCACGCATCGCCTTTTGGGTCTCCTTCAACAAGGACATTTGCCAGCACGTCCTTGGGAACACATTTCTACTGATTTTATTGTGGATCTTCCTCTCTCTATGGGCTCTACCGCCATCATGGTTACCGTAGATTCCCTGAGTAAGATGGCACACTTTTCTCCTCTACCTGGCCTACCATCGGCTCCGGAATTAGCTGAGGTTTTTCTGAGAGATGTGGTTGGGCTTCACGGTCTACCCCAAACTATTGTTTCCGACAGAGGCTCTCAATTCACTTCTCGTTTCTGGTCTACACTGTGCAAGACTCTGGGAATCAGTAGAGCTCTCTCTTCTGGTTATCACCCCCAAAGCAACGGCCAAACTGAGCATCTGAACTCCACTTTAGAACAGTACCTTCGTTGTTTCTGTGGTCAAGAACAGGAGAGTTGGAAGTCTTTTCTTTCCACAGCGGAATTCGCCTTCAATAATACAGTACACTCTTCCCTAGGAACCAGTCCATTCTTTTTCTCCTATGGCTTTCATCCCATGCATATTCCCTTGGTCGGAATACCATCGACTGCTGTCCCAGCGGTTGACCAAAGGCTTAGTGAACTAAAACGTATACAAGGTGAGGCTAAGAAGAACTTGGAGACTAGCAGGGAGCTCCAAAAGAAGTATGCTGACAGGAAGAGATCTCAAAACCCCAAATGGACTGTTGGCACTAAAGTTTGGTTGTCCACTAAATTCTTGCCACGCTGGTTACACCCAGGAAAGTTTTCTGTCAGATTCATTGGGCCTTTCCCCATTTCCGCACAGATCAATCCGGTGGCCTTTCGCCTGAAACTTCCCCACAGTATGAAGCGCATCCATCCTGTGTTCCACTCGTCCCTTCTCAAGGCCTATCTATCAGATCCGCATGGTCGGACAGTGCCACGCTCATCAATTCCCGATAATCCAGAACCTGAGGAATACGAGGTGGAGAGGCTGGTGGATTCTCGCTACAGACATGGTACAGTTCAGTACCTGGTACATTGGAAGGGGTACTCCTCTGCAGAGCGTACCTGGGAACCTAGAAGCCACATCCATGCCCCTCGCTTGTTACGTCTTTTTCACCGCCTTCATCCGGGTAAGCCCGGGGGATCCCAGATGAGAAGGGGGCATACTGTCACAACGCGACCCTGGACACTGTGGAAAAGATGGAGGCTTGCTTAGGCACCTTGCGGTCCTTACCGTTCTAGTCTTTTTGGTCCTTTTCCTTTAAAGGGTAGTCACGCCCACAATGCTGTGCGTTGCAACTCGCATTGTCAGCCTTTCGCTAACTTCGCTTGCAGTGCCGCTCCTTGTGCTTGGTCCTTTGATACTTTTTTCCTAGTACTTAGCCTGCTTCGGCTTTCCCTGTTTCTAGGCTCTTTCCTTTTGTACGGGGTTCCGTTCTTTAAAGCTATCCTTCGCGCCCTATTGCGATTTCTCTCCGGCTGGCGCTCTCTCCCTCTCCTTGGCGCTTGACTCCTTACTATTGTTCACCCGCCTTGCTCCCGCTCGCTCTCTCCCATCCTTGCTCGATCCCGCTTCTGTTCACTCTCTCATTCTCCACTCTCTCTCGCTCTCCTGTACCAGCTCTCTCTCTCTCTCCCTGGCGCTTGACTCCTTACTCTTGTTCACCCGCCTTGCTCCCGCTCGCTCACTCCCTTCCTTGCTCGATCCCGCTTCTGTTCGCTCTCTCATTCTCCACTCTCTCTCGCTCTCCTGTACCAGCTCTCTCTCTCTCTCCCTGGCACTTGACTCCTTACTCTTGTCCACCCGCGTTGCTCCCGCTCGCTCTCTCCCTTCCTTGCTCGATCCCGCTTCTGTTCGCTCTCTCATTCTCCACTCTCTCTCGCTCTCCAGTATCTACTCTCTCTCTCTCTCTCTCTCCCTCTCTTCACTCTTACCTGTTGTATAGCCTTATCTTCCCTCCTGACAGCTCGTGTACAGCCTCCGCTTTTGCTTTCCTTGGATCGGAGTGGTCTCTCGTCCAATCCTTTTCGACATCAGTCCACCTCGTCCAGTAACACTTGGATTCAAGTACTGTTACTGTATGCCATTCACCGGCCTCTTCCACTTCTGACACACTCCCTGCCAGCAAGGACTCGCCATCTAACAGGGTTTTTTCTGCCGTCACTGGCTTTTTCCCTGGTGTTACGGGACTGGCTCCCCTGAGTTCACCTGACAGCTTGTTCCTACCACTGTCAGGGTGGCCTCAAGCGGAGCTCGTCCCTATCTCTACGAGCGCAAGAAGGACAAAAAGGGAAGGAAGAGCACCAAGACGGACGAAGACCCGCAGGAGATCAAGAAGGAGGGGAGAAGAAGACCAAAGACATCTACCCAAGAGGATTCCTCTAAGGAGTCAGGTGAGGAGCTTTCGGTGGTGGTAGTTTCTTCTTCTGACAGTAACACCCAAGGATCCGAGGTGAGAACCCTCCACTGATGAAGAAATCGAACCAACCTGCGCCCCAAACCTTTGTGGGAAGAACCATTTACGAGACGAGACAATACCTGGAGCTGATCTCGCTATACTAGCACCTCTGCCATTTCGACCTCTCCATTGAGTTTCTCTTTGAGGGTAGAAGGGTGTCTGGAATCCTCGAGCAGAGGAAGAGTGATGCACCCCCCGAGAGGCGTACTGCTGTGGACGGCAAGAGCCCCTGAAGGAGCAACTGCCAGAAGAGCAGGCTCTTCCTCGTCCGGCCTTATCAAAAATTCTGGGTGCAAACACTTTCCTAATGTTTGTCTGGCCCTTGTCTAGTGCAGTAAAGGTATGCACATAAGCTGAGAGATCTTTAATGAATTTATCACCGAAAAGATTTCCTTGAGCCTTGGGGCCAGCCTCTCCTTCCGCCATATCCTGTAATTTAGGATCGATGCGCCTAAGGAGAGATTTACGCCTCTCCTTTGAAATACTGGCATTAGCATTGCCGAGCAGGCAAAAAGAACGCTGTATCCAGCCTCTAAGCGCTTGTACATCTATCTGTGACTCGTTAATGGCAGCTTCCTCTGCCAGTTCAAATATCTGGGTCAAGGGAACCAACATGTCCAACAGCTTGTCCTGACAACCCTTGAGAGACCCGTCAACCCCTTTCTTTGGGTCCTTTCCCCTGTGGGAAAGGAAAGCCACCATAGATTTATCAATCACTGGGGTCAATGCCACCATGTCAGGAATAACCGGACGGGGACACTCTGCTCTTAACTTGTTCCTGTCTTCTGCCATTCTGCTGACCTAGGGTGTTGAATGAGAGAGGGGTCAAAAAATGGAACCCCACTGTCATCCAGCAATTGGTCATCCACAGTCTGAGACATTCCCACAGAAGAAACCTTTCTCTTACTCCTCTTCAGCGGGGAATCCGAGTCCTCAGAAGAGTCAGGGGATGAAAGCGGAGTAGAGGTAACTCTAATATGGGCAGAAGACTGATCAATACCCTCCCCAAATCTACATTTCAAAGACCTAACCGGGGAGTCAGGGGAAGAGGGAGAGCTCTGAATCGGGCTTAGTTGCCCTGGCAAATGTTTAGATTTGGCTGTACATTTTCTGGGAGCTGTAGAAGGACCTTGATCAGGATTGGGATGAAAGTCGGCAATTTTATTAATTAATCTGTCAAATGCCGAAACCAAAGTAGAGTTTAAATTCCCCAAGTCTGAGTCCATTGAGTCCCTTATAACCTTGGAGACAGACGGAGGTGGAATCAGTGAGGCCTCCCCCACCCCCCCCAGCACCAAAACCTTCAACAGCCCTATCACTTTTCTTTGAAGCAGCCCTAACCTGGGTGCAAGCATCTACCACAGGGACCCCCTCTACTCCCTTAGCTGAATGCATGCTGTCAACAAAGGTAAAAGAAATATGTGCAACCCCCAACAGCCACAGATAACCAGACCAAGCAGGTCTATCCACGCTACACTTGAGCAAAGTGAACACATTTGCGTATCAAATAAATGTGAAAATATAAAAAATGTTAACATTTTTTAATAAATTAGCCCAGGTAAAAAAAACCTGGGGCCCAGCAGGCAATATGTGAGACAGCCAAACAATTAAATCAGGTTTGCGTGAGCAACGCAAAGTAAATTATATAACTCTGCCTGAGGCAGTAAATCACACGATTCACAGAGCAGGCGAGTATCGCGCAGTCAACACCTCACCCACGGTGTGACCGAGCGGAAAGACGATCCCGCCTCAGCAAGGCGAACGCTTCCGAAAAGTAAAAGATGGCGCCGAGCATGCGCGAATACAAAGCGGGGAGGGCTATATTCAAATACATGGGACATGCCGAGCAGGAGTCGCACACAATTTCTTCAAAGGAATGCTGATGGAAGGGAGAAAAGGGGAGAGGAAGGGTGGAGCGGAAGGACAAAGGCAAAGGGGCCGACTCTGGGCGTGACAGAGAGGAGACGCACGCCGAGCGCCAGAGAAATATATATATTCACTCTCAACGTTCGAACCGTTGAACGCTGAAACCAAGTTGTCAAAAGAAACAAATAAACCACAGATACAATGTATCAAATAAGCCATCACAGAAAGTAAAGACTAGCATGAAGCAATAGGACTTATCTTGTTGCGTCAGCAGCAAAGAAAGAGGAAGTGTTATTAGAATAAAGGTCATTTATTGGTTTGGGTTTATCCTGATTGGTTCATGGACTGGTGCTTACCCCATCTTGGACTGGGTTCCTGCACTCTGTGCTTATGACTTCTGTGTTTTTCTGGGTTAAGAAAAGTTATCATTACACGGTAGGCGGTAAGGGTTTACCGGTACCGGTAAGGGCACCGGTACCGGTAAACCCTTACCGCCTTACTACAAGTTCCCTTTGCGGGACCCGACCTTAACGGCTGGTTTTACCAACCATTAAAGTAGGGTGCCGCAAAGGGTCATTGGTGCTAATTACGGTACCGCAATTTGCGGTACCGTAATTAGCGCCTTCCCCATTCCCATTGAGCCATATGGAGGCGAAAATGGGAATGGGGAAGTGCCTTGGTGAATGGGGAATTACCGCCTCCGCTCACCTTGGAGTAGGGTGGTAATTCCGCCATCCACCAAGGCGGACACGGTAAAATACCGGCAGCAACCATGGCGCTAATAGCGCCATGGTTACCGCCTACCTTGTAATGAGGCCCCTTGTGTTTTACAGAAAAGCTTTTCTTTGCTGCTATTTTGGTCATTAGTAAAGATTGTTAAGCACAATATGAGCCTCCTTGTCGTGCCATAGAATTCTAAATGTGAATCTTTTCCCTGTCCACCACAGTCACAATGTAGCTCCCAAGAGACAGAGGAAGGTACAGTTGCACCTGTTTCTATAACTTGAATGAATGTGTCTAGTGCATTTGTGGGCATGGCACTGCAGTTTGCACAAAGCCTTAGAGCAGGGCTGCCAAACTCCAGGCCTTGAGGGCCAGAAACATTTTGGATTTTCAGGATACCCCCAATTAATATTTATGAGATAAATGTGCGCACAATGATTCTAAATGTATGCACATTTTTTTCTCAGGAATATTAATGAGGGATATCCTGAAAACCCATCAGAATTCCGGCTACTGAAGCATGGAGTGTGACCACCCTTCCCTTTAGCAACACTCTATTTTAACATTATTTAAAATGATAAACTTATCATTTTAAATCAATGGCAGTACAATTCACCCATGCACCAAAGTGAGAGCAAAAGGCAGACAGTGGTGGTTATTTGTAATGTGGCCCTCCAGATGTTTTGGACTTTGGCTCCCATCAGCCCTACAGAGCACAGTCAGTGGTGAACGATCATGAGAGTGGAAGTTAAAATCATCTGCAGATCCACATAAGGAATAACTAAAATAGTGTCCTAAAACACACGGTGAAGGCAGGCACGTCATTTCACCAAAATGACGGGTAGGTGAAGTGACACCACATGACCATTGACCTCTGATGACATCACAGGAAGTGATGCCATTTGACCCCACCCCAAAGTGACGTTACGGGAAGCCATGGATCACGACCTTTCACCCCCTTGACAAAACAGGAAGTGGCATCACATAGCATTGTTCCTAAGTACACTACAGAAAATATGGTTACAATATCACTGTAAAGTGATATACATTTCATACACTAATGGATCACTCTATGTATCGTTAATATCAGTGTGTACGGGCCCATATTACCAAATTACTGTGAATGTAAGCAGGCGTCCAAGGCCAAATGATGACGATGTGTTGTTATATAGCACTTACGCTTAAGCACTTTATATAGAACAAATATTCATACACTATCCCCCAATCTATGTTGGTACTCATTTATCAACCCCATTAGCATGAAAGGCTGAGTTGGCCTTGCCCAGATTCAAACCTGCAACCTGCTGATCATACACACATCGCAGCAGCTAGCGCTCAACCCACTGAGCTATCTTACTGGCTTTATTAAAATGAGCAATTACACATGTCTGAATGTTCTCAAAGTCAGAAAGCAAACTACATTCTGTAGTGGATACTATTAAACTGGTAACTGAGATTTAACAGAAGGCCAGTTCCTCTGCAGGTCTGGTGCAAAGGTGGCCACATGTCAAGCCAGCGTGGATCTACTTTTCAGGCTTCAGAGGTTGGCAAAACACATACCATTGTAAGGGTTCATAACTGTATTAAAGAATTTAGAGTAGTGCAGGGAAAGCAGCGCACTCACATGGCATCCCATTCTCTGGGCACTCGTTACCTCATACATGCAAACAAACATCCTGAACAGCATGCCCGGGAGATAGGAAATATAGGCCCATTACAACAAAGCAATAATTGTGGCACAATTAAATCAAGGGCCACTTTATGTGCTATGGTCAAACATTTCTACACTGTACACAAGCTTTAAGGCACAAGGATTTTGTCAAGTGACCAAGGACAGCGAGATGGAATGTCTTGTGATGATTGTAACAGAGACAGCGGCAGAACAAAACATGCTATAACTGCAACTTGCGAAAGGCAAAATGCATAGTCCGAAATGGATGCTTATTCTACTCTAAATGCTTTTTGGACGTTTTTGTCTGCATTGTGAATTTGAGTTGTTTAAGAACAGACTAAATCAGTGACTCAATACCAGAAGTGCGCCTGAAATAAAACTTTAATGAGTTTATTATTGTATAGAATTCCAGAAAGACAAATTATTTGTTATTCCTATTCTTTCTTACTTAGGGTCACTGCTCAAGTTGTTACACTTGTGGTACCCCCTGTTTTTTTTTTTTTAAAGAGGCCTGAACAAGAAAACCAGCCACTCCCGAAGCAAAGAGCCACATGGCACTGGCCACAGCCCAGGAGCTTCAATAAAAAAAAAATAAGAACACCTTTTTTAAGAAATTGTTTTTTAGGGGTAGCAAGGGAGTCCACAAGGGTAGCAAGGAAGATCTCAGGGGTCGCAGATGTGAGCCCTGGTGACCCGCAAATGACGTCCCTGGGTAAAGTAGATAGACCAATATCTGGAATATTCAACAGGTTTGTTTAATCCCAGCTAAGAATGTTTTTTGAGCCTATCTGGAAAAAGACTTCCAACCCCTAAACCATCGGGGAGCCCCAAGCACTAACCCTTTGTCAGTCATGTTGGTGGACACAAGTGCCTTTAAAAATTAGGGAAGGGCTATGTTGCCAATCTATATCTGACCGACACCTTCCAGGATTCTAGGCACTATAACAGCTTGATGCAAACCAGCCACAGGATCGCTGGCTGAGCACCCATTTTAGGTGGAGAACATTAAAGGCCAAAACCACTGCTCACACCATCAAATCTCGATTTTGCCAGCTGTGATTGGTGCATTCTGCTTGTAATGCTCTCCACCTAATAAGGGCAGACTTTCAAAATTCTTTAAAATTCCGCTAGACCAGTAGGTCGAGTAACTTCATTTCCTACTCGACCTAAGGGAAATGCACTCGACCGATAGTGATAGGGCACACAAATGTTGCCAGCGCTTACTGAAAAATGGTGCTTGTCACCATAAGCCCACTTCATGTTTGTTTGCAGTAAAAGTCAAACGTTTCAGACATGCCAGAATTTCACCGTACTCACCAACAAGGTCGAGTACCATGCAAATGCTACTGAACCGTCAAAAAAACTCCTTGACTATGCAAGTGATCCAGTAGATTGTTCAAACCAATCCTGATAGTGTCTTTCTCTGTTTTGCATAATGTATGCATCACTCTATGCTTCTAGGCAGTATCACTTGTATTAGCAGAGGCGTAGACAGGGTAGGGACTGAGCGGGCAAGGCCCACCCAAAAATCTGTAAATACCCACTCTGCAGTGCTGTGTGGGCATTTAGAGATGTTAATGCCACTGCAGTGGGCCCAACTACATTAACTTAAGGCCCCACTTGTTACTCAATGTTGACTACGCCTCTGTGTATTGGGTGAGCAGCTCATTTATGAACTAAGTTAGAATCCGAGTGATTTGCCCGCGGCTGAAAGTACAGCGGGCAAATCGTTTGCATGAGAAAGGTGCGAACTACCAAAAGTTTGCACCTTTCTCATGCGAATACACATACATTATCCCACACACACACAACACACCCACAACACACCCATAACATACCCCCCACCCACACCCTCAGCACTCCCCCACCATAAATAAAACCCACTTACCTTCATCTTCACGCTGGTTCCCTGCAGCGCCAGTTCCCTTTCACTTCCGTGATCGGGAACTGGGCTGCAGGGTCCTTTTCTTTTCTTTTTTTTGTAACGGAAGGCTGCGGGGATGTCCTCCGCAGCCCCTGCTCACTATATGATAAAGTACAGTGTGCAGGGCGATGCGGGGGACACCCCCGCAGCCCCTGTTTTTTTAAATTTAATTTTTTAATTTTATTTTAACGGAAGACTATTTTTTTTAATTTTAATTTTAATTTTTTATTTGATATGGTTGAATTCAATCAACCTTTCAACAAAATTAATTAATACAACACATACATAAAAGATTTTCATAGACACACATAGATTGATAAATAAGAACAAGATGAACTTCTTCATGTTGTAAGAGGATTCAATTCAGCACTACAGCTAAGTTAACGCCTAGTCTAGAATACTGAATGAAAACCCTTATTGATATATCTTTAGGTCCAGTTCATGCGTTCTGGATGACTACCCCTATATAACACCCCTCTCTTGGAATCCCCCTGACCCCACTGAGCCAAGAAGTAGTTCTGTTTTGCAAGTTAAAAGGGTTTATTTGATGCTTTAAACAATAGATATATATATGACACTTTATAATAAATTAATAATTGAATATCACACTTAATCTGATATGATACAGATTAACAACAGAGAATCTGGCACTAGCACACTTCTTTATAATTACTAAGGAGTTGAGATGAAATGGATAAGGTAGCACACTGGTAAATAGGTACAGAAGGATAATGTGGTAGAGAATGCTTTATAGGGTTCAAGGAAATGCAAGGTTGAATGAATGAAATGCAGTATAGAAAATACTCAATATGATTTCAACAAAACAATGTAATCACTTTTCTCTGGCTATTCACTCCCCCCCTCTTTATGCAATGCAATGGAATGGGAGGAGAGCACACAGTTCTCAGAAATGCAATCAATGCAATCAGTTCAATCCCCCCCCAAGCTTAGACAACAGAAGTTTAAAACACAGATAGGAGTTTTGAAAACACAGGCCCAAATGCTTTGATATGTGCTAGCAATGGATGAGAAATATGCTGGAAATGCTTTTTAATTCCCTTTCAGAGGTTCAGGGTGAGTGGTATCTAGTTAATATTAGTCCAGGCTCACACTAGCAATGAGGCAGGGATAGTTAGCAGGTTAAACGAATTTCTGGCAAATGGAAGGCAAGCAGCAGCAGTTTTTACATGTGAAGAAATTTGCAAATCGCGGCAAAATTCGCGGATGCGTGTTCCGCGATTGCGGTAAAACTATAAGGGGTAGGAATGCGGTTCTAGGTGCGATTCAAAGCTAAGATTCTAAGCTTTCAAATAAAAGTTATTGCAAGTCTCTAGCACAAACGGTTGCGGAGATATGAGCGATTTTGTGAAGGTCGTTTTTCAGATTTGAAATTTTAAAGTTCAAAAAGACAAGTGCAGCTTTACAAATGACAGGTGACAGTTAGGAGGCAGTTCTACTTAGATTAAGTAGATTGAATTGTATTATTTTAACTAAGAGATTGGTTCTGCACAGTTTTCTAGGTACTCACACTATATTCTTGAGTGAAATGGGCCTCGCCATGGATCTGGTCAGGGTTTTGGACTGGGCTCGGGTCTCTCCCTGGGCACAGCACTGCTTTCTCTCTGGGTACAGCACTGCTTTCTCCCTCTGGTCTGGTCTCTAGTTCTGGATAGATTGAAGTCTCTAGTTTGGCTCTCTGGAGGTTTGATGGAGGTAAAGTCTGGATCTCTGGATGTTGTATGGTCCGGCAGAGCGCGTTGCAGCAAATGGAATTGAAGGTCCCTATCTGTCCTGTCTGTCTGCTTTTATGTGTTTAGAATGTGGGTGTGTTCTAGCATCACTGACCCTACCTCTCTCTCAGCTTCTAATTGGTCAAACTTCCATTTATCATTTGATTGGGGAATGAACTGTGAGTCAGAGGGATGTCATTTTATGGCTTGCAGATAGGACACTCCTCTGTCAGATTGCACATATTCTATATTTGATAATAAAAGACATATTTCACAGTTACACAGTTGCTTGAAATTACATATACATGGTGTGGCTGAATTTAGCCATGTCTCTGTCCAAATCTGCTGTTTCTAAGAGCTTGCATTCAGAAATGGCACATATTTCACTTTTTAACTGATTTTTCAATTTCTGACATTGACCCAACTTTACATACATGTGTGCAGGGAGTATGGACATTAACTGAAGAAGTTTCAGATTTTTAACATGCATACATTTAGAGTAATATCCACTTTTCCGCTAAAACCCCCCTGAACATGCCACCGGGTCGAAAAACCTCTTAAAATGTGGGCAGAAAAATCACAAGAATTATGGTATCATTTATAAAATTTTCACATGTCCGCTCTATGAGTTATTCATCTTTTTAAAGTTATGTTCTGGCTCCAAAGGGGTGTGGTTTACCCTCAGCAAAAGGTTGAATTTCTGGTTTTTCCAGTTCTGCCAAGCCAGCTTGCTCTCACAGGCAGTGCCCCTCCCAGCTCCTGCCAAGAGGAAGCTACATTTTACGACTGCGGTAATAAAAACCTTTGCCTGAGTGAAGAGGGCTTTGTTCACTCTCCTGCAGAACACAGGTAATTCAATTATCAGATAGATGGCATATCCTTAGTGTGGGCAGCAAAAGGAAGGTTGGCCTGGGAACACAGTGGTGACTCAAGTTTGACTCCTGATGGGGGTAGCTGCCAAGCAAAATCAAGTTCCTTAAGCCAGACCTTCAGCTAACTGGCAGGTTTTTTGTTGCTTTTTAACTTAACTTGCAATTTTACACATGCAGCTAGGATGCTGAGTCTAAGTGCAAAACTATGACATTTCAACAGTTACAAAGGCATGTGATACCAAACATAGGTCACTCATTTAATCTAAACATTTTCGATTTTAGTGTCTTTAAATCCAGTGCAACTTAAACTGCTGCAATCCACAGCTCAGCCAGTCTTGTTATAAACCTTGTCTTATGATCTTCATTTCCCAGATTTTGTAGGCACACAAAACTCCATTCTGCCAAATGTCTGCTGGTGTTCAGTAAATATTTTGCACATATTGCAATGTTTGAAAATAGGCATTTTGACTTGCCTTCAGGGAAACAGAGTGGTTTTAAACTGCCGGCTTTTGGATAGTGCTGAGTACTGGTACTGCATCCATTTTTGGGATTTAAGAAAATGAATTCCCAACAATTCTAGGTTGCATTTGGCAATCAGCATTGCCATTCCCAATGGTTTCAGACTACTGTGCGGGTAGTCCAATGGTGATTTTAAAGCGCTTTGAAGCTAACCGGCGCTACTGTTTTTCCTTTGGCAACCCATTTCCCTCATGGCAACCCGGCCTTTCATTCTCGCACTGGTGGGTGGCAAGTGAGGCAACCATTTTGGTGTGCGCACAAACTGCGCAGCTTTCCTGGATTTCGGCGCACATGTGGGTTTTCCGCCATCTTGAATTTTCTAAGCCCACAGCACCAAATGTTGTGGCATGATAGCTTAAACGTGGGTCAGGACACCCAACAAGCCCCCCCACGCGACTGCACTTTGAATTTGAGTCGATGGGGAGTCGCGTGCCCAAGGGTTTTGACCCACGCACCGGTCTGTCCGCATAATCTTCTTCCTACTCTGTAGATGGCACAGTTCATCATCTTCTTCTCCATCCGGTACTGATCGATCGGTTCTCCTCGCCGGTCCTGATGGGAATATTGGGCGGTCCACTGGGCCCATTGCGTCTCAGCTCCCGGTCTCCGGATCGTCCTCCTTGGCCCGTCTCAAGGTTTTCTTTCTCCTAGGACGACAAAGGAAGAGCGGCAATACCTATTCATAGACGTTTTTCCACCACCGTTGAGATAGTGGGGCAGCATATGCATTTCATCATCACGAAACATTACATTCTTATTTTGAAAAAAAAAACAGTATAACTAAGAGACAGTTTCATGCAAATCACAATATTTTAGAGACTAGATGTGGTATGTTTTATGATTGGAACAGAATTAGTCTGATACAGTACCCGCTAGGATTCCAGAGGATTCCTCCAGTTGTTGCAGAGTGTGCCTGGGATGGCAACATTTCAACTGGTTTATGTGGACCCACTTGTCTTCCCCCTCTGCAGAACCGCCTTTGGGGATGCGGATCTTGTAGGCCACAGGGGAGATCTTATCGACGATCTCAAAGGGTCCTTTCCATGTAGGCAAAAATTTGCGCTGCTTGGCCTGGTTCCTTTGGAAGTTGTATAGATAGACCCGGTCCCCCACCTGATATTCCTTCCTGGAAGTTTTCAGGTCATAGTGGGTCTTCATGCTATCAGCTGATCTTTCTAGATTCCGCTGAGCATAAGCAAAAGCATGTTGAAGGTGTTTCCTTAAATTCTCCACATACTCATGAGTTGTGGAGGCATTTATCAGTGTCTGCTCTTGGGTCCTGTAGAGCAAATGCTGCGGAAGCACCATCTTGCGCCCAGTCATCAACTCAAATGGTGACATTTTGGTTGCAGATGAAGGGGTAGATCTGATAGCCATTAGGACCAGAGGTAATCGGATATCCCAACTTGGCCCAGAATCTGCCACAAACTTTTTTAAGATGCTCACAATGGTTCGGTTATATCTCTCTACTGCCCCAGAAGAAGCTGGTCTATAAGCAATATGCAGCTTTCTCTTGACCCCCAGTATCTCCCACATCTTTGTCATTACTTCACTGGTGAAGTGGCTACCTCTGTCTGACTCAATCCTTTGAGGTAGACCAAAACGGGAAAAGATGTGGTTAATCATCAAGGCAGCTGCAGTTTCTGCCTTGCAGTTTGGGGCTGGGAGACATTCCACCCACTTGGTAAACAAGCATGTGACGGTCAACATGTACTTATTCCCCCTAGCCGAGCGAATCACGGGGCCTACAAAGTCGATTTGTAAATCTGACCATGGCAGTGTCATTCCCCTCTTTTGTAAAGGCGCCCGGTGTGTGAGGAATGTCGGCTGAAATTGTGCACACACAAGACAACCCTTCAAATATTGGTTGAGGTCCTGGCCCATGTGTGGCCAGTATGCAACCTCTCTTAAGATTTCCAATGTTGTGTGAAACCCCCTATGACCGGCGGTGGCCGCATCATGGGCGTGAATTAACATCAGGCTTCGGAATGAGGTAGGAACCACCCACTGATCGTGGCCAGCTTTGGATTTCCTTACCAGCAAACCGTCTTGGATTCGGAACATTTTTGGACATTTCATCAACACTCTTAGGTCCTCTTTCCCAATGTAATCGGTATCCGTCAGGGGAAAGTTCTCAGGGTCCTCAAGGTGGTGGTAAAATTTACCAATAATTGGATCCCCCTTCTGAGCGGTAATCAAATCAGCATCAGGGGTCTCCTTACTCCATTGTACAATTGAAAGGTCGTTGTGAGCATTTGTCTGGGACCTAGTGATGACAGTGACCTGGATTTCCCCCAACAGGGACTCAATCTCAATTAGATCCCCTTGGATGGCCCCGGTTTTGGCCAGCTGATCAGCTAAGTCATTTCCAGTTTTGTCTGGTCCCTCTACTTTGGAATGACCCTTGATCTTCTTCCAATAGATGGTCATCCCATTCGATGTGACCAGATCATCAATGTTTTGGATCAACTTCCCATGTTTCAAGGGTTTGTTGTTAGCACATAACATGCCTCTGGTTTTCCAATTAACCAGGTGCTCCACGAACCCGTTCCGTACATAATCCGAATCTGTGATTATGACCAGTTCGTGGAGTTGATGCTGGACAGCAGTGAGGATGGCCTGATGCACAGCCATCAATTCTGCCACCTGACTACTTCGGGGACCAATTTTGTATCCAGCGGAGGGTTCTGGGGACTCATTCACCCATGCATTCCCTACGCCAGCCACCAGTTCTTTCTCCCCGTTGTTGTCAACATGGTAAGAGCATCCATCCACATAGACAGTGGGCATTCCCTCACACTTGTCCTCTTCAAAGACTTTGTGGGGGGAATTAAGGTATGCCTCCATGTTGTCCTTTATTTTTAGACTTTCGTCCTCGAGACAGTTTTCTCTGGCACAATCATGCAAGTCAGCCAGACCTTGCGCGACGGGACTCTTCTTGTTTTGGCCATATCTGACCTCCACAGGAAAGCCTTGCATTGACAGAATCCAGGAAGTAATTCGGGAATTACTCACATTTCCGGGCCGGATTCTGTCACTTTGGAGATATTGCAGAGGCTGGTGTGGAGTCTCCACTATGATGTGTTCCCCCTGGATAAACGGGCGGTAATTCTTCAATGCCCACACCGTTGCCAGGAGTGCCTTCTCACAATCGTTGAATTTTTCCTCCACAGAGGATAAAGTTTTGCTCGCATAGGAGATTACTTTATTGACCTTGTCATGCTTTTGATATAATACTGCCGTCAAGCACGTATTAGAGAACCCTGTCTCCAGGAAGAACTCCTTGTTTCTGACCGGGTAAGCTAGGCAAGGCGCTTGTGAGAGGCTTCTTTTGAGTTGTTTTACTGCCTCGGATTGTTCTGGACCCCATTCCCACTTGACCCCCCCCTTCAGGAGATGAATCAGGGGTCTGGTGATCTCTGCGTAGCCCTCAATGAACTTTCTGCTGTAATTAGTCAGTCCAAGGAGGCTCCTTAGTTCCCGCAGAGTTGTGGGGTCTTTCAGTTTCTGAAGTGCTTCCACTTTCTTTTCCTGGGGACAGAGACCCTGAGGAGTAATCTCATGCCCCAAGAAATTAACACGGGTTCTACACCACTGTGCTTTCTGAAAGGAAAGTTTTGCTCCGGCGGCCCTCAACTGTGTCAGAACATAACGGATCTCCGCTATGTGTTCCTCAACAGTTGAGCTTTTGATGAGGACATCATCTACATAAGCCAGGTTACCCCTTGCACCCAAGTCAGGCATGGCCTTGTGTAGAAAAATGTTGAATTCATTGCCGGAGTTGAGGTATCCGAAGGGAGTCCGGGTCCAGGTGTACTGCTGGCCCCCAAAGGTAAAAGCCAGCTTGTATTGGTCCTCCCTACTGACAGGCACAGTCCAGTATCCATTGGTCAGGTCTATTGCAGTGAATACCTGTGACCCCTGGATCTGGGCCAGCCCTTGGTCAATGTAGGGCAGAGGCCATCGGGAAGTATGGACCCGTTTGTTGAGCTCCCTAAGGTCGGCGCAGAGTCTCCACTGGCCGTTTGGCTTCAATATTCCCAGCACCGGATTATTGAAGGTGCTGTGGACGGGACGGATTATTCCCCGGGACTCAAGGTTCTTAATTATTTCAGTAAGGGACTCCATTGATGCGAGAGGCAAGCGATATTGCTTCACAAACACAGGAGTCATGCCAGGGTCCGTGGGGATTGTTGTTGTGTGGATGTCAGTGCGACCACAGTCATATGAGTCTACCGCAAAGAGATCTTGGAAATCCAAGAAAACTTGCTTCAACTTTTGCTTTTGTTCCAGAGTCACACAGGCATCAGCTAGGTTGACTCTCTCTTCCACCATCTGCCTGAAGCCTGGAAAGACTTCTGGTTTGGCTATCTCCGCGGCCTCCTCCAGCTGGGTGGAGAAGTCCCTGGTCAGAGTGCTGATTTGGACCGGAGGCTTCAGGTGGGAAAGGCAGCCCTCATGGACCTGGAAAATCACCTCATCCCTCCTGAAGTCACAAGTCACATCTTCCTTACCATAGGGGCAAGAAGTGTACACCAGGAAGTTCCCCCCATGCCGGGTAAAAATCCTGTCTGGTGTTGTATGGTCCTCACTGTCACTGTCAAAACAGTCCTTGGGGATTGGTCCTAACAGTTCATTTACAAGATCAATGGAGAAATGTCGGTCATCAACCGCCATTCCAATAATGGTGCCTGCGGCTAGAGTAATACTCTTTAACTCGCTGTTATCCACCTCTATTGGAATGGTGTCATGTTCTATGTTGACTAATGGAGTTGGGTTTACCCCCAACCCTTGCTGTTGGAGAGAAGCATTTAGATGTATGTAAGCATCAGGGTTTTTCAACTCTTGTCCCCTTTTAACTTTCACTTCCAGGGAGAATTGTTGGGTCCTTTCTGGGATGGTGACTTCCTCTTTAACCTGAATTTCAACTGCATAAGGTAGCAATTGAGCTGACCTAAATGCTTTTTCTGGATCATCAAAGCCCATGGGATTATCCGCTAATCGGGACCAAGCTTTGAAGTTTATTAGGTCCAAACTAATGGCAAAGCGATTGAGAATGTCACTGCCTAAGTAAAAGGCGGCAGGGACGTCTTGCACGACCCAACAATTGTGGACTATGCTCTTGTTGCCAATGGAGATTTTGAGCATACACCTGCTTGGCAGGAGATGTTTGGAATTAGGTGCTTCCAGGTCCATTTCCCATTTGTCTATCAGTTTGAAGGTGGGAATGGCTGGATCTTTTGGAAGTTGGCGAAACATGGCTTCGCTGATGAAGCTCTTACCGTTGTTCAAACACACTCGAGCGAGAACAGAGTCCTTCCCATCATTTAACTGAACAGGGATGAACAACTGCTCTCCAATTTGCTGAATCTCAGCCAGGCTCTGAGCTGATTTCACATCTTTCTGGACTATAGGAGTGGGAGTTTCAGATTGTGGATTGGTATAGAATTTCAGAGTGTTTCCTTCCAGCGTGGAATACCACTTTAGACTGGAAGGAAGGTTGATTTTCAGAAATAGAGAGGACCCCCCATCACCAGTCTGTTGTCCTACCGCTATTACTGTCACGTCTGGAATTTGGTTGTTCTGGAAGTGAAATTCTACTTGGTCAGATTTTTGTTCAACCATGTGGCAGGTGCCGTTTAAACTAACATGGTTAACACTCTGTTTTAATTTTATTGGTCGGCTAGTCTGGGTCCAGAGGACCTTGTTTACGCAATCTATTAGGGGTGACAACCTTCTCAGGAGGTCATTCCTTAGTAAACAAGGGGTGCCCTCTGGGGTCACAACTATGACCGGGTGTTTCAACTTGTGTCGCCCGATCTTAATGTCCAAGTCTGCAGTCCCCTCAACGGGAATTTCCTTCCCGTCAAAGTTCTGCAGTTGTCCAGGAAGAGAGGTGAGAGGAATACGATAATTCTCTCCCCTTCCTGCATTCAGTTCATCAAAGGCCCTTCTAGACAGAAGGGTAGCTTGAGATCCAGTGTCCACCCGTGCCAAAATTGTACCCTGCCCCTGTACTTGTACCGGGGCATAGTATCTTCCCTCCTTCTCCTCAAGGGGGCACAGATAATGTACATTTTTGGACAACTGGTGGGCTAATTTTCTGGTTTTGGACATCGCTAGCGAAGAGATTTGGGCAGAATTCTGTGGAGAGTCTTGGGAATCTGAAAGAAAAAGTTGGCAACTGGAGATCAGAGCCATTGTGGGTTCCCCTGGCTCCGGTTCTGGGCCGCCCCCCCCTTTTTGGAGGCAGTCACCAGGATGGGTTTGAACCAGGGGATTTTCTTGCTGTTGGTTCTGGGATGAGATGGTGGGCGGCGGTAGCTCAGTCTCCACATCTCCCCAGTCTGGATTTGCATCCCTAGGGACCCGTTTTTCTTTGGGAGGAGTTCCCCCCTCTCTGAAGGAGAAGATCCTTTTCCCAGGATCCTCTGGGGATCCCTCTCCCTCAAATTGGAAGATCTGTACCTCCTCCTCAAACTGAGTCTGTTTGGGTCTTTGGTTTCTCCTACCCCCCCTCTGCTCCTTAGGAGGCAGACTTTCAGGGGCAAGAGATTTCGTTTCCGGTTCCTGGGTTTCCAGGGGCTGTTTACAAGTGAGGAAGGAAGCTTCCTCCAAGGCTTTACACCCCCCTTCCCTTTGTGCCTCCTCCCTGGGAACCGGTGAGTTATCGGGGTGCTGCCCCCGTCATTGTTCTGGAGCACCAGGTCCAGAGTTGGGTGCGTTCTGCGCCGGCATGCTGATCTGAGGGTTCTGCTGAGCCCTCAGTATGTGACCCATATCCCGCGCCATGTTTTGAACCTGGCGCTCTAACTGGGAAACCCGCTCAGGCTGATACGGGGCCCTGTTTTCTCCCCTGGGCTGATCCCGGGAAGGGTAGCTGTCCCTCCTCTGGTAATACCCCGGGTTGGGAAGATTTGGGTACCCCTCCACCCTTGGCCTCCCCTCTCCCGGATTCAGTGGTCTGGGCTCAGGGAATTGGGGAAAGAAGGATGGATGGTTTTGGGGCTGAAAGTCGGGAGGATATCTGGGGAAAAAGTTCTGCCCAGGGTTTGGTAAATTTCTGCCCTCCTGTGGGAAGTTTGGAGGGAAGTTCCCTGGGTTAGGTGCTTGGCTGGATCCCCCCCCTTGGGCTGGAGGAGTCCACACATAACCCAGGATGGGTCGATTTCCCTTGTAACGGGGACTTACATAATCAGGAGAGCGAGGGACCCCATTTGTGGGGCTGCCTCCTTGGCTCCCTGTCTGTGACTGACCCGAGGACCTTCTGGGCCTAGCATTATTAGGTGCAGGTAGGTTTTTAGGCCCCCCCATCTCCAAATCCAAAACGGGGGTGACCTTTACCTCTGCCACCTTGGCAGCAGCAGGGGTGCTGTTGGCTTTGGGGTTTTTCTGGGCATTACTTTTGCTATCTACCGGTTTCTGCACCTCATAGATCCGGGTAGCCTGTTCAATGACCCAGTCTAAAGATCTTTTCTCGTGAAAATCCCTCACGAGCTGGGTCATGATATATTTGGGCAAGGCATGGAAAAACGTATTAATAAATTCCCTGCTATCCGTGCGCACCCTTCTTGTGGTCTGTGCAAAAGCACGCTTTAACTCCTGCACAAATTCTTGTGGGGCCTGATCCTCCCCACATTGCAAATTGTAGGCTGCCTTGCGAGCCTCTTGAGGATTTCTGTGAACAGAAAAATGTTTCAGGATGGCCGCCTTATATGTGGACCATCTTAAATGATTTTGGTCCTCCAGCCCCGCAAAGAAACTGGAGTATTCCGGGGAGAATGTCCACTTTACATATTGAATACAGCTTTGGCTGTCCTTCAAATGGAAAGTCTCCATCATTTGTTCAAACAACTCTAAGTGCTCCCAAACAGAATACTTAGCGTTCTTATGGTAAGGCGTGATGACGCTCCTGATCGCCTTAATCTGCTTTAAGGGGTCCTTAAGCAAGGCCCTTTTTGCCTTATTGGCCTTTTTGGTTCGGGTAACCCTTGTCCATTCTTCCTCGGACTCAGAGGCACTGCTCCCAGAGGTTCCCGTCTGTTCTTCCAGGTTTTCCCGGATTCTGCGAGCCTGGGAATGGCTGGCAGAATGTGGGGACCTGGTCTCCTGTGTCCTGCGCAGTTCAGAGGAGTCTTCAGATTCCTCCTTGCTGCCAGGATTTGATGGGTACCCCCTCCACTGACCTAACTGGGCAGAGGTTTTCAGGATGCCCTTAATGGGCCTACTCTCCTGGGGTTCCCCATTGAACTGTACTGTACTTGGGTGCCCATACCCGGATGCCCACCCCTCCATTCCTGAGTGGTACTGGCCTATGAGCCCCATACTCTTAGCTGGATAGTAATCTGCCATCCCTGCGGCCCTGTGCTCATGTGCGCCAGGGGACATGGGGGTGGTAGAGTCCAGGGACTGGGGGAGATGAAGGCCCCTGGGGTTAGGGCTCCTGCGGTTATGGTCAGGAGTCTCTCTTTCCCAGCGGACCTCATCTCTATCCGCCCCTGCTCCCTGTTGCAATGCAAGAGCCTGCACTTGTGCTTTCAGTTCCTCTGTTAAGGCCTTACTCGACTCTATCAGTTTCTCCTGCATCGCTACCTGTTGCTGGAGCCTCTCATTGTGCTGGCAGAGAGCCTCATTTTCCCTCTGTACTTCCTGGTTGGTCCTGGAGAACTGGGCCAGTCTTTGCTGCAGGAGGGTTACCTCCTGAGCTGTGTCCCTATTGGCCTGCTCCTTTCTTGCTAGAGCATCCTCCACCCTCCTGGTGTGCTCTAGCAAGTTCTGGTGTTCTTTTTGGAGGTCACCCAGTCCCTGGTGGGCCAGGTGATTTTCTTCCATTTTTCTTTTTAAATGGCAGACTTCCTGGCCTAAGGTATCCCTTTCCTGACTAAGAGCCTGCATCTGTGCCGCCAGGTCGTCCCTTTGCCTTTGGAAGGCACCAGCATTCTGGCGCTCCTGATCAAACTCTGCCTGGGTATCCAGGTCTTTCAGAATTAGTTTGTTGCTCTCTGCCTTCACTCTATCTAGGTGGCCTTGCAGGGTGACTACCTGCTCAGCACATACCCTGTTGAAGTCCAGTTGTTGCTCCAGCTTTTTCTGGTTTTGCAGTAGGGAGTCCAAACCTTCTTGGTATTCCTTCTGCAAGGCCAGAAATCTGGTATCCTGTTCTACCTTTTCCTGTTGCAGCACATCCATATCCTTCTTTATTTTAATGATGTGCTGCCTACTATCATCTTCTGACTCCTGGCTCCTCTGCAGCCTCTGCTCAGAAGAGACCAGGTCAGATTGGGCCTTCTGTAATGCCATCTGTTGCCTATTTGCCAGGTTTTGGCTTTCAGCACATCTATCCTGCATGTCTCCCATATATAGGTACAGGTATGCTGCTATCCTGGCAATCTTATTGTGTTCCTCTTTGGCTTTAGGAGCCATATATAGTTCACTCAGGGCCACATGTAAGGGACCCTGATCTCTATATATATCTGACCCTGTTTCAGTGACCTGTTGTGTGATGGCCTGCAACCACACATCCTGGCCCTGTTCGGTCCATTCACCTCTCACAAATAGCTTATGCAAGAGGTGCTCTCTGGCTATTTTCATGTCTACTAAGGTCGTCATTCTAGAGATTGGTCTCTGTCCTGACTTACAGAAGTTAGTATTTTATTTTTGCAGAACAGAACTTTTCTTGGAGTGTCCCTTTTGAGGAATGCTTCACAGCGTAATGCAGCGTGGTGATCCGACCGGATGTATGTATCCCGTCAGTTAGCACACTGTATTGAGCTGCACAAGTGGTAAATCTAACCCAACGTCTCGGCTCGAGCCCCCAATTTGTAAGAGGATTCAATTCAGCACTACAGCTAAGTTAACGCCTAGTCTAGAATACTGAATGAAAACCCTTATTGATATATCTTTAGGTCCAGTTCATGCGTTCTGGATGACTACCCCTATATAACACCCCTCTCTTGGAATCCCCCTGACCCCACTGAGCCAAGAAGTAGTTCTGTTTTGCAAGTTAAAAGGGTTTATTTGATGCTTTAAACAATAGATATATATATGACACTTTATAATAAATTAATAATTGAATATCACACTTAATCTGATATGATACAGATTAACAACAGAGAATCTGGCACTAGCACACTTCTTTATAATTACTAAGGAGTTGAGATGAAATGGATAAGGTAGCACACTGGTAAATAGGTACAGAAGGATAGTGTGGTAGAGAATGCTTTATAGGGTTCAAGGAAATGCAAGGTTGAATGAATGAAATGCAGTATAGAAAATACTCAATATGATTTCAACAAAACAATGTAATCACTTTTCTCTGGCTATTCATTCCCCCCCTCTTTATGCAATGCAATGGAATGGGAGGAGAGCACACAGTTCTCAGAAATGCAATCAATGCAATCAGTTCAATCCCCCCCCAAGCTTAGACAACAGAAGTTTAAAACACAGATAGGAGTTTTGAAAACACAGGCCCAAATGCTTTGATATGTGCTAGCAATGGATGAGAAATATGCTGGAAATGCTTTTTAATTCCCTTTCAGAGGTTCAGGGTGAGTGGTATCTAGTTAATATTAGTCCAGGCTCACACTAGCAATGAGGCAGGGATAGTTAGCAGGTTAAACGAATTTCTGGCAAATGGAAGGCAAGCAGCAGCAGTTTTTACATGTGAAGAAATTTGCAAATCGCGGCAAAATTCGCGGATGCGTGTTCCGCGATTGCGGTAAAACTATAAGGGGTAGGAATGCGGTTCTAGGTGCGATTCAAAGCTAAGATTCTAAGCTTTCAAATAAAAGTTATTGCAAGTCTCTAGCACAAACGGTTGCGGAGATATGAGCGATTTTGTGAAGGTCGTTTTTCAGATTTGAAATTTTAAAGTTCAAAAAGACAAGTGCAGCTTTACAAATGACAGGTGACAGTTAGGAGGCAGTTCTACTTAGATTAAGTAGATTGAATTGTATTATTTTAACTAAGAGATTGGTTCTGCACAGTTTTCTAGGTACTCACACTATATTCTTGAGTGAAATGGGCCTCGCCATGGATCTGGTCAGGGTTTTGGACTGGGCTCGGGTCTCTCCCTGGGCACAGCACTGCTTTCTCTCTGGGTACAGCACTGCTTTCTCCCTCTGGTCTGGTCTCTAGTTCTGGATAGATTGAAGTCTCTAGTTTGGCTCTCTGGAGGTTTGATGGAGGTAAAGTCTGGATCTCTGGATGTTGTATGGTCCGGCAGAGCGCGTTGCAGCAAATGGAATTGAAGGTCCCTATCTGTCCTGTCTGTCTGCTTTTATGTGTTTAGAATGTGGGTGTGTTCTAGCATCACTGACCCTACCTCTCTCTCAGCTTCTAATTGGTCAAACTTCCATTTATCATTTGATTGGGGAATGAACTGTGAGTCAGAGGGATGTCATTTTATGGCTTGCAGATAGGACACTCCTCTGTCAGATTGCACATATTCTATATTTGATAATAAAAGACATATTTCACAGTTACACAGTTGCTTGAAATTACATATACATGGTGTGGCTGAATTTAGCCATGTCTCTGTCCAAATCTGCTGTTTCTAAGAGCTTGCATTCAGAAATGGCACATATTTCACTTTTTAACTGATTTTTCAATTTCTGACATTGACCCAACTTTACATACATGTGTGCAGGGAGTATGGACATTAACTGAAGAAGTTTCAGATTTTTAACATGCATACATTTAGAGTAATATCCACTTTTCCGCTAAAACCCCCCTGAACATGCCACCGGGTCGAAAAACCTCTTAAAATGTGGGCAGAAAAATCACAAGAATTATGGTATCATTTATAAAATTTTCACATGTCCGCTCTATGAGTTATTCATCTTTTTAAAGTTATGTTCTGGCTCCAAAGGGGTGTGGTTTACCCTCAGCAAAAGGTTGAATTTCTGGTTTTTCCAGTTCTGCCAAGCCAGCTTGCTCTCACAGGCAGTGCCCCTCCCAGCTCCTGCCAAGAGGAAGCTACATTTTACGACTGCGGTAATAAAAACCTTTGCCTGAGTGAAGAGGGCTTTGTTCACTCTCCTGCAGAGCACAGGTAATTCAATTATCAGATAGATGGCATATCCTTAGTGTGGGCAGCAAAAGGAAGGTTGGCCTGGGAACACAGTGGTGACTCAAGTTTCACTCCTGATGGGGGTAGCTGCCAAGCAAAATCAAGTTCCTTAAGCCAGACCTTCAGCTAACTGGCAGGTTTTTTGTTGCTTTTTAACTTAACTTGCAATTTTACACATGCAGCTAGGATGCTGAGTCTAAGTGCAAAACTATGACATTTCAACAGTTACAAAGGCATGTGATACCAAACATAGGTCACTCATTTAATCTAAACATTTTCGATTTTAGTGTCTTTAAATCCAGTGCAACTTAAACTGCTGCAATCCACAGCTCAGCCAGTCTTGTTATAAACCTTGTCTTATGATCTTCATTTCCCAGATTTTGTAGGCACACAAAACTCCATTCTGCCAAATGTCTGCTGGTGTTCAGTAAATATTTTGCACATATTGCAATGTTTGAAAATAGGCATTTTGACTTGCCTTCAGGGAAACAGAGTGGTTTTAAACTGCCGGCTTTTGGATAGTGGTGAGTACTGGTACTGCACCCATTTTTGGGATTTAAGAAAATGAATTCCCAACAATTCTAGGTTGCATTTGGCAATCAGCATTGCCATTCCCAATGGTTTCAGACTACTGTGCGGGTAGTCCAATGGTGATTTTAAAGCGCTTTGAAGCTAACCGGCGCTACTGTTTTTCCTTTGGCAACCCATTTCCCTCATGGCAACCCGGCCTTTCATTCTCGCACTGGTGGGTGGCAAGTGAGGCAACCATTTTGGTGTGCGCACAAACTGCGCAGCTTTCCTGGATTTCGGCGCACATGTGGGTTTTCCGCCATCTTGAATTTTCTAAGCCCACAGCACCAAATGTTGTGGCATGATAGCTTAAACGTGGGTCAGGACACCCAACAATGTAAAAGAAACAAGACAATTACTACTTAATACTCCTTCGTTAGTCACTTAAAATAACGCTTACAACATTAACACAATTAGGAGGAACTAAAACATGGTGGCATACAAGAAAAACTTATTAACTTGCAATTTCTTTTGGTTCATAAATAACAAAATATACATATATAAAACAAGCCACTCAATTTGGGGGTAGGTATCGATTAAAGCTATCTGATAAGTTTTATATTATCCATATACACACTTGTTCTACTGATCATTATTCATTATTCATGATATTTTCTAGCGAGGTAAATTAGTTTTCATGTCCCTCTATCTCCAGATTAAGACTGTTTAGAAAATTGACAGCTGCGATTTGAATTGCCAAATTATTATACCCTAGCAAAGTTGCCCAACATTCAGATTGAGATATGTTTCCAAGATGTTGACAATGTCTCGAGAACGCTATTTGTCTCTGATTTCTTAGCGTGCTACACTCTGTAAGCAGGTGTGCAAGAGTCTCGCGCTTGGTCTTGTCTTTACAATAACGGCATACATTTTGCTCAGACTCCAAGACACCTCGTCTTGCTTCAATATCCTGTGTTAACCACAGGTTGAAGCGAAGGCAGAGTATTTCACACCGATATTTCGGGGAGGGTGAGCAAATCAAATACTTTGGCAAAATGCTTAGTTTTTTGGGGGGGAATGGTACGGCATCACCGTCACGATGCATTCGGCATGATTCGCAGGTGTCAATCCATTCGGTTTGATAAATTTTGAGCTTGGCTTTGTCAGGATTATAAATCAACAAATTAATAGAAATCTCAGCTTTCGCTAGTGACGAGTACACATTATCCAGCCAAGTAGAGATGAAATTAGATTGTTTTTTGGAAAAAAGGTACCGCAACAGAGTTTCAAGCAGTGTTTTGTCATTTGTGGACATCAGACATTTTCTAAATAGGGAGCACATGCGCCAGCTGTATTGGGCTTCGAGAGATAGTACACCAAGTTCATATCTAATCCACGGGATCGTAGTGCATTTGGGAAGATGAAGAATAGTACGCCAACATTTTGCTTCCCATTGCTTGAATTTAAATTTTGAGTTAGTCGGGAAAGTTTCGAGGCCATATAAAAGAATAGGGACGATTTTTTTTGTCCAAAAGTGCCATGCAGGTAAAACTGAAAACTTTCCATATTTGTGCATTATGATGCGTGCCTGGGAGATGGCCGATACCAACTTGGACTCCACCCACTCGATTTGCCCATATGCTCCTTGCTGACCTTCAAAGATCGTACCTAGATAACAATAGTTTGTAACCACACTGATTGGAATTGCGCCAATGGCCCACATGTATGTCAGAGGGCCCGAAAAATTGGACGATCTGGGTTTTAGTCGGGTTGATGGATAGTTCATTAAGCTTTACATATTCCTTGAACACGCCCAAAAGCCGTTGTAATCCGACCTGGGTTCTAGAAACAAGGGCTAGGTCGTCAGTGGTCAAGGACAAGGTCGATCAGTGATTGTATTTGCTGATATTCAGTTTTGGAGAATCTGATATAACTTGTGCCAAATATATTTTCACGTTGTGGATATAGTAATTAAACACAGCTGATGCTAACGAGCAGCCCTGTTTTAGACCTCGATATGTGGAAATTTTTTCCGTTAGAATGCCATCTAGGGTGATGCATATTTGGACAAAGGTGGCGTGATGTAATGAATGGATAATATCAACTAATGTTGTGGGGCAATTATCTCTTGCAAGCTTCTGCAATAGTAGATGGCGACTTACAGAGTCAAAGGCAGCATTAAGGTCAAAGAACGCAAAAAAGACTTGTTGTTTATTCTCGTAGCAGCAGGCCTTTATAGCATTCAGCGTCAAAAGATTGATGTTAGTACCCATGCCGACCATGACGCCTGTCTCGTTCGAGTCACGATGGTTGTTGGATCCTGTCCAGCAATTAAATTTGCGAAGTGCCAATTTGGTGAAGATTTTCCCTGGGGCGTCTAGTAACGCAATTGGTCGATAATTTCCCGGCACAGAACGATCACCCTTTTTAAATATCGGAATTATTATTGAAGCCTTCCACGAGGGAGGAATGAGGCGCGTGATTAGGATGTCCCGAAATATTATGGACAGGATATATGCCCATCTATGTGGATGTTTTTTATACATAAAGTTAGATAGGCCATCAGGACCCTCTGCTCTCGAAGAGCTTAACTTTTTGATGATGTCGTGTATGGCTTCTTCTGAGGCTTCTAGTTCCCAAGCCGACCTTGACGACGGTTGGTAGTCAAGGTTTGCATATTGGGGATCAGCATACAAGGTGGAAAAATGCTTGACCCACACTTGCTCAGGTACGCCATTTAGTTGGGCATCGGCATGTTTGTGACAGGTATGATTGTTCAAAAGAGCCCACATTCCGGCTGAATTTTTGTCTCGCATGGCATAAGCCATTGCTTCGCTGTCTTGTTGAAAAAGTATGGACTTCCGCCCGCAGAGCCAATTCTTATATTTACAATTGGCTGATTTGAGTGCCTGCCACTTGTTGACAGAGTCAGAGCGTAGGATTTGCCTTTTTAACATTCTGTACTCTACCTTCCTTTTCGAGACAACAGCATCAAAGACATGAGAATGTTTGACGACGTTAGACTGAGTAATGACAACCGTTTGGGCAAACGAGTGTAACAGATCTGTGTATTCATTTGCACCCTGGTGGAAGGACTTGACCGCAATTGATTGTTCAAATTGATTTAAGGTGGTCACAGTCCATTTCAGGCGAGTTTGAGAACTATTGACTGTCAAATTGTTAGAACTGTACTGATCTCTGCATGGTGACGTGATATTCAGTTTGAGCTGGAGGATCAGCATACAATGATCACTATTTAGATGGTCTTGGACGTTGAAATGCTCTGTATGAAAAATTTGTTTAGAGTCAACATAAATGTAATCAATAATGCTGTTTGCCTGCCCATGATGCCATGTATAATTTGGCAGAACATCACCTTTTACTGAACCATTTACCATATGGTAGTTGCGTTCTTTCATGATCGAAGACCATTGGTGGACCTCTTGATTTTGTGGTCCCACCTTCCAGCAGTTTAGGTCACCTAGGACGATGGTGTAAGTGACCAGTTTGCCCAATGAAATAATGTCGAACATGTCCAGGAGACCCACAAAAAAGATTTCATCAGACATCCTGCCTGAATTGCGATATATATTGACTAGGGCAAAGACCAAACTGTGATTCGAAATTCGGACTAGTTGGATATTTGCTCCAAACGAGGCCCATGGAGTTATTGAGAAGTCCTTAGTGGTGTTGACAGCCACAAGGAGGCCTGAAGAAGGTCCGCCTCCAGTTGAAATTGCCGGAATGAGGGCCAATTCATAGTTGTCCCATAGAGGGGGTTTAGTAAGCCAACTTTCCTGTAACGCTATAATATGATGTTGAACAGATTTGTCTCTAAAATATGCTTATGCCCCCTTGTATTCCAACTAACAACATATATTTGGCTTGCGTTGACATATGGTAGTGGTTATTGTTGTGAATTGTCAGATGACCAGGCTTCTCGAGACTCACTACGTTGGCCTTGATATATTTTCGATTTCACAGTTGGTCTTCTGGAGGTCAAACAAGCAGTTTCTGGGTCTTCAGCCAATAGAAACCCCATATTAAATAGGGCCATTTTGTTACGCCAAATAGATTGAAGGACTATCCCTGATGGAATCCATAGTCGTACTATTGTAGGTGGAGAATCAGTTAAAAATTCAATTTGATCAATGTCGTCTGTGGTAATGTTACATAATTCATCTATGTCCCCAAATATATTCAATACACTGTGTCGGTTCAGATCATAGACGGGGTGGTTACCTCCTCTACACTTAAGAATCAAAGTATGAAATTTCGCTCTTTGTGGGTGAATGTGTTGCGAAGGCCACCACTTCTCAGTTTTACGCGGTGTCCATTTTCCATTGTTGGAAATGCTAGAAAATTCGGACGATTCATCCTGTCGTGATGGCATATTGTGATTAGAAGCTACTCCAGATGGGTGTTGTTGCTCACCAAACGTATCGTAGCCTCTCCTTGGCTCTTCACTGGGGTGAGTAGACTCAAATTGGGATTGTGCGAAGGCTTCCACCAATTTGGCAGATAGATATTCATCTACTCTTTTTTTAAGTTAATCTGTTAAGGTTTGTTGAGTGACAAAATTCAAAGATGGTGTTACTTGAGGCATGGGTGCAAAAGATACAGATTTAGGTAGGGGTAGGGGAGCAAAAGACACTTGAGATGATACTTGGGATTGTGGAAGAAGTCTGGTGTTCACTGAATTCTGGCTATTTGCAGTCCTACTGGAAATGCCTGATGCAAGGAGGAGTGCAGAAGATTTTTCTGTATTGCATAGGGCATTTACCAGTTGAGTCAAGGGCGAAATGGGCACAGTAGGTGCAATTATTTTCCCTGTAGTGGGAAAGTGCAGGGTGGATTGTTTTACAACTCCTGCCGTCATCGCATGGACATCTATCACAGGAGCCGTGAGACTGATAATTTGTTTGGCTGCTGTGGTAGATGATTTGCCAAGAGCTTTGAAAAAGGTAGACAAAGTACTTTTCGAGTTTTTTGCTCCAATCATATTTTTTGTCTTTTTTATGAGGATCAAACTTTTCTTACCATTGGTCTTGCATTTAGGATTTTTGGTTTTCAATTTTTGCAGATGACTCGGACCCTGATTAACATTCTGCTGAATTTGCGAAGCGGGCAATTTTCCAAGATGATTAACCATTGCTTCGCTCAGTTGTTCTTGTGTTGCTGGTTGAGAAATAAATTCGGTGGATGTGGGCTCAAGGCCTATGATGCCCAAGTTTGGTGGAAGTGGGCATGGTGCCGGGACAGCGGGAACAATCTGTGATGTAATAGATGTTGGGGCTTATACAGAAGATAGAATTTTGTTAGGCTGACTCACGTCGCTATGTAACATAATAACAGACTCTTCAAGGTTTTCCTTGCTCAACGACACTTTAGTGAGTTGTTGCATAGAAAGCCATTTCATTAAGTCTTCGAATTGATTGGATTGATGGGCTACTTTGGTATCCAATGCTTTGAATAATTTACATAAGCTAAAAATGGCAGTATTAATTGCGATTAGAGCTGGTTGAATCATTAGCAAAGTTTGGGCAGCATTATCAATCGGGTAGGGTCTGTTAGGTCGAGGCGTTGGTAAGGCAAATGACTTGAGCATTGGAATAGCGTTGGCAGATGGTATATCACTAGGTATACATGACACAGATGGAACACTTGAAACACGTTCCAGCTGTCCGGTAAAATGAATGGACTCACATGTGCTTGCATGAATAGATATGGCGATAGCGTCTGATAGTAGTTGGGGGAAAGCAATTGGTGAAATGGACACATTCGGCTGACGCACCAGGGGACAATTTCTGGTCGATTCCATCATTGTCAAGTCAGAAATTGGTTGATGGTTAATTTGTTTTGATGAAGTATAGGCTGGGGAACTGATTTTCCGTATGGTAAGTGGTGAAGAGGTACGTGTCTCGTGGAGTGAGCAGGTTGCAGGAGACAGTGGCGAAGATATGTTTATTTGGGCATTAGGAACATTGAACAGGAAACGGGTTTGTCTATGTGGAGTACGGGGGTTGACAGGCATAGCAGTGAAAAAATATTGAGGTAAGGCGGAGTTCGGGAGCCCCGCAGAAAGAGGTTGTGTCTGTGGAACAAGAGTCAAAGGTGCGATGGATGGCATATTGGTGGTAAGCTTATACGCTGTATAAGAGGTCATTCTTATAACAGAGTAAATCAAAGGCTCGCTTATACTCTGGTACTCACGCACGCTTCAAACAATCAATCAACGTTTTTTACAGATGCTTACTTTCCAAGAAAAAGAAAATGGGAATTTCACACTATTACTAATGCCGCGTGAAGCAGCTTTCCCCCGGCACCTCGGCTAAGCGGCAAAGCGGTACTCAACTTGGTACTCGCTTTGATGCGCGTGTGCGATGCACGTGTGTCGGGGTTCAAATAACAACCAATGGAGCGTTGAAGAATGAAAGCCAATCCCTGGGTAGGGGAGGGGGGCAATACGAGCACTGTCACTCAACCTAGAAGAAAACCAAGAGCAAAATCAACAGGTGTTCAACGAATCTTCAACGAATGTTCAGCGAATGTCATTCAGCGAATGTTCTGTTGGCAGTGGCAGTGCACAGCGCACCAACTAACAGTCACCTGTTCTCACGAAGATCGCAGCTGTTTGCTGAGCGTCGGCAGCGGCAGTAGAAAGCAAGCCGAAAAGGGCAGTCCAAGCGGCAACAGTAGCAAGCGAAGAGTGTAGAGCGGCAAAGCGGTACTCAACTTGATACTGGCTTGGATGCGCGCGCGTGATGTGCGTGTGCCGGGGTTCAAATAACAACCAATGGAGTGTTGAAGAATGAAAGCCAGTCCCTGGGTAGGGGAGGTGGGCAATACGAGCACTGCCACTCAACCTAGAAGAAAGCCAAGAGCAAAATCAACAGGTGTTCAACGAATCTTCAACGAATGTTCAGCGAATGTCATTCAGCGAATGTTCTGTTGGCAGTGGCAGTGCACAGCGCATCAACTAACAGTCACCTGTTCTCACGAAGATCACAGCTGTTTGCTGAGCGTCGGCAGCGACAGTAGAAAGCAAGCCGAAAAGGGCAGTCCAAGCGGCAACAGTAGCAAGCGAAGAGCGTAGAGCGGCAAAGCAGTACTCAACTTGGTACTTTATACCATAAAGTATAGTGAGCGGGGCGATGTGGGGGACACCCCCACAGCCCCCATTTTTTTTTTAACAGAAGGCTGCGGCGGTGTGTCCCAGAGCCCCCGCTCACTATACCATAAAGTATAGTGTGCGGGGCGATGCGGGGGACACCCCGTAGCCCCCTTTTTTTTCAATGCTACCACCAAAGGTTCAAACTTTGGGTGTTCGAACCTTTGGTGTTAGCATTTTTAGAACTTTTGGTTCATGCGAACCTTTAGATGCGGGAAAAACGTTCTAAACCCTAAGTTATACTCCTCTCTTGAGCTCTTACAGCAAAACATGCACCATTAATTAGCTTCTCTCTATTGCAAGTGGGCCCGGATAATATTTTGCCAGTCCAAGAGCTATTATAATTTGCTTCGATTCTTCATTATTTATGTCATTTTTTGTCTCGCTGTCCATTCCATTTCACTAACTGCTTTCAGACTTTGCCAGAATATAGATGTCAAAGCGGGCAAAACAGAATGCTACTCTGTGATTGAGGCATTTCAATTAAGCAAAGTTTCTTCTCTGTTTTTGCATAATCAATGCATCACTCTACGCTTTAAAATATGTTGTTTTCACAAACCCTAGGTGCCCGGCTCATATAACTAAGCTACATTGTTACAAAGAGCTCCAATGACAGTGAAAGAGGTGAATGAAGTTGCTTTTTCTTTATCGCAGGTGAACGCTGATGGTGCTTTGCTCTCCCAAAAGTTATACAATCTTGTCAGAATTTCTTATTAGCTGTGCAGTTTTCTGTGTCGGAGTGGATGGTACTTCAGTGGTGAAATGCTTACAAATTTTGCCAGAAAAGCGACATTTAAGTGGGCAAAATAGAGTGTGTCTCTATTATTATACTTCTGCTTGTCCACGATCACTAATGCAGCTCCTTCACATGCTCTTTTGATGATTATGGTTTTGTTATTGGTCAATGTTTGCAATGGTTATTGTGCCCCACAAGTGAGGATCAAACATGTGTTAAGATGATCAACATTCATTTTCATTACTTCTTTGAGGACCATATTTTGGAAAGACTTTAACGTTGAATCCTGAGATGATGGACAGGAAGTGTGCTCCAATGCAGATGATTTAGGGATAGACTTAAAATAAGCTTTCAACTTTAAAGTTATGAATAATCTCTAACTATCAACTTCAGTGGAAAATTCCTTAAATACTTGCTGAGTTATCAAATGCATGCCTTTACTCAATACTTTTAATTCTGTCATGGCCAACCTTGTGAGTGTAAATCCATGAGTAGCGTTGTGTTACATCGGACTGTGTATTTAACCTTTCTGACAACCCCCTTCCCTTCTAATCCTGGGGACAGACGTTTGTCTCAAAATTATACTTTTTTAGTATGACCATCACTAGTGGGGGTGGAAGAGCCAACTGAATGGGACTCAGAATTTTGTGGGTGCCTAGAAAGAAATGTAAACTTTTGTCATCTGGTGCATATGCTGTGCCTAGGTTATTAAGAAAAAAACAAAGCAATCCGCTGCACCACTGGCCTGCAGCAAACATTCATGCACCACATCATCACGCACATAAAAACTCAATGCGTGTGATGTCATCATACACATTTACCTCGCAGAGTGATAAAATGAAAAAAGACTAATCTCACAGTATTTCTTTTCCATTCAGAAAAAAGAACAGAAACATCTCCTAGTCATCAGAGCAAGTGCCCAGTAGTAGGCGCAAGCAAATCATTAAAATGGAGTCTTTTACATACACTCTTTATTGAAAATTGTCTACAAAGCCATACCATTTTCAATTGGTTTTATAGGGAAACTATTGAAAAAGGGAAAACATACCTGTTAACTGAACATTTTCAAACACGTTTTCATTATGCCTTTACCAGCAACATATTCCAGCATTGCCACTATAAAACACACTTCATGGCGCCTGTCTCCACAGTATAAGCCATCACCCGGGTATTGTTGAAAGAGCTATGTTTTTAGTGTTTTTCGAAACTGGAGGTTGGTAGGGGCATTTTGAGACTCTCAATCCCGGTCGAGGCTTAATAAGTCCTACCATGCTCCAGTTCTGCAAAACACCTAAAACGTGACTCTTTCAACAATACCTGCCGAACGAATACAAATCACTCTCTCCCTCGACCAACAGTACTTAGTTACTGTATGAAATGCCATTCCCAATTCTGGCGCACGCCGCTGCTCTTGAGCTGTGTTCGTGCTATAAGCAATAAAATACAAAAATAAATGACCTCTGCAAAAACACACCTTTGCTGTCCCAATTATGCCAGTATTACCACTAACAAGTAATTTAGATGCTAGTTGTGCCAATAATTGTAGAAGAGGCTGCTGAATTGTACAATGTAGTCGGCCTGAGATCTCCATTCAAATAACCTGTGCATTATAAAGTTAGAATAGACTGTGAAAGGCGAACAGGGACAGAAATAGACAGGGTAAATAGAGAGGGCTGGTCCAATGTTTGACCTGCTATTTGTCTTGACGTTCTGGCACCCTTTTGTTTGGGATGTTCTAGTGATTTGAGCATGTCTTTGGCTCACTAGCAGCTAGACTTTGAGGCTTCCACAGAGCCTGTGTGTCAGTATTAGACTGTATACATTAGAAAATGCTCAACAAAACAAGAGAGAACATTGCCTTCTACCTTCACAGGCAGCAACCATCCACAGGAAATACTGGCATTATGAAATTAAGGTGGGTCTGACCGTGGCTCCTCCGGGAGAAACACCATGGATGAGGCCGCCTGGTAGTTTGAGACCTGCATGGAGTTTTAAGGGGATGCTACAGTAGTGTGGAGGCCAGATCCCTCTCGGACTGATGCTGGGCTCTTCTGTAGCTTAATCTGTGGTGCTAACTTACCAACATACATTTGCAGGTCTACAGTGGAAGTGATGGCCCTTTCAATGACTAAGTTTGGTTATTTTTTCAAATATTTATCTGGGAGTTTTGTGGAGTGTTACACGTCATCTTCTGTCTTCGAAAAAGCATGTGTTGGCCTTGTACAAAGCAGCATGACATCAATGTGAAACAACATAACAGAACATGGCATAATATAACATGACATAGCAATACATATAACATGGTGCAAGATAGAGTATGTGCGTGTGTGTGTGTGTGTGTGCAAGCGCGCATGTGTGTGTGCACGCGGTGTAGGGCCCTAATGAGTAGACCCAGCGGGAAGAAGGTGCAACTCTTCCAGTCATTGCCAATATTTTTCCACACTTGGAGTTAATTAGGCACCCTTAGAAAATACAGACAGCAAGTTCTTGATGCGCCACAGTGCAAAGCAAACCCTCATCACCAGATCTTGCCTAGTAGAAATTGGTCTCAAGAGGAGGCATCAAAAGAGAAGGTGGAGAAGAGTGAGTGATGAGTTAAAGAGAAAAGTGACCAGAGTGGAGAGGCGAAAGGGATAATCACCAGGAGTAGGATAGAGGGGAATTAGAAAAGGAAGTCAAGGGGAGAAGGGAGAGCAGTAGGAGGAAGAGGAGGATGAGAAAAGACTAAAGGGGGTGCCTGTGGCAGTTGGAAGTACGAGTCTGAGGCACATTACCGAGTTAGTTGAGGAGATTCTTGAGGACAGGGAGAAACTAAAGGAAGAAATAAGAAAAGATACGAAGGAAAGAGCTTCCTTTGGGATGTCGAGGAGGAGAGCGAGTTTCAGTTGGAAGGCTGTAGAGCCAGGATCCCAATTGAAGGAGGTAGTGAGTGGCCTAGAATGGAGCCCATAAAGACTTTAGGGTGGCCTCATGTCTTCCTCTGGCTCCCAGCCTGGTTCTAGGCTAACTCAAGCATAACACCAACAACAGAATCCACTTCCAGGCTCCATCATGTTTTGTGACCCTGGAGAAGGAGCCTGTGCCTCTCTGCTGCCTCCTGGCTGCACAAGATAATTTCCAAGGTGGCTGCGAACACCACAGACTTTACTTTCAGACTGAAACAACAAGATTGTCAAATAAATACATTTGTAACTCTTCATTCTTCATTTGGGACATTCTGCACCTACTCCTACATTTGGGTTTGTTCGTTAAAGGTACCCAGAAATACAAAGGTCTGGTTTTAACAAGAAGTGAAAGAACTTTTGTTTGGACTTTTTTTTAAACATTTCTGAGAGACACTAATATATGTTTTGGGCACAGCTAACTTGACCATGAAGAAGTTACTTTTATGCACATTCTTGGCCCCTACAAGAACTGCCCTGAGAGAATTGCTTACGTTTGTCGGACTAACCCTAATGAAGACCAGTTGGGAAACAGTCCACGTCTGATCCTTGTATTAAAAAATATAGGAGTTACCTGCAATGAATCCCTGGTCTTTCAGATATTGCGTCCTGATGAAGGTTGAAGCAACAAAGGGGCATAAATGCTAGTGCCCGATGTAGACAACCGAAACACGTGTCGACCAAGAATTCTGTTTGTAATGTGAATAGACAGTGATTGACATCTGTATTAGAGAAAGGGTCGAAATATGTTGATGAATTGTTTGTATTTTTAGGTGGTGATATATGAAGTGTCACCTTGTGAAGAATTGGAAGATAGGTGTCGTATATATATGAGTGTGAGTATGAATATGGAATGGGAAAATGTGTGTGAGCCAGATAATTATTTTTATAATGTTTGGATACATTTAGAGCAACCATAAAATAAACATTTTGTATTTTTGTAATAAATATTGTTTTGATAACAAGTCAGAGAGCAACGGAATATTTTTGTCATCCTAAATCTGCTGGTCCATATTGTATCTTATTTTCTGATACTTGTATTCTTCATAACATCTCTGAAAGTGTGGTTCTTTCCCTGTGGCTATTATCAGGAATGTTTTGGCAGCCAACAGAGCCCCAGAGCAGAAGTACACCACCACTCGAGAGTGCTTATCCCTACATGTAGTTCTCATTCAGCGTACTCACCCACTCCAAGCATTTGGGCTTATCAAGCACCAGAAAGAACATTCAGGTGCGTTACTGAGATTAAAATGGCAGTGAAAATGCGCGCATAATATGAATAGCGTGTCAGCCAGCAGCACACGTGCTATTGAAAAATAAAAACTGTCGTAGTAATTGAAACCAAGCAAGTGGCATTCTTATTATTTGACACAGCTTGTGCACGACAAAGAGATAACTCCATTTCATCAACAATTTGGATACCTCTAAATCCATTTAATAATGGTTTTATAAATATTCTTGTTATTTACAAGGTAATATATTTGGCACTTGGGCAGGTGAATTTCTCAAACCCATTACCCAATATCTGCACCTGGTTGTCAGATTGGGACCAGGTTGTGTTGGGGGAGTTCCACTAAGTGCATCAAGCCCCCAGCCACTTTCACAGTCCTTCCCAGTCTTTTCACACAGCTCCATGCAAAAGCCAGCTTTCAGAAATATGGAAGAGTCTTACACGCTCAATTTAATCCTCCTTCTCATCACATAGATCCAAGGAGGCCCGCACCTTTTCGCCCCCAGTGCTTAGGAGTCCCATACACACTTGGCAGATGAGAAGAATGTTCAAAGTCCCAAGAATGGGAGATCCCAACGTTCTAAATCCCTGAAGCTCTCTCATACTTTCAACTATTCTGAAGGAGGCCACTCTATCCACACGTAGAGAAAGCACACTCTCCAACTCTCAGTGAGCACCTGGTTCACATCTCATGGGAGGGATTCAAGAGCTGAGCCCCTGGAAGAGGCCTATGTTCTCAGCCCTGATCTAATGGACACCAATGTTCTTAACCTCTGGTGAAGGATCTCGCACTCTCTCTACTCTGGAGGATGCCCACACTTAGAGGCCAATAGTAGGCAGGACTCCATGTCTGTGTGGCAGCGGCACAACATGACCATTAATGGGGGCGATCCATGTTATCATTCCCTGGGATAGGGCCAAGCTCTCAGCCATTTGATGAAGCCTATACTCTCAAACCTTGTAAAAGGCCCATGCACCCTGCCCATAGAGTTTACCTATAATCTCAGCCTCTGGTCTGAAAGAAGTCCAGGCTCTTAGTGCCTGGAGAAAGTATACCATCTAAGAGCCCTAGTTTGGAGAAGACTCACACTCCCGACCCCTGAGGAGGACCACATTCGTATCCCCCGGTGGTGGTTTGTGCAATATGTCTCTGGCCTGCTCCTTCTGGCACTAATATAGAGGAGGCCCATGCTCTCAGTTCTTAGTCTGAAGGAGTTCTTGGAGAATCCCCTGTGCAGAATACAGACTCTCAACCTTGGGAGGGGAACCATGCTGTCAGTTCCCTAGTCTTGAGGAGGCACACACTCTCAATACTAGAGGTCAGACTCTGGACACCAGGTGAAGACACTGTTTGCTGCAGATAACTTTCTCTCTCGGTTATGCCCTATATCACTCATTGCCCCTGAAGTGCCTAATGGCTCCCAGTCTTGCCGCATGTCACTCTAATTGCCCCTTGAAATGCCCCATTGACAACTGGCTTCCTCAAATGCCACTATAGCTGCCCCCAGCTTTTCCTGTGTTGCTCCCATTACTTATAGAATGGCTGCATTGCCTGCTTATTTGCCCCATGACGCACTCCTTGCCTCCATTGCTGCAATGTCACTCCCATTGCCCGAGAACATTGCCTATATCCATCGATTTGTTCTTGAACTGCTACATGCGATGTCCCACTGTGACCTGATTTTCCTAATCTTACTCTCATTGCCCCATGTCATTTTCATTGCCCCTGGAATTGCCGCATGTGACACAAAAAAGGAGAACAACACAAATGTAGTTTTAATCATTGGGATGTTTGTATTTTTGGAGATAGGCACTGTCTGCTATGCCTTGAGCTTGGGCGAAAACATTTACACTCGCCCCTAGCCACTGACTAGTAATATTTGACTCTCGTGAGTATGAAATGGTGTGCTGTGTCTATGTATAGAACTGAGGTGGCGAGTGACATTTTTATGGCTGGCTAGTAGCTTGCTACTTGAATGTATGCCCCCTGCTTGAGCCATTTAAAAAGGGACAGAGATGATGTGGTCTACTGATTAGTTTGCCAACTTTGGGAACAAAAAACTAGGGCTTGACTCCTAGCATCCCTTACTCAACCACATTATTGGGAAACTCATTTTACTGCACAGTGGCTTATTTCCATTAAATGGGATCACTCAACCGTGTTTCAGTTCAGCGTGTTATAGAGAAAGCCTCACCAATAGGTAATTTACAAGGCTATGGCATTGATCCATGTTTCATGCCAAGAACTCACTTGTGGCATATGTTCCTCTTCACAAATGAGACAAAAGACCTATAAAAATAATGTTGATCCTGTAGAAAATGCACACTCCAAGCTGAATTGCCATGGTTCCCTCCTCCCAGAAAAGTGAAATAAATGATATATTACACTGAATTGCACATGTAGTTTCAATGTATGTATATTTGTAAATTGTCTTTTGTTGTGTGCCCTGGTGTTTTGATTGGGGGCACCCTAACTATGATTTCTAAAGATATGTCTGATTTTCTAGTAGTAAACCCAGAGTTAAAAGTGTAACAAAAAATGTAGTGGAACTGTGACCCAAGGGGGATTGGGTGATGCTAGCATGGGGGGCACTCCGTGAGACAGCCAAAGAGATGAGAGGGACAAACAGAGGGCCCCTGTGATTGTTTTTCTCTGGTTTTGTGTTCAGTTTGTTTTTTTCCTGCACTCAAGATCTTACACATTATTTTATTGCTTAGCAGCTCAGCAGGAGCCCAACTGAAAGGATTAGCAAGTTTAAATAAAATGAAGAGGATTGCTTTAATGGCAAAAAAGTACATTTCGAGAGCTGTTAAAATGATTGTAAAAAGAAACTATTAACAGTAAAAACATGATAGTGGAACTCTGTTGCATTAGTTCCCATTCACCTTGACCTCTGACTGACCCAGTCAGTCACTTTTTCTCTTTCCAGCCTTTGCCACATAGATTTATTTGGTTGAATGTTTACTGGTTTTTTGTGCTTGGCTAGTTGCCCTTTTTTTCCAAGAACATTTAAAACATATTGGCAGACCTAATGGGTAGGCTGTGCTCCCACCTATTTGTGTCAGTGTATGCAAGCCCAGACTCAAGGTGTCTTTGTGAGCACTTGGGTCTTTGAGACGTTCAACACAGGTGGTCCCAGTTGGACATGGCGTGGTAATGCTACCCAAAGTTCCATCTGGTCGATGAGGATGTTGCACTTTGCCTTCAGAGTGTAATCTTGGGCAAGTTGCCACAGCAGAGCTTCGGTAGCATCATCTTCAGTTTCAGGTTGCTTCTCCGGGCTTTGGAACTCATCTGAGTGATCAGTACATTTTAGGAACAGATTCTACTATCTTATGGGGATACTGAAAACGGAGTTTACACTCAGCTATAAATTACAATCATGCATAATTTCAAATATCGGCAGCCAGACAATCTTTAGGGGCAGCCAAATTCAAACATTCCTGGACTTCTTGCCAGTCAAAAACAAAGGATTTGGACTCAGTCTTGAATTCAGACATCCAAGTCACGCACTAACTAGATCTGGTCTTGGTTGGCCATGCCTGAGGTATCCCATGCTAAGAATGGCTCAGATCATATTTGAGCACATCTGTAGATTTGAATATAAAGGAAGTCAAATTTAGCACTTCTTCACAGTTTATAATGCAAGAGCACAATCTAGGCGTGGTCTACGAGGGAACGTATATATTTACCCTCATTTGTTACTTGCAAAGATCTAGACACTCCTCAGATCTCCAACTCTACCTGATTACTCTTCAAAACTACTCCTCTGTTTGTCACTGTGCCAAACATGACTTCTATATCCCTCCCATTTTGTCTTAATCCTCTCAACCAAGAGACTTCCAAAAATCTTTCAACTATATTATCTTACCTCCTAAACCCTCCTCCCTCTACTATACTCTTTCTGCTAACAATCTAGCACTCTACTTTGCTTCATAAATCTATCCCTCCCCTGCATATTTTTCTCCACCACCTCTATCCTCTCCTGCGACAATGTCTTTGTTTGCCCCCACTAACCCTGATGAGATTCTTGCCCCCCTACTCAGGGTTAACGCTTCATATGCCCCCATCGTCCCTCTACCCATACACACAGTGAAACTCATAGCTCCCAGTGTTGCTCCATATTTTACTTCTCTCTTCAGCTGCTCTTGTAACAATGCCACTTTTCCATCATCCTACAAGTCGGCTACTGTCATCCCTATCCTTAATAAAGCTGGCCTAGATCCTAACTGTCCTGACAACTTTTGTCCTGTCTCTCTTCTACCTCACTCTTCAAAAGCCCTAGAGCACATATTTTCAACTGACTCATTGAGCTCCTTGATACACACAACCTCCTGAATCCTCTTCAGGTTAGCTTCTGACCGCTTCACTCTACTGAGTCAGCTCTCCTCAATATCAGCAACTACATTGTATAGATGTGGCCGGGGCTTCCTAGCAGTCATCCCAATTATCAGCAGAGAACACTTGGGCCCATCAAATATTCCCTGATACAAAAACGGAAGACTCCACCATGGGGCAAAGTTACTGTATTTTATTATCAAACAAAATGACAGGGATCACACCAGAAAAACAAGTATCTTCTGGAGCGCTCGTCTTCTAAGCACATGTAACCCGGTTTTATCCCGGTATGATGTCACAAGTTCAGGTTCCATCCCATAAAACTATCAGACATTCACATTGGTCAGTTTGGGTAAGCTACATATGGGAGCTATAAGGGTTAGTTCTGCTACTGGATAGTCATATCTAGTCACTCCTCCGAAGACCACCTCTACGAGTATCAATCTACAATGTTGCAGGGCTGCAGAGAGACCATTGACCCTTGCAACAAATTATATCCCCACATGAAAGGTGAATCTGAATTGGGCAAAATGTGTCCTCCCATTCCTGGGACCCTGCATGGTTACCAGACTGGCTGTACCTTTTGAAGGCAATGGGAATGAACATGCAGGTGCAAAGTGTTCTCTAATGTTGCCATCTCTGATCACCTAAGCCTGGGTGAGTGCATTCAGTTGGCAGTTCGTGGCCAACATTTGTAACTTTTCCCCTCTGATTCGATGGGAACAGTCCTCTTCGTCTACCTTGGTAAAAGGGGCATTGTCCTGTTCGGCTGGGTCACGTGTGTTGAGACCACGAAATGAAGCTGTCCTGCTTGTAATTATGAGGATTTTAGCCTGATTGTCTGCAGGTGGCTCATTGTCTTGGTAGCTGGAACTTTCCGGTCTCTGCTTGTCCTTGGCTGGGTTCCTTGTTTCTGATCGCCTCTGGCTGCAGCGATCATGTCAGCTTTTCCGTGTACGCCAAGACTGTCTCTACATTGTCCTCCATTTCAGAGACCTATAGCTTCTATATCATTCCTTATGGCTTCTCTACGTTAGAAGCAGTCAAGCATGAGAAAGCTAAACTTATGAACTCTTTGCATCTTGCGGTTTCAGCGTTGTCGAAAGATATGAATATATAGAAATATGTATGTGTGTCCGTCCTCTACCTATGTGGGTTTAAAAGCATGTGGTTCGTGCCTATATGCAATAAACTCAATCCTTTGATCAGGGGAGAAAAGCTCAGAATCCCAATAAAAAACACCACTGCAGACCAGCCCAATCGCATTACTGCACCACGCTCTCTCGTGCAGTCAAACTGCGCAGAGAGGAAAGTGAGACAATAATTTATTAGCGTTTCTCTTTCTCTAGAACCACTGAGAACTTAACTCCAATTAACAGCATTTGAAAGCAATCGGACGGAACCTACACGCTAACTCCTGCAGCTACTGTGAGCAAAATTAAAAGTTCAAGTGACTGATCAAATCCAATCTATAATCACTACTCAAGCACTCTATGCTGGTTGGGCAAACTGACTCTTTTTGAACTGTAACTGCTGGGCCGGTCCCATTGAGCCATGAGTAAGTTGAGTGTGTAGGTTAAACACAGTGACTGCAGGGCACTTGCTCTTTGAGCTGTGAGTAGTTTGGGCACAGTGACTGCGGGGCACAAGCCCTTTGAGCCGTGAGAGGGTAAACACAGTGAATGCTGGGTATTCGTCACTTGAGCCATGTGTAGGTTGTGCACAGTGACTGTGGGGCGCTAACCCATTGAGCCGTGCGGAAGGCAACCACAGTGACTGCAGGGCATAGATCCTTTGAACCTTATAGCCTACAAACCGCCTATACCCGATACAGGTACAGGTGCAATTAAGCCACTAGTTTAAATACAAGATGCCAGTGCAGAAGAAATCGAGAAGCCCATCCAACATATATAATCTGACAAGTGGCACATTAACAGACAATTTACGTGCCTGTGAGTTAGTTCAGTATGAGAGGTGTAAGCAAGAAGATGTAAGGAATGGAGGAAAGGACCCATGAAGAACTAATTGTAAAAGACAGAAACACAATCTAGTAAATTGGGAACAGATCTTTCAGAAATGGAGAAATCAAGCCACTAAGCCCAGTCCACAAGAAAAAACTGAGAAAGCCAGGATAATTACGATAGCCAGCAGTATTGACACTACAATAGGTAAAACATCAATCCCAGTGACCAAAGCAACACCAGCTACAAATAATTATCACATGGAGACTTATACTGGAAAACCAAGAATCACAAGTTTCCCAAGTAGCAATAAAAACCTTGATTTCTACTACACGACCGTGGCCTTTTGCAATCCCAAGAGTGTGGTTACTTCGGTTTAGTAGAAAGAACGACTCCAAACCCCAGAACAGAAGTGGGATCCTCGCAATAACAAACAAAATTCCTGACTTAAACAGCTTCTTGTCTAGCGACATTGAACGTGTCAAATTCCCACAATAAAATTGCATGCATATAGTAGAACTGGGCTTAAAATCATGAATAGGAGTGGAAGCTTTACTAGCCCAGGTAGAAACTTTCAGACCTTGGTATTGAAATCTCCCCAAGACCAACCAAAAGCTAAGACTCAGTACAAGGGACGACGAGTTTGAGAAGGGGGAAAATGAGGTCTCTATAGCACGCAGCACTCCCTCATCCAAGAGCGAAGACATTCTGAAACAGAATGTATTGGGAAAAGAAGAGAACTTGATGAACCCCAAATCAGTTATGTGGGCAATTGTCCCTGAAATTATGAGTTTTTTCTTTGAGAAAATGCAGGAAAACCCGAATTCCCATTAGGATTGCAGAATTGCGCGTTCTGGGATGGAATATGCAGGGTTCCAGATAATTTAGGTCCAGACTCATGAAGGAAGAAATCTTTACCAACCACGATCTAATTATCTTTCAAGAAACATGGTTGATGAAAAAACTAAACTGGATGACTTTATGGCAATTGAACAAGTAGCAACAGCAGGAGTATTGTGAAGACCGTCGGGAGGCTTAATGATCTCAGTAAGGATTTCCTCGAGTACAGACCTAGAAGCCATTTCAACAGACTGTGAAGGACTTCTAGCTGCCATACTAAGGATAAGAGCAGCATGGACCTTTTCAGACGTAGTAGTCATCAATGTGTATTGGAACCCTGTGAAGGCATCATTAATTGACTTCCTAGAAGCCTTACCTGACTTTCTCCTGAAGGTGAATGGCTTATATGATACTTCGGATATCTTAATACTTGGAGATTTAAACTCTTAATGTATCCCATTACAGGAAAAGCTTACAGGGAATACACTCAAAAGAATATCAGGTAATGGAAGAAAGTGGGTACAATGTCTAAAAGACTGGAACTTAAGAATTGTGAATGGGAGTGTGAGGGGAGACTCTCCGGCAAGCATAACCTGGTTGAGGGCAGAAAGTGTCTCCATTTTGGACTATTTAATTTTATCAGAAGATCTGTTCTCCTGATGTGAATATTTCACTATCTTAAGCGGAGGGACGAGTGATCACAAGAGATCATCAGCAATACTAAAACAAGGAAAATATCAATCTAATCCAAAGTATCTCGATGCCTCAAAGTAAATAATGGTAAAAATAGAATCAGAAAATTCAAACAGAATGGCAGATCGTTAAATAACAAGCTTCGTAAAATCCAGAATAATGATAGAGAAGGAATACTATATGAAATGCTGAGCCCCGAGAACTTCAAGAATTTTCTCCGGGAGATATCGCACAGCCTAACACAACCCAATTTAGGTCTGCCAAAAAACATGTACATAAGTTTGAAGACGCACAGTGGAATCAAGCTGAAATCCCCGCAGCCAGAGGGTTCACAAGAATAAGATCTAGATCTAAAAGGTTTAACATCTAGAGCACAAATTAAAAAAATTTATTCAACCTATTACAAATTCTCGATGAGCCCTCTTCTAAAATACTGTAAAGGGAAAGTAGTTCTCTCTCTTCCTTATGAGTATGAAACAATTGCACAAGTACAGCAGATTAAATGGGAACGTATAGAAGGAAAACTTTGGGAAAATGTCCTACATCTGCCCATAAGCTACCCCATGGGATCCCTAATATAGAAGCTGGGGCTACCATCTTTAGAAATGTCTTTAGATTGGAAAATTCTGAATGTAGTTAGGAGCATCATAACATTGACTGAACATTGTCTTTGTATTGAGACATTCAACAAGAATTGAACAAAGATCGAAATGGGTTCCTGATTCAACTAAACAAATATACGATGAGTATCCTGAGGGGCTGTGAGAGAGACCTTGAGGATCTCATTGTGAATCCAACAGGCGTAAAGTGTGCTCTATCTCGCACAGATTGGATCATGACAATAGCACAAATGCGAAAATATAAAATGTTCACATAATTGTCATTATTCAACAAACCAAAACACTGTCTTCCAAACTATCTGACATGTTTCCCAGATACGAAACCAAGGACTGAGTCCCCAAGGATTCGACTAAACCTTGTGAAAACAGCAGAAGTGCAAGCTGCATGAGACCACTACTTTGAAAACACTGATTGTGACATATGCAGAGAGAACAAAGTGCAGTCTACGCAACATATTTTAATATCATTTCAGGGTACCAGAGAATTATGTGAAGGTCGATTAAGGTCGATTAAGGCAGTATGTGGACACGAGTGATTGGCTTATCATAGTCTAATTCTGGGAACGTTTAATTTCAGGCAATGAAAGGGCTTTGACTGTTGGAGTAGTGTAGATTTTGGATTAACTGACCTTGATCATTCATTCACTGTTATGCTGTCTAGATACTCCTTTAATTTTGCCACAACGATTTAGCCATCTCAAAGTTTTTAGAAGATTGTTTGTAAATATCATTAAGGGTTTTTCTTTTTATTTCTCTTTCATTTTTACTCTCTGTTTGCTCATTCCTTTTTTCTTCTCTGTGTTCAACTATGTAATGCAGTTGTCACCAGATAACCATAGATCAATCCTCATTACTCCCCTTTCTCCTACCTTTCTCTTCTATTTTCTTTTGCTTTTAATATATATTTATACAAATTAATGAGCTGTGGAAAAAGCCGGATATGCACAATAACAAACTAAATAAATAAATAAATAAATAAACTAGTGCGTGTTTGTGTAACTTCATGAATTTATGGGTATATACTTCATGTATAAGTGTGGCTATGTGGGGATGTCAGTGATGACGTCATTAGTCTCTAGTTTTGGAGTTAGTCGACTTGCTCAATTGATGTCATTTCCATGTCATCCAAATCATTGATTGGATATGGTCTGAATGGCTGTCTGAGTGAGTAACATTTCCCACACCTGCGATATATCGAGGATCGCAGTGATGAGCCTAAAAGTGAGGCACATTTGACGTTTCTCTGCCTTCGTGTTGAGAGTCGTGTGGGGGCATAAGGGTCATGTTTGACCCCCGTCTACAACATCTCTTCGGCTCGCCATGCTAACCGTTCATCTATTCTTATCCTTCTCGACATCTCTGCTGTCTTCGATGCCATCAACTACTCTGACCGTCTCTCAACACTATATCTCCTAGGCATCAGGGACAAGGCCCTCGCTTGGTTTGCTTCATATCTCACCCAAGACCCTTCCAGGTGTCCTAGAACATCAACCCTAACTGTTGGTGTTCCCCAGAGGCCAGTCCTGGCTCCACTTCTCTTCACTCTCTATACTTCTGATCTTGGAACCTTGATCTCCTATGGTGTCTCCTATCAGCTATTTGCTGATGACACTCATATCTTCTGATCAGAGCTTATCTGAAGCACTATGGTCAAAAATGTCTATCTTTCCGCCATTAAATATTGGATTGTATGTCACTCGCTCATGCTCAACTCCACTAAGACTGAAGTTCTCTACTTCTCATCCAAACAGGCTATCTCTTCCTCTCCTCCTCTTCTATTCTTCTCTCATGAATAACTTCCCTACTATGCTTCAGCTCACAACCTTGGTGTCATTTTCGACCCATCTCACAACGTCTCGCTCTTCATCTCCAAATCTGCCACTGGTTGGTTATGTATGAGACAGAGGGCAAAGTGTAAACTCATTATCTTCAAAACTATAAACAAACTTGGCCCACCCACCTGTTGGGCCATCTCATGCCTTACTCTCCCCCCTCGCTCCCTAGGATAATGTCTACTTCAATCATTTTTTATGGGGGGTTCCACCCTCCCCCTTCACTGCTACCGCTACCCTAAACCTCTCCTCCACACCCTTGTTGTCCCTTAACCCACAATTATATATAGTTTTTGAAGTTCTTTTGAAGTAATTTCCACAAAGTAAATTACCAAAAAGTAATGTACTTTGTGGAAACAACGGCGACCGCCAGAGACACCATTTTCGACTGAACAGACCCTCGCTTCTGCTCCCAGAACATCTGCTAGAAGTTCAGAGTTGAGTCCAGACTCCTTTACATTCTGTTTTAGGTGGGTACATCCCTATGCAACCGCTCCAAAAAAGGTATATAGAGAACATGTACAAATAAGTGTCCAGTTTATTGAGACAGCATAAAGGGAACTCTTTCTTGTGATTTACACTGCCACATATATCATATCTTGTGAGATTCATGTTAGTAAGTGATAAGTACAACCTTCTGTTTCAACATGATGTTATTGACTCATGTTCATAGCAATATAACACAAAGAGCAATTGCCAACTGTGTGGCCAACAGTTTCGCCTGTCCGGCCTTTGTCAAGGCTTTAGAACCAGTGCAACATTGCATAAGGGCAAACGCACACAGTTAAGCCGGTTGTGATTTCCCAAATGCGCTAAATTTCAGGGGTTTTGTTGCAACAAATGTGGGTACCTTAACTAAATTTTAGCTAAAGTTATTTCAATAAATTTCAAGGGTTTCGTTATACCATAGTTGTTTTCTGCGCTGCTGGCCATGGCCTTTGGCCGTGCCCACTGTTTACTTTACAATGGGTTTTGTTATACCATTGTTTTGTTACACGCCACTGACCATTGCCTTGGGCCATGCCCACTGTATATTTTTCAACACTACCGGCCTTCGCCTAGGGACGTCATTTCACCAAAATGCCAGAGGTAGCGGAAGCAACATCACATAACCCTTGACCTCTGATGACATCAATGGAAGTGATGTCCTTTGACCCCGCACCCAAGTGACATCACAGGAAGTGATGGCACATAACCTTTCCCCACTTGACAAAACAGGAAGTGGCATCACATAGCACTGTTCCTCAGTACACTAAGAAAAACATGGTTACGATATCACTGTAATATGGTATACATTTCATACAAGGATGTGGTGTTAATATCAGTGTGTATAGACCCATATTACTGAATTACTGTGAATGTAAGCAGACGTCCAACACAACAACCTGGACTATTGTACATCACTCGGGCTAAACTGTAAACAGATAGATCATCTCGAAGAGGCCTAATCCCCAAAGCGCAGAGATCCAGTGCCTGCCAACTGTCTGGCCACAGGCTGGAAACAGCAACTGACCAACACAAGCCCAACCAGAAGACATACTTTTACACTTCGACAATATGTGCAGGGATTTTCTGATCAATAGTGCACTTTGAACCATTGCACAGCAACCCACTCCCGCCAGTCACCCAGAGCTTAAATATCCCCCAACCATTTACACGATGGGCACTGGACCAACCACTGCGACTCGCAAAGGGCCCTCCATCAACAACTTTAAATATCTGGCACCAACTCCCACCCTCAAACACCTTACATCGCCAATGCCTTACCCCAACACCTTCGTGTTTACCGAGTGCCACCCTGCAGCAACTTAAGTCTCCAGTATTCTCCAAAACCATCAACCTTAAGCAAACTAACAACTTATGTCTCCAGTGCCCTCCTTCAACGCCCCAACAGTGTGTCTCAATTACCCTCTTCAAACATCGTATATCTGCATTCAATGAATGTCAACTCTCTTACAACACATTACGTCTCAGACACTCTCTCACAACATCTTAAGTCTCTAGTAACAGCCTTCATAACATTGAGCCACAAGCACACACCTCAAACCCACATCTGTGCCAGTGGTTATGAATGATTTGAAACCTTTCAACCATCACCTTTCTGTTTTGCTTATTTGGTAAGTAACCCACAGTTTATTTTGTTAGATGGGAGATAGAGGGGAAGGATGTGTTACAGGTCACAATAATTGCAGTTTTTTTCAAATTTTAAAATGTAAACAGCAGCAGCAGCTCCATGATATCACCCCTAGAAAAGGCCTGTTTCATTATTTTCTTTGGGCCTTTCTATTTTGCTTAATGCCAGCCTCTTCCAGCTTCTACCCACTGGAACAGGAACTGAACCCATGATGCACTGCATCCTCTTGTTCCCAAAACAAGTGTGTTGCCCCTAAGCTATCCTTCCAAACATATATTTGTTTGCATGAGGAAGCAACGGATGGTTTACTTCAAAGGCAGAGGGCAACTTCATGTAAATTAATTATCCCACCTTGTGTCTATCTACAGTGTGCCCATGATGCTGGTCTAGCAGATCGTCAGGTCACATAGTGCCCAGGCAAGATTGGTGGCAGAGGACATTGTGCACACCCCTCTCATCACAGGCCCAGTGGCTCACTGGATGTGCAAAGCAGACAATGTGAAACTCTGCTGAGATTTGCGTTCATGCTGTTCTGCCACTGAGTACTGCAGGCTGCTCTTACCATTCCCACCTATCTAGACCTAGCCCCCCATACTCTTCCTGTTGCTACAGTACTGGGTGTGAGCTGCACAGACAGCCTCGCCTCTCAACCACCCTCAGGCATTCTTCTCTAATGGACTGGCAACCTCTTAGTGATGGCGGCTTCATGGTTTTTCCTGCATCCCTGTTATTTCTAACGAGATCTAGATTCTATGTGAAAAAAGCGGTGGCACATTTAGCTGCATTTACATCCACATTTGTCAGGTACAACACAGATATCGGCTCTTGGCACTGCCTCTTTGTCCAGTGGTCTCACTGAAGCTGTAAAAAAATCTTTTCTTTTTTCAAACTTTTTTCCCATAAGGTGCTGGCCAATCCTGCTCCTGTCTCTACCTCTCCTGTTCCCTCCCAGGCTCTCTGCATGGCCCTGGCTTCCCATTTCACCACTAAAACTCAGGACATCCTGTCCGCTCTCTCTTCCTCTACCTCCTCTTCCTCCTCCTCTGCCACCCCTGGCCCATCTTCAGCCGCTTCCCCTCCTCTGTTCTCCTCCTTTCCCCTGTTCACCGTTAACAATGTTTCTAGACCAGTCTGATCTATGAAAGTCTTGTCAAAGCAGGTTCTCCACTGCTCATCCAGAACCATCAAGGACCACATCGACACCCTAGCTCCAGCCTTGGCCGATTTCTGCAATCACTCCTTTGTCATTGGAACCTTCCCCTCCCCCTTAAGCACTCCCTTGTGCATCCCCTTCTTAAGAAGCCCTCTGCTAATCCTTCCTCTCTGGCTTACTATCACTCTATCCCCATCACTCCTTTCCTGGGCAAACTCCTGGAAAGGCTGGACATCTCCCAGCTTAATCTTCACTCTGAATCTGTTGGTTGTCTCCACAACCACCAGTCTGGCTTCACAGCTGCAAGCCTGGAAACTGCTCTCCCGAACACCCGTGAAGACTTGTTCTCTAACCTTGACTCTAATCTTTCTTCTGTCCTCATTCTCTTCAATCTATCCTCTGCTTTTGGCACGCTTAACCATGCCATCCTGCTCAATCACCTCAGTCACAACCTGGGTATCACTGGTCAGGTCCTGTCCTGGTTGACCTCCTTTCTCACTGGCCGACCCTCCCAGGTCCAACTGGGGTCTTTCCTCTCTCCTATCTCTCTCTACTTGTGGGGTTCCCCAGAGGCCTAACCTTTCTCCCCGGCTATTCATCCACTACGTGGCACCTCTGGCCCACTGCATCGCTACATTCTGTTCTAACTTCAGTGTTATGCAGATGACACCCAGCTCTCTTTCAGGCTCACCTCAGCCACCTCTGCTCCTTCTCTCATACCAGACTGTCTGGCTGCAATTCATGAATGGTGTGCTGCCAATGATCTCTGCCTTAATGCCAATAAGAATTAGATCCTCCTCTTCGGGACACCTGCTCCCTCCTTTCCTCTCTCTCTCTGACCCCCCCACCCTGGGCTCTCTTCCTGCTCCTTCCTGTGAGGCTAAGAACCTTGGTCTCATCTTCGACTCCACCCTCTCCTTCTCTCCTCACATCTCTGACGTCTCTAAGAATTCACACTTTCAGCTGCACCTCCTCAGAAGTATTCTGCCTTTTCTCACTTTCCCCCAGAAGCTCACTGTCTCTAGAGCCCTAGCCCTCTCCAGGCTGGACTATTGCAACAGCCTCTTTCTAAATCTGCCTGTCTCTACACTTCGACCTTTACAACTCATCCAGAACAGGACTGCAAGACTTGTCCTTGGCCCAAGCCCAGGGATCGTATTTCTCCAGATCAAATTCAAGTCCCTTTGCATCGTCCACAAGGCTTTCTGGGGTCTGGGACCCTACCACCTCCAACGTTCTCTTCCTAAACATCTTCCTTCTCAACCTCTCTGCTCCTCCAATTCTCTGAGGGTCAAATGCTTTTCCAAGCAGACAATGGGGGGCATATCTCTTTCCTCGGCTGGGGCCTCCCTCTGGAACAGCCTCCCTGCCTCTCTCAAACTTTAGCAGAACCACCTCTGATACCAGAAGAAAGACCTTTCTTTTCGCTTCCGCTTCTTCTCTTCCTCTCCCCTGCTAATGTCCCTGATAGCTCCGCACACTGGTCGCCTGGCCACCCCTGAACTCTGGGCCAGGCTCCTGCATGTCCAGTTCCCCTTGTACTGCCTCTGGGCTCTATCAGCACTTAAGGGTCTGTATTTGTAACCCTACAGTCCCTTCTCTTTGCACTTAACTGCCACCTATGGCATCACTTATTGAGTCACCTGCACTTCTCATCACCCACCCCCTCTTGGCACTTCTCCCCTCCCCACCTCCCTGCACTTGCGCGATCTGAATGACAAAAGGCCTATTAAGATTGTTTTTTGACCTCCTTCTGTTTCCCCCTCCTTGACTTGTCGCACCTAGAAAGAATTGTGTAAAGGTGTGTTATGAATGACTTATCATATCATATTATGTCATAGCTGCGGTTATAATCGCAGTGCACTACAGACAGCTGCAGGTATTTGTAGTTGTTTAATACCCGCGGTTATCAGGAAAAACAATGGAGAAATTACTTTCCTGCCCTCCCATGCACTAACCAAGTGCTCCAGGAAGTTGTTTCTGCTCTTAAAATGGCCCCTGGCTGGAGAATGTCAATTAAGGTGGACGGCGGCATGCGCTTGTCGTTGCACTTCTCTGCTCCTTTTCCATGGGCTTGAGAATATCCTTTAAAGCGGGAGACCCAGAGCTAGGGAGTGTGTTGCGGGCAGCTCCCTTGTCCTTCGTTTCGGGTTCAGAGACCTTCTGGTACTCCCTGACCAGGGAGCCTGCTGCAGAGCCTAGCAGGGCACACTATGTGCTGGCTGGGTACTGGTTCTAAAGCGGCTGGAGGGTCTTCTGAGTTCATTTCTCCCTCTGTTTCATGGGAGAAGTTAAGGGGAGGGATCTTGCTTTCCTCTTCGGAGGTTCCTGGTCTTCCTTCACTGGTGGAGGCTGTTAGGCAGACTGTACCTTCAGCCAGGGTCCAAGGATGTGTTCTTCTTCATGATTCAAGTGTAGTCTTCAAATGATCTGCCTGAAAGAGGGGCTACAGCCCTCTTTTAAAGCCAAGTGGGCCACATTGATTGGTGTAGGCTGAGCCTCCCTTAGTGAACCAATCCTGGGGTCCCTACGAACAATTTTGTGAGGACCTAACCAGAGTGCTTTGCAACAGGAAAAGGTAAGGGGGTCCTACAGGAATAAGTGGTGTCCCAGAACCAATATGGTGGAACCCTTCTCTCAACAGAAAGAGCTCTGAGCTCACTCCCCTGTTATACTAGATCTAACCCACCTTCTTGCCTGCTGTGCTCAAAGAGTCTCTCTGGTTAATGGTTCTCCCTGTGTGGTTCCTTTTTAAAGCAACAGATCTATCTTGAAGATGCTGAGAGACCAGACTCTCTGGCTTCTGCAAACCACATTCTTGTATCTTATAAATGCGGTCCCCTTACCCGGGGTTGTTTACTGAAAATAGACTCAGACATATCAGTTCACTGTCATTAATACTGAGCTGGCTTCAGGTCGACACAGTTACATATGAAAGGTTTGTTGGGTTTCCTGTCTGCTTCGTTATCCTCTGCAGCCAGGCCCCAGGGAGACCTGTTTGAAGTACCCTCTATTGGTATGTTAATCACTGCCAAATGCTGCAGGGGCTAACAAAATGGCAGGGTGGCTCCATGGAGCCTTTGTCAATTAATCAGGCTGGGGGAAACTTTTCCCCCACTTCTTGGGATGACATTGTGCTCTGCCCATCTGTCATATTCTAACTAAATATGCCAAGGACGGACTGCGCTTGTAGGAGGTGTCCATGCCAGAGTACACAGGTCTATTTGTTTGTTGTGGTGTGAGCATAGGACAATGTGTGTGGATTAGCCCCATATATTTTCCTGAGGCAGGTCTCCATCATCCATTTACTTAAACATTTCAATAAAAAAGCCCAGGTGAGCCCACGTCCACCATGCGGATGGTCGAATTCCTCACATGTCCCCCAGCCTCATCATGTGAACCACCGCCCTACTGAAGGTCTGGTTCATCATCTAGGCGAAAAAGTACCGGCTTACAGCATCAGCACTCCCATGCTGGGAGTATGGCTTGTGCTGAATGTCCATATCTAGTGCCTGTAGGGATATGGCCCAGCGCAAAAGCTTAGGGTTCTCCCATTTAATGGCCATTAACCATCTAAGAGGCAGATGGTCTGTTTGGCCTGTGAAGTGAGATCCAAACATGTAGGGTTTCAGTTTCTTCACTTACCAAACAGATGCGTAAGCTTCTTTTTCTATGATGGCCTTGTTCCTTTCCGTTTTTGTTAATCACCTGCTAATGTAGGTGATAGGTTGCTCCCTTGAGAGTTCAGCTGTGCTAAAACTGCTCCAATTCCAAAATCACAGGCGTCTGCCTGGATAATTAATTCCTGACCATAGTCTGGCACTTTCAGAACTGGGGCTCTGCACAATCCAGTCTTCAAATCCTGAAAGGAGGTTTGACAGGCGAGGGTCCAAGTTACCTTTCTTGGCATCTTTTTTGAAGTTGCATCATTCCGGGGCATGGCAATGGTCTGTCTGGTGGGGGTGTGACAATCATTCACAGCCTTTAATTTGGCTTCAAGAAGTTGTTTCATACCTTCACCGACCAGGTACCCCAGGTAAGTCACTGTGCCCTGTGCTAACTGACACTTTGTGGCCTCTATAGTCAGACCTGCATTCTGCAGAGCCTGACACACTTGTTTCTGGGCAGATATGTGGTCCTCCCAGGTGTGGCTGAACACAGCAATGTTGTCTAAATAGGCGACACTGACATTTTCAAGGCCAGACAAAACCTGGTTAACCATCCTCTGAAAACTGGCAGGGGCATTCTTCAACCCAAAGGGCATAACAGTGAACAGTGAACATAACAGTGAACTGATAATGTCCTTCTGGGGTGGAAAATGCTGACCTCTCTTTTGCTCTGTTTGTCAAGCCGACCTGCCAGTACCCTGCCATGAGGTCAAAGGTACACATACACTTGTCAGCGCCAAACTTGTCAATGAGCTCAGCTGCCTGAGGAATGGGGTGAGCATCTGTATTTGTGACAGAATTGAGCCATGTGTAGTCCACATAAAAGCGGACTCCAGTCTTCCCACCACTAGTCTCTTTAGGGACCAGTAGCACTGGGCTAGCCCAGGGGCTGTGGGATGGCTCTATTACTCCTTGGGCCAACATCTTGGAAACTTCCTCCTTGATGATGTCCCTTGTCTTATCGGACCTCCTGTGAATTCTGTTTTTTACTGGCTTACTGTTGGGTGCACCAATCTGCGTGAACAGGAGTCAGCGAAAACTGACCAGCAAACTGTACCAGTAAATGGTGATAGTCTGTCTGTTGCTTTTTGGACACTTCAATTGCAAGGTTGACACCTTCAACTGACCCATCTGTGGCTTCAGTTTGCAGGATGTCTGAGTGGGAATATGTCTCTTCCTCAGTCTCTCCATCTGTCACTACTGCCATGACAGGTCATCCTGGTTATAATGGGGTTTTAGCCCGTTGATGTAAAAGACCCTGCACATCTGTTTAGGCCCTTTCACGTCAATGAGATCATTTACCTCACTGACCTTTTCAAGTACAGTAAGGCCCAGTCGAGTTGTCATGAAGGGAACTGGGTTTGACAGGCTCCATAATCCACAGCCACTGGCTTGGAGAATAAACTGTCAGTGTGGCCTTCTGGTTATGCCAGTGATTCACCAGCTCCTGACTGGCCTTCAGATTGTTTGTAGACTGTTCCATGTACTTTGCCATTCTAGACTGAAGGCCAAGTGCATAGTTTACCATATCTCGAGTGGGGGAGGAGGGATTTCCCTCCCATCCTTCTCTCATTAGACTGAGGGGACACCTTACAGGGTGTCCAAACAGAAGCTCAAAGGGGCTAAACCCTACTCCGTTCTGTGGCACATCCCTTTAAACGAACAGAAGGTATGGCAGGAGAATAGCCCATTTTCTCCTCAGGTGCTCTTCTAAGCCACCTATCATGCCTTTCAGGGTCTTGTTGAACTACTCAACAAGCCCATTGGTTTGTCGAGGGAAGGCTGTGGAGAACTGGGAGGCTACCCCACATTCTTCCCACATAGCCTTCAAATATACTAATATCACATTTGTTCCTGTCAGAAACGAATTCCTTGGGGAAACCAACACAGGAGAATATACCAGTAAGAGACTTCGCAACCACGTGGGCTTTGATACTTCTCAGAGAGACAGCCTCAGGGTACCTAGTGGCGTGGGCTACCACCACCAATATGTATCTGTTCCCTGAGCTAGTTTGGGGATCCAAAGGACCCACAATGTCCATGCCTATTCTCTTGAAAGGCCGCCCAACCACGGGTAGTGGAATTAAGGGAGCCTTTGTGGCACCACCTGACTTGTCAGAAGATTGACAAGACGGGCAGGACTGGACACATTTCTTAACTTTTGCACCAAGCTGGGGCCCAAACAACCGGTGTGATGTCTTAGTCACTCCCAAGTGACCCGCTAAAGGAATCTGGTGAGCCAAATCCAAATGGAACTTTCTCATGCATTGGGGAATCACCAACCTTTTGGTGCCCTCGCCCTCAGAGTCTTTTGGCTCACTGTACAGGAGTCCAACCTCCCAGTATATTTTGAACAGTTCTGGGGCCTCGCCCTTAGCCTGCTCCACTGCCTGCTTCCACAGGCCCGCCAGAGTGGGAAACTCTTTCTGGGCTTTAATAAGTCAGACTGATCTGGGCCCCCAGCTGATGTAAACTCATTCAGCTTGGGCAGGCCCTTCAGGTCTGAAACTGACTGCCGCAACTATCTCTGGGTCAGGAAGATCATTACCCAACAGACATGGGACAGGGACTGAGTCTTTCACCGCTACACAGCACTGGGCAGTTTCACCCTGCCAACTGAACTCTACTATCTCCATGGGGTACTTACTCCTTCTGTGTTGACTCTACATTCAGGCCCAGCAAAATACTGTCCTGGCTGTATCAACTGCCATGTGACAGCTGTGATGCTAGCCACAGAGTCTCTGATCGCAAGAGTTTTGTGTCCATTGATGTACACTTGTTCGAAGAACAGTTGAGTATTGTTGGGTACCTCTACTGGAAATCTGGTACCGTTTCCACTCAGTGCAACCAGTCCACATTTAGCCACTCCTTGGCTTAGTGGGAAGTCCTCCATGAGTCCAACATTCACTATGGCTTCCTTGGGTAAGCCCTTACTAGCAGGATCCCCTTTCCTATGGCCCAGCTCCTTACACAACCTTTGGATTGTGAGAACACAGGGGTCCCTGTGCTAGGGATGCTTGTGCTCTTCTTTTCTGGGTGCATGCCTGAACTAAAGTTGTGGCGTTTCCCTTCATGCTTTTGGGGACATGACTTAGAAGAGGATTGGGTTGGACCTTGGTCCTTCCCATCCTTATTCTTGTCAGAGGATTTATCTTCCAGTTTGGGTGTGCTCCCCTAAGATATTTTCTGAACTCGACTACTGACAAACCTGTCAGCATCTTTGGAAAGTTCCCTAGGGTCTATAATAGTCTTGTCCACAAGATGCTGGTGTAAGTCGACCTCACAATTCTTAAAGACATGCTCTCACGCATTCAAAGTGTACATCCATTTAAATGTGTCAACTTTGTTACCAGATACCCACCCGCTCAGATATTTCAATAAGTGTGTGAACGCTTCAAATGTCTGCCCACTTTTCTTAGCAAGCTCTCTGAAGCTCTTGAGATACTGGTGTGGGGTTTTACAGAACTTCCTGAGAAGGGCTGTAAAATGGGCCTTTCTTCAGGAGTTAACTGAAGAATGCATCAGTCTCTGTGTCGGTAAGCGACTTTTCAGGGCTGCACCCCACTGAACCTCATCCACCTTTTGTAGTTGGAAAGCAAGCTTGAGCGCTTCAAGCCAATCAAATATGGCCATCCCTACTTCATAAGCCTGCACTAAATCTTTGGGGATGTGACGCCTCGGCTTGTCTTGGTTACCATGATTTGAACCACTACTGCTGCCCTTGCTAGAGGTGGATCTGTTGGCCTCCTTCTTCTCTTCGAGGGCCAGCTTGTGCAGCTCTATGGTGACCTTGTCCTGCTGTTTTTGTTCCTTCAGCACTAGTCTCCTCTCCTCTAACAGGAGCTTTCTAACCGCTACATCGCTTACAGCAGAAACAATTACTGAGCCACTTAGAGGCTATGCCAAGTCCTGGGACCAGCCCCTGACCTTGCTGACACTCTGGAGTGCTCAAAAACCAAACTTGCCACCCTGAGGGGTAGCTGGTGAGTAAAACTACTCAGGTTATCTTCCTCGCCATCTTCCACCACCCCTTGTGTAAGGTGTTCTCCTTTCGGGGACATGGGGCCTAACCTGTCCCCTGTGGTCACTTCCCCAGCTGCCCTAGCTTCAAACCAAGCTTGTATGCTGATCAGCAGCTCAGGTGTATTAATCCTGGTGCTGTGGGGAAGTCCCCTCTCATGACACAGGATGCGAAGGACATCTTTGCTCATGTCTTTCACAGTTCTTTATGTCAAGATCCATGATTATTAACAAATACCTGGCAGTGTTCTAAACGTTGACTGCCACAGTACTTTTATCATTGGGTGACTAAGTTGTGCGCAAGTCTCCAAGTAGATCTGACTATCTGCCACAAATGTGACAAATCAAATTCTGGGGTGCAAGTAGTCCAGGGGTGAATATCAGTTTCCAAACCACCAATCAGCCCCAAATCTCTACAAGCATACACTTAAAATTATAAACCTCCTTGTCCAATTTTGGTAACATGGACGGAACGGCAGGTTTATCTCCTCTAAAGGTTATGGATCGTTGGTTATTTGCAAAACAGCAACAATACAATTATTACCCAATGATAAAAGGAGTGTCCAGTCAAGGTTGTATAACATAAGCTATTTTATTATTATCACAACAGACAATCTAATAACACTACGGAATATAATCCACCCTGTAAACGAATGCAGAAAACAGACAGTTTCTAAGAAGGAAAAGGGATGCACTCTGGATACTGATAGGAGGGTATTTGGGATGGTTAAGACCCACAATGTCTTTTTTATGCTTATTAGCTTCAGCAAAAAGGAAGAAAGGGTCTTAAAATGTCTCAAGCGGCCTTCTGACAAGGACCAGGGGGACAGAAACACATGGTACCTCTTACCGTAGCTGTTCTTGGTGCTTGACAGCGTCAAGTCAGCTTCAGGGTGCTTTTTAGGCTTCTGTGACAGAGTTCGAGATGGGAGTCAGAGGCGGGTATCAGGCGGCAAGACGGTTAGGCAAGCAAATCCTGGCAAACGGTTGCAGGTGTGGCGAGTCGGGGTCAGTAATCAATGACTCCGTGCTGATTGGCAGTACTGAAATGCTGGTTGAGACGTCTCGGGTACATTGAGCGACTGGGGCTTGGCGGTGGAAGCTCGAGGCTTGACAGCGGTCAGCCTTGCAGGCGGTTACAGATCGAGGAACTCGACTGGCTTGAGAATGTCCATTAAGGTAGATGGCCCAGAGCTAGGAAGTGTGTTGCAGGCAGCTGTCTTGTCCTTGGTTTCGGGTTCAGAGACCTTCTGGAACTCCCTGTCCAGGAAGCTTGCTGCAGAGCCTAGCAGGGCATGCTGTGTGCTGGCTTGTTACCAGTTCTGAAGTGGCTGGGTGGTCTTCTGAGTAATTTTCTCCCTCTGTTCCTTGGTAGAAGTTAGGGGGATCCTCTTAGGGTGTTCCTGGCGTTGCTTCACTGGCAGAAGCTGTAAAGCAGACTGCACCTTCAGCCAGGGTCCAAGGATGAGTTCTTCTGTGTGCTTCAAGTGAAGACTTCAAGTGATCTGCTTAAAGAGGGGCACCAGCCCTCTTTTAAAGCCAAGTGGGCCACAGTGATTGGTGTATGTTGAGACAATCTTAGTGAACCAATCCTGGGGTCCCTACCAACAATTTTCTGTATGTGTGAGGTCATACCCAGAGTGCTTTGCAACAGGAAAAGGTAAGGCAGTCCTACAGGAAAAAGGGGTGTCCCAAAACCAATATGGCTAGGCCCCTCTCTCAACAGAAAGAGCTCTGGGCTCACTCCCCTGTGATAGGCCCCACCCACTTTCTCGGCTGCTATGATCAAAGAGTCTCTCTGGTTAATTGTTCCCACTGGGTGGTTCATTTTAAAAGCAGCAGATCTCCCTTGCGGATGCAGAGGAACCAGACTCTATGGCTTCTGCAAAACCACATTCTTGTATCTTATGAATGGGGTCCCCCCTAGCGGGGGTTGTTTACTGCAAATATACTCAGACATATCAGTTCACTGCCATTAATACTGAGAGACGGGAGCTGGCTTCAGATTGACACAGTTTCCTATGAAAGGTTTGTTGGGTTTCCTGTCTCCTTTGCTATCCTCTGCAGCCAGGCCCCATGGGGGCCTGTTTGAAGTCACCTCTATTGGTATGCTAATTGCTGCCACCAGCTGCAGGGCCAGAAAAAAGAGCTGTGGGGTTCAATGGAGCCTTTGTCCGTTAATCAGGTTATCCATGGCACCGGGAAGCTCCCCATACCTCCTTGGGATTACATCGTGCTCTGCTCACCTATCATCCCAACCAAATATGCCAGGGGCGGACTGTGCCTGTAGGCTGTGTCCATGCCAGAGTACACGGGTCTCTAAGCGTTTTTTGTGATGTGAGCATAGGAACATGGGGGTGGAGTAGCCACACACATTTTCCTGAGGCATGTCTACTATCATCCATTTGCTTAAAAATGTCAAAAAATCCCAGGCGAGCCCACACCCACCATGTGGATGGCCGTATTCCTCTCATTACCTTAATCCCAGCCGAGCATTTTAATAATTCACCATCTCTCGCTGAGGAGACACCATGATCCCAATCCCTGAACACAGAGCACATTCTCAACCCCTTAATCTGGAAAGCCTGAGCTCAAAGACCCCGTATGAATCCTTTAGTCTTCTGCAGGCCCACCCCCAAATCATAGTCTACCGGAGGCCCACAACACTGCCATTGAACATTCCCAGGCACTGAAGCCCCATGACTGGAGATCTTCCCTGTTCAGCCCCTCATGGAACCAAGCCCACTATACTGACAAACGTTAGAGCAACAATCGGAGGACACCTTGCTGATTGTGCGACTAGATTACACAATGTCATGTTTTTGCATAGTTTTATGTTAATTTGGAGACTGAACAGCAGTGCTTCTGTTAATCCCTTTATGGGTGTTTTTAAGTACAGGAAAAGGCTCAAAACGTTCATAAAACACCAGCCAAGAAGCAAAGAAATCCATAAATGGCACACTATTAAAAAAATGTGGCTTCCGTTATGGCACTTGCCCATATTCTGATTCATAGTGGCCTGGGGTGGCAAGTGCTAACTAACCCTGCAATCTGATTGGCCTCCCCAGGTGCCACCCTATTATCCTAAACTATGATCATTAAAACTTTAAACACAGGAATGTAAGACACTAATGTTAGTAATTAAAGTAAATATGGGTAGTGGAAACAAATAGTACATTAATGCTTTTCAGATGTGTGTGTGTGTTTGGGTGTGCGCGCGCGCGCCCGTACTTCATGCCATCCCTGCATAGGTCAGTGCCCCACTTGGCCACAGCAGTTAAAAGAGTCTGAAAGCAAAGTAGAATTATACATGTCTTTTATGCGTTACAACTGACTGCCATATTTTCACATGAAAATAATTCAGTTCCAAAATGTTACGCTTGGAAGTATTTTTCGCTACCAAAAATATGGAACAACTTTCACATTTTTAGGCTTGAAATGTTCTCTTTCTATCCCAAAAAGTTAACCAAACCACACCTCATCAATTAATTGAATGAACCAAAGTCTTTAAGCAGAGTCCTTTCCACTTCAATAACTTTACAGGTAGAGTTGTTTTGAGAAACGTAATGAGAAAAAGCGTATCCTGTTTAACTAATCACTAATAATGTGCATGGGAGCAGTGACTGTGCAGCAATTGCAGGAGTATTTAACACTAGAAAAAAGCACAAAATGATGAACTAAATTGAAGCATTCAGATTAGAGACACTTCAGAAACACCCAAAGCAGAGGCGGATTTAGGGAGTGGCGCAGTCAGCACACGAGGGCAGGGCCTCGTACCGTGACATCCTGCTGCCTGCTGGGCCACTTTGATCTTTTTTTAACTCTTTCTCCCTGCCCCCCCACACCCCACCTCCACTATCTGTCCCAGCCCCCACTCCCCCCAACCGGGTTTGGAAATGAAAGGTGTGTACTTCGCCATTTTTCTGCATGCGAGATGGTATCTGGTTCTGTAAATAAGAGGCCTCACTGTTTTGCTAATGTTTTTAGTTAAACTACTAGTTCATATATTTATACATGGACCTCACACATTTTAACAAGTGTTTTCCTTTCCGTGAATTTGACATTGTATAAGGGAGAAAAGCACCGGTGAATTAATGCTTTTGAATTATTTTGAAGCTGTGTATAGTCTGTTGGGCTCGAGCCCTTTAAGATGTGACAGGGGTTATGCAGACTACTGCCTAGGTTGTCCACTTTAGGACCATGAACTAGAGCTTGAATCCCATAGGGCCTCATTACGAGTGTGGCGGTGCAGAAACAAGGGTGCCGCTGAGCTTACCGGCACCCTTCTTTCCGGACCGCCACACTACGGGTCTGCCTGCAGGGGCTGTAACGCCCAGCAGGTCTGACCCTGCCGTGCGCATCAGCCCTGGTAGGCAGAGTCATCACAGAAACACTGGCACGGTAAGCAATGGTGCCAGTGCTTCCGTCTCCCCACTCCCATGGAGTCCTAATGGACTCCACGGGAATAGGGAGTTACCGAATCTGTCGCCTGACTTCCCGCTCCACCAGGCCTTGTAATGTCCCGGTGGCACCGGGATGTCAAGCGGCAGATTCAGTGTTTCAGAGTCAGCGGCAACCCGCCAGTGCCACCGGCGGATTACTGCCGACCTCGTAACGAGGCTCAAAGTGTCACATTATGAGGTCCTGAGAAACGTAGTCTGATATATGTGCTTAATTGGGTTCACTCAGCAGTGTTTCAGCTCAGTGGGTACTATAGAAAATGTCTCACCCTTACATCATTTACTTGACTATGGTCTTGCTCCATATTTAGTACCAAGAACCAAATTGTATATACATCACGTGTCCAATGACCCATTACAATAATACTCACCATTTGTAAAGAGCACACTGCAAGCTGAATTGTCATGTATGACAATATGAAGCGTGATGACAATGTGAAGCGTGAGCCATGGTTCCCTCGGCTCAGAAAAGTGAAATAAACTAGATATTACATTTGATAGCCACTTTTGGTTATGGTCACTGTAACAATGATGACTGCAGATAACCCGGATTTTAACCTGCTAAATCATTCAGTCGCTTTTTTCTGTCTCCAGTTAATTGGTTGATGTTTTTTATAATTCTAGGTTTGTGGCTCGGCTGATAAAAGGTTTTCCAGTACATGCATTACTAACTCTATAACCTACTTGACATCCTTATTTGCAGGCTTGATAATCAGACTATCGAAACTATGCATGACTATCATCGGGAAGTCTTGGTGAGAAGGCAAAGTGTTCAGACATTCAATTCAAACATGAACTAAAAAGAGAAACGAAAATACAAACAGATTGTAACATTTACCCATAAAATGCACAATTGCGTCACTATTGCACTAAATTGACTTTAGCCCACATTCCCTACAATCCCCACCCTCTAAAAAAAAGTCTTAAGTCTACGCATTAAGCTTCTAGTAATTGTTCTCTCTATAATTCTTTAGGTACCCTCACCCTGAACATTTTTGATCAGTTGGAACTAATAGCTATCGTAGCCCTGAGGATGGAATTTTCCTAAATCCGAAAGGCGCCTGCAATAGAATAGAATAGACCTGATGGTGCTATTTGGGACTATTTACACGATTCAAAAGGGCCGTTTTGTACGACTTTGTGTGGATGTTGTTAACATAAGTCGTCATATTATTGTAATATACATCCCTATGAGATTCTGTTTCAGTTAAACTGTTTGAATTTTACATTCAAACCAATTTGCTTTTCTGAAAATGTTATGTTGCTAAGTTTGATCTACATTGTCGTTATGACTTTTGTACATTGAGTATATGTGGTTTTGCATTGAATGTGTCACAATTGAATGTGTTGACTGATGAAGAGATAAAAATTAAAATATACACTAACCATGGTTTGCTTTGAAGTGATGTTCATAGAGATTGTTTACTATACACAACTTGGTAGTTGTTTAACTTAAACATTGAATTTTCAATTTATTGATTTTATTGAGTTTATATTGATGTCTATACTGCTGATTATACCCGGATCTCTGGGATATCAGGAATATTTACCCTTTCACTTGACCTGGAACTATTTGTCCACCTAGGCTACGGTTCTGTTTTTTCTTTTTTTCCATTGCTGAAGGGACCTGCTCCCCTCTAGAGCTATCAGGACAAAATGCAGGTAACAATCAGCGTTGGGCGCTGCGACCAACACCTTAACAACGACCTCGCAATTATTTCTGCAGCATATTTCTTTTGTTATCAGCAGTGTCTTTCTTATGGGGTGGGGATGTTCAGGCAATTGGCACTATGATGGGACATTTTCAACTGAAAGATCCCACACAGCTGCTTCCAAGACAATTCAAATGAGCAACCCAATAAAGCTCCCTTTTAAAGATTAGTTTGTATCCATAATGTCTACTAGCTTCACATGTAAAAAAACAATATTTTCTTTTGTTGTCTAATGTAACTCGGTCTTGATACCACACCAAATCACCATGATAGTAGCTCTAGGGTACCTTAGCTTGTCTGTGGATTGGCGTAATGTGCTCCCTGCTGGAGTATCCCGACTTTAGTGTGATGGAGGAAAGTACATGAGAAAGAGGAAAGTACGAGGATCAGAAAGCGGTAAATACATGCTACAAACGAAGGGAGGGATACAGCCGGGAAGAACGTTTTGAGACAGCATGGGTGCAGGGGTGACTTTTTAGGTGGAGCCCAGTTCTGCAAAAGGGGTCCAGTTTATATGTCCTAAAGAGCTGTGATAATTGGACTGTGTCTCTAAAGCAGATTTGGTGCACTGTAAGTTAGTACACCAGGTAATGTTGGATGCATGAGGGGCTCAGAGTGAGCTTGGACAATCCTGGAAGTTTGATGGTTTGTTTGCCCAAGTATCTCTATACGTTGTGCCCCATGGCAAACCCCGGAATGGTAATTCTGGGGCTGCTGAGCCTGAGCGGTGGTATCAAGGATAGACTGTGTATGAAGGTCAATGCTGTTGGCAACAGAAGGTAACCCTGGCACCCCTATACCAGACTATCTAAATCAACTTCCTTTTGCACTGGAATGTTCCTGATACCTGTATATTACTACTGTATATATTATTGTATACTATATATTGTATGTATATTACTACTGTATATATTATTGTATACTTCCGATAGTATATCCACACCTGTAAAACTGTGTTGGCTCTGGACCTAGTTCTGGCCGTGTATATATATGCCTACTATATACTGTACATTGTATGATACCCTTGTACTGTTACTACTTATTATGTACTTGTAACTAAGCTGAGCATATTCTTGTCCTGTGCGCCCTGATGCCCCAGGGTATGGCGCGCCCTATAAATAATAAACTAAACTAAACTAAACGGAATGGTCAAACTAGTACGGTAACATTCAGAAAGCCTGACACCTTGAGGTCAGAAAGTGTATTATTAAGGCTTTGTTCCGTGTCATGTCATGTCTTACTGGTCTTTATTTTAGTTCACTGTGAGACAGTGCAGAGCCTTACTTGGAAGTAGGCTATCAAAGTAAAGTATTACATAGCCATCTATAGTCAGAAAGATACCCTGAGGTCCCTATGTAAGATGCGCTTAAGATGTCCGTCCTGTATGCATCTAATAGTCTGGCACACTTCTGTGTGAAATGTTTTAATGACACGAATATGTCTTTGCCTCAAGAGTGGTCAGTCTTGAAGGCGTCTACAGCGCTAGGTTAGCATTGCCAGCCTGGGTGTGTTGAAACCATAATACAAGGGAAGTGAAGAGCAGAATTACCCTCTACTTGGTTTATAGACCCCACACAATTATGAATGGCCAGGTTCTATTCACAGGGAAGCTGGGAGGAACATTTAACTGAGGGTGGGTTTTGAACTGTGGCTCTCCTAGGAGTTCTTGAGGCCTACCAGGAACGTCGCATAATGGTTTTAGGGGTTCGGAGGCAGGTTTCCTCATGGGCTGAGGCTGAGCTCCTGCGAGAGTTAATCAGCATCATCTAGCCTTGCCAGGATATTTTTCAGGTTTGCATTATTTTCCATTCAGGATGTGGAAAATAAGGCTACACTGCTATTCGTTTGGTTTAACATGTTTCTATAAGGGTTTACATATTGTCAGGTTGCATTACTATGTAGTGTGTGTATTTTGTAAGTAAACTCTGCAAGGTAGTGTTATTGTAGTCCTTGAAAGCAATAAGCTTTAGGGGTCGATTCATGGAATTAATGTGCGCTGAAAATTCCCGCGCAGAGGTGCCAAAACGTGCGATTCGCAGTAAAAGTGCGAAAATCGCAGGGAAACCAGCGCACATCGATTCATGAAAGTCCGTGTGCGAGAAAAACATTGGATGTGCGCTGAAAATGTGCGCCACGCACGCCGGCGCACAGGTCATCCAACAGCGTGCGCCACGGCCACTGTGAAATCGCAAATAGGGCAGGGCACATCACAAAAGTAGGCGGAACACGGGGCGTAACACTCGGAATGGGGAACAACGCGTGAAAATATGGGCGTCACGGGGGAAGTACATGAGGCAAGTGCGCGGAACGCCCACACGCTCGCCTACAACCCGTATTCATGGAATCGAATAGGGCAAACCAGCGCACGGTCAAAGACGCGCACAGGGCCAAACAAGTACGCCACAAGAAAGCAGGCGGTAGCGTCCCTGCGCCTGAAAAAAATGTGCGCCAAAATGTGCGATAACAAAAAGCACCCATATACAGCCATGATGAATGGTCCATACAGTGGCCCTCTAGGACAAATGAGGTGCAAAGGGGTACCGACAAACACGGACACCCGCTGTGTGAAAAATAGCGTGTGCGTGTGTTCCTGGGGGCGCGGGAAGTTCCACATGCGATTGGCCTGGGTACGTGTACTACGGGGTGCGCGGGAAGTCCCACACGCGATTAGCCTGGGTATGTGTGTTTCGGGGTGCGCGGGAAGTTCCACACGCGATTGGCCTGGGTACGTGTACTTCGGGGTGCGCGGGAAGTCCCACACGCGATTAGCCTGGGTACGTGTACTACGGGGTGCGCGGGAAGTCCCACACACGATTAGCTTGGGTACGTGTACTACGGGGTGCGCGGGAAGTCCCACACGCGATTGGCCTTGGTACGTGTACTTCGGGGTGCGCGGGAAGTTCCACACGCGATTGGCCGTGGTACGTGTACTTCGGGGTGCGCGGGAAGTTCCACACGCGATTGGCCTGGGTACGTGTACTTCGGGGTGCGCGGGAAGTTCCACACGCGATTGGCCTGGGTACGTGTACTTCGGGGTGCGCGGGAAGTTCCACACGCGATTGGCCGGGGTACGTGTACTTCGGGGTGCGCGGGAAGTTCCACACGCGATTGGCCTGGGTGCGTGTACTACGGGGTGCGCGGGAAGTCCCACACGCGATTAGCCTGGGTACGTGTGTTTCGGGGTGCGCGGGAAGTTCCACACGCGATTGGCCTGGGTACGTGTACTTCGGGATGCGCGGGAAGTACCACATGCGATTGGCCTAGGTACGTGTACTTCGGGTGCGCGAGAAGTTCCACACGCGATTGGCCTGGGTACGTGTATTCCGAGGTGCGCGGGAAGATTCACACGCGATTTCAGCAGGGTATGTGTATTTCGGTGGTGCTGGGGAATGCTACACATGATTTGGCTGTGTGGGTCCTCCCAGGTGTTCCCTCTACACCCTCCACGGCCCCTGCAGGCAGCCCACACCACAGGGGACTACCCTGCACCCCTGCTCATGTCCCACAGGCAACCCATCCACCATGGCCATGCCCCCTAGCCAACCCACATGTCACCTTGCACTACTGATCACAAACACATGTCTCCCAGCACCCCCACCCCTCCAGCATCCAGGGGCACCCTCCACCAGGCCCCCACTCATGTATCCCACCACCCCCACCCCCCAGCATCCAGGGGCACCCTCCACCAGGCCCCCACTCATGTCTCCCACCACCCCCACCCCTCAGCATCCAGGGGCACCCTCCACCAGGCCCCCATTCATGTCTCCCACCACCCCCAGCATCCAGGGGCACCCTCTACCAGGCCCCCACTCATGTCTACCATCACCCCCACCCCCCAGCAGTGCAGGGGCAGCCTCCACCAGGCCCCCACTCATGTCTACCACCACCCCCCAGCCACCAGGGGCAGCCTCCACCAGGCCCCCACTCATGTCCCCCTGCACCCCCGTCCCCCAGCATCCAGGGGCACCCTCCACAAGGCCCCCACTCATGTCTACCATCACCCCCACCCCCCAGCAGTGCAGGGGCAGCCTCCACCAGGCCCCCACTCATGTCTACCACCACCCCCACCCCCCAGCCACCAGGGGCACCCTCCACCAGGCCCCCACTCATGTCTCCCACCACCCCAACCCCCCAGCATCCAGGGGCAGCCTCCACCAGGCCCCCACTCATGTCTACCATCAACCCCACCCCCCAGCAGTGCAGGGGCAGCCTCCACCAGGCCCCCACTCATGTCTACTACCATCCCCACCCCCCAGCAGTGCAGGGGCAGCCTCCACCAGGCACCCACTCATGTCTACCCCCACCCCCACCCCCCAGCCACCAGGGGCATCCTCCACCAGGCCCCCACTCATGTCTACCATCACCCCCACCCCCCAGCAGTGCAGGGACACCCTCCACCAGGCCCCCACTCATGTCCCCCTGCATCCCCACGCCCCAGCAGTGCAGGGGAAGCCTCCACCAGGCCCCCACTCATGTCCCCCTGCACCCCCACCCCCCAGCATCCAGGGGCACCCTCCACCAGGCCCCCACTCATGTCTACCATCACCCCCCCCCCAGCAGTGCAGGGGCAGCCTCCACCACCCCCACCCCCAGCATCCAGGGGCACCCTCCACCAGGCCCCCACTCATGTCCCCTATCACCCCCACCCCCCAGTATCCAGGGGCAGCCTCCACCAGGCCCCCACTCATGTCTACCATCACCCCCACCCCCCGCCAGTGCAGGGGCAGCCTCCACCAGGCCCCCACTCATGTCTACTACCACCCCCACCCCCCAGCAGTGCAGTGGCAGCCTCCACCAGGCCCCCACTCATGTCTACCACCACCCCCACCCCCACCCCCCAGCCACCAGGGGCACCCTCCACCAGGCCCCCACTCATGTCTCCCACCACCCCCACCCCCCAGCCACCAGGGGCAGCCTCCACCAGGCCCCCACTCATGTCCCCCTGCACCCCCGCCCCCAGCATCCAGGGGCACCCTCCACCAGGCCCCCACTCATGTCTACCATCACCCCCACCCCCCAGCAGTGCAGGGGCAGCCTCCACCAGGCCCCCACTCATGTCTACCACCACCCCCACCCCCAGCCACCGGGGGCACCCTCCACAAGGCCCCCACTCATGTCTCCCACCACCCCAACCCCCCAGCATCCAGGGGCAGCCTCCACCAGGCCCCCACTCATGTCTACCATCACCCCCACCCCCCAGCAGTGCAGGGGCAGCCTCCACCAGCCCCCCACTCATGTCTACTACCACCCCCACCCCCCAGCAGTGCAGGGGCAGCCTCCACCAGGCCCCCACTCATGTCTAGCACCACCCCCACCCCCCAGCCACCAGGGGCACCCTCCACCAGGCCCCCACTCATGTCTACCATCACCCCCACCCCCCAGCAGTGCAGGGGCACCCTCCACCAGGTCCCCACTCATGGCCCCCTGCACCCCCACCCCCCAGTAGTGCAGGGGCAGCCTCCACCAGGCCCCTACTCATGTCCCCCTGCCCCCCTTCCCCCAGCATCCAGGGGCACCCTCCACCAGGCCCCCACTCATGTCTACCATCACCCCCACACCCCCAGCAGTGCAGGGGCAGCCTCCACCAGGCCCCCACTCATGTCTACCACCACCCCCAGCATCCAGGGGCACCCTCCACCAGGCCCCCACTCATGTCCCCTATCACCCCCACCCCCCAGTATCCAGGGGCAGCCTCCACCAGGCCCCCACTCATGTCTACCATCACCCCCACCCCCCAGCAGTGCAGGGGCAGCCTCCACCAGGCCCCCACTCATGTCTAATACCACCCCCACCCCCAGCAGTGCAGGGGCAGCCTCCACCAGGCCCCCACTCATGTCTACTACCACCCCCACCCCCACCCCCCAGCCACCAGGGGCACCCTCCACCAGGCCCCCACTCATGTCCCCCTGCACCCCCACCCCCCAGCAGTGCAGGGGCAGCCTCCACCAGGCCCCCACTCATGTCCCCCTGCACCCCCACCCCCCAGCATCCAGGGGTACCCTCCACCAGGCCCCCACTCATGTCTACCACAACCCCCACCCCCCAGCCACCAGGGGCAGCCTCCACCAGGCCCCCACTCATGTCCCCCTGCACCCCACCCCCCAGCATCCAGGAGCACCCTCCGCCAGGCCCCCACTCATGTCTACCATCACCCCCACCCCCCAGCAGTGCAGGGGCAGCCTCCACCAGCCCCCACTCGTGTCTACCGCCACCCCCACGCCCCAGCCACCAGGGGCACCCTCCACCAGGCCCCCACTCATGTCTCCCACCACCCCCACCCCCCAGCAATGCAGGGGCAGCCTCCACCAGGCCCCCACTCATGTCCCCCTGCACCCCCACCCCTCAGCAGTGCAGGGGCAGCCTCCACCAGGCCCCCACTCATGTCCCCCTGCACCCCCAGCCCCCAGCATCCAGGGGCACCCTCCACCAGGCCCCCACTCATGTCTACCACCACCCCCACCCCCCAGCCACCAGGGGCAGTCTCCACCAGGCCCCCACTCATGTCTACCACCACCCCCACCCCCCAGCAGTGCAGGGGCAGCCTCCACCAGGCCCCCACTCATGTCCCCCAGCCAACATGTCACCACAATGTAGATCCTTGGCCCTTATGGTCAGCCTCCAAATGCCAAACACCCACCCGAGTATTGCATCCACCCACTTAGAAATGGCAAAAACATGATAGAAACCCAATTACAAGTTTGGAAATGAACACATGTCCCTCACATACACCCAATGGGTGTCAGTGAATGTCAAAACCCATATCATGATATGCATGAAACCAATGAGATGATACTACACATTGAACTTCGAAGAAAAAATATGTATTAAAAGCAACATAAATTAAATCAAAAATAAACAAACAATAATAGAAATTTAAAAAAAAACAGCAGGTCCGTGAAATAATGCAAAACCACAAATCATAATGCAAAGGAAAGGTGTCCAAAGTCACAGTCCACAAAAGTAAATCCAATGGAAAATTAAAATCGAAAACCATTGCTCCATGGGGAAATCATACAAAAAATTGAAAATCCAAAAGTCAACTATATACAGATAAACAATCCAGGGTCCATGATCCCAACCGAAGAAATTAAACCTATCTAATAACACTACCTAAAAAAAAAAACTATATACAATAATGTGGCCCATTGTCCAAAAGGTAAAAAAAAATGCTAAACCAAAGGAAACCTAACACTAACTACAGAACTATTTACAAGGGCAGCGGGCTAGTCCGACGGCTCACTTCGGGATGTTCAGGGACAGGGCATCATCGAACTCCTGCTCAATGTCCCGGAGGCGGCTCCTCCATAGCCCCGAGGGTCCGCAGGGCCGTCCACATGTTCAACCAAACTCCCTGCGGATTGCCTCGAGGCACTCGGCCCGCCTCAGGGCCCTCCGCATGGAGTTCTCCGCCCTGACCATCGTGAGCCGTGCCTCTTCCGCCCGCTGCCGCTCCGCATCTATGGCGTGGCCCAACCACTGCCACACGGAAGACACTTCCCGTCCTGGGTCCTCCTGCCCTCCAGCCGATGCCTGCCCCTCCGATGTGGAAGGCCCCGAGCCATCATGGCTCCCACCACGTTGCTGCTGCTGCTGCGCCTCTGCCCGTGCACTGCCTCCTGCTGCCTGCACATCCTCCGCTGGCTGGGGTGCAGTCGTTGATGTGGCCAGCCCTGCTGGACGTCCGACTCCCGACTGTGGCAGGGATGCCTCCTCCACCAGCCTGGCCGCACCGTCAGAGGCAGCTCCACAGGGCACCCAGGTGACTGATGAGTGGGAAGATGGCACGGAGGACGACTGGCGCATAGGGGGTTCAGTTGAGGAGGGGGTCGTAGCAAGCCCCATCAAACGGAGGAATCCGGCCTGTGTGACCTGTCCCAGTAGGGCGACGCGGTCAACGAGCCATTCGAGATGACGTGCAGTCTCCTCATGAAAAGACTGCAGGTCACCTCGCATGGCCCGTTGACGCAATGCCACACCAGTCAGGACAGGCTCAACCCGGACCCAGATAGCCACGTCCGCAGGCAGAGGAAGGCCAGTTGTCGTGAGCTCATCCCCTGCCTGAAAACGGGTCTGGACGTAGGCATCCCTGCTGGTGCAAGATGATGCAGTGACAGGATCAGGGACAGGATTGCACACAGGCACCTCCGCGGCGACCTGTGCTGCCTCCTGTCCCTGGTCCTGCACTGCACCACTAGCACCAGTGGAATCCCCACCTCCAGACCCCGTCTCTGTTGCTTGCACGGCCTCCTCCACCAAACCCCCCACCAACCTGGATGACTCTGTGCCATCTTCCCCCGTTGGGCCCTGTGGGGTCCCAGCTGCCCCTTCTGCTGCCGAGGAGTCCAACTCCGACCTCTGCCTCTTGGACCTCCCCCCGGCAGCTGCGGCCTGGGACGCGGCACCGGACTCCTGACTCCCCGACGAGATCACAACCTGGGAGGGGAGCCGGTCCTTGCATCTCCGGCTGGCGGTGCGATCCCCGCCGCTGTGCTCCACAGCACCTTCTCCGCCCTCTTCATCAGTTGACGCTGCAGACAGGGAGAAATAAAACACAGGCATCAGGGCACTGTACAATGGACACATACACACATGACTGTTGCACATGAGTGGCATTGGAAAACCTCAGACATGGCATCACAATCGGCAACACACATGTCATTTCAACTTGCACACATGGGCCATACCACAGCCACATCGCAACTGCCAGCACCATCCATACACATACAACACCATGAGCAGGCAAAGGTGAGCCAGACATCACATGCAACACAGGGAGTGCACTACACATGCACGCACACCACCACACTTGCATGCATGTGTACACCTCAGCCAACTGTCGCAGTGTTCCGATGGGCATCCATGTCACATCTGCCAATCAGGCTTCCACATCCCGCTGTCACATGCATCCATGTTGCATCACTGTTGCACCCTTGTCAAATACACACACTTGCACATGTACACAGTGCTGATACATGCAGCTCAAAACAACATACATGCGTGACATCACGAACATGCCCACTTACATACACATTCATCCAAACATGTGTGCCCACACAACTGCATTTGGCATGCAAGCCTACACACACAAGCACCATCCATGTCTCACACATGACAGCCCTCGCATGTGTTAGCCTCACGGTCCTGTACACCCCCACCCATACTCGGCCCCATACAAACAGATGTGCAACCGGCACACTACTGGCACATCACCACACGCACATCTTACAATCATGATGCATGTACACTTACCGCTCGACTCCAGACGGGTCTGCCTCTCAAGGACCTGGACGTGGAGCGCTGGGGATATGCGTTCCAGGACCCTCATCTGATCTTCCGACAAGTGGCCCCGACGCCCCTTAGCATCCGCTGCCTTCAAGTGGCGCCGGGCCTTGTTCAGGGTCCTGGACCTGAAGTCCTCCCAGCGCTTCTTGACATGTTGGAAGTCGCGGACTGCCACCCCCTCCGCGTTGATGGCAGTCACGATGTCTGTCCAGATCAGAGTCCGTCCTTCCTTGTCGGCGTGCACACTTCCGTAGAGGGCATCATACTGCCCCAGGACTTGCTCCACCAGGACACCAACTTCCCTGGCACTGAAGCTGGTGCCCCTCTGCCTCTCTGGCCGGGGGTTGTCAGTGGTGCCAGATGTTGCAGTGCCTGACATGACAACCCCAGAGGCAGGAGTGGGTGGGCAACTGGGTCCTGGGGCTGGGCTGTGGAGCGATGGAATCCCAGTCGGGAGTCTTCGGTTCCAGCAGAGGTGGTCACAGCAACAGCACCCCTGGCTGATGTGCAGGCAGCAAATGGCAGGGCACGTGGGCAGCAGGCAGTCAGGCAGCAGCAGATGGCAGGTGGGAGAATGCTCAGGGCTCTGGGGGGCAGTAATTCGGCTTTCTGGGCAGGAGCGTGGTCTTCCGTGTGCTTACACGTGGCCAGCTTGATACGGAGTGATTTTGCACGTGAAAATCCTGCACGTCTGCGTGTAAATCGAGGAAAGGCCCTTAGCGCGTATGCACGTCAGCACGCATATGCGATTTCATTGGACCAAAGGCCCTTAGCGTGTAAGCGCGTCTGTGACGTGACGCACGCGCAGGTGTTTCCCTCATAACACGTGATGACAGAGCACACATGGATTTCCACCAATCGCGTGTGATACTTCCTGCGCACCCCAGAAATACACATACCCAGGCCAATCGCGTGTACGCTCACTTCCCTCCGATTACACGCGATGACACGCGGACGTGCAGTCTTACCACGTGTGCTCTGCCTGCACATCAGCCAGGGGTGCTGTTGCTATGACCACCCCTGCTGGAACCGAAGACTCCCGACTGGGATTCCATCGCTCCACAGCCCAGCCCCAGGACCCAGTTGCCCACCCACTCCTGCCTCTGGGGTTGTCATGTCGGGCACTGCAACATCTGGCACCACTGACAACCCCCGGCCAGAGAGGCAGAGGGGCACCAGCTTCAGTGCCAGGGAAGTTGGTGTCCTGGTGGAGCAAGTCCTGGGGCAGTATGATGCCCTCTACGGAAGTGCGCGTGCCGACAAGGAAGGACGGACTTGGATCTGGACGGACATCGTGACTGCCATCAACGCAGAGGGGGTGGCAGTCCGCGACTTCCAACATATCAAGAAGCGCTGGGAGGACTTCAGGTCCAGGACCCTGAACAAGGCCCGGCGCCTTTTGAAGGCAGAGGATGCTAAGGGGCGCCGGGGCCACTTGTCGGAAGATCAGATGAGGGTCCTGGAACGCATATACCCAGCGCTCCACGTCCAGGTCCTTGAGAGGCAGACCCGTCCGGAGTCGAGCGGTAAGTGTACATGCATCATGATTGTAAGCTGTGCGTGTGGTGATGTGCCAGTAGTAGTGAATGTGTATGTAAGTGGGCATGTTCGTGATGTCACGCATGTATGTTGTTTTGAGCTGCATGTATCAGCACTGTGTACATGTGCATGTGTGTGTATTTGACAAGGGTGCAACAGTGATGCAACATGGATGCATGTGACAGCGGGATGTGGAAGCCTGATTGGCAGATGTGACATGGATGCCCATCGGAACACTGCGACAGTTGGCTGAGGTGTACACATGCATGCAAGTGTGGTGGTGTGCGTGCATGTGTAGTGCACTCCCTGTGTTGCATGTGATGTCTGGCTCACCTTTGCCTGCTCATGCTGTTGTATGTGTATGGATGGTGCTGGCAGTTGCGATGTGGCTGTGGTATGGCTCATGTGTGCAAGTTGAAATGACATGTGTGTTGCCGATTGTGATGCCATGTCTGAGGTTTGCCAATGCCACTCATGTGCAACTGTCATGTGTGTATGTGTCCATTGTACAGTGCCCTGATGCCTGTGTTTTATTCCTCCCTGTCTGCAGCGTCAACTGATGAAGAGGGCGTAGAAGGTGCTGTGGAGCACAGCGGCTGGGATCGCACCGCCAGCCGGAGACGCAAGGCCGGGCTCCCCCCCCAGGTTGTGATCTCGTCAGGGAGTGAGGAGTCCGGTGCCGCGTCCCAGGCCGCAGCTGCCGGGGGGAGGTCCAAGAGGCAGAGGTCGGAGTTGGACTCCTCGGCAACAGAAGGGGCAGTTGGGACCCACAGGGCCCAACGGGGGACGATGGCACGGAGTCATCCAGGTTGGTGGGGGGTTTGGTGGAGGAGGCCGTGCAAGCAACAGAGACGGGGTCTGGAGGTGGGGATTCCACTGGTGCTAGTGGTGCAGTGCAGGACCAGGGACAGGAGGCAGCACAGGTCGCCGCGGAGGTGCCTGTGTGCAATCCTGTCCCTGATCCTGTCACTGCATCATCTTGCACCAGCAGGGATGCCTACGTCCAGACCCGTTTTCAGGCAGGGGATGAGCTCACGACAACTGGCCTTCCTCTGCCTGCGGACGTGGCTATCCGGGTCCGGTTTGAGCCTGTCCTGACTGGTGTGGCATTGCGTCAACGGGCCATGCGAGGTGACCTGCAGTCTTTTCATGAGGAGACTGCACGTCATCTCGAATGGCTCGTTGACCGCGTCGGCCTACTGGGACAGGTCACCCAGGCCAGATTCCTCCGTTTGATGGGGCTTGCTACGACCCCCTCCTCAACTGAACCCCCTATGCGCCAGTCATCCTCAGTGCCATCTTCCCACCCATCAGTCACCTGGGTGCCCTGTGGAGCTGCCTCTGATGGTGCGGCCAGGCTGGTGGAGGAGGCATCCCTGCCACAGTCGGGAGTCGGACGTCCAGCAGGGGTGGCCACATCAATGACTGCATCCCAGCCAGCGGAGGATGTGCAGGCAGCACGAGGCAGTGCACGGGCAGAGGCGCAGCAGTAGCAGCAATGTGGTGGGAGCCATGATGGCTCGGGGCCTTCCACATCGGAGGGGCAGGAATCGGCCGGAGGGCAGGAGGACCCAGGACGGGAAGTGTCTTCCGTGTGGCAGCGGTTGGGCCACGCCATAGATGCGGAGCGGCAGCGGGCGGAAGAGGCACGGCTCACGATGGTCAGGGCGGAGAACTCCATGCGGAGGGCCCTGAGGCGGCCGAGTGCCTCGAGGCAATCCGCAGGGAGTTTGGGTTGAACATGTGGACGGCCCTGCGGACCCTCGGGGCCATGGAGGAGGACCGCCTCCGGGACATTGAGCAGGAGTTTGATGATGCCCTGGCCCGGAACATCCCGAAGTGAGCCGTCGGACTAGCCCGCTGCCCTTGTAAATAGTTCTGTAGTTAGTGTTAGGTTTCCTTTGGTTTAGCATTTTTTTTTGGACCTTTTGGACAATGGGCCCACTTTTGTATATAGTTTTTTTTTTTAGGTAGTGTTATTAGATAGGTTTCATTTCTTCGGTTGGGATCATGGACCCTGTATTGTTTATCTGTACATAGTTGACTTTTGGATTTTCAATTTTTTGTATGATTTCCCCATGGAGCAATGGTTTTCGATTTTAATTTTCCATTGGATTTACTTTCGTGGACTGTGACTTTGGACACCTTTCCTTTGCATTATGATTTGTGGTTTTGCATTATTTCACGGACCTGCTGTTTTTTTTTTATTTTCTATTATTGTTTGTTTATTTTTGATTCAATTTATGTTGCTTTTAATACATATTTTTTCTTCAAAGTTCAATGTGTAGCATCATCTCATTGGTTTCATGCATATCATGATATGGGTTTTGAGATTCACTGACACCCATTGGGTGTATATGAGGGACATGTGTTAATTTCCAAACTTGCAATTGGGGTTCTATCATGTTTTTGCCATTTCTAAGTGGGTGGATGCAATACTCGGGTGGGTGTTTGGCATTTGGAAGCTGACCATAAGGGCCAGGGATCTACATTGTGGTGACATGTTGGCTGGGGGACATGAGTGGGGGCCTGGTGGAGGCTGCCCCTGCACTGCTGGGGGGTGGGGGTGGTGGTAGACATGAGTGAGGGCCTGGTGGAGGGTGCCCCTGGATGCTGGGGGGTGGGGGTGATAGGGGACATGAGTGGGGGCCTGGTGTAGGCTGCCCCTGGTGGCTGGGGGTGGTGGTAGACATGAGTGCGGGCCTGGTGGAGGCTGCCCCTGCACTGCTGGGGGGTGGGGGTGCAGGGAGACATGAGTTGGACATGAGTGGGGGCCTGGTGGAGGCTGCCCCTGCACTGCTGGGGGGTGGGGGTGGTGATAGACATGAGTGGGGGCCCGGTGGAGGGTGCCCCTGGATGCTAGGGGGTGGGGGTGATAGGGGACATGAGTGGGGGCCTGGTGTAGGCTGCCCCTGGTGGCTGGGAGGGTGGGGGTGGTGGTAGACATGAGTGGGGGCCTGGTGGAAGCTGCCCCTGCACTGCTGGGGGGTGGGGGTGCAGGGAGACATGAGTTGGACATGAGTGGGGGCCTGGTGGAGGGTGCCCCTGCACTGCTGGGGGGTGGGGGTGATAGGGGACATGAGTGGGGGCCTGGTGGAGGTTGCCCCTGGTGGCTGGGGGGTGGGGGTGGTGGTAGACATGAGTGGGGGCCTGGTGGAGGGTGCCCCTGGTGGCTGGGGGTGCAGGGAGACATAAGTTGGACATGAGTGGGGGCCTGGTGGAGGCTGCCCCTGCACTGCTGGGGGGTGGGGGTGATGGTAGACATGAGTGGGGGCCTGGTGGAGAATGCCCCTGGTGGCTGGGGCGTGGGGGTGGTGGGAGACATGAGTGGGGGCCTGGTGGAGGCTGCCCCTGCACTGCTGGGGGTGGGGGTGGTGGGAGACATGAGTCGGGGCCTGGTGGAAGGTGCCCCTGCACTGCTGGGGGGTGGGGGGATAGGGGACATGAGTGGGGGCCTGGTGTAGGCTGTCCCCGGTGGCTGGGGGGTGGGGGTGGTGGTAGACATGAGTGGGGGCCTGGTGGAGGCTGCCTCTGCACTGCTGGGGGGTGGGGGTACAGGGAGACATGAGTTGGACATGAGTGGGGGCCTGGTGGAGGGTGCCCCTGCACTGCTGGGGGATGGGGGTGATAGGGGACATGAGTGGGGGCCTGGTGGAGGCTGCCCCTGGTGGCTGGGGGGTGGGGGTGGTGGTAGACATGAGTGGGGGCCTGGTGGAGGGTGCCCCTGGTGGCTGGGGTGGGGGTGCAGGGAGGCATGAGTTGGACATGAGTGGGGGCCTGGTGGAGGCTGCCCCTGCACTGCTAGGGGGTGGGGGTGATGGTAGACATGAGTGGGGGCGTGGTGGAGGGTGCCCCTGGTGGCTGGGGGGTGGGGGTGGTGGGAGACATGAGTGGGGGCCTGGTGGAGGGTGCCCCTGCACTGCTGGGGGGTGGGGGTGGTGGGAGACATGAGTGGGGGCCTGGTGGAGGGTGCCCCTGCACTGCTGGGGGGTGGGGGTGATAGGGGACATGAGTGGGGGCCTGGTGTAGGCTGCCCCTGGTGGCTGGGGGGTGGGGGTGGTGGTAGACATGAGTGGGGGCCTGGTGGAGGCTGCCCCTACACTGCTGGGGGGTGGGGGTGCAGGGAGACATGAGTTGGACATGAGTGGGGGCCTGGTGGAGGGTGCCCCTGCACTGCTGGGGGGTGGGGTGGTGGGAGACATGAGTGGGGGCCTGGTGGAGGGTGCCCCTGGTGGCTGGGGGGTGGGGGTGTTGGGAGACATGAGTGGGGGCCTGGTGGAGGCTGCCCTGCACTGCTGGGGGGTGGGGGTGATGGTAGACATGAGTGGGGGCCTGGTGGAGGGTGCCCCTGTTGGCTGGGGGATGGGGGTGGTGAGAGACATGAGTGGGGGCCTGGTCGAGGCTGCCCCTGCACTGCTGGGGGGTGGGGGTGATAGGGGACATGAGTGGGGGCCTGGTGGAGGCTGCCCCTGGTGGCTGGGGGGTGGGGGTGGTGGTAGACATGAGTGGGGGCCTGGTGGAGGGTGCTCCTGCACTGCTGGGGGGTGGGGGTGATAGGGGACATGAGTGGGGGCCTGGTGGAGGCTGCCCCTGGTGGCTGGGGGGTGGGTGGGGTGGTAGACATGAGTGGGGGCCTGGTGGAGGGTGCTCCTGGGGGGTGGGGGTGCAGGGAGACATGAGTTGGACATGAGTGGGGGCCTGGTGGAGGCTGCCCCTGCACTGCTGGGGGGTGGGGGTGATGGTAGACATGAGTGGGGGCCTGGTGGAGGGTGCCCCTGGTGGCTGGGGGTGGGGGTGGTGGGAGACATGAGTGGGGGCCTGGTGGAGGCTGCCCCTGCACTGCTGGGGGTGGGGGTGGTGGGAGACATGAGTGGGGGCCTGATGGAGGGTGCCCCTGCACTGCTGGGGGGTGCGGGTGATAGGGGACATGAGTGGGGGCCTGGTGTAGGCTGCCCCTGGTGGCTGGGGCATGGGGGTGGTGGTAGACATGAGTGGGGGCCTGGTGGAGGGTGCCCCTGGTGGCTGGGGGGGTGGGGGTGCAGGGAGACATGAGTTGGACATGAGTGGGGGCCTGGTGGAGGCTGCCCATGCACTGCTGGGGGTGGGGGTGATGGTAGACATGAGTGGGGGCCTGGTGGAGGGTGCCCCTGGTGGCTGGGGGTGGTGGGAGACATGAGTGGGGGCCTGGTGGAGGCTGCCCCTGCACTGCTGGTGGGTGGGGGTGGTGGTAGACATGAGTGGGGGCCTGGTGGAGGGTGCCCCTGGTGGCTGGGGGGTGGGGGTGCAGGGAGACATGAGTTGGACATGAGTGGGGGCCTGGTGGAGGCTGCCCCTGCGCTGCTGGGGGGTGTTGTGATGGTAGACATGAGTGGGGGCCTGGTGGAGGGTGCCCCTGGTGGCTGGGGGTGGTGGGAGACATGAGTGGGGGCCTGGTGGAGGCTGCCCCTGCACTGCTGGGGGGTAGGGGGGTTGGGAGACATGAGTGGGGGCCTGGTGGAGGGTGCCCCTGCACTGCTGGGGGGTGGGGGTTATAGGGGACATGAGTGGGGGCCTGGTGTAGGCTGCCCCTGGTGGCTGGGGGGTGGGGGTGGTGGTAGACATGAGTGGGGACCTGGTGTAGGCTGCCCCTGCACTGCTGGGGGGTGGGGGTGCAGGGAGACATGAGTTGGACATGAGTGGGGGCCTGGTGGAGGGTGCGCCTGCACTGCTGGGGGGTGGGTGTGGTGGGAGACATGACTGGGGGCCTGGTGGAGGGTGCCCCTGGTGGCTGGGGGTGGTGGGAGACATGAGTGGGGGCCTGGTGGAGGCTGCCCCTGCACTGCTGGGGGGTGGGGGTGATGGTAGACATGAGTGGGGGCCTGGTGGATGGTGCCCCTGGTGGCTGGGGGTGGTGAGAGACATGAGTGGGGGACTGGTGGAGGCTGCCCCTGCACTGCTGGGGCGTGGGGGTGCAGGGAGACATGAGTTGGACATGAGCGGGGGCCTGGTGGAGGCTGCCCCTGCACTGCTGGGGGGTGGGGGGTTGGGAGACATGAGTGGGGGCCTGGTGGAGGGTGCCCTTGCACTGCTGGGGGGGTGGGGGTTATAGGTGACATGAGTGGGGGCCTGGTGTAGGGTGCCCCTGGTGGCTGGGGGGTGGGGGTGGTGGTAGACATGAGTGGGGACCTGGTGTAGGCTGCCCCTGCACTGCTGGGGGGTGGGGGTGATAGGGGACATGAGTGGGGGCCTGGTGGAGGGTGCCCCTGGTGGCTGGGGTTTGGGGGTGCAGGGAGACATGAGTTGGACATGAGTGGGGCCTGGTGCAGGGTGCCCCTGCACTGCTGGGGGGTGGGGGTGATAGGGGACATGAGTGGGGGCCTGGTGTAAGCTGCCCCTGGTGGCTGGGGGGTGGGGTTGTGGTAGACATGAGTGGGGGCCTGGTGGAGGGTGCCCCTGGTGGCTGGGGGGTGGGGGTGGTGGTAGACATGAGTGGGGGCCTGGTGGAGGCTGCCCTTGCAGTGCTGGGGGGTGGGGGTGGTGGGAGACATGAGTGGGGGACTGGTGGAGGCTGCCCCTGCACTGCTGGGGCGTGGGGGTGCAGGGAGACATGAGTTGGACATGAGTGGGGGCCTGGTGGAGGGTGCCCCTGCACTGCTGGGGGGTGGGGGTGATAGGGGACATGAGTGGGGGCCTGGTGTAGGCTGCCCCTGGTGGCTGGGGGGTGGGGGTGGTGGTAGACATGAGTGGGGGCCTGGTGGAGGCTGCCCCTACACTGCTGGGGGGTGGGGGTGCAGGGAGACATGAGTTGGACATGAGTGGGGGCCTGGTGGAGGGTGCCCCTGGTGGCTGGGGGGTGGGGGTGTTGGGAGACATGAGTGGGGGCCTGGTGGAGGCTGCCCTGCACTGCTGGGGGGTGGGGGTGGTGGGAGACATGAGTGGGGGCCTGGTGGACGGTGCCCCTGGTGGCTGGGGGGTGGGGGTGTTGGGAGACATGAGTGGGGGCCTGGTGGAGGCTGCCCTGCACTGCTGGGGGGTGGGGTGATGGTAGACATGAGTGGGGGCCTGGTGGAGGGTGCCCCTGTTGGCTGGGGGATGGGGGTGGTGAGAGACATGAGTGGGGGCCTGGTGGAGGCTGCCCCTGCACTGCTGGGGGGTGGGGGTGATAGGGGACATGAGTGGGGGCCTGGTGGAGGCTGCCCCTGGTGGCTGGGGGGTGGGGGTGGTGGTAGACATGAGTGGGGGCCTGGTGGAGGGTGCTCCTGCACTGCTGGGGGGTGGGGGTGATAGGGGACATGAGTGGGGGCCTGGTGGAGGCTGCCCCTGGTGGCTGGGGGGCGGGGGTGGTGGTAGACATGAGTGGGGGCCTGGTGGAGGGTGCTCCTGGGGGGTGGGGGTGCAGGGAGACATGAGTTGGACATGAGTGGGGGCCTGGTGGAGGCTGCCCCTGCACTGCTGGGGGGTGGGGGTGATGGTAGACATGAGTGGGGGCCTGGTGGAGGGTGCCCCTGGTGGCTGGGGGTGGGGGTGGTGGGAGACATGAGTGGGGGCCTGGTGGAGGCTGCCCCTGCACTGCTGGGGGGTGGGGGTGGTGGGAGACATGAGTGGGGGCCTGATGGAGGGTGCCCCTGCACTGCTGGGGGGTGCGGGTGATAGGGGACATGAGTGGGGGCCTGGTGTAGGCTGCCCCTGGTGGCTGGGGCATGGGGGTGGTGGTAGACATGAGTGGGGGCCTGGTGGAGGGTGCCCCTGGTGGCTGGGGCGTGGGGGTGCAGGGAGACATGAGTTGGACATGAGTGGGGGCCTGGTGGAGGCTGCCCATGCACTGCTGGGGGTGGGGGTGATGGTAGACATGAGTGGGGGCCTGGTGGAGGGTGCCCCTGGTGGCTGGGGGTGGTGGGAGACATGAGTGGGGGCCTGGTGGAGGCTGCCCCTGCACTGCTGGTGGGTGGGGGTGGTGGTAGACATGAGTGGGGGCCTGGTGGAGGGTGCCCCTGGTGGCTGGGGGGTGGGGGTGCAGGGAGACATGAGTTGGACATGAGTGGGGGCCTGGTGGAGGCTGCCCCTGCGCTGCTGGGGGGTGGAGTGATGGTAGACATGAGTGGGGGCCTGGTGGAGGGTGCCCCTGGTGGCTGGGGGTGGTGGGAGACATGAGTGGGGGCCTGGTGGAGGCTGCCCCTGCACTGCTGGGGGGTAGGGGGGTTGGGAGACATGAGTGGGGGCCTGGTGGAGGGTGCCCCTGCACTGCTGGGGGGTGGGGGTTATGGGGGACATGAGTGGGGGCCTGGTGTAGGCTGCCCCTGGTGGCTGGGGGGTGGGGGTGGTGGTAGACATGAGTGGGGACCTGGTGTAGGCTGCCCCTGCACTGCTGGGGGGTGGGGGTGCAGGGAGACATGAGTTGGACATGAGTGGGGGCCTGGTGGAGGGTGCGCCTGCACTGCTGGGGGGTGGGTGTGGTGGGAGACATGACTGGGGGCCTGGTGGAGGGTGCCCCTGGTGGCTGGGGGTGGTGGGAGACATGAGTGGGGGCCTGGTGGAGGCTGCCCCTGCACTGCTGGGGGGTGGGGGTGATGGTAGACATGAGTGGGGGCCTGGTGGATGGTGCCCCTGGTGGCTGGGGGTGGTGAGAGACATGAGTGGGGGACTGGTGGAGGCTGCCCCTGCACTGCTGGGGCGTGGGGGTGCAGGGAGACATGAGTTGGACATGAGCGGGGGCCTGGTGGAGGCTGCCCCTGCACTGCTGGGGGGGTGGGGGGTTGGGAGACATGAGTGGGGGCCTGGTGGAGGGTGCCCTTGCACTGCTGGGGGGGTGGGGGTTATAGGTGACATGAGTGGGGGCCTGGTGTAGGGTGCCCCTGGTGGCTGGGGGGTGGGGGTAGACATGAGTGGGGACCTGGTGTAGGCTGCCCCTGCACTGCTGGGGGGTGGGGGTGATAGGGGACATGAGTGGGGGCCTGGTGGAGGGTGCCCCTGGTGGCTGGGGTTTGGGGGTGCAGGGAGACATGAGTTGGACATGAGTGGGGCCTGGTGCAGGGTGCCCCTGCACTGCTGGGGGGTGGGGGTGATAGGGGACATGAGTGGGGGCCTGGTGTAAGCTGCCCCTGGTGGCTGGGGGGTGGGGTTGTGGTAGACATGAGTGGGGGCCTGGTGGAGGGTGCCCCTGGTGGCTGGGGGGTGGGGGTGGTGGTAGACATGAGTGGGGGCCTGGTGGAGGCTGCCCCTGCAGTGCTGGGGGGTGGGGGTGGTGGGAGACATGAGTGGGGGACTGGTGGAGGCTGCCCCTGCACTGCTGGGGCGTGGGGGTGCAGGGAGACATGAGTTGGACATGAGTGGGGGCCTGGTGGAGGGTGCCCCTGCAGTGCTGGGGGGTGGGGGTGATAGGGGACATGAGTGGGGGCCTGGTGGAGGCTGCCCCTGGTGGCTGGGGGGTGGGGGTTGTGGTAGACATGAGTGGGGGCCTGGTGGAGGGTGCCCCTGGTGGCTGGGGGTGGTGAGAGACATGAGTGGGGGACTGGTGGAGGCTGCCCCTGCACTGCTGGGGCGTGGGGGTGCAGGGAGACATGAGTTGGACATGAGTGGGGGCCTGGTCGAGAGTGCCCCTGCACTGCTGGGGGGTGTGGGTGATAGGGGACTTGAGTGGGGGCCTGGTGGAGGCTGCCCCTGGTGGCTGGGGGGTGGGGTGGTGGTAGACATGAGTGGGCGCCTGGTGGAGGGTTCCCCTGGTGGCTGGGGGGTGGGGGTGCAGGGAGACATGAGTTGGACATGAGTGGCGGCCTGGTGGAGGCTGCCCCTGCACTGCTGGGGGGTGGGGGTGATGGTAGATATGAGTGGGAGCCTGGTGGAGGGTGCCCCTGGTGGTTGGGGGGCGGGGGTGGTGGGAGACATCAGTGGGGGCCTGGTGGAGGCTGCCCCTGCACTGCTGGGGGGTGGGGGTGGTGGGAGACATGAGTGGGGGCCTGGTGGAGGGTGCCCCTGCACTGCTGGGGGGTGGGGTGATAGGGGACATGAGTGGGGGCCTGGTGTAGGCTGCCCCTGGGGGGTGGGGGTTGTGGTAGACATGAGTGGGGGCCTGGTGGAGGGTGCCCCTGTGGCTGGGGGTGCAGGGAGACATGAGTTGGACATGAGTGGGGGCCTGGTGGAGGGTGCCCCTGCACTGCTGGGGGTGTGGGTGATAGGGGACATGAGTGGGGGCCTGGTGTAGGCTGCCCCTGGTGGCTGGGGGTTGTGGTAGACATGAGTGGGGGCCTGGTGGAGGGTGCCCCTGGTGGCTGGGGGTGGTGGTAGACATGAGTGGGGGCCTGGTGGAGGCTGCCCCTGCACTGCTGGGGGGTGGGGGTGGTGGGAGACATGAGTGGGGGCCTGGTGGAGGCTGCCCCTGCACTGCTGGGGGGTGGGGGTGATGGTAGACATGAGTGGGGGCCTGGTGGAGGGTGCCCCTGGTGGCTGGGGGCGGTGGGAGACATGAGTGGGGGCCTGGTGGAGGGTGCCCCTGGTGGCTGGGGGTGGTGGGAGACATGAGTGGGGGTCTGGTGGAGGGTGCCCCTGGTGGCTGGGGGTGGTGGGAGACATGAGCAGGGGCCTTTTGGAGGCTGCCCCTGCACTGCTGGGGGGTGGGGGTGATGGGAGACATGAGTTGGACATGAGTGGGGGCCTGGTGGAGGGTGCCCCTGCACTGCTGGGGGGTGGGGTGATAGGGGACATGAGTGGGGGCCTGGTGGAGGCTGCCCCTGGTGGCTGGGGGTGGTGGTAGACATGAGTGGGGGCCTGGTGGAGGGTGCCCCTGGTGGCTGGGGGGTGGGGGTGCAGGGAGACATGAGTTGGACATGAGTGGGGGCCTGGTGGAGGGTGCCCCTGCACTGCTGGGGGGTGGGGGTGATAGGGGACATGAGTGGGGGCCTGGTGGAGGCTGCCCCTGGTGGCTGGGGGGTGGGGTGGTGGTAGACATGAGTGGGGGCCTGGTGGAGGGTTCCCCTGGTGGCTGGGGGTGCAGGGAGACATGAGTTGGACATGAGTGGGGGCCTGGTGGAGGGTGCCCTTGCACTGCTGGGGGGTGGGGGGATAGGGGACATGAGTGGGGGCCTGGTGTAGGCTGCCCCTGGTGGCTGGGGGTGGTGGTAGACATGAGTGGGGGCCTGGTGGAGGGTGCCCCTGGTGGCTGGGGGGTGGGGGTGCAGGGAGACATGAGTTGGACATGAGTGGGGGCCTGGTGGAGGCTGCCCCTGCACTGCTGGGGGGTGGGGGTGATGGTAGACATGAGTGGGGGCCTGGTGGAGGCTGCCCCTGGTGGCTGGGGGTGCAGGGGGACATGCGTTGGTGGGTAGTAGTGCAAGGTGACATGTGGGTTGGCTGTGGGGCATGGCCATGGTGGATGAGGTGCCTGCGGGACATGTGCAGGGTAGGCCCCTGTGGTGTGGGCCACCTGCAGGGGCCGTGGAGGGTGTAGAGGGAACACCTGGGAGGACCCACACGTGCAATTCACGTGTGGTGCTCCCTGCGCACCCCTGGAATACACGTACCCTGATAGAATCGCGTGTGATACTTCCTGCGCACCCCTGAAATACACGTACCCTGCTGCTTTTGCGTGTGATACTTCCCGCGCAACCCTGCAATACACGTACCCTGCTGTTTTTGCGTGTGATACTTCCCGCACACCCCTGGAATACACGTACCCTGCTGTTTTTGCGTGTGATACTTCCCGCGCACCCCTGGAATACACGTGCCCTGATGGAATCGCGTGTGTTACTTCCCACGCACCCCTGATGTACACGTACCCAGGACAATCGCGTGTGGGACTTCCCGCGAACCACTGAAATACACGTTCCCCGCTTGGCGTTTGCTGTTTGCCAGCCCTGTGAACTGGTCCAGGGTTAGCGCAGCCCTTTGCGATGATTTGGGAATTTTGGAGGCTTTTCCTTGCGCGAGGGCGTTCTTGGGGGCGTAACTGGCGCTGCTGCAGGGTCGCTGCGCCACTCTGCGCCACGGCTGGTTTCGGAGGCTAAAATCCATGAATACGCTGTGCGATGAAAAGGATTTTTTCGCACGCGGCTGGCGCAGTGTATCGCAAGGGGACACTGTGCGCCAGCCGCGTGCGCCATTTTTGTGCGAATTTCTATGAATTACCCTGTAAATATGTGCACCAAGTAGCGCTAGAAAGGGATTGATCATGTGCCTAAATTGCAGAGTGGATTAATCCTGGCTTCACTGCTCAACCGTGGCAAATAATATTATCTCACTGTGAATTAACTCCAAAAAATTAAGTCCTTAGAAGTGGATTGTTTCATACTCTTCGAATGAAAGGCTCCCTTACAATGTGGCAGATTTAATGATTTAATGGGAAAAATGGTGCCCCCTTGTCCACCTAGGTGTGCCCCTGAGACCGTCACCTAGAATTGCATTATTGTAGCAGTGCACACCCCTAAATCTCAAATTACTTGACTTGACAGGGGGACATTTAAGCCAGTCAGTGCACCTCAGATTCTAGGTTAGTGGGCTGAACTCAGCGGAACCCACTTTTATTCCCTTCCCCTGTTGTTTCCAGTCACCAAGGTTGCTTGGGCCTCCCAGAGCTCTGCCCCACAGGAGAATGAGTGAAACTCTTTGCTATGCCGTTATGCTATGTTACTGAGTCTTCTATAGACCAACTTCTGAAATATTTATGGTTTCTTTGCACTTCAGAGTCTTCAAGAGAGGTGTGGGACCACCATAGAGGCAGGGGCAGCAGGGCAAGGTTGCTTTGCTGCAATTGTGATGTGTGCAGATCTGAAAACATAGGGCTCTCTGTGGAGTGCAAGATTGGGATTTTATTTTTCTGGAGTAGGGTTTAATGTGCGCTCGATACTACTAATCTAAATTATTTGTGTGATTACTTGTAATGTATGTCAGAGTGGTGTTTAAGGAGTGTGGAGCGTTGTGTTGGTGTATATGTGGGTCAGGGTGGTGTTTATGGACAGTGTAGACTTGTGTCTTCAGGTGGTATATGATCCATTGTGTACACTGTGTTCCGTTGGTGTTGTGTGTCAAGATGTGTTATTGGTTAGTGATGTACCTTGGGCCAGGTAAGAAGGAACTTGAAGCAGGAGCCAGACGGACCCAGGTACGTATGGAAATAAAAATGCTTCTTTATTCTTAGTTACAGTTACAGATATGAAACAGGAGCACGGGGCATATGCATCTTCACTGGTTCGTTCTCTCTTTCCAAGTCACCAACCGTCATCCTTGGAACCCCGAGTATGCCCCATGTTCCACATGCATTATTAGATTCCCTTTCCATCAGGTCTCCCAGCTCATGCACACAGCCAACAGAGATGCCATAGCTACAAAAACCTCCTTCCTTAAAAATAAACAAAAGAAAGCACAACTATCCATGAGGCTAAACATAACCTCTGAACAATGCTCAAATGGATATTGACCTGTCGAGGAAAGATAATGTCCTTATGTCCTGGTCTGCACCCCAGGACCTTAGGTCTGCTGCCCTGAGCACAAACCTACTGCCTTAAAGCAAAAGACCTATACAAACATTCACAACTAACGTTAGGACAGTTTTGAGGCGGTACATAAGCTCCACTCTTAGTATAAGGCTGTAGCGCCTGAGGATGGGGGTAGCATGGACAGAGCAGCCAGGCTAATCTTAGATGCGAGAGAGAGCTGTATATTGGTACAAAGAAATTGTAGAATACATCTTGTCCAAACAAACACTGAAGCACTATGTATTGTAAAAATACATGGATTATTTAAATACAAGTAGGCCTAGATAATTCTTGGTGGGATAAGTACTATAACATATCATATAAACACAATTATAAAAATCAACTCAATACGTAAGGGATACAACCCAAAGTGTAACCTTATTAAGAATAGCAATCAGCAGTTCTAGGTGGGTCAAACCTATAACACATTCAGAACGCAATCAGCTAGTCTTGGCGAGTAAAACCAGGTTAGATATACGTTTAGAATGCTACGCAATTTGCTATTTTTTAAAAGAAGGGGTCTGAGTTCACAGTCCCTTTGGAGAGGTTTCAGCTCCTGAACCTACAATAGGCTGGGTTCTTATGAAGAAATCCCATAGACCTAGAGGGGTCTCAGTGATTCCTCACCAACTCTCCCACAGTAGCAGGTTGGGCCTCATGTATCTTAGTGGTATAGCATTGTACATGCTTCCACTTACTCTGATATCTTGTTTTACCTTGGTTAGAGTTCTCCCTCCTAACACTAGAATGTTTAATTGGGTCTTCTGTAGAAGATCCAACAGTTTTAAGATATTTAAATCCTGACTTTGTTTTACTGGTTTGCACCAGCTTGGGGAACTAACAGTCCCCAAAGACCTAAAGAGCTTTCCTCTTTTCCTATCCACTCGTCCCTCAGAAGCAGTGTGGGTCAAAGACTTTATAATTGGAATTCAAATGGTAGAGCCTTGTAGTGTAGGTTCCCATTTCCCTTTAACTCTAGTTTTATATTTGCCTTTGTTAGGGGTTGCCCAGCTAGCCTTAGGACTTAAAGCAGGGTCCTCTGTAGAGGATCCCACAGATTTAAAGTGGTCTCTTGAAGCAGAGGCCCTAGACTTTTCAGTCCAAAATAGTCATACAGTCCACTACTTAGCTGGAAATACATTGGGCCTTTCATTAAGTGTAATTGGGTTTTACTTTCCTTGAATTTGTGAGTGCATTCAGAAATAGTTATTGTGTGTTGATACTTGTCATTGATTAGTTTAAGGCCCCTACAGAAAGTATATGAGTTGTTTTACTAACTCTGAACTGAGTTCTAAAAAGTAATGCTGCAAGGAGTATACGTGTAACGGGGTTGGTTTATTATGTGATTTCATAATTGAGTGTCACTGCATCACTAACAGGGTCTACTACCCTTGAATCATTAACTGTATTCTAAAAGTATATCTAATCTGGTTTTACTCCCCAAGACTAACTGATTGCATTGTGAATGTGTCATAGGTTTGACTCACTGATTGCTATTCTTAATAAGGTTATACTTTCGGTTGTATCCCTTAAGTATTGAGTTGGTTTTTATAATTGTCTTTATATGATATGTTATAGTACTTATTTCCCCAAAATGTATCTGAGCCTACTTCTACTTTTATTTAAATCAACGATTTATTTTTACAATACATAGTGTTTCGGTGTTTCTTATACATTTTCTTTGCACCAAGCTATGGTCCTCTCTCCCTCCTAACATAAGCCTTGCTGCTCAGTCCATGCTACCACCCATCCGCAGGTGGTACAGCCTTATACTAAGAGTGGAGCTTATGTACTGCCTCAGATATGTTTTTTCTGAAGTCTGGTAGGGTTTGAGAAGAAACGTCCTAACAACCAACAAACAAAAAACTTTTCTCCTTATGTTTGGGCCTGCTACACCCAAACCCTAGGCCTGCCCCATCTAGGCGCAACCTCGCCTACAGTCAGAGCACCCCAATCTGTGCAGTGCAAGCAACCATACTAGCGTCCATGTATCCGTAGAGCCACTCCAAGACAACTCACCAAGCCAACACATAAGCTTTAAACTAAGTGCCTCCACCAAACAATAAGCCATATTTATGCACCAGACACCTAATCCTGAAAGACAACACATGAAAAGATTGAAAGTAGACAGAAAGGAACAGAATGCATCTACGTGGGAGTAGTGTGCAGAGCACCACGCAAACACAGTGGGGAGACCACATGCTTGAGGGTATACCTTCAAGACTTTAAATTAACAAAATATATCGTTTTTATAACCAGCGTCAACACACTCCTGTGAGTACCTCCAATATCAACCATGCAGCCAATAATTTCTGTGTGTCTACCACATCTGTAACTAACTAAAAGGTCCTTCACAACTTCATGATCACTGCATCTGTACCACCATTTAACACTAGTATTAACCGACAAGGGCATGTAGACCTAGTGTGTCAGTACCTGACACCACACATCTTGTCCTCTAGCGTCTCAATAACTGACATAATGGTTCTTGTTCTCTAGTGTTAATAATCGATGTTGCTTGAATACCAACAATTCTCTTTTCCCATCAGCACACGCTCCTCTGAAACGCCACCCCTTAATGGACACTTAACACCACTAGCTTTACATTTCCAGAATCAATCATGGACACTCGCACACAACGTGTCTCATGATATCGCTAAACATCACTCCAATTATGGACACTCACCCAATATGTGATTCATAAACATCCAACTCTGTTCTGATTATGGACACTCACACAATATGTGTCTCATATATATCCACCGTAGTTCCCATTATGCACACTCACACAATATGTGTCTCATATATATCCACCGTAGTTCCCATTATGGACACTCACACAATATGTGTCTCATATATATCCACTGTAGTTCCCATTATAGACATTCACACAATATGTGCCTCATATAACGGCTAACACAACACACGTTATGGACACTCGCACCCTTCGTTTCTCATACAACTGCTAACCTAACAAAATGTATGGACACACGTACAATACGTGTCTCATATCTTGATATACATAAATTAAGCTTTTGCTCATATACTCTATTATGTCTACTATCCATATGGTAACACTTGGCCAAAGCGTGTACCTAAACCTAATCAAGTTCTCAATTGCGTGTATGCCGATTATCTCTAAATGCACAAAGCAAACATTACATAAGCCACACTAAGATGCACACAATACACTTTAAACTTCTATTAAAAACAACTTTAGTAGGATGGCAATATGCTTGGCACGGCAGCAGTGATCAGGCATTTCATTAGCAGTGTTACAAGTATGGAAATATAATCCTCAACCATTTGTTGTGGGCATAGCTATGATTTCTGCAGTAAGATTTGCTTTCACCACTTTAAAACAGCACTAATTATACAACTCGTTCCCTGAAACAACCATGTGCCACCATTGCGTTTGTTTTCCCTCTTAGCTCCAAGGATGTGGAACCCCCTTCCTTCTCATCTGCGTGAGCTGTCAGGCCACCTTTCCTTTCGCAAAGCTATAAAGACATTTCTCTTTGCTTAAGCTTGGGTAGGGGTTCTTTCAAGCAGTCTTTACGTTCAGCAGCGCCCACATGCCTTATGGCCTTGATTTACAAATTAAATGCAATTCAATTATATAGTTCACGTTAATCTGCACCCATGACATCAATGTGCACTCAGTCATTACAATATTTCCAAATTCTCTGTTTCCCAAATACCTATTAACTCTTCACTAACATCAAAATAATTTCAATATTGCTCTTAATAAATTGTCAGCAACTGATTTCATTTCATGTGGTGTTCACCTCACTAACGTTAGTTTACAGCCAATTTAGTTTACACATCGCGCCATAAGCATGTAAATTCTAACCATTTGCTCAACTAATTTTTATATTAAAGCATCTTGTGTGTCACTAGTTTCCTTGCTAAAATGGCTTACGCTCTGTCAAACAATGAGCGAGCGGCCATGTAAAAAGTCAGAAGCAATACATCCACTTTAATGCTTTCATCTGGTGCTGCTGCTGCCGTAAATTGTCAATAGGACACTTTCGATAATGGTACCTCAAAATAGCATGTTTCTCTTCCAGTGCGACACTCCTGATAACAGTACCTCACAACTGCATATTTCCTTCCCAGTGACGCAGCGGTAATGGAATTCAATTTAAACACATTGCGTAAAATACCTCTTCTCCCAGTGCCTGGCACCCATTAACGTAATTCCTTTAATCCATTTCCGCAAGTGAAACATTTGATTTCCGCAAGTGAAACATTTGCCCTACAGCGCAGCCTGGTACTGTTCGTTCTAATGTTCGAACTCTGCCTCATTAAGCGACATGCAGGCTGACGCACGTCATCTCCCTCTGCGCGCACATAGGTGCTTTACTCGAGCCATGTCTAGAACGGAATCCTAGGACACAAAACCTACTTGTGTAGTGACAAAACCAGAATGGTGCTGACCTCTGTGCGTTCCAGCAACAGTCACGCTGGAACGCACGATCTTCAACACCAATAAAAAGCCCCCCGAAATCCAGACTCTTCCCTGCAACATCTCCTGAGCCTGGGGATACCGGCCGGTAAAGTGCACAGCCCCAAAGGACTGTCAGTCTCAGGATCCTTGAGTGCTTCAAGCACAACAGCGCTCAACTGCAGGGCTCGAAATTGAGGGGAGCTGGGAGCTATTTAGCTCCTGCTTCTAGTTTAGGAGAGCCTGGTTAGCTTGAAAGCAACAGCTACCAGGAGATACTTTTGGCTCCCCTTGCAATTTGGGCCTTACAAACATGCATACGTGACATTAGTATTTGAGAATGCTACACAGAAGAATTAGGACACATCTATTACACATTTAAACACTATGAATCAAACATTATATGCAAAAAGTTAACGTGTGCATCTCATGTGGAAGATTCATGGTGCACAGAGTACTCGCTCCTGGATCCCCGGCCGTAGCTCCTGCCTCCTTGGTGATGTCTGACACCCAGGAGCTGGTTTTAGCTCCTGCTCATCGAATCTCAATTCGAAAATTCGCTGTGGCTCCATTAAGCTGGTGCATTTATCCATTCCAGCACCTTTTGGGACAATCTGCTTTTAGTTCCCACATTTCTCATAATCTCCAGCTGTCCCAAGCCAGTAGACCTTCAGCAAGTGGCCGTGCTCGTCTTGGACATCCTGTCTCCACGGCTGCCGCAACGCCCTCATTTATTTTGGTGCATCTCCATCAGCAGCAATCTCACTTCAGTCTTCCTCGGAGTTGCTCCTCTTACATCTCGGGCTCTTTTAACACCTTATCACGAAAATGATATACCTTGGGGCAGGTGTGTGTGACAATGGAAGTGCTATATTCTTTGTTACACTTACATGTATGAAGCAGGAGCACAGGGCATATGCATCTTCTCTGGTTCCTTCTTTCACTCCAAGTCCCCAACCGTCATCATTGGAACGCAGAGTATGCCTCACGTTCAACATACATCATTACATTCCCATTGCATCAGGCCTCCCAGCTCATGCACACAGCCAACAAAAATGCTTTAGCTATAACAATTAGAGTAGCATATAGACCACTAAATAATAACTTGGGACAACCCTTTTTCACTTTGGCAACATCACAGTTGGCTGAATGTATTTGTTTATAACAAAGCAAAACATTCTTTCTCTTGCTTTTATGCGTTGTAATTCTATATTATGTGATGTTAGGCTCAGTCTTGCTATGACAGGGGACACTATGACATGGCAGAAATTCAGGCCCTCTGCCGCCCCCCAAGGAAACTCCAAACATAGTGCCATTTAGACTTATATGAGAATGTGGTCTGATGGAGCTGGACCTGCACTATTAATTAGCAATCGAGAAATACAACTCAGCCACACATCAAAACCACAGCATTGACCTGCTGGCAGGTTCCTTTAAAAACATGCATTTTGTCTTCAAATCCCATCCCATTTTTGGACAATGTCACCGGCCCAATGTGCTTTAAATTGCACAATTTGCTGCTTATTTGGGGGCACAGTATGTCACTCCACGGATAAGTTTAGGCCCTCCGACACTACTGCGGTGGGGATTTGGCACGGTATAAAATCACATTGACATAATTTGACATTAGTTCCCACAAATATTCCTTGGGGAGAATGTGGAGGCGCGTACACATTTACCCCACCCAGAAACTCTCTGAAAGTAGCCTCTCCTCCACGATTTCTGCATTAGCCTCCGCCCGAAGTATCGGTCTGGTTGTGTCCATGTTTGTCACACCCTACACTGCCCCAAGCTGTGCCCTGCCAAAGCCCCGTGACATTGTCAGACCTACCCACACACCCACCCGCCAGGAGCTCTTTCTGTCATTCTTGCCTAGGGGTGCTCTGTTTTAAAGCTTGTACTGACCCAAGAGGATTTAGGAGATGCGCATGTCCAAAGGATGCTGTCTGCTGTATGAAAAATAAAAGGCATACACTTTTTAATCCAAAAGGTTAGCTGCATTCATTCTAAAATAAGATTTGAAACAAATGTAAAAGTAAACACTGTGCAACCAGAGCTCTCAGTTTTCCCATGGACGTGCATGAGAAGGCCACCTAGTCCTGCTTTTTTCCTTTGGATTTTGACGTTCTTTCTTTCCCATTTGAAATTTAAGAAATCTGCAAGTCCAAGAATACCAAGCAAAAACAGGGTTGGCTGGCCTTGCTCCGTGGAAAACTTCGAATCTGGGTTTCTTTTGACCGCCGAATACACAACTGACGCCCCTCAGCCCCGCAAGCCTTCCAGAAACACACGTTTATATTGGAATGCCTTGATTTCCCGGCCTGCCCAGACCGCCTGTGCGTTTCTCACGATAGGCAGGTTTCACGTCTCGTAACCATCGCCGATCCATGGCCCTGTTTGCTCGAATCTTCGGAAGAGCGTAATTGCATCTGTGCTACATGCTGTCGATATGCATGTTTGTTTTTTATTTTCATAAAACAGGGGCCGAGGGGGGTCATTTAACAGAAAAAGATGCCGGAAAGACTGATCTCGTGTTGATTAAATGTTGTGGGTCGCAGGCATGGATTATGCAGGGCGAATCGATTGCTCAGCTCGCACTACCCGCCTGGCATGGCGAAGCAGACACGGAAAATGTCAGCCTCGTGATCTCGCGTCAGAGGCCGCAACAGAGAACGTGGACGCCAAGGCGAACGTGACTCGCTTCGAAACAGCCGCGCAACAGAGAGGCCTGCGCAGTGCGCACAGAGGCGATCTGACGTACGAGACAGTGTCCTGCCCAGCTTTGAGTCACTTCTACGTGTTTCATATTCAACAGTCGAAGATTGCTTCTTGTTAAACGATACAGGTTACAAAAAAATACATATCCACAAAATAAATAGACGGTTTGATTCTTCATACCATGCATACTGGGGTGTTGTCACTTGACCCAGAAGGCAAACCTCTCAACACCCACGACTTTGGACCGTGTCACTGTAGTATAATGAATCTCAGGAGGCAGGAAGCTGCGGGTTGTCCAAACAGGCTTTATTGCATAAACATGGGTGGTTCTTACAAATAACCCTAGCAGTGGTGCTCTAACAAAAGGCCAACGTGGCCAACAACATATGGGGCTGCGAGTGCAGTGTCGGGTGGTTCGCAAGTCCTCTTGATTTCCCGTGCTCGGAGGAGCCCGGGGAGACGCTCCTCTTGCGTCCTCCGCTCGTCCCGTAATGCGCGCGTAGCGCGCGGGGGCGGGGCTTCGTTACGCTCGAGATCTCGCGAGAGCGGGCGCTCTCGCGACATCTCTACACACCTCCCTTTATCACAATGGGAGAGGGGTCACTGTAACACAAAGTCATTGAATCTTACCGGTCTTTTATGCTCCCTTCTGGGCCTCTCACTGGTTCCCGGGCAAGGTCCCTGCGGAACCGGTTCGGGGCTTACATAGGGTTCTTCCGGTTGATTCTCTGATTCTTCTCTCTCTCCATCGCTTCTCCCTGGTTCTGGTTCTTCATTCCCCACATCCTCCATTTCTGCTTCAGTGCGTGGGGTTTCTGGAGTCTTAAGTCTTTCTTGTCTGCGTTGATACAAAGCTACTCTTTCGAAGTTCCACGCGCGCCCGTCTTCTGTGCGGACGTGATTTGTCCCTTTATGAGTAACTTGTATGGGTTGACTATACCGGGAACCTGTGTCTTGATCTTTTCTTGGTAGTTTGATTTTGACCCAGTCCCCTCTTTCGATGCTGGGCGCTTGCTTCGTTCTCCTTCTTCTGTCACTCCACAATTTCATGCGTGACTTGTTTCTTGTAATGCGCCATACTACGTCTGCCATATCTACCTCTTCATCTATTCTTATTTTAGACAGCCAAGGCGGGATAAGTGTTGATGCCGCACTCCTCCCTCTCAACATTTTGAATGGGGATACATGGGTAATGCCATTCGGAGTGAGTCTATGTGCTGCTATGGCTTCCTTTGTAGTCTTGAGGGGGTCCATGCCCGAGGCCATTGCAAGTTGGATGGCCCCTTTAATGAACCTGTTCGCCCTTTCCACGAGTCCATTTGCTTGAGGGTGATACAGGGCCGCCTTTTTTTGCTTGATGTGGTTCTTTTTGAGAAACTCCTCCATGTCTCTAGAAACTAGTTGCACCCCATTGTCCGTGACTACTTCATTGGGGAGCCCTTCCCTTTGAAAAATTTCGGTAAGCACCTCTATAACCGTTTCTGTAGTTATGTTTGGAACAAACTCTGCTTCCACCCACTTGGATAGGTAGTCGACTAGTACAATTCCGTATTTGTGTTCTGCTGACATCGCTTCCAGGGGTCCGATAAAGTCTATGCCCACTTTGGACCATACTGTTTCCGGTATCTCGGTGGGTATGAGAGGTGCTTGGCGAATCTTCAATCTTTTGTCGCTGTTTAAACACTCGTGGCATCGCTCTATCATGGAGCGAATCTCCTGGTCCATGGATGGCCACCAATATGCTTCCCTGACTCTGCGGCGAGTCATCGTGTTTCCCAAATGCCCCGCATGAGCCCTGCATAGAATTGTGCGTCTCATTCCTGTGGGGGGGACGATTTGATCCGACTTCATGATTATCCCTTGTGTTTCGGACAACTCTTCTTGTACTTTCCAATATGGCCTCATGCCCTCGGGTAGCACCCTTTCATCTGGCCAGCCTTCTTTGATCCATTTACGAATGGCGGACATGGTTGGGTCTTTCCCTTCTTCTTCTTGCCAGTGCTTTTCACTGAGTTCCAGATATTCTGGCATTCTTATGTCCGAGATGGAAGCAACAATGCACTCCCCTTGTAGAAACGGGGCAGCCTTTTCTTTGTTTTCCGGTAATCTCGACATGCAGTCAGCCTGCGAGTTTTTCCAGCCAGATATGTGGTGGATTTCGAATGTATATTCTTGTAATTTCGCGGCAATACGAGCTAGTCTGGGAGTGGAAGCTTTGGTGCCTCCGGGACTGAGCATATGGATGAGTGGTTTGTGATCTGTCACCAGCTTGAACTTGGTGCCCCACACATAAGTCCTGAAGTGCTCCACTGCCCATGCACATGCTAGCATCTCTTTTTCGATGGTGGAGTAGTTCTGCTCTGCTTCAGATAGCGCCTTCGATGCAAAGGCCACCACATGCTCGGTGTCACCCCTCCTCTGCGTAAGTACTGCTCCCAGTCCATACGCACTGGCATCAGTGGTGATGACTGTTTCCCACTTGGGATTGAACGGTTGAAGGCACGGGGCTTCCATAATGTGCTGTTTTATGGTGTCTATTGCCGCCTTTTGGGGTTCCTGCCACAGGAATTCGGACCCTTTCTTGAGAAGATCCCGTAGAGGTGACGTGGTCTCAGAAAATTTGGGTATGAATTTTGCGTAATATTCTGCTAAGCCTAAGAATGATCTCACCTCTTCCTTGTTGGTGGGATTGGGTGCTTTGATGATGGCTTGCATAAGGTTCTGTTTGGGGCTGATGCCCTTTTCTGAAATTTTGTATCCCAGGTACTCGACTTCTTTTACTCCAAAAGAACATTTCTCGTATCGTAGGCGGACTCCCGCTTCTTGTAACTTGTTGAGCACTAGTTTGAGAGTGGCATCGTGTGTCGGTTTATCACCTGCATACACCAATATGTCATCTTGGAAGTAGACCACATTTTTGACTTTTCGAAAGAGGGCATCCATCATGCGCTGAAACGCTGAGGCAGCTGATGATAATCCGAAGGGCATTTTGGTAAATTGAAATGTGCCGAACGGGGTGATGAATGCCGTGAGAGATTTTGATTCTTCATGGAGCTGGATTTGGTGATATGCGTTACGCATATCTAGTTTTGAGAAGATATTGGCTTCTTTCATCAAAAGTATGAGTTCATTTATGCTTGGAAGTGGATAACTGTCTGTGACGACTTCCAAGTTTAAGCTGCGCAAGTCTATACATACTCTTAATTCTTGCGATTGTGGTTTCTTTATGAGAACGACTGGGCTCAGCCATTCGGACGCTTCAATCTCTTCTATCACCCCATCATTCTTCATTTTGTCCAATTGTTGTTTGAGGGTGTCTCTCGCTGTGGCTGGTACTGGCCTCACTCGGTGTTTTACAGGGATGGCATTTCTTTTGAGGACAATTTTGTGTAGAAAACCTTTGATGTGGCCCGGCTCCTCCGAGAACAGTGCTGGGTAATCGCTCTTGACTACGGTTTCACTCCTCACGCCTATGGATAGGACTTGCTCTTCTGTGCTGGGGTCGAGTCTGATCTTCAATTTGTCTTGGTCATCCCACCCTAGCACTGGAGGCCCTTCGTGGCTGAAGTATATTCTGGTGTAAGTTTCCCTCCCTTTAAATTCGACTTTGGCGTTGATGTAGCCTAGTAGTTCAACTGATGCTCCACCGAAAACCGTCGGCTTGTGTTTCGTGGTGAGTACTTTTACTTTTTCTTTCCCGAGCATATCTTTGTATGTTTGTAGGGGTAGGATGGTAAGGTCCGAGCCGGAGTCTGCCATGACCCTTGTCTCTCTGCCGTCGATCTTGATCATGCAGTGTGGCTTCTCTCTCCTGGCTCTAGTACTGTTCACCATGATTACGGTGGGCCTTCCTTCTTCCTCCGACGAGGAATCCCTTTCTGCCATGCGTTCTGAGGTCAGACTTGTGACTTTCTTATTTCGCCATCTGCACACTATTGAGAAATGTCCTATGCGCTTGCATACTGTGCATTCTTTGTCTCTGGCTGGGCACTCTCTGTCGAACGCTAGGTGCTTTGTGCTGGTGCACCTATGGCACTTGAGGGGTTCTTTCTTGTTGGTTCTCCCTTCTCTTGAATCTGGAATGAACTTTTCCTTTCTAGGACGGAAACCTACTGCTTGTACCTCAGGGGAACTTTGGGTACCTGCAAACTCTTTTCTTCTTCCTGCTGTTTCTTCCACCGCTCTGGCTATTTCCACTGCTTTCTCTAACTGTACTTCTTTTTCCATGATGTATTTGTCTTGAACTTTCCGGCTGTTGGTGTGGACTATTAGCATGTCGCATATCTTAATTACTGCATTCGTGCCGAAGTTGCATAAAGCTGCCAGTTCTCTCAATTTCGTGATATAATCGTCGACAGGTTCAGACGGTTCTTGTTTCCGCGTATAAAACCGAATCCTGTGGAGCACTGTGTTTTCCTTACTGGCGAACCTCTTTTCTATTCTTCTGACAGCCTCCTTGAACACATCATCATCGTCGTCTTCTACCTCTATCAGCGCCAGGCCCTCGAATATTCTTTGTCCTTCTACCCCAAGGGCGTTTAATAGCATGGCTCTGCGTCTTGCCGCCGTGAATCCTGCTCCCCCCATTGCCTCCACATACGTTGTAAACAGGGGCTGCCATTGTGGCCAGGGAATGGCAGGCCTACCTGGCGTCTGTAAAAAGGGTGGTGGCGGTGTTGCTCCCTGCATGCTTCTGCGCGGTTCCAGGAGGTCCTCGTCGCCAATTTATGTAGTATAATGAATCTCAGGAGGCAGGAAGCTGCGGGTTGTCCAAACAGGCTTTATTGCATAAACATGGGTGGTTCTTACAAATAACCCTAGCAGTGGTGCTCTAACAAAAGGCCAACGTGGCCAACAACATATGGGGCTGCGAGTGCAGTGTCGGGTGGTTCGCAAGTCCTCTTGATTTCCCGTGCTCGGAGGAGCCCGGGGAGACGCTCCTCTTGCGTCCTCCGCTCGTCCCGTAATGCGCGCGTAGCGCGCGGGGGCGGGGCTTCGTTACGCTCGAGATCTCGCGAGAGCGGGCGCTCTCGCGACATCTCTACAGTCACCCACCAGGCAGTCATTTCACAAACACTGCAAGCCCCTCCGGCACCTAAATTGGCTGGCAACTGCCAAGCTCAATATCATCTGATTTCACCCGCCTTAGGAAGGACGGAGGCCACAATGGGTAAGGAGGGGCATATTTGCCATGGGCCTCACGCTATAAACGGGGCCTTGCAGTGATTGTGAAGTGAGCATTTATTTTTTGTTTTGGTCGCCAAGGGCGGAATCTAGCACAGCACCCGAAAATTGCTCCTACTTTCTGCATGCTGTCTCCCATTCGTTTGTTCATCTCTCAGCTCACGCTTTTAGCAGGCCCCACTTGCCATGGAGTCAGTTCACTCACCTTCCAAACCCCTTGACCATCCATAGATTTCAATGGGCTTGCACCCTCTAAAAGACAAAATCCTCTGTTTTCATACGCCCACGATACAAAACATTTTGGGAGGTATGTTTGTCGAATTTCTTTCAACGGCGGCTGCCTGTATGTCGTGCCCGCCCATAAGGCCATTCTTGCCTCATGATTGTCAAAGTAGGGCAGGGCAATTCAAGAGAGTGAACAATTATCTGCTGCACCCATATAATCTAGGAGCCGGCGTTTGCACGGGTGGTCTCCTTTTCTTCTAAAATGTTGCCGTCCATTATCTCTTAAAATATGGAACTATGTACTGTTTCACAAGGTTCATAACTGCTTAAATCTTAATTCATTGCATGTTTCCTTAATGTTGTCCTATTTGTAGAATAACAGATGCCTTTCATATGTTTTAATCCACCTATTTCACTACATTTGCCATTGAAACTATGCATTGCCTGTGGGGTAATGTATCCATATTTGTTCTGATTAGCACGTTTCTATAACATGCTATATAGTCAGGTTCACTTATGAGTCCCAGTTGTTTCTCTGAAAAGCAAAACAGACGATAGTTCGACAACATTTGGTGAGTGGGAGATTTCATGGGCGATGAGTCTCCAAAAGACAGCACCAATCGATCAAAGAAATGTTGCGGCCCCATCCCCTGGTTAAACAGTAACAAATAACCCCAGTAATTTCTACCCAATGCAGAATAGATATTTGAGTAGGGGATTGATAGGTTTGCTTGATGTGACCGTTCATGTTTGTATGACACTGTTGTGGGTGCATGTGTATAATTTGTAAACCGGACAGCTGGATTCCCCACTTAAATGACAACCTTGGGACTGAATAAAACTGAGCACCTTAAGAAGTGCTATATGAAAACTAAAAATGCATTGGCAAAACCACTAGTTTTCACGTTGGTGTAGGCCTTGCGACGAGGGTCTATTGGGGGGTGAGTGAAAGAACGGTTAAGAGGAGTGAGGAAAAGAAGAGTAGTGATTGTGGGGTGGAATGGTGCTTTTTCATGGTGCTGTCTACAGATGTATATTTTGTAACGGAAGGGATGGCCCCTAATGTGGAAGGATACAAGGGCTATTATACAGTAGGGAACAGAAAAGGGGGCTCCAACCACAGATATAGTTATTGACACTACCCTTATGTCGGGGTGCCTAGGTAGCTTTGTTCAAATTATTTCAAAGTACTGCTACAAGTAGTAAGCCCAGTATCTTTACAAATAAACAAATAGGTTACCAAATGCAACCAATCTATATGACAAAAGCACTTATTAGTATAATAGTGATTGTTTTATTCAATTTGTTAGTTTTTTTTCCATTTTTCTTTTTGGAACAGAGTCATAAAAATGAATGAATTGTAAAGGACATCAATACAATGCAAAAAATATAAATCGTAAAAAGAAGAGAAATTGTAACTTTTCAAAAAAAATCTGTTAACCGATTTCCACATAATTAGTGAGTTAGTATCATTTAAGTACTGCAAAGTCATATTGAAGCATGTAGAAAAGCAAAGCAGAAGGAAATATTTTTGTTGTAGCCAAAGACTGTTCAACAGTTATACAACACAGGTAAAAAAAAATATAGTGACCAGTTCATTGGTCCACAAGTTTTAGCAAGGCTAGCTAGTTGCCCGGCTATACTACGAGTACCTAAAAAGTCAAATTTACAAACTGAAGTGAATTAAATTCGACACAGGACCAAAATCATTGGTCCAAATGCGTGTCACCAATTTAAAAGCAAAGAATCCCCAATTGGTAGGGCCTCAGGTATAGCAAGGTTAACCGGCGGCCTAGCTCTACTGTGAGAACCGGAAGAATCAAACCAGGGGAATGAAATAAATTCAACAAACAGAGGACCAAAACCATCGGTCTACGCCAGGGGGAGGGGCCCTCTATCTAGTTGGAAAGGACAGTCAAGCACACTAAGCGCTTTGTCCTGGGGCGTTTCGGCTGATTATTAGAATACCTTCTTCTGGTCCTCCGGATTGGAAATCTCTGAAAAGATAAGTCAAACAAAAATAGGGAGGAGGGAGAGAGAGGGAAAAGGTAGATGAGATCTATGATAAGTCTCAAAACCTAGTAATAGCAATACATACTGTATAAAATAAAACATTGCTGCCTTAAAATGCAGCCATAGTAAAGGATACGTGTATTTTAGCAACAACAATATCAGCCGTAGTCTGATGTGTTCATGTGGAACTGAGTAGAGGCTAACCTGTGGGAAAGGGACCACTGGGCAGGGCTGTGGAGGGGCGGTGTCATGGAATCACATTATCAGGTCTTTAGCAGGCAGAAGGAATTCTGCTGTCGTTCGTAAAGGAAGCTTCAGGTGGGCTTAATCTAGAAGCTAGAGATGATGTTCACGGAAAAATAGTGAGGCTAGAAGAATATGGTGGAAAAACAGATAGAACAAAGTCAACAGGTGTATTAGGTACTCGGTGGGTGCACATAACACATGTGAAGTGCAGTAGAGGGAAGAATGCGAGAATGTGGCCATACCTGTATGTTAGGTAGCAGAATTAATGCAGGCCCTCAAGGCGGAGGAGTACGATCAATCTTACTTCTGGAAAGCTTGTCTCTGTGGCGATACGTCACGTAAATGCGAGGCTCATGGATGAAAACATCAACACTGGAAGATAAGTATGGCTCTGCGTGTGGGTTGCAGCAACAGAGGGCAGAGGCCGTCCCCCAAATTGCTCTATACCTCATAGTTGCTTACCTTTAGTTCAATTCAGCCTGATAAGCCGAGTCAATCTCTGGGGTCTGCGTTCCGTCAGACCGTAAGTCTCTCCAGCGGCCGCGGGAGAGCTGTATCGTCAAGGATTATGTTGCGCATGCGAATGGGGCTAATATACGTGCCCTCACGCATGCGTAGAGTGTAGGTTTGCGTCTAGTCGTCATGGCAACGCTAGTTTGGTCAACGCCGCTATTCGGAAAGCTAATCAGCGCGGCGCGCGTGCACAGACTCCTAGTGTAACCCGGACTCGTGTTGGTCGGGATTAACGGGTCCTGGACTCAGAAGAAGAATCAGGTGACCTCATACATGCAAAGATTGTTTTTTTAAAAAAAATAAAAATATAAAATATTAAAAATGTATCTGCCGTAGCATGTGTGTTACGTGGGTACAGATGTACCAGTAATGGCGCTAAATGTAATAAACATAATGTGGCCATCAAGATGTTGATGATAGAGTTTTAAGCAAAGCTCGGTCAATGTAGCATGAGACCAGAATGTCTGGTGTATGCGGGTCACCATAGCTTGGTATGTATATAGGTATTGTGGTTCTCGCATTTATCACCTGACAGTGGGATACAAACCCCAAACAGAGCAGTAAAAAGCAGCCCTGTATCAAGATGTCAGTCAGCGGCCGCCTAAATGAGTAGGTGTAGATGGTAAATCAAAAACGTCAGTGTGCATGAAAGGGCAATGCACATAGAGATTGGCGTCGGGTGTTACTCCCATGTAACCTTGGCCTCATAAAGGCCATGAGTTATTGTCTGCAGTTTAAAAATCCACCATGCTTCTTTATATTTCAGAGCGTTCCTGATGTTAGTAATGCTCTCCACCTTATCGATCACCCACCAAGTGAAGTCATCTGGGCCATGACGGAATTCCAGGAAGTGTGCAACCATTGGAGCATTGTGTGTCTTGCAGCGGATGCGTGAGCGATGTTCGCTTATTCTTTTGTTGACAGGTCTTTGGGTCTGTCCAATATACCTTAAGCCATAAGGGCATTCAATTAGATAGATCGCATTGTTGGTCTTACAGCTCGAAAAATGTTTAAGCACCCAATCCTTGTTGCCAATCTTAAATGTTTTAATCTTCTTTGTGAGTTTGCATGCTACACATTGGCCACATGGGTGGTGGCCTGAGAGGTCCCTCAAATTCCACAGTGTAGTACGGGTGGTTTTCTTCAAGCGAGTATGGATCAGATGTTCTTTCAAGTTTCTGGCGTGTTTCAGTGCATTCTTGGTGGTGCTTCATTGGGCAAACTCAGTTGTATTAAAGACCAGAATTTATTAATTATCTGTTGTATTTTGGTGGTGTTTTGTCCGAAGGTTGTGACACATGTTATTCTGTCATTATCCGTATTCCTGGTTTTGGGAGTAAGAAGGGCATCCCGTGGGGTGTACAGTGCTCTCTTGTTGGTATTCCTTATAAATTTCTTAGGGTAATACCCGAACCAATCTGAAATGTGACTCAAGAAGGGATTCTACTGTGAAAGCACATATTTTTCTTCAGAAAAATCTGCAGATGTATAGGCAGGGAGGGGACGGTTGGTGTAGTTTATTGGCATGGACACAAATCAGCACTAAAACCTTCTTCAAAGCAGTTCAGGTACAAAAAAACATTTGCCAGCAACTGGATCCAGTAGAAATTATTTGGAAACAGAAAAGCAGCATTTCCAACAGAACACTCTGCCTTCAAGCAAAACACCTGACATAACAGAGGCTGGTTATGGCAGGAATTACATATTTCAGATGGTTTCATGCCAGCTGCGAGTAGCTCATGCCTGCAACTTTCCAATTGGCATTTAAAAAATAGTTTCTACTGTATCGAGTTGAACTATATGGATTTTAGTAATGAAATTCACCTGATAAAGTAAAATCACCTATGGAAATGTTTTTATAGCAATTCTGGAGAATTAGAGACACACATCTCTGAGCAACTGGATTCTTTTGAAACCATGTGTAAATAGTTGTCTGGAATTTATACAAACACTACCTTCTGTACAGGTGATAAGCACAAGACAGCAGAGCCTATTAAAAGCAAGACTGTTTATCAGTAAACCTCTACAGGGTCCAGTTAATGACATATACTTTAGTTGACATTTAGATATCCTATACAAGTGGCAGAAAATGAATAGGTGCCTCTTTAATGCACCATCACAAACAGATTTGTTTTGCAATCCATAACATTCACAGTTTGTTAATTAAACACAGATCTCATATGCCATCACGTCCTTAAAGGCGCTTCCACAATAAAAAAACCTTTCATGTTCCTATACCTAATTAAGATAACTACTCTTTCAATTTCGACCCACCTTCAAATTAATTTTATGGAAAGCATAGCATTTTACCTACTTGTAATTTCTGTTGCAGTTTTGTTCCTACTTTAATGCATGTTTCTCACTTGCAGTCTTAATTAAGTTGACTCTAGTAGGTCTTTTTAGAGAAAATGCAGCACAGGAGAACCAAACTAACCATGGTTTGTGATGTTGTGATAAAGTGTTGCATATACAAGTGTAGGGCTGTTTCCAGTTTTCAGTTTGTTCCGCATTCTTTTTTTGTCTTTGCCCAATGTCAGAGCTAGCTATGATGGCACAATCTCCACTAGAAGCCAGTTGCAAGAACCAACTGAAATGTCCTCCAGAGAGGTATGAAATTCAGGGATGTGTCCTTATGGGGCCGTTTCCGAGGGACAATGGTCAATTGTCTACATTTCAAGGAGGATTGGCTGTAACATGGATCAGAGAGAGTGTTGAACAGTCATTGAGACTGCTTCAGATTACAAGCAACTTCTCCTTTATGTGTTATGCATGTGGTTTCAGGCCATAAACAGGATGTCTTTCATTTGCACCCATCCTTCACATTAGTGTCAAGTACAAGTGGATTTGTTTTGGTGTAATGCCCATGATCTTTCCATAAACCACTGCTTAAAGTTCATGCCAAGGGGGTTTATTTCCACGGAATGTTGTCTGAAATGACGTTTCTCAGTGGTATCCCAGAGTGGCACACAAACACTTATACACAATGCACAACAGCCTTTTCTGTGACAATGATTATTTTAATTTAAAAATGCAACCTCCATGCCATATCCGAGGTTTACAACCATGTCAGCGAACTACTCTGGCAGGAATAAGGGTACCACTAGCAGGACCTTACATATCCTGAAGAAGCTTATGGTCCATGGTCTGTATCTTTTAATCACATTGTTGCAGTTTAATATGCCAATAAACTAATCTCCCAAAAGACAGCATCTTCAGTGCTGTTGGGCATTAGAGGGGTTGCAGACGATAATTAGGATGCATAAAATGCAGAAAGGTGCCTCGGAAATGAATGCTTATGTATTAAAGGAGGTTCTGTCCTCTGTAAAGAAGGGTGCTTTGTAGGCTTGGCATGGCATCATGGCACTGCTTACAGACAATGAGGGCTCTAGTGATATGCTTGGCACCTGGTAGTGACATACTCAGGGCTGTCGAGTGAGCCTGTACTAGAGAGGCTGGTCCTCAGGTCCTCATTTATAAATGAATTTGACTGGATCCAGCATTAGGTTTTGGCATCTTCTGCACTATCATTGAGACACAAACTAGATTGAAATTCCTCCTAGGAACTATTTATGTGTGCTTAATGGTATTCATTCATTGACATTTCTAAGCATATAGTAGCCTTCCCCTTGATTATTGGCTTGTGCATGACTTTGTTTTCTTTCTTTTATTATAACCAAAAACCAAAGAAGTGATAGGTGAACCACTGGCACTTGTCTGGGCAACCTTCCACACCAGCGTGTTTTTGCCCCGTCTGCGCTTTTGCAAAAAGGGCCCAGCCATATGCAAATCAGTCAGGTACTGCCACCAGTGGGAACAGCCCAGCCCGAACTGCTCAGGCCAGGTCCCAAGCAACCCCAGACATGTTTCGCTCTTATTGGGCCTCATTAGGGAGGTGCAGCTTTGTTCCCTATGACACAGCGAACAAGAGACCCACATCTGAGCATACCCTCTCTCACACAGGGAGACAAACTATAACCAAAAATGTGTTGGGTGGAAGGTTTTGAATAAATCTAAACCACTGGCACCCCTCTGGGCAACCTTCCAGACCACAGTTCTTTAGCCCATCTGCACCATTGCAAAAATGGTCCTGCCATATGCAAATCAGCCAGGTACTGCCATGAACGGGAGCAGCCCCGCCCTAACTGCTCGGCCAGGTCCCTTTTGCACAGAAACACAAGTAACCTCAGACCTGTTTCGGCCTGTTGGGCCTCATCAGTGAGGTGCAGCTACTCCTCACTGATGACACCCAATGAGGACGAAACATGTCTGGTGATGCTTGTGGTCTCCTGCAGAAGGGATGTGACCTAGCAGTTTGGGTTGGGATGGGACCATGCCTGATTTGCATATGGTCTTTGCCCTTTCTGTACTGGCTTGGCAGGCGAACGACGATAGTCTGGGGGATTGCCCATCGCGATGCCAGAGGCCAAGATTAATTCTAAACCTTTTGTTTTGTTTTGTTTTCTTTGCAGCCATAACAACAAACTACATTCAGGTTCCTCCATCCATAAACTCAAAGGGGTGTCTTGGGGCTCCCGTTGATGGTGCCATACCACTGGAAGGACATTGCAAACAATAGAAAGGGGGGTGTCACCAAAATATTGTCCCATGCCTCACCAAACTTTGCAACAACCCTGCCTGGGACTCAAAAAGTGTAAGAGAAATAGTAGATTCTAAATCAGGCGTTACACATTTCTCTGCATTAAAGAATCATGGGAATTCATATTTTATCTCGTAGTGCCTCATTTCTCAATTATATTTAAACATTTGGACTGGTTAGAAATAGGGCAAGCACCAGTATTAACTGCTGTATAAAAACACTAAAACAGACCTGCCGATATTGAAACGCAGGCACTAGGCGTACTCTTTATCGTGGCTCCTCCTCACGATATTTCTTAAATTGCTTGGCCTCCCCTCAAGTCAATTTTCACTCAATATTTAACACCATTTCCCTCCGTTACTCATTTCCCTTTTATCACTTTCTTCATCCCCTTCCCATTCACTCTTTTGCCACCTCACTCAGTTTTCTACTCATCATTCGAATTTTTCAACTTCCGAATCTCGGTATCGCACGCCTCCTCAGTGGCCTCTTCAACTTTACGTCCGTTCAGCTTCCTGTAGACACCGGGAGGGGTTTGTGCATGAAAACAAGGGGACCCGTCTAACCTGGCTTGCAAGACTTTGCGTTATTCTAAAAACGCTATCTACAGGGAGCCTCATGTCCTTTCAGCCGAATGGCAGAGGTCGTGTGATTTTTCCGGGACCTCCAAAGCTTACTCAGTTCAATGGATTATCTAACCATACTCTGCTACCACGTGAACTGGATCTCCCAGCCATTTAAGGTGAGATAGCAATACCCTTGAGATAGATGGGGATGCAGAATTCATTTAAACATCAATAACCAAAACAACTCAGGTAGTTGGCAAAAGTATGACTGTTTTAATATCAATTATCTAAAACAGGGAGAACAATGGACATCAGCAGATGTCTCTCATCACGATCTCACAGCATTTAATAAAAAATAATTTTTTTATAGTATATATTCATCATTGATGACGTTAACCTGTGTATTACTAACGTCATCCTACGTGGCAAAACTTAAAAACCTAAGAGTGAATGTGATAGGGTCTAAACAGATCATCTAGGTATATGATCCATACTCGTTTGGACAGTGAAATAAAGTGATAGGCTTCTTAACATCAGGTGGGACAACTAAGCCCTTCCCTAAAATATGTCACTATGAACGACACTAAATATACAACGTCTAATTGGCTACTCAACAATAGGACCCTTGATCATGCGGTCCTCCAACATTGGTTACTTTCTAACCTCCGTCAGTACCTTCCCAACCTACGCTAGCAGCACGCAGGCTGAGCGTCCAGGTGCAGATAAGCTAGTCTTGACCATAGCTTCCCACCAATTAGCATATCCATCCATCATCACCTCAGTGGTCTGCCATCAATTAAAGCTTTGAACGTGTCCTTGGAAATGTTCCCTGCTACTGAAGAATTCAGGGAAGTGAAGGCACACTCTGCCCTTGTGCGTAGGTGTGATCATTATGCTCGTCCAACTTCTTCTCCCCACGTGACTAAAAACCAAGGAATTGAGCTTTCAGTGTATTTAAATGCTATTTTCTAATAGACCTCTGACGTCTTCTTGTTTCCATCCATGCCTTCTGAACGGGAGATATGTTCTTTCACACGATTTGTATCCAATGTCAGCTCACCCAAGTCTGATATGACCTTGTCTTCTTGGCTCATCCAACCTCGCCTTTCTGAGTTTTTGCCTGTAATTCACTTGTTTTCTAACTGCGCCACACTTGGAAAAAGTGACCTTTCTACTTTTGTTCAGCTCTGCTATCGTACGTAGTGGGAACATCCATCCTTTACTGACTCCAATATATGTACATGTTGGCGCATGCTGCACTCTATTCACTATAAAGCTAGCCTTTAAGAATAATTAATACGCTTGCGTTTCTTTGCATGTATACACGTGTGAAGTAACTTTATATATTCATTACTTCTGTAGCATATGTTTCTTCATCTTGATCCCAAGATGTCACTTATCTTTGATACTTTCTTGATGCCTTATAGAATTGTCTGCATTCTCTGGTCCCTGCATCTCTTCTCTATACGTCAGCTTTTCATTGTGTGACGTCATTATTTCTCTTTGTTTATTCAATTGTCCTGCTTTCCTCCAGACTATCCCTTGGACTGCTACTCCTACCACAGACTCTGGGCTTCCCCACTCTTCTCCCAGCACAGTCCCTGGCTCCCCCATCCCTCTCTGGGCAGTCCCTGGTCTTCCCCACCCCTCTCACAGCAGTCCCTGGCTCCCCACCCCTCTCCCAGCAGTCCCTGGCCTCCCCAGACGCTTCTCGCAACACAGTACCTGGGCTCCCCCCAGTGCACTCCCAGCACAGTCCCTGGGCACCTCGCACCCTACTCTTAGCAGTCCCTGGGCTCACCCCACCCCCCCACTCCTACCAGTCCCTGCCCCCAACCCACTTCTACCACAGACTTTGGGTTCCCCCCACCCTTCTCCCAATGCAGTCCCTGGGCTCCTCCTCCCCTCTCTCAGCAGTCCCTGGGCTCCCCCACCCCTCTCGTAGCATGGTCTCTGGGCTCCCCTCTCCTCTCCTAACACAGCACATGGGATCCTACCATCCCTCTCCCAACACAGCCCTTGCGCTCCCCACCCCTCTCCCAGCAGTCCAAGGGCTCTTCCACCACAACCCTAGCAGTCCCTGGCCTCCCCCAACCCCTCTCCCAACACGGTCCATGGGCTCCCCCACTGCACTCCTAGCACAGTCCCTGGGCTCCACCCACTCCTCTCCCAACACAGTCCCTGGGCTCCCCCAACCCTATCCCAACACAGTCCCTGGGATTCCCCCTAACGCCAACCCAACACAGTCCCTGAGATTCCACAAGCCCTCTACCAGCAGTCCCCGGGCTCCCCCACCCCACTCCCAGTACAGTCCATGGGCATCCCTGCCACACTCCTAGCAGTCCCTGGGCTCCCCCACCCCGCTACCCAACAGTCCTAGGGTTTCCCGCACATTGCTCTGAGCAGTCCCAGGACTCGCCCACCTGACTCCCGCACAGGAGCAAGCTCTCCCATCCATTTCCTGCACAGGTGGAAGCCCCACCCTCTTTCCTTGTGCCATAGCTGGTCTAGACACGTAGCGCGCTCTACCGATCCACTGCGGTGGATGGAAACAAACACAACTGGAAGCACACTCTCTTGCGCATTCATTCGTTTTTGTGTCCTGGGTTAGCCACGCCCACTGACCCTAATGCCGCCTTCACAAGAAGCATGTGAGGCAGGGGGCCATGTTCGGATGGGATATGCACAATAGTGCATCCCATCCCCCATCTGTTTTTTTTTTTCAGTGATATGGTACTTACCAAGTAAGGTAGTCCTGTGAACAGTACTACTAACTAGAGACCGGATGGCAAAGGCATAGCTGACTTAGAAAGCCAGAGAGCATAGGGCGGGGTGGAACCAGGTACAAGACAGTGTGTAGTGTCGTGCTGGTTTGGTAAAGGTCACTGGAGTGGTCTTCGGCTAACAGTGAATGGCACGTACTGCATACAAGGAGGAAATAGTGGACAACCGTCAGGGGCACCCTCAGTCTAAAGTTGTACTCCTGCTCGTCCCTTTTTTTAAAAAACACCCCTTTTCCTTGTTTTTACCCTTAATTTTACTCCCCTTATTTCTGAAAACAAGGTGCAGGGAATGTCTGTTACAGCACCCTTATGCTTGAAAATGCAGATTGCCACCAATTTTTCTTTAAGATTCCTTTTTTTTTTAGTAATATACAGATTGGTCTTACTAATAGGCCTGCAGGATTCCTTCCCTGTTAATTACATTTTTCGTACAGAGTGTTTGCATGGATCTATGATAGATCTATAAATCAGCAGTATTTTCCATATGGAAGAGGGTGCAGTTATATTTCTGGGCACTGGGATTGATTTAATGCCATACAGTAACGCTGGAATCACTTTCCATTTGCCAAAAGCGAAAATCTGCAAAGGGAGGCCAGTAATTTTTTCAATTGGCTTGTGGATTGTGAAGCCTTTAGCTCTAGATCATCAGTCAGGTCTTTGAATGACTGGCTTGTTCTGAGGGTAAAGCCCAGATATTTAGTTTTTTTTTTAACATTTAGCAAAATGTGGTTATTCATATGCCATATGGGTGTATTCCTTCTGTTTGGGGGGTTTCCAAAGATCATGATTTTGAGGTGTTGATGATTAGCTCATTCGCATTTGCATATTGTTCCATAGCCCTGATCAGATGCTGGAGACCAACTGGAGTGTGGTCAATCAAGGCTGTGTCGTCAGCGTATGCTAGGAAATTAATTGGACTTTCCCCTTATCCTGGGATATACAAGTTTGTGTGTGTGTGAGGAAAAAGTCAGCCAAATCTGCTAGATAAAGATTATAAAGAAACACAGCCAAGGTACAGCCCTGTCTGACGCCATTAATGGTGGCTATGTCAGGGGAGAGTTCTCCTTTTAGGTTTAATCTGACTTGGAGGGTGGTGTTTTGGTGAACTGCTACGATATGATAATAGCAAGTAAACCTTCTGGAATGCCCCATTTTCTGTGTTTGGTCCATAGTTTGGCTCTGTTCACTAAATCAAAGCTTTTGTGAGATCAATCAGGGCAATGTATGTAGGTTTTGATGTATTACATGCACTGAGATATTTTACTGTGTATAGAATCAGGCCATTAAGTGTGGTAGAAAGGCCCTTTCGGAAGCCTATTTGTTGTCTGGCGAGGATCTTATTACGCTCGGCCCATGTCTCTAGATCATTGAGCATAGGACCAGAAAAGATCTTACTGTCACAGTCAAAAAGGGCTATTGGCCGGTAGTTCACAGGGTCTGTTATAGATGGGAATGACGATAGCAGGTCTCCGGGATGCCGGAATTGATTTGCTCTTGATGATATTTTCAAATAAACCATTTAGAATTCTTACCCAAGTTGTTAAATCAGATTTAAAGATGGTATTCGTTAAGCCATTAGGGCCGGAGGCTCGAGATCTAGATGATTTTATATGTAGACATTCAATATCGTCTCTAGATATTGTAAGTATCCAGTTAGTATTATCCCTTTCAATTATGAGGTCCGCAGGGAGATTGTTGATCTCACCAAAATATTCAACCCATTCGGGACCTGAAATTGTACAATATTGTTGCAAACTTTGGGATGTAGATTGGCCACTGATGATCAGCCAAAGGTTTCTTGCCTCTGCCGGAAAGAAGAGCTTGGAGCATAGTTTGTCCGTCACAAATATTTCATGTTATTTTCTGAGTTTGTGACCAATGTCAATACATATTATTTAAGTCTTTCTTTTTGTCTATCAGGGTTTCTTTGTCTAAGCCTTCTTTTTTAAGTGCTTGTATTCTTTTATTGAGCAGTTTTTTATTTGTATAGGGTTTTTTCATCAAAAAATGTGAATACGACTTGGGTTTTCAAATATTCTTTGTTAGCGGGAGATCTAGTTCCCATAGGTAGTCGACATAACTACCAGGGGCACATAGATTGGTCATGGCATCTTTGTGGCCAAATTGCACTATTTGATTTAGTTTGGAATTGAGTTTTTTGCCTTGCTTTTTAAAACTTACTACCAAGAGGTTTCTAAGCGCGGACCCGTGGATCGAACCTGTGTTGCTCTGTGTCGTCTTGCTTCCAAGATGAGCACATTGCCATGGAGCTATCCTCCTGAGCCAATGTATGTGAGCTCACCCAGCCAGTGCACATGCAGTGCCAGTGCCCCTGCAGAGGGTAGAAGAACCACACCCTGTCACCCCCCCCACACACAACCACCAGAACCTGTGTTTTGTCATTCCTGCAATACGAAACTAGAGCGGGAGCCTACAGAAACGTCCCGAGGGCATGCATCTTGCTACACTGGCCCTTGCATGACCAGTGGCACTCCACAGACCACACAAAATGTGCAACTTTCTCTGGACACTGCAGGGACCGGCACCATTCTTTGACCCTGCCAAGGATCTGCACTACGATCTGCGCTTACCCAGTGGCAGATTTAAGGCAAAGGGCCCCGTGGGCAGCACCTGACACAGGGCCCTAGGTGGGCTGGTCATGGAGGCGGAGCTTTGGGTGGGCGGAGTTAATTGTGGTAACAAGTGCACAATGGCAAACTTTAGGAACAAAAGCTATTTTTTATGAAGTTGTCTTTATTACAGTGACCTAGGGGTCAGTTACGCTCCAGTCGAGCTTTACCTTTCAGAACTTTGAATCTCTCTCGGACCCCTCCTGAAGCTAAAATTAATGACTTTCAACTTTGACCACAGACAGTAACATTTGAAAAAAGACAAAAGCAGATTTCTCTTTAGTTTATCAGTGTCCCGATATGCTCCATTGGGGGGTTGAAGGGTTGACAAGCAGCAACATAGGGTAGCAACTGCTGCACCATGCGCATGATGCCCTTGTACACCCATTTTATCTCAACAGCAAGTTAAGGTGGCGAGTCACGTGTTTGATCCCTAAATAGTCACGTTTCACAGAGGCCCATCCATCCCCACAAGTCCACCCTTTCAGACAGGGGTGTTGCTAGATTTGGAAAAGATCTAGGCTATGCTAATGTCGGGACTGTCTGGACTCGAGGCTAGCTAGCCTTTTGGTTGTAGCCTCTGAGCTTCTAGCTCTTTGCAACAGATATATACGTGAGATGTGTTCTAGTTATATCAGGCGTGGCATTGCTTGTCTCGTGCCAATCATTTAAAACCAGATAGACTCAGCATATTGGTGCAAGATCCATGGGGGAAGAAAGGGGAGATGTGTTCTAGTTATATCAGGTATGGCATTGCTTGTCTTGTGCTAATCATTTCAAACCAGATTGGTGCAAGATCCACGGGGGTAGAAAGGGGAGGGGGCTGTGGAGTGAGGAGTGAAAGAGAGCAAGCTAGGTGGAAAGAAAAAGAAAAACAAAGGGGGACAAAGAGTGCTTTTGAGGCGGATGAGAGGGGGGACAAGGGGAATACGATGAAAGGCGAGAGAGGTAATGATGGGTGCTAGAGAAGGGCGATGAGAAAGAGGAACAGGAGGGGCAAGTGAGAAGTGGGATGGAGGGATGAGAACGAAGGAGAAAAGAATAAGGAAAAACAGGGAGTCTAGGAGAGGGAGTGAGAAAGATTATATAAAGTGAGTTAAGAGAAAGAAAGACAGAACATAGGATGGAAAAGGAAGTCGTGGGTAAAGGGGAAGGGCGATGGGATGAGATAAGAATGCAGGTGAGAGGATTGTAGAGAAACAGATGAACGAGATGGAGGGGAAGGGAGAAGAAGGGCGGACAGGACGAGAAAGAAAGACACAGAGGCAACGAAGTGGGCCCCTAGTGGCATCGCACTACTGCGGTCCATGAACTCCCCCTCTGAGCTGGGCCGAGAGCCTCTGACTCACTGTGCCAGGGATGGTCCCTGTGCCTGGCGACCATTGGATCTGCCTCTGAATCAGGGCCGCAATAACCATAAGACAACTCTATAGAGTACTCTTCCCCAGCCAAGGCCTGGCCACGCAGCATATCAAACGGGCAGCCGTCACTGCATCCAGCCCAGGGCACGCATTACAAATTAGACAACGAATCACAAAACTGACTGCCGAGGCCTTCCAGAGTTCACCACACCAGAGGAGAGGCACCGAGAGGCCAAGCAGCAAATGGGTGGGAGGCCCTATGGCCGAGCACTGAGTGAGCAGAGATGCTAGACTTCTCCCAGCGCCCCCAGAGAAGAAAGAACAATCACTGGATGGGCACTGACTGCACTGCTTTTAACACCTGAGCAAGCCCCAAAGCTAAGCATCACCCACCGAAATCCGCTAATTCTGAAATTCCACCACACAAAGAGTCCAAGTACGGAATGTGCGCGGTGGCTGCAGCTGCACACTTCTGTCAATAAAGAGGCCAACCACCTACGTGTCCCATTTGATCCCCACAGCAGTAGCTATGTCGAGGCCCAGCAAAGACAAACAGTCAAGGAGGCAGGCAATTCAGGACACATCAGCCTAAACTCTACAATGAATTTAAAACGAAACGAAAACACACAGTTGCACACCCGTTAGTTTCGGAAGCATTGACGACATAAAAAATAGTAAATCTGCCATCTCTGTCCTCCCTCTCAACCTGTCTCCCCTTCCACTCCTCACCCCTCCCTCCAGCGCCATGAAGCGGCTTACAGTGGCATAGCGCGGATTACACACCCCCTTTAAATAAATACATCCATTTCCACGCAAAGGCCTGCAGACAAATGCTTAGAAACACTGGAAACAAAAAAACACTGGAAATAAAAAAACACCATCAAAGCCCCCAAACCCACAATAGCCAAGCTTACCTGTTTTGGTAAGCAGCAGCAGCAGACCGCAAACACTGCTGGACGACAGCCTCCCTCGACTCGAGTAGCAGCACCTTCTCTTCTGCAGGTAGGCCCGGGCAATGGCGATTGGCGACTCCTTCCTCTTGGCACCACCACACCGGCACATAACACTGAGTCACCTGGCAGAGGCGGATCTAACGGTCTCCTTTCTTTCTCCCTTCCAATCCTGGGCCAGGGTAGGGAGGTCACGAGACGTGTCTACGTCACGGTCGTCTCTCAGGTACCACTACCTACACTGGCCCAGGATTGGAAGGGAGAAAGAAAGGAGACTGGACTCTGGAGTGACGTCCAAGACGTCCAACAGAAAGGGCCCTGTGCTGCAAAGGGCCCTCTGCTGCGTGAAAGGGGCGGGGCCTGGCACAGGAGCCCGGTCGCCATTGGTCTGCCTGGCGACCGTTAGATCCGCCTCTGCGCTTACCTCTGACCAGGGACCTACAGCTGTTCATTGATATGATATGACATTTTATTTATATCGCGCCCTTACACAAGTGTTTCAACCCCATAGGACCTGTACCGTTCTCTTTCGCCCCACGCCCCCAGCCACCCTGTGAAATGTATATTGATGGAGAATGGTTGAGTCCATGTCTTTGAATTCTGGCGAGGAGGGTATCTCGAGGATGTGGGTTTGTGTAGTGGCACGTGTTTTAAATGGGGGATACAACTCAAAAAAAGTGAATAAGAGCGGAAGTGGGCAGGTTTGAAAGGACCGGTAGACAGTTGGAGGACATGTGCTTTTGTATATTTAGGGTGCTTGATGGGGCAGGCATTTTCGCAATGCTTTCATCCCAGAAGTATTTAAGGACAAGGGCACATACTTTTGATGCAAATGAGCTAAGTTGGTGCTTTTTATGAGATTGGCAGCACATTTGCAGAATCGTGCGACCAATGCCAGAATGGGGATGGTGGCATCATTTTTAGGGCCAGCTATACACGGACTAAACATTTAAAAAAAAAAAAGAAATCGTAGGTTTTTGTGGAAGACGCATAGTGGATTCGCTTTTTATATTGTATTTGTGACCCCGCCACCCATAAACACCAAACACACGGAGAGAGAGGAAATAACGGCACCCTTTTCCTTGAAAATCGAGGAAGAACATCTCCTCGATTTCAAGTGGAAAAAGCACCTCTTTCCCACGTTTTGGGGGACAAGGATGCATACCATAAACATATGTCACTGGCACCAACTGGAGAGGACACTGGAGGGGCGTTATAGAGTAGAGCCGGAAGAGAGAGGAAGCAGGAAATCGGAGGCAGCACCACCTACTCATATAAACACGCCCACACACACTTGGCAGACTGCAGTATCATGTGCGGCCCACAACAACCATCATCAAAGAAACAGGTCCAGGAGAATATAGAAGCAAAAGGGGACAAGCCGGGTATTCCGGGAGAAGTCCACCATGGAGTAGTGGTCAGATGAGGGAAGCAGAGACTCGAATGCCCGAAGAAGAAAGAGTAGAGTGAGAAGGAGCCAAGATGGAACAGAAATACATGGCAACATTTTGGAGCGCCTGCGAGGGAGATGTTGTCATAGGAAGTGGGAGAATTGGATTCTCCCATTGGATTGCATTGGGCTTACAATTATTTTAGGAGGGAGAAAGTTAAAATTAGCAATATTTTCAATTGAAAAATCAGGAGTCTCCTGCCTAAATAAGGAGGGTTTGGCACGTATGGGTGGAAGCAGAGCTGCAGGGCCGGGCTGAGCTGGCAGCGCCCCGGGCAATGAAAATGTGAGGGACTCTGCCCTGGTGGGTAGGGGGGTAATGGGGCACCCCGGGCGGTTGCCCAGCTCGCCCTGGCATAAAGCCAGCCTTGCAGAGCTGGAGCGGCAAGGACACGGAGCTGGCAGCAGAGTGGTGGAGCTGGTCACAAATGCTCACGCGAGAGCATTGTATGTTGCACATGCGCTCTCGCTCGTAGGAAGCCGCCCACTCCGAGGGGTCCCTGCCGTGCTTGCAGCACAAAGGGCATGGCTGCACTGCAATCGGACAGTAAACATGAATATTATTGCGTTGTTATTATTTCTGTTCACATTATTAGATAATCCTCTATTTAATGCAAAAACAGGTCTTCAGTTTTTCATACTAGAACACCCACGGCTTAGGCACAGTCAGATGAAATGATTTGCCCAGGGTCACACCCTTTAGTTGTAAGGCACGCATTTCAGACCCGGCTGCAGCTTGTGCACCTCACCATTGTTTGACACAGACAGGCTGCATGTTATTGTATAAGATGTGACAACTCCCGCCAAACTCTTGCTGGTCAATATGTGTCAATAGAGAGCACACTCGCAAAAAATGAAAATCTTCTTGTTTCACCTGCATTTTCATAGGAAATGAAACAAGCATTGGCAATGCCAACAGTTTCAGCTTTTGTCTAGGAGTGGGAAAGTCATTTACAAGGCACTGCCGTAGTAGCAATAACTGACCATTGATGGTAGATGCAAAATGTTGCGCGTACCTGGGCATATAATAGCAGTGCCTGGAAAATGCCCAATACTTATACACAAACATAAACGGTTGGCTTTGCCAATGCTCGTTTTTAACAGGACTTCAGTGAAGGACACGCATAGTACTTATAAACCGAGTGGCTAAAGGCTGTTAAGGATTTCAGTCAGGCAATACACCCTGGTCTCAGCCTAGTATGCAGTGCACAAATGAAATACTTATTTTATTATGTCTATTGGTTAAATATTCTGAGTGACATACCACTCATATCAACATACCCCCAGGTCATAATGGACCATGAATCAGGCTGGTTGGTAAAGGTAATATTTATTTATTTATTTAAAATTGAAATCAAGCATGTTTTTAATATATGGGGCAGCAATCACCAATGTGGTGACATTAACAGATAGAAAGGTATGTAAGGCAGTTAAATTCACTTTTAGCAACACAGAATATAAAACACAGAGAAAAGAACACTTTTGGCTAGTTTGAAAGATATCACTTGAGTTAAGATTTCCCCCTGTCAAATTCTCAACCCACAAATAAGCAATTCTAAACATATGTGAGTAAGCAGCAGGTATCCAGGAATAAAGAATAGGAAACAGAATTTAAATACACCCTTCCCGCCCCAAACAAGAGAGAAAAACGTGTTGGAAATCTTACACTTTTAAAATGACATTTGAAAATGGCTTAGCAAAACAATGAACAGTGTGCAAGAGCCCTTAAATCAATACAAATCTCGAGGGGAGCAGCAATGGAAAGATGCTAAAAATCATGAGCTATAGTATGAGCAGAATTAAACACTTTGGATGGATCTTAATGGAAGTTTGGAAATAATTCAAATTGAAAATCACACGTGTAAAACTTTGCAGAAATGCAAATTCCCGCCCAAAATTCACTAAATGTTTTTTTAAGAAAAACAGATGCGGTTTTTGTGTTGGGATGTAGCTACGGTTCTTATGTATAATTCGGAGTTGAAATGAAGTCTCTAGCTATTAAATTGAGGAAGTTATGCAACGTTGAATGAGGGGCATTTTTAGGAAAATAGAGCAGAGAAAAATAGAAAATAGATTTTAAAATGACAGGTTCATTTTACTTAAACTAGATTTAATGGCTTAGCAAAAGAGAATGCCGCCCGTGAATCTTCACAGTTACACGGCCGTTGTAACCCTTCAAGTGGTGGATACACCGTTTTCTGTATGGAAATTACTTTATTTAATCGAAATCACTAATGGCTTATGTTCTAATAAAACAAAAATGAATAGAAAATCGGCGCTAACACTAGGAATCACCAACAGGGTCGCAAGAATGGTTGTGACAATATTACAGGTTCTTAAAGCAAAGGTAGGATGGTTTAGAGATTGGGATAGGACAAGACAAGGCAAGATGTGCCATGGTTTACTATGATTCCTATTAATACTTACAGTCCACTTTAAAAAGATTTTGGACCGTCAAGGGTTCTGGTCATCACACGGATCATGTCTAATAAAGGACAGCAGGGCATATCTGGCGGAACAGGTTCAGCTGGGCGGTTCGGTTACCTGGACTGGCACCTCGGACTGGAGACTGCACTGGTTACTGGCGACCAGTGGGATGGCGAGTTTGGAGCAGGCAAGCATTTAGTGGTAGCAAGCCAGCTGGATTAGATGGTTCCCTTGGATTTTTGGGATTGCTTCAGAATTTGGGCCTAGCTGAAAAGGAGTTAAGCAATGCAGAGCCCTTGGCTTTGCAAAGAAATCTGGAATCGGGAACAAAGATGGAGAATTCAGGAACAGAGCGCCACACAGAAATCAGGATGAAGTCAGGAATCAGTGTCTGTGTGCTGTGAGGTTCCCTTATTTATCATGCCAAATGACATCACTAAATTATATGACGGGGCAGTCCTACAGCCCACACCAATAATGCTATGGTTGGGCAAGAGCATAGTCTCCGCCTTGCTTTTCACTGATTGGATGACAGAAAGGGATGCCATGTTTTGTGAGAGGATCTTTACAATGTCTGGAAACCTCCCATAGCTATTAGGACCAAAAGATAACTTTCCCACAAATACATATTTATGTAGTTATGACCTCAAAGAAAATCAGATGCACATGTTACATATCTCGTGGGTCACATTTCAATCCAAGTCCCAAATCTGTGAGACCTGGTTTTGCCTTTCTGCTACATTTTGGCAATTTCAACCATGACAAATTTGGCATAAAATTTCCCAATTTTGTACATGGATGGCGTTTGTTTACTCCTGGGATATGTGTACAAAATGTCATGTGCGCAATTTCAATACTTTCCCCCCAATCTGTTATTCTTCACAGCTTGTGTTCCTTATGCGGTACAGGGTTCAATCACATCTTCAAAGAAAGAGCATACAATTAGAGTTAAAACTACCAACTTTCAGATTTCTCCTCATTCTTGTGACAAAGTTACATGTCTTTAAAGTTCAATTACAAATAGGCTTTTTTTAACCACCAAATGTCACTTGTCAGTTTTTTTTTCATTTTCTTTCAACTGGCAGCATCCTTATCCTGCTATTGTCTTGGCCTGGGGCAAAGTCAAATGTTTAATGAAGTTTCTTTGTCCTGGGATTCAAAGCACCCATTCTCGCAATTAGCATTTCCTGTTCCAGCAGTAGAGTTGTCATCCTTTCTCAGGGTCAACACTGACAAAGCAAGTTTTTTTATATAGTTTATTTAACTCAGACTGAATTTAGCTTTGAGTTTCACCTTTTAAATCTTTCCTTTAAACATATAAAATTAAAACAGTTTATAAGTGTGTCTTTACCATTACAAATCCTTTTACAATTCTAAATAATCAAGCCTTGACACAATAATGTACTTTTAAAATAGGCGATTTTCCCCCTTCATTCAGGAAAAAGCACATTTAACTTATTTCTTTTAAATTCGGTTTTCCTCTGCAGCAAATAACCATTTTAGTCAGCACAGTCCTTCCCTTGAGTACTGGAATGGTTTGCAGCATAGATACATGTACCATGCCTTTGTTTAGAGTCTCTCTCTGCACAGCTGATTCTGATACTTGTTGCAAAGTTTTAGCCACAGTTTCCCAAGGAAAAATGCAAACACAGTCCCTGGTTTGCTTTTCAAAGGATACTGTTGCCAGGAGCTGTCATTCAATGAGGCCCGGTTTCTCTGAGCCACAATGAATGATCCTGAACATTTCAGGGCCTTTTTGATCATAGTGGTTTATGAGAAATGAATGGATTTAGTGCAAAACAGCACTTTGAAGGTTGAAAGATGACATTTAAAAGAGGCATTTTGGGTTTTCAGCACAATAATGCTGCTTCTTTCCTTGGTTCCATGTTGAATGTGGCAGAGCCTACTGGCATGCTCCTGCAGTGAGGACCCTGTTTTCACACACCTGAACTGTGTGTGGCAGGGTGTGCAGCCTTTTTCTGGTTGTGACACAATGTAGTTTTAAAGATTGTGGCACGCACAGGAGTCAGTGCGGTCATTTTAGGCTGTTTCTTTCACCATTGCAGTAAAGTGATGTAGTGAGGCGCATTTGAGTGGGTCAAAATATCCCACATGGCAGACCTGGTTAAGACATTTTTCTTACACAAATTAAGTCATGAACTTTCAGAAGACTGCTTTTAAAAAACACTGGAAGACACTTGGAGCTTACAATTTGACCCTAAGTCTTCATAAATCTAACTCAAAGACTGTTTGGGGCAGGATATGGGTGGGCATGGCCATAGCGATGAACATGGTCATGAGCAGTCAATGGGTGGGTAAATAGGTAAACAAGACCTACAAGTTGTGTATCCCTCCGCACATGCCATTTCTCCCTAGCTTTAATCTAATGCAATAGTTTCGGCCTATAGATGGCGCTAAAGTGCCACCTAATAGCAGAACTAAAAATTTCACGTTTCATGGATCATTTATTAACTATAAGAAGGCAGCTTTGATGAACTTCTGCTGCGCTCATCCTGATAGTGTCTGTTGTGGTCTTCTGCCGGGAGCCGGATGACTAAAGGCTTACACGCTGGTGATATGAACAATGAGTTCATGTTAACCCTAGTAGAAGGATGAGAACAGGTGCACACCTCTTGTTCATCGAGAGCTTTTAAATATTTCAAAGAATGTTTTCATTTGGTTTTAGATGCGGGGGAGGAACTGGGGCCATGGCACAAAGCCCCTACACTGGAAAAAAAGAAAGAAGAAGATTCAGCCTAGGAATCCTGCCGTCCCCTGCACGCTTTCTAATGGGTGGAGATAATCCACTACTGAAGTTTAACAATCCTTAGTGAATTGTGGGTACAGTAGTTATAACAAAGAAAATAAAAGGAGATGTCAATAAACAAATTTGACCACAAAGAGGAGTTTATATCACAAATAATGTGTTTCAATATTTACACAAAGAATTATTTACAGAACAATAAAGCACAAATAGTATCAATAGATCTCAACAGATTACAAAAAAACAGAGAGTAAGGTCCAATTCGTTTGGCGAAGCGTTTCAAGGTTTCTTTCCTCTTCTTCAAATGGCCAGAATTGGATACTTAAAGTAAAGAAGAGAACAGTTCATTCAGATACTTGATTAATCATTGCAAAGTAGAGTATATGTATACTGGACACATCTTATTTAAATTCAGTTAGAGAACTGGTGTCAAACAAAAGTTCATACTGTATAGAGATGCAATATCCTCATATTCAAATAATATAATATATGAGAACTTTTGATTTGAGTGATTTTCTGGTCCCTTGTTTAGCAAGTATCCAATTCTGGCCATTTGAAGAAGAGGACATTTTTTTTTTATAATTGCTAAACCGACAACCACGGGGGAAAGGGAAAGTGGATAAAATAAAAAATCATATCTCTGGTTGCGGTCCTCTGCACACTTGAATTCTGCCTGAAGTCTCAGCTGACCTAAAATGAAACGCACAAGTTAATTCACTTCAAACTATACTCTCTCTAGAATCCTGCTTTCTGTACTTAAATCAGTATACAAACTCTAGTACCTGAAGGCCTTTTCTCTAAGCTGAAAGGCATTTTATCAATCTGCTGCTCCAGTCTTTACTTATTGTTACTTTTTTGACTTTTCTGTTGTTTTGCTTCTTTTAAGATCATTTCAACCATGACTCTGTCAGATCTTCTCAGTCTTGTTTAGATTCCCTCAAAATAATAAGGAAGCTTTTTCTTCAGAACTATTTACAAAATCAGTCAGCGTTAAGTACAGCATTGTCCAGAGTTAGTCTTCTGAGTGAACGCCTTACCTAGATTCCAAACGCATAGTTCTTGCTCACTTTCCTTAACCCAACTTGCCTCAGATTGATGGCAATCAGACCCGCAGTCTTCTGCGCTATCTTCAAAGTCACGTGCCTTCACAAGAAAATGACCACGCTGACAGGAGGCTTCCCACAGGGATCTGAAGCCTCATGAAAGTCTCAACGTGATGCATGCGGCACTCACTCACATTCACAGGCCCTTTCTTCTAAGGATGCTGACGCAAACCTTCAAAGCACAACACAGATTAAGCCTTTATGTTTTTCACTTGCTGCGCGCTTATGTTAGTTTAGTTAAGAAATGTTCACTCGCTGCACACATTGATTAATATTGTAAAGATGCCCGCGCGGCCCACGCGGCCATCTAGATTGTGTTCTCAGAGTTTTTAGTTCAAAGATAATTTACAGTTTTACTTGTTATCATAGCAGGACTCCATAATCTTTCTGCAATAACTATGTACACAAAAAACGGCACTTATCTCCATTCTGCTGAAGCTTCAGTGTTCTTCTTTCTTCAACTGATCTCTGCTACTGGTTACCCCTAGTTGAGTTTTCTGATGTTTTTCCCATGGAAGCTCTTGCAAGATTCTAAACTACCTCACTGGCACTACTCCAGCAATCAGTTCTTACATTCATCCCCACCATCTTTGATTGGGACTACCCCAGCTTCCTGCATACGCAAAGTTAAGGATAGGAAAGCTTTTTTTTAAATATCCAATATTCAACAACTGTCCAAGTCTCTTGCACCCCCCTCCTGTGCCTCACACATGCCTTGAATGCCCTGACCCATCTTTTAGCTTTCATGCTAAGAGGGAACCTGACATATGACTGGACGCTTGAGCTAGCATTAAAGCAAGGAAGTGGTAGATCTGGCACTTTGCTTCTGCAGCCAACATTGGTAGACACCCAGTTGAACGGTCTGCTTGTGCTTCCCTCTCTCTTATGACTGGACACTTGAGGTAGCATTGAAGCAAGGAAGTAGCAGACATCTGGCCCTGTGCTTCTACAGGCAGCATTGGTGGGCGTCCAGGTGGACGATCTGCTTGTGCTGCCCTCTCCTCTTATGAATGGACGCTTGAGGAAGCATTGAAGCCAGGAACAAGTAGACATCTGGCCCTGTGTTTCTACAGCCAACAGTTGAACAGTCTGCTCGTGCTGCCCTCTCCACATACGATTGGACGCTTGAAGAAGCGTTGAAAAAAGGTGAGAACTTTTGATTTGAGTGATTTTCTGGTCCCTTGTTTAGCAAATAGCATAGGTTTATGTGTGTGTTTCCCTTCTACCGAACAGAGATAGATCTCCTCTTTCATTTAATTGCTAACATGTTTTCCAACTTTCATCTATTTTTTCTAATGTTCAGCTTTGTACAGGGTGTCTCCCATTCGGTTTTATTCTGCTACTTTGAAGGACCAGCAAGCATATTTTTAAAGGCCACATTTCAGAATTCAAGTAAGGTAATAGGGGACATTTCTAAATCCTCAATTAACTGAAAAGTGGAACGTAGAATAACAGAGAAATCATATAATGCAGAAAGTCGACAGAAAAAGGATACAGGTGACAGAAACGAGGGAGTAAGACATTTCAAATGGGTAAGCAACATTTAACATGTGTTGAGTTTGTGGATCAGATTATTGAATGGGTCTGTCCCCATCTCCATCTTTGATCATTATGTTATGTTCACATGAGGTCCGTGCTATGATTGCTGGACTATGTACATGACCACATATCTATGAACTAGATTGTAATCATAGTATGGGGTTTGGCTAGCTCCATGTCCACATTTGATGTGACTAGTATGTAAACTATGGGTTTGTTCTGACCTAGTTGCAATCTTTGATTTTTACGGTATCTACACTCTGTGATTTTTCTCTCTTCTCATATCCATCTTTGATCTGGTTGATGAAGTATCTAGATGATCTTCACCAGGTTCATGTTTGAGTTCTGTAGTATCTAGACTATGAACAGGGCCTTTCTCTGTGTCTATTGTGAACCTCGATAGAAATCTAGTCAAAGGGAATGGGCTGCTGTCATGGCGATTGTTATCCACAGTTATATCTGGTTTATGGGAATGGTCTGCCTTTATGTCCATCTTTGATCCGGGGTTGTTCATGGCTATGGACTTGCATAACATCCATGTCCATTTGTGATCGATATTATCTACTGTAATAGCTCAGCATGTTCCCATGCTAGCCTTACTTACCTTGGTATTTTGATTAAGGGTTTGGTCTGCCTCCATATCCGTCTTTGCCCTGGATTATATGGTATGTCATTTACAACGCGCCTGTACACAAGTGTCTAGATTATCATCTGTATCTGCTTTTGTGTCCATCCTTTTTCTGGATTGTATCTAGACCATCTTCGCAACTAGTTCAGTTTTCAACTGGATGCTGTATAGTCTACAAACCTGGACTGTTTCCATGCCTATCTCGGTTTTGGAAAGTGTTTAGACCAACTAGACAAATGTCATTCTGTGGACCCATATCCCTCTTTTATCTCTGTTGTATCTAGACTATGAACTTTATATGCTTTTTGGTTCTTCTTTGACCACTAAGGCACCTTAACGCTGGATTTGGGGTGGCACTGAGTACAGCTTGGAAAGTTGTGAGGCATACACTGCGGTTTTGATCTGCCTAATGTATTTCTTTGAACACGTTTTACCTGAAAGCCATCTACTTGGATAGATAATTGTTCAGGTGTTGCCAATTGCTGAATAGTGCAGCAAGAGTCAAAAGCAGGAAGGCAGAGAGAATATGTTACCTTGGAAGCTGAGAAGAGTTTGCAGAATCTGTGAGGCTAGTTCCATGTAGTCTTAAGGTCGGTCGGCCGCACGCAATGTGGACTTGATGTAGATGGAGTGTGTGGCAAAAGAGCAGGGGTGTGCAACCTGTGGCTCTCCAGATGTTGCGAAATAAGCTGCCATGATCCATCACCATTGACACAGCTGGCTAGGCTGATGGGAGTTGTGGTCCAATACATCTGGAGAGTCAAAGGTTGCAGACTCTGCACTAGCGTAACAGTTTTGGCCATCCAAACTGGTTGGTTTGCTGAAAGACATACTTGTTTTGTCTATTTTATCCTGCTCTAATCTGGCACAGGTCCCTTTTGGATGCAGGGCCTGCATAGTAGCTTACCCCTGTAGATCTTTCACAAGCTCAGTTTTCAACTGGATGTGGTATAGTCTACATACTTGTGTCTGCTCCAATGAGTTGTCTCTCATTCTGAGCACCTGAATCCCACCAAAGCTCACTGAGGTGCAGCTATAAATGCGTCTGTGACGAGAGAGCCTACCCCTTTGCAGGGCTGTCTTTCTGGCTGCATCTGAGTCGGGTCCATTGCCAGTGGCGTTCGTTAAACCTTTGTTTTGAAGACCTGAAACTCTATCGTTAAGAGACATGTCTGATTTTGCGGTTACTTTTGCTTTCAGTAATGTCTTGCCTGGGGAAGAGGGGGTGGACCTGTTGCATCGTTTTTAACATGGACTGCTTTCCTATTGCTTGGGCGTGTTTGGCCAGTGACACTCGGCCCCAATCGCAACCATTCTGATTATATAGTGACCAGGTAAAAGCAAAATGCTCGGAAGCTTAGAATGACGCATGCATTATGCAAAAGAGAACGAGGAACTTTCGGTACATTCTCACTTTATGTGGAGAACATTCCAAGTGCAATGCATCAGGCACTCCAGCGACACTCTTATTTGGCTCATTTCCATGTCTGTATTCTAGTAGAGTCTTTTCGGGTGGATTAGTCGAATACCAGCCAAGCAGAGCCAAGAATGAATTACATACGCATTGCATGGACAGTATTACAGTTTTTGGATTAGTCAAAATATAATCCCTCCAAACAGGAATAGATTTAAAGCACTTCCTGACATGTTTCATTCTCACGACAGCTTCTTCGAGCAGGGTTGCTTAGACCACAGATGAGCATGGCACCCAGCACAAAGAATAGCCCAAACCCTCAGAAGCTTAGAGTGAGACATCAAGTATGCAAATCAAAATGTGAGGTTTTCCGAGGTATAACAACTTACTATTGGATTTCTCCATATAAAAAGACAGCATGATCAACTACTTAAAATCCTTTTGGCTACTGCGATTCAATCATTACAGTGGGTGACTAGTGATTGATACTAATACTAGCTCAGGCCCTAATGGTGACAAGAGCAGACTTTACCAAGCAAGTGCCCATGAGAACGCCCAGAAGCTGATTTAGGATTCGGGGCAGCATGGTTGGGGTGGAGGGAGGAGGGAAGCACACGCAATCTGCCTGGCAATGCTTTGATTGGTGCTGCTGGGGATTTCGCACGTGACAGAGAGAGCCTGTCCACGACAAACAAACCAAAAACACGGCCCACTCTGAGCTTCTGCAATAAACAGATACGCCGGCAGCGAAAGGGACACTTTGTGGTGCCAGATTCTGAGCACTGGGGAAAGTAGCGCGGAAAGTTGGCTTTCTCCGCTTCAGTTTGCAGCACCACTGTTCTGTGGTGGGCAGGTTGGAGGGAAGCTGTCGTTCTTAGCTGTTGTAAAACCGGATATAACCTATCGTTCTGGTGGCAACGTGAACGTGTGCGAAAGTGTCACTCAGCATTTCTAAACAGTCTGTCACGTTTCTGATTTGCGAAAGTGTCATTGAGCCTTTAGTAAATCAGAAAATTGGTGCTGCCACCTGGAAAATACCTAGGATGTACAGGAAATACCAGTGTGTCAGATCGTTAGTCAGGGCTATGCAGCCCGCCCACATCGTTGTGTGGGCAGACCACCGTTGTGGTCTTAGTTCCCGGCAAGGGAAGTGACGTTGGGCTAGGGAGGGGGCGGGACATGGGAAGGGCAGTTTTCCAGTTGTAAGGGAATAAAGAGGTCGCACTGTTCCCCGGCTCCCGTCACAGGCGCCATATTTTAACTCATTTTTTTTAATGCAAAAGTGGGGCAGTGCAAGGAGAATGCCCTTGCAGGTCTGCCCTGCCTTACTGAGGTCACTAGGGGTGTTGTAAGGCTGTAAATCAGTGTCATGCAAAAGTCAAGGCTTTGAGGTCAGTAGCCACATTCTTTCTTTCACAGAATAGGGTGGTTTTATGAAAAAGCACATACTGTAAATCAGGCCACTAGACAGCGCCACAAAGTGCCCCACAATCTTGGAGCACTTAATTCTCAAAATTCACCTGCAATTTTCATTGTCTTGTTAAAGTACTAATTGTTAGGATGCCCCGTGTAGATAACAAATAAACGAAGTGGTCAGCGCAACCGGCGTTTGCAACAGCCTAACTGGCACTACAGTCCATAGTGTGGTGACCCATTCACGCAGTCACTCACGCCGTCTCTGTGGTAATCGGTGGGAGGTTGTGCAGAACAATGCACACTAAATCGGGGCCTGAGATTGTGATGATCAATCTATATGTGGAGAGTTTATTAATAATTAACTGGCTAATTTGACGAGTAACAGAGCTAAACCTACTCTGAACTCAGGAATCGGGAGTGTTTTAGGTGTTAATCATTCAAAGGTAAATTGCAGCATTTTCAAGGATTTTAGTAGTAGAGAGAGCCCCCTTTTCTCTCATGTAAAATTTTCACAGGTGGGCATGTCCCCTGTTTCTGGTTTTAGTCCCTCCCCTTTTGATATGCTTTGACATAAACTTAATATACATTTTATATAAAAATGATATAAAAAATGTTTGATATCGATTTCATATCAAATGTATATTTTCTTTAAGTGGATATAGAGTTTTTATCATTTGTTATAGGTGAATATTCATTTGATATAAAATCTACATAAAGATGGGAGGAGCGGGCGACGGTGTTGCTTGGTCAAGCGCTAAGAGCGAAGTGAGCTCTGAAGCAGGGGAACCGTGAATCTATGGTTTTGCAGAGTGATGGGTTCCCTCCCAATGTGATAGGAAGCGGATACAAATTCTATATATTATATATGACATCATACATTTTATTTGGGCTATGGAGTTTGCTGCGTCACTTGGTAACACTGAATTTAGAATTGATAGCTTTTTGATACAAAATGATAAAGCTATAAATAGAGGCGGTTGTGGATCAACGGGTCTCTCTGGTTAATGGGCGTTCTCTGTGGTGCCTGATTAAAGCGGTAGGTCTCCCTTGAAGCTGTGGCATGACCAGACTTTCTGGCTACGCCAATCCACATACTCTTACCTTCAGAATGGGGGCTCCCTGCAGGGATTTCTACTGTAAACACGCAGCCCCATACATGACATTTCATTTTCAATCGATACTGAGGGCGGGAGCTGACATCAGGTTGGCACAGTGCATATGAAAGGGTGTAAGGGTTTCCTGTCTCCATTGTTAGCCTCGGCTGCCAAGCCCCATGTGGGCCTGTTTGAATTAAACTCAGATTAGTATGTGAATGCTGCCACCAGCTATAAGGGTCAACAAAAGGCAGGTCCATGGTGTATTTGTTAGTTAATTAGCCTGGCCATGGCAGGGGAAAGATTTCCCCCCTCCCCCTTCTGAGATGACCTGGTGTACTCCTGGCTATCATATCCCAACTAAATTTAACAGGGGGGACTTTGTCCACCCAGAGTACACAGGTCTATGCGTATGTCATCTGGCAAGCACAGGAAAATATGTGCGGATTAGAACCACACATTTTCCGGAGGTTGATCTACCATCATTCAATTTAATTTAAAATGTTCATTTTAAAAAAGCCCAAGTGAGCGCACACCCACCGTGCGGATGGTCAAATTCCTTACAACTGCTAAACTCGTATAGAGGTTTAATATTTTGTCTGGTGCATTATGCAAAAGATTCAACCAGAATAGAAAACACAAATGATGAAGGAGGACATCTTTGACATGTCCACAAAAATAGGTACACTACCAGAGACCTGTCCATCCAGATAGATCTCTAATGACAGAAATGCACAATGCCACCCTACCCTATTAAAAAAATGCAAATGGAATTCCTAATCTGTACACTGCCACTCAGTGAAGACCCTGGCCCACATAATCAAATGCTTCTTTCAGCATTCAAAAAGTTGCTAAATAGCAGTGAACCCTTCCAGACAGCAATGCCTGTTACCACCTGAGCTAGATTGGGATGCTATGTGGTGCTTTCACTTGAAATCAAAATATGCTGTTCTTCCCCTGATTATCGACATTACCATCTTTAACCTACCAACTAAAATGTTAGCAAACATTTTGATGGTTGCATTCATTAGGGAAAGTGGACAGCAAGAGCTTGTTTATGGTGGATCTTTATCTTTCTTATCTATCATAATTGTATTAGGCATATTCCACAATGTTGTCTCATCCCCCAAGTCTACCTCCTGGAGTACAAATTTAAAGCCCAGAAACAAATACTTACAAAACTATCAATTAACCTCAATTGGGATACCATCTGTCCCTACAGCCTTACCTGATAATGAATCATTGAACTCCCCAGCTACCACCTCACAGTTAATGGTTGGCACCAACCCAAATGCTTCTATGGCGGTAAGCCTGGGGAGATGTCAATCAACAAAATAAATAGTTATCTCTCTCGCTGTGTCGCTTGCATCCCCTGCTGATATACTACTGAATAAAATCAGAAGTAGAGAGAGCCCCCGTTTCTCTCATGTCGAATTTTGACAGGTGGGCACACCCCCTGTTTCCGGTCTTAGTCCCTCCAACTTTTGATATGCTTTGATATAAACTTAATATACATTTGATATAACAATTATATAAACAAATGTTCATATTCATTTTATATCAAATTTATATTTTATAAAAGTTGGTATACATTTCATATCATTTTTTATAAGTGAATATACATTTGATAAAAACTCTATATAAAGATGGGAGCAGCAGGCAACAGTGTTGCTTGGTCGAGCGCCGAGAACGAAATGATCTCTGAAGACAGGGACTGTGAATCTAGGGTTTTGCAGGGTGACAAAGAGATGACATCACAGAGGGGTTCCATCCCAATGTGATAGGAAGCGGATATAAATTCTATGGATAGTGTAGATGACGTCTTGCATTTTATATGGGCTATGGCGTTTGCTGCGTCACTTTGTAACTTTGGGCCTCATTACGACCCAGGCGGTAAGTTACCGCCTGGGTCGTACCTTTACCACCATGGCGTAAACTACGTTTACGCCATGGTGGTTGGCGGACTAACCGCCCCATTCTGAGGTGAGTGGGGCGGTAAGTCCCCATTAACCCATTTACCCTTCCCCATTCTTGCCCCATAGGGCATAATGGGAGTGGGGAAGGTGTTAATTACGCCACCGTAAATTACGGTGGCGTAATTAACAACAAGGTCCCTTAGCGCCATGGATTTTAACACCTGCTAAAAGCAGGTGTTAAAACCTCCATGGCGCTAAGGGACCTCGGAATCAGGCGGTAAGGGTCGGCGCTGTTTACGCCGCCGTAAACCCCTTACCGCCTGGGTCCTAATGAGGCCCTTTGAATTTTGCTATAAAATCAATGGGCCTTATTACAAGTGTGGCTGTCCGGTAACAAGGGTGCCGGTAAACTTACCGGCAGCCTTGTTTCCAGGCCGCCATACTATGAGTCTGCCTGCCGGGGCTGTTGCGCCCGACAGGTCTGATGCTGCCGGGTGCAGCGGCCCCGGTAGGCAGATTCTTCATGGAAGTGTGAGCACCATTAGCTACGGTACCAGTGCTTCCGCCTCCCCATTCCCATAGAGTCCTATAGGACTCTATGGGAATGGGGAGTAACAAAATCTGGCGCCTGACTTCCCATGCTGCCTGGACTTGTAATGTCTCAGTGGCACCAGGAAGTCATGTGCCAGATCTGGTGTTACGAGGCTTGTGGCAACCCACCGTTTGCACCGGTGTCAACGTTGTATGAGGCACAGTATAAAAAAAGTTACAATGTCAATGGCACCAGCTGGAATTGATAGAGTTTTGATATAAAATGATCGAGCTATACATAGAAGCAGGGTTGGTTTCAGTATATTAATGCGAATAAGATCTGAATAAAAATTATTGTTTTAAATGTTAATTAAACAATTGTTGTTTATAATATCTGAGTATGTTTTTAGGTTGAGCTGTTATGGGGCGCACATGTCTGGGCATGTTCGCCCCATAACAGGGCATGAAGCTTGCTGAAATGTATTATGGCAAATGAGTTTTAAGAGCCTGCAGCATCATTTTACGAAACTAAAAAAAAGCAACATCTGGTACAACAACAGAGTTCGACTCTGTGTATTAACTTACACGGTGTGATTAAAAATATAGAAACAGTTTCTTTAGCCCATAGTGAATTATTGATCCCTCACAAGTAAAGTGTGGGTAAAAGTGCTAATCCAAATGATTGTCTTTGGAAAATGCATGTTTTTTTGAAACAATGAAAGCAGTTTAATTAATAAGTAAAGTGTGTTTACCAGAGCCTGTACAAAAGTCAAAGGGCCTCATTCCGAGTACGGCGCTAACCAATGGCGCTATTAACGCCTTGGTTGACGCCGTACCCGGACCGGCAGCGCCTTGGTGGTTGGCGGAATTACCGCCCCATTCCAAGGTTGGCGGGGCGGTAATTCCCCAATCCCCATTTACCCTTCCCCATTCCCATTCTTGCCCCATAGGGCATAATGGGAGTGGGGAAGGCGTCAATTACGCCACCGTAAATTACGGTGGCGTAATTAACATCAAGGTCCCTTAGCGCCATGGTATTTAACGCCTGCTAAAAGCAGGTGTTAAAAGCACCATGGCGCTAAGGGAACTCGGAGTATGGCGGTAAGGGATTACCGCCACCGCTCTCGTTAGCGGTGGCCGCTATCCCTTACCGCCATACTCGGAATGAGGCCCAAAGTATTGTTTCTATGGAGTCTACGTGACCTCCCTGGGAACCTTCATGTGTCCCTCGACCCAGCGAAGAGCTGTGAAACAGCATTGCTGAGGGGCTTTATCTATGAAAAGGCCTGTAGAATCCCAGAAATGTGATGACTGACAGTGCAGCATTGTATCCACATCAGTAGAAAACACTGATGGATCTTTATATTTAGCTTGCCAGAATACAGGATGTTTGGTGACAGCTGTGTGTAAATACACCCCAAGGAAATACACAAGGACAGTGTTTATCAACTAAACCCAACTGACAGAATGATGGCATGGGAAACATCTGCAGGCTAGGGCTAATTTTAGATGTATCCTGGGTCCAGTGTTCATCAACTAGCCCCAACTGATGCAATGATGGCACGAAACATCTGCAGGCTGATGCAAATTTTAGATGTTTCCTGGGTCCAGTGTTTATCAACTAAACCCAATTGCCGAAATGATTGCACAGGAAACATCTGCAGGCTCTGGTTAATTTTTAGATGTTTGCTGGGCCAGCCCCACGCTCTAATTTTGCCAAGTATGCAAGAAATAGAATGCTGCGCTTTGTTGATTAGAAATCTCATTCCTGCTAAGTAGGCAGAAATACATAAATCTGTGCATTGTTGATAAGTAACGTGTGCAGGAAAAGGTATGTGTTTTCACCCTTAAATCTGCAGGGAGCCTTTGCTTTTTGACAGGATTTGATCGTGGCTCTGTGGCTCCGGAGACCACCTGCAAGGTTTTATACTGGGGAGTCTCCCGGCTGGGCCCATAGAGTCAGGGTTTGCTCCGAAGTACTTTAAGATGAGATAGCTGCACCTTTGAGATGGATGGGGCTGCAGATTTATTACTCCAACACAAATCAATAAGGACAACTCAATGGTTTGGCAAAGGGAGTCCATTTAATGACAAGTACAAAAAACGGGGAGTCTTGGCAATCAGCAGTGATGCGATAGTTCGTCTCACTTCAACTCCACTGAACTTCATACAAACAATAACATTTATACTCAAAACTCGTCATAATTGACGTGTAACACTCAAAAGTTAATAAGCATTTCTATTGGTTAGGAAAAGGTAACTTTACTATAGGTACTATAGCTGTATATGGTAACGGAGTGAGAGTATTGGACAAACACTATCAGGTGGGCTTCTAAGCCCTTCCTTCTAACATTACTATTGTGGACGTCATTAAGCGTACGACGTCCCATTGGCTCTGCTAGCTATAGGACCCTAGATTATTTGGTCCATTGTGATTGGGTTGGCTTCAACCCCATGCATACATTTCCACTTTACTTAGCAGCACGCAGAATGGTCAGCCAGGTGCAGGGTGCCCCAAGATTCACCCAGCCTTCTTTCAATCCATCATTACTTTAGTGGCTATGTGTCATTTAGTTGGCTGTGGTTGGCCTCGAAACTGTGTCTTCTTGTCAAGAAAAGTTTTGTTATCTCTGTCTGGGCGGCTGCCAAGCGTAGGTGTGTACCTGTGCTCCTTCTCGCTCGGATGGTCATGTGCTACTCACACCGTGAATCTGCCGAGTTTCCCTCAATTTGTGCATTTAGTTCTTATTCGGCTTGCCACATGCCTACGCCTCCTTATCCCGACCTTCCTAAAATAGGCTATTCTGTTCTTAAGTTTCGATTCCGCAAAGCTACTGTTCGCTCCTTCTGTTGGTCTGACCTTGGCTCTTCCTGGGTCACGTTGCCTCTGCTGAGTTTCGATTCAGCCATCTCTTCTCATTTTAACTGGAATAAGTCTCGGGAGGATAGCTCAGCGGCAACGTGCTTGCCTTGGAAGCAAGATGACACAGAGCAACACAGGTTCGATGCCCAAGTCTGTGCTTAGAAACCTCTGGGTATTAAGCGCGTTATTAATACCATATCATATCAAAACGAATCCTGTCCTGTTTGGCCTCTAGTAACCTGAGTTGATTCTGCTTTTGTGTAAAGTGGACTCACACTTTTATATAATGTGCTTCGTTGAGGTAAATAGGTATAGGTGGCGCTTGCCGCCGTCTATCTTCTACTAAGCATAGCAAGCGGCTCTTTTTTCTTAGCTTTCTTGCAGTTTCAAGCATATGTACAGGCGTTAGCTGGTTGAATGACTTCATCCTGCTTTACATCTTAAGCTTCTTTATATTTCAACATCGTCTCTACTTCTAGGTTCACGATATCCTTATTCATGACATTTCTTTGGATCATCTTATCTTCTACCTGCAAGTCTGTCCGGGCCTTCGTGGCGTCACCATTCGTCTTCAATTAAGGCCTTTTGGGTTTCTTCCAGGACAGTGTTTAGGCTATCTTCATTTTGTCTTATTTGTTGATAGGGTTTTCGCAATGGATACCTTACTGTCCATGGTTTTCTAGGTATCGGTATTTCGACAGGTGTTGTCCTCCTGATAGGCACTGGGCAGAGCGCTAATGCGGCTCTATGCTGGTTTATTTGCTCATCATACATCACATATTTTGGTGTGAACGTTCCTGGTACTTCGAAATGGGCGATGGGAGTGCAGGCTTTATCTGCAACCTCCTCTACACTCCCCCCTCTGGGCGATTCATCAACCACTTCTGCGTCCTCCTTTGGATTTATCTTACTTGGTCCCTCTGTATTCATCTTTGCTTCATCGTCTGGGTTCATTCCTTCTTCATCTTCTGGGTTTGTACATGATGGTTGTGGTGGCGTCACTACACCCCTATCACATGGGGAGGCCCAAGGAGTGGGAGGAAGGGGAGGAGCCGCTCAGGGAGGAAGGCGGCAGTTCGAGGCAGGCACTCGTTGAATAAAGAAGTGTTGCACCCCAGCTCGTGTCTGTCTCTCATTTCGTGAATGAGGAGCGACTGACACCCTAGCGTGAGGCGGTCCACAAAAAGGATACCACAATGGTTTGAAGAAGTCTCTCTTTGGAGTCCATATTTTTATTACTCCTTTCAGGCTTCCTGCTGTTCGTCTTTATTCCATGTCACTAATTGGCATTGTCCATTTGGGCTGCAGTAAATCCATTTTCCCTCATAATTTCTGCGTTTCCTGGGGTAAAGAAACTTTGTACCTTCTGGTGCATGCTCGCTGGCCTTCACAAAGTCTCTAATTTCATCATCAGTTAGATCTCTAGGCTTCCATCCTGGCTTGACATCAATCATGATCTTCCTCCCTATAGCTTTCTTTGCAGTTTTCTGGCATTGTGAGATTATTATCTTGAGCACACAAAATGCTAGTAATATCATCAATAGCAGGGCTCCTAGAAACTTGAATATGTCTGCCATCGATTATGGGATCCAGGAGAATAGTGATCCAAACCAGCTGTCATCGTCAACTTCGTCAGTTTCGTCGATCATCTGGTTCTGTAGCTTCGTCAGCATTCCTATGCCTTCTGTTAGAGTTCCATTTTCTTCGTCGTGAGAAGGTATAAATGTGCAACACTCTGATTTGTGCACAAACTCCTCCATTCATAGCTGTGATCATGTCAAGGACATATCTGTTTTGGAGAGTCATTAGTCGGATTGCTCTTAACTCTTCCTTAATCGCATTGAGTCCTTTTATGGTCATGTTGATTGTCTGTAACAATTCCCATCTAGTTATCTGCAACCATTTAGTATTCACTCCAACTTGGATTCTTGGCATGAAGATCGTTGTGAACACTGATGAGGTGAGGCTGAACAGCCAGTGTTCATATGGGATTGCATGAAATGCTTCTTCTGATTTAGCAGAGAAGTAGTTTTCTCTCTTCATTCGAGTTATCAGTTCCACAGATCTCTTCTTCCTCAGGTGAACATCTGCTTTCGGGAAACTGTCAATGTTCAGGTCGCTTTTCTGGATTACTAATGCTGGAACATGGACATTCACTATTGTGCATATGCCTTTCAGTTTTTTGGCAGTTTGATGTATGCTTTGGGTCAGCATGCCCAATAATTATCCATAATTACTGTGGTTCCGTGATCCATTCCTGGAGCATCAAAAATGTGTCCACAGTTCTGATTCTCTCCCATCTTTCTTGCGCCATTGTTCCTGAAGCACAATTTCGGGTTTTCTAGTGGAACTATTTGCAAGGGTTTTCCTCTGTCTTCGACCCAGGTCAGCAGTTTTGCGAGTTTTGGCCATACTGGTTTGCACAGTCTTTGTGAGTTCTCAATTGCTTCCTTGCAAGCTCCAAGGAAAATCCATGCTCGTCATATCACTACTCCTTTCTCCCATCGGTTTGGTGAAAGTACTGTTCCCCAAATCTGCATTTGGCCTCTGTCTTTCCAAATTTGAGTCTCTTCTGGAGTTTTCCCTTGGACATTCAGTCTCAGGTTCACTTCCCATCTTATTCCTGCTCCTTTAACTTCAGATTTCTCGTACCTGATATTGTAGACCTGGTACTTGTCCCTGTGTTAGAACATGTGTGCTTGGCAATACAGTCTCTGCTGTTTTGTTCTTCGTTTCCTCATGTAGTTTCCTCGCTCTGGCTATGTATGGGAATAATGAGTCTATTATCAGTTGTGTCCGTGCAGAGAGTTTCTCCGAGTTGGCTCTTGTTTTCTTAAGAGTTTCTGGTATGTTGGTTTCTGTTGGTTTTTCTCTTAACTCTTGTTTTCTCACACTATCTTCTGTGAAGGTTTTTATGGCAGTCAGTCTCATCTTCTCTGCTGTTTTCGTTTGTGGTTCAGCGGTCGTTGATACTAGGCCTGTTTCGTGTGCATTCAGTGTGTGTGTGCGTGTAGTTGTCAATATTTTTCCTTCATCCATTTCATGCCGACCCTGTCTCCGGCTTTCCTGCTCATTCGTTACCATAAGTGTGTGTACATCACTATTAATCACGTTCATTTCAAGTTCATTTACTCTACCGTCAGATCTCCTAGGGACTGGAATGACTATATAAGGTCTGGGTGCTTTTGTGGGTTTCATGCGTGTATCATCAGGTGGGTGCACTGACATTGGAACGCTTTGTGCACCAATAAAGAATGCAGTTTTGATCGTTAATGCAAAATAATGATATATATGATGCATAAGTACATTATGGTTCTATATGTTAGGCGACAGTATTTCCTTACAGAGGAGCGAGGCTGCCTCTCTGCTTGTGGAAGGACCAGGTTGCTGCTCTGGATCCCCATCTCAATCATTCATCAAAACTGTCAATGTTATTAATTCCTTAACCAATATTGTCTTTAGAATACTGCGTTCATGAGTGTTAGGTGTTCCACAAGTGTCCTCCCTCTCGCGGGCGACGAATTGTCTCTTCGTACAGGATACAGCTCCTTTGCTAGATTATGGGAATAATCAAAACAAATAAAACTTCAATGAGTCATCTTTACTGTGCATGTTCAAAATAGGTGAGCTCCCAATCCACCCCCCTGATTTGCTTCAATCCTGAGGACATGGTGTATGTTGGTCAGATACGAAGAGTAAGGACAGAAAATATCAAATGCAATGAAGTTCTTGACGCTGCTTCCTCGATCTGTTCCTCGGCAGAAGGCTTTCTTAAAATCTCCTCAGATAATCTCTCTGGTGGTTGCAAAGTTCCAGTTGGAGTATGATTCCATGCAGGAGCATTCCCATCCGTGCGACATTAGTTGGATCTCTGATGAACGTCAGGACGTCAACATCGATAGGTCTCCCCATTAGCCCTGGAAGGTCAGTGAATAGGCGAAAAAGGACGTTGTGTGCCAACCTGCTGTCTTCTGTTGAAAGGGACATCTGTCCTGGCTTTGTTGAGGTTCAGGATTATATGTTCTTTCCTTGATGTGAACAATGTCTGCACTGTCCGTTCGCATGGAGTGCAACCAGAATGATTATCTTATTCAAGAGATGGCTCAAATATTCTGTATTTGCTGGATCTCAAAGAAATGTGAGTGTGTCTGTTGTTCTTCCAATAAGAATTGGACAATCTTCGATTATGCGAAAGAACAGTGTGTTGATGAGCTCATCTATTTCCACCTGTGTTGGGAACATTTGATTCCTTCTCGTACTCAGGGAGTACAATAAATTGTTCAGCAATGACAGTAAGCAGTTGTCTTATTATTTTCTCATTTTCAGGATCTTGGAGAAAGTATGCAACACTTGTGAGCCTCCCCACCAATGACGGGTATGATCTAAGCACTAGGTGAAAATAGGTGACCACGTCCTTTGTGATATCTCTACTGTGGGACACCATAAGTGATTCCAAATAGGGTATCTGTGTGGAAGGAATCTGGGTACTGTATTTTCTTCCAATCTATGTGTCCTCGATCAAAATTTGTCATAGTCTTTTTCTCATTAAGGTTTAAGTGTGCCTCAGTCCAAAGTTCAAATCAACAGATTATGTTGTGGCTTATATGCTCAATTTTCTTCTTCACCCTGCAACTAGGATGCACAAAGTGTCCATTTTTATGTCCGTATCCCCTTTTTTGCTTAGAGGAAGTGTCCAAATTAAACCACAACTTTGCAAAAAGTTCTTTGTCTTTACTTTGCTGGTGATGCGTCCTTCTTCCTCGTCATGGATCTCGTCTGCATGTGCTGTGGTTTTTCCCCGTCGCTCGTCAATTCCTCTCATTGGGGTGCAGTCAGGGGGCCTTCTCTGATGTAGGGTTTGATATCACCAAGAAAAATCCATGCTCTCCTGTCCTGTAGCTTCACAGAGGATGGAGTGCAGTCCTCTACGATAAAAGGTCCATTGAATCTTGGCTCGTCCCACCTTTTCCTTGTATGGTTTCTCACCAAGATGGCGTCACCAGGGAAGATGAGTGGAACACATAGACCTTGAACTGGGTCTGTTGCCGTGTCTCCCTCTGTGTTCTGTGCTGCGCTGCACCCTTTTCGTCGTCGCTGCAGCTGGTCTGAAATAACAGTAAGGCAAGATGTCATGCAGTTCAGATAGTTTTGCATTTCAGACCCTAAAGCCTCTCCTGTTGACTGGGCATCACATCTAGCCCTATCTCAGGGTATTAGGGGAGTTCTCATTCTTCTTCCTCTGGCTATCTCGTGTGGCGTAAGATGATGGTAGGAGCCTGGTTGGTTCCGAAGAGCATAGAATGCCAGTGGAAGACCGTGCAACCATGCCTTCTTTAGAGTAAGCTTCAACTTGGCGATCCTTTCCTTTAACAAGCCGCTGAGCCTCTCACAGATCCCATTACCTTGTGGATGATATGCCAACGAGAACTTGTGCTTTATACCAAGCAGCAAGTTAATCTGTTCAAATACTGCATTAACAAAGTGAGGGCCATTATCTGATCTCATGACTCCGCATACCCCCCACCTTGGGAACACTTCCCTCACAAAAAATGTGGCCGCACAGGTAGAGTTTGGGTGTGTACATGGACCTGCCTCAATCCATCTAGAGAATGGACACACCACAACAATTAAGTATCTGTACCGTCACATACTTGAATCATGTCGACGTAATTGACGTGAAAGTGCTGGAAAGGCCCATTTGGCCTGGGGATGACTCCTCTCATTACTTTTAATGTGAGCCCTGCTGTAAATTGCTGGCAAATGAAACAGTTCACCATGAAAAATACAACGTGCTCCGCTACATTCGGTATGAACCAGTCTTCCGCGAGCGTTGCTGCTAGATTCTCTTTAGTTATATGAGCTGGGTAATGTAACTTCTCCAGCGCTATATTTAGTAGGGCTACAGGCATTACTGGTTTATCAGTGCTGTCTTGTCGCCACAAGCTGTCAGTAGGGTTTGAATGAACACCCTCAACGTTTCCACAGGTTCTTCTCTTCCTGTGGTGCCTCCCCATGGAGTTCCATTAGCTGTGTTTGCCCCAAATCGCTATAACTTTCAGGCGTATTTCATGCCACCATCATCCTTTCATTAACAGGGATGACTTCCACTTCCATGATCATCTCATCTTTGGATGCCATTTGTTTGGCCTCCGTGTCTGCTGCGTGATTTCCTTGTGAGATAAAATCTGTCCCTTTTGTGTGGGCAGCACATTTCACGACCGCGATGCTCACTGGGAGCTGTAGTGCCTTGATCAGCCTGTGCAATAAGGCTTTGTGCTGCACTGGCATGCCCTCTGCTCGGAGGTAGCCTGTCCTTTTCCAGCGTGCTAAGCCTGCGTGCACTGTCGACGTCACATAGGCGGAGTCACTGTACACCGTTACTTCCTGGTCTGCGTGATTTCTCAATGGCGAGTACAACTCCAATTATTTTGCATCCTGTGCTGAATAATGAGATGGTATTCGCGCACTAAGAAGTACTCAAAACTCTCCATTTGCTGTGTGCTTCATTACAGCAACGCCTGTGTACCTCTGCCTATCACTTTGGTCGATCCTTGAAGACCCATCAATAAAGACGATCTGTCCTCCTGCCAAGGCATTTTCTTTCACCCTGGGGATTTCATCATAGAATTCTTCATAATTTGCACAGTCATGTATGGGCTCTCCTTCAGTGACTTGCTCTGCTATAAACATAGCTGGGTTCACTATCTTACATTGAACTATTTTTATCGAGGGATTCAATATGATCACTTCATAAGCAGAAGCTCTCTGAGATGTCAATGTGCCCTTTGGTTTCTCTAGAATGGCAAATAGCGAGTGCTTGACGTACAATGTCATGAAGCATCCCATTTCAATGGGTGTGGCCTTTTCTATGGCGAACGCTGCGGCAGTTAAACTTTGTTCACACAGGAAGTGGCCTCTCATCACTGGATCCAGATTCCCGCTGTAATATGCCTGGGGCTTGTACCCCAACGAGGTTCTTTGAGCGAGCACTTCCATCATAACGATGCCATGTGCGAAAACAGGTAAAATTCCTCTGCATAATTAGGGATCCCATAAAACTGTTGCTGTGCAAATAGCTCTTTTGAGTTCAGCAAAGCGTTTCTCCATGGTCTCAGACCATTCAATCTGTTCTTTTGTCAATTGGGCCTTCTTTAGGGCCTGGAGTAAAGGCTTAGTGTAAGAGCTGTAGTCAAAGACCCATGTCCTGACATAGTTGCATAGGCCTAGAAAGCTCTGCATCTGCTTTATCATGTGCGGCTTAGCCATGTTCAATATGGCTTCATCCCTTTCTGGGGTCACTTTCTTTCCTTCATGTGTGATCAGCTGGTCTATGTACAGCACTTCCTGTTGACAATATTGTAACTTTTCCTTGTCAACCTTATATCCTTTCTCAGCCAGTATAGTTAGTAGCTGAATAGAATCGTATCTGCATTGCTCTTCTGTGGTGCTGCAAATCAAGATGTCATCCACATATTGCAGGACAACACTTTCTAGTGCAATATTGCTTAAATCCATCTGCAGGACTATGTTGTAAATGGAAGGAGACTCACAGTACCCATGTGGTAGCCTCGTGCTTTTCAGGTGCATTTGTCTGAACGTGAATGACGTCAGATCTTGTGAGTCACGGTGCAACAGGATTGAGAAAAAAGTCAATCACTGTGAAATATTTTGCCTCAACGGGTATATTACATAGAATTATAGCCGGGTTAGGGACTAGAGGGAACTCGGCCTGAACAATATCATTTATTGGGCTTAAATCCTGGATTAAATGCCAAGACCCTCCCTTTGACTTTTTGACCGGATAAACCATGGTATTGCATGACGACTCTGACGTCACCAAGATTCCCTGTTCCATCATTGCAGAAATGGTCTTACAAATCCCTTCATCTGCCTCTCTGGACATGGGATATTGTCGGCTTTGGGTAAAATTGCTCCTGGTTTCAGTTTAATCTTCACTTCCCCAACACCCTTCAAGAGGCCTACGTCATAGGGCCCTGTGGTCCACACTGGGACAGGCACCTAGGCCATATCGTCATCAAAATACTCAGGACGATTTAATGTCAGCATCATTCTCTGGGTACCTCTCTTTTAATCATTTTAACCCAAAAGGTGAGACTCACTTCCACCATTGTCTCTCCCATTTCTGCTTGTTCTTCAAACAGATCGTCATCGGTGACGTCAGTCACTCGATATCCTTCTTCAATGGCAATTATCGCACACCATTGTCTGCCCTCATCATCGTAACCATCAACCAAGACTACTTTCCCTCGTACTACAGCTGTGTGTATCATCAAGGGAAATACTTGTCCCTCTTCCTCATGCATCGGTATTCTGGGTCTGAATAAGAACTCATCAGGGGTTCTCATGGTTTTGTCTGCCAGGCCTGGTAATCCGTCCATGAGCACATGCCTGCCATTTGCGAAAGGTTCTGGCACTAATGGTATGGCCCTCGTGGCTATGTGTCCTGAGTATGCCCTAACTATTTCGCATACGTTTGAATAGTGCATTATTGTCCTCTGTCAGTGAGATTGTCATGTTCAACTTTATTAAGTCTCAACCCAAAATATTTACTGGGGTCTGCCGAGAATATAATAGAGGTACATTCATTTCGCAATCTCCTATAGAGACTGGAAGTGCCTTTGTAAAGGGAACTCGACTGGTCGCTCCTGTAAAACTCTGAGTATCTATGGCCTCACCGGACAAGGAAAACTTGCCTTCACGTATGCACAAGTGTGTCGCACTCGTGTCAACTAGGAAGAAATATTCTTATCCCTGTGAGGGTCTGGTGTCACTGATAGGATAGAACACATCAGGGTTCCCAGTGAGCTGTCCTAGCTTATATATAAATTCGGCCCACTGTGTGCTGGTGGATTTCCTCCATGAGCAGTGTCATTTCCCATTCCAGGGTTCATGGCCTGCCCTGAGCCCATTGGTTGTGACTGTTGCTTTGGTGCCTGTTGGGATTGTCCTTGTGGGAAAGTCCCCATGTTCTGAGGTTGTGCACCTTGTTGCGCACCTGGTGCTTGTTGTTGCACTGTGTGATTCTGTGCAACTCCCTGCTGAAAGGCTGCAGGTGGATTCACCATACCTGCTCCTGTCCCTTGGCCATTCTTCATCATGCCTTGGCTTCTGCATTACGCGCCAAGTGCCCTGTCATTCCACACAGCCAACATACATGGCGGTGGTCGGATTATTTGCCCGTTTGACATATCTTGATTACCATTTTGCATATTTTGAAAACCTCCTTGATTATTTTGGAAACCTCCTTGATTACTCTGCCATCCTCTTCCCCTAAATCCTCTTCCCCTGGGATAGAATCCCGTATTACCCTAATTATTTTGTCTGTCGACTAGCCACCTGCTGCATACTCGATTCAGCTGTGCAAGTTATCATGGCTCAGTCGAGAGCATATTTTGACAATTTCTTTTGCACCAGTTTCGCTTCCTCACCTTTTCGAGTTGCTTCCTTTTTGCGATTCTTTTCCTGCAGCAACCTACAATAATGTGCAATGGTTAACTGTATTTCTGCCCAAGGTTTAGCTTCAATTTCCACCAGCTTCTTGAGCTGTTTCTGTACCGGTTCTGGTAGTCCTTGGCAGAATATATGGTAAAATACAGGTATGGATTTTGTCCAAGATTCATGAGTCTCGAGCACCCATGCGTCTTGGAAATTCTGTATATAAATCAACGGATCCTCAGACTCTTTCATTTTCCGCGTCATTATAGCTCCCATATCGGAAGTATCTGGATATAGCACTCGTAGCGCTTTCCATACGGCGCCTCTGCAATTGTTAAATGGAGCTCCGTCATGCAAGGTATTAATTGTGGTTACACCAGGGTAGCCTGCTTGTGCCCACACATCGTCAGCTCTCTCACCAAGTATGGCGATTAGGAGACCCTTAACATCCCCAATAGCTAACGTGTTTCCCCCTGTCATTTTTTCTAACTCGTGTATCTATTTTCCGGCTCCCGATGTCAGTATTGGAAGCTTGTTTTTCAAATGTTCTCGATCCATGTGTGGCCATGGAATATATTGTTGTCTTATTTCCCCCTTCTCAAGCAGCGGAAATTGGAATGTGTAGCCCTCTCTCTCTTCTCTCATTGTTCCTCCGTCTATTGCAGAGGTAATATTTCTGCATCGTCGTCTACCTGGCAATGCCCTTAGTCTGTCTACATAGGGCAGCGAAGACACCCCCCTCTGACCGTGCGTTTCTTCTCCATATCGGTCAGGCTGGCTGGCTGACTCTGATGCCCTCGGTGCAGACTCGTTAGTGTCTGACCATCTTATTCTCTTCTCTTTTGGGAGTCACATTTCGCTTCGTCTTTCCTCCTCATTTTCCTCGCGCTCCTCCCTTTCGGAGTCGGACATTGTCTGTCCCTAATTCGTGCAACTTCTTGCATCATCTTGGTTCCTACTGATTTCTAATCTATCTACGGATAGTTCACTATTTCCACTACTTCGGGTGACATCCTCAGTGTTGTAAAGCTGAGTGCTCTCTAGGCGCTCATCTTCCCCCTCCCCTTGGGGTATTTGTTCTAGCCCCATTTCATCATATGTTCTATCGATAGTTTCTCCGAAGCTTCTGGTGTCGAAGTCATCATCAATATTTGCCCTGGATGTGCCTGGTACTGAATCGTACGCAGGAAAGAATTTTTCAATGTCTTCCCAATCTACAACTGGAGCAGGTTTTTTAACCTCTCGCCCCAGATATTCAAGATCGCATGCTCTCTGTCTTCGCTTACGTTCTATGTCCTCATCAAATTCTTTGTGCTTCCTCACCTCTTCTCTGACCCTATCTTCTTCCTTTCTCTTTTCATTTCTACGTTCATCTGCCCTTCAAATGTCCTCATCTCTTCGTCTTTTTATTCTTTTCTCACGTATCCTTTGCTCTTCTTCTAACCTTTGCTGTTGCTGTATGTCTTGATCATTGGCTGTTCTTGGGTTGCTATCAAGCTGTCTCTCTTGCTCTTTGCGATATAGCTGTTCTCGCCTTTGTCTGTCTTTCTTATCCGCTCGTCTCTTAACTCCTTCTCTTTCCCCTTTCTCTGTGCATCACCTAACTTCTCCTTCTGTTTTACATAATCAATGCCTTTGACATCGAGTTTCAATAAAATGTGTCCTCCCATCCATTTGTCTTTTGCGAATGCTATCTCATCAGTTCTACTTTTGTTTCCCTCCCATCTCTTCCCTTCTCTCTCTTTGTCGAGAGATGCACTTGTCTGTGCCTGATCTTTTCTTTCATCGCATCTCCCCTTGTCCCTTGGGACTGCATAGGTAATATTCTTGTCCTTATCTTTCCCTTGATTCTCGTCACTACTATGTGTAGGTGACTCATTTGTGGGGTTGCTATACCCCTTGTCTGCTTTAGTTCCCTTAACTGGTATAATCCCTCGTCCTTACTTCTTTCAATTTTTGTTTCGGGCGGTTCAGGTGGTGCGGTAGGCGTCTCACCCCCCTCCGTGCGTACGTGAAGTATCCAATCTGTTGGCGGCTCTTCCTCCTTTACCTGTTTGTACATTTTCCACAACTCAAGAACAGCAAGGCGTTTTTCCAACTTCTTGCCTGTATTTGTGGCATGCAAATATGTCGTCATATGTTGTAAGATGGCTTTGGATGAAGACCCATTTTGTGGGCACAGCATAAACATCTTGTGGGTGGTACCCTTAACCCACTCGGTACTAAATTTCTTTAGCTTGGGTGCGTGTTTTGACAACTGCTTGCATAAGTGTGCCAATGGAGTCATGTCTTCCATGCTTAAATCTGCTCCCTTTCCTCTTATATAACACTTGTCCATGTTTTCGTGTGACTTAAACAACTTCTAACAATATGAGCGAGCACCAAACACCGTAAGATCCAATCCAAATTTTCACAAAAATTTCAACTCTTCCAATTTACTCAAAACATTAATTCACATGCGATTTCATCTCAGCTGTAAAATCACACACTGTTTGGATCCGTTTTCTCAAAGAAAGAATTTTAGACATATGATGTCACAACAAAAAACATATACGACAGATGCTTGACAGACTAAACAGACATCAGCTGGAACCAGATATCTCTGCCTCTAATCAATACCTCTTCATGGAGTGTAAACGTACCCCTTTTACAACGTCTTTAAACGTTGTGGTAGTCTAATCGTTCCCCATTATGTGGGACTCTGGGTACACGTTTCTTCTAGCCGCTATATTAAAGCGTAGGAAGAAGGCATATCCTCCCACTTCTTGGGTGTCTCCCCCAGTATCCTCTTACTTCTCGGGTGTCACCCCGGTAACCTTTCAGTTCTCGGGTGTCTGCCCCAGTAACCTTTCACTTATCAGGTGTCTGCCCTGGTAACCTTTCACTTCTATATTCTTGAGTCATTATCCCTTTATATATATACAGTCTTCTCTACTTCTAACTATATTTTGTTTTCTTCCCACCTCCCTCCGTTACATTTTCCCTTTACTTGTTCTAAGGCATGCACTATTTGCCAAAGCATTCAATTTTTGTTTCTCTCACCGTTTGCATGGTTCCTCTCTAGACCCTCGGGATCACCGCCTTTGGTACCGCCTTCTTCAGTTTTTCGCCCCCTCAGCTGCCCGTAGGAATGGGAAGGGATGCGTGGGGAACCCGGGTCCCTTCAGGCCCTGTCTGCAGTCTCTTTATGCTACCATTGTCTACGGTGGCTTCACGGTCTACTCCACCGAATGGCAAAGGACTTGTGATATTGCCGAAGACTTAGAGTTACTTTATGTCGACGGTCAATAGGTGTCTTACTTAATCAATAATCGATATTCGATAAACCAACCATCCTCTGCTACCAAGTGTACTGGGGAGTCTCCCGGCGGGGCCCATAGAGTCGGGGCTTGCTTCAAAGTACTTTAAGACGAGAAAGCTGCACCTTTGAGATGGATGGGGGTGCAGATATATTACTCCAACACCAATCAATAAGGACAACTCAATGGTTTGGCAAAGGGAGTCTGTTTAATGACAAGTACAAAAAAACGGGGAGTCATGGCAATCAGCAGTGATGCAATAGTCTGTCTCGCTTCAACTCCACTGAACTTCATACAAACAATAACATTTATACTCAAAACTCATTTTAATTGACGTGTAACACTCAAAAGTTAATAAGCATTTCTATTGGTTAGGAAAAGGTAACTTCACTATAGGTACTATATCTGTATATGGTGACGGAGTGAGAGGATTGGAAAAACACTATCAGGTGGGCGTCTAAGCCATTCCTTCTAACATTACTATTGTGAAACTCCCGTCCCCTGCACACTATCAATGGCTAGATAAGCCCAATAGTTTTAGAGTAGTAGGAATAACAGTTTCAGTAAATATCTTTTCTGTAGGTCTGAGGTGCAAAATTCATACATAATAATCAGTCTTTTTTCTTTATCAAATTTTTCTCAAAAGAAGAATTTATTCAAAAACATATATGCCCAACGCGTTTCGGGATCATTCTCTTCATCAGGGGCTGAAAGTTCATTCAATTTTCATCAATCTACAAATATTCAAAAAAAGAAGAAAACACATATGTATATATCAGTAAATGATCTAGACCCATCATTTTATGCAGATATCCAAATTCAATCACCTTCTGGCTAAATAATAGTCATTTCTGATACAGTCCAAAGAACCTAAAATGTTTTCTCACAATGTGCCATTTTTAACAAACAAAGTACATTAGTACAAAACCTAAATTGTAGGTGCTTTAGTGGTTCATAGACTGTAAGAATTGTCTAGAGGTTTTTGGTCGACCATTCAACAGAATCAATATTAAGTATATCAAAAGACAGTGTATTTCAAATAAACATAGTAATTTAGGAACTGGGCATACCGTGTGCTGATTAGTGTGCCTTCCTAAGTCGTAAAAAGTGGGAAGAGGGCCGCCTGTTCACCATGTGGTTCAATGAAGGTCTAGCACACCTGAGAAAATATAGATACAGAATAGTGTAAAGGAAAGGTTTCTCGCATTTGGATGAACTATCATCAAAACTAAGAGTAGAAGCACTAACTAGTGTGGTCTGTGCTCCTTCGAATACAAGGTAAGTAGCGGTTTGGACGTGAGAATCAGCTGTCCCGCTTGGGCGAGAGCCGCTGAGATCAGTTGTATTCACAGAATCGAACGATAGAAGCTCTGTATGTCTATATCAGAGGAGCAAGATAAAAGCGGGAAAATAAAGACCCTTGCTAAGAGGGATTGTCTAGCTAAGAAAAATGCAAAAAACAGAATATAGAATATACTTACAAGCAACTAGATGGCTGCAGATGCAGTAGGGAAGCGTTCGAATGTTGCCGTGTAAGTGATTGAAAAACATGGCTGTTTAAATATGCGTCATATGCGTGACGTCATCACGTTGCTGACGCGTGTGACATCACAACTGTAAACATGTTGTTGTGCGGCGTATGAATAATAGAGTGTAGAGCCAATGAAATAAGGACTCTAAGTAGCTGGTACCGTATATGTTGTTAGAAAACTATCTCCCTCATGGAGTGAACGAGTTATATGTTGTGCGCAAAGGAACAAAAAGTGACATCTCTCACAGGGAATTGGATAATCTGTGTACATCGGATAAACCCGGGTAAGGGCCGGTGGAGGTACAAGATGCCAAAGTGTCAGAGTAGAGAGGATGAGAATCTCAGAAGGTTTTATTTAAAGAAAAGGGGGGTGGATCTGGCTGATGTTAGACTAAAGGTGCCATGTTTGGAAGTTGAAGAATATCTGTTAGGTACATAAGGTATAAAGCCCATTACAAGTCCTGTCTCCCCATAATGGAGTGCACAATCTAATTGGGGTAAAAAACATTCCTGGTCTCACTCCACAAAGTATACATCTACACCTATGTAATACAGGTTGATTCTGACTCAGCTGAAGTCGAAAAATTATTTTAAAAAAACAAATAACAAATACAATTTTTGAAAGACAATTTCCACAATAACCCAATCAGTTAATAGAACTGTACATTTTTGAACCACATCTATTCATTTTGTCAACAACGTTATTCAGAGGAACGATCCTAAATAGAATCCTTCATTGAGACCATGTGGTTGGACTGCGTCTAATTTGTGTATCCACCATGGTTCCCTCTGTGCTAATTTCTTAGCAAAATCTCCACCTCTAGGTAATGAATGTACTGTTTCTAAAACTACCCAGCGTAGTTGGGTGATGTTATGACCGTTCTCACGAAAGTGTCTGAATACTGGAGACTTTTCATTTTTGGTTCTGATGTTGGACTTATGCTCAGTCCAGCGTTCTTTTGCCTTTCTAATGGTTTTTCCGACATCATATTTTCCACATTGTGTCTTATTGTATTGACAACCCATATGCCAGGGCTGTTGTTTCTCCTCTGCACCTTAAATTTGTTTATTACATATCCAAATTGAATTAACTAATATTTTTACCTATTTCTACATATTTGGAGTGCATGGTGTTCAAATCCAATTGAACATTACTATTGTGGACATCATTAAGAGTACGACGTCCCATTGGTTCTGCTATCTATAGGACCCTAGATTATTTGGTCCATTGTGATTGGGTTGGCTTCAACCCCATGCATACATTTCCACTTTACTTAGCAGCACACAGAATGGTCAGCCAGTTGCAGGGTGCCCCAAGATTCACCCGGCCTTCCTTCAATCCATCATTACTTTAGTGCCTATGTGTCAATTAGTTGGCTCTGGTCGGCCTTGACACTGTGTCTTATCGTCAGGAAAAGTTATGATATCTCTGTCTGGGCGGCTGCCAAGCATAGGTGTGAACCCGTGCTCCTTCTCACTTGGCTGGTCACGTGCTACTCACACCGTGAATCTGCTGAGTTTCCCTCAATTTGTGTATTTAGTTGTTATTCGGCTTGCCACCTGCCTACGCCTCCTTATCTCGACCTTCCTGAGATAGGCTATTCTGTTCTTAAGTTTCGATTCCGCAAAGCTACTGTTGGCTCCTTCTATTGGTCTGACCTTGGCTCTTCCTGGCTCACATTACCTCTGCTGAGTTTCGATTCAGCCATATCTTCTTGTTTTAGCTGGAATACGAATCCTGTCCTGTTTGGCCTCTAGTAACTTGAGTTGATTCTGCTTTTGTGTAAAGTGGACTCAGACTTATATAATGTGCTTCTTTGAGGTAGATATGGATAGGTGGCACTTGCCGCAGTCTATCTTTTACTAAGTATGGCAAGCTGCACTGTTTTCTTAGCTTTCTTGCGGTTTCAAGCATATGTACAGGCGTTAGCTGGTTGAATGACGTCATCCTGCTTTACATCTTAATCTTCTTTATATTTCAACATCGTCTCTTCTTCTATGTTTACGATATCCTTATTCATGACATTTCATCTCTTGTGTCGTCTTTGGGTCGTCTTATCTTCTACGTGCAAGTCTGTCCGGGCCTTCGTGACGTCACCATGCGTCTTCAATTAAGGCCTTTTGGATTTCTTCCGGGACAGTGTTTAGCCTATCTTCATTTCGTCTTATTCGTTGGTAGGGTTTTCTCAATGGATACCTTACTGTCCATGGTTTTCTAGGTATCAGTATTTCGACAGGTGTTGTTCTCCTGATAGGCAATGGGCAGACCCCTACTGCGGCTCTCTGCTGGTTTATTTGCTCATCATACGTCACATATTTTGGTGTGAACATTCCTGCTACTTCAAAATGGGCGATGGGAGTCTAGGCTTTATCTGGAACCTCCTCTACAGTTTTTTGATTGGAAACTGGACCTGATGTTTTTTTGGATTAACGCCAGTTAAACTTCATATAAAATAAGGTGTCAAGCTCATGACCTTGTCAAGTGTCAAGGTGCTACATGCTAGTAAAAGTGTACCCCTGGGTTGATTTTGAGGCAGTTGGAGTTCATCCAATGGAATACTTTGCAGAGACAGTTTTCTAGCGTTGAGTTTATTTCCGGGTGTCTTGTATTTTGAAGATTATTTCTGTATCGTGTATTTGTGTATCGTCGGCGTAGTTGTAGCAGATGAGGCCGTGGTTTTTGATGATTCTGATAAGTAGATACAGGTAGATGTTGAATAGTAGCAGGGAGAAGGAGGATCCTTGTGGTACTCCACAGGTGGAATCTCCATACGGTTTCCGTTCTGTTTGTTATGAAAGATTTGATCCACAGTAAGACGGTGTCTGTTATTCCCAGTCCTTCTAATCTCGTTATGACGGTGTCGTGGTTAATTGTGTTGAATGCTGCTGATAGGTCTAGGAGTATCAAGGCAGTGTTGTTGTCCGAGTCTCCGTTCATTTTTAGATCGTCCCATATTGAGAATAGAGCTGATTCCGTTCCTCTCATTGGTCTGAAGCCAACTTGTGCCTGGTCTAGTAGGCCATGCTCTTCAATGAAGTCTTGGGTGTTTTTGTATATGTACGTTTCAAGCAGTTTGGCTGTGTAGGGGATGTTGGAGATGGGTCTGTAGAGAGGTCCTCTATGTTTCCCGCTGTATCTTTGAGTAGTGGCCTGATGTATGCAGTTTTGAAGGCTTGTGGCACTGTCCCAGTTGCAATGGAAATGTTGAGGGAGTTCCTGTCATATTCCAGGTGCGTTCCTTGTTTGAGAATTGATTTGTAAATATCTGGTGGGCAGGGGTCTTCAGGAAACCCTGAATTATTGTTTTCATTCGCCAGTTTGACGAATGTCTCCACTGATATTTCTGGAAAGCCTCGTAGTTTGTTTGGGTGTTCCTCCCGGGTGTAGGCAGGGATCGTGGTCAGATCAGGCGGTCTGCTTTGTATGGCTTGTTGGATGCTGATGATTTTGTTTTTGAAGTGGTCTGCAAGGTCATTGCAGAGTTTCGTGGATGGATTTGGTTTATTGTTACATCCCGGAGCGTTTTTGATTTCGTTTATGATTTTTAAGAGTTCTTTTTGGGTGTTTGGTGCTTCGAAGATTCGGTTGTCGTAGTGTTTCCTCTTTGCTTTTTGTATTTCCTTTTTGTATGCGCAGTTGTGTTGTAGGAATTTTAGTTTGTTCGCATCGTCGTTTTGTTTTCTCCAATTAAGTTCTAATCTTCGGTTTTTCCTTTCATGGTGCTAAGTAGTGGAGTGAACCATTTTGCCGTTGCCCGTTTATGAGAAGTGAAGGGTTTTTCTTTGGCGATGTTGTCTATAGTAGTTATAATCCAGGAATGCAGCAGGGCAACTTTTTTGTCCAGGTCATCTTCTTCCATGAATATTGGGTGTGATTTGCTAAGCTTCAGGCGTTCAATTAAGTTGGAGTTTTTGATGGTTCTGCAGTTTCTTTTCATGGTGTTCAGTGTTTTGTGTGGTTGACTGTTTGTTGGGGCGGTCATTTTGAGTACAAAGGAGATGATGAGCTGATCGCACCAGGGTATTTGAATTGGGGGTGCCGTGGTGAGGAGTCGTTTGTTTGCAAAGATTGCGTCAAGTGTATGCCCTGCCAAGTGGGTTGCTCCTTTGACTAGTTGTTGAAGGTTCATTGCTGCTAGTTGGCTGGTTAGCGATTTTTGTGTGGTTGTGGTTTCTTCTTCAAACCAGATGTTGAAATTTCCGAGGACTATCAGGTGATTGTGTTTGATAGCTAGGACGGTGATTGCTTCTGTGAAGGTGTCTACAAAGGTTGCATCGTAGGTTGGTGGTCTATATAATAGTATGAATTTCAGGTTTGTTTTGGGGCTTACTGTTAGACGTATGATTAGGGATTCACATTTATCAATGTTTAGTGGGTTTTCCAGTTTGATATCCAGGTGTTCCTTGTGAATGATTGCCAGCCCCCCCCCCCTTTTGGTTTTTCTATTTTCTTGGACGCATTTGAAGTGTTCTCCGTAAAACTGTAGACTCCATAAAAACAATAGTTTGAATTTTGTACGGGCTCTGGTAAACACCCTTTTATTATAAAGTAAACTGCTTTCATTATTTCAAAGAAACACACATTTCCCAAAGCCAATAGTTTTGGGCCTTTTGTATTAGCACTATATAACACACTTTACTTGTAAGGTATTAACAATTCGCTAAGGGCTAAAGAAACAGTTTCTATATTTTTAATCACACTGTGTAAGTTAAAACAGAGTATAACTCTGGTGTTGTTCCAGATGTTGTTTTTTTTATTTTCACAGATGATGCTGCAGGCTTTTAAAACTCCTTTGTCATAATATATTTCAGTTATGAGGTGAACATGCCTGGACATGCGCGCCCCATAACAGCTCAACCTAAAAACACAACCAGATATTATAAACAACAATTTTTTCATTAACATTTCAAACAACAATTTTAATTCAGATTTGATTCGGAATAAAATACTGAAGCCTCGCCGGCCTCTATTTATAGCTTGATCATTTTACATGAAAAAGCTATCAATTCTAGCCCATGTCATTGAGATTATAAACATTTTTATATTGAGTTTATAACAAAATTCAATGTTACAAAGTGACGCAGCAAACTCCACAGCCCATATAAAATTCATGACGTCATCTATACTATCTTTTGTTTATGGTTAAAAAAAGCATTTACAAAAACTTTAATTCAAATACCGAGAAATGACAGTTTCACAATGGTTTGAAAACCAATAAAACATCTAAGACATCATAATTTCATCATACATTAGAGTAGAATAAAATCTCAAGGCCACCAACAAAGGAAGAAAAAGAAGGGACAAAAGGGCATGATAAAACATTTTTTCAAACATGGTTCACTCTACATGCAACCCAATTCAACAGATCATTCAGTTGAATCATTTAAGTGGACTGCAATAAGAAAAGCCTCCACAGCCAAGGTGTCCCACACATTCATACTGTATAAACATTGCTTCCACAGATTATCAATAGTGATCCAATAAATGAAGAAAACAGTTTTCCTAGGTAACTCAATCTTTGAGAATTCAAAGAGGTGAATTACAATATGATATGATTAAGGGTTTCAATAATTTTCTCATTATTCCAGTACCTACATCTCGACTGATCAATCTTTCCCCTCCTCAATAGCATCTCTTTAGTCGGAAGCAAATTCCATCTAAATCTCAAAAATATCGATCTATGATGGCTATTTGGAAACTGTATAAAGGAGAGCGAAACAGTTCCATGTTTTTTACACTTCAATCCAGTCATGTAGTGCTTTTTTAACTTTTTCTGGATTCGCAATCAAAGTGTGCGGGTCTAAATTTAGTTTTATTAGTACACTCTTGCCAATGGACCCAACATATGAAACATAATAAGTTCCATGACATTTTCCAGGGAGCTGAACTTCCAAGTACATATTCATTAGTTCATGCAGAGTCTACCGAATAGTTGAGATGATTTTACGAAATAATGATAACATATTCCATACCACTCGAGCTCTAAGCGATACAAGGCCCAATTCAAACCTGATGGCAGATAATGGACAGCATTAAGAACTCCTATGACGCGTCTTCATAAAGCAGCTTCAAATTATTGAGCCACTTATTAGACTGTTCTACATAAAGTTCCAGGCCATAAATTAACTTCGGCACTGCTTTCCTTGCTGGCATTATTGGAAAGCAACCAAATTTGTGATTAAGCAAAATTATGTGGTTCATTAATACGTCCCTCTTTTCAGTCAACATCTGACATAGGTTTTTCTGTTACAGACTGAGAAAAAATAAAGAAATCCAAGTAAATAAGATTTGGAGAGGTTTTGACTACTGACTTTCCCACAGACCAAGTCATATCAACTTTTTTTCTCACTCCTAGCCAAAATCTGTTAACCAGCAGGCCATTATCCACAGCATAACGAAAGAAAGCTACCAACAACCGCTTCAAGCCTACGCAAGAATTGTCTAGGAGCAAAAGATCATCAGCGTAGGCTAACCAAGGAATTTTTGGTCCATACAATTTATGAGAGATAAGGGCCGCTTTTTCTAAGCATTCATTAACCTCAGAGACATATAAATTAAAGAGGCAGGGGGCCAGAGCACACCCCTGCCTCAGTCCCGAGTTAGTTTGTATTCATCTTGAAAGAGTACCCTCTTTATCTAGTCTCACACGAATGCCAGAATCTTTGTGTAGACCCATAATTAATTTTAGGAGACCTTGCGGGATCCCCCACACATCTAATTTCCTCCAAAGCCAATTCCGGTCTACCCTGTCGAATGCTGTAAATAGATTCACGGAGGCCATGTAGCTACACTTGTTTCAGTCTGACCAAGCACCATGCTGTAAAGCTCTAACTACCAAACCACTGATATTCGTAGAATGTCCCTTTCTAAAACCATTCTGCAGCTTATTTAATCTATGAATGGACAAGGCCCAAAATTCAAGATACTGGAGCAGAAGGGACGCAAACATTTTGCTCTCTGCATCTATCAGTGATACTGGTATGTAATCTTTTGGGTACAACCTTAGTCCCCTTTCATGAATGGGAACCACATGTGCCATGCACCATGTTTTCAGAAAGATACCCGTAATACTATTAAAGAGAATAACTAACACGTTAGCCCAATTTAAGGGTTTCAAAGTATTATTGGTCAGACCTTTGGTCCTGCAGCTCTTGATATTTTGCTCCTCATTATAACTGACAATACATCATTAACCTCAAACCTTCAATGGCTCATCAATATAGATGTGTGCAGGCCGAAAATCAGGCACTCATTTTTAACGTAATATAATTCTTCAAAATACATCTCCCATTCAGATCCCAAAACAGCATTCAGTTGATACAGAGAGTGGGCCTCATCTTGTCCATTCTGAACTGACCAGAAATCCCCAATATCCTCCTTGATTAAAATCTGGAGCATCTGCTGTGCATCCCTCTGCATGAGCTTAGAACGCCTGAATTTACAATAGTTTTAATATTTTTGGTTTACCTTTTTGCAAAGCAGTCCCTGCATCTGAGTGGAAACCCCCAATATTTGTAATTTCCTTAAAGACTGTCTCATAGAGTGTTTTTCGAGGGCTACATTTTCGTCAAACGCATGTACATGTTTTTTCAGACCTTTTCCAGATTTTAACCTAAATTCTCCAAAAGCATGGGCTATACGTTTTTGAATTGTGGTCTCGTGGTGTTCAGTATTACAAGATTTCATCTTCCATATTAACCTTGTTTGCATCATAACCCAATTCAAACAACCATTTAATATACCAATGTTAGTAGAAGACCAGCATACTGCATTCTTCCCCGGGTTAACTATTAGATTGGTTGGACATTTCACCAAGCGGATACTTTTGCCTACTATATGTGCCTTAACCATACAGTGGTCACTCCACAAATTTCTTATAATGTTAAATTCAGCACCGTTTTCAGATATATAATCATCAGCAAAAATGTAATCTAGAGTTGGTCTGCTAGGTCCGGGAAACCAGGTAGAATGATTACCTCCAAGTGGGCCAAGCTTGCCATTAAGTACATTCAATCCTAAACTTGGCATAGCAAAATTACATTTTCTACTTGCTTGAGCTTTAAAAGTTGTGGGACCCATGTCTGAAGTAATATCCCAAATCTCACATTTGTCATTGAACACTAAACAATTAGCATTTAAACCTCCAGCCACGATTACGTGGCCCCTATGGGTGGAATTTTGCATTGTCCCATAGTTTCTTTGATGATCTTAAGAAACTCATCTAGTGGGCATGTGTCCTTATACCAGTACACATTGACGAAATAAATGGAGAGAGGATCATACCAAGTCAAGGAGGTTGCCATACCACCATACGGGAGGATGGGAAGTTCAGCGACTACAAACCCAAGGCTACTCCGGACTGCATTAATCAGCCCTCCTGCCAGACGACCGATGTAACTTTGTTTTGCAGCCTGTGTGGTAACTTGATAACCATCCAGAACCACTGGAGTAACCAACCAGGTTTTGTGCAACATAATACAGTTAGATTCTCTTATGCATTTCCCCGTATCTACATTAGTCAACAAGTGTGAGTTTCCTCGTGTGTTCCAAGTTAGCAATTTAATTCCGTCTGGTATAGAAACAGTGTCAGCAGCCTAGCATTCATTACCAAGAATCTTTTTTTCAGAGTGCTGATGTTATTGCCTGCCAATTTGCCCCATTTTAGGATTTTCTTCCTCACCTGCTGGTAATTTAGCAATTCTAGATCCATCTAAAAAGGCGGATATAGATAATTTACCTGCTATAGAACAACCCACAAACGGTGCCTGAAACTCACCACACTGAGATATCTCAAAGCCAAAGCTATTCATGCTATCTTTTTCTTCTAAAATTAGGTCTCAAATTAATAGAGACCCAAAATGGACTATGCATAGATCAGTACTTCCTCGATGAGGGAATTCCACCCTACTAATATCAGCCGAACGAAAAGGCACTTAAATTCGATTTCGTTGACAAAATTACCAATATGTTACTTCGATTTCGACAGACAGGTTAATTGTCTCCCAATAGGATAGACACCATGATTTTACTGGCATTTGTTTTTGAGTAACGTACGGGTGCATACTATCATTTTTCATTTAATTCAGTACCTTATTTACATTCATCTGAGAAGAATTTTGCTCATTTATATTAGATACATCATAACTTCTCGCATGCACCAATATACTGTGTGGTTTCTTAATAGACTGTGAGTAGAATGATGTTAACGCTCGAAATGCACGATCACGCTCAAGCTACAAATGTTCCGGAGCATTAGTAGGTATAACCTTCCTGCCTATGTCATGAGAAGGATATTTTACTTTCAAGGGGACCACCATGTGGATTTTCTTCAACAGGTTCGAGGTAAATTCGGAAGGACAGAATGTTTGAGAGACAGAATCAAAAGGTTGGTTACACAAGGGGGCATATACTGCCATAGATCTCTCACGCTGACATGTCAAAGGGAAATCTATACTACGAGGAAAATTAGGAAGAGTAGTGAGCCGCATATTTACTGCAGGTACAGTTCTTTCCTCCTCAGCCGAGGCAGGCCCAACATTGTTTTTCATATTGCTGAAGTATCCCAGATGGTATTAACCAGATTGGCAAGAGAAACCCCATGCATTACCCGCCCAACATCTATTTGAGCAGCCAGCTTTCATTCCATATTTTTATAGTTAGGCACCCTTGTTTCCTGAAAATGCACCTGCTTAACATCTGTTTGGATCCCCACATCCAACTTTAAACACTTCTCCAATTCCGCCTGGCCGTCCCTATAATTAGAGGTCAGGTCATGCACACTCCTACCACATTGTACAACCATGTTCGCTTGAGAAGTAGGACAGATTACATTCTGTGGTGGATTCACTAACTGGATAGCTCTCTTTCCCTTATCCTGTTCTCTTTTAATGGATTCAGCTATTGTTAAATTTCTAAGCAATTTACGGGAGGACATGTTTTTTTTCTCCCCGACTTTTGGTTCTTAAGCTTCCTCGATTTATCTCAGAAGCTTGTAGGATGGATTGCTGGGGTGCTCTCCTCCCCCTCCACCTCTTTATTAGGTTTAAGAGCACTCCGTTCCTGGTCAACACTTTGTACTTCCAACACAAGAGCCTCATCGTGAGCATTAACCCATACATTATCCTGTATATCCTGTGAAGCACAATCAGATGCTTCTCTACATGACTCATCACTAATACATATAGATGATATTAGAGCAGAGGGAGCAATGTATAACTCATTTCCACCGTGACCGAAGAATCATTTGGCCCAAGTTTGTTTCCAAATCCTCGATTTTAAAATTTATAGAGCTGAGGATCAAAGTGTGCGCTGTTCGGCATTCCATATGTTGTGTAGATTCACAAACAAACTCAACACCATATTTAGTGCAGATACCATCGGAGACATGAGACGTATGCGATCGTCTATGTCCTTTAAAGTACCTTGACCATTTACAGTTTTCTCCTCCATATGTATTGAAAAAGAACATTCCCCCCATCATGGTCAATAAAGTTAATTAGATCAGTCAGCGAACCCATGTGAGAGACATCACAATGTTGCAATACCCCCATTGGCATGTTATGATCTTGTCACTGTAGGGCAGAATCAGCATATTTGATTATACTCAAATTGTTGAGATCATTTCTGTGCATAAACTCCACCCTTCCTGAGCAGAGTACTGAGCACTTTTCGTAGGCAATAGTGGTTTAATTTGCATACTAGTGCCAACTGATTTAGGAAAGATATTTGTAATCTGTATTCTTTTAGCCTTAATAGGTGTAGCACAGTTTGACACATTTAATGTTCTTGTAGGTAAAATAGGTATGGTATGTACAACAGATAGAGTTCGCTTAATAGGTGAATGATTAACTTCAGGGAATACAGGTTCTACCTCAGTACCATCCTCAACATCAGAAACAATCATTGCCTTTTCTCCCCAATTCCGCCTAAGAGCTGTAACAAGCTCTTCCTCCTGATGAATAATAGCCTTTTCCTTAAATGAGCCATGCTATAGGGCCTTGCCGTGTGGACAGGGTATCGTAGTCCCCAATTTATTATTTGAGCTTTGACTAGCCTGGCTTCTAGTGCCAGTACGGGACGCCATAACAGTGGGGGATACACACTGCATGCACTATATGCAGTGTTTGCGCACACAGCTCAAAGGGAAGAGAAGAATCTCAGCCCCTCAACCGCTGTGAACGTTTAAAAAGATCTCAGTACACAGTACACACGTTCAGCTCAAAGGATTGCAATTCCCAATCCCGCAGTCACCGAACAAAGCAGTTTGCTTCTCCCCCAAGACGTATTTCCGTCACCTGATTAAGCAAGTCAGCTCCACTGGCAGTCACTGACAATCTTCTGAATAATGAACGGAAGTTGGAATATGTGGGCGTCAAGGCAAGATGTCAAAAAGGAAGACTGCTGAAACTGATGTATTGATGAAGCCCCAAAAGCCCCAACCCCCGAACACTCAGCCGACACTCTGCAGACGCTCCACTACGGCAAGGAGTCTTTGGAGAAAGCGCCAAAGAAAGTTCACCTCCAAGTAGTGGAAGGTAAAACAGACTTGCCAACCGAGCACTGCCAACCCCGTACACGTAGCTGACACTACGCACACGCTCCACTACGGTAAGGAGTATTTGTAGTAAGCTCCAAAGAAAGTCTGCCTCAAAGCAGGGATGTCATTTCACCAAAATTCCAGGGGTAGCGGAAGTGACATCACACATCCCTTGACCCCTGATGACATCACAGGAAGTGATGTTATTTGACCGCACCACAAAGTGATTGTGATGCTGGAAATGCATCTGAGGGCACGGCCTCCGTATCCTTGTCCTTTACTGCTTTTTATCGTGTGTCTGGCGTGTTTTCCGCACAGGAGTTCATGTGAGACTCCTGGCGGTGCAGCTTACTCTTTTGATTTGGTGAACAGACCCATGGGATACCCTTGTGGCACCCATGGGTGGGGGTACAACCCTCCGCCCATAGTGTATGTTTTTGGGCACCTGTGTGTGGCCCACGGAGCAGGGTATGGGCTGGTGGCAGCTCCATGCTGAATATGACAGGTGCCCTGAGTATCCTCCATTTTGGGATACCCAGGTCCTGCCATTGGAATCAGTTCATTCCTGATAGGAAACAAGATGGCCCCTGTTGCCACTTACTTTGTATTGCCTATTACATTGTTTTCCCAAAGTCCTGGGAAGCCCTGACTCTGTCCCTTCCCCCTGACCGGCTGTTGGATGGAAGTTCCATATATGGTGTTGTTGTGAAGTCCAGGCCAGACTGGCTGGAGCCTTCCCAGTGACTGTATGTTGTGGGTACACCCTGTGGGTGGGACCTGGGTGAATGGAGTGTGTGACGAATACGCATTCTGTGTTGTGGATGTCTAGTATCTGGTGTTTGACACAATGACTGAGACAGCCCTGCCCGAAATGAATGCAGTGTGGAGTGTTGAATGTCTAGGTACTTGTCCCAATACACATAACTTGTTGTGAGTGTCTGGAGAGGAGTGTATGGCCTGAATGCACTATGCACATGATTGGATGCCTGCCTGCATGAATGCCCTTCTGACCGATTGATTGCCTGAGTGTGACCCAGCAGAATGAATGGGGGATCAACTAGTATATCTGGAGGCCTCTCACTGCTAGAACTCATGTTCAGAAGCTGAAGAGAAACTGGAGTTGAAACTGAAGCTTAACCTTGAAGCCCTGCTGGAAGAGAAGAATTGCTGTTGCTCTCCTTCATCAATCTGAAAGCTGCTGTGTCTCCAAGGACTGACCCAGAGAGGACCTGGTAAGGCGCCCTCTTCCCGAGCTACGAGGGACCATCGTGCACCAGCTGATCTTTGCAAAGCTCCCTGGTAGACAGACCTACGACAGGCTGCCGACCAGAGACGGTGTAAGAAGATTCAATTCAACACTACAGCTAAGTCAATGCCTAGTCTGGGATACTGAATGGAAACCCTTATTGATATATCTTTATGTCCAGTTCATGAGTTCTGGATGACTACCCCTATACAACACCCCTCTCTTAGAATCCCCCTGACCCCACTGAGCCAAGAAGTAGTTCTGTTTTGCAAGTTTAAAAGGTTTATTTGAAAAAAAATTAACAATATATATATATATATATATCACACTTTTATAATGAATTAATAATTAATATCACACTTAAAACATGAGCAGTGATCAACAGTGAATAATGTCCTACTAGTAAACTGATTTGGTTACCCAGGAGTAGTATAAGGATGAGGTAGCACACTTGTGAATAGGAACAGAAGAATAAGGTGGTAGAGAATGCTTTATATAAGTTCAGATGGATGCAATGTTGAATGAAAATGCAGTACAGAAAATACTCAATATGATTTCAACAAAACAATGTAATCACTTTTCTCTGACAATCCACTCCCCCCCCTTATGCAATGTAAGGAAATTAAGAGTAGCACATAGTCCTCAGACATGCAATCAAATGTAATTCAGTTCACCTCAGCAAGCTTAGACTATGGATAGAAGTTGAAACACAGGCCCAAAATGCTTTTATATGTGCTGGCAATGAAGTGAGGAATATGCTGAAAATGGTTTTAATTCCCTTTAGGAGGTTCAGGGTGAGTGAAAGATACTTGGGATGAGGTCAGGCTCCCTTTAACAATGCTCTAGGAGTAACTAGCAGGTTAAACGAATTTTTGGCAAAGGAAAGCAAGGAAGCTGCTGTTTTCACACGTGGCTGGATTTTTAACCAAATCGCAAAATTCGCGAATGCGTGAATCACGATTACAAAAGTATAAGGAGTAGCAAGTCGGTTCTAGGTTCGTTGAAAAGCTAAGATTCTAAGCTTTCAGAGGAAAGTTAATCCGAGTTTCTAGCCCAAACGGTTCCAAAGATATGAACGATTTTGTAAAGGTCGTTTTTTCGAATTTAAAGTAACTCAAATTGACAGGTGACAGCTTTCAAAAATGACAGGTGACAGCTATGCGGCTGCAGAATTGACAAGTGACAGTTAGGAGGCAGTTCTACTTAGATTAAATAGATTGAATTATATCACTGGAAACTAAGAGATTTGGTTTCACACCGTCCTAGCTGTACTCACAATGTATTTGGAAGGTCTAGGTCTCATGGATCGGGTCAAGATGGCTTCGGTTCTGGTTTCGCCCCGGACAGTCTCTGCGCACAGCGTCTGGTCTCTGCTCTGCTGGTCTGGTCTGACACTGCTCCTGGCCCGGCTCCTGGATCTCTGGGTACAGCGTCTGTGCACAGCTCCTGGATCTTTCTGCACAGCTGTTAGGTTTGCTGGATGCTGAGGCCTGCTGAGAAGAGTTCTCAGTTTGTGGGTTTAGGCCCTTGCTTTGAGTTCTGAATCAAGTTCTTTGGAGTTTTAAAGTCTAAGTGTTGGATCTGGTATCTTCTGGATATTGTGTGGTCCGGCAGAGCGCGTTGCAGCAACTGGATTTTAATGTCTCTACCTGTCCCAGCAGTCTCTTTTTATGTGTTTTGAAAATGGGTGTGTGCCTGGGCCTAGCTAAGCCTGCCCCTCTCTACTTGTCATTGGCCCAATTCTCCCCTCTCCCATGATTGGGGGAAGGAAATGTGAGTCAGAGTGATGCTGTAGGTTTTATGGGTCAGAGGATCCTCCCCTGGTCAGTTTGCCCACAAATCTATATTTGATTCAAATACATATTGCACAGACACACAGTTGTTTAAAATTACATGCACCCATCACATATCACATGAGGTATACTCTGTTCAAACTCTGCTCTTCCTCAGGGCTTGCATTCAGAAATGGCAACATTTTGCACTTCTTAACTGGTTTTGCAATATCGGACATTTACCCAAATTTACACACATGTGCGCAAGGAGTATGGACATTAATTGATGAAGTGTCAGATTTTTAACATGCAGACATTTGGAGTGAAACCCTATTTTCCGCTAGCAACCCCCCAGATCATACCACCAGGTCCTAAAACCTCTTAAAATGTGGCAGAAAAATCAGAAGAATTATGGTATCATTTAGATAATTTTGACAAGTCCGCACCATGAGTTATACATCTTTCTTAAAATCATATTCTGGCCAACATGGGTGTGTCTTCTAAGGTCACATGGTGGAGAAACCAGTCTATCCATTTTCTTTAAACTCAGCCTGTCCTCAGAGGGGCTGCCCCTCCCCGTTTCTGCCAAGAGGAAGCCACTTTACGACCTCCCCTATAAACCATCTGCCTGAGTCAAGGAAGGGCTTTGTTCAAAAGGAAGCCATTTACGACCACCCTAATAAACCATCTGCCTGGGCCCAGGACAGGCCTTTGTTCAACTCCCTGTAGGTGCTCCACCCCTAATCTAATCAGAGAGGTGACAACTCCTTTTGGCAAGGGGAAGAGTGTCTGAGCAGGTTTTAACTCCTGTGGGGGTAGATGTCAGGCAGAATTCAGTTTCATTAAGCCAGGTTTCAGCTAAATGTCACTTTTTGTCCCCCAGTTTAAGTCTATTACGATTTTTACATACACATTAAATAATTACTTCCTTCAAGTCATTTCAGAGTATAGTTTTATATTGTATCCACCTCTTAGCAAGTCTTTCCTTGGTCTGGTTTTGTTTCATTTGTTCAGTTTTACACAAAAGTCTGGTGGTTTTAAAACGCCGGCTTTCTGATAGTGGTGAGTACTGGTAATGCAACCATTTTTGGGATTTAAGAAAATGAATTCCCCACAGTTCTAGGTTGCTTTTGGCAATCAGCATTGCCATTCCCAATGGTTTCAGGCTACTGTGTGGGTAGCCCAATGGTGGTTTTAGCCAGTGCCCTCCTGTGCTCACAACATAGGCAAAAATGGGTGGCAGCCTATTCTTCATGCATTTCCCTGTGCATTTTCTGGGAAGTTCTGGCCATCATGATGTTTTCCATGCCAGTACTGCACAGTTTTCCTATTCTGGCATACATGTGGGCTTTTTGGCCATCTTGGATTTTCTAAGCCCACAGCACCAAATGTTGCAGCATGATAGCTCAAACGTGGATCAGGACACCCAACAAAGCCCCCCACGCGACTGCACTTTGAATTTGAGTCGATGGGGAGAGGGTGCACTGGTATGTCCGCATAATCTTCTTCCAATTCTGCAAATGGCACAGTTCAGCATCTTTTCCTCCATCCGGTACTGATCCATCGGTTCTCCTCGCCGGTCCTCATGGGAATATTGGGTGGTACCACGGGCCCCTTGGGTCTCTGCTCCTGGTCTCCGGATCGTCCTCCTTGGCCAGTCTCCAGGTTTTCTTTCTCCTAGGACGACAAAGGAAGAGCAAATGCTGGGGAAGCACCATCTTGCGTCCAGTCATCAACTCAAATGGTGACATTTTGGTTGCAGATGGAGGGGTAGATCTGATGGCCATTAGGACCAGAGGTAATCGGATATCCCAACTTGGCCCAGAATCTGCCACAAACTTCTTTAATATGCTCACAATGGTTCGGTTGTATCTCTCCACTGCTCCAGAAGAAGCTGGCCTGTAAGCAATGTGTAGCTTCCTTTTAACCCCCAGTATCTCCCACATCTTTGTCATTACTTCACTGGTGAAGTGGCTACCCCTGTCTGACTCAATCCTTTGAGGTAGACCAAAACGGGAAAAGATGTGGTTAATCATCAGGGCAGCTGCCGTTTCTGCCTTGCAGTTTGGGGCTGGGAGACATTCCACCCACTTGGTAAACAAGCATGTAACGGTCAACATGTACTTGTTTCCTCTGGAGGGGCGGATTACAGGGCCTACAAAGTCGATTTGCAAATCTGACCATGGCAGTGTCATCCCCCTCTTTTGGAGAGGTGCACGGTGCGTGAGGGATGATGGCTGAAATTGTGCACACACAAGGCACCCCTTCAAGTATTGGTCGAGGTCCTGCCCCATGTGTGGCCAGCATGCAACCTCTCTTAAGATTTCCAATGTTGTGTGAAACCCCCTATGACCGGCGGTGGCCGCATCATGGGCGTGACTTAACATCAGGCTTCGGAATGAGGTAGGAACCACCCACTGATCGTGGCCAGCTTTGGATTTCCTTACCAACAAACCGTCTTGAATCCGGAACATTTTTGGACATTTCATCAACACTCTTAGGTCCTCTTTCCCAATGTAATCGGTATCCGTCAGGGGAAAGTTCTCAGGGTCCTTAAGGTGTTGGTAAAACTTACCAATAATTGGATCCCCCTTCTGAGCTGTAATCAAATCAGCATCAGGGGTCTCCTTGCTCCATTGGGCAGTTGAAAGATCATTGTAAGCATTTGTCTGGGACCTAGTGATAGCAGCGAACTGGATTTCCCCCAACAGGGACTCAATTTCGATTAGATCCCCTTGGATGGCCCCGGTTTTGGCCAGCTGATCAGCTAAGTCATTTCCAGTTTTGTCTGGTCCCTCTACTTTGGAATGACCCTTGATCTTTTTCCAGTAGATGGTCATCCCCTTCGATGTGACCAGATCATCAATGTTTTGGATTAACATCCCATGTTTCAAGGGTTTGTTATTAGCACATAACATGCCTCTGGTTTTCCAATTAACCAGGTGCTCCACGAACCCGTTCCGTACATAATCCGAATCCGTGATTATGACCAGTTCGTGGAGTTGATGCTGGACAGCAGTGAGGATGGCCTGATGCACAGCCATCAATTCTGCCACCTGACTACTTCGGGGACCAATTTTGTATCCAGCGGAGGGTTCTGGGAACTCCTTCACCCATGCATTCCCTACACCAGCCACAAGTTCTTTCTCCCCGTCGTTGTCACCATGGTACGAGCATCCATCCACATAGACAGTGGGCATTCCCTCACACTTATCTTCTTCAGCAAAGACTTTGTGTGGGGAATTAAGGTATGCCTCCATGTTGTCCTTGATTTTTAGACTTTCGTCTTCGAGACAGTTTTCTCTGGCACAATCATGCAAGTCAGCCAGACCTTGCGCGAGGGGACTCTTCTTGTTCTGGCCATATCTGACCTCCACAGGAAAGCCTTGCATTGACAGAATCCAGGAAGTAATTCGGGAATTACTCACATTTCCTGCCCGGATTCTGTCACTTTGGAGATATTGCAGAGGCTGGTGTGGAGTCTCCACGATGATGTGTTCCCCCTGGATAAACGGGCGGTAATTCTTCAATGCCCACACCGTTGGCAGGAGTGCCTTCTCACAATCGTTGAACTTTTCCTCCACAGAGGATAAAGTTTTGCTCGCATAGGAGATTACTTTATTGACCTTGTCATGCTTTTGGTATAATACTGCCGTCAAGCACGTATTAGAGAACCCTGTCTCCAGGAAGAACTCCTTGTTTCTGACAGGGTAAGCTAGGCAGGGCGCTTGTGAGAGGCTTCTTTTGAGTTGTCTTACTGCCTCGGCTTGTTCTGGACCCCATTCCCACTTGACCCCCCCCTTCAGGAGATGAATCAGGGGTCTGGTGATCTCTGCGTAGCCCTCAATGAACTTTCTGCTGTAATTAGTCAGTCCAAGGAGGCTCCTTAGTTCCCGCCGAGTTGTGGGGTCTTTCAGTTTCTGAAGTGCTTTCACTTTCTTTTCCTGGGGACAGAGACCCTGAGGAGTAATCTCATGCCCCAAGAAATTAACACGGGTTCTACACCACTGTGCTTTCTGAAAGGAAAGTTTTGCTCCGGCGGCCCTCAACTGGGTGAGAACATAACGGATCTCTGCTATGTGTTCCTCCACAGATGAACTTTTGATGAGGACATCATCTACATAAGCCAGGTTACCCCTTGCACCCAGGTCGGGCATGGCCTTGTGTAGGAAAATGTTGAATTCATTGCCGGAGTTGAGGTATCCGAAGGGAGTCCGGGTCCATGTGTACTGCTGGCCCCCAAAGGTAAAAGCCAGCTTGTATTGGTCCTCCCTACTGACAGGCACAGTCCAGTATCCATTGGTCAGGTCTATTGCAGTGAATACCTGTGACCCCTGGATCTGGGCTAGCCCTTGGTCAATGTAGAGCAGAGGCCATCGGGAAGTATGGACCCGTTTGTTGAGCTCCCTGAGGTCGGCGCAGAGTCTCCACTGGCCGTTTGGCTTCAATATTCCCAGCACCGGATTATTGAAGGTGCTGTGTATTGGACGAATTATCCCCCGGGACTCAAGGTTCTTAATTATTTCAGTAAGGGACTCCATGGATGCGAGAGGCAAACGATATTGCTTCACAAACACTGGAGTCATTCCAGGGTCCGTGGGAATTGTTGTTGTGTGGAGGTCGGTGCGACCACAGTCATATAAGTCTACCGCAAAGAGATCTTGGAAACCAAGAAAACTTGTTTCAACTTTTGCTTCTGTTCCAGAGTCACACAGGCATCAGCTAGGTTGACTCTCTCTTCCACCATCTGCCTGAAGCCTGGAAAGACTTCTGGTTTGGCTATCTCCGCGGCCTCCTCCAGCTGGGTGGAGAAGTCCCTGGTCAGAGCCTGATTTGGACTGGAGGCCTCAGGTGGGAAAGGCAACCCTCATGGACCTGGAAAATCACCCCATCCCTCCTGAAGTCACAAGTCACATCTTCCTTACCATAAGGACATGAAGTGTACACCAGGAAGTTCCCCCCATGCCGGGTAAAAATCCTGTCTGGTGTTGTATTGTCATCACTGTCACTGTCAAAACAGTCCTTGGGGATTGGTCCTAACAGTTCATTTCCTAAATCAATGGAAAAATGTCGGTCATCAACCGCCATTCCAATAATGGTGCCTGCGGCTAGAGTAATACTCTTTATGTCGCTGTTATCCACCTCTATTAGAATGGTGTCATGTTCTATGTTGACTAATGGAGTTGGGTTTGCCCCTAACCCTTGCTGTTGGAGAGAAGCGTTTAGATGTATGTAAGCATGAGGGTTTTTCAAATGTTGTCCTCTTTTAACTTTCACTTCCAGGGAGAATTGTCGGGTCCTTTCTGGGATGGTGTCTTCCTCTTTAATCTGAATTTCACCTGCATAAGGTAGCAATTGAGCTGACCTTAATGCTTTTTCTGGATCATCAAAGCCCATGGGATTATCCGCTAATCGGGACCAAGCTTTGAAGTTTATTAGGTCCAAACTAATGGCAAAGCGATTGAGAATGTCACTGCCTAAGTAAAAGGCGGCAGTGACGTCTCGCACGACCCAACAATTATGGACTATGCTCTTGTTGCCAATGGAGATTTTGGGCATACACCTGCTTGGCAGGAGCTGTTTGGAATTAGGTGCTTCCAGGGCCCTTTCCCATTTGTCTATCAGTCTGAATGTGGGAATGGCTGGATCTTTTGGGAGTTGGCGGAACATGGCTTCGCTGATGAAGCTCTTACTGTTGTTCACGCACACTCGAGCGAGAACAGAGTCCTTCCCATCATTTAACTGAACAGGGATGAACAACTGCTCTCCAATTTGCTGAATATCAGCCAGGCTCTGAGCTGATTTCACATCTTTCTGGACTATAGGAGTGGGAGTTTCTGATTGTGGATTAGTAAAGAATTTCAGGGTGTTTCCTTCCAGTGTGGAATACCACCTTAAACTGGAAGGAAGGTTGATTTTCAGAAATAGAGAGGACCCCCCCATCACCAGTCTGTTGTCCTACTGCTATTACTGTCACGTCTGGAGTTTGGTTGTTCCGGAAGTGAAATTCTACTTGGTCAGATTTTTGTTCAACCATGTGGCAGGTGCCGTTTAAACTAACATGGTTGACACTCTGTTTTAATTTTATTGGTCGGCTAGTCTGGGTCCAGAGGACCTTGTTTACACAATCTATTAGGGGTGACAACCTTCTCAGGGGGTCATTCCCTAGTAAACAAGGGGTGCCCTCTGGAGTCACTACTATGACCGGGTGTTTCACCTTGTGTCGCCCAATTTTGATGTCCAAATCTGCAGTCCCCTCGACAGGAATTTCCTTCCCGTCAAAGTTCTGCAGTTGTCCAGGAAGAGAGGTGAGAGGAATGCGGTAATTCTCCCCCCTTCCTGCATTTAGTTCCTCAAAGGCCCTTTTGGACAGAAGGGTAGCTTGGGATCCAGTGTCCACCAGTGCCAAAATTGTACCCTGCCCCTGTACTTGTACCGGGGCATAGTATCTGCCCTCCTTCTCCTCAAGGGGGCACAGATAATGCACATTTTTAGACAACTGGTGGGCTAACTTTCTGGTTTTGGACATTGCTAGAGAAGAGAGTTGGACAGAATTCTGTGGAGAGTCTTGGGAATCTGAAAGAAAAAGTTGGCAACTGGAGATCAGAGCCATTGTGGGTTCCCCTGGTTCCGGTTCTGGGACGCCCCCCCCTTTTGGAGGCAGTCACCAGGATGGGTTTGAACCAGGGGATTTCGGTGTTGTCGGTTCTGGTATGAGATGATGGGCGGCAGTAGCTCAGTCTCCATATCTCCCCAGTCTGGATTGGAATCCCTTGGGACCCATTTTTCTTTGGGAGGAGTTCCCCCATCTCTGAAGGAGAAGATCCTTTTCCCAGGATCTTCTGAGGATCCCTCTCCCTCAAATTGGAAGACCTGTACTTCCTCCACAAATTGGGTCTGTTTGGGTCCTTTGTTTCTCCTACCCCCCCTCTGCTCCTTGGGAGGCAGGCTTTCAGGGGTAGGAGATTTTGTTTCCGGTTCCTGGTTTTCCAGGGGCTGTTTACAAGTTGGGAAGGAAGCTTCCTCCAAGGCTTTACACCCTCCTTCCCCTTGTGCCTCCTCCCTGTGAACCGTGTGTTATCGGGGTGCTACCCCCGTCATTGTTCTGGAGCACCAGGTCCAGAGTTTGGGGCATTCTGAGGTGGCATGCTCATCTGAGGGTTCTGTTGAGCCCTCAGTATGTGACCCAGATCTCGTGCCATATTTTGGACCTGGCGCTCAAGTTGTGAAACCCGCTCAGGCTGATACGGGGCTCTATTTTCTCCCCTGGGCTGATCCCGGGAAGGGTAGCTATCCCTTCTCTGGTAGTACCCCTGGTTGGGATGATTTTGTTACCCCTCCACCCTTGGCCTCCCCTCTCCCGGATTAGGTTGTCTGGGCTCAGGGAATTGGGGAAAGAAGGATGGATGATTTTGGGGCTGGAAATTGGGTGGATACCTGGGGAAAAAGTTCTGCCCAGGATTTGGAGAATGTCTGCCCTCCTATGGGAAGTTAGGAGGGAAGTTCCCCGGGTCAGGTGCTTGGCTGGATCCCCCCCCTTGGGCTGGAGGAGTCCACACATAACCCGGGATTGGTCGGTTTCCCTTGTAGCGGGGACTTACATAGTCAAGGGAGCGGGGACCCCATTTGTGGGACCACCCCCTCGACTCCCTGTCTGTGACTGGCCGGAGGGCCTTCTGGGCTGTGAATTATTTGGTGCAGGCAGGTTTTTAGGCCCCCCCATCTCCAAATCTAAAACGGGGGCAACCTTTACCTCTGCCACCTTGGCAGCAGCAGGGGTGCTGTTGGTTTTGGGGTTTTTCGGTGCATTATTTTTATTTTCGATAGGCTTCTGCACCTCATAGATCCGGGTAGCCTGTTCAATGACCCAGTCTAAAGATCTTTTCTCATGAAAATCTCTCACGAGCTGGGTCATTTTATATTTAGGGAGAGCATGGAAAAATGTATTGACAAACTGTTTGCTGTCTGTGCGCACCCTTCTGGTGGTCTGCGCAAAAGCACGCTTTAATTCTTGCACAAACACTTGTGGGGCCTGATCCTCCCCACATTGCAAATTGTAGGCTGCCTTGCGAGCCTCTTGAGGATTTCTGTGAACAGAAAAATGTTTCAAGATGGCCGCCTTATAGGTGGACCATCTTAAATGATTTTGGTCCTCCAGCCCCGCAAAGAAACTGGAGTATTCTGGGGAGAATGTCCATTTGACGTACTGGATGCAGCTACTGCTGTCCTTCAAATGGAAAGTCTCCATCATTTGCTCATAGAGCTCCAAGTGTTCCCAAACGGAATACTTGGCGTTCTTATGATAAGGCGTGATGACACTCCTTATTGCCTTTATTTGCTTCAATGGGTCCTTGAGCAAGGCCCTTTTTGCCTTATTGGCCTTTTTGGTTCGGGTAACCCTGGTCCATTCATCCTCTGACTCAGAGGCACTGCTCCCAGAGGTTCCTGTCTGATCTTCCAGGTTTTCCCGGATTCTGCGAGCCTGGGAATGGCTGGCAGAATGTGGGGACCTGGTCGCCTGTGTCCTGAGCCGTTCAGAGGAGTCTTCAGATTCCTCCTTGCTGCCAGGATTTGATGGGTACCCCCCCCACTGACCTAACTGGGCAGAAGTTTTCAGGATGCCCTTAATGGGCCTACTCTCCTGGGGTTCCCCACTAAATTGCACTGTGCTTGGGTGCCCATACCCGGATGCCCGCCCCTCCATTCCTGGGAGGTACTGGCCTATGAGCCCCATACTTCTGGTTGGATAGTAATCTGCCCTCCCTGAGGCCCGGTGCTCATGTGCGCGAGGTGACATGGGGGTGGCAGAGTCCAGGGACTGAGAGATATGAAGGCCTCTGGTACTAGGGCTCCTGAGGTTATGCTCAGGAGTCTCCCTCTCCCAGCGAACCTGGTCTCTATCCGCCCCTGCTCCCTGTTGCAATGCAAGAGCCTGCACTTTCAGTTCCTCAGTTAAGGCCTTACTAGACTCTATCAGTCTCTCCTGCATCGCTACCTGTTGTTGGAGCCTATCATTGTGCTGACAGAGAGCCTCATTTTCTCTCTGTGCCTCCTGATTGGTCCTGGAGTACTGGGCCAGCCTTTGCTGCAGGAGGGTTACCTCCTGAGTCCATTCCCTACTGGCCTGCTCCTTTCTTGCCAAAGCCTCCTCCACCCTCCTGGTGTGCTCTAACAAGTTCTGGTGTTCTTTTTGGAGGTCACTGAGTCCCTGGAGGGCCAGGTGATTTTCTTCCATTTTCCTTTTTAAATGGCAGACTTCCTGGCCTAAGGTGTCCCTTTCCTGACTAAGAGTCTGCATCTGTGCCGCCAGGTCGTCCCTTTGCCTTTGGAAGGCACCAGCTCTCTGGCGCTCCTGATCTAACTCTGCCTGGGTATCCAGGTCTTTCAGAATCAATTTATTGCTTTCTGCCTTTTCCCTATCTAGGTGGCTTTGCAGGGTGACTACCTGCTCAGCACATACCCTATTGAAATCTAATTGTTGCTCCAGCTTTTTCTGGCTCTGTAGTAGGGAGTCCAAACCTTCTTGGTACTCCTTTTGCAAGGCCAGAAATCTGGTATCCTGGTCAGCCTTTTCCTGTTGCAGGATGTCCATATCCTCTTTTATTTTAATGATATACTGCCTACTATCATTTTCTAACTCCTGGCTCCTCTGCAGCCTCTGCTCAGAAGAGACCAGGTCAGATTGGACCTTCTCTAACGCCATCTGTCGCCTATTTGCCAGACCTTGGCTTTCAGTACATTTATCCTGCATGCCTCCCATATATAGGTACAGGTATGCCGCTATCCTGGCAATCTTATTGTGTTCATCTTTGGCTTTAGGAGCCATGTATAGTTCACTCAGGGCCACATGTAATGGACCCTGATCTCTCCATATGTCTGACCATGTTTCAGTGACCTGTTGCGCGATGGCCTGCAACCAGACCGTTTGGTCCTGGTGAGTCCACTCACCTCGCACAAATAGCTTATGCAAGAGGTGCTCCCTCGCTATTTTCATGTCTACCAAGGTCGTCATTCTAGAGATTGATCTCTGTCCTGACTTACAGAAATTAGTATTTTATTTTTGCAAAACAGACCTTTTCCTTCGAGTGTCCCTTTGAAGAGTGCTTTACAGCGTAAAACAGCGTGGTGATCCGACCGGATGTATGTATCCCGTCAGTTAGCACACTGTATTAAGCTGCACAAGTGATAGATCTAACCCAGATGTCCAGCTCGAGCCCCCACTTTGTAGGAGGATTCAATTCAACACTACAGCTAAGTCAATGCCTAGTCTGGGATACTGAAAGGAAACCCTTATTGATATATCTTTATGTCCAGTTCACTCACGGCCTCTCACTGCTAGAACTCATGTTCAGAAGCTGAAGAGAAACTGGAGTTGAAACTGAAGCTTAACCTTGAAGCCCTGCTGGAAGAGAAGAATTGCTGTTGCTCTCCTTCATCAATCTGAAAGCTGCTGTGTCTCCAAGGACTGACCCAGAGAGGACCTGGTAAGGCGCCCTCTTCCCGAGCTACGAGGGACCATCGTGCACCAGCTGATCTTTGCAAAGCTCCATGGTAGACAGACCTACGACAGGCTGCCAACCAGAGACGGTGTAAGAAGATTCAATTCAACACTACAGCTAAGTCAATGCCTAGTCTGGGATACTGAATGGAAACCCTTATTGATATATCTTTATGTCCAGTTCATGAGTTCTGGATGACTACCCCTATATAACACCCCTCTCTTAGAATCCCCCTGACCCCACTGAGCCAAGAAGTAGTTCTGTTTTGCAAGTTTAAAAGGTTTATTTGAAAAAAAATTAACAGTATATATATATATATATATCACTTTTATAATGAATTAATAATTAATATCACACTTAAAACATGAGCAGTGATCAACAGTGAATAATGTCCTACTAGTAAACTGATTTGGTTACCCAGGAGTAGTACACTTGTGAATAGGAACAGAAGAATAAGGTGGTAGAGAATGCTTTATATAAGTTCATATGGATGCAATGTTGAATGAAAATGCAGTACAGAAAATACTCAATATTATTTCAACAAAACAATCTAATCACTTTTCTCTGGCAATCCACTCCCCCCCCCTTATGCAATGTAAGGAAATGAAGAGTAGCACACAGTTCTCAGACATGCAATCAAATGTAATTCAGTTCACCCCAGCAAGCTTAGACTACGGATAGAAGTTGAAACACAGGCCCAAAATGCTTTTATATGTGCTGGCAATGAAGTGAGGAATATGCTGAAAATGGTTTTAATTCCCTTTAGGAGGTTCAGGGTGAGTGAAAGATACTTGGGATGAGCTCAGGCTCCCTTTAACAATGCTCTAGGAGTAACTAGCAGGTTAAACAAATTTTTGGCAAAGGAAAGCAAGGAAGCTGCTGTTTTCACACGTGGCTGGATTTTTAACCAAATTGCGAATCGCGGCAAAATTCGCGAATGCGTGAATCACGATTACATAAGGAGTAGCAAGTCGGTTCTAGGTTCGTTAAAAAGCTACGATTCTAAGCTTTCAGAGGAACGTTAATCCGAGTTTCTAGCCCAAACGGTTCCAAAGATATGAACGATTTCGTAAAGGTCGTTTTTCGAATTTAAAGTAACTCAAATTGACAGGTGACAGCTTTCAAAAATGACAGGTGACAGCTATGCGGCTGCAGAATTGACAAGTGACAGTTAGGAGGCAGTTCTACTTAGATTAAATAGATTGAATTATATCACTGGAAACTAAGAGATTTGGTTTCACACCGTCCTAGCTGTACTCACAATGTATTTGGAAGGTCTAGGTCTCATGGATCGGGTCAAGATGGCTTCGGTTCTGTTTTCGCCCCGGACGGTCTCTGCGCACAGCATCTGGTCTCTGTTCTGCTGGTCTGACACTGCTCCTGGCCCGGCTCCTGGATCTCTGGGTACAGCGTCTGTGCACAGCTCCTGGATCTTTCTGCACAGCTGTTAGGTTTGCTGGATGCTGAGGCCTGCTGAGAAGAGTTCTCAGTTTGTGGGTTTAGGCCCTTGCTTTGAGTTCTGAATCAGGTTCTTTGGAGTTTTAAAGTCTAAGTGTTGGATCTGGTATCTTCTGGATGTTGTGTGGTCCGGCAGAGCGCGTTGCAGCAACTGGATTTTAATGTCTCTACCTGTCCCAGCAGTCTCTTTTTATGTGTTTTGAAAATGGGTGTGTGCCTGGGCCTAGCTAAGCCTGCCCCTCTCTACTTGTCATTGGCCCAATTCTCCCCTCTCCCATGATTGGGGGAAGGAAATGTGAGTCAGAGTGATGCTGTAGGTTTTATGGGTCAGAGGATCCTCCCCTGGTCAGTTTGCCCACAAATCTATATTTGATTCAAATACATATTACACAGATACACAGTTGTTTAAAATTACATGCAACCATCACATATCAGATGAGGTATACTCTGTTCAAACTCTGCTCTTCCTGGGGGCTTGCATTCAGAAATGGCAACATTTTGCACTTTTGAACTGGTTTTGCAATATCGGACATTTACCCAAATTTACACACATGTGCGCAAGGAGTATGGACATTAATTGATGAAGTGTCAGATTTTTAACATGCAGACATTTGGAGTGAAACCCTATTTTCCGCTAGCAACCCCCCAGATCATACCACCAGGTCCTAAAACCTCTTAAAATGTGGGCAGAAAAATCACAAGAATTATGGTATCATTTAGATAATTTTGACAAGTCCGCACCATGAGTTATACATCTTTCTTAAAATCATATTCTGGCCAACAGGGGTGTGTCTTCCCAGGTCACATGGTGGAGAAACCAGCCTATCCACTTTCTTTAAGCTCAGCCTGTCCTCAGAGGGGCTGCCCCTCCCCGTTTCTGCCATGAGGAAGCCACTTTACGACCTCCCCTATAAACCATCTGCCTGAGTCAAGGAAGGGCTTTGTTCAAAAGGAAGCCATTTACGACCACCCTAATAAACCATCTGCCTGGGCCCAGGACAGGCCTTTGTTCAACTCCCTGTAGCTGCTCCACCCCTAATCTAATCAGAGAGGTGACAACTCCTTTTGGCAAGGGGAATAGTGGCTGAGCAGGTTTTAACTCCTGTGGGGGTAGATGTCAGGCAGAATTCAGTTTCATTAAGCCAGGTTTCAGCTAAATGTCACTTTCTGTCCCCCAGTTTAAGTCTATTACGATTTTTACATACATATTAAATAATTACTTCCTTCAAGTCATTTCAGAGTATAGTTTTATATTGTATCCACCTCTTAGCAAGTCTTTCCTTGGTCTGGTTTTGTTTCATTTGTTCAGTTTTACACAAAAGTCTGGTGGTTTTAAAACAGTTCTAGGTTGCTTTTGGCAATCAGCATTGCCATTCCCAATGGTTTCAGGGTACTGTGTGGGTAGCCCAATGGTGGTTTTAGCCAGTGCCCTCCTGTGCTCACAACATAGGCAAAATTGGGTGGCAGCCTATTCTTCATGCATTTCCCTGTGCATTTTCTGGGAAGTTTTGGCCATCATGATGTTTTCCATGCCAGTACTGCACAGTTTTCCTATTCTGGCGTACATGTGGGCTTTTTGGCCATCTTGGATTTTCTAAGCCCACAGCACCAAATGTTGCAGCATGATAGCTCAAACGTGGATCAGGACACCTAACAAAGCCCCCCACGCGACTGCACTTTGAATTTGAGTCGATGGGGAGAGGGTGCACTGGTATGTCCGCATAATCTTCTTCCAATTCTGCAAATGGCACAGTTCAGCATCTTTTCCTCCATCCGGTACTGATCCATCGGTTCTCCTCGCCGGTCCTCATGGGAATATTGGGTGGTACCACGGGCCCCTTGGGTCTCTGCTCCCGGTCTCCGGATCGTCCTCCTTGGCCAGTCTCCAGGTTTTCTTTCTCCTAGGACGACAAAGGAAGAGCGGCAATACCTTTTCATGGACATTTCTCCCCCACCATTGATATAGTGGGGTGGCATATATATTTTAGAACTCAACAGATATGAACATGCACATTTTTTTAAATTAAGCGACAGGAACACATAAACTTGAGAAACACAGAATTTGATAGGCTATATGTAGGATATTTTAGGGTTGGAATTGAATTACTCTGGAGCGGTACCCTCTGGGATTACAGAGGACTCCTCCAGTTGCTGCAAAGTGTGCCTGGGATGGCAACACTTCAACTGGTTTTTGTGGACTCACTTGTCTTCCCCCTCTGCCAAACCGCCTTAGGGGATGCGGATCTTGTAGGCCACAGGAGAGATCTTGTCTATAATCTCAAAGGGTCCCTTCCATGTAGGCAAGAATTTTCGCTGTTTGGCCTGGTTCCTTTGGAAATTGTATAGATAGGCCCGATCACCCACCTTATATTCCTTTCGGGTAGTTTTTAAATCATAGTGGGTCTTCATGCTCTCGGCTGATCTTTCTAGATTCCGCTCAGCATACGCAAAAGCATGCTGAAGGTGTTTCCTTAAATTCCCCACATACTCATGAGTTGTGGAGGCATTTATCAACGTTTGCTCTTGGGTTCTGTAGAGCAAATGCTGCGGAAGCACCATCTTGCGTCCAGTCATCAACTCAAATGGTGACATTTTGGTTGCAGATGGAGAGGTAGATCTGATGGCCATTAGTGGGGGTAGATGTCAGGCAGAATTCAGTTTCATTAAGCCAGGTTTCAGCTAAATGTCACTTTTTGTCCCCCAGTTTAAGTCTATTACGATTTTTACATACACATTAAATAATTACTTCCTTCAAATCATTTCAGAGTATAGTTTTATATTGTATCCACCTCTTAGCAAGTCTTTCCTTGCTCTGGTTTTGTTTCATTTGTTCAGTTTTACACAAAAGTCTGGTGGTTTTAAAATGCCGGCTTTCTGATAGTGGTGAGTACTGGTAATGCAACCATTTTTGGGATTTAAGAAAATGAATTCCCCACAGTTCTAGGTTGCTTTTGGCAATCAGCATTGCCATTCCCAATGGTTTCAGGCTACTGTGTGGGTAGCCCAATGGTGGTTTTGGGCAGTGCCCTCCTGTGCTCATAACATAGGCAAAAATGGGTGGCAGCCTATTCTTCATGCATTTCCCTGTGCATTTTCTGGGAAGTTCTGGCCATCATGATGTTTTCCATGCCAGTACTGCACAGTTTTCCTATTCTGGCGTACATGTGGGTTTTTGGCCATCTTGGATTTTCTAAGCCCACAGCACCAAATGTTGCAGCATGATAGCTCAAACGTGGGTCAGGACACCCAACAACGGGGACTGTCGCGGAATCCCAAAGAGAAGCGCCCGGACTGTTGTCCGCCACTGTCGACGACCGCCATCACCGACTGGAGCTGCTGTGCTCCTCTTTGCCTAAGAACTTAATTTGAGCCAAGGACGATCTTGTCTGCATCGCCGCCCTCATTATCCCACTGGAGAAGGCCCGACCGTCGATGTGCCGAGGAGCATCCGCCGGTGGGTTTCCCGCCACCTAAAGACCACAGAGACGCTGACGACTCGACGCCCTTGCTGGGCCACAGTTCTTCAACATCTCTTTGCGGTCCAGAACTACCGTCACTGAGGTGCTCCGCATGCCTCTTCCTTGCAGGACGCCAACGCTCCGTCGTCGATGAGCAACGCTAGGAACGAAGCTGCTACTTCACTGCCGTACTTCGCCCTGTTCTCCGTCGGACGTTCGATGACCCGTGACTCCTGCCTTAAAGGGAGAGCACTCAAGAACGGCCGTCGATTCCCCGACGATGAATGCTACAATTCCAGGTACATTGGGGCTGTAGAACTATTGTAGAGGGAAATAAGACTCATAGAACAATATATGGACTGGGCTTGGGATACATCTTTGCTTTACAGGTTGCCCAGGTGGGGGGTTCTCCACACAGAACTGTGCTTAACGGTCGAGGCCAGTATTCTGCCTATTGTTTCACTCATCTTGCTTTCCTTCTTCTTTCTACTGCTGGTTTCCTCTTTATTGATCTGTGTGACATTTTGACAGTATAGTTGATGCACTTTAATGAGATCTGATAATATTTGTGGTCCCACTGTAGAACTGTATATATTTACCATTATTGATTTTCTAAGCACAAGGTGAGTTATTATGATAGTGTACATAACCTGGAATATTAATTATATAAAGACTGTGTTTTAACCGATACAGTGTGCGGACATTCCTTTGTGGGTGGTTGGGGACTACACTGTACTTAAGAACCAGCCTGCATCACCTCCCGAGAAGCTAGGCCTTGATTGCTCGACTACGTTACCAATAATAGAGAATCTTGGCTGGGGTCCTCTGCGCCTCTCCTCTACCATATAGAGAGCGGAAGTACACACACCCCTCCAGTCTTTACAGTGAGATCGTGGGAAGCAATGGAACATGACCTTTCACCCATTGACAAAACAGGAAGTGACATCACAAAGCATTGTACACTACGAAAAATATGGTTACGATATCACTATAATGTGATGTACATTTCATACAAGAATGGATTGCCATATGTGTCGTTAAGATCGGTGTGTATAGGCCCATATTACCAAATTACTGTTAATGCAAGGAGATGTTCATGACCAAATGATAATGATGTGTTAATATATAGCACTTATGCTTAAGCGCTTTATATAGAACAAATATACACCGAACATCACCTAACCTGTGTTGGTACTCATTTATCAACCTCAGAAGTATGAAAGGCTGAGTTGAGGCGTTTAAGAACAGACTAAATCAGTGACTCACCCCCTGAAGTGAGCCTGAAATAAACCTTTACTGAGTCTAGCAATTATTGTATAGAATTCCAATTGCTTTCTTATTTAGGGTCAGTGCTGAAAGTATTAGACTTGTGGCACTCCTGATCTTATTTTTCTTCTTTTTTTAAGGGGCATGAACAAGAAAGCATGTCACTCCAGAAATAAAGAGCCACATGGTTATAACTTATTTATTTTGGTTTCCTTTTTAGAGGTCACAGGGGAGGCCAGGGAGACCACAGAGGTCGCAGTTGCAACCTCCGGTGACCCCTAAATGACATCCCTGCCTTCAAGTAGTGGAAGGTGAAAACAGACTTGGCACCAGATTAGCACTGCCGATACCAAACACTCCGCTGAAACACCGCTACAGATACTATACAATCTATAGAATTTATTTCTGCTTACTTTCATCTCAGGACGGAACTCCTCTGTGAAGTCATCTCAGAGTCACTCTGCAAACCCCTAGAATCTAAGTCCCTGGGCCTCATTATGAGTTTGGCGGTAGCCATGGAGCTATTACTCCATGGCTGCTGCCAAACCGGGCACCTTTACCGGGTTCCCAGAATGGAGAATTACCGGGCCATTCTGAGTTTGGAGGGCCCGGTAATTCCTCCCTCTGGGAACCCGGGCCGGACCTTCCCCATTCCCATCTGAGCCCCCATAGGGCTCAATGGGAGAGGGAGCTAACAACGGACCGATTACGACCGGCCCGTTGTTAGCCCCCTCTTCCCCTCGCGGGACCTGGTAAGGACGCCTGGTTTTTACCAGGTTTTACCAGGCGTCCTTACCGGGTCTCGCAAGGGGACCTCGTAATGAGGCGGACTGGTGTTGACGGTCCTGCCACCATTAGCGGAGCCCGTTAACCCATTACGCCTCACTTGTAATGAGGCCCCCTGTCTTCAGCGCTCACTTCGCTCTCAGCGCTCGACCTAGCTACACCGTCGCCCACTGCTCCATTCTTCATATAGATTTGATATAAAATGCATATTCAATTATGACAAATCATACAAAATGTATACTCACTTATAGAAAATATAGATTTGATATAATATAGATATCCAAAGTTTTTCATATCATTCTTTTATCAAATTTATATAAAGTTTATATCAAAGCATAGCAAAGAGGGGAGGGACTTAGACCGGAAACAGGGGGCATGCCCACCTGTCAAAATGTAAAATCAGAAAAAAAAGGTGGCTCTATCTACTACTGATTTTATTCAGTAGTACATCAGCAAGGGACGTTAGCAACACAGCAAGAGAGATAACTATTTATTCTGTTGGTTGACATATCCCCAGGCTTACCATCATAGAAGTACTTGTGTTGGTGCCAACCATTAACTGTGACATGGTAGCTGGGCCATTAAATGATTAATTATCAGGCAAGGCAGCAGGGACAGAGGGTATTCCAATTGAGGTTAATTGATAGTTTTGTAATTATTAGTTCCTGGGCTTTGAATTTGTACTCCAGGAGGTAGACTTGGGGGATGGGCCAAATTTGTGGGACATGCCTAATATAATTATATTACATAAGAAAGATAAAGATTCACCATAACTGGGTTCATACTGTCCACTTTCCCTAACGATTTCAAATATCAAAACGTATGGTAACATTTTAGTTGGTAGGTTAAAGGTGATAATGTCGATAATCAGGGGAAGAACAGCATATTCGCAGGTGAAACTCGCACAAAGGCCTCAGTGAGCAGGAAGTCAGAAATAAAAAGGAAATCTGAACTGGGAGATGTCAGAGAGGATAGAAGACTAGTCATGTGAGTTAAAGAGAAACTTTTAAGCGATCCTTTGAAACCCCATTGCCGTCTGGTGGGGTTCACTGCTATGTAGCTCCTTTTTGAATGCTTAAAAGCATTTTATTATGTGGGCTAGAGTCTTCACTGAGTGGTAATGCATAGATTAGGAATTCCATTGGTATTTTATGAATGGGATAGGGCGGTATTACGTTACTCTGTCTTTAGAAATCTATCTGATGGACAGGTCTCTGGTAGTGTACCTGTTTTCTGTGGACCCAACAGGAATGTCCTAGTTCCCCCTTTTTGTTTTCTATTCTGGTTGAATCTTTCGCATAATGCACCAGACAAGATATTAGACCTCTTTACGACTTTAGCAGTTGGGAGGTATTCGACCACCCGCACGGTGGGTGTGTGCTCACTTGGTCTTTTTTGAAATTTTAAATGAAAAGTAATGATGGTTGATTAAACTCTGGAAAATGTGTGGGGCTAATACGCATTCATTTTCCTATGCTCACGGCATGACATATGCATAGACTTGTGTACTCTGGATGGAAAAAGCCTGCAGGTGCAGTCTCCCCTTTCATCTTCAGTTGGAATATGACAGGCAGGAGTACACCATGTCTTCTCAGAAGGGGGCGAGCCAAATCTTCCCCCTGCCATGGCCAGCCTAATTAACTAACAAAGGCTCCATGGATTCACCATGTATTTTTGTTGAGCCCTGTAGCTGGTGGCAGCATTCACATACTAAGCAGAGTTTAATTCAAACAGGCCCACATGGGGCCTAGCTGCAGAGGCTAACAAAGGAGTCAGGAAACCCCATCACCCTTTCATATGCACTGTGCCAACCTGATGCCAGCTCCCGCCCTCAGTATCGATTGACAATGAAATGTCATGTCTGGGACTGTGTGTATACAGTTGTCATCCCCTCAGGGAGACCCCATTCAGAAGGTACGAGTATGTGGATTGATGGAGCCAGAAAGTCTGGTCTCACCACAGATTCAAGGGAGACCTGCCACTTTAATCAGGAACCACAGAGAGCTCCATTAACCAGAGAGACCCTTTGATCCACAATGGAGAGGAAGATGGGTGATTATGATTATGATTGGTTATTTATAATGATCTTAAAACCCAGAGGTGTCTAAGCGCGAACCAGGGGAACAAACCTGTGTTGCTCCGTGTCCTCTTGCTTCTAAGGCGAGCACGTTGCCCCTGAGCTATCCTGCCGAGACTTAGTATTAAATGTTTTCACCCCTTTACCTTTTCTGTTGCAAAGCGCTCTCGTTATGACAAGAAAAAGCAGATTGATGGTGGGGACCCAGGATTGGTTCATTCATGTAGGCTTAGCCTTCACCAATCACTGTGGCCCATTTGGCTTTAAAAGAGGGCCGAGCCCCTCCTTTGGCAGATCATCTAACAGCTTCAACAGAAGCAGAAGGAAGAACTCATCATTGGACCCTGGCTGAAGGTACAGTCTGCCTTACATCTTCCACCAGTGAAGGAAGACCAGGACCTCCAAGAGGGAAGCAAGATCCCTCCCCTAAACATCTTCCTGGGAACAGAGGGAGATGCTGCATCCAGAGGACCCTCCAGCAGCTCCAGAACCGGTACCCAGCTAGCACATAGCATCAACTGCTAGGCTCTACAGCAAGCTTTCTTGGTGGAAAGTGCCAGACATTCTCTGAACCAAACCAAGGACACGGCAGCTGTCTGCAACAGTCTCCTCAGCTTTGGGCCATCCACTTTAAAGGATGACACAAGCTTGGTGAAAATGAAGAAGCTAGGAGGAGTGCATCGACAAACATCTACCGATGCCTGCCTTAAAGGACATTTTCGAGCCAGTCGAGCCTCTTGAACTGCAACCGACTGCATCGCTGACTACTGTTACGCCGCAGTCACTAAAGCCGTCCGAGACATGACCAGCACTGAGACAACAATTACTGACCCTGAGCTGCTGTTCAGGCTAGCCTGCAGCCGTCTGTCCAGCTTTGCTCACCAAACTGCCTGCTGTCTGATACCCACAGCTGTCTCCCATCTTGAACTCTGTCGCAGAAGCTACATAGCACCCTGAAACCAACTTAAACCTGTCGAGCACCAAGAACTCCTCCAGCACAAGGTACATTGTGGTTCTATCCCTCTGGTCCTTCTCTGAAGGCCCTAGTGACATTTTACGACCCATTGCTCCCTTTTTGTTGAAACCAAGGATCCTTGTACTATTACGATTAATTACTAGACAGACTACTCTCCGGTCAGTATCGAGAGTACATCTATTTTCCTTCTTTGAAACTGTCTGTCCTCTGCATTCTTTTACAGGGTGGGTTGTATTTTGTAGTGTTCTTTTGTGATAATAATAAAGTAGATATTTCCATACAACCTTGACTGGACAGTCCCTTTTATCATTGGGTAATAATTGTATTTCGCTGTGTTGCAGCTAATCAACGATCCATGACTTTTCAGGGATAGGCCTACCGTTATGTCCACATTACCAAAATTGCACAAAGAGGTATATAATTTGCTTGTGTTTCCAATCTGTTTGCTTCCCTTCAGGTTTTGAAGTGGGAGTATGATACTCCCTATTTTTAAAAGGTGGGAGTAAAATGATATTTAGGGAGTAAATTGTAAGTCCAGTTCCCAATGGGAATATTTTATAAGCGAGTAAAATATTTGTTAACTGGTACTTTTTGTAATAATTATTTCTTTGGACCTACTTATTCATACACATTAACAGATAGATGTGTACTTCTGATCAGGCAGTAATAACAGCAATTTCTTCCTGTGGTATTACATGCAGTGCTCGTCCAAACATATCCAAGGAGCTGTGTGAGTGAAAGCAGGGGCACACAGTCATGTGTGTCTGTTTACCATTTTCTGTTGGGAGTATTTTTACCTATTTTTAGGGAGTAAAAGTGGCTGATACACCCCTTATGTGTAGGGCTGGTGGGACTGATTGATGGCTTTGAAACTGATATTCATCCATGGATCACTGTGCCTTACAAGCTGATTCGTCACGCAGTGCAGTAAAGAAGTGGTGGTAATGCCATTAATGCCATTTTTTGATGGTAATAAAATTACTTTCTCTTTTACCTCACCCCAGAATTCCGAGTTGGACCTTAAAGGAGAGGATGTACATCTAGCATGGTGCTAGAGGTAAATTCTCCACTTTGAGACCAACAATATGTGAGTTTACTATGCAGAATTGCAGCTCGCAATTAATCTGCCAAAAATCCCCACAGAGTCCCATGGACTCCAGAAATGTGGATTTACACTGCCATACCACCATTGTAATCCTGCCTTAATGTACCAAGTGGCAGTAAACAGTACATTTTGGCAGTAAACTGGTAGATTTATGGCAAACCTCATGAGGTTTATTACTTCATTGAGTTTAGAACATGAAGGAGAATTTTAAATTAAATGAAATGCAGATAATGGGATTATCGTCTCTGTAGACCAAGTCTTGTCGGTCCAGGAATTCATGATCAAAGGTCATGCTTTGGTAGAGTCTCCGGTTATAGTCTGAATCCACTGTCATAGATACCCTCACCAACTCTCGAAGACATTTCAAGGGTTTTTATTAGCAAAGTTGAAAGGGTAGTCACTAAGGGCCATAAATCTCTCTCTCTCTCTCTCTCTCTCTCTCTCTCTCTCTCTATCTCTCTCTCTTGTTTAACACAGTTTCCAATGTTAGCATTATTTTCAACACCACATGTTTCATTCAGATCAATATTCACAGGTACCAATATCATACATTTGTTTGCAAAAGTCTGTCTTTCTTGATACAAATTTCGGTATTCAAAAGGTAACTCTGTTAAAAGTTCCTTGAGTGCCCCGGTATGAGTGTTTCCCTGGTTTCCACTCACCGTTTGCACACGACAGCTTCCTTCTGTTTGTTTTCCTTCGTGACAGGGCTCTTAATTCTCCTCAATCTGCTTCCTGGCTTCCACGAGCTTCGCCTTTCCCTCGTGACAGCCACCAAGAGCACTGTTCGCTCTCCTGGTTTCCCGTGTCGGCTGGGGTTCTTGGGCGTACCGCACCTCCTGCTGCATGTACCCGATAAGGAGGATAGCAGGACTTCTAGACCCTCTCGCCACCAGCCCTGGCCTCGGCGTCATTCTCTCTTGCATGACACAGCTGACTGCTCCTATGACTCCGGCTCCCTTTTCTCCGGCCTGTTCCACTTTGCTCTATGTGGGAAAGTCTTTTTTATCCGTTAGGAGTGTTAAGTGACCTCAGGTGTAGCAAGCAGTTGAACACTGCATTGAAGAATGGCCCTGCATTTGGTTTCTTTCCTCTGAACCACAAAGTTATGCGCTGCATTGTAAAACGGCTCTACATTTGCTGTTCTGTCATTTGAATACCAAAGTTGTGTTCTGCAATCAAGACAGCCGTGCGTTTGCTTTCTTTGCTCTGAACCACAAAGTTACGCGCTGCATTAAAAAATGGCTCTACATTTGCTGTTCTGTCATTTGAATACCAAAGTTGTGTTCTGCAATCAAAACAGCCCTGCGTTCCTTTTTTTACTTTCATCTGAAATACCACAAAGTTATGCGCTGCATTGAGAAACGGCCCTGCATGCTTTATTCCCTCTGAATGCCTAAAAGTTAGGCAATACATCAGAAAACAGCCTTGTCTTACTGTTCATTCACATTAGGGGCAAGGATTTCACATTGCAACCCCATAAGGCTTTTGTTTTCCCTTTCATGCGAACAGCAGCACTCTGAAACACTGCAAATGAACGAAAAACAGCTTGGCTTTTTCTTCCGTGTCAAATCAAAAGAACCTTGTGCAGATGGTCTACCCCTCTGTGTCTATGGATCAACTTCAAATGCAAACCCATTCAGGAAGGATAAATCAAAAGAATCCCCTGACTTACAGAACCGTATTTCAAACATTGGATGAAATACAGCTTCCATATGTGTAAAAGAGGAAAAAGGAAAATCACTTTTAAAAGCCACCTTGGAAGGGTAGCTTTGCTTGAACAGAATTGTCAGTGAATATGTTGGAGGTGGGGGGCTGACAAAGCCATGTATATTATGTTTTCCCCCACAAGACTTCAATAAACTTGGCAGAGGCTGAGGAATCCCACTAAAACCAGTTTGGCTCAGGCAGGAAAAACTCAATTGGAAGTCTTGCCTCCCCCTGGAAGTCACACTTATAAGTGAACTATTCCACAATGACATATGAGGTGGCTGAGGGCATGATAATTACATGTTCTGCCAGACTAAAAGGCAGTACTAGCAGAGGGGACAAATAAAGCCAGTGGGGCTAGTGCTTGACCAAGAAGTGCGAGTTCCTCCAGCGCCCACTCTGAAGGACAAACTGACAAACTTCAAAGGGACAATAAAAATCTTTTGTTGCAAGCTGAGCCAGGGGGAGACAGTTTGCTGTGGGGAATGAAGCACTGCCCCATATGTGACAGATCCTCCAAATTCACATTAAAATAGTGATTCATTTTAGGCATTTTTCCAAGCACTCACAATAATAAAATAATGTCACTTTATGCTATTTTTCCATGCAATTTACAGGTAGATGTTAAGAGACTAAGTACATTTTCCTTGCACTTTGTGGACTGAAATGGCCAGTAAACACTTGTTTCTGGCTGATGTATAAATGGGTCAAAGAGGAAAATTGGTGGACATGTGGGAATTGAGATTATGAACATGTCTAATTCTTTGCAGAATTGTAACTGTTATGTATTTCATGAAAAGGGCAAAAATGTGCCAAAGCACTCTGCTACGTCGCACCGAGTTGGCGGGCGGACTGTCTATTTCCTGTGGCCCACTGAAACCACCCATCTACTTTTTTTTTAAACCTTTTTTTATTTGCATTTCCAACACAAAACATAACAAATAACAACTTAAACAACAACACACATCTCTACTGGCACTTCCAAGTTGGAGTTCATATTATTCTTATCTGCTCTATTCACGGCATGGCCTCTCTTCCTCTGTCCATGATGTTCGTACGCTACATTATGTTTTTCTCCCGGGTGCCATCCCCCACTTGACTCATTTTGACTCGTACTCTCTGAGCTTCCTCAGTCGTCTGGTTAGTCCTCATCCAGACCTCTTCGCTCACCTGTGCTGTCTCTTTCACCACTTCCGAACAGGCCCTACACAAGGGTGTTCCATGCCAATACCTTAGACCCACTGTCTCCTTCTCCCCTTTGCATTGCCCTTGTCCACACTGATGTTTTTGCTATCACCCATTTCTAGAGGGTCCTGTGCTTGTATTCCATGCCATTGCTATGCAGCAGCATTTTATCTTTTCTTGATAGTGTCTCAAAAGTACGTTATTCTCGGGCATGACCAGAACATGTGCAACACATCTGTCAGCTCCTCTGCGCAGCGTGGGCAGTTCCGGGTCTGTCTACTCCCCATGCTCGACATTGTTTTCGGCGTTAGATATGCTCTATGTATGAAATAGAGCTGCATCTGTCTGAACCTTGGGTTCCTGGAGACTTTCTTTGTATATCTGAGGACCCTGTTCCATTCCTCGTCCGTGAAGGGTTTCTGAACCTCCTCCTCCCATTTAACTTGTGCTTGTAATTCTCTCGTGTTGTTGCCACCTAGTAGTTGTTCGTAAAGCCTGGAGACTGTGTGTCCCCCCCTCTGAAATGTCGTACCATGCATCTAGTGCCCCCCCTGCGTCTTCCGCCTCCGATAATGTCTCCCATCTCTCCCTTATCATTTGGACCATGTTATTGTACAATATGAAATGGCCCCTGTGTATGCCCTGCTCTTCTACCAGGGTCTGGAATTCGACCCAATGTCCATCTTGCCACAGATCCCCTATTTGGGCCACTCCCTTACCTTCCCACTGTGCTCTAAACATGGCCAGATTTGCAATGCGGGCATCAACTAATCCTGCAAGAGGGATTTACCTGGAGCACTGGTCCCTTATGTCTTGGATTTTCCGCACTCTTTTCCATAGAGATAGACCCAGCTTCACCATAGTGGGGAGAGTTTTGGCTAAGGCAGTGTCTAGCCACAGGAGCTCTCTCAGGTAATATCGCTGCACTGATGGTCAAAAAAGTATTGAGTCTGTGGAAGCATCCTCGCCCAGCCACTGCACCACGAATTGAAATTTAGCTGCCAAACAATATCATTCGAAGTCCGGGAGCCTGATGCCCCCCCCATTCATAGTCCCTGTGTTCATTGCTACCCTGTTTCTCCCTCCTCCCCACAGGAACTCCCTTGCCATGGCGTGTAGCAGTTTCAAGAATGACCCTGGGATGTTGTAAGGAATGTTAGTGAAATAATACAGGAGGCAGGGTAGGACCATCATCTTCAACAGGGCCGCCCTCCCTATAATCCACAACGGTAGCGTCCTCCAAAACTGCAGGGCCTTCCCTATTTTATCTAGGGCCACCTGTGTGTTGGCCTTATGTGTCTCTTTAGTGTCGTGATATATATCCACTCCTAGATATCTGAAAGTGAGTGGGGTCCATGTGAGGCCTAGATCCGGTAACCGGTCTGGGGTGGTGCCTCTCAGGCCCGCCAAGGGGAACAGCAAGGATTTTTCCTTATTGATGGTAATTCCCAACAGCCTGCCGAATGCTCCCAGGGCTAGAGCAGTTCCGGCAAGTAAGTCTGTGGGTTCTGGACATAAAGAAGCATGTCACCTGCGTAGATTGATATTTGATGTACTTCCCCATCTATCACTATTCCAGTGTCCCTGTGCTTGGCCCCCAGAAAGGCTGCAAATGGTTCTAGGGCCAGGATATATAACATCGGAAACAACGGGCATCCCTGCTTCGTACCCCATGCTATGCTCCACTCCTCCAAAACGTGTCTGCCCGTCTTCACCATCGCCCTTGGATCCTTGCATGAGAGCTTGATCCAACGTAGGAAACCTTCACCTATCCCAAAGTGGGCGAGCACTCCCAAGAGCCAGTCCCAGTTCACTGAGTCAAATGCCTTTATGGCATCCAGTGATGCCACTGTGCTTTCCCTCTCTTCCTGATTCGTGTTGTCTATGACGTAGTGGAGTCTGCAGAGATTCCACGTCATATTCCTTGCTGGGACATACCCCGTTTGATTTGGGTTCACCAACGTTGGTATAACTCTTTTGAGCCGGTTAGCCAGAGCTGCTGTGAGGATCTTGGAATCTTGGTTTATCAGGTAAATTGGTCTATAGGAACCGCACTCTAGAGGCGGTTTCCCTGGCTTTAGTGCTGGTACTGTTATGGATTCCGACATACTACTTGGGAGCCGTCACCTCTTGTATGCCTCCTCTAGTGTCTCCAATAATCTCAGGGCCATGCTGTCCCTGTATTTCTTGTAGAATTCACCTGGTAACCCATCGAGCCCCGGAGACTTACCTGTCGGAAGTTGGGCTATGGCCGCTGACAGTTCTTCCACTGTGAGGGGCATATCTAACATTTGAGTTTGCTCCTCTGTTAGTTGGGGAAGGTTGATTTCCACCAGAGCATAAGCTATATCTCCCGCCTCTACTTCCTGTACCCGGGAGTATAGTTTCTCGTAGAATCGCAAGAAAACCATATTAATGCCTTCCTGGGTCCTAATCATCTCCCTGTGCTCGTCTTTAATTGCGTTTATCGGTTCCTGCTTGCCTTTCTGTTTAGTTAGCCAGGCAAGGAGCCTGCTGGGCTTGTCTCCCTCTGCATGTAGCCTCTGTATATACTTCCCATAATCCAGCTTCCCCAGCCTCTCCCAGATTGCCATACACTGCTGCCTCAAGGTAGTGAGATCTCCCAGTTCTTCTCCCATCTCGCCCACTCGTGCTTTCGCCCTTTTCACCTCCCTTTCTACTCCCTCTAGTTCAGCCAAAAACTCTCTCCTGAGGCCTCCAGGCTTCCCTATTGCTGCTCCTCTAACTACCACCTTAAGGGCTTCCCAGACCGTTCCAGTGTTAGCCACACTCCATGCGTTGTGCTCAAAATAGTCGTCTATCGTGCTCTGGATGTGTTCCTGGAATTCCCCATCCAACAATGCTTCTGCCCTTAGTCGCCATGTGGGTATGGGGGCTTTGCTGTATATATGTGCCCATGCCGCACCCAGCGGGACATGGTCGGATAACGTACGTGCATAAATGTGTGTCCCGGTAATTCCCCCAGTGTCTCCTTGCCCGTGAACAGATAGTCTATTTGAGTGAATGTCCCATGCGTGACGCTATAATGTGTGTATCCCTTAATGCCCATGTGTACCGTTCTCCAGACGTCTTCTAGCTGGAGCTGCTCCAATATCTTCCGTAGTGCTCTGGCCAGCGGCGCTGGCTTCTTATGCTTGGTGTCTGACCTAGTGTAAAGAATGATGACACCAGGGACATCATGCCTTACAATGGAGAGCCACAAACATGGCTTTCCCCCTCCCCCTATCAAGGGTAAGATCTGTGCTATGGAGGATGTTGTTTCCAGTCACCTGAAAGAGAAATTAAGAGCGAGAAATACTAGTACCAGAATCCTTAGAGACACTATAGTCAAATAACCTGCTACACCTGAAAAGGAAATGAAGAGACGCCTGAAAAGGTAAAGAAACACAGCCTCCCTGAAGATTGATGGAGTCATGAAAACATGCGTTTGCAGGAAAACTTGACTGGCAACAGAGTGCTCGCCTTGTCACTAATCGTTAACCATTATGTTCCAGGAGTCCCTGGATCAAAAGGCTGCAGCACCAGGGCCATCATACCTTACAATGGAGAGACACAAACATGGCTTTCCCCATCCCCCTATCACGGGTAAGATCTGTGCTATGGAGCGAGTTGTTTCCAGTCACCTGCAAGAGAAATTAAGTGTGAAAAATACAAGTACCAGAATCCTTAGAGACACTATAGTCAATTAACCTGCTACACCTGAAAAGGAAATGAAGACACGCCTGAAAAGACAAAGAAACACAGCCTCCCTGAAGATGAAGATTGATGGAGTCATGAAAACGTGCGTTTGCAGGAAAACGTGACTGGCAACAGAGTGTGCGCCTTGTCACTAATTCTTAACCATCATGTTCCAGGAGTCCCGGGCTCAAAAGGCTGCAGCACCAGAGCCATCATGCCTTACAATGAAGAGCCACAAACATGGCTTTCTCCCCTCCCCCTATCAAGGGTCAGATCTGCGCTATGGAGGGAGTTGTTTCCAGTCACCTGCAAGAGAAATTATGTGCGAAAAATACAAGTACCAGAATCCTTAGAGACACTATAGTCAATGAACCTGCTACACCTGAAAAGGAAATGAAGACACGCCAGAAAAGGTAAAGAAACACAACCTCCCTGAAGATTAATGGAGTCATGAAAATGTGTGTTTGCAGGAAAACTTGAGCTGGGCCTCTACTCTCTGTCTTTATGTGGGTTATTTACCTTTATTTCCAGGCCCCTTTGAATCCAGGCCCATCCTCTGTGGCTGGCCAATGTAAGAGCGTGTACCAATGGGCTATAGTCTCTCTCGTACTGCAGGTGTACCCTATTGTGTCCCAATGGCCTCCTCATGTATTGGCGACAGTTTGACTCGCCTCATGATGGTGCTCTGAGGGGCTTTTATGGGCCTCCTACCTTGCTTCCGGAGTTCGGTGCGGTGACAATGGACTACCTCCCCCGGTGCGCCTTCCGGGAGGGATACCTAATGCCGCCGGTTCGTCTGATAATGTTCTTGCATGTCTCTTGTCCGGGCGGTCCCCCGCCGTCCTTCAGCAGTTATTATTAGTTGGGCCCGCTGTGGGTCTTCTCCCTCATTCATGTGGCCCGCTACTTGTCCTTGCAGCGTCACCCGCCTCTCGGGTCACCTTAGCCGAGGCTGTGCCCCTTCCCGTGTTGTCTCGTCGTTCGGATCTCTGTGTCCGGTCGCGGCTACAGGCTCCCCTGGGCTGCCAGCCTACTCCGCTTGGTTAACCCGCGGCCAGCCCCGTGCTCCTACCTGCAGCCTCTGCGGGACGTGGGATCTCATCCTCGGCTGTCGGGCACCTATCTCCTTGCTGTCTCTCAAGTGACTGGGGGTGATCTTCCTGGTACCTCCACGTCCTTCTCCCCCAGTGCCCGCTTGCAGGTCTGCAGTCCTGAGGCGTAGAGATTTTTCTCTTTTTTCCTTTTTATCTCTCGAGCGTTCTCCTCTTCGCTCTGGGTGTCGTGTGGGGTTCGTCGGCTGATATTGCGAGCCTCTGTTGCCCTTTCGCTGGTAAGTCTATGTCACTGGCGCTCTTCCACACAGCCTGTTTTCGCCGTGTGTGCGTAGGGTCTGCGCGGTCCATGTCTGTTCATCCCTCGCAGTTGGCAGGGTCCACTCCACAGCTCCCGGTTATTGTTGGGCACTGCGACTGCTTGTCAGATAGCCCGGCCTATCTATTTCTTATGGCAGTGGCTAGTATACATTTGAAGTTATGATGCATAACTCAGTTTTGCTAAAAAGTGGACCTGAGGAACAAAGAACTGTCATAAATGACCAAACAGACAAATTGTGCTCTCTCCCTTGAACCAATAAGGCCAGGGGGCAGAGAGAGGAATGATAGACTGTCCAATCCTGGGGGTAGGGGTAATTCTAGGGTACTCCCCAGGTTGTAAAATGAATTATATCATTTGGCCTATATAAGAGGGGACCGTACTAAACACAGGATCAGACACACACACAAGAACACAGGGAGACAGGAGAAAGAGGGCGGAGAGGATGCAGCTGATCCAGTCCTGGAGAGTGCAGAGACCAGACCCTTGCCTAGCTAATCCCATCCAGGAGAGTGCAGAGACAAGACCCTTGCCTAGCTGTCCAGAGTCCCACCCAGGAGAGCGCAGTGACCAGACCCCTTGCCTAGCTGTCAGAGGGTCCTGAAATCCCACTGACATTCCAGAATCCCAAACAAAGGTTTGCTTTGTAAGTAGCTAATAACCCTACTCCCAAATTGCATACCCTTCTCTTTTGTGACATAAATCCATACAAGATCCCATTGAAATCCCATTGAAAGTCCCAATTGGCAGTATAATTCATTCACCTTTCCATAGAAGAATCTGTTTTAACCTGTGTATGTTAGCACATTATCTTGATAAATCTTTCCATTGTCTGTATAATTCCTTACTATCAATTGAAATAAATCAATTAATTTTCCATTGAAATTCAAGTTCAATATTGTTGCCATTCGAAATCAACAATTTAGTTGAGTGTTTTTACCAACTATAGTCATTAAAGTATAGCCTCAACAGCGTTAGCTTCCTTGTCACTGAAAACCGAATTGGTCTGTATATTGTGTGCATTCAAACAAATTCCTACTTTGCATCTGTCCCATTGAAAAACCCAAACCGTAGTCCCATTGAGAGCAACCCCTTTCTGTTAGAATACTATCTGTTATTTACATCTGTCCTTGTCCTTGAAACTAATTCCGATTTTGACAGCTAATCTCTTTTCTTAGCTGCCTGTCATCACAAATCCGGTGTAAAAAGAATTCCCATTTGCTGTGTGCAGGGGTTTTGCTAGCTCTGGAAAAGACCCAGGGCTACACTAATGTCAGAACTGTCAGGACTGGGGGCTAGCTAACCTTTTGGTTGTAGCTCCTGAGATTCTATCTGGGCTACAACCAAAAGACCAGGGGCTATAGCCCCTTAGCCCCCACCTAGCAACGCCTCTGGCTGTGTGTTTTTTTTTCTTTTGCATTTACTTTCTTCCCCAAATTCGATTTTCCTACCTGGTTTTCACGTTGCCCCGGTGTGCTGAGTAGTAGTCTTTAGGCTTCCGTATCTCCTCAAGTGTAGCAACACAAATGTCCTTTCTAGCTGTCCCGCCCCAGTTGTGAGCTGCTGTGCCAGTAATGAAGCAAATCCGATTCTGGGGTTTTGTTCAAAAATCGGGTTTTCATTTTCTTTTCTGACCTCCCATCCTGGGGTGGTGGGCTGTATTCCAAATCCGGTTTTTCTCTCTTTTTCCTTACTCCTTGCCACTGCTTTCCATCCAAAGGGAATTACGTTAGCTTATGTTTAGGGGTGAGTGTTGCAGGGGCAGTGCTTAACCTTAGTGCAATCACATGCTTTAAAACTATTTCCCTGTTTGCCATTAAAGATTCATATGAACTGTGGTAGGATTTCTGAACCAATTGTTCTATAGGAAACATTGCATTGTGTGCCACAATATTGGTGGCTGTTGTCAAATAGTTTGATTTGGCTTTTTTTCATTAAATAATAAATTCATAAATATCTTATTGACACACACCGGCCTGGTTCCTGGTCCATTGGGACACGGAGTGTTTGAAAAAGTGGGTGCGAGACGGATTGGAGGCTTACTCAAATAAAAGAACCTGTGGGTTATTCAAGAAAAAAAGAGTTTTTATTATGCGCCACATTCATTGGCAGGGGAAGGAGTCCAGGTTATTTTTCCCTTCCCAATTTTCTTCCAACCATGGGGAAGTAATTCTGGTGTTATCGCACATCTCTCACATCCTGTGTCCAACTAGGCGCAAAGGGTCTTTCCCTCTAAGATAGCTGGGATTCTGTAGGTGGTTTTGGACCCTGTATATAGAAAAAGGTTTGGACCCTTCTTTATGTTTTCTTTTCCCTTTTTGTTATTTTTTTCCCAGATTTTTGATCTGGGCATAACAGACCTGTTTAGAAGTTAGTCCGATATCTTCACTCTCTACATCACGCTTTTGATTTCTGTTTGAGGGTAGAGCTGCTGGAACAAGTAAATTTAGAGGACAATTGGGCCTCATTTCGAGTTTGGTGGTAACCCGCTAGTGCTACCGGTGGGTTTCCGCCGAACTCGTAACAGCGTTTCTGCCACCTGATATCCCAGTGTAACTGGGACATTACCAGTTCCAGCGACTCGGGATGTCAGACAGCGGAAAGTGTAAGTCCCCATTACCGTGGAGGCCACAAAGAAGCACCGGCACCGTTGCTAACGGTGCCGCTGCTTCCATGAAAACCATGCCTGCATGGTCCGGTGCCCCTGGTAGGTCAGACCTGCTGGGAGCAACGGCCCCTGCCCTGCAGGCTTACTTGTAGTCTGCTGGTCCGGAAAGGGTGCCGGTACACTGCTACGGGCAACCTTATTTCCCGATCGCCAGGCTTGTAATGAGGCACAATGTCTCATCAAATGACCGCACCCCCTACAAGTGAAACATATTTTCCGTTCCGATCGAAGAGAACAGATGGGGTTGCCTATTGTAAACAGTTGTCCCAGACATGACATTTCACTGCCCTTGATACTAGGAGGCGGGAACTGACTGCAGGTTGACACAGATGCATACAAAAAATGTGTTGGGTTTCCTGTCTCCTTTATCAGCTCTGCAACCAGGCCTCTCGCAGGCCTGCTTCAATTAATTCTCATCAATATGTGATGTCACCAGCAGAACTGACGATGGGCAAAGCGGCTCCATGGAGCCTTTGATATTTAATTAGGCTGACCATGGCAGGAGGAAGGTTTTGCCCTCCCCCTTTAACACCTATTGGCATATGGTGTGCCTCAGGGGGCTTGTCTATCTCCATCCTTGTACAATATCTTTATGGTCCAATTTTTTTATCTTTTGGGAGAACATGGGATTGGCTTTACAAATTACGCGGATGACACGCAACGTGTCATCCCGTTATCTGGCAATCATTATGAGGATGAAAACAGAATCAATAAGCTCTATGATCTCATACAAAACTGGATGTTAAATAATGGTCTAGCGCTTAATAAGGAAAAGACCAAGCTAATGGTGGTTGGCACGAAAGGAAGAATCTGCAAATTGGGTTCAGAGTATCATCACTTTCTATTGGCAGGTTGCAATATTAAAACTGAGGAAAAAGAAGACACCTTAGGGTCTGTTTGGACCAGCACCTGAATATGAAGGCCCATGTCAGTGGGTTAGTCTCTTCTGCTGCCTACTATATTAAATTATTGGCGCTACTCCGCCCCTATATTTCTCAAGCCAACTGTGAAACCATAGCAAGAGCTATTATAGGGTAAGAAATGGATTACTGCAGGAGCCTACTGGTTGGGATATCCAAATCAGAATGTGCTAGACTACAAATAGTGCAAAATGGTATGGTCAGAGTAATTTTAGTACTCAAGTGGCGAGATCATGTGTCAGAAGCAAGACGCAACCTACATTGGCTACCAGTTGAGGCAAGAATTGAATGAATTCCGCCTCCTTCTAATCACTCATAAGTGTCTGATGGGCTCATGTCCATCATACCTGAGTGAAGCACTAACATATGAGTCTAATACTAGGTGGCAGAGGTCGAGTAACACGAATCAGCTCAAAATTCCATCTTGCAAACTGACAGTGGTTAAGAAATGTGATTTTACTCTTGCTGCTCCTACATCCTAGAATGCTATCCCACCAGATCTGAGGGAGATCAGGTCCACTGCTCAGTTTTGGAAAAAACATAAGACATTTCTATTCAGATAGATTGTCTGCATCTCTCTGTTGGACTGTCACTTTTAATCTATCATAGTGGGACTGCTGCTATAGTTCTCAGGTTTATGTTATTTGTTGTTTGTCTGTTGTGCCCGTAAGCCTCAGGGTCATTTGGTGCTCGGTATAAATGAAGTAAAGTAAAGTAAAGATGCCTTTAGGTGCTCCTGGGTGTCACATTCCAACTAAATGTGACAGGGAGGACTGCGCCTGTAGGCTGTCTCCTCCCAAAGTACACAGGACTCTGGGTTTGGCGTGCACACAGCATAGGAAAATGTGAGAAAATTAGCCCCAAACATTTTCCGAGGTTGATCTCCCATCATTCAATTTCTTTACAAATATCAGAAAAGGCCCAGGCGAGTGCACACCCACCATGCGGATGGTTGAACTCCTCACATGCCCCTCAGCCTCAACTTGTGAACCACCACCCTACTGAGAGTCTGGTTCATCATCAAGGCAAAGGTTGTGGCTCAGGCCATCGGCATTTCCATGCTGTGAGTCTGGCTTGTGCTTGATGTCCATATGGAATCCCTGTAGGGATATGGGCCAACGCAGAAGCTTAGGGGTCTCCCCTAGTATGGCCAGTACCTATCGAAGAGGCTGGTCATCTGTCTGGATCGTAAATTGTGACCTAAAGATGTATGTTTTCAGCTTCTTTACAGCCCATTTGACTGCATAAGTCTCTTTTTCAATGACAGCCCAGTTCCTTTCCCTTTTTGTCAATCCCCTCTAATGTAGGTGACAGATTTCTCTACCTCTTCAGAGTTCAGCTGTGCTAACATTGCTCCAATCCCAAAATCACAGACGTCTGTCTAGATAATGAACTCCTGACCATAATCTAGCACTTTCAGAACTGGGGCCCTGTGCAATACATCCTTTAAATCCTGGAAGGAGGTTTGACAGGCAGGGGTCCAAGTTAACTTCTTCGGCATCTTCTTGGAAGTTACATCATTCAGGTGCATGGCAATGGTCCCATACCCCTTGATAAATAGCAGGTAGTATCCAAAGAGACCTAGAAAGTCTCTCACCTACATCTGTGTGGTGGGGATGTTCCAATCCTTCACAGCCTGTACCTATGCTTCGAGAGTTTGTTTGTTACCTCCACTGACAACGTGGCCTAGGAAAGTCACGGTACCCTGCGCTATCTGGCACTTTGTGGCCTTGATAGTGAGACCTGCATTCTGCAGTGCGTGATGCACTTGTTTCAGGTGGGATACATGATCCTCCTAGGTGTGGCTGAACATGGCAATGTCATCTGAATAGGCAGAATTGAAGTGTTCCAGACCACACAAAACCTGGTTAACCATCCGCTGAAAAATCCCTGGGGCATTCTTCAATCCGAAGGGCATCACAGTGAACTGATAATGTCCTTCCGGGGGTTGAGAATGCTGACCTCCCGCTCCATCTGTCAAGCCGACCTGCCAATAACCCGCTGTGAGATCAAAGGTAGTCATGCACTTGGCAGCTCTGAGCTTGTCAATGAGCTCATCTGTCTGAGGAATGGGGTGAGCATCTGTCATCGTGACAGAATCGAGCCCCCTGTAGTCCACACAAAGCAGACTTCTGTCTTCCCACCACTGGTCTTTTTAGGGACCGGTACCACTGGGCTAGCCACGGGGCTGTAGGATGGCTCTATCACTCCTAGGGACAGCATCTTGGAAACGTCCTCCTTAATGATGTCTCTGACCATATCGGGCATCCGGTGAATGCTACTCTTCCCCGGATTGCTGTGTCTAGTGTCCACATCATGGGTGCAGCAATCTGCACAACCTGGAATCAGAGAAAACAGACCGGCAAACTTTCCCAGTAAACAGTGACAGTCTGTCAGTTGCTGTTCTGACAGGTCCATTGCAAGATTGACACCTTCAACTGACCCATCTGTGGCTCAGTCTCTCCGTAAGTCACTAATGCCATGGCCAAGTCAGCCCGCTATAATGTGGTTTTAGCCGGTTGATGTGAAAGACCCTGCACATCTGTTTAGGTCCTTTCACGTCAATGAGATAATTCACCTCACTGACCTTCTCCAGCACACAGTAAAGCCCAGTCCCCTTGTACTGAAGGGCACTGGGGTTGACAGGCTCCATAATCCACACCCACTGGCCTGGAGAATAGACTGTCATTGTGGCCTTCTGGTTGTCCCAGTGCTCCACCAGCTCCTGACAGGCCTTTAGGTTTTTATTTGGTTGTTCCATGACACTCTAGACCGAAGGAAAAGTACTTAGTCCACCACATCTCATATTGATGCTCTTCAGAGGGACAGCCTCAGGCTACTTTGTGGCACGGTCTACCTCCACCAAAATTTACCTTTTCCCTGAGCTGGTTTGAGGATCCAAACAACCCACAAAATCCATGACTATTCTCTTGAAAGGCTGCCCAACCACCGACAAATTCCTTAACTTTTAGGCCGAACTGCGGCCAGTAAAAGTGCGCAGACAACCGGTCTGATCCGGTCTGATTTCTTAGCCACTCCCAAGGGACCGGCTAAAGGAATTTGGTGAGCCAAATCCAAAAGGAACTTTCAGTGGTACTGGGGAATCACCAACCTTCTGGTGGCCTCCACCCTCAGAGTCTTTTGGCTCACTGTACAGGAGTCCATCCTCCTAGTACACTTTGAACAATCCAGGGGCCTTGCGCTTAGCCAGCTCTTCCGCCTGCTTCCGCAGACCCACCAGAGTGGGACACTCTTTCTGGGCTTTGAAGAAATAAGTCTGATCTGATCCCCCAGCTGATGCAAACTCATCCAGCTTGGGCAGCCCCTTCAGATCTGTACCCACCTGGTCCTCCACCTCAGGTTCCTATGCTGCCCAAGGCAACTCTGAAGTCACTGAGTCCCCTACTAGCAAATTAAGGTCCTCAGGGGCTACTGGCCCCTCTCCCACAGGAGTAGGCGACTCAGCAGTCCGTAGAACTGGACTAGGGGCTACATGCCATGCCAGTCCTTCCAAGAAGCCCTGTGAAAGCAGTCCAGGCACTAAGGCTTTGAGATGTTCAATCTGGCAATCTCTTTGACTCATGATCAGGTAGCGCTGCAACTACTTCGGGTTCAGGAAGATATTACCCAACAGACATGGGACAGGGATGGAGTCTTTCACCGCTACACTGTGCTGGGTTGTTTCACCTTGCCAGCTGAACTCTACTATCACAAAGGCGCAATTACTCTTTCCGTCAAACCCACTGATGCTACAATCAGGCACATCAATATATTGTCCTAGCTGTACCCATTGACGGATGACAGCAGTGAGGATAGCTGCAGTGTCTCGGACCGCAGGTGTTTTGCGTACATTGATATACAAATGTTCTAAATAGAGTTGAGTATTATTGGGAACAGGGATCTCTTCTGGATACCTGGTACCGTTCCCACTCAGTGTAACCAATCCACATTTGGCCACTCCTTGGCCTAGTGAGAAGTCCTCCTCTAAGTCACCCACACTAATGATGGCCTCTTCCATGAATCCAGCATTCACTATGGCTTGCTTGGGTAAGCCCTGGCAAGCAGTGTCCCCTTTCCTATGGCTCAGCTCCTTAAACACGGAACAACCTTTGAGTTGTGAGAACGCAGGTGTCCCAGTGTTAGTGGTGCCTGCGCTCTTCTTTTCGGTGTGTACAGCTGAACTCAAGTTTTGGGATTTCCCTTCATTCTTTTGAAGACCTGACTTTGAAGAGGAGTGGGTTTAGGCCTTTTTCCCTCCCATCCTTGTTTACTTTTTGTCTGAAGATTTCTCTTCTGGTTTGGGTGTGCTCATCTGAGCCTTTTTCTTGACTTGAATACTCACAAACCTGTCAGCAGCCTGTGCAAGCTCCCTAGTGTCTCTGATAGTCTTGTCCACAAGATAATGGTGTAGGTCAACCTCACAATTCTTCAATACATGCTCATACGCAATCACATTTTACATCCCCATAAATGTGTCGACTGTGTTACCAGCTCAGATATTTCAATGACAAGTGTGTGAATGCTTCAAATGTTTGCCCACTCTTCTTTCCGAGCCCTTGCAAGCTCTTGAGATACTGTTCTGGGATTTTACAGAACTTCCTTAGGAGGGCCGTCTTCATGCTAATAGTTAGCCTTAGATATTTATTGTTTCTTTTTTATTTGCTTCTATCGACCAAAGCCACGAGTTCTACTCGCCAGTCTAGGTCCAAGGCTGGGTTCAGAACACCTGCAGGTAAGCCTCTGCTCTAGATATCTCAGGTGAAGATCACATGTAAATATATTGTTTCTGCCTAATGCAGCTCCTGTACCCTTTTTTGATTGTCATAAGGAAGGGCGTGTGTCAAGTAGCACCCCTGTCTCCTTGGATGTGTTCCCCGTTTGTGTTATTCTATAGTGGAATGGGGGGGCCTTCCCTTGAGGATAGGAGTGTATTTATCTTCCGTGGCTCCTGAGGACTTTTTCACTCCATCTACGTTTTGACTGACACAAATCAACTTATTGGGGTACAAGTGGTCCACGGATGAATATTGGTTTCTAAACCATCAATCAGCCCCACACCTCTAGTAAACCAGAAGGGATCTGGACAGATTGGAAACACAAGTAAATTATAAACTTCCTTGTCCAATTTTGGAAACGTGGATGGAACGGCAGGCTTATCCCCGCATGGTGGTGGATTATTGGTTAGTTGAAACACAGCGAAAATACAATTATCACCCAATTATAAAAGGGACTGTCCAGTCAAGGTTGTATACAAATATCTACTTTCAGACAGTTCTAGCACACTAAAAAATGAAACCCACCCTGTAAAGGAATACAGAGGACAGGCAGTTCCAAGAAGGAAAAGGGATCCACTCTGGATACTGATAGGAGGGTAGTCAGTACATTAATTTATTGCAATAGTTCAAGGATACTTGGTTTCAGCACATAGGGAGCAATGGGTCGTAAAATGTCACTAGCAGCCTTCGAAGAAGGACCAGGGGGACAGAACCATAATGTACCTTGTGCTTATAGAAGTTCTTGGTGCTCGACAGTGTGGAGTTGGTTTCAGGGTGCTTTGCAGCTTCTGCAACAGAGTACAAGATGGGAGGTAGCTGCGAGTATGTGGGGACAGGCAGTTTGGTATGCAAGGCTGGACGGACGGCTGCAGGCTGGCCTACACAGCGGCTTGTGGTCAGGAATCATTGTCTCAGTGGTGGTTGGCGGGTTTGAAGCACTGGTCGAGGCATCTCGGAAGTCATGAGGGACTGTGGCATGACAACAGTTATCGGTGCAGTCGGTTGCAGCTGGACAGGCTCGACTGGCTCGAAAAATGTCCTTAAAGATGGACGTCGGTTGATACTTGTCGATGCACTCCTCCTAGTTTCTTCACTGGGTTTGTGTCATCCTTTAAGGCGGACAGCCCAAATCTGAGGAGACTGTTGCAGGCAACGGCCTTGTTCTTGGTTTGGCTCAAAGACTCTCTGGCACTTCGCAACTAAGAAGCTTGCTTGCAGAGCCTAGAAGGGCACGCTGTGTTCTGGCTGAGTACTGGTTATAAATCTTATTGGAGGGTCTTCTGGATTCAGCATCTCCTCTGTTCCCTGGGAGATGTTTAGGGGAGGGATCTTGCTTCCCTCTTGGAAATCCTGGCCTTCCTTCATTGGCAGAAGACGTAAGGCAGACTGTATCTTCAGCAGGGTCCAAATCAGTTCTTCTTGTTACTCCTTGCAAAGTCTTCAAATGATCTCCCAAAAGAGGGTCTGAGCCCCTTTTAAAGCCAAATAGCACCAGTGATTGGTGCAGGCTAAGCCTACCTTATTGAACCAATCATGGGCCCCCACCAACAATCTTCTGTTATGTGTGAGGTCATAATCAGAGTGCTTTGCAACAGGAATGTTAAAGGGGTGAAAAACATGTACTACTAAGTCCCACCCATCTTCCTGTCTGTTGTGGATCAAAGGGTCTCTCTGGTTAATTGAGCTCTCTGTGGTTCCTGATCGAAGGGCAGGACGCCCTTGAAGTTGTGTTGAGAACCGACTTTCTGTCTCCATCAAATTACATACTTCTACCCTCTGAAAGGGGGGCCCCTCTGCGGGGTTTGCCTACTGTAAACAGTTGTCCCAGACATAACATTTCACTGCCCTTGATACTAAGAGGTGGGAACTGACTTCAAGGTTGACACAGATGCATGTCAAAAAGGTGTTGGGGTTCCTGTCCCCTTTGTCAGCTCTGCGACCAGGTCTCTCACAGGCCTGCTTCAGTTAACTGTCATCAGTATGTGCTGCCACCAGCAGAACTGACAATGGGCAGGGCGTAGACTGGCCATTGTAGGAGGATGGTTTTGCCCTCCCCCTTTTGAGATGCCTGGGTGTCACATTACACTTAATGTGACAGGGAGGACTGCGCCTGTAGGCTGTGTGTCCCCAGAGTACACCGGTCTACGGGTTTGTTTTGCAGTGAACATAGAAAAGTGTCTGCGGATTAGCACCACACATATTCTCCATATTCTCCGATCATGAGGTTGATCTCCCATCATTCAATTTCTTTAAAAATAATAGAAAAAGCCCAGGCGAGTGCACGCCCACCGTGCGGATGGTTGAATTCTGCACAATGGGCCCTGGCACCCTTACAGACAGTTGGGACTCTTCGACAACTGATTGCAGTGGCCCAGGGTTATTCGCTCCATGCAAGGGTATGAGAGTCCTACTGTCCTGGCAGAAAAACAACCTGAGGCGGGCGTACCGCTAAGAACTAAAACAGGAAGCAGGGGTGTTGCTAGGTCTGGAAAAGATCAGGGGCTAAGCTAATGTCGGGACTGGCGGGACTCGGGGCTAGGTAGCATTTTGGTTGTTGCACCTGAGCTTCCATCTGGGGCTCCAACCAAAAGACCCAGGGCTATAGCCCGCTCAGCCTCCCCTACCCCCAGAAACGCCTCTGACCGGAAGTAAAGGGTCACCTGGAAGGACGTTAAAACCGAAAAGAGGTTTCACTGGTTTGTGGAATCCCAGGAATGGCCAAGGGCCAACCAGTGAAGTGTTTGGGACAGGTACATGACTCCAATAAAATGTATCTGTTTCTTCCAATGTAAAAAGCGTCTGTGCAATTGACATGAACAAATGATGTGATCATGTTGGGTTGGTGTGTGGCCACAGTAGGGGTTAGCCCAGCTATGCATCCTTGTTTCTCCACGGAACCAAATGGTGTGACCCAAGTCAGAGGGCTTCATCTCACTGTTATGTTACTACCATAGTAGCGTTCTGTGCCACGTTTTCCTTGTACACCAACATTGTGAGCGCTTACAAAGGCGATTAATCACACCAGTAATCGCCCCGTAAATAACCGGACATTTAAGTGAAGTGACATACGATAAACTCATTCATGGGACGGCCTCTTGCCACCAGAAGCAGACGCCTGCCCCTGCAAGGCGGGCCTCGCAGCCCCGTGTGCTCACTCGGTAACACAGTGTGAAGCGCTGGCTGTAAACTTAGCCAAGTTCTAGCAGCGCGCCTCTTCCCCTCTCGCAGCTACCGTGTGAAAGGGTCTTAATGTGACACAGGGAGCCGCAGACACACCGGGCAGCTGCGCCCAATACCGCGGGGGGATATTGACGTTGGGCAGATGCAGACGCTTGTCTTTCGCCGAATTACCGAATCCCAGGTCCCTTTGGCAAACGTTCAGGACACTTTTTCATTTTTGTCAGAAGACTCTGCCATGTGAACAACCCTGGGTGCACGGAGAGACCAATAATTTATCTCAGGCGGGATCCCAGGAGTGCAATAAGAGCAGGCCCAAAGAAGGAATCCGCTGGCATCACAACGTGTTATGTTCACCTGTTGGGATCCTTCAGCCAAACTCAACACAGATCCGCAGTGCTCCGGGAGGGAACCAAGAGCAAGGCTCTGGCGAGAGACCCCTTCCTTCTCCCACACGCACACAGCTCTTCCACACCTTACCCAGCTCCATAGGAGACCCAAGGCAACAGAGTGTGGTTAGGGGGGCTCTCACCAGAGCCATCTTAAACACTTTTGGGACCCGGGACACGGACATCTTTGGGGCCCCCCTCCACCAAACCAAAAGAATTAAGGGATCGAGAATACTGGTCGCGCTCCCCGCTCCCCACCCGTCGCGCTTCCAACCTATAGGTTGACGTGCTGTCTCGCAGCATAATAAGCACGTTTACTCCCTTTAAGGCCTCGTACCCTCTTCATTCTTGCTCTAATCAGAATGATAAACAAGTAGCGTTTGAAGACCAACATTAGCAGTCTACGAAGAGGTTACTGTTCTAGCACATACAGGAGAATTTGTATCAATAGCATCCAGGAAGGTATGCAGCCTGTACATATGTAAAAGGTACTTGTAACCCATAATGGACAGAGAACTCACATTAGCTGCCTCACAGAATGCAGAAATGCTCATGCATGGATAGAGGAGACCAATTGGAAGGAAAAGAAAGCTACACATACTGTACCATGGATAGTGGATGCAGATTAGAAGCTACCAGGACAGTGTCTTTATCCGACAGACTGAGATTAGAAGTGGGATATGGTTTTTAAATAGTGTTGCCATTAGAAATCAAAGGAACAAATGCCTGTGGTGTGCAATATAAACATGCTCACTATTAAAGTTGAAGCCACCCTATAGCCAGTGAAACCATGAATAAGTCTTTTATGAAGCTCATACCATGAGAAGGAAATCACTCCGAAGGGCTGACAATTTTGAAAGTTTTAGGGAGTGGTAATATTGAGAGGTTAGGCAATACAAGATTAAATGAGATGCCCAGGATCATACATTGTTTAAGGGCTGAAGCTGGGATTTGTGCCAACTCTGCAATTTCTGCATTTGAACACTTTCTTTTCCAGTTCTTACCATGAACTAAAACAATCTCATTTTATAAAAACAGACTTGGAGAGTACACAAATCACATTACCAAACATGAACATTTTTAAACAAAATATTATGGAAGGGTGTTATGCAAAATGGGAATGATTCTAGCTACATTCTCTCCATCATCAAGGGAAGTATATAAGTACCAGCATACCAATCGATGTGATTTAACAAATTTAATCTGGGTTTGTCTTTTGTATTTTAAAGCTTTAAATATTTCCGAAACAATGGCTTGTGACATTTTCTTTTATAAACGTGCATAAAACCTTCAACATTTACCAAAAAGAAAACTATTTTTTGTGTCAAACAAGCAGACCTTAAAATATGCTTGCCTGAGGCCTGCAAAATCTGGTCCGCTCTCTTCTGTCTAGCAACCCTTCCACACAAAAGGCCTCCATAAGGAGAAAGATCAAGTAATGGGATAAATGATACCAGCAGCATGCAAGGAGGCAAACCTCACAGAAGACAGCACAGTAATGGAAGATATATTAGATGATTTGACCAGGATCACTGTATCGTCTGCTGGCAAATCCAGGAAACAATCATGAACGCTTTTGTTCCATAGTATTGAATTTGGATACTTATTCACCTCTTGGACTAACAGTTTATGCCATTGATGGGGGTGATTGCCTAGGTTTTACAACAACCAATTTTTAGACCTTCACCATACGGATGATATGTACGTTTTAATAGCAACCTCTAGCTGTTGCAGGTACATTGCTGATAATAGCAGATGTTGTTCTGCAAAACCAAGTACGTATGCAGGCAGGTTTATAAACTTCAGACATAGGAAATGTCAGCCAGCCTTGCTGGAATGTGATTTTCTAATTTTGCATATGTACACGTATCTCTGCAATGGGTGCTTCACACACTGAGCTAACTTCTGAACCATTGTGGCACTCAATTTATCAATATGCATTTCACTGTTGCCTATTGCCCACGATCAACATAATTCCCAAAGGAAGGAAAGAATGCTACAGAGTTGTGCCATAAGGAACACACAAACTATGTATACCACAGTGAACACAGAAAGCAATACATTAATTGATCAAGGCAGAATGCACTTGCCAAAACAGAAAGGCAATGGGTTTAGACCCTCAGCAACACCCCATAAAATGTCCTGACGTGTGCTATTTAGGACTGGTGAACAATGGAATCTTACTTCTTCAGATCAGGCAGCTTTGTGGTGCCCCCCCCCCTCTTCAAGGTTGTGGCCCTGGGCAAGTGCCCCTTTTGCCCTCCCATAAACGGTCTCTGCTCTCACCTAAACGGCTCTCCTTAAACGACACGGCTGCCTGAGAGAACCGATTGGAGTGCACATGCAGGCATCCCTCCCCATCCACACACCTCTCCCACTCCAACGTTGTCACATAAGTAGCGTGACCAGATTAACAAAATAAAAAACCGGGACTGGACATAAACGTAAAAGTGGGACTATGCCTGCCGCCCCCTCGCCCCCCCACCCGTCACGATCCCATGTAAATAATGTACACTAACAGCACTGCTCCTGAATTCAAACTGCAGCTTTAGTTGCAAGCAAGTTAAAAGCAAATAGCTTTATCTGGCACTGCTATTACTGGTCTTACTGTATACCCTGCAGACTCTGGCACAATCAGTCAATACGTGTGGTTGGCAAGGGAAAAGGCGGAAGGTCGAGTCCCCCTTCAGATATAAGGAATAATGACATAGAGTTAACAAACATATCGTGTTTGTGGTTCATAACTCTCACAATGAATAGGAACGAGAAACTGCAGTGGTCTCCCTCACATTGGGTTTTACATTATAAAAAAACCTCTCGGGATGGAGGTTAGAGGGGCCAAGACCAGGACGTCTGGTCACCCTACAAGAGAACAAGTGCATGCGGATACATCACGCACAGCACACTTCCTGCAAAGGAACCAAACCCAAGGCCACAGAGAGGGGGCATGGCTCCCACCCATGTCACCCTCCGCCCGCTTGCATCTGGCACTGGCAGGGCACCCTAAGGACATGTTATGTTTTGTTATTTGGATTTCGGCTGCGCACGGCGGCCATTTGCATGGTCTGGAGAAGCTTCTAGCTGAAAGGGGAAGGAAGGCTCTGGTTCACGGGAGAGAGAGGGAACATGTCCGGTTGCGTTGATGCATGCAGGCCGGAAGTTCCCTGAGCCCTGCATGCGGGCGACTTTCTAGGTGTTGTGTGTCAGGCACATGCTTCAGGAAAGGAGGCCTTGTGTGTCCTTCATGGTAGGGTGCATTGCCAGGGCTGTGGTTTGTAAGTTGGCAGTAGAGCTCTACTGTTCTCTAGCTTACCTTCTGACAGGAATGTGTTATGAAGCTGTATGCGAGTGGCCTGTTTTGCTTGGAGTGAATTTCAGCAAGGAACTTGAGTAGTTAGTGTGTAGACTGCTGTGGGATTTATACACAGATGATATAATTTTATTGCCCACACCCTGCGCACAACTTTGTCTGGTATACGATGAGCCACTGGGTTGAGGCCCACATGAAAACTGAGGCAGAAATAGGGTGGCACACCCTGAGATGCAACTGAAGCCCGGCATTCAGCGGGACAGTCAGGCAGAGGCGTTGCTAGGGGCAGGCTGAGGTGGCTAAAGCCTCGGGTCTTTTGGTTGTGACTCCGGATAGAATCTCAGTGGCTACAATAGGGTGACCAGACGTCCCGGTTTTCCCGGGACAGTCTTGGGAAATCATCCTCTGTCCCGGGGTCCAGGGAGTTTTTTCACTTTAGAAATCCCATCCAGGATAGGCATGGTTGGGTGGCTACAGAAATTAAAATTGTTATTTTTTTTCACAACACTTTGATAATTTTGAACTTGGAGGATTGGCTCAAACCCCCAACCTTTCAGGTACAAGTCACAACACTTACTGACTGAGCCACAGAGACTGGCTTAGAAATAAGTGTACAGCAAGCAATGTTATATCAATTAGAGCAAACGCATGTTGTGAATTAACATGCCAGAATTCACAGACAAAATTGCACACATGAGATCATATACAGTTTATAGAAAGGAAAAGTGCTGGAAATATGATTGGGTGGTGGTTGTGGGGCCGTGTTGGGGCAGGGGTGGTAAATGGTGGGCTGCAATGGGGTAGTCCCTTTTCTATGTTGTTGGTCGTCCCGGTTTTTTGTTTTGGAAATCTGGCCACCCTAGCTACAACCAAAAGGCCGGCTAGCCCCGAGTCCTGACAGTCCCAACATGAGCGTTTTTAATAGGTGACCCTGAATTGTCCATATTTCGTTTTTCAGAGTGTTCCAAAGTTTGGTGACCAGGCTGGCGAAAGCTGATCATCTGTAGTCCTCATGTTCCAGGTCCATGTAAATTACATGGAGAGGACCTGCTAGTTTTGCATGCAAGTGCACACAGGTGGCTTCATGCAATGGTAATTATTTGCACTACAAAGTGCAAAATGTAGATGTAAAAGCTGAGAAAATCATTAATTTGAGTAAATGCTGCTTGCCATGTATGCATGGCGGGCAGCATTTATAATGGATCTTATGGGATCCTCCTGCTTTTCGCTGGTGTGAAAAGCGGGGAGTTTCCATTGGAATCCACAGCATTTGTGCCAGGATGAAAGGATCATCCTGGCGTAAAAGCTTGCTTATTTGTAGTGATATATGATAGGTTATTTATAACGCGCTTAATACCCAGAGGTTTCTAAGCGCGGACCCAGGGATCGAACCTGTGTTGCTTCGTGTCATCTTGTTTCCAAGTCGAGCACGCTGCCGCTGAGCTATCCTCCTGGGAGGATAGTGTATATGTCATTTCCTGCTCCCTGTTTGCCATACTAATGTGGAGGAAAGTAAACATCTTTTTACACATGATTTCCACTCTACTCCACCGGGAACATGACCCCTTGTGTCCCTCTGTGGTGTATTATGTGGTCTGTATTAGTACATCATCGCTGGATCTTAGTGTTCTTCTTGGTTGGTATGTAATGTTCTTTACTTGGAGAATTCGGCTCCCTGGCTCTGTGGGCGACCCCTAGCCAAAGGAGAGTTCTCTGGCTGGTGTTCTGTGTTCCCTTCTGTCGCTGATGAGTAACAGCCTGGAGTCTGTATTCTGGAGGCGTTGACGTTTCTTAGAGAGGTAATCCAGCATGCCCAGCTATATGCTGATCCATAGCCCATTCTTGTTAACATTGGACATCTGATGGCAAAGGTCCTGTCTAGGAAGGTGAGGAATGACATCGTCCATCTGATTGAGCGAAGATGTTAGAAGCAGTTGAGGGATAGCAAAATCTACACAACCACTCGCATAATTGAGGAAATGTTATGGAGGTTGAGGCCCGTTTTTATGGTACTAGACCTTGCTGGCGAGTATGGGGATGTTTAAAACTTTTATTTGACATTTAGTGCAGACAAACCTTGTTTGCAGTAACCGGCAAACACGTTTTACTATGCATGGCTTGCCTCTCGAGGGGGGTGGGGGGGGCTCAGCATTGCACCAAATATGAAGTGTACTTATGGCAATCTGCACCATTTTACAGAAAGCACTTGGACATTTTTTGTCGCACATCACCATGCATTTTTCTTAGGTCGAGTTTGTAAACTAAGGATCTCGACCTACAGGTCTAGTGGAATTATTAAGAATCTGCAAGGCCTGCACTTCCAAGGATGCCAAGATTTTTTGATTGCCTTTGAGGTTTTGGGGCATTTACACATTACCATAGGCCAATGTATTGGTACCACTGGTGCGCCATTGGCAATCCTAATTTCTGCTTTGCCCGGGTTGAGTTTTAGGTGTGCTCTCTAGTGCAAGGCAGTTGTTGAGGGCACTATTAGCATCATCGTTGCTGGTCAATTTGAAAATATGTTGTGTGCATTCTACCTATTTTTATGTATTAGGTTTCTGTGTTTTTAGATGCGCCTCCTAAATGGTGCCATGTAAATATTGAAAAGGAGAGGTGGGCGGCTCGATACATGCAGGGTAACATACGTTATTTTGGTTGAGTTGGAACTTGAAACGGGAAAACCAGGTGATTTCTGTGTTTATCAGTGAGGAAAAACCTCATCTGCTCTGGTGGTATAGGTCCACTTCTTATCGGCTACGTCCTAGTGATCAGTGGTTACCTGTTTTTAAAACCACTGAAATAACTAAGATTATGAGGGCTCATATGTTGTTAGAGTCTGGGAAGAAATTACCTGTGTACCAGATGAATTTGAGTGCCATCTCTTCCCCTCATTGGTCAAAAACCTACACGTGCATTATCTAGAATGCTGTTGGGCTCTGCATTCCAGAAGGTTACATGTGATTATAACAAATTAAATTACATTTTTATAACGAAAAATATCGATTTTTCTATTTTTTTAATTTGGGGGTCACACCCGAAACCCTGCTGTTTCCCTATGCTTTTAAACCCATCCTAAACCTCCCGCCCCACCTGTTTTAAACCCTTACCCTATCCCATATACATTTTAAAAAGAAATGGTATATTTTTTCGTTATTATTGTTTTTTAATGAAAGTTATTCTCTGTTTAAAATCACTGCATACCTTCTAGAAATGGTCTGTATTGCCAGTAAAATGGTTCAGCGGGTTAAATGCTCATTGCTGTGATTTGTGTTTGGTTTGCAGATCAAGGGTTCGAATCCCAGCAAAGGCCAGCTCAGCTTTTCATCCTTCCAAGGTTGATAAATGAGTGCCAATTTCGATTGGGTAAAAATGGTAATGTATGTAAAAATGTCCTATGTAAAGCACTTTAGATTAAAGGTCTATATCAACAAAATTAAATTATTTCCAGGATTTTAGCATGATATGGTATATTGGAGATTGGTTGGTAGTTAGTGGGGTCATTTGGATTTCTGGATTAAGTGGTTTATCATCGGCAGGTTTTGAAAGGACGCAGTACAATTTCTCTTTCCAGCGGCAGAAATAGATTGCTGGGGTTACTTTCGCGAGGGTGTCTTTGGGGATGGCCGTGGACAGGGAGATGCTGGGGAGCCTGCTGTCTTTCTTTCTTTTACCAGTTTGTTGAAATCTACCTCACAGATTGGCTTGCATTGGGTGAATAGTCAGGTTGGCATTGGGTTTCTGTTGCAAGGATTTCCATTATTTCCGTCAGTCCGGGATGCATCGATGTGTTTTTCCCCTAATTTTGTAAGTTGTTGGTGATATCATTGCATAGTTTCTAGGAGGGCGTGGGTCTTTTGATGCATGCAGGAGGGGGAAGGGTTTCTTATTTCCTTGATGAATTTGGACATTTCACCCTCTGGGTGAGTTGCTGTTTTGATGCAGTCTGTGTAGTTCAGTTTATTGCATTTTAATATCGTTGCTTTGTAGTTTTCAATCTGCTGTTCTTATGATGCCTTGTGCTGCTGGTTCTAGTGCTTCTCTAAGCTGGCCCTAGTTTCTGGCATGTTTTCTTCGTAAATAGGTATAACTCCAGCAGTTCCACACTTGTGTTGTTAGGCAGACCTGTATTGGCACAGAAGGGGGTCATTCTATGAGAACTCTGAGGCAAAAAAAAGCAAGGAGTAAAACCAATGAACACATCCCCTTTACGATAGAGCCAATATTCCTCAAGGTGAATGAGTTCATATGCTTTAATCCTTGAAAACGAGGCATGAACATACGGCTATTCAATCGCCTTGTGTTCATGACTAATGTTATGCTTCGCAGACACACCAGGCACATAAACCTATAATGGAATAGGCTAAAACCTCATTTAGCACCCAACTTTACTTCTTCACATTGCACCTATTCCAGAGCAGCTGCAATTTGAAGGAGTAAAGGGACCATCAAAACAGGTGGCCTGAATCACATCACCAAACCCTCTGAACACCTACCACCAGGCACACAACTGAAAAGACTCACCGGAAAGAGGTGGGAGCAGAATATAAAAAGAGAAAGAAATACATATTAACACAAAATGGAAAACCCGGACTCTTCTCTCTGCTTCTCAGCCTGCTACACAGACTGCTGGCACGAGAAAGACGGGATGCCAGCAACCACAGCAGCCAACCAGAGCACCCACGCCCACCCCTCAGGCTGTGCCCCAGAACCTCCGCTCAGGCAGCTCATAAGCCTGTGCCCCAACCCCGAGACTGCTCACCATCCTATGCCCCAGACCTCCACTCAGGCAATTCATCATCCTGTGCCCCAGACCTCCACTCAGGCAGCTCATAAGCCTGTGCCCCAACTCCGAGGCTGCTCGTTATCCTGTGCCCCAGACCTCCACTCAGGCAGCTCATAAGCCTGTGCCCCAACCCCGAGACTGCTCACCATCCTATGCCCCAGATCTCTACTCAGGCAATTCATCATCCTGTGCCCCAGACCTCCACTCAGGCAGCTCATCATCCTGTGCCCCAGACCGCCACTCAGGCAGCTCATAAGTCTGTGCCCCAGACCTCCACTCAGGCAGCTCATATGCCTGTGCCCCAGACCTCCACTCAGGCAGCTCATATGCCGGTGCCCCAGCCCCGAAGCTACTCATCCAGTGGTAGAAGTGTACTGAAAAAAGTAGTGGAACTGTGGTCTTGGCAGGGAAGAGGGTAGGCGGAAACATAGTGCATTATGTGACAAAAAGTTGCTGCTGGGGCATTGCAGTAATCTAAGTGACTAGCAACTAAGACTCCTATTACAACTTTACATTTGCACAGGGACATGAATAGAATAATCCTCTATATAGAATGGTGATTATGGGCCCAAAAAGTAGGGGAATGGTCAACAGAAAAAAATAAAAATAGTGGAACACCGCTCCCGACCGTTCCTGCTCACTTCGATCACTGTACTCATCCTGTGCCCCAGACCCCCGCTCAGGCATCTCATACGCCTGTGCCCCAGGCCTGAGGCTTCTCATAAACCAGTGCCCCAGCCCCGAGGCTGCTCATTATCCTGTGCCCCAGACCCACGCTCAGGCAGCTCATCATCCAGTGCCCCGGCCCAAGGCTACTCACCATCCTGTGCCCCAGACCTCCACTCAGGCAACTCATAAGCCTGTGCCCCGGCCCCGAGGCTACTCACCATCCTGTGCCCCACACCTCCACTCAGGCAGCTCATCATCCAGTGCCCCGGCCCGAGGCTACTCACCATCCTGTGCCCCAGACCTCCACTCAGGCAACTCATAAGCCTGTGCCCCGGCCCCGAGGCTACTCACCATCCTGTGCCCCAGGCACCCACTCAGGCAACTCATCATCCTGTGCCCCAGACCAGAGGCTAATCACCATCCTGTGACCCAGACCTCCACTCAGGCAGCTCATCATCCTGTGCCCCAGACCAGAGGCTACTCACCATCCTGTGCCCCAGACCCCCATTTGGGCAGCTCATAAGCCTGTGCTTGGCCCGAGGCTGCTTATCCTGTGCCCCAGACCCACACTCAGGCAGTTCATATGCCTGTGTTTTAGCACTCTCCGGACTCATCAGGAATCTCATCAGCCTGTGGCCAGCCCCTCTCTGAAGCAGCTCATCAGCCAGCACCTCTCTGCTACTCGCCCATTGGGGTGCCTGCCCCCTGAAGCAGCTCATGCACTCCAACAGCCCCCACCACCTCCTCAGTGCCAGGCCAGGAGGAGGTGTAGGCCCTAACACACTAAGGGTCTACAGGCCTAGGCTGTCCTGCCATGACCTCACTGGTCAGCAGGTCTGTGACGAATCAACTTCCTGGGCACCAGTGGTCCAGGGATGAATATCGGTTTCTAAAACATCAATCAGCCCCACGCCTCTAGTACACTAGAAGGGATCCAAACAGATTGGAAACACAAGGAAATTATGAACCTCCTTGTCCAATTTTGGTACCGTGGACGGAATGGCAGGCTTATCTCCGCAAGGTCGTGGATCGTTGGTTAATTGCAACACAGCAAAATTACAATTATTACCCAGTGATAAAAGAGACTGTCCAGTCAAGGTTGTATACATATCTACTTTATTATTATTCAACAGACAGTTCCAGCACACTACAAAATACAACCCACCCTGTAAAGGAATGCAGAGGACAGACAGTTTCCAGAAGGAAAAGGGATGCACTCAGGATACTGACAGGAGTGTAGTCGGTAAGTAATTAATCGCTATAGTACAAGGATACTTGGTTTCAGCACAAAGTGAGCAATGGGTCATAAAAGAAATTCACTAGGGGTCTTCAGAGAAGGACCAGGGGAACAGATCCACAATGTACATTATGCATGTAGAAGTACTTGGTGCTCGACAGTGTAGAGTTGGTTTCAGGGCGCTATGCAGCTTCTGCAACAGAGTTCAAGATGGGAGACAGCTGCGGGTATCAGGCGGCAGGCAGTTCGGCAAGGGATTCTGGATCGATGACTGCAGGCTGGCCTACACATTGCTCAGTGTCCGGAATTGTTGCCTCAGTGCTGCTTGGCGGGTCTGAAGCACTGGTCGATGCATCTCAATTGATGTTAGTGACTGAGACGTGACAACAGCCAGAAGTGCAGTTGGTTGCAGCTTGAGGGGCTAGACTGGCTCGAAAATGTCCCCTAAGGCAGACACTGGTTCATGCTTGCTTCTTCAACGGGCTCTTGTCACCCTTTAAAACAGACAGCCCAAAGCTGAGGAGAGTGTTTCAGGCAACAGCCTTGTCCTTGGTTTGGTTCAGAGACTCCCTGGCACTTCCCACCTAGGAAGTTTGCTTGCAGGGCCTAGCATGGCATGCTCTGTGCTTGCAGGGTACCAGTTCAGGAGCCGCTGTAGGGTCCTCTGGATTCAGTGTCTTCCTCTGTTCCTTTGGAGATGTCTAGGGGAGCGATCTTGCTTCCCTCTTTGGAATTCCTGGCCTTCCTTCACAGGCGGAACCTAACCAAGGCAGATTGTACCTTCATGAGTTCCACGTGTTACTCCTTGCAAAGTTTTCAGATGATCTGCCCAAAAGAGGGGTTCTACCCTCTTTTAAAGCCAAATGGGCCACAGTGATTGGTGTAGGCACAGCCTACCTTAATGAACCAATCCTGGGTCCCCACCAACAATCTCCTCTATGAATGTGGTCATAACCACAGTGCTTTGCAACAGAAAAGGTAAAGGGGTGAAAACATGTAATACTAAGACCCACCCATCTTCCTGTCTGTTGTGGCTCAAAGGGTCTCTCTGGTTAATTGAGCTCTCTGTGGTTCCTGATTAAAGTGGCAGGTTTCCCTTGAAGCTATGGCGAGACCAGATTTTCCATTGCCGCAAACCCACATCCTGTAAACAGCTGTCCCAGACATGACAGGCCACTGCCCTTGATACGGAGAGGCGGGAGCTGGCTTCAGGTTGACACAGTGCATATCAACGGGGTGTTGGGGTTTTCCTGTCCTTTGTTAGCCCTGCGACTAGGCCTCCCATGGGCCTGTTTGAATTAACTGTGATTAGCATGCAAGGCTGCCACCAGCAGCTAACAAAGGAAAGAGCAGATCCATCAAGCCTTTGTTAGTTAATAAAGCTGGCCATGGGAGGAGGAAGGTTTTGCCTTCCTTCTTCTGAGATGCCTTGATGTGCTCTTGGCTGTCATATTGCAACTAATTGTGACAGGGGGACAGCACCTGTAGGCTGTGGCCACCCAGAGTACACGGGTCTATGTGTATGTTGTGCAGTGAGCATAGGAAAATGTGTGCCGATTAGCCCCACACATTGTCCGGAGGTTCAGCTAGCATCATTCAATTTCATTTAAAATTTCATAAAAGCCTGGACGAACGCACCCCCACTGTGCGGATGGTCAAATTCTTCACATGCCCCCCAGCCTTAACACATGAACCACCACCCTACTGAGGATCGGGTTCGTCATCAAGGCGAAAATATTGGCTGAGGCCATCTGCATTTCCATGCTGGGACCCTGGCTTGTTCAGGATGTCCATATGTAATCCCTGTAGGGATATAGCCAAACACAAAAGCTTAGGGTTCTCCCCTTGCATGGCTATTAAGATGGATTTCTGAACTCTGACCTGGTGGGCAGAGGTTCAGGAGGCCAGCCTAGTTTCTTGGGACAGGGTAACTTTCTGGACAAGCCAGACCAATCAAGGTAGCTTGGTGGCGGTCAAGACTAGGTCTCAGGAGGGGTGATGGTGACTAAAAGACCTCAATGAGCACACAGAGCAAAGGACACTTGCAAATCACTACCAGTCAGGTGTATATATATTAAAAATACAAATACTTTTATTTCAAGGCCTTGAGCTTCAACACACAAATCAAATCACAGTAATACTTTTAGCCCAACACAATCCTATCTAAATACATATATAAAAGACCAATTGGGTCTAACGGGTTAATGCACGAAATGAGTCTACAACCTAAAACGGGAAGGCAGCAGGCAGTGCAAATAGTCTTTAGTCCCTTCTGCATCCAACACACTCTTAACTAAGAGGCAGTCCAACCCCTAAGAAGAGTGGAGCCTGTTGCTCAAATGTACTTGCACTGCAGGCGCAGGCTGTAGTTCAAATGGGCAAAACAGGGTCTCTTCAAGGGTCTGTAGCAGCTCAGGGAGGTGGGTGAGGTGATGAAGAATAGGTTCCCACTATTCGAGGAAGGCCTCCACTTGAGGGCAGAGTTGATTCCAAGAGTTGAGAATAGTTTGCTAGTTCGCACTAGCAGTGGAAAGGAGAGGGGCCCTCAGGGGCCACTCATGCGTAAAAATGGATGGAGGCACTAGGGGGCATCGGTTAGGGTTGCGATTACTCACCAACCTCCGGCGCACTCCGTACCAAACTTCAGCAGTCGAGTCCGCTTCAGTTGCAGGTTCAAGTGCGGCAATTTGGCGGCTCTGTGGTTTTCAGCAACTAAGATACAGTGATGATTCCCAAACGGAACAGTGATGATTTATCGGCTTCTGGTGGATGGATCAGGCCAGTTCCACTGCAGCAGGCTTAAGGAGCAAGAGGGGCACAAATGCAGCGCACCTGCAAATTTCGTCACCACGGCTGGGCGACACGGTAACCATGTATACTCTGGTTCGGGCGCACTCACTTTACTCCAGACCTGGGAATGCCGAGTGTACGAAATGTGGTGTGGGAGTGCCGTGAACACAGAGCTAGTGATGTATCAAGTTTCAAGGGCCTCCTCGAAACGGCGGCGGTATCAGGGCAAAGAGTCTGCGTAAGTTGGTCAGCCCACTGGTTGGCCCAGGGACACTTCCGAGAGAGCAGGGTTTGATGAAGGTGCTGAGAATAGTTGGACCCACTATTCCAATGGGTCGAAGCATCTTCGCAGACCTTCTAGGACGACCAGATGCAGAGTGGTCCCACGGGACGACAGCGGGCTCAGGGTGCCAAACTTTCCAGCGGGTCATCAGCGGTTCCTCGACTCGGCTTCTTAGTTTCAGGATACTTGGATCCTATCCTTCGTTCAGTGAGAACTCCAGAGATCGACATGGTATGGGTGTTTGGGCCTTCTCTTATCCAGAATCTCCTTTGCGCCAAAACGAAGAGGACCCAATGGGAGATCTGCTCACATACAGGCATACCATACGTGGACCAATCACAGACCATGGTGGTCCCAGGCATTCACAGCACTCCAGACTCTCTGGCACCCAGGATGTGTATCGGAACCAAACGTTCCAGCCCACATCCTGGAGGCACACACACAAGGTATGCAGAAGCCTGTGAAAGCTTGACGCGTTGCGTGAAAATGCATGCCCAAATAAGGACTGACCAGGTCGATTCGACATGGGTAAGGTGAAGGGGCAAGATGGCCAAAGGACAGGACAAAGAAGCTTGTGGCATGGCAAGTTTGGAGCCAGGCCACCTGTTCATGTCAAACGCAGTAATTGTGGTTTACCAGGCAGAAAAGGGTTTAAAATATAAGAAATGATAAGCTGCCACCAGCCCTGTCCAAGGCACGTCTGCACTTCTCCGAAAAAATCCTTTGCCTTTGGAAACGACTAATAGACCCAAGTGCACTGTACTGGAAGGTACACTGTACACTTGTTACATGTTGCAGAAAAGTTGCAACATTGGAAAGGACTAAAGGAAACAAAGTCTCCCAGTACTGACTGTCTTAAGGTCATGTCAGTTTCCCCATAAAAAGGGAGCGAAAAGCCCAGAGGGATGCTGCAGAAGGCTGGGCTCAGACTATGGTGTTTAACATCAGCAAAAAGTTGGGGTGGGTACACAACTGGAAGGAAAATTACACAGAAATGGAAATCTTTCCTAACAATGGCCATTAATCATCGGGGGCAGGTGGTCTGTCTGGATCATACAGTGTGACCCAAAGATGAAGGGTTTCAGCTTCTTTACAGCCCACACAACTGCGTAAGCCTCTTTTTCAATGACAGCCCAGTTCCTGTCCCTTTTTGTCAATCGCCTGCTAATGTGGGCAATCGGCTGCTCTACCCTTTGAGAGTTCAGCTGCAAGAAAACTGCTCCAATTCCAAAATCACAAGCGTCTGTCTGGATAACGAAATCCTGACCACAGTCTGGCACTTTCAGTACTGGGGCTTTGATGTTCCTCGGAGGGACAGCCTCAGGGTACCTTGTGGCGTGGTCTACCACCGCCAAGATGTATCTGTTCCCTAAGCTGGTTTGACGATCAGAAGGACCCACAATATCCATGCCTATTCTCTTGAAAGCCCACCCAACCATGGGTAGTGGAATTAAGGGGGCCTTTGTGGCACCACCTGACTTGCCAGTAGCTTGACAAATCAGGCACGAACGTACAAGTTCCTTAACATTTATGCCAAACTGCAGCCAGTAAAAGTGTGCAGACAACCAGTCTGATGTCATAGTCAACCCCAAGGGATCGGCTAAAGGAATCTGGTGAGACAAATTCAAAAGGAACTTTCTGTGGCACTGGGGAATCAACAACCTTCAAGTGCCCTTTCCCTCAGAGTATTTTGAGTCTCGGGAGGATAGCTCAGGGGCAACATGCTCGCTTTGGAAGCAAGACGACATGGAGCACCACAGGTTCGATCCCCGGGTCTGCGCTTAGAAACCTCTGGGTATTAAGCACGTTATAAATAACCTATCATATCATATCATACTGTACAGGAGTCCATCCTCCCAGTACACTTTGAACAGACAAGGGGCCTTGCCCTTAGCCTGCTCCTCCGCCTGCTTCCGCAGACCCGCCAGAGTGGGAAACTCTTTCTCGGTTGTGAAGAAGTCAGTCTGATCTGGGCCCCCAGCTGATGCAAACTCACACAGCTTGGGAAGGGCCTTCAGATCTGCGACCACCTGGTCCTCCACCACAGGTTCCTGCACTGCGCCGGGCAACTCTGAAATCACTGAGTCCCCTACTACCAAAGTCAGGTCCTCAGTGTCTGCAGGAGTAGGTGATTCAGCAGTCTGCGGAACTGGACTAGGGGCTACCAGCCATGCTGGCCCTTCCAACAAGCCCTCTGTAGGCGCTCAAAGCCCTAAGGCTCTGCGAGTGTTCAATTTGACAAACTCCTTGGCCCTCGATCGTTTAACCGCTGCGACTATCTCGGGATCAGGATGATCATTGTCCAACAGACATGGGACAGGAATGGGGTCATTTCACCTGGCCAGCTGAACTCTACTATCGCTAAGGGGTACTTACTCTTTCTGTCACACCCACTAACGCTATAATCAGGTACATCAACTTATTCGCCTGGATGTACCCACTGCCTGGTGACAGCAGTGATGCTAGTCGTGGTGTCTCAGAACACAGGAGTTTTGTGTCCATTGATATACACATGTTCTGAATAGAGTTGAGTATTATTGGGAATTGGGCTCTCTTCTGGAGACCCGGTACCATTCCCATGCAGTGTAACCAATCCACATACGGCCACTACTTGGCCTGGTGGGAAGTCCTCTAGTAGGCCCACACTAATGATGGCCTCTTCCATGAGTTCAATATTCACTATGGCTTGCTTGGTTGGATAAGTCCTTGTAAGCAGGATTCCATTTTCTATTGCCCAGCTCCTTACACACGAAAAAAACCTTTGGGTGGTGAGAACGCAGGTGTCCCAGTGTTAGGGTTGCCTGCGGTCCTAACTCTTCAGTGTGTACAGCTGAACTTAAGTTTTGGGATTTCCCTTCATTCATTTGGGGATCTGACTTTGAAGAGAGGAGTGGGTTGGACCTTTGTCCTTCCCATCATTGTTTACTTTTTTGTCTGAAGATTTCTCTTCCGGTTTGGGAGTGCTCGCCTGAGCCTTTTTCTGGAGTCGAGTACTCACAAACCTGCCAGAAGCCGTTGCAAGCTCCTTAGTGACGTTGATAGTCTTTTCCACAAGATGGTGGTGTAGGTCAACCTCAAAATTCTTCAATACATGCTCACATGCAATAAAATTGTACATCCCTTTAAATATGTCAACTTTATTACCAGCCACCCACTCGCTCAGATATTTCAACGAGTGTGTGAACGCTTCTGATGTCTGCCCACCTTTCTTTCCGAGCTCTCTGAAGCTCTAGTGATACTGTTCTGGGATTTTATAAAACTTCATGAGGAGGGCCACATTCATGCTTTCATAAACGGGCCTTTTCTCAGGAGTTAACTAAAGAATTGCAACAGTCCCTGGTGCCGGTAAGAGACTCATCAGGGCTGCACATCAGAGTACCTCGTTCACCTGTTGTAGTTGAAAAGCCAGCTTGAGCGCTTCAAACCAGTCAACAATATCCTTCCCCACTTTGTAAGCCTGCACTAAGTCTTTGGGGATGTGCCGCTGGGACTTATCCCGGACACTCTGTTTTGAGCCACTACTGCTGTTTCTCCAGAGGTGGATCTGTTGGCCTCCTTCTTCTCTTCAAGCACCAGCTTGCACAGCTCTATGGTAGACCTATCATGCTCTTTGGTGACCTTGCCCTGCTGTTTCTGTTCCTCTAGCTCTAGTCTGCTCTCCTCCAGCAGGAGCTTTCTAGTCGCTAGCTCATTAACAGCTGTAACAATTACTGGGCCGCTTGGAGACTGTGCTGAGATCTGGTACCTGTAGTGTGTTAAGAAACCACGCTTGCCCCCGGTGGGATGGCTGGCGATAAATGCTGCTCATGCTGTATTTGTCGTCATCTTCCACTTCCCCCTCTGGAAGGTCTTTTCAATTCGGGTCACAGGGTCAAGCCCATCCCATGGGGTTTTCTCTCCAACCTCCCTTGCTTCTACCTAAGCTTGGAGGCTTGTCAGCATCTCAGGTTTATTAACATTACAGCTGTAGTGAAGTCCCTTCTCTTGACATCCTTCCTCATGCCTTTCACAATCTCTATGTCAAGAACCATGATTATTACAAATACCTACCAGTGTCTAAAAGTTCCCTGCAACAGTACTTTTATCGTTCAGTGACTAAGCTGTGCACAAGCTCCAACTAGATTCAACCGCTTGCCACCAATGTGACGAATCAACTTCCGGGTACCAGTGGTCTAGAGGTGAATATCAGTGTCTAAACCATCAATCAGCCTCACACCAGAATGGATCCGAACAGATTGGAATAACAAGCAAATAATAAAACTCCTTGTCCAATTTTGGTAATGTGAACGGAACAGCAGACTTATGTATGAAATGTTGTGGATTGTTGGTTAATTGCAACACAGCGAAAATACAATAATTAGCCATTGATAAAAGGGACTGTCCAGTCAAGGTTGTATCAAAAATATCAGACAGTCTAACAACACTACAAAATACAACCCACCCTGTAAGGGAATGCAGAGGACAGACAGTTTCAATGAAGGAAAAGGGATGCACTCTGGATACTGACAGGAGGGTAGTTGGTAAGTAATTAATTGCAATAGTTTAAGGATACCTGGTTTCATCACAAAGGGAGCAATGGGTCGTAAAATGTTACTAGGGGCCTTTGGAGAAGGAACAGGGGGACAGGACCAAAATGTAACTTGTGCTTGTAGAAGCTCTTGGTGCTTGACATTGTAGAGTCCGTTTCAGGGCACTTTGCAGCTTCTGCAACAGAGTTCAAGATGGGAGACAGCTGCAGGTATAAGGCGGCAGGCAGTTTGGCGAGCCAGGCTGGATAGACGGCTGAATGCTGGCCAACATGGCAGCTCAGAGTCAGGAATCTTTGTCTCCGTGCTGGTTGGCAGGTCCAAAGCACTGACTGAGGTGTCTCAGACGACGTTAGCGACTGCAGTGTGACAATAGCCAGCGGTTCAGTCGGTTGCAGCTCGAGGAGCTCGACTGAGTCCAAAATGTCCAGCTTCTTCAATGGGCTTGTGTTGCCCTTTAAGGTTGACGGCCAACAGCTGTGGAGTGTGTTGCAGGCAGCTGCCTTGTCAGTGGCTGTAGGTTCAGAGATCTTCTGGCAGATCCTATCCAGGAAGCTTTCTGCAGATCCTAGCAGGGAACCCTGTGTGTTGAATGGGTACCGGAACTGGAACAGCTGGAGTGTCCTCTGAGTTCTGTATCTCCCTCTGTTCCCTGGAAGATGTTTAGGGGAGGGATCTTGCTTCCCTCTTTGGATTTTGGCCTTCCTTCACTGGCGGCAGATGTAAGGCAGACTGTACCTTCAGGAAGGGTCCAAGAATGAGTTATTTTTACTGACCTCTTGTGAAGTCTTCAGGTGATCTTCAGGTGATCTGCCAACAGAGGAGCTCCGCCCTCTTTTAAAGCCAATTGGGGCCACAATGATTGGTGTAGGCTAAGCCTACTTTAATGAACCAATCATGGGGTCCCTACCAACAATCTCCTGTATGCGTGAGGCCATAACCAGAGTGCTTTGCAACATGAAATGTAAGGTTGTTAAAACAGGAACAAGGTGTACCCCAGAACTAAAATGGCTTTCAACCTACAGCTCTGGCTCACTCCCTTGTGACACTAAGTCCCACCCATCTTCATGTCTGTTGTTTTCGATGTGTCTCTCTGGTTAATGGTCCTCTCTAAGTGGTCCCTGTTAAAGTGGCAGGTCTCCCTTGAAGCTTCAGCATGACCAGACTCTCTGGCTCCTGCAAACCACATTCTCATACCTTATGAATGGGATTCTCTTAGCGGGATGGCTTACTGTAAAAAGCAGTCCCAGACATGACAGCTCACTGTGATTGATATTTAGGGTGGGAGCTGGCTTCAGGTTGACAGAGTAACATATGAATGGTTGTTGGGTTTCCTGTCTCCTTTGTTAACCTCTGCAGCCAGGCCCTGCGTGGGCCTGTTTGAAGTACACTCTATCGGTATGTTAATTGCTGCCACCAGCTGTAGGACCTAACAAAAGAGCCGGCTGGATACATGTTGCCTTTGTTAGTTAATCACACTGACCACAGCACGGGTAATCTTGGTCCTTCCCGTTCCTGGTAATGACATAGTGCACTCCTGGCTGTCACATTCCAACTAAATATGACAGGGCGGACTGTGCCTGTAGGCTGTGTCCACAGAGTACACAGGTCTATGCATTTGTCGTGGTGTGAGCATAGGAAAATGGTTGTGTGGAATAGCACCACACATCTTCCCTTGAGTTTGGTCTACCATCATTCTATTTAATTAAGCATTTCAAAAAGCCCTGGCAAGCGCACACCCACCATCTGAATGGTCGAATTCCGCACCCTGGAAAATCCAAAGAAGGGTCATGTACACTCCAGATTGTGTACCCTTGCAATTGTTTTGGGGACATGCTACTGTGGCAAACATTGCTCCTGCAGTTTCACCTAGAAATAGGCCATGGGGATTCTGTATAGCATGTGTGATCTTTGTCGGCCCATGTTCCTGCCCCCCACCCCTGGGCAGCACATCATTCCTTTGTGTAGTTGTTCAAATGTTGCTTTTAACACAGCACAGTGCGGTGAGGTGATGCCATGTGTGGCTTAGCATGTAGTCACGTGTGCCCTCCACCATAGCTCCCTATTTCTCGGATGCATAGACCCTCACTTTCTGCCTTCATCAAGATGTTGGGAAATCACAGTTAACATGTATGTTGCTGGTAGTGTGACCATGTTGTGACATTACACATGATAAATGGCAAATACTGAACAATGCCTGGCTTGTTTAGTGTGGGGCCTATGCATGTCACATATTCCGAATCTGCCTGAAGCCATGACATTGGGGAATGGGGATGATATTGATATGTTCTTGTTTCTTTTTCCCACGTGCATCTGCATACATGATGCAGACATGCTGATGGGGTACATTTAACTTCCCGTTCTGACTCCTCCTCTTCACCTCCAGCTCCATGGCATCAACCAGGATGTTGGTTTGGTAGAGGCGATAGACTTAAGTGGGTTGTGAGGATACTAATGGTTGGACAGAGAGAGACATTTCTTGCTGACAGTTAAACAGGCCTCCAAGTCACAGAGAGGGTATATTTTTTGTGCGGTAGGCGATTGCATGTTACTGCACACATTCAAACGGCCATTCCAAGTGTTTGTTGTGTGACAAGTTCAGGGTCTTGATCCTTTCAATGGGAGACCGGGACCCCATCCAAAAAGTGGGGTGAGGGAGTTGGAGGGCTACAGTCCATGCCCCTCGAGTGTGCTTTGTATATTGTACAGAACTCCCAAAATGCACCGGGACGCAACCAAGAAAACCCACACTTAAATCAGGGGAATGGAATCGAGAACAGGAATGGACTGGACTGAGATTTTTCCTTCAAGCAGGGAGGAGACATCAAACACCCAAACTACCAGCCCCAGACTGACCCCAAGGGAAAAGTGGGGCAGCAGAACATAAACTGAGAGTGAGAAGGGACTGCAGTGTAGCAGGGAAGACACAGAAATCCTTCCCATGCCCAAGTGGAAGCGAAACGCACCAGCGCATGTAGCAAGCCCCAAGGAAAACAAGCAACCTAAGCACATGGCTTTCACTCTGAAAATGGAGATTGACATGGGGTGAGGCTAACACCCTTCTTCAAGCCTTCCAGGGAAAGTCCCAACCGGAGGGGAATAGCTTAGCCCAAGATTGGCCATGAGGAGCATGTGACCAGGGAGACCTATAGGATCTAGGAGGAGTGTTTGAAGGGGGAAGGTCCAGTCACCGCAGAGGAGATTGAAAGGGATTTGGTAAGGTCAGGTGGAGTGGTGGCAAATCAAGAGACCAAGTGGAGGACAGATAGTGGAGCAGAATGTTGAGGAGGCTGTTAGTGTTTTGTGGGAGTGCAGGTAAGGTACTGTGTGTGTGTGTGTGTGTGTGTGTGTGTGTGTGTGTGTGTGTGTGTGTGTGTGTGTGTGTGTGTGTGTGTGTGTGTGTGTGTGTGTGTGTGTGTGTGTGTGTGTGTGTGTGTGTGTGTGTGTGTGTGTGTGTGTGTGTGTGTGTGTGTGTGTGTGTGTGTGTGTGTGTGTGTGAGAGAGAGAGAGAGAGAGAGAGAGAGAGAGAGAGAGAGAGAGAGAGAGAGAGAGAGAGAGAGAGAGAGAGAGAGAGAGAGAGAGAGAGAGAGAGAGAGAGAGAGAGAGAGAGAGAGAGAGAGAGAGAGAGAGAGAGAGAGAGAGAGAGAGAGAGAGATATACCAGTTGTGTGCAATACAGTGAGGGTGACAGTATAGTGAGGGTGACACAGGGTGAAAGAACAGTGAAGACAGAGAGAGGGGGAAAGAAAGAATACAGGTGAATTTGAGAGCGAGCGAGAGTGATAAAGAGACTGCATAATAGGAGGGTGTAGAGAGCGTGTAGGGACGTAAGGATACCGGTGCTTGGTGCGTGTACCTATCCTGCATAAAACCCTCCCTGCAGGGCCAAGATGCTATGGCACAGCTAGCAGGGAGTGTCCAATTGAGAAACCATGGCGTGAAGACTTCCCAGTAGCCTCTACACCTGCTGCTGCCCAATGGTATCTGACTTATTTTCTGACTTCTGGGGATCTATGGGACAAACAAAAACACAGTTGTAGTCCACTGTGCATTTACCCCCCTCAACCCCCACCACCCAGCCCCTATTGTGCCGTGTACCTGTGCTGGTGGTTACTTCTTGGGCGGCTCAAGATCTTGTCCAGAAAGGATCTGGAGACAGTCCAAGTGGGTACAGGGGCGTTGTGGAGACATGCGCAACACAGCAGTTAACTGCACCTTGATCCGTTTGCACAAATGTGTTGTCAATGTATGCTTTGGCTTTCCACCTGTTACTTAGCTTGATCCTTTCTTCATCCTTTATTTCCCTTTCTCGTGGGTGCCTGCAGGAGAGGCTCAGAGGTGCACGATAGCAGAGGAGCTTGGCAGGAGAGCGAGATGAGCAGATTTGGACTGTGTGCTCCGGTGAATAACTGAGGGAGTAACTGAGGGAGGGCCGAGAGCGTGCTTGCTAATGGAATTTACCTTACCCATTTTGTCTTTGTCGCAGGAGCGGATTCGCGAAGGTTCTGCAGCGGCAAAGGAAAACAATGCGGAAAACAAACTATTCCGGTAGGTCCTCTCCTGTTCTTCTGTCTATCTAGTGTCTTTCTTCCTTTCTTTCTTAACTCTTTCCTTGTTCTTCCTTGCGTCTTCTTTCTTCCTCCTGGGGGTCTGGGAGGGGGGGGATCTGGATCCGAAATGAGTGACATGTTTCCAGGCAGGCTTCCTGGAATGTCTGGCACATTGTGCTGACCGTGGGGGCCTTAAATAGGCCTTCCTGTGAGTTCTCGTAGGATTCCCATAATCTCGGGAGATCTGCTGCCAAACTCTCTGATGTTGCTCTAGATAGACCCTCAGTTGCCTGACTTGCCTGACTTTCGCCTGTCTTTGTCCTCCTCTATTGCCTCACTAGCGGTGCCCAGGTACCCTGCCCTGGCCCTACCATGCAGTGTACTCTCTGCTTGGGGCATGGATCCACCCATGTTTTATGAGAGCCATGAAATTACTGTGAGGGGTCCGAAATTAGAGGCAGACACACATTAGTCATATTTATTAAAGGAAAAAGGGGATTGGCTAAAGAGCTGACTGTCCCTGTCCTAAAGAAAATGTCCCTGTCTAGGAAACTAAAATTAAAGCAAGCTAACTTTGTGTCCAAAATATATCTGACCCTCACACTAGCATACTCAATCAAAAGGTGCAAGGTAGAAACAGCCCTCCTGGATCTCAAAATCCAAATGGACACTATCAGAGACTCAGGAAAGCTCTGTATCTTACTCTTATTAGACCTCCCTGCAGCGTTCGACCTTGTGGACCACAACAAACTCTACACCTCCCCAGCTAAAGATTTCAACCTCTCCAAGGACGCCACCACCTGGATCAAATCTTTCCTGGCGGAACGAACATCCAGAGTGTCCATAGGCAAAGAAGCGGTGGACCCCATACCATTCCCCATCGGAGTCCTTCAAGGATCCTGCCATTCACCCACACTTTATAACACTTACACAAAGCTCCTCTTCTCAGCGCTGGACGATATGGGTGTCAACTACACCAATTTTGCAGATGACACCCAGATCCTTATCACTTTCACAGGGAACTACATACAAGACACATCTACCGTAAATAAAATGTATTCTAAAATTCCAAAATATGGATGGCTCTAAACAGCCTCTGCCTTAATGATGAAAAGACAGAGATTCTCATTGTAGGCTCCTAGCCCAAAATAAACGCCCTTCACCCAGACTATGCCACCATTAACATAGACAGCACTATCATCCCAGTTCCGAAGCATGTCAAAACATTAGGAGTCTATTTGGATTCCAATCTTTCCCTGCCCAAAGACATCAGCGCACTCTCATCTTCCACATCCTACACCTTAAAACTCATTTCTCTCAGCCGCCAATTCTTGACCCCCTCTAACTGCATCACCCTAGCCAGGGCCTTGATTTTATCAAGACTTGATTTGTTTGTTTTATTTGTTTTATTCGTATTTATATAGCACACATCATGCCGAGGACATCGTGGCACTTGTTACAGTGTACAGCTTAGTTACATAGCATGAGCAACAATATATATACAGGTTACAGTATGATTATATTACATTTCTGATTATATTACAATGTAAAAGGCTGGAATAGGGGGCGGAAATTGCAGTGCTAGTTGAGGGAGGTTTTGAGGTTGTTGCGGAAAACAGTGATGGAAGTTTCAGCTTTAAGGGTGGCAGGGAGGGAGTTCCAGAGTTTTGGTGCAATGTAGGAGAAGCCTAGACCTCCTGCTGTGGCTCTCTTGATGCGTGGAATGTGTACTTGGTTGGTGTACTGAGTTCTGGTGGGGCGAGAAGAGGTGGATCTCGATAGTGATTCAGATAGGTAAGTGGGAGCAGTGTCGTTGATGCATTTGTGTGTGATGGTGAGGATTTTTAGAGTGATACGGTCTTTGACCTGAAGCCATCGTGCAGAGCGTCTGGATATATGGTCTCTTCTGGGGATGCTCATGGCGGCTCTGATGGCATTGTTTTGTGTAGTTTGCAGTTTGTGAATGTTCTTAGCAGAGGTGCCGGCTAGAAGAGCATTGCAGTAATCGAGTTTGGCGCCTATAGAGGCTCTAGCTATGGCTAGGCGGTTTGGGGCGGATAGGTAGGGTTTAATGGCATTGATGAGTTTAGTGCTAAATGCTGATGCCGAGGCTATGGAGCTGACTTGTTTGTTCATGGATAAGTTGGCGTCAATGTGAACACCTAGTGTCTTGACGGATGCTGATACAGAGATGGTTGAGTTGTCTATGCTGAAGTTAGAGTTTTGGGGACTGAGCTTCTTTAACATACTGTTCTGCCCAAGGATGAGAATTTCAGTCTTCTCCCCGTTCAGACAGAGGCCATTGATTGCCATTCATGCTTGGATGGTGGCATAGATGTTGTGAAGGGTAGTGGCGTCTTGGAGATAGAGTCCAGTTAGAGGTGTGAGAACTTGAGTGTCATCAGCATAGTTGGTATATGCAACACCTAAGGAGTCGAGTAGGTCAAAGAGGGGTTTATTAAAGAGGTTGTAGAGGGTGGGGGCTGTGCATGAACCTTGGGGGACTCCGCAGTGCATAGTAGTAGGATCTGCGTTAGCTGTGTCGGAATAGACCTTCATGGCTCTACCTTCGAGGAAGGAGGTGATCCAGGTTGCTGCTTGTTTAGAGAAGTGGCCCGCGTGAGTGAGGTGGGTGGTAAGTGTTTGGTGATCTACTAGATCAAATGCTGCTGATAGATTGAGAAGGAGGAGTAGGGCAGGTTTGCCTTTGTCCATGACCTCTGAGATTTGATTCTTTAGGTCTAATAAGGCAGATTCTGTTCCATGCCCGACACGGAATCCAGATTGCCTTTTGCCTAGAATGGCGTTCGCTTCAATGTATGATTGGATCTGGTTGTGAGCTGCTTTGTCCAGGATTTTCAAGAGGAAAGGGACTGTCGTTATAGGTCTGTAGTTGTTAGGTTGTGTTGGGTCTAGTGTGGCCTTTTTTAGAAGTGGCCAAACCCAGGCTTCTTTGAGATTATTAGGGACAATTCCTGTTTGGAATGATGCGTTAATGAAGCCAGTGATCACGGGTGCTAGGAGGTTGGCGTACTCCTTGATGATCTTGGGAGGGCAGATGTCTGCTTTGCAGGGTGATGGTTTGAGGTTTTTTATGAGATTAAGGACCTCAGGTTCAGTGACGTCTCTGAAGGAGAATTGAGCGTGATTGAAATCCGTACACTTGTCTTCTGTAGGGCGGTTAGCTTTTTGGTTGGGGAGGGCTTTGCAGTGGTTTTGGATTTTTTTCTGGAGGAGTTTTATTTTGCTGAGCATGCCGGATTAGATGCTGTCACACCAGGCTTTATCTTTAACAATCTCGTCTGCGGTATCCGGTGCTGTGACTAGTTCATTAAAGATAGTGAATAATTCTTTAGCTTGGGAATTGGCCTTTGTGATCCTGTCATCGAAGTAGTTGGATTTGCTACTAAGATGGCTTTTTATATTGGAGTGCTATTTGCTTGAAGAGGCTCTTATTTAGGTCACTGGGATCCTTTTGCCAGTTATTCAGTGCCTGACGTTTGTGTGCTCGGAGGGTTTGGAGTTCCTCTGAGAACCAGGAGTTACAGTGAAAGGATTGTTCTTTCTTTTTTGTTTTTGAGTGGGGCTATAGAGTTTATGGCGTTGGTGAGAGTCTCATTGAAGATAGCTGATATGGTATTCGGGTCCTGGGAGAATGGTGGTGCTAAGCAAGGGTGAGTGAGGTGGGGTCGCAAGTTGTCTGTATTGAGTTTTTTGGAACTTCTTGTTGTGGCATGTGGTGCGTGTATTAGGGTCTTGGGTCTGGGGTAGGTGGGGATTTGGAATTCAATGCATGTGTGGTCTGTCCATGGAAGGGCAATGTTTGAGATAATGGTGGACGTACAGTTGTGATCCATGACCCAGTCAAGGGTGCGGCCTTTGGCGTGGGTAGGGGTGTGGATTCCTTGGGTGAATCCTAGGTCTGCGAGTTCTTTTGCTAAGGTGGTTGCGGATTTGTCTTTGGGATCATTGAATATTATGAAACACAAAGTGATGCCAGGAAAGCGAGACTAACTAGAGAGGGGAGGCAGAAAGCTAAGAAAATCAAATCATTATTTCATTTTATTTTGATTTGAATGTAAAAAATCATTAAACATTTTAATCAATTTTAGTTGTAAAAACATCCTATAAAACATGCATCCATACATTCATTCAATCTAAATAAATCCCTAAAACATTCAATGGTTTTACGATATAGAAGGGGAATATACAATTTGTTTCCAATTCTTTTCACATATACAGTTAACAATAGTTAATTCCAGACAAAGTACTATTGTTAACTGTATATGTGAAAGGGATTTATTTAGATTATCCCTCCAATCTTGTCAAGTCTATCTTGCCTGAGGATGGTGTAGCCTGGGGGTAGGGCCAGTGCGATGGCTGGGCAGGAAGCATCATTGAGCCAGGTTTCAGTGATGCAAAGTAGATCCAGATTCTGTGTGGATAGAAGGTCATTTATCTCTAATGCATGTGCAGGTAGGGAGCGTACATTAATTAGTGCACATTTGAGAGGTGGGTATTGAGTGCCCTTGATGTTTTTGTTTATCCTAGTATGGGGTGAAGTGTGGTTGTTGTGGTATGCGGGGGTGAGGGCCTTTGGGCGAGGTGGTGTGGAGGCATGTTGTGTGGGCGGGTAGGGGGCAGTGCTTAAGCTGGTGTGGGGTAGTGGTGAGGTGCGGGTGCCTAGTCTGGTATTTCTGGACGTGATGGATGTGGGTGAGCAGAGTAGAAGCATCAGACGTGATCGATATCTGAGATTGCGGAGTCTGATGGCTAGGCTGGGTGGTTGAGACTGTATGATGTTGTGCACTGCTGCTGTGGTGTGTGAGTCTGGTGCTGTGCACGGAGTGTGGTTAGCTGAGAGTAGGTGGGGAGGCATGGGAGCCATTATGGTAATGGCTAAGACGAGAGCTGATAGGCTGGCTGTGCGGAGGGTGGTAGTGGAGGTACGGGCGTGTGGATCTGTGCTGTGAATAGGAGGTGAGCTGTTGGGCATCATGATGAGGGAGAGCGGCTGTGTGTGGGTGTGCAGCCGGTGAGTGCAGCTGGTGTAAGACGGGGGAAGACAGGGAGATAGTGCGGCTGTGGCTGGGCTGTGGCAGGTCACAGGTGAGGTGGGTCACAGTTAAGCAATATGCCGTACCTAAAGTTGATTGTCAGCAAGGGTGGCAATGGCTAATGGCACAAGTAAGAACACATTCAGCAAAATGCAATACCTAGATTTGAGTATCAACACATTCAGTAGAATGTAATGCCTAGATTTGAGTGTCAAGTAGGGTGGCAATGGCTAATGGCACAAGTAAGAACACATTTAGCAAGATGCAATACCTAGATTTGAGTGTCAGCTAGGTGTGGCAATGGCTAATGGCACAAGTAAGAACACATTCAGTAAAATGCAATACCTAGATTTGAGTATCAACATATTCAGTAAAATGCAATACCTAGATTTGAGTGTCAACTAGGGGTGGCAAGGCTAATGGCACAGGTAAACAACACATTCAGTAAAATGCAATGCCTAGATTTGAGTATCAAAACATTCAGTAAAATGCAAGACCTAGATTTGAGTGGCAACTAGGGGTGGCAAGGCTAATGGCACAGGTAAACAACACATTCAGTAAAATGCAACGCCTAGATTTGAGTGGCAACTAGGGGTGGCAAGGCTAATGGCACAGGTAAACAACACATTCAGTAAAATGCAATGCCTAGATTTGAGTGGCAACTAGGGTGACAAAGGCTAGTGGTGTAGGCCTAGTGAGAAACACAATCTGCAAGCAAACTGCAAGCCTTTATCTAGGGGTGGCAGGGCTAAAGGTGATCTGGCACAGGTGAACAGTAGTTGAGTCAAGTACAGTGCCTATGTCCGATGTCCATAGATGGCAGTAGGTTAGCAATTAGGGTAGATAATGTGCAGGCAATATGCCCAGGTGCGATATGCACGGTGTGTATGGGGGTGTACAGTAGAGGTGAACTCAGGCAGATAGACACAAATAGCGCCTTAGGAGCTGCTTTCTTTGTGTGGGGCCTTGGAGATTGGTTCGGCGTGCATGGCAGAGCTTCCAAAGTACCTTGGAGTTTTCATGCAGGGGCAGGGTGGTTGTTGTGCAGCAGTTCCGGCCCACGGCGTAGAAGGCGTGGACAGGCTCGGACAGGGTACAAGGCATTGTACGTCGGCCTTCGTGAAGGCGGCCGGCTACACCTACCGGCGGCTGATTGGCTGCTTTCAAACCACAGGCAGCCAATGGCGAGGCACCAGGAGGCCGGGATGCATCAGGGCGGAGGGCTGAAATGCCTATGAAGCATGAGGGGCCATCTTAGAACGGGCGTCGTAATAATCACAGGCAGGAAAAGGTGGCAATTTTCTTGAATTTACATGCGTAGTGTGCGTCTGCATCAAGCAGAGGACATCCTTGATTCAAAGGGAAGTAGGCGCATGTGTCCGTGCTTTTTAGGTGTCGGGGACGCAGATCATGGCGAACAGATGAAAGGTGCCCAATGGCCTACCTCGAGGTGGGGGGAAACTCTGCTTCACTCCCCTGAACAAACTCTGCTCCTGCAGTGCTGCGGCTGGCTTCAGCTCGGCTGCAGGCATGTGGGTGAATAGGGCCACAGGCTGGGACAGGGTACAAGCCTTTGTATGTCGGCCTTCGTGAAGGCGGCTGGCTACGCCTGCCGGTGGCTGATTGGCTGCTTTCAAGCCACAGGCAGCCAATGGCGAGGCACCAGGAGGCCGGGATGCATCAGGGCGGAGGGCCGAAATGCCCTTGAAGCATGAGCGGCCATCTTAGAACGGCCGTCGCAATAATCACGGGCAGGAAAAGGTGGCGATTTTCTTGAATTTACACGCATAGCGTGCGTCTGCCTCAAGCAGAGGACATCCTTGATTATTGCAATGTATTATTACTGGGCACCACAGCCACCAACCTCAATATATTGCAGATGATACAAAACAAAGCCCTAAGGGCTGCCCTTTGATTAAGAAAATCGGATCATATATCCATAACCAGAAGAGAGCACCACTGGCTGCCCATCAAAGCTATATTCAAAACATTGTGCATCACCTTTAAATGCCTCCATGAAAATGTTCCCATCTACCTAAACCATGTAATATAAAAAAAAACAAGTACCAGATCACTAAGATCTAATAACCACTCACTATTGACAATACCCCACTACAAAAAGACAAGAGCAGGGGGCGCTTGTTTCCAATACTTAGCCCCCACCGGAACACTCTTCCACTTTCCATCAAAAATGAGGAAACCCTCAAGGGGTTAAAAAAACTGCTGAAAACCTGGCTATTTAATCAATATCAATAACATAGCCCTCACAACAAGTTGTAAATATGTCATCCCCTATGTACATACTCCTGTGTTATGAACTCTGAGTTTGGGGTTTGTCAGGCTGTTGTGCATGAAATGCTGTGACTAACCCATAGGCCTGGATGATCCCTGGAGGTTTCCAAGATCTACACTCAGGACTGTAGCGTTCTCAGTCTAAGAGATAATAGACTATACCTCTTACCCTCTTAGAGTCCAACACCCTGTTCACTTCAAATTCTGGCACCCCATGGATAATATCAGAGGGTGGTATGGGCTGGGGTCATAGACCGGGCTGTGACTTTTTGAGTAGTGCCATGTGGAAAACTAGGTGCACTGGCAGCGATGGTGGCAAGGTTAGCCTATAGGTTACTGGTCCCAACCTTTTCTCCACGGAATAAGGACCTATTCAATGGGGCTGGAACTTGTATGGTCCCTTTACCTTCAGGTTACATGTAGTTAGCCAGACTTTTTCTCCAGATTCCATGGTCTCTGCAGATCTGTGGTGTTTATTTGCTTGTTCGCAATATGTGTGCTTTGCTTTCTGTACCTACACCTCCACATTCTCAGATGCATCTTCCCTTACCTCTCCTACGTTCACAGAGTCACTGCAATCTTGTCCATCGCCCTCTCCTGCCTAGCCAACGCCATCTCCCTATACCTGGGCACCAATGCATATCAAGTAAGAAAGCTCCAAAGGTTCCAGTACTCCGCTGTGAGGCTCCTTCTTGCCCTCAGCCCCAGATAGCACATGACCCCTGCCTTCTGTGTCCTCCACTGGCTCCCTGTTGGACAGGCCACTTTCAAAGCCATTTGCATCACCCACCATGGCCTCCATAATACAGGAGCAGTATACCTTCAACAGAAACTCACCTGCTACCAACCCAACAGAAGCCTGTACTCAGGCATGGCACTCCTCCCTGTGATTCCCGCCTTCAAATCGACTAGAATAGGGGGATCCTCCTTCTCTGTCCAAGCCCCCTCTACCTGGAACTCAATTCTCCTTAGCATCTGACGCATAGAGGATCTCTTGTCCTTCCAAAGTGACCTCAAGACCTGGCTATTCCTTCCAGCACCCTGGCGAACCCTGCCCTCTTCAGGGTTACCAACCATTTTTCAGGTATGCCGGGGCAGCGACGAACCTCCATGTAATCACAGAATGACGGTGAGAATGATCTATAATTTCCAGCAAGACCACAGGACAGAATCCGTTCCACATCTACGAAACCAAGAAGCCAGCCAGAACACATGGGTACGTTTCACACTCCATGCTAATGGGACATAGCTGATGGCAAGGGCACTGACGCGCACCCATCTGCAAATATACACCATTTTCAACAACACGCATCTGCAATCATACACCATTATCAACAACACACAAAAACTCTGCCATTAGAATGTAGCTATCACTGATGACAGAAATGCAGTCTAGCTGGACACATAATGAATCTCCTACTCTCGCATACTCTCCATTCGACTTCAAACGAGCCATCCACTTGCCTGCTCTACCCAACTTCACATTGGCTAAAATGCACACATGCATTCTAAACCCCTCTGAAACATTTTCCCACAACTTGGACTCCGGTCCCCCGAGGGCGTTCACCTACAGCGCTTTGAGACCATACCCATGGGAAAAGGCCCTATACAAATGACAAATTACATTACAACACATTTGCTTGTTCGCATAACGTGTGTTTTGCTTTTTGTTAAATTTTTTCTAATTGTTTGATAGTTACTTGTAGTTGTTTGGGATGTTTGGCTACTACATTGCAGGCAGTTAGGTTGGTGAACTCAGCGCTTCTGGTAGGGAAACCCCACAAGGCATAGAATGGGGAATACGCAGTGGATTAGTGTACCGCGCTGTTGAGCACAAATTCAGCTGCCCACAGGAGATCCGTTAATTCCTCCACGTCCCTTTGCTGGGCCAACTGGCAATGCAGGTAGTGTTCTAAAACATGGTTTGTTCTTTCTGTTTGACCATCGGTTTGTGGGTGGTAGGCCATTGATAAGCGTACCGCTACTTCCAGTGACCTGCAAAATGCTGTTCAAAACTTGAAGATTCATTGACTTCCGCGGTCTGATATCATTGTCGATGGTATACTGTGCAGCATAACTATGTTGGACATGAAAACGTCAGCTAACTCCATGGCGGTCGGCAGAATGACTAATGGGATAAAGTTAGCCAATTTGACAGTTGATCAACAACTACCAGTATGGTGGTTTTCCCTGTGTGACGATTCAATTTCCGGGGTACCAGTGGCCCAGGGGTAAATATCAGTTTCTAAACCATCAATCAGCCCCACACCTCCAATACATCAGAAGGGATCTTAACAGATTGGAATAACAAGCAAATTATAAACCTCCTTGTTCAATTTTGGTAACGTGGATGGAACAGCAGGCTTATAATTGAAAGGTTGTGGATTGTTGATTAGTTGAAACACAGCGAAAAGACAATGATTACCTAATGATAAAAGGGACTGTCCAGTCAAAGTTGTATCAAAAATATCTACTTTATTTATACCACAACAGACAGTTCTAGCAACACTACGAAATACAACCCACCCTGTAAAGGACTGCAGTGGACAGACAGTTTCAAAGAAGGAAAAGAGATGCACTCTGGATACTGACAGGAGGGTAGTCGGTATGGTTAGTAACCACAACAGTTTGTTAAGGTTTCTTGGATTTAGCACAAAGGGAGCAATGGGTATTAAAATGTCTCTAGGGGCTCTAGGGGCCTTCTGGAAAGGTCCAGGGTGAACCACAATGTACCTTGTGCTGTATGTTCTTGATGCCCGACAAAGTTGAGTCAGCTTCAGGGTGCTTTGCAGGCTTCTGTGACAGAGTTAGAGACAGGAGTCAGCTGCAGGTTTCAGGGAGCAATATGTTTCTGTGAGCGAAGCTGGACAAATGGATGTAGGCTGGCCTATACGGTGGCTCGGGGTCAGGAATAATTGTCTCAGTGCTGATCTGCGGTTATGAAGCGCTGGTTGAGACGTCTCGGATGTCTGTAAGTGACAGCGGCTTCACAACGGTCAGTGTTGTTGGCTGCCGATCGAGGACCTCGACTGGCTCGAAAATGTGCAGCTGTTGGTAAATGCTTGTCCAGGCACTTCTCATAGCTTCCTCAATGGGCTTGTGTCGTCCTTTAAGGCGGGCGGCCCACAACTAAGGAATGTGTTGCAGGCCCTTTCAGTGGGTGTTGGTTCAGAGATCTTCTGGCGCTTCCTGCATAGGAAACTTGCTGCAGAGCCTTGCAGGGCACGCTGTGTGCTGGCTGGGTACTGGTTCTAGAGCAGCTTGAGAGTCCTCTGGTTTCTTTATCTCCCTCTGTTCCCTGGGAGATGTTTAGGGGAGGGATATTGCTTCGCGCTTTGGAAATCCCAGCCTTCCTTTACTGGCAGAAGATGTAAAGCAGACTGTACCTTCAGCCAGGGTCCAAGGTTGAGTTATTGATATTGATATTTTATTTCTATTGCGCTAGTACACAAGTGTTTCAGAGTGTGACAAGGCAAGGGAGGCGAACAGGGGAGAACAAAACAGCGATCTTACCAGGTCCAGTGACATTGAGAACGTGCAAGTACATGGGACAGGGGGAGGGGGAAAGTGCATGGAGGGAGGGAGAAGCCGAAAGTGCGGAGCAAAGGAGAAACATATAAATAATAAAGGCAAGAAACAGTGGTAGTGCAGCTAGCAATTGGCAAGCGCTGGGTTTAAGGCAGCAGACAGGGTAGGTCTGATAAGTGCAGGAAGAAAAAGGGGGGGGGCTGTATGGGTACAGATACAGACCCCAGTGCAGGGGGTGGCCCGGAGTCACTGCGGGAGGGTGGAAGGTTGAGCAGGTACCTGGGCCCGGCAGACAGAGGGTGGCCAGGTGCATGGTGCCAAGAGAGAACAGATCAGCAGGGGAGAGAGGGAGCGAAGGCAGAAGCAAAGAGGAAGGTCTTGAGGTGCTTCCAGAACTGGAGATGTTTCTCCTCAAGTTTTAGAGTGGCAGTGAGACTGTTCCTGAGGGAGGCCCCAGCCAAAGACAGAGATCTACCCCCAGCTAATTTCTTTGAAAAACAACTGACCCTGAGGGAGTTAGAGGGAGAGGAGCGAAGAGCTCAAGGGGGTGGGGGTGTATTTGCGGAGTTATAGCTGAAGGTATTTTAGACCCAGGCCCCAGAAATCCTTGTGGACAATGCAGAGGGTTTTGAATTTAATCCTTGCATCCACTGGGAGCCAATGGAGAGATTTCAGAGCTGGAGAGATACGATCCCAGGGCTTGAGGCCATGGACAAGTCTTGCAGTCTTGTTCTGGATTAGTTGCAGAGGGCGGAGAGTAGAGGCAGGTAGATTTAGAAAGAGGCTGTTACAATAGTCCAACCTAGAGAGAACCAGTACTCGGGAGACCATGAGCTTCAGGGGGCAGGAGAGGAAAGGCAGAGTACCTCTGAGGAGGTGCAGTAGGAAGTTTTACTTTTTAGAGACATCAGAGATGTGCGCAGAGAAGGAAAGCATGGAGGCAAAGATGACCCGAGGTTCTTAGCCTCACAGGTGGGGGTAGGAGGACGGTCAAGGGAGGCCAGCCAGAGAGTGAGGGGAAAGGATGGTGAAGGTGTGCCGATGAGGAGGATCTCTGTCTTGCTTGCATTCAGACAAAGATCATTGGTGGAACGCCAATCTTGAATGGCAACTAGGCAATCAGAGATGAGAGAGGGAACAGAGGTGGCCAAAGGCAGCCTGAAAATGAGTTGCGTCATCAGCGTAGCACTGGAAATTTGAGCAGAAAATGGCAATGCAGTGGGTGAGAGTTGCCAGGTATTGGTTGAAAAGCCAGGGCGAGAGGTTAGACCCCTGGGGAACACCACAGGTAGAGAGGAAGATAGATGATAAGAAGGACCCAAGTTGGACCTGGGAGGGTTGATCAGAGAGGAAAGAGGCCAGAGCCTGATCAGTGATACCCAGGTAATCATGGAGATGGTTGAGCAGGATGGTATGGTTGGCCATGTCGAAGGCAGATGAGGACAGAGAGAATGTTAGAGTCAAGGTTGGAGAGGAGATATTCACAGATGTTCAGGAGAGCAGTTTCTGTGCTTCTGGCAGCTCTGAAGCCAGACTGATGGTCATGGAGACAGCCAACAGAATTGGAAAGAAGGTTAAACTGATAGATGGCCAACTTTTCCTGGAGTTTGCCCAGAAAGGGAGTAATGGAAATTGGGCGATAGTTAGCCAGACAAGAAGTATCAGCTGTAGGTTTCTTGAGAAGAGGATGCACAAGGGAGTGCTTCGGAGGGTAGGGAAGGATCCTGAGACAAAGGAATGGTTGCAAAAATCAGCAAGTGCCAGAGCGAGGGTGTCAATGTGATCCTTGATGGTTTCAGAGGAACAGGGATTAACCTGTTTTGATGAGGCTTTCATAGATCAGACTTGTCTAGTGACCTCATCAGGGGAGAAAAAAGGAAAGAACGAGAAGGAGGGTGGGGGGTGGCTGAAGGAGGTTCAGCAAGCACAGACGGAAAGGGGGAGAGGGGTGGGGGCGAAGAGGGTGAACAGAATGTCCTGGATAAAGTGAGAGGCAAGGGCATTGCAAAGAGTCTGGGAGGCAACAGGAGGCGTAGAGACTGCAGCAAGGTTGGCCAGCTCCTTGCATATTTTAAAGAGTTCGGCCGAGTTGTTAGATGCTGCAGAGACAGAAGCATGTATGTGGACTCTCTTCTTGGTGAGGACAGAGAGTCGGTATTGCCTTTGGAGCAGGTGATAGCCCAGTTTTATCAAAGGATGAACAAGAAGCCCTCCATTTCCTCTCAGCCGCCCTACACTTACGTTTAAGTGTAGCTAGGTCAGAGTTATACCAGGAATTGCACTTGGCTTTGGACTTCAAACGGATCCTCATGACAGGGGCAAGAGCATCAAGAGTATCAGAAATTGAAGAGCAGAGCAGAGCAGAGACAGGGCTGTGTCAGGATGTGAGACAGCGAGAGGTGGAGGGGGGAGAGAAGGTGGCGGCAAAAGCCTCAACTGACACACGCTTCATGGGCCGGATGTCTGAGAAGGTAGGTGGCAGTGTTGGGTTAGGCTTGGCTTGGGGGCAAGAGAGGGAAAGATGAGAGGAGAGGAGGGAGTGGTCACTCCAGGAGAGAAGAGTGGTCAGAGGGATATAGAGGGGGAGGTCCGAGGAGATCAAGAATTGAGTGTGTGCCCTGCAGAGTGAGTCGGGCCAGAGGGGAGGATGGACAGGGAAAGGGAGTCGCAGAGGTCACAGAAGAGTACAGAGGAGGAACAAGGAGAGTCTAAATGGATATAGAGGTCACCGAGGAGTAGGAGTTGAGTGGTAGAGGCCACGAGGGAGGAGGAGAGGTCAGCACACTCAGAGAGGAATTAGGTGATTTGACCAGGAGGCCATTAGATGGTAGCCACAGTACGAGAATGGGTAGGAGAGAGAGAGAGCCTACAGACAAGGCATTCAAAAGAGGAGTAGGTCTGAGTGGGAATGATAGAGGCAGGAATCCACTCACGAAAGATCAGGGCTGCCCCACCTCCTGACTGGGAGGATCTGGGTGCAGAGAGGATCTTCTAGCCATCAGGGAGGAAAGCTCATGACAGAGGTGGCCATGAACCATGTCTCAGTAAGACCAAGGACATCAAGGTCTAGTTCATCAAGGAGGTGGCAGATGACAGAGGAGTGTTTGACAGCAGAGCGAGAGTTGAGAGTGGCAAGATGAAGAAGGTTGCCAGCCTTAACGACCTTCCGGGGAGGGGTACAGATCAGATGTACGCCCTGCGGAGGAGAAAGAGCCATAGGAGGGGCAGAGTAGAAGGAGAGAAAGAGCAAGGTAGCCAAGGGGGCAGAGGAGGGGACAGAAGGAGATGAGAGTAAATTGATGAGGCGAGGGAAGCCCCTATCAAAGAGGAGGAGATTGGCCTGAGGGCCTTGGAACATGACAGTGCCATTAAGGTACACATTAATGATGACTTTAGAGGAGTCGAAGGAAGCCATGAGAACTTCCCAGCGAGTGCCACCATTAATGGGAGAGGAGGAGATAGGACAGAGCACAGAGATCATATGAAGAGTCCATAGATCTGGCGAAGGAACGACAAAGAGGATGACAGTGAGGATCTGTCTGGAGGAAGAATTTGGAGTAGGTGTCGGCGATAGGAAGATGACGGTTAGAGGCCAAGATATCCTTTTTGAACTTCTTCCTACTAGACTTAGGGAGAAGGGAAGGATAGTCAATGGAGAAGCAGTTGGAAAAGATAGGAGAAACAGAAAGCGCCATGAGGGTGGAAGCGAGGAGAGGATGGAGATACTGGTGGGGCTAAGGCAGGTAGGTGTGGGACAAAAGAGAAGCAACAGTATACAAGCAAAATACAGAGAATTTAGCAAAAACAGCAAGATTTGACTTTCTAGCGAAAAGCAAAAACAGCAAGATTTGACTATCTAGCAAAAAGCAAAGAGAGCAAGATTCGACTTTCTTGCAAAAAGCAAAAACAGCAAGAGTTAACTTTCTAGCAAAAAGCAAAAACAGCAGGATTTGAATTTCTAGCAAAAACCAAAAACAGCAAGATTTGACTATCTGGCAAAAAGCAAAAACAGCAAGATTTGACTTTCTCGCAAAAAGCAAAAACAGCAAGATTTGACTTTCCAATCAGGGATTCAGATGTTAGCAAAGGGTTTTAGGAAGCACTGCGCATCAGGATGACAACATGGGAGTAACAAGCAGAAAGAACAGTGATAGTCAAAGGTGGTAGGAGTGAGTCCATAAGGAGGGAACTAACTCATAGTTCTGGAGGAGGCAAAGTCAAGGCAGTCCGGATTTCTTAGAGAAGTGAGGTGGCAGCATCATTGTGGTTAAGGAGCAGGGAGGACTCCAATTAGCGTTCCGGAAGTGGCCAGGGGCCTTGGAAGTGGTCCTTTGCTGAGATGGCTGGCTAAATCCTGCCGGTCCCTGGTTGGATGGAAGAAAACACTCAGCAACCAATGAGAGTGCTGCACAGGAAGAGGTAGTTCAGCTAGCCTGCCTACACAAAAAAGAAAACCATGGCAGCCATCTTGGGAAAACTTGTGCCTTCAAAATAGCAAGGTATCTTCAGGTATTAAAAAGCTCAAATAAACAGCAGCACAATGAAAATGGCCAATAAAACAGTGTTTTATTTGTTAGTTATTGTGAAGTCTTCAGATCATCTGCCAAAAGAAGGGCTCTGCTCTCGTTTAAAGCCAAGTGTGCCATAGTGATTGGTGTAGGCTAAGTCTACCTTCATGAAGCAATCCTAGGGTCCCTACCAACAATCTCCTGTATGCATGTGGTCATAACCAGAGTGCTTTGCAACAGAAAAGGTAAAAGGGTAAAAACTTGTGATACTAAGTCTCACCCACCTTCCTGTCTGTTGTTGATCAACGAGTCTCTCTGGTTAATGGATCTCTCTGTGGTTCCTGATTAAAGTGGCAGGACTCCCTTGAAGCTGCGGCAAGACCAGACTCTCTTGCTCCTGAAAACCACATTCTCGTACTATATGTATAGGGTTCCCCTACCAGTGTGACATACTGTAAACACGCAGTCACAGGCATGACACCTCACTATCATTGACACTGAAGGCAGTGGAGCTGACTTCAGGTTGACACAGTTAAATATAAAAGGTTCAATAAGAGTGTGGCAGCCCCTCAACTGAGAACTAACATGGGTCAAATACCCTGTTCTATGGAATTACTACCATGAAGAAGGGTCTACAACCACATTTTAGCTCATGGCATCCTTCACAAAGGAGAAATATCAATTTGCATATCAGTCTGGTCCCACACACAAGAGCAGTCCAGAACCAAAATGCTAGACAATTCTCCTCTGAACAACAGGAGTACCATCAGCAACCCCAGACACGTGTTTTGTTATAGTCGGGCATCATCCATGAGGTGAAGCTGAGCCTCTCTAAGGCACAGTGGGCAAGGCGTCCACGTCTGGATTACCCTGGGTTACTTAGGGTAAAACCCCAAGTTTTACAAATTAAACAAGGGTTTGGAGCTCTTCTACTGAGAACGAACATGGGTCAAATGACCTGTTCTATGGAATTTCTCCCACTCAGGAGGGTGTAACGCTCACCTGGTATCCACGGGGACGTCACTCAGCCTGTTCTGACCTCCTACGACCTCGAACACTTACCTGGAGTCTACTCGACGTGAGACTGGGCCTGAAACACAGGATTGGTAAAGTTTAACTCCCTATTGTCTCTGCGTGCTTGAACCCCTTCTTCCCCGGGGTCCAACCCTTCCCTTTGGTCCACAGCTCACCTTGTTTTCTTGGATAGTGTGCTCTCCGTCCTGCTTTCAGCGCAGGGGCGCGTTGATTGATGCGGGCTCGTTGCTGCCTAATTACTTCACTGGCAAGAGTCCAACCAGTAAGTATAATGAGTCTTTTGAACAGTTCTCTAACCTTCGTTCCTTTCCTTCCTTAGATGATGGCCGGCGTCGGGGGATGGCGGTGTGCTGCTGAGATGAGTAACGCTGAAGGTGAGTGACAGCGCAATGCACGATGCAACCCTTTCGTATTTGTATTGAACTGAGTTAATTTTCTGTGTCTTTTAGGTGCCGCGATGTTTTCACCGTGGATGCCGGTTATAAGGAAGAAATGCGGTGAGTAAGCGCGGTATGCAGCGCCTCTAGATGTTTCCACGCTAACCTGGTGTGTCTTTTCCCTCTTGCAGATGGATGAGAAGTTCTGGAGACAAAGTTCCCCCAGAGCGGCTGGGATTCAGGTAAGCGTTTGAAACTCGTACAGTCTTTAAAGTAAGCGAAGATTTGCAGAATGCTTACTAATGCCTTTTTTCTGTTCTTTTCCCTTTTCCTTAGGAAGCGGCGTGCCGGGATGGGAATGACACCGCCAAAGGTGCCCACAAAACAGAAGGAGTGATGGATGATGGGCAGAAGCTCCGCAAGGTAAGGCTGTTCCTAACGGTGTTCTTGTTCTTCCAGGAGCTGAGCGCAGAAGAAATATGCAGGCCTACTGGACACTGATCCGAACATGGTGAGTGTCACACTGCAGGTGCAGAAAACGCAAAGCGTGTTTCTTAGCCTGGGTGTGGCTTAAATAGTCTCTGGGTATCCCAGGTGTCCCTGGGCTGTACCACACCCAAAAGGCTAGACTGCACATGCAGTTCTGGCAACCGAAATATGTGGGGGCATCCATCTTGTCCTCAAATGACATATTCTCCAGTGTGTTGAGTGATCTTCTTGAAAATGCGTGCCACCACTGCTGTGTGTCTCACCAATTGGAGGGAAGGAAAAAAGCAGGAAGCAAATTAGAGTGGGCAACACAGGGGTATTGAATTTTTATGGTGTTCTTAAATGTCTCTGATGTAATGAGTCTCTTTTAGGAAGTTAAATCCTATGTACAGGAGCTGGCTGAAAAAGGCCTGGAGACACCCAAACCCAGAAAAACAGCAAGAGCAAAAGATTAGGTAAAATACCCAATCATACAGCCGCTCCCTGAAATCCCAAACTGGGTTTTGTATTAGTTGTAGTTTTACTATGTACAATTCCTGTAAACCAATCTTGGAAAAAATTCGAAAGTCAAATTTGTAATGTTTTTTCAATGTTGATTTCATCCATCAAGAAAAAAGCTCTTTTAAGAAAAAAGTGACAAGTAGTCACTAATAGTGTTCTTAGTGAGGAAGAGTTTTCCATAAGTCACTCTATCCCTAGACTTATATTGTGCCAATGCATTTCGGAATACAACAAATTCCTTCATCAGGGCAAGTCTAAAACATAACATTTATATGCAATTGTGCCAGTCATCCCATGGTTAATATCCATATATAATTGATCCCATATTTAGAAAGACATAAGTATGTAAATATCAACATGAACAGTCATCCAAATGGTTGAGAAAAATGTGAAGGTAAACACATACCCGACAATGTAGTGAGCAGAATCGGTAGGCAGGTTGAAAAATAAAAGAAACAAATCAGATCAGTACAAAGGTAAGTAAAGACGTCCTATAACAAAATGGAGGGAATTGGGTCCATTACCTGATGTAGGTGAATAATGGCGAAATCTGTGTTTCAGAGGCCAGGCTGCTACACCGCGTTCGGCGAGCAGTTGCTATAAATAGTAAAGTATGTATAAAGGGCCTAAGCAAAGTATAGCTAATCGCTTAAAGTAGGAGCAAACGTGGATTGTTGCTTACCATATGTAGAGAACGGTGCGGAAAAGTTCTCTCTGCGTCTACCGAAAGCAGACTGTCCTCGTTGCATCGGCGCATTGCCGAGCAACCTGGTTTTATAAGACACGTGATTAAAGGCAGACTGTCCTCATTGCATCGGCGCGTTGCCGAGCAACCTGGTTTTGTAAGACACGTGATCGCGGCTTCACGATAAAGAGCGCAAGCCACGATCCGTGTCTGTGAACAGGTCAATGGGCTTGAATATGATAAAAAGAACTAATATTAGGACCTCCTCGGTTAGTAATGAATAAAGTCATCACATAAAAATCAAAAGGGATGGATAGTCTGTCGTCCATGGACATAGAAAAAATACTGAAAGTAAATAATCAAAACTAAAAGGGTGGCAGTAATGGCTGTTTCATGAACACCTCAAATGAGGCTGTGTCGTTATTAATGTGTGCCTAAATGGGATAAATAGAACCTAGGGGGCAAGCCTATGGCTGTATCTTATACTAATAGTGTGTGCCTTAATGCCGCTAGTGGTGTCGTCCAGGCAGACGGCACCTTGGGTCCTGGATGTAACTCCAGGATGCGCAGCATGCAGGTCACAACATGGGAAACAATTCCTATTCATATACATGTATTTAACTAAAATACTTTCAAATGACCCTCAGCATTCAGGTCGTATGTGTACTGGTGTCAATTCAAACCAAAAGATACAATATACAATAAGAGAAAACAATTAGAGAAAACAATTAGAGAAAACAGTGAAAATTGATCTCCTCATTCAGTCCATTAGGTACCAAACTGCCAAGTTTGTCAATCCAGTATGTCTCTCTGCGATTCAAACGTTGGCATAAATCCTCATGAGGGCTATTCTTGGTTAGAACTTCCAAAATCACGAATCTTATTTGTGACACGTTATGTCCATTGGCCATCCAATGTCGTGCCACGGCTGAATTGGTGTTTGCATTGCGAATACAGGATCGGTGTTCACCCCACCTCAACTTGGCTGTTCGGGTTGACTGTCCCACATAAAATTTCCCACAAGGGCATTTAATGCCATAGATGATATTACTGCTGTCACACGTGGCAAAAGTCTTTAGCATAATCTTCTGCCCCGTCCTTGGATGGTTAATGGAGTTCCCTTTCATAACAAAGTTACAGTTGACACAATGTAAACAAGGAAAAGTCCCAGTTCGCTGTGTCGTAGGTTCCTTTGCTGTAGGTTTCGTCTGCACCAGTTCATCTCTTAGGTTCCTACTACGTTGGTATGCAAAGATAGGTTTTTCACTAAATAAATCTTGAACTCGGATGTCATTCTTGAAGATCTCCCAGTGTTTCATAATGGTTTTCTTGAATTTGTTACTCTGCGTAGAAAACTTGGACACAAATACCGGTGACTTCAATTCTCTCTTATTCTTGGGATTCTGTCCTGATAATACAGTCTCTCGTGATAAGGCATCAACTCTGTCAGATGCTAGGTCGAGTTCATTCTGCTTGTATCCCCGGGCCAGAAATTTTTCTTTCATTTCCATCTGCTGCATTCTGTAGTCTTCAGGGTCAATCACTATTTTCTTGACCCTAAGTAATTGACTGTATGGCAGGTTCTTCAGTAGGCTCGGCTGATGGAAGCTGAGACGGTGTAGAAGATTATTCCGATCCGTCACTTTCCGAAACAATGAAGTGCTGTAGCTGGTGAGTTGCTTCCTGACTTGGACATCAGGGAATGTTATAATGTCATACGAGAGCTCCCTAGTGAACTGTACCCTTTGGTCAATGCTGTTTAGATACACAAAAAATGTTTCAAAAGACTCTCTGGTTCCTTTCCAAATTCCAAAGATATCATCTATGTATCTCGTCCATATCCGGATATCCTTATTCCATTCTTGTCTATTCAATACATGGTCTGTTTCAAATTTATGCACGAAGCTGTTAGCATATGAGGGTGCCATGGTGGCCCCCATTGAAGTCCCTGCAGTTTGTAGAAAAACTGGTTGCCATATTGAAAATAGGAGTTCTCTGCAATAAATTGTAACAATGCCAGTATGAATTCCTTCTGGGCACGTATCTCTGGTGCTTTCAGTAACAGCCATTCTACAGCTTCTATCCCCAAGTCGTGGGTTATAGAGGTGTATAAACTCTTCACGTCTATAGTAAACATCAGATCTTCTGGCAAAGGTGTCAATGAGCTGAGCTTTTGCAGGAAGTGGGTGGTATCCCTAGTGTAGGTGTTGGTCTCTTGCATCAGTGGCTGCAGGAAGAAGTCTATGTAGATCCCTAGAGGTTGGTTAATGCTCTCTATCCCTGCGACAATTGGTCTACCTGGTGGTTTGATAGCATCTTTATGGATCTTCGGCAACGTGTAAAAATTAGGTATTCTTGGATGTTCTTTTAAGAGAAATTTTTGTGTATGTTCGTTGATCCAATCCAATTCGAATGCTTTTGCCAAGAGGCTCTCCAAGTTCTGTTTGATCGAAAGGGTAGGATCCTGGTCCAAAGTAGCATATGTAGTCTGATCTTGAAGCTGTCTTTTACATTCAGCATCATAGTCACATGTATTCTGAATGACCAAGGCTCCCCCCTTATCTGCAGGACGGATGGTAATACTCTTGTCACTAAACAGGTCTCTAATTAGTCTCATCTCATGTGGTTTTAAGTTCCTGTGCGGAGGATTTCTGTAGCTGATGCGTTCAAGGTCCCGGGTATCACCCATCACAGTACCATCCATAGAAATATTCCAGAAACTAGTTACCCGGGACCTTGAATGCATCAGCTACAGAAATCCTCCACACAGGAACTTAAAATCACATGAGATGAGACTAATTAGAGACCTGTTTAGTGACAAGAGTATTACCATCCGTCCTGCAGATAATGGGGGAGCCTTGGTCATTCAGAATACATGTGACTATGATGCTGAATGTAAAAGACAGCTTCAAGATCAGACTACATATGCTACTTTGGACCAGGATCCTACCCTTTCGATCAAACAGAACTTGGAGAGCCTCTTGGCAAAAGCATTCGAATTGGATTGGATCAACGAGCATACACAAAAATTTCTCTTAAAAGAACATCCAAGAATACCTAATTTTTACACGTTGCCGAAGATCCATAAAGATGCTATCAAAACAGCAGGTAGACCAATTGTCGCAGGGATAGAGAGCATTAACCAACCTCTAGGGATCTACATAGACTTCTTCCTGCAGCCACTGATACAAGAGACCAACACCTACACTAGGGATACCACCCACTTCCTGCAAAAGCTCAGCTCGTTGACACCTTTGCCAGAAGATCTGATGTTTACTATAGACGTGAAGAGTTTATACACCTCTATACCCCACGACTTGGGGATAGAAGCTGTAGAATGGCTTTTACTGAAAGCACCAGAGGTACGTGCCCAGAAGGAATTCATACTGGCATTGTTACAATTTATTGCAGAGAACTCCTATTTTCAATATGGCAACCAGTTTTTTCTACAAACTGCAGGGACTTCAATGGGGGCCACCATGCCACCCTCATATGCTAACAGCTTCATGCATAAATTTGAAACAGACCATGTATTGAATAGACAAGAATGGAATAAGGATATCCGGATATGGACGAGATACATAGATGATATCTTTGGAATTTGGAAAGGAACCAGAGAGTCTTTTGAAACTTTTTTTGTGTATCTAAACAGCATTGACCAAAGGGTACAGTTCACTAGGGAGCTCTCGTATGACATTATAACATTCCTTGATGTCCAAGTCAGGAAGCAACTCACCAGCTACAGCACTTCATTGTTTCGGAAAGTGACGGATCGGAATAATCTCCTACACCGTCTCAGCTTCCATCAGCCGAGCCTACTGAAGAACCTGCCATACAGTCAATTACTTAGGGTCAAGAAAATAGTGAGTGACCCTGAAGACTACAGAATGCATCAGATGGAAATGAAAGAAACATTTCTGGCATGGGGATACAAGCAGAATGAACTCGACCTAGCATCTGACAGAGTTGATGCCTTATCACGAGAGACTGTATTATCAGGACAGAATCCCAAGAATAAGAGAGAATTGAAGTCACCGGTATTTGTGTCCAAGTTTTCTACGCAGAGTAACAAAATCAAGAAAACCATTATGAAACACTGGGAGATCTTCAAGAATGACATCCGAGTTCAAGATTTATTTAGTGAAAAACCTATCTTTGCATACCAACGTAGTAGGAACCTAAGAGATGAACTGGTGCAGACGAAACCTACAGCAAAGGAACCTACGACACACCGAACTGGGACTTTTCCTTGTTTACATTGTATCAACTGTAACTTTGTTATGAAAGGGAACTCCATTAACCATCCAAGGACGGGGCAGAAGATTATGCTAAAGACTTTTGCCACGTGTGACAGCAGTAATATCATCTATGGCATTAAATGCCCTTGTGGGAAATTTTATGTGGGACAGTCAAACCGAACAGCCAAGTTGAGGTGGGGTGAACACCGATCCTGTATTTGCAATGCAAACACCAATTCAGCCGTGGCACAACATTGGATGGCCAATGGACATAACGTGTCACAAATAAGATTTGTGATTTTGGAAGTTCTAACCAAGAATAGCCCTCATGAGGATTTATGCCAACGTTTGAATCGCAGAGAGACATACTGGATTGACAAACTTGGCAGTTTGGTACCTAATGGACTGAATGAGGAGATCAATTTTCACTGTTTTCTCTAATTGTTTTCTCTTATTGTGTATTGTATCTTTTGGTTTGAATTGACACCAGTACACATACGACCTGAATGCTGAGGGTCATTTGAAAGTATTTTAGTTAACAACATGTATATGAATAGGAATTGTTTCCCATGTTGTGACCTGCATGCTGCGCATCCTGGAGTTACATCCAGGACCCAAGGTGCCGTCTGCCTGGATGACACCACTAGCGGCATTAAGGCACACACTATTAGTATAAGATACAGCCATAGGCTTGCTCCCTAGGTTCTATTTATCCCATTTAGGCACACATTAATAACGACACAGCCTCATTTGAGGTGTTCATGAAACAGCCATTACTGCCACCCTTTTAGTTTTGATTATTTACTTTCAGTATTTTTTCTATGTCCATGGACGACAGACTATCCATTCCTTTTGATTTTTATGTGATGACTTTATTCATTACTAACCGAGGAGGTCCTAATATTATTTATTTTTATCATATTCAAGCCCATTGACCTGTTCACAGACACGGATTGTGGCTTGCGCTCTTTATCGTGAAGCCGCGATCACGTGTCTTACAAAACCAGGTTGCTTGGCAACGCGCCAATGCAACGAGGACAGTCTGCCTTTAATCACGTGTCTTATAAAACCAGGTTGCTCGGCAACGCGCCAATGCAACGAGGACAGTCTGCTTTCGGTAGACGCAGAGAGATCTTTTCCGCACCGTTCTCTACATATGGTAAGCAACAATCCACGTTTGCTCCTACTTTAAGCGATTAACTATACTTTGGTTAGGCCCTTTATACTTACTTTACTATTTACAGCAACTGCTCGCCGAACGCGGTGTAGCAGCCTGGCCTCTGAAACACAGATTTCGCCATTACTCACCTACATCAGGTAATGGACCCAATTCCCTCCATTTTGTTATAGGACGTCTTTACTTACCTTTGTACTGATCTGATATGTTTCTTTTATTTTTCAACCTGCCTACCGATTCTGCTCACTACATTGTCGGGTATGTGTTTACCTTCACATTTTTCTCAACTATTTGGATGATGACTGTTCATGTTGATATTTACATACTTATGTCTTTCTAAATATGGGATCTATTATATATGGATATTAACCATGGGATGACTGGCACAATTGCATATAAATGTTATGTTTAGACTTCCCCTGATGAAGGAATTTGTTGTATTCCGAAATGCATTGGCACAATATAAGTCTACGGATAGAGTGATTTATGGCAAACTCTTCCTCACTAAGAACACTATTAGTCACTACTTGTCACTTTTTTCTTAAAATAGCTTTTTTCTTGATGGATAAAATCAACATTGAAAAAACATTACAAATTTGACTTTCAAATTTTTTCCAAGATTGGTTTACAGGAATTGTACATAGTAAAACTACAACTAATACAAAACCCAGTTTGGGATTTCAGAGAGCGGCTCTATGATTGGGTATTTTTCCTAATCTTTTGCTCTTGCGGCATCCATCTTGTCCCCATCAATGCACTACAAGTCCAATCCCCAATGTTATCCTATGGGAGTGAGTGAGTCTGGTGCCACAAGCGCCAAGTCTGACTCCATGTTCGTCTTTGGAGGGATGGAGAGGCCCTTGAGGGGCATGTAGGTGATTGTGGCCTGGCTCCAGCCTGACATCTTGGAGGGCTGGGGACATGAGGGGCAGGAATCATGACAGAGGGTCTACAGCCATGTTTTAGCTCACTAAGGATGGGCTTCCACACTCCTTTGTAATTTTGCAAAACATATAAAAGGTTGTTGTGTTTCCTGTCTGCTTTGTTAACCTCTGCAGCCAGGCCCCATGTGGGCTTTTTGAAGTACCCTCTAATTGGTATGTTAATCGCTGCCAACAGCTGCAGAGCTGAACAAAAGAGCAGGGTGATCCATGGAGACATTGTTAGTTAATCTGGCTGGCCATAGCAGGGGGAAGCTTGGTCTTCCCCCTTCCTGGAGACGACATAGTGTACTCCTGGCTGTCACATTCTAACTAAATAGGACAGGGCTAACTGTGCTTGTAGCCTGAGTCCTCAGTCCACCCAGAGTACACAGGTATATGCATTTGTCGTGGTGTGAGCATAGGAAAAGGTGTGTGGCTTAGTCCCGCACATTTTCCTGAGGTTAGTGTCCCATCATTCCAGTTAATTAAATATTTTTAAAAAAGCCAAGTGAGCGCACACTCACCATGCGGGTGGTCGAATTCCTCACACCCTGACTACGAGGCAAGTTGGTAATAAAGTCAAGAGAGATTGTCTGCCAGGGAGCTGGGGGTGTGGCCAACAGTTGTAGTAGTCCTTCAGGACGTTAGGGAGAGCTACTGTTGCTGGTACAGCTGGCACATAATCGAAGATATGCTTGAATGTCTTGCGTTAGCACGGGCCACCAGAAGTAGGATTGTATTGGCGTAGTGCCACAAGTTGTAGTTCTTTGGTGGGCAGGCACAGGTATCCCTTCTGATATGGTAAACTACCTTGTCTGGGCTTCTGAGACCCATTAGTCTAGGGTATGTGTTTTGCGAAATGTTTCAGTACCTGGTCCAGTAGTGGTGCTATCATTGTGAAAGCTCCCACAAAACATTCAGGTGGCAATGTTTCTTGGTCTTTCATCTTTTATGCTATACCTCCAAGGTGCGACAGAGCATTGGCCTTCATGTGTCTCACTCCTGGATGATAAGTAATAGCAAAATCGAACCTCCGAAAAGAACAATGTCCATCTTACTTGCTATGCTCTTAATGCTCGCCCTGAACGGAGGAATTGTAGGTTTCGGTGGTCTGCCAGAATGGTGACAATGTTGTCATATCCAAACAGGTATGACACCATTCTTTGAAGGAGGACTTGAAATAATGACAGTATACAAAAGAGCGTTCTCACGGGACACAGGAAAGACTGCCCTATCCTTTGATCTAGCTATAGTGCTTAATAAGAGAGAGGAAGATGGAAGAGTGAGTGCGATATTTTCCATGAGGGAGGTCCCGCCCACTTTTGTGCCAAAAGTAGAAATTCCTGCTGCAGATTGGCAACCAGCGCAGGTAACAGAAGCGCATTATACAGCACAATATGTACATGTCCCTTTCTCCAGACAAGAGGTGAATAATATAAAACAAAAATCCCTGATATAAGAAAGAATCCAGCGGGATTCTATAAAGAAATTGAATCATATTTGAAATCGTCGATTTTTAAAATGAATGATATTGACCTATTATTCCACGCAATTCTCCCAGCAGATATATGGAAGCACATTAGGAATGTAGATGATCATGAAAATGTGTGTGCTACTTGGGAAAATGTAATAAAAGAAGATGTGGACAGAAAAGCAGGCGAAAAGCCATCGTCAAATATGTCTGTGTTACCGGCACGAATAATACAGAAATTGAAGGTTATAGTACCTGAAAGAAAATTATATGGGACAAACTAACTGCATGCGTACAAGGCAAAGGTGAGTTGGCTACTGACTATTTCAATGGATTTGAAGAAGTGTTTACAGATTTTAATGGTGAAGATTTAAGCACTGAACCTGGGAAAAGACTATTTGTTGATAAATATGTGAGAGGATTGTTACCTCAAATCCAAAATTTGATAATGACATCTTAAAGTGTGTGGCAAGCAAAATCACAGAGTGAGGTATTACACGTGGCCCAGTAATATGAAAATAGGGTAAATACAGAAAAAGAAAAAGAGGTGAAAGATAGAGTAAATCTAAAAACAAGAGTATTACTACAGCAGGTAGCAAATAATAATAGGGGGAGAGGAAATGCCCAAGGAAGAGGGAATTATTCGAACATGCATGGCGGTCCACTTGGGCAGAATCAATGTGCATATTGTAGGGAAGAGGGTCATTGGCAAGCAGGGCCGGTCTTTGCATCAGGCAGTGCAGGCGGCTGCCTGAGGTGCCAGGCTCTGGGCGGCACCAGTCTGACTCCATCAACACCATTGTCATCATTTAAATTATTGTAAACAAGTACATAAGGTACACAAAAACAAAATGAAACCTATTAAATGATCAGACTCTCCAATTCCTGCACTCATCACCGGTGTGTTGCAAGCCAGCCCCTCCTGGGATCTTTGGAAGCCCTTGCTGGCAGGCCTTAAAAGCAACATTTGTTGCTCATCAGTTCCCAGGCAGAGGTTTCGGTGATCACACGTGCGTCCTCCTCGGTGCATGTGCTGTACAGATTTGGGGCTGATTGACTGATTGGGCGTGTAGGATACAGAAGGCACTTGTGAGGTTGTGTCTCAGTGGTTAGTATATTGGGTGCATGCAACTCTCTGTGCCTGCGTGGGACACACGGTTCAGATGCGAAGAGGTGATGTGCCTTTGTTTGCATTATTGTAGCTCTGCATCTTGCTCTCTGAGGCCAGTGCTGTATAGGTGGGTGTGGGGCAGTGGTGCAATGACCATGCAGTACGGGTGTAACACAGTAATGTAAGAGTCGCTCATATCATATGCTGTATGTATAATTAATGCAATTTTGGAACGCAAAGGCGTTAAATTGTCACTGTAACGCCACTTTAACACAGACATTAAAAGCTCTTTCTTTGCTGTGCTGTGTGTGTAACATAGCACAGGAATTTATATACATCAAGTATTTAATTTCCAAAATTACGAGTGTAAAATAACCTAAAATAGCTTATTTTTAATATTAATATTGTTCAACCAATATAAACACTATAGAGGAACAAGCATTCGGAATGCTGTATTACACTGTAAGACCACAAAGTAAGGTTGGGGTTGCGGTCCGTAGAAACAACAATCTATATTTAGAAGTCCACCATTTACGTTTCCACTTCGCCATCCATGTTGTCACTGAAACAATGCAATCAACTTTAAAATTAGTGACTGTCTGCAGGCTAAATGTGCCATGCAGAGATACAGCACCAACATATGCTTATATGTTTTGTGGGTCATCCTCACTTCCCAAGCACTCTGCAATCTGTCACAAAGGTGCCCCCAACCAGGCTTCTCTATGATGCTGGAGTTGCTAAGAGACTGCACAGGGCACATACAGGCACAAAGCTGCACCCATCATTGTGTTGCAACCGGTCACGCACCGAGGCACACAGAGGCACCGGAGAAGCACCAGATCAGCCACAAATGAGAGAGTGGGGATAGTTGGGGGGGCACAGGCACAGGTTAGACCACCCACCCATGTCCCCTCCCCCAACCACCCACCTCAAGTGAATCAAGCAGTGCCCAGGCAAATACCCCTGACCAGCTTCAGTGATACAGATCTAACACCTGGAATCTTAAACAAAACACATCAGACCCCATGACCCCATCCCCTTATTTTAGGAAGGCATTTCAGAGTCCAGCGATCACCCCTCTTCCGTTCATCATGTTTGGTAAGGCGAACAAAGCCCTAGACGGACAGAACAGGACACAGACAATAAATGGTGCTGACAGCTGCACAGTTAACAAATGCCCGGCGATTACTAATGTAAAACTTTTCATTGTTAGCACATGCATTGATATGCATACACTTTTAGGTCAATGATATCAGAGGGGGGTTCGTACTTGCATGCCATGGGAGTGATTGGAAGGGTAGAGGCAGGAGACTGTTCATTCTCACAGCAGTGCTTAAGTGTGTGGCTTCTCTGTGGTTTCAGACATGAAGGAAACCAATGTGAGACCATTTATTTATTTATTTTAATTTATTTATTTGTTTATATAGCGCCAGTAGCTCACAAGCATCAGGGCGCTGACATGAAGACGTGAGGACAAAAACACATTAATCACAGGACAAGGCGCTCAGTGAGTCATTGGGGGTATCAGTTTCCTAGGACCGGTTTGTCATTTGAACAAATGTCTCTTGAGTTTTCTCCGGAAACGTGTGTATTTCTGTTCTAGTCTCAAAGAGATGGGTAGGTTGTTCCACATCATGGCTGCTTTAATATGGAAGCCTTTCCCGAGTCCATTAACCTTTTTGAATCTAGCAATTTCGATTTGACCTTTTGAGTTCGATCTGAGTGCCCATTTTGGAACGTTCGTCAGTGTTATAGCCTTAAAAGCAATTCTTTCCTCAACGGCTAACCAGTGTATATTCCTTCTATCCTCGCTTATGTGTTCCTTTTGGACTTCTTTTTTATAATCCTTACCGCATTATTTTGGATAGTTTGAGATTTGCCGATATGACACTTATTTTCTCCCAGCATGAAGGCATTGCCGTAATCCAGCCTTGATAGGAGGGTGGCCCTGGCTATTTTTGAACAATTGTCTTCTCTCAGGTAGGGGCGGATTGATTTGAGGAGACAAAGGTGGTATGCAGATTTCTTATTGACCTTTAACAGTGGCTCAATGTCTCTGGGTTGCAAGTGCGCTATAGAAGTGAAATAAATGAATAAATATGAAGGAAGTCAACAGATTGTAACATTGAACTGCTCTAGAAGAGTCTCATTAGAATGTGTAAAGAAGTACACATTCTAATGAGACAAGTAAGTTTGCCCCCACACAAGTAAGTTTGCCCCTCCCCCATCGTCTCTGAGGTTAGCACCTTTCCCAACATTTTGTGGGGAATGCGAGGGGGGGCGGGCGCCAACCATGCTTCCTCCCTAGGGTGCAATCTGGTCTAAGACCGGCCCTGTTGGCGAGCACAGTGCCCACATTTGCAAAATAGAAATGGGAATGGCCAGAGAAGACAGAACAGAGATCACCTGGGAGTACAGGGGCAGATTAGAAACACTAACACACACCAAAATCAGAATAATCAAGGAAACGGTAACCACAATCATAATCAAAATCAGCAGAATGGAACCGGGGATGAAAATGATTTTGATACTCAATCAAATACATACTATTCTGGTGACTATACATCGGATGGCGTATTGTTCCGCTAGGACAGCCCAAGACAGTGGTCGGAACCGGTGTCTATTCCCGTTGACCAAAATGGACCCTACGTAGAAATGAAGTTGGGAATAATGAGCACACTTTCTAGTAGACAAAGGTGCACAGAAGTGCTCAATAGACCATCACCTGGTTCCGGAGATACCACTGTCATGGCAAAAGAATGTTCCAGTAGGGTTCGCAGGCACCCCAGTAATCAGCTCCGTGTCACAGCCGGTGCCCATAACGTTAGGACCATTCACCGAGTCCTGCCCGTTTCTGTTAACACAAAACTGCCGAGAGAACCTATTAGGTTTAAACCTGTTGAAGAAACTAAGTGCGGTAATTCATTGTTCCCCGGATGGAGTGTTCTTGACTATTTCACCGCAGAAAATGCCAGTGTCCCAATCATGTCCAGACCGCTGCCAACAGAATTAAGTAAGGTACCGACTTGTATATGGGCGATGAATGATAACGATGTTGCTTGTTTGAAAATAGAGCCGGTGAGAGTTGTTTTGAAAGAAGGAGGGACACTGCCGCGTATTCCCCAGTATAAAATTTCAGTGGAAGGAGAGAAGGCATTAAAATGTATTGTATTTGATTTGGTTAAGAGAAATGTGATTGAATAAATTACTGGCAGCACTTGTAACAGTCCCATTCTTCCGGTTTATAAGAAAGGAGGTAATGAAATACTGTTCTGTTTCATAATTGATCTACGCGCATTGAATAAAGTAGTTGATCCCCAATTTCCATTGGTCCCAGATGTCACTACCATTTTGACAATGATTCCAGCTTCGACTTCATATTTTAGTGTAGTCGATCTTAAGAATGCATTCTTTAACATTCCTGTACACCCAGATAGCAGATACCTATTTGCTTTCACACTAGGAGGGCGCTCTTTTACATTCACACGAATTCCACAAGGTTACACCGAGAGCCCAAGTATTTATAGCAGGGCATTAAAAGAACAACTAGATATGCTAGAGCTACCAGCCAGTTGTGTATTATTGCAATATATTGATGACTTGTTGATTGCTGCTGACATTTGCAAAGAAGGTACTGTCATGTTATTGACACATTTAGCATTGCATGGTCACAAAGCATCTTTAAAAAAATTCCAGTATTGTCGAAAGGAGGTGGCCTATTTGGGCTACCTACTTTCGAAAGAGGGGAGAAGACTGACACCAGAAAGGATAGCGAGTATCTCTGGTATGCCTATTCCAAAAACACAGAAGGAAGTCAGAGCCATAATAGGCATGGCCTCATATTGCCGGCAGTGGATACCAAGTTTTGCTATGATTGTGAAGCCAATGGTGGCATTGACAAAAAAAGGATGTTGCCTGGCCTTTGCCATGGGATGAGGAATGTCAGAATGCATTTGATCTGCTCAAAATTGCTTTGTGCTCAGCTCCAGTTCTGGGCACCCCAAATTATGAAAAGGTTTTACAATTATTTGTGCATGAGAATGAGGGTTGTGCGCTGGCTGTTTTGACACAGGAACAAAGAGGAAGAAATAGACCATGCGGTTATTTTTTGTCCGCGCTGGACCCTCTAGCATGCGCTTTGCCGTGTTGTTTGAGAGCTGTTGCTGCGACTGCCGTGTCAGTAAAACAAACAGAGGGAATGGTGTTGGGGCACGCCTTAATTTTGATGGTGTCCCACACAGTGCACGTTCTTTTGAACAGAAGACAGATGCGCATCTTGCATCGGCTAGATTGACTAGATATGAAATTGTCCTGTTCGCACTGCATATTAAAATTCAGAGGTATTGTGCTTTGAATCCTGCAGAATGAATGCCCCCTCCCAATGAAGAAGTGGGTAAGACTGAATCACCCCCCATGATTGTTTAATGGTTACGGAGGAGGAAACGAAAGGGAGAATTGATCTAACAGACACCCCACAGAAAGAACCAGACGGAGAACTGTTTTGTGATGGTTCCTGTTTCAGATTACCTGATGGCAAGTCAACTGCTGCCTACGCCATCATGACACTAGAGTATTGAAGAGAGCAAGAGAATTCCATACAATTCAGCGCAGACAGCAGAGATAATAGCATTGACAAGAGCATGTGAAATTTCTGAAAATCTAAATGTAAACATATATACTGACAGTCAGTATGACTTTGGGGTGGTGCACAATTTTGGCCCACTCTGGGCTGAAAGGGGTTTCCTAACATCACATGGAACTAGAATCCAACATGGCCCTTTGATAGCGCGATTGCTGTCTGCACTTACGTTTCCAAAGCGACTGGCAATAATGAAATGCGAGGTGCATAAAAAATAACATGTAAAGTGGGGAAAGGAAACGCATTTGCAGACAAAATTGCAAAACAAACTGCCTCTGATTTACAAACGAAAATGTTGGTAGTGCAGTCAGAAGAAGTGCCTTGCATGATAGAAAATGGGATTGCCACAGTCAAAGAGATACAGGCGGATGCAACTGCAGATGAAATAGAAGGGTGGCTAAGGGCATCGTGGAGCTAGATTTAGACGGTTGCTGGGTGGACAAAGAAAGTAGGGAGTGGATGCTGCCCAACTGCTACGTAACTGGAATGGTCACCATGGCCCATAGCCTCACTCACGTATGTGCGAAAAAGATGGTTCAGCAATTGACTACAGTATGGCAGAACCCGCACTTAAGGAAAAATGCAGAGAGGCTAGTTCAGAATTGTATGACATGTTTGCAACACAATATTGGAAAAGGAACAACCACTCCAACAGGCAGTTTTGGCCCCCCCTCTATGCCCTTTGAAGTGATCCATTTTGATTTCATATAAATGGAAAGATGTCAGAACCTAAAATACATCATGGTGGTAGTGTGTGCGTTCAGTAAATGGGTGGAAGCATACCCGCTAAAAGACTGCACTGCAATAAGCACGGCAAAAGTGATGCCAAAAGAATACTTTTCCCGATTCGGCCTGCCACGGGTCATATGGTCAGATAACGGCCCGCATTTTGTTGCCGCCGTGGTATTACAGATTTGTGCAGGGCTTCAGATTGATGAATGATTTCATTGTGCCAGGCATCCGATGAGTGCCGGTCTTGTTGAACGCCAGAATGCATATTGAAAAGCAAAATTAGCAAAATTTGCTCAGAGAATAAACTGAAATGGAAAGATGCATTGCCTTTAGTTTTGTTGTGCATGTGCACATCTGTACAAGCAAGGAATGGACTCTACCCATACGAGATCATGATGGGGGGACCTGCTAATGTGTGGTGTCCACCAAAGCCCAGGCGTTTGAGTGAAGTGGAATACCCTTTGCGTTGGAACATTGTAACGCAAAAGCTACGTTTGATTCATCAGCAGGTGCAGGAGGCTCTTCCTGTCAGATATACCGGCCCGGGGCATTGTCTGCAGCCCGGTGATTGGATCCTGATAAAGAACTTTGAAAGGAAGTCATCACTTGCGCCAAGATGGCGCGGGCCCTACCAAGTACTCCTGGCAACACAGACTGCAGTCCGTGTGGACGGTTGTTAGGCGTGGATCCACGCCACCCACACGAAAAGGATTCCATCGCCCTTAAAAGAACTGCCTGATCCGGATGACCAAAAAGGAACAGCTGCCTCCAACTCGAAAGAAACCATTGCTAGTTCTCTGCCACAAAGTCTGCCTGAGAGAAAGCCTGAAAAGATTGCCAAAAAGAAGAAAGGGCTACATGCGCCCCAACTTTGCCCAGCTGAAATTGCGTTGTCACAGGTTACAAAGGAACATACACAGTACTTTATTTTATACTGAATCCAGTTACAAAAGTACAGAACAAAATTCAGATAGCTATTGACCCTCAGTACAACACAGCGAACTCCGGCGTGGTTCGGTGTGCTCAGTGAGTGCAAATATTCATTGAAACAGTCAGGCTTTTATACATTTCTCCAGCCTGTTGTCCAGCCTTTCTGCAGGTTAACCATTCCATAAATAAGTTACTGCTCTAGGGTCCCTTGCCAGGTCAAATCTAGTTCATCTTAGGTTTATACATTAACAAGAAGAAATGGTAATAATGTATGCTCTGGGCCTAACATTACAATGCAGGACTTAGTTTATACAATGTAGTTAAGCAGGTGTTCTCATTCAATTATAGATCAGTTTCGGTGATACAGGTAATCCATTGCACACAGGTCAGCAGAAGGACAAGGTCTCAGCTCATGACCCTAACAAGTGGCCTGCAAGCAAGTTATACATTAGCTGTACACAGGTCATAACAATCGAGTTCTGTTCTGAATAACATAGGCTACCATTTTAGCTCACATGGTGACTTTATAGAGCAAGAAAACCTAAAATGGCGGCTTGACCCAAAATGACATTTTACATGGTTTCTAAGGTCAGGACCTTGCAATGCGAGTTTATTCACATGTAGTTTATAAGCAGCTTGTTAGCAGCTTGGCGTAGGCCAATATACATATATTCATAGCAATAGGAGGCACGATATAATTTCTAGTTTGACAAACCCTCCTTTTGGCCTATGCCAAGTGCTAAACTACTTCTGATCTCCCTGCAAATAACTCCATGTGTCATCGTCCATACACCCTGAATAGCTGTCAGAAATATCTATCGCCGTTAGATCTTTTACTAAGATCTCTTTCAGTACATACTCCTTAGAGGTTTTATCCGGGGCATACACTTTATGTCCTATTGTACCTATCGCCTGAGCGCAACATCCCCCTAGCATTGAACATATACTTGGTAGACATTGGATACAACAACAAAGAAATAGCAGAATTCCCAAAATAATCAGCAAGACTGAAAGCACTTTCCAACCCCAAGACCGCAAGAAGTCCCAGAACCAAGCGCTAAGATCCCAATTTCCCTCGGGAACATGCACTTCTGAACTAAGAATGTGCAGATTCTGTATTGCCTTAAAAATTGTCGCCGAAGAATCTGGTATGAAAACACAGCAAGCGGACCCCACTAATTTGCATACTCCACCTCGTTCTGCCAGAATGACATCTAATGCCACCCGATTTTGGAGTGCTAACAATCTTATTGCTTTTTGTTCTAGTGTCATATTGTAGAGTATGTCCGTGGTCCGGTTGATCGTTCTCTCCAGTACCCTTGCTAATCCCCTAATGTTCTCAGAGTTTGTTATTTGTCCCCAAAAGGGCACAACTGATTTTGCTATATCTCCCAATACTTGCCCAGGGGTATCTCCATTCTTGTCCCGCGTGGGCGAGCCTTAGAAACCTCCAATGTACTAGCTACAAATACCCCGGGTAACAGGATTCCTAAATAGCAGGTTCCCTGCCAATCCTTGGGCAACCAGGGAAATGCTAAACTACCACAAACAAAATAAACAGGCCCCCCTACATACAGAGGCCTGTTTTCTCCAGTCAAATTTACAATGTTCATACAACCTTCAAAATCTCCCATTGGCCGAGTGCCATTTCTTTGTACACAAAAGGGGACCGAGTCAGGGCTATGATTTATAGAGTAAGAAGGAGGCACGGCGTCCTTATTGCCTAACCGAGCCATTTTAAAGGAAATTAAAGTTTGAAAAGGAAGAGACAGTTTATCAGACGGCCTAATAGAAGCGACATTAGGTTTACTTCTATTTGCAAAAAGCGAGCATCCCAGGGGAGTTAATTCACGTTTCTCGAAATCATTCAAATTAGTTCCATCAAAGTTCCCTGAGATGCTATCATTCCAACGGCCAAAGAATAGTGCTCTAAGAGAGGCATAGCAAGCAGTCGTTAAAGGTAAAGGGTGAATATACCATCCCAGTCCCTTGTTCCCATGTTGCGGTAAATGAGTGCAAATCCAACAACTACTCTTATTAAAAATGGCATGCGTTGCATTCATTACTATCATTAGAGTGTTATTATAATACTTTTGTCTATGTTGGGAGTCTCTAGGGGACAGAGTGTGAAGGTGTACAGAGGGAGTCAAAGCAGTCGGTACAATCTCGGTCGGTAGTAAAGGTTTTAGAGGATAGATTTCTTCAAAGTACCAAAGTCCTACAGCAGTAATTGCAAAAATAACAATTATCGTTATCAAAACACAGCAGTACGTTTTCGGGGCCCAGGCACATTGTTTATTGTCCAAGTTGGTCACCCCCTTATTCACAAGTCCAGTGCGGGGAGCAGCAGGGGAGGTGGCAGGCATTGTAGTTCCTCAATCGACGACCCCAATGTTCGTTGCTGGCGATGCTACGGTCGCGCAATTTCTTAGTCCTTCCCAACCCTAGCCAGCAGAATCCCTTTTTTTCCCTTTTATTCAACAGAAACTTTCTTATACAAAGGAAAACTTTCGATCACTTCTCTTTCTCAAATGCACGGAAAAACCTGTGCCGTAGTTCTATTTTCTTCGTCGAAGGTTGTACCTGGTGGTACCCAAGATTGTTTGGTCCGAAAATAAGGTGTCGTCACTTCCTGAGGGAAACGACGTATCGGAGGCGACGGAAGTCACAGAGCTTGAAACAGTATTTTCCAGAAGTGATTTTTCAAAAGAGTGCGGAGACGAAATGGACTGTTCCTCAAGTTCCCCGGGCTCAGAGAAATTCTCCGACGCACTCACAGCGCTGTTTGCTACTCCAAGATCAGGGACTGTAGCATCAGCGAGGGGTTCTGCTTCTTCTGTAACGTGTGGTGTCGGGTGAGGAAGTTTCTTGACATGCGTCGCATGGATCCAGTGTTTCTTTCCAGCCACCCGCACTGCTGTCCGAGTGACCAACAGCACCTGGTAGGGTCCCTTCCAACGAGGAGCGAGACAGGAAGACCTTTCGTAGGGCTTCACTAGGGCCCAACTTCCAGGCTGTATATCGTGTCCTGGGCCCGTGAACCGTACAGGTAAAGCTGAAAACACCTGGTGATAAATGAAATACAGGTTTTTAGTTAACTGGTTACAGTAGTCGGAGAGAAGTACATTTTCTACATCACACAATGTGCAGCTTTTAGGCAAACCCCAAATATTAGCAGGTCTCCCCATTACCACCTCAAAGGGAGAGAGCCCAGTCTTAGTTTGAGGGGTTGTCCGCATTGAAAGTAACATGATCAGTAAGGCGTCCGGCCATTTTAGTTTGGTGCCGGCACACGTCTTAGCGAGCTTGTTTTTTATGATACCATTGTCCTTTCCACTAATCCGGCGCTCTGAGCATGTCTGGCCGAATGGAATCGTTTGTCAATTTGCAATGCCGTACATATCTGTAGAATTACAGCAGCGATAAAATGCGGACCATTATCCGACCAGATAACTCTCGGCAAACCGAACCGTGGGAAGAATTCCTTTAACATGGTCTTTGCAGTGGTCATGACTGTAGCGTCTTTAACAGGGAAAGCCTCGACCCACTTACTAAAGGCGCAAATGACCACAAGGACATATTTTAGATTGTTACATCGCTCCATTTCAATAAAGTCAAAGTGAATCACTTCAAACGGGACAGAAGGAGGCCCAAAGCTACCTCTTGGAGTTGCTGTCCCCTTCCCCACATTGTATTGTAGGCAAATCATGCCATTTTGGACATAATGCTGGGCAATTTTTGAAATCTTATCATTTACCCAGACTTTCTCTAACATTCTCGTGACCTGTTGAGCGTACACATGTGTGGGACCGTGTGCCATGGTAACCATCATTACTATATAGGCATTAGGAAGCAACCATTTCCCTTCAACCATGTCCACCCAACACCCATCATCATCGAGTTTCCCCAAGCCCTCAGCCCACCTCTTGGATTCTTCTAATGTGGCATCGGCTTGGATATCCCGTACAGACCCAACACCCTCATCCATTGCATAGACATCTACAGTCTCCCTTGAAACATACATCTCCGTGAAGAGATCAGAGGCAGTTTGTCTAGCTATTTGATCAGCGAAAGCATTCCCTTTTCCTACATCATCTATAATCTTGCGATGTGCTGCGCACTTAATGATTGCTAACTGACTAGGGAGAGCAAGCGCTGAAAGCAATTGTACTATCAGGGAGCCATGTTGGATCTTGGTGCCATGCGAAGTTAAAAACCCTCTCTCTGACCAAAGTCTCCCAAAGTTGTGAGCCATGCCAAAGGCATACTGGCTATCAGTATATATGTTTACTGTTAGCCCTTCGGAAAGCTCACAAGCTTGAGTCAATGCTATAATCTCTGCGGCCTGCGCAGAGTTATGCGTAATTCTCTTGGTCTCCACAACCATACTCAATGTAGTGACTGCATAAGCAGCTGTGGATGTACCATCCAGTAGTTTGAAGCAGGAGCCATCACAAAACAGCTCCCCTTGTGGGTTATCCAAAGGAGTGTCCCTCAAATCAACTCTGCCTTTTGTATCTTGTTCAGTAGTATACAGGCAGTCATGTGACTCTTCGTCACCGCAAACAGAATTTTGCCTGAAAGGTAGGAGTTCAGCCGGATTAAAAACGCAGCACCTCCTAATTTGAATGTGGGGAGCAAACAAGATTAATTCATATCTTGTCAGTCGTGCGGAAGTGAGGTGTTGCGTTTGGGTTTTGTTCAATAGAATATCTACAGAGTGAGGCACTTCAGGGTTAAATCATAGCCTAGGACCATTCCCTCACTCTGTTTTACAGACGTAGCAGCAGCAGTGACAGCGCGCAAACATCTTGGCAAAGCGCATGCAACAGGATCAAGGGCGGAAGAGTAGTAACCGCATGGCCTATTCTTCCCTCCATGTTCGTGCGTTAATACAGCCAAAGCACATCCATCACATTCATGCACAAACAACACAAAGGCCTTCTCATAGTTCGGTGTGCCCAAAACTGGCGCCGAACATAATGCAGTCTTGAGCAACTCGAATGAATGTTGATGCTCCGTATTCCATGGCAATGGCGAAGAAATACCCTTCTTCGTCAAGGCCAACATCGGTTTTATCACTAGTGAGAAGTTTGCGATCCATAACCTACAGTAAGAAGCCATACCTATCAAGGCTCTAACTTCCTTTTGTGTATTTGGGACAGACATGCCAGAAATGTGTTTTATTCTTTCAGGTGTCAATCTTCTTCCCTCCTTTGACAGGAGATAGCCTAAATAGGCGACCTCCTGGCAACAATATTGAAACTTTTTGAGTGAAGCTTTGTGACCATGCTTAGCTAGATGGATGAGCAACAACACAGTGCCCTCTTTACAAGAGCTCTCAGAGTCAGCGGCTAAAAGCAAATCATCAACATATTGAAGCAACGTACAAGTAGGGGGCAATCCAAGGGTATCAAGCTGCTCTTTCAAAGCCCTACTATAAATCCTAGGACTCTCAGTATAACCTTGAGGTGCACGAGTAAATGTGAATGAGCGTCCCCCTAAGCTGAACGTGAACAAGTATCTACTATCCTCATGTATAGGAATACTGAAGAAAGCATTCTTTAGGTCCACAACACTGAAGTGAGTAGCCGTAGCTGGAATCATGGTTAATATTGTCGTCACATCAGGCACAATTGGAAATTGAGGAGCGACGACTTTATTAATGGCACGTAAATCAATTATAAAACAAAATGGAATTGCATTATCGCCTTTTGTGTACACGGGTAAAATCGGACTATTGCACAAACTTCCTGCAATCTCCTCAATCACCCCACGATGCACAAAATCGGAAACAATGCTCTTCAAAGCTTGCTCGTCTTCAACTGAGATCTTATACTGTGGAATACGGGGCAGCTTAATTCCATGTTTCAAAACTATTTTAACAGGCTCAATCTGCAAAACACCGACATCATTGTCATCAACTGCTCACAAACACTCTGGTACATTACTGAATTCTGGCAGCAAAGGTCTAGTCAAGAATTGCGAAACAGAACATTGCTGTGGTGAAATCGTCAAACGCACTCCATCAGAAGAACAATGAATTACCGCATTTAATTCCTTCAACAGATTCAACCCCAGCAAATTCTCTCCACAATTCGAAGTCAAGAGAAATGTATAGTGGTCGGTAAAGGGACCGAAAGAAATAGGTACCAGTGAAGAAACCGGACAAACAACTGGTGTGCCAGAAAACCCTACAGAAACATTGGTTTGCCCTGACAGTGGAATGTTTGGAACCCGAGAATGATCAATGGAGCACTTCTGTGCTCCAGTGTCTATCAAAAATTGATGTTTCCTATTTCCCACTACCATTTCAACGTAGGGACCTTTCTGATTAACGGGAATAGGTGTAGGTTCCAAACCCTGCTCCGGGCAATCCTAACAAAACAAAATATCATCAAAAGGAAGCTCTTCAGATAGATATGCAGCAGAAGGATGATCAAATATGTTTCTAGTATCCACACTCGAAGTCTGATTATCCTGTGAAAAAGGTTGTTGGGGATCCTGCGAAAACTGCCATCTACCAGGGCCCCCTACACCCGGGCGACTACTGGATCGTCTACCCATATTTCCAAATGTGTTATTCGACTTCTGTCGAAGGACGGGGCATTGTGCACGCCAATGACCCTCCTGGCGACAATAGGCACACTGGTTAATATTCACAGAACCCAAGGGCACATTCCCTTGTGGAACATACTGACCACTAATCTGCGAACTACCCCCTCTGGGGCTTCTAACAATTTGCTGTAACAATACTTTAGTCTTCAACTCACCTTTTCTCTTCTCGACTCTATCTTTTTCATTATTGACACGGTTCTCGTAGTACTGAGCCATGTGCAGTACTTCTGATTGGGATTTCGCCTGCCAAGCGCTCTCAAAAGACATAATTTGTGACTGGATGTCAGGCAGCAATCCACGTACAAATTTGTCCACAAATAATCTTTTCCCAGACTCTGTGCCTATGTCTTGTCCACTGAAATCCGAGAATACCTGTTCGAACCGATTAAAGAACTCGGTAGCACCCTCAGATTTTCCTTGGACACAGGCCGTAAGCTTGTCCCAAATAATTCTTTTTTCGGGGATTATAGTTTTCAGTTTTGCAATGATTCTGTCAGGCAAAGTTAGTATCACCTGAGGTGGTCTCTCACCAGCTGGCCTTTCCCCATCAAGCCTAACAATGTTAGCCCATGTATCTCCCAACCCTGGCACATCGTCTATAGTTCTAACTTGTTTCCACAAATCTACAGGCAGGAGTACAGGGAATAACAAATCAATGTCGCCTAGGGTAAACACTGAGGACTGCAAAACGGACTCTATCTCTTTATAGAACCCTGTCGGATTTTTCCTAATGTCAGGAATAGTTTGTCTAATAGTATTCACTTCCTGTCGTGAAAACGGGACGTGAACAAACTGCGATACATAATGTGCAGGAATGTCCACAGCAGGTGTACCTGCTGCAGCATTAGCAGGAATCTCAACCTTTGGGACAAATGTCGGAGGAACCTCTCTCATAGGCAACTGAGATGTAGGCAACTCTGAACGCTTACTAAGCAACAGAGCTAAGTCGAGCGCTAAAGCAGTTGAAGAAGTGTCAAGTGAAAAAGCTCTCTTATAAATGCTCAATAACTCTGTGGGACAACTAACCTTTCTCTTTAAACATTCATCCTGCAGGTACTCTATCATTACCTGTATCACTTTCCTCTGCATTTCTAGCGTATATTGACTGTATGTGTCATATACCTCAACTGGAGTTATCGATATGTCTGAAATCCATCTAATCGCATCTTTTGTACAAATTCGCGCCTCCTCAGATGTCGATTTACGACACGGAAGAAATCGTTTCTGTACATACATACTTTCTTCTTCGTCATCCTCATTCCGTAACCTTTCCAACTCCTTTCTATACTCAAATATCCTCTCAACATGCTCATGTACCTTCTCCACAGTGTCTCTTGAAAACGCTAAAGTATTCAGTTCCCTCAACCCTTGTGGGAGGTCTGCATTATTTAATTTACCCCACATTACACATAAATGGATCCCTAAACCTTCAATGAAAACATTTTTCTCAGGAAAATTATCCATATTAGAAAGTGTGGCAAGAACATGAGCTCGATCATCTCTCTCCATACAATGCTTAGCCCATGCAAACAAATCCTGTTTCTTTTCTGTAGGAACAGTATTACGAGTAACAATCCTCGACCCCGCACCCTGATCAACTACAAGCGGTACAGAACTACTTGGGAGTGAGGGTGCAGGCAAATTCAATGGAGGTACTATTACTGGTGCAATGGGAAGAGGCAGAGGAGCAGGTGGAGGAACAACAACCGGAGGAATAGGAACAACAGGTTGAGCAGGAAGAGCAGGAATAACAGCAGGAAGAGGTACAGCAGGAGGAAGAGGAACATACAGAGGTGGTGCAGAGGCACCAGGCCTTTGTTCATTTAACAATTTGTCGATAAACTCATCAGAAGCATGAAGATCTTTAGAAGGATAGATTTTCTGAATACCGAGTGAGAAAGCCCTGTCCATATTCCTAACCGACTCAGACTGTTTGTCCTGATCACATAACAACGCCTTTTCAGCATTTGTTTTATAACGGCGCACATGTTTTTCCCTACTTTTAAGCTGCTGCAACGCTTCTCTTTTCCAATTTTGCAAAACATCAAATGCTGCAGGTCTGGCCTTCTTTTTTAACAAGACTGACTCTAAATATTCAATACGAGGGATCTCAAAACTACCATTGACTGGCCACTGAAGTTCGGAGGCATGTCTGGTTTGTCTGTGCCAAATTTTATTAAATACTACACTTCCAATGCCATGCTTACAGTACATAGTACATGCCGGTGACCCCTCCTGTGGTGCCGGACGGCTAAATTCCAAAGATTGTCTATCGCTGCGGAATAATGCCCAAAAGCAGCTATACAATTTCCCAGGCATTTCTCAAATACTCGGTGTTACCTGGTCAATAATTGTGTCTGCAGATACAATGCGCCAAATTCAAATTGTCAGGGTTGAATTAAGAGTCGGGTAACGACTCACCTGACCAAACCTAAGGAGGACCGATCGGTTTACAAAGGACTTACCTAACGAATTTTACCTTGTGTATGGTGATTTCGGCAAATTTGCCCGCCTCAAAAAATTGACCCTCGTCAAGATGCCGTCTCAGACCACACGGCTATCGTCCAGGGAACGGATCGTGCAGCGCTGTTGAGGTGTCGCGTCTCGTTCAGTCGGGCCCGTTATGTCACACCGTCCGATCCCGGTCCGATAGCGTGCGTCAACCTTCAATAATCCGGCATCAATCTTGAGGGTCCCTATTCCGGGCGCCAACTGTGAAAACAAGGAAATAATATGATACAGGGTAACCAAAAGGAAACACACCAAACACAGGTTACAAAGGAACATACAAAGTACTTTATTTTATACTGAATCCAGTTACAAAAGAACAGAACAAAATTCAGATAGCTATCGACCCTCAGTACAACACAGCGAACTCCGGCGTGGTTCGGTGTGCTCAGTGAGTGCAAATATTCATTGAAACAGTCAGGCTTTTATACATTTCTCCAGCCTTTTGTCCAGCCTTTCTGCAGGTTAACCATTCCATAAATAAGTTACTGCTCTAGGGTCCCTTGCCAGGTCAAATCTAGTTCATCTTAGGTTTATACATTAACAAGAAGAAATGGTAATAATGTATGCTCTGGGCCTAACATTACAATGCGGGACTTAGTTTATACAATGTAGTTAAGCAGGTATTCTCATTCAATTATAGATCAGTTTCGGTGATACAGGTAATCCATTGCACACAGGTCAGCAGAAGGACAATGTCTCAGCTCATGACCCTAACAAGTGGCCTGCAGGCAAGTTATACATTAGCTGTACAGAGGTCATGACAATCGAGTTCTGTTCTGAATAACATAGGCTACCATTTTAGCTCACATGGTGACTTTATAGAGCAAGAAAACCTAAAATGGCGGCTTGACCCAAAATGACAGTTTACATGGTTTCTAAGGTCAGGACCTTGCAATGCGAGTTTATTCATATGTAGTTTATAAGCAGCTTGTTAGCAGCTTGGCGTAGGCCAATATACATATATTCATAGCAATAGGAGGCACGATATAATTTCTAGTTTGACAGCGTCACAGGCTGACTCTGAGCCTGCATCTGGAAATGCACCTGCACTATTCATTGATCACACAGTACCTGAGCAATACGGTACAACCTACGTTCTCAAAATCGAAAGTGATCTGATCTGCGTGTTTCAATTTTGTTGCCTCTTTTCCCATCTCGGATGAAGTGGGAATCAGAGGTCTAGGGAGATGAAGCGTGGGGGTTGTACCAATCTGGAAGTTCTGGAAAGCCACTCCCAGTGCTATCTTTGAAAATAAAAAATCCATTTGCTGATCACCCCGTGCGAACGAACGGGGCGCTTATGGTACAAAGGCAATTGATGTTTGCTCTGGAGTCTTTTGAGCAATGTGCAGGAGCATGATAATCTTGCCTTAAATCTTGTTTTACGCTTAGCAATCCAGGCTGCCGACAACTGTCCAAAATACATTGATAACATTTTCGAACTTGGTGGTGTTTCAACGGGTGCTGCTGCAAGAAGTATTCACGACGAACATTGTTGGAGAAGAAGAGACACACAAGATGCCCATACCTGCTTCTGCCCCCTCCTGTACCAATGGTGATGATGTAATAGATATAGAGACTAAAAAGAAAAATAGAAAGAATTGCTGTAAGAAAGTAATATTAATGATTATGACGTTGCTGGGTAGTCTATGTACCATGATCCCAGTATTATGGTATCTGGAGAGTGTGCACCCATTGAGTTCACTTTTGCCTGCCACAAAAACATCTGTCACAGACAATCCAGTCCATGTACTTTCTTATACTCTCCCTCCAATGGAAGAAAGACACAGGGAAAGTTATGGTAATAATACATTGCTTTTAATTATGAATATGACACACTCCATCTTGAACAAGACTAACTGCTGGGTCTGCACGCATTTACCCCAGCTTGGCGGAAAAGGAATAGGTTGGTATGTACAGCCATTACCCCTTAATACAGCATGCTATACATCACTAAGTGCCCTCTTTTATGGAAAATGGAATAAGAGTGACACAGGTCAATTAGACATGACAAACATAGAAGAATTTGAAGTAATGGTAATGAAACCTGTAGGTTGCACCATATTTAACAGAGCAAGATGAATGAAACCAGTAGTAATGCCAGTAGACAGACTGTATGTGCCTTATACGTCAACTGTAATAACGTTTCACATGAACTCAGTAGGGAACAAAGATGTAGTAACGCCGTCGCATACAATAAATTACAATCCTAGCACTGTTCCGTTTTGGTTACGAAAGAAAGGTTCCTATCCAGTAGGGACATTTGATAGATGTACGAATATATTGCAGTACTTGAGAGAGAAGAAGAACCAATATATGTAGGTGACCCTGTTTGTTTTATATGTGGAGAGAAAGCTTATCCCTGGTTACCTAGAAATTGGGGTGGAACATGTTACTTAGGAATGCTCTTTCCTGGGGTACTCCTTTCCCGAACATCAGATATATCAAAATGATCTAGATCAAAGCCTCGGCGGGCTGATGAGGCAGGATTTATTGCAGGGGACATAGCAAAATCATTTATACCATTTTGGGGCCAAGCAATAAACTCTTATAATATAAAAAGATTATCAAGAATCTTAGAAAAAACTATAAATGGAACATCTGATATACTGCATAATATGACTCTGGAAGAAAAGGCAATCAGATTAATGATGCTCCAGAATAGAATGGCTCTTGACATAGTTTTGGCTGACCGTGGGGGTGTCTGCAAAATCATGGGGTCAGTGTGCTGCGTATTTGTAAGCTATTCCTCCCTTACGATTTTCAAGGCAATAAAGAAGTTACACGTCCTGAGCTCTGATCTTCACCCCCCAACAGGTGGTTGGGAACTGAATATAAGTCCCTGGTTATGGGAGTTACTATGCTCATGGGGATGGAAACTAATTGCAATTTTAGCAACAATACTCAGGATCTTTCTGACATGTTGTTGCTGTATACACTGGCTGCCAATTGTTTGCTCTGAAATAAGCAATGAATGCATACACATGGTAAAAGAGAAAAGAACTCCCAAGTTGAATACGAATATGAATGATGAAATGCAAACTATGAAAGAATTCGTGTCCATTAATATTGATGATGACGATTACAGCAGTATGCATAGTTCAGAATCAGATACATGGTCAGAGGAAGACGCGATGTATGGTTGATGTGTTTGGTTTACGGCCAAGAGGAGGGTTTGTTAGTCTAGAAAAATACCCTACCATTGCATAGATGGTATATTATGTTGGCCGAAAACCAACCGCATCATATGCCCAGCACCGCCAGTATAGAATCGTTAGCATAACCATAGAGCGTCCATTTTGTACCAACAGAATTCGCCATTTGCTTTCTCTTGCTTTTCTGTTCAAACGCTTTGCAAAAATGAATTCTATTTCGTTCTGCCCCTGCACAGAGCAAGGCCACAAGTTACATGTTGAGAGACTAGCCCAGACAGAAATACTTTGCTTTCCTCCCTCACGAGTCCTTGCCGGCGAGCAGAGAGGCATTTAATCACCAAGCAGGTGCCAGCCAGCCTTGCTAAAACCGCAGAAACTGCAGAAATAGACAGCTAAAGGCATGAATTAAGCTCTCTTCCGCGGCCCCCCCTTACTGAACCCTTTTGGATCAAGCTGACCCCTAGCACACAAATAGAAACTAAAAGATAGCATGCTTTGGAATGTGTCTCTCCTACGAATGCAGCTTGCGCACAGAACAAGAGCAATATGTTCTCTGTAACAAAGAATAGTGTCTGTGCCTTCGCAGATAGCAATCTGTTGATGAATAAGTGTCTTAGAAGGTGTCATACTCATCATCATTGTCAATCATCGAACCCCTGCTGTAGAAGATACATTTATGGGCGGTTTTGATGTGTCACTAACTGATAATATGATGATCTTTTTGTATATATGTAACTGTTGTTGAATGCTCGCTCTCTTGCGTCTCACGAGGACTGGGTAACGCACGTTGTGAGATGTGAGATCCGGTCGGCTGACTGAGACTTTTTGCTTTGCAATAAACCCTAGATTTGGGATTTGAACCTCGTGCCTGGCGTATCAGTTTGTGTATGGTGATTGTGCCTTGTTTCTATGCACAAGGGTCCCCCAGGGACCTGTCACATTGAGCCACTGCTTCAACTTGACAGTGATGCTTGATTCATTCATATATGTCACACTCTACTGACATTGTACCATGGCTTGGTTTAACACCATGCATTTGTTGCGCTTTCTTGAAGTCTCCTGGCTCTTGCCAATACTTGTTTTCTCATAACATACAGTTCCTCGAATTCTCTTGGCTTTTGCCAATGCTTGTTTTCTCATATAACACAGTTGTCAGAATTCTCTTGGCTTTTGCCAATGCTTGGTTTTCCTTATAATACAGTTCCTTGTATCCGGCAGATTCACATACTTTTGTTCACTCCGATTTGTATTCAAAACTTGCTTTCATTCTGATTGGTTTTCAAAAGTACGTAAACTTGCTTTCACTCAAATCGCTATTCACAAAATTGCTTGCTTCCATTCAAATCAGGCACACTCACCGGTTGGAGCTAACGGCTTTCCTGTTAGGTCCTTTTCCACCACGAGTTCTCTCTGTCCCATGCGGTACCTCGCTTAGTCTCCGAGCGGCTCTCCGTGGATCAGCTCACCCAGCGATGCTCCTCCTGCAACTCTGGATTCATATGTCTGCTTCGCTCGGTCATGCCAGTCTCTCTCAAGGTTTGCCACCGGCTTCCAGCATCTTTCAGATTTGCTGCCCGCTATATAATCTCTGCATCTTCCAAGGGGTCTTGAGCGCTCTGCTTGCCACGTCGTGTCTCCGGAGAGGTTTGCTTTCACCCAGAAATCCATAGCCCTGCTTCCACAGCTGCCACCATTTCCACAAGGATTCTGGCTTTTAAACTTCCCCCAAGTCCCCTCATGATTGGTCCAAAAAGGACTAGACTGCTCACTGTTGAAACCGTAGTCCTGCCTTACTCTTGATGGGCTCCTCCTCATCTGAGTACACAACTGATGCATGCATACGTGTGTGTTAACAAAATGAGGATGTGTCTATCTAGTTGGTCTCTTTCTCGTCCCCGTACCGAACTGGGATTTCTTTGGGAATGTTTTAAGGGAAGAAAAGGGAAACAGCTGACCATAACCTATAATTGCTTGAGGGATAGAGGGTTCATTAGGGACAGGAAATGGGGTATACCATGTCTCACCTAAGGACGTTTCCTCCCCACTCCCCAAGTCTCCTCCACCAAGGTGATACTGCCTCGTATATCCCCCCAAGGGTCAGGATCGAAGAGCGATGGCCTTTTCCTGGCCACCTGAGAGAAGGGTACAGGGGGAATAGAAGTGTGGATGCCCTCAGGTTCCTCAATGAGGGCAAGGTAGCCCTTGGGCTAGTGGGTGGCATGGGTTTGCTCTTTGAAGAGGTAGCCACACCAGTCATTAATTACGTCTCTTTCTGCACTGGGATCCACTTTGATTTGAAGTGGACCGGGAAGCGGACAGGATGCACCCTTTGTTCAAACTGCTTAAGAGCGAGATGTTTATGGCTTGTTTATATGCATTGCGTGGCACTACAAAGTGGAACTAGCGCTCAGTGCACAGCATGAGTTTGGTAAAAAAGACTTCTGCTTTGCAGCAGTATAAGGATGAATAGTGGCTGTGGTAATATGGGCCAAGGACAGGCTGTAGAAGGGGTGTGAATGTGAAAAAGTAGCAACCCAAACAGAAATAATCAAATGTTCCAAAATACAAGAATGTCCAATCAAGGTTCTGTAAAAATATATACTTTACACAAATCAATCATACAACAATTAAAATCACAATCAAAACTCCACTCCTGTAATAGAAGAAAGAGGATTCAGAGCAGAAATCGATAAGCACTCTGAATATTTTGTCAGGGCGGAAACAGGGAAGACATGGAAGAAATGCAACAATGTGTTCAAACGGATATGTCTTGATGCAAAAAGGTAAGACACGTTACAGAAACTCCAATCTGACCTTTACATCATTTGAATTGCTATCAATATATAGCCGAAGCAATTGAGCAACCTCTGTTTGTAATGAAAATATTCATTTATTCATGTTTGAAAAGAAACACCATTGTCAAAATTACACAAACATTGTAACATAACTACTTCATTTTAAAAACATGTAGCAAGTTCTCCAAGTCATAAGAGCGATGGCCCCTTATATAGACAAGCTTCCAATTTTACATAGCACAACTCTACCAATCTCACATGCAAACATCACATCTCATACACTCCATTCATACCTATACATCAAAAAAGTTTTTAAAAAACAATGCAAGTCCAAGGATCTAATAAAAATATTGGTTTCCAGCACTCCTCGAGTGTGCCAGTAATATTTGAAACCTCTTTACTGTCCTGTGCCTCGTGGACAATTTCCAGGAAATATGCAGGACTGGCTGGTGTGGTGATTAAAAAGTCAAAAATCCTAGATTTTAGCTATCAAATTTTGAGAAATGTCTTTAATAACTGGCAAACGCAGGGACCAGCCCTCTTCAGGACAATGTACGTTTTGGATAGAGTTCGTGTCTCCATTAATTGAGCCCGATAATTCTGTGAAACATGATACTACGCGTTTGGAGGTGGAAATGTATGCCCCGCGTTGAAAGTGAATCACTGGAATTGATTATATGCTGTCTTAATGATAGGATCCGGTCACAATACCGGACGAATGGCTACCCCCTGGGGGCCGCGCAACATTCAGCAAAACAAGCTCCTACTCCCTTCCTGGTGCTTGAGTCGGACAGGTAGCGAGGCTCTGCCGGAGTGATGCAATGTTGAACAGGTTTGATTAAGGAAGCAGCAGTACTTCGAAGTTCGAGTGAACGTCAAAGGCAGCACCGGCGGGTCCTGAAGGTTCCAATGCAGCAAACACTATTAAAATGAAGTTTGATTGATTTAAGATAATGAAAACAGGGCACATGGCTGTTATGGATCTCAGGATGCTGTGATACCCACAGCAGGGGGTTTCAGGACAAGGTGATTCCTTTTCAGTCTCTGCTTTCCCAGCCTAGGGAGGTTTGCAATCAGAGTGGCAGGCCTTGGTCCTCAGCAAGAGTCAACCCCAATGTGCCATGGGATCAGACCCTGCTTCTGCCTTGCAGCGCTCCCTCATCACCTCAATGGCTGAGGGCTTTGGAAAGATGACCTCTCTCAATAGAGGTCCAAATTAATTCTTTCTTAAGTCCTTGTAGGTACAAAGGTGAATAAAAAAAGGGGTGAGTGACCCCCGCGCTTTTATAGGCAAAATGCCACATGGGATTGGAGAAAAGCAAGCCTGCCATAAGGGGCTCAACCCCAGTCCTTGTGGCAAGTGCCCTTTGCCAACTGATGTCATGCCACAGTTCTTGTTCTGAAGAGAGTGGAGGGGACAGGAAGGAGCGAAAAGCCCACAGAAACATGAGTAGAGGAATCCTTCCTCAGACCCATTGGTGCTTCCCAGACTGTCCTACCACCTCCCTTTTACCAGCCTGCAGCTTCAAATACCTTTGTAAGGAGCCCCCTAGTCTGAGGCCAGGCTTTTGTTATGGAATTGGCTCTTTGAAGCCAGGCTCTGTGGGTGTCACCAGCAGGAAAATCTCAGATCTGACAAGGGAGGTATTACCTTCTCTCAAAGAGAGTCAATAAAGGCATGCACAAGCCCATTGTCTCATTCATTAGAATTTCCGACAGGCAGGTGCCTGAAATCCTCGCAGCCTCCCATAGCTGTCTGAGCTTGCAGGGTTGACAGTGATTTGTTACGAATCAGATGTGGCTTTAATAATGGTGTGAATGCAAACCACCATATCTAAAGAGGTATGTCTTATAGTTCAAGACTATCCTGCCACCAGGTAGGTAGTTTATCATAATGTCGATGGTTTTGGAACAAAGGTGCAGAGTTAAATGCAACTGCTGCACTGTAGTGACTTTGCTGACACAGCAGCTGCCAAAACAGGGCACCAGGGACCTCTGAACCCGCCCTGTGCCACAGGGGGATAGGAGCTGCAGATCAGGATACTGGTGCAGCAGGGCACATGTGTACCTTATGCTTTTGGCATGGAGATTGATGAAAGGGGGGCCTGGTTAGCAGACCACCCTTTCTGAGATGGATTTTATTGTTTAATACAAATCCAAAATGCAAGGGCTTTTCCAGACTTCCCAGATGGCAATTCCTCACAGTGAGAGTTTGAAAAAGTAAAGTAGGCGTATATGGGGAGCTCTGGATACAGCGTATACAGCGTATACAGAGGCATACCTCGCGCAGTCTGTGAAGTGACCGCCAGTGTCTGCTTTGCATATTAGTTTATTCTTTAAAGCTCTTGAACACCTTTATATCTTACGTATACCATCACAGTCTTAATCCCCACAACGTTTCAGGTGTAAAGCACCCTTCCAAAGGTGGACCGGTTTAAAACACTAAAAAACTCAGAATGAAATGCATACATAACTCAATTTACAATAAACTCCCAGCATAAACAAATAAAACTATGCTCTATCCTAGGGCGTCTGTACTGCAAAGAAGATTGGGGTTCCATGTGGCACCCACAGACTATATTTTTAGATTGGCTACCATTAATAATATTCAAACATACAATAATACAAGGAAAATAAAGAAAAAATTGAGAAACAACACTAAGAAGTCTTCAATCAATTTGTAAATTTAAATATTCCGACGCACTTGTTATAACACACCAATACATCTACCAAGCAATATTTTTTAGATTGCAAGCCAATGCTGATTGTTACCCATCCTCAGTACCTCTTGCGGTAAGAACAGTCTGCGAGTATCTGCATGGAATGTTGGCTTAAGCAGTTTGAAGCATTACATTATTAATGATGATTCTAAATAGAGCTCTCTGTATCGCCAATCCTTTCCGATTGTAAATGATGTAAAAGGCCTTATGGCAAATCTTTATGCCTAGTCAATCCTATCCGTTCATTCCATGATCACATGGAAGCAGCGAGCGCATCACAGAATGTGTAATGTTCCATGTAGAAACCTTATAACTGCTTTTATTACCAACTCTCGCGGCTGGTGTATGAGCCATGCTCATTTCTTTCACGTTAGTGAAAAAGTTGGAAAGGTTTCAGTTAATGCGCCGTTCATTATCAATCACATAACATGACTGTGTCCATTGCTTGTAATTGATGATACTGGAGATGATGGCGGCATTAATCAACACCGTACTATTAACAAAATAGTTTACAGAAAAACTCATATACTCATTAATTCCACGTGGGCTCTAGGTAAATCGTGTGTACATCCATTCTGTCTCCCCTTGGAGACGTCATTTATGACGATCGCCTCTTCTAAAATGTTTTGCCACCACTTCTAACACTAAGATTCGGAAATGTGATATGGTATTTTCAGCCTCCAAATGTCTGACTTGTGCTGAATGTTTCAGGGAGTAATTACGAGTTTGGCTGCATTTGTTTTGGAAATACCACCAAACCGTAATACCATTCCCACATGCGTTAAGTATGCAGTAAGTTTAAGGGTGCACACGATTCATGTAGTCCCTTATGCTATTGACCATTTTGGAGCCCATAGTACTCCATGGTGATTTTTTATGACTACATGTGGTAATTATCACATGCGGTAATGCTTTTTTGTGGGAGTGATTACTGCCACACAAAAGCAGGTGGAAAGTAACATTTTCAAGTATGAAATTGGCAGTGTGGTAAAATATCCTGTGATCTGATCTAAAATACTCGATGTTTTACCACTATTGACTAACTCATCTGCATCATTACAGCTTTGCTGGTGCGGTAATGATGTGCCGGTAATTCCGTTTACTGGCACGTTACTGCACCAGCAAATCATAAGTTTGCCGGTGGGGTGACCAAAATTACCTCCAGCCAAGAGCTGGGGTAATTCCTCCACCCCACCAGCAAAAATAGATAGTGTTACCGGCACCAGCATTTCTGGTGCCGGTAATACTGGCAAATTTCCCATGGAGTACTATCGGACTTCATGGAATGGGGATTCATGGCCCTTACCGGCACTTGTAATCTGACAGTAATTCTGCCAGACCAAGTGCTGGTAACGGTGTTACAGGTTGCCTGAATCCTGGCAGTACCGCCAAGATACCGGCAACATCGTAATGAGGCCAGATCATGCCCTTAGTCCCTTTCCTGTCTGTACAACATACATTTTCCTAAGCAGGAAAGGCACAAATGCAAAATTCTGTAAAGAAAATTGCAAATGATTTTTCGTGAATCACTCGACCTTTGTAAGGATGAGTAACAGAATCTGTTTCTATCATACCAATGAATACGCATTTGTCAGGCATGTTTCACAAATATCAAGAGCACAACTCATACAAAGGCAAAACATACATATATATCACATCTAGGAACGTAACATGGCTTTGATGAGCCATAGTGTGCCACATGTGACCAGGCAAATGTGAGTTTCGGGAAAGAGCTGAACATATTTCTCTTTAAAAATATTTTGTACAACAATTCAGCCAGAGGGACCATTTTTCTCTCATCTTACATGATACTATCCAATGTAAAACGAGTTATCATGTTAAGAGCCCCTGATGCAGAGTCGCCCACCCTCGTTCTGCTTGTCATCTACCTTGTTCCACTGGCACAACAGAGGCCCCTGCAACCCTTTCTGTGAAATGGGACCCTGGGCAAGAGGGGGACCCTCAACACTGCATCCCACCAGTCAGGCCTGGCAGCAAAGCAATGCCTTTCAACAAAAAGAAGACTTGAGCCTTCCTTCATTCAGGTGCTGCATACTGCCACCCACTGTTTGCTTTACAGCCAAGCTAGAGCCCACCCTCCAGGGCTCCCAACGTGTTCCAGAGCACTGTCATTGTGCTTCCCAGACCGAGAAAAGATCAACAAAACATCAGTGTTTGAACTTGAGCGTGTATGTTTTTATGAATGAATCTGTGTTTGTTTGTGTCTCTTTGTATGTGTTGTGTGTATATATTTGCCACTGTGCAAGAACAATGCATCCAAGGGTTTTGCGACAGAGGGGCTGCATCATTGAGTTTGCTTATCATGGCAATGCCAGCCTATTTTGTTTGTGCAAGGTCATCAAAGTACTGCTATGCTGGTAATTCTGGTACATGTTGTGGCCATAGCTTCATGAAAGTGATTTACAGTGACTATACTGTTGTAGATTGTGGCTGCAACTTCAAGAACGTTATTTACACTGATCATACTATCATCGATTGTGGCAACAACTGCAAGAAAGTGATTTACAGTGTCCATAAAAGCAAAGATTTTAGCTCCAGTTTCACAAATGTGATTTACAGTGACCAGACGGGCTTAGATTGTGGCCAAAGCTTTATGAACGTGATTTACAGTGGCCATACTGGCATAGACTGTGGTGGCAGCTTCATGAAACTGATTTAAGTGACCATAATGGCATAGACTGGAGCTGTACTTCATGAAAATGATTTACAGTCACACTATGGCATAGATTGTGGTTACAGTTTCATTAAAGTGATTTACAGTTACCATACTCATGTAAATTATGACTGCAGCTTCATGAAACTGATTTACAGTGTCACCAAATTGTACTGCTGAAAAACACAGGATTGTGTAGAATATTATTAACTCATATTTATTGCTACATCCTGGTCGGCACATTTACATTAACACATGTTAATTGCTAATAATGTGATTTCTTTTGCAGTACATGGGCACACATATTTTTAAAAAAAGATGAGATGCTACAATTCCTCTATGAACCGTTTGTCAGCCTGATGAATTGTTCGGAAAAAGTGAGACAAACATGAAACATATGCTGGCATCTCTGTCATATTTGTAATGACTGGAACAATAGATTTAATGAATGTAACATTGATGTGTTTTACGGAGCGCATTTTTGTATGCTGTAGAAAATAAATCAACAAATTGTATTTTTTCGAGAATGGTCATGAAAGCCCTTTTGTAATGCACTTTTAAGATAATACATTGATGAATTTATTAATTGAATTATGAAAGGTGTGCTGACTTGTTTTCTTAAATATATGTGCAACCTTTGTTGTTGTGATAAATATGTATGAAGCTGGGATGTTGCACAATTTAACTGGTGCCCTCTATATATATGTGAAAAGTGATTTACAGTGACCATACTGGCATAGAGCTTGTCCAAAGGGGTATGAAAGCGATATACAGTGGCCATACTAGCAGAGAGTGTGGCACAGTTTCATGAAAGTGATTTACAGTGACCATACTGGCATAGATTACGACCATAGCTATATTAAAGTGACTTATGTGCCATACTGGTCTTGATTGTGACTGCAGCTTCATAAAAATAAGTGATTTACAGTGGGACAAAGTTTACTCCTGCAAAACACAGGGTTGTGTAGGTAGATAATATTATCTACCTACACAACCCTGGTCAGCACACCTTTGAATTGACTAATGTTCATCTGCAATAATGTACATAGCCAGAAATATAACAAAGGTGAAATGTCACTTTGCCTCTATGAACCTGCTGTAACATTGATACATTGTTTGAAAGAAATGAGACAAACATTAAACATATGTTGGTAACTCTGTCATATGAGCAGTGACTGGGTCCATATGTTTAGTTCATTTATCGTTGATGTATTTTAAGAAATACATTTTGCGTGCTATAGAAAGATAAATAAAAAAATTGAGAATTGTGAAAAAATGTTTTGCTAATGGACTTTTAAGAATAATATAATGATGATTTTTTTGATTAAATTATGAAAGGTGTTCTGACTTGTTTTATGGAATAAAGGGGCGACCTTGTTGTGGTGATGAATATGTATGGAGTCGTAATGTTGCACATTTTAACCAGGGCCCTCTATATAGGTGAGAACTGATTTACTGTGACCATACTGGCAAAGATTGTGGTCGTAGCTTCATGACATTGATAGACAATGACCACACTATCATAAATTGTGGCCACAGCTTTATGAAAGTGATTTACAGTGACCATACCGGTATAGAATATGCCTGCAGTTTCATGAACGTGATTTACACTGACCATACTAGCATAGATTGTGGCCACAGCTTCATTAACGTGTTTACACTCTTGCTCTCTGCTCTCTCTTCTTTTGGTTTTTCTGGTTCTACTCTTTCTTGGTTCGAATCCTATCTCTGTCAGAGAAATATTTCAGTTTCTTGGGTTGGGGTCTCTTCTGAAACATATTCACTCGCTTATGGCGTTCCTCAAGGCTCAGTCCTTGGTCCTTTTATTTTTTCTCTCTATGCTTCTTCACTAGCTGTGGTTACCTCCTCTTTTGGGTTCTTGCGTCATGTCTACACTGATGATACACAGGTCTTTCTTTCATTTCCACATTTTTCTGATGAGAGCCACCCCAATCTTAGCGCTTGTTTACTGGCCATCCAATCATGGATGTCAATCACTCTCTTGTCCTTAATGCTGCAAAAACGGAGGTCATTTTATTTCCTTCTAACTCGACTTCTCTGGCTTCTTTACCTTCTGTTATCTATTTCCCACTGGCTCAGTTACCTATCTCCTCAGTTGTGCGTAATCGTGGTCTTTTTCATGATTCTGATCTTTCTTTCACTCACCACATCTCACTCACTGCTCGCTCCTGTCGGAAAGCCTGTTTGTTCATGAGTTCATAAGCAACAAAATGATTGGTTTCTGTTCTAATCTTTTCACAACTTTTCTACTCTCTTCTGCACTTTTCGGCTTCCAATCTCTTGCTTGGATGCGCATAAATCTGTATTTCATGCTTCTATTTGTGTCAACTGGCGCCTCGTGACTCTATCTCTTCTTCTCTGGTTCAACTTGGTTGGCTTTCTTTTCACAAACGTTTAAAGTTTAATTTGTTATGTCTTGTGTTTAAAGCACTTTATGGTCTTACCCCTCCCTATCTTTCTTTGCTTGTTTCTTTCTATCTTCATTTGCGTTCTATTTGATCTGCTTCTCATTTCCGCCTTGTCGTCCCCTCTCCTCCTTGTGACCAATCTAGTTTCCGATCTTTTTCTCTCCTTGCACCTTTAAATTTGAATACTCTCCCTCTCTCTCCGATCTATCAATGTTTACTCCTCCTTTCGAGCTTCTCTACTCTCTTACTTACTTTCATCTGGTCAGCAAGGTCCTATTGCATTTTTTTTTTAAAAACAAATTTTCATCACTTTATTTAAACATTTTAACAACAAACAAAGAAAAACAATCTCCAGTACATCGCATCGTGTTCAGATTGCAAAATCTAAAAGAACCTTAGAAATAAACAAAATAATACTGAATACATGGACATCAATAATATTTGTAAAAAACAAATACAATTTGAACAAAAATCCCTGACACTCAACCAATAAGACAAAACAACAAGAAACAAAAACACACAACAAACACACAACAAAACAGCCCCCCATCACCAGAAGTATCAAAGTATCCCCAACCCAAGTAAGGGATTATCACCCCAGGTTTGGAACCCAACCTCCAGCCAAATAGGTCATTAAAGGGTCCCCAAAGTCGAGAGTAACGACCTTCTCTACCTTGTCCAAGGAGCAGAACTTTATCAAAGTACGACAAGACCTGCATATCTGATAACCACCCATCCACACCCGGTTTCTTCCTTTACTTCCAGACCCGTAGGATTTGTTTCATTGCCAAAATCAACCCTTTATTAATCCATTCCGTACAGTCCCTAGCTCTGTCTCCTCTACCCCTGTTGGACAACAAAATGATTGAAAGGAAGGAGTGAGGAAGTTTCTCTTCCAATACAAGGTCCAGTCTATCCAATACCCCAGTCCAGAAGTCGGAAACTCTCTGACACGTCCACAACATATGTATCAAAGAGCCCACACCACATCCACAGCCCCAACATGAATCAGTGTCTGAAAGGCCCAATCTGGCCATCTTGGACGGAGTCCAATATAGTCTAAAGAGGACCCTTTGCCTAATATAACGCAGCTGCAAGTCCATCTTTGCCTGTACTCCTACATGAAGCAAATATGTCCATTCCCGAACCGAGATATCCGCCCCAAGATCATCCGCCCAGGTCTGACGAAGCTTATCCCATGCTCTCACATCAACCTCATACGCCGGCATCAACTTCAGATAAGTCGAAACTCCATACGATGCAGAACGGAGAAGTTCACACAATGCAGGTCTCTCATTCATGCCCCCATCTAACATCCCTGTCCTTTCAGTCAAGAGCATCTTTAAGGCCTCATAACGATTTCTTTCTCTAGCTCCAATACCCAAGGATGTTCTCAGCTGTTCAAAGGAGATCATGTCACCATTATGCCACACATCACGGACCCTAAGTATGCCCTTAGCTATCCAACTTTTCCAGCATAAGGGCCTATTCTCCAATTGCAAACATGCGACCCATCATTCTCACCTCCAAAGTCCAGAAAGCGCAGCACCGCTTCCCTAGTCGCACCCATTCTGGGCAGCTTCTGTACTGAGGCAGGCAATTTAGACATTGAATAGAGGTCTCTCAGCGCATAAGGCGAAAACTGGTAACTCTCAATTATATACCAATTGGGAACATATTCATGAACCTCAGAAAAATATGGGGTCGATTTTTTCAAGAGAAAACCTGTGCAATAATTCATCAAATTCGGGAATCCAAATCCTCCATCATTTACTGGACCATGCAAAATAAATTTAGGAATTTTAGGCCGCTTGCCTTCTCCCCAAAGAAAATCCCGAAAGACTTTATCAATAGGAGCAACAACTTTCCTCGTAAACTTCAAGGGAATGGACTGTATGATGTAAAGAACCTTCGGCAAAAGTACCATTTTAACGGCATTAACCTTGGCCCAAATTCCCAACTGCAGCCGGCCCCATTTCAATATATCCCTTTTAATTACCTCCAGTATCCTTGACACGTTGAAAGCAGTCATCCTTTTCAAATCCCGAACTAAATGTATACCCAAGTATTTCATTGTTCCCACCTCCCAGCGACAGTCCCAAGAGTCCAAGACATCACGCGGGACACTAACAACCAAAGGAAAAGCTACAGTCTTCCCCCAATTGATCCTATGGCCCGATAAACGTCCGACCTCATCAAACATTTGTTTAAGTAGTACACATCCCTCAGCCGGGTTAGACAATATCACTGTCATGTCATCGGCGTAGCATAGCACTTTCATCTCAGTATCTCCAAATCTAAGCCCCCGAAGGCCCTGCTCTTGTTTTAAGTATAGGATAAGAGGTTCCAAGGCCAGATTGAACAGATACGGAGACAATGGACAACCCTGCCTAGTTCCCCTAGATAACAAGAACGAGGAGGATATAACCCCATTGACCCACACCTTTGCACTAATATTAGAATTCAATGCCCTGAGGATCCTAATAAACGTGTCCCCAAATCCCATTCTCTTGAGTGTGAGATAAAGGAAGGACCAATTGACCCTTTCAAAAGCCTTTTCCGCATCCATAAATAACAACAAGGTATCCCTGGTCTTCGTCTTCGGTAGACCCATCAAATCTATCAACGTCCTAATATGGTCATAACCGTATCTGCCTCTCATGAAACCAACCTGTGATCCACTGATCAGTTTGCCTATGCACATATTCAACCTATTAGTCAGAATCCTGCTGAAAATTTTTAGATCCACATTCAGGAGCGAGATCGGCCTATAATTCTCGCATCTCTTACCATCTTTCCCGGGCTTTGGGATAACAATTACACAAGCTTCCTTCATAGTGGGACAAAGCAAACCATCCTGCATAAAACCATTATATAGATTGCACAGGAACGGTACAAGAACCCCACTCAGTGTCTGGTAAAACTCTACCGGAAGGCCATCTATCCCCGGTGATTTACCCTTGTTGAGCTGACCAATAGTCACTGACACTTCCTCTTCCTCAATAGGGCTATCCATCATCACAGCTTGGTCCGCACTCAAATTTGGCATAATAATTTTATCAAAAAAGGAGTCCATGTCTACCTGGCTCGGAAACTGGTCTTCTCGATATAAAGTTTCATAAAATGTCCGAAAACCACTACATATCTCATCCTTCTTACTAATATGAACACCATTGTCATCGACCAGTTTTTGGATAAAAGAAGCATCCGATAGTCCCCGTAACCTATTCGCCAACAGTTTCCCACTTTTGTCACCTTGTTCCCAAAACTTTTGCTTCATAAAAAACATACCCTTCTCATATTGGGCATCCATTTTTTGTTTAAGTAAGTCCCTGAACCGCCCAACCAACAACTTATCCTCAAGTCGCTTGGACACTGCAAAATCCTTCTGCACTTTTTCCAGTTTCCTTTCCAACTTCTGAATCTCCGCCAAGGTTTTTTTCCGCACCCGGGATGTAATATTCATCAGTTCCCCTCTCACAGTCGCCTTAAAGCTTTCCCAGACCATGACATCAGATGCAGACCCAACATTAATATCAAAGTAATTCCTCGTTAAATTGTCCAGAGAATCAGCAACCCCCTGTTCTTGTAAAATATGAGTTTTAAGTCGCCACCTAGTAAACCCCGACCTTTCCTGTCCCATACTCAACTGCATCATAATCAATGAATGATCTGAAATACTCCTCTCTTTTATAGTTACCTCTCACAAACCCTCAGCCAACCGATCAGAAATAAGAAAATAATCAATCATTGAATGAGAGTCATGTACCGGTGAGTAAAAGGAGAACTCTCTCACTTCAGGGTTAAAAAATCTCCAAGCGTCAATTAAATCCTGATTATCCACAAATTCTTTAAAGGATCTACTATTGTTCCCAGCAGTAAATCTACATTGCGCCGAACGGTCCATTTTTCCGTCAATCACACTATTGAAATCACCTCCTAAAATTACATGTTCCCCTCTCATCTCCCTCAATAGCGTCGATAGCATCCTAAGAAAAGGGCCACCACTACTACACGGACCATAAACAGAACCAATTGTGACCAACCTACCCTCATATGTGACATCAATAAGAAGTATCCTCCCCTCATCATCCATCACAACTTTTTCCACCTGAAACATTAGGCCTTTGCGCAGCAGTACACCCACCCCCCTTGATTTAGAACCATAGCAGTTAAAAAAGGTCTTGGTAAACCATCTATTTCGGAGTAAATGCACTGACTCATTCACCAAATGAGTTTCCTGGATGAGGGCAATATCCGTCTTTTCCCTCCTCAGTCTGTTCAGCACTTCCTTCCTCTTCCTCAGAATATTTAGGCCCTTAACATTCCAGGTACATATTCTCAAATCACCCAACGACATTTGAACTCAAATCAAAACCAACCATATTGACCAATCATATTGATCTTGGACAGATCCAAACCAGAAAACTAAAGGGGAGCAAGCAAACTGAAGTATGCAAACACTACAGAACAACACAAAACAATACAAAACAAACACAGACATAGCAAACCCATGAACACACAATAGCAAAACAAATGACACCCTGCAAAACTGTAAGGTGATGTTGAGTGCAGTTATTTACAAAAAACAGCAAAGTCTCGAACTGCAACCACCTCAGAATCCACACCCAATGCATATACAGTGACAACCATAACCAATATTCCACCCCTATAGCCCCTAACACTATCCACAAGAGCCCCAGAATAGCATGGAGATCAAAGTAACCCACCAACCTCCCATTAAAAGTATTAACCCATTCAAACCCGCCACATCAATTCCAAAGTGCGTGGCCCAGTAACCACCCCAATAGCATAGAACATATAGAATTCGTCCTTACAATCCCATTAACCCAACTACCCATATTAAATAATAGACAATAGGTGAATGACCACGCTTATGATGCCAGACATCCACTAGTACAAATCAGTGAGAGACACTGTATACCGTCAATACAATGCCATTTTTTTTAAATACTCTGTGTTTTAAATATTGATCCATAATATAAAAATGTCTTTTGAATTGGGAAAACAAATTACTCTAATGCGCCAACTTCAAAAATTACAAGGCTTAGTTAGTGAGTCAAATGTGCTATTTTCAAACTGTCTTGTCATAATAGAAAAATAATAACACAAATGTATTCCAATGAACGTTGAAAAATATATTTAACTTGACTTGGTGTTAGATGTCACACCAAAAAATAGTAGCATTCTCCTTTGTACAAATTAATGCAACTTTCAGTGTTATTTTTCACACTTTCTCTAACTTCAGAATGTCATTTGTTATTTGAAAAATGCTTTACTTTCAGACTTCTTTCCAGTGTTTGATTTCACACTTTCTCAAGCTTCAAAGTTTCAATTGTTTCTTGAAAAGAGCTTTGCTCTCAACATTCCAAATACAAATTATTGCATTATCCTTGAAACAAACATTGCTCTCGACACGTGTTTCCCCATTGCTTATTCAACGGTTCATTGGGAGAGAAAATGGTTTCTACAGGAAAAAGGAAAGATAGAATAGAAAGAGAGGTTTACAGCAGCATTGGTATGTATTGGAGTTTAAACATTATAATGGATATTAGATGTCGGGTCTGCATGTAATGTATAAGTAAAAAAGATTTTTTTGACTCACCCTATTAACTGTTTAGTATGAATCTTTTATGTACTTGTTGAGACTTCAACATAAAATTAGTTGTCAGTATAGCTCGGATACATTTTCTTTGCTTGTTCAGTGATGGTTCTAGATAGAAAGAGGCGGCTATGTCAAATTTTGTTTGTATTTTAAGTAACAATTTGACTTGGAAAAGAAAAGAAAATAGGGTAAACAAAGTATGTCTTACCTTTGTTCTAAAGTATCTTGGTTTGAGAACTTCAAAATGTAATGGATGCCTTGATAAGCAAAAGAATCTGAGCTGCCAGGTCGAGCGATATTCTTTAAGAATTCGTGGGCTTTTACATTCATTTGGACGTGATGCGATGACGTCATCACGCCCGCGCGGTCATGTGACGCGCGATGATGTCATTGTGTTGTTTAAATTACGTCCGGCGGCCATTTTAGAACGGGACAATCTACTAACTATATTTTTTGATAGAAAGATATTTATTTACTGTTATATAAAATACAGATTTCTTAAGTATTAACATGAAAAGTATATTCATGTTATACTAGTATGGAGTTAGTGAATTGGACTAAGGAAAAGAGAAATTAATGAAAGGTATGAAAAGAAAAAATGATGATGATGTGTTCAGAAGAATTGAAACAAGGAACTAAATCGAATTAAAGATGAAGAATATGATTTATAGTATTTATATATATCTAGAGGAGCATAGTTTTTAACATTGAACTTTGTTGTCTATCTATAAATCAAATATTCATCGCTTCTGTTTGGATAAAGTTAACAATTTGAAAAACACAGATATACTTATCGTGAACATGATAACAATATTGTTATAGCCAATTGTACATCTCTGTGTCACAGTTTAGGCCCGAGACACAAGTGTCCATAGTACAAATCCACTTGCACTCGTGTCTCTGTAGCAATTCTTCCTTGTTACCTCCTCTGGGAGGTAACCTAATTTTTTCCAAGCCAAAAACCTTGAGATCAGAAATTTCAAAGACAGAATGGTACTCCAATATGTGTACTGCCAGGGGTGATCTGAGGTCTTGATTTTTAATGGCTCTCAAATGTTCAAAGATGCAAACTTTTAATTTCCTTATTGTACTACCTATGTACAATTTGTTGCAGATGCATTGTATGCCATAGACTACATATGTTGAATTGCAATTGATCAATTGGTAGATTTGTTTATTTTCTCCATTCAGAAGCTTGATTTCTGTTTTGCCTTGTTGTAGGAAAGGACATAGTTTGCAATTACCACATTTATGTGTCCCTCTTATGGAAATTTGAAAAAAAGTTTTCCTTTCATCAGGTAATGGACTGAGGAAACTTGGACTTATCATATATTTAATGGATGGTGCTTTTTGAAAACATAAGCTGGGTGAATTATCCAAATGTTTTGTAAGCTTGTGTCTGTCAAAGTATGTTCCAGTGTTTTGACAGAATTTGTTTGATTTTTGTAGCTTCTGTACTGTAAGTGGGGATGAACTGAGTTGTTCGTCCTGTATCTGTTTTTTAACTATTGATCCTACTGTCTGTACTGTTTTAATGCTCTGTAAAACGCTTTGGTGTAAGGCGCCATAAAAAATAAAAAATAAAAAAAAGAAATAATAATTAACCATGACAGTACCAGTATAGATTGTGGCCTCGTCATCAATGTGATTTATACTGGGACTGCTGGCATTTCTTTTGGGCATAGCTCCTAAAAGGATTTACAGTCCCCATCTGCCTTGCGCTGCATCTCACTTTTGTTCATTCCAGCTATTTGCCCCTAAAAATTGGAACTCTCTCCCCCTTGAAATCGGTTCTTTCTCCTCTTTCTCTCTCTTTAAAAAACATCTCAAGTCTCACCTATTTCTTCTCTCTTTCTTCTGATAACTGGTATTTGATCTGCACCCCCTATTGTGATTGATGTTTCATTTGATTGTACTGTATATCTTCTGTCAAAGCACGTTGGGTAAAAAAGCTCTACATAAGCACTGCAAATAAAGAAAGAAAGAAATACAGTGGCTATACTGGCATATGTGATGGGCCCAGCTTCATGGAAGTGACTTACAATGACAATGCTGCCATATGTTGTGAACACAGGCATCATGAAATTGTTGACATCTACAGGAATATTTCCATGGGTTACCCTAGAGGACCAATAGTCCATTGTATGGCTTTATCCCACATTTAGTTCTAAAAATAAGTTTGTTAAAATGCACCATTTCAAAACAATTATTTATTCAATTGTCTTCGGGGCAGGACACCCCCAGACACCCCTGAACTGTCCTACATAACATTGTAGTCCCTTGCCATACTCGGGCTGATTTGTGGGGTATGATAATGCCCCACTACTAAAAATATTCACCTGTTGCAACTAACCTTGAATTGTTTACAATAAAAGAGGCTCCTTAGAAGCTGCCTGGAACCACCTGCTGCCCCAGCCACTGACATGTGCATAATAATGTTAATGACCATGCTCAGTGGTGGCTGGTACATTTGGCCACCGAAGGCACAGAGCACCCGCCCTTGTTTCTATGCTAGGTGAAAGATATATGGTTTGATTAAAAAAAAAATACTTACATCTCTCCCCTAGTGTGGTGTTCCCCTGTGACAGCATGATCATCATGCGCATTGTGCAGGTGTGGTGGCCAGGCAGGCCTGGGAGTGTGCATTGTGGACTTTGCTTCTTCACGTAGCGTGGGAATCCTCTTCAGCGGGTCATGCAGGGGGAGCCCCTGCACTTTGGGTGACACCACTGCCTTGTCCCAGACCTCACAGAACTAATTAGACCTATCGGGAGCAATACAGACCTTGACCGTAAGTGCTGTTTAGTGGTTCAAATCATCCTTCACCTAGCTTCAATGCACTGGAATGTATCAAGTAACATGGTTAGTGTGTTACAAGAATCATAAATAAATGGCAATAAACATTAACATGTTTGTGTGTCTGCTCTGGTGCCGATGCTGTGTGGATGTGTATCGCCGGCCCTGCCCTCTGGGAGGGGTGTCCGCAGGAGCTTCCCTGGAGCAGGTGCACGGTGGCGGAGGCTACAGCCGGGCGATGAAGAGGGCACGCGCCAGGCAGAGACAAGGCCAGCGGCTGAGGGGTTGCATTGGCTCGAGGAAGGTCTAGGAGCCACCTGTAACGGAGTGTGAGAAGACCAGAGTCGAGTTGGATGTTGGTGCTATGTTTCTGGCTGCCTGGACATTGCTTTTTCCTGGCTATCTATCTGGTTGGCGAGTCCCGAGGATAGAGTCCAAGTCTGAACTTCTTTTTCCCACCTGGAGTTTGGCTCTGTCCCATGTGTTGACTAAGCTTGTGGGCCGTGGATCATTTCCTGGACGTCTAGCACTTGTAGAACTTTTTAGGATTGACCTCCACCATCCATGTTTTGTCGTCTATGTTGTTTTTGTCTTGCAAATCGCATATTGTTGCTTGACTTTCACTTTGCACTGTTTCTGTACTGGGTTTTTTTGGCCCATCAAGTCATGTTATTTCTGTTTTGGTATTCTATTGTCTGTTTCTTCTTTTGTTCTTTCTCCATGCATTTTTTGGCATATCATTAACAACTCCTTAATTTTGTAAAATGCTTTAGTGTAAAGCACTATAGAAGTAAAATAAAATAAATCAAACAAAAAAACAAATAAAGTAATGGATCAGCCCAATTTACAGCAAACGTGCTCTCTAGCGCTCAAGTTCAATTGTGGTGTAACGTTAATGGAAGCTTGAAAGTCTTGCGTAAGGATTTTACCCCTTCCATTAACGTTAGCCCCCTTTTTCAATCATTGGTGTGGTGGAGAGGAGGGGCGGAACCAACTTGTGTTTCCGCCACCTCCTTCATCTCTGCCATACAAATGCTCCGGTATTTTGCTCTGGCATGGGTTTTCAGCCTGGCGCAAATTCTTTAATCCCAATAGGGTCCACCAGCTCTATGCATCAGCATAAAGCAGACGGACTCCGTAGGGATCCATTGTAAACGTCGCCTGCCATGACCACACGGCAGGCGAAGTTTACAATTGTAAGTTAACGCTGCCGACTGTTTATTTTTCATTGTGAACACTGCTTACCATGCCTGCATGGTAAGCAGTGGTCGCAAATGAAAATTAAACACTCCCTGACATTCAAGCTTGTCCGAGAGCGTTTAATTGAAATTGTGAACAACCGCGGCTCACAATCAAAGATAAACGCTGCTTGGCAGTGCTTTTTCACTTTGCACTGCAGAGTGCAAATGTAAAGGCCAAACGGCAATGTACATGCTTGTACACGCCTTTTCCTGTTTATATTTGCACGCTGCAGTGTAAATGACGAGAATTTAGCAGAGCGGACAGTCACGCTTACGTCAAAGTCTGTATCAGGTCCGGGCTGCCACATTACTCATGTTTCATAATGAGCTCCTCTGGGTTCATTACGAGGTTCGTAGTATTGCCTTCAGAAATACTGTTAAATGATAATACTGTTACCGGCGTGTGGTAATCAGGGAGTAATTTCAAGGGTCCTCATGATTAGGAGTCAGACCCTATTTCAAGTCCCATAGGACTCCATGGGAATAGGCAATTCCAACATGTGTAATGCGTTTGTGTTGCGATAGTTGCACCACTCAAAAGCAGGCAGAGGGCCCCATTCATGGAATATTTGCCCAGTTCTAAGTGAATTTTCACGGCTGAAAAGTGACTTTGCACTGCCAACACAGACCCTGGCATTGTGCAAAGTGTATTTTTGCCGTGCAAAGTCCAGGCAAAGTCATTTTGTACTGCAAAAATGACTATGCACTGACTTTGCCCTGCGAAATACACTTTGCACATGTCCATGAATCAGGATGTGCTGGCAGTGCAGTCACTTTTCAGCAGTGCAAATTCATTTTGAACCAGGCAAATATTCCATGAATCGGGCCCAGCGTGTGTTTCAATCCTGAAACTCAGGGGTTGGCTATAAGTATGGCAGCATTCAAAAATACTGAATGTTTTACCACTACTGCCAAACTCATAATCAGGCAGTAAAATAACATACTAAACAAAAACACACACAGGCATCACACACACACACCTGTTCAAGTTACACATACAGGCTAAAATAAAATAACAGAAGTACATTCTAAAATACGTAAATACAAATGAGAAATAAATTACTCTTACATCTGACAAACTGGCTATAGAGAAATCACATGACATGACATCATTTTGCCTCCTTCCATCTTTTTTCTTCCTTTCCTCACCACCAAGCAGCTGTGCTGGAGAACAGGGTAAACAGCGCGACCTGCTGTCCAATTCGGGCATGGCAGGGAGAGGTCGGCTGCTCCCTGTTTTCACTTCAAGTGTGAAATTAAATTGATGGCCCTTATTCGGAGTTGGTGCGAATAAGTGGTCTTAAAGTGGTAGTAGCCAAATAACTGCCCCTTTTTACCGCTCCACCAATCTCGGAATAAAGCCCATTAGGTTTTATAAATATAATTGTAATTGACACCAATTATTTTACCATATTTTTTTCGTGACACATCCCCGGTTAGCAATGCTTGCATCTATTTAGGGTGCATTTGGGGGCACACTTAGACCCTTGTGCAAACAGGTAGCCTCTTTTTGTTATAATGTTAACAACGTTAGCACTTGCATGCTGTGGGACCCTCCCGTTAGCACTTGCATGCTGTGCGACCCCCTCGTTAGCACTTGCATGCTGTGGGACCGCCTCGTTAGCACTTGCATGCTATGGGACCCCCTCGTTAGCACTTGCATGCTGTGGGACCCCCTCGTTAGCACTTGCATGCTGTGGGACCCCCTCATTAGCACTTGCATGCTTTGGGATTCCCTCGTTAGCACTTGCATGTTGTGGGACCCCCTCATTAGCACTTGCATGCTGTGGTATCTCCCTCATCAGCACTTGCATGCTATGGGACCCCCTCGTTAGCACTTGCATGCTGTGGGACCCCCTCGTTAGCACTTGCATGCTTTGGGATTCCCTCGTTAGCACTTGCATGTTGTGGGACCCCCTCATTAGCACTTGCATGCTGTGGTATCCCCTCATCAGCACTTGCATGCTGTGAGATCCCCTCGTTAGCACTTGCATGCTGTGGGATCCCCTTGTTAGCACGTGAATACTGTGGGATCCCTTTGTTAGCACTTGCATGCTGTGGGGGACCTTGCATGCTGTGGGATCCATAGTATATATAGCAAAAAAAGAGTGTAAACACCGTACAATATACCCACAGAGATGACAAACACTAGGAATCAAATATTCCCAAATATACTTGTTCATACATAAATTTATTTAATTATAACACTCTTAAAATGATCAAGTTACATAAAATTCATAGTTGAACACACAATATATAAAACATCAAGAGACTGTACTTTACAACACACATGAAAATCCCAAAAATTGGTTATTTTTATTGATTTTAAATTGACTCCGTGTGAAACTCCACACTGGAGTGATTTCTCTTTTGACTAGATTTTATTGGTACTTGCTCAGTAACCCAACCCTACTTGTACAAGTTTCTGTCCTGAAAACACAGATTAATGTGGGACATTCATCAGGGGTGAAGTGATATGTGTTTTTTCCAAAAGGTGATGGTGTTTCCTCCTATCACTTTCTTGCAGCCACAAGATTTCTAAAATTAACTCCCTGTGGAATAAAAACAAAATCTATTACTAAATTTGTACGACTGTTTCGTGTCTTATAATTTAGACTACAAAACTCAGCACCCTGATCCAAAAAAGGGTGTTAGGATATATATATATTTACATACCTTATAAATTGTGGTAATAACTTCCACGACAACGCCAAATCTTTGGTATTGTTAAAAGCGACTTCCAATTATTTAAAAGAAGGTCGCTCCAAAACTGCCTCTCAAGTTCTACAAAAAACACATAGGGAAAAAAAAATTTGTTGGAAAATATTTTTCAGGGGTAGGTTTCAAAAAGGTAAAGGAACTTTACATGATCCTATATTTCTTTATAAAATACTCAAATCTTACTTACCGATCCTATTACATAGATCGGTGCTCGGGATAAGAGTTGGCCTCCATCTTGAAGGATGGTGAATCAATGGACGGAAAAAAAAGGGATTTCCTGTAGAATTAAAATAAAATAAAAATAAAAACACAGAAAAAACGCTTACTTCTGAAATTTTTATTTCAAAGTTTAGATTTCCAAAAATATTGATTTCAAAGTTTAGATTTCAAAAAAAGGGGGCGGGGAGTTTTCTACATTTCCCAATATATATATTTTATGTATTAGGAAAAAAGATTTCAAACTACATCCGAGGTTCTAAAGGTAAAGATAAATAGTCTGCCTGCTGTTAGGTTTCTAATGGCAGTTTCTCATCACATCAAGGAGTATCCACTCCCCCTTACCTTAAAATGGAAAAAGGATGAGCACTTGCATGCTGTGGGGGATCTTGCACGCTGTGGGATCCCCTCGTTAGCACTTGCATGCTGTGGTATCCCTTCGTTAGCACGTGCATACTGTGGGATCACTTTGTTAGCACTTGCATGCTGTGGGGGATCTTGCATGCTGTGGGATCCCTTCATTAGCACTTGCATGCTGTGGTATCCCCTCGTCAGCACTTGCATGCTGTGAGATCCCCTCGTTAGCACTTGCATGCTGTGGGATCCCCTTGTTAGCACGTGAATACTGTGGGATCCCTTTGTTAGCACTTGTATGCTGTGGGGGATCTTGCATGCTGTGGGATCCCTTCATTAGCACTTGCATGCTGTGGTATCCCTTCGTTAGCACGTGCATACTGTGGGATCCCTTTGTTAGCACTTGCATGCTGTGGGGGATCTTGCATGCTGTGGGATCCCTTCATTAGCACTTGCATGCTGTGGGGGATCGTGCATGCTGTGGGATCCCCTTGTTAGCACTTGCATGCTGTGGTATCCCTTCATTAGCACGTGCATACTGTGGGATTCCTTTGTTAGCACTTGCATGATGTGGGGGATCTTGCATGCTGTGAGATCCCTTCATTAGCACTTGCATGCTGTGGGGGATCTTGCATGCTGTGGGATCCCCCTCGTTAGCACTTGCATGCTGTGGTATCCCTTCGTTAGCACGTGCATACTGTGGGATTCCTTTGTTAGCACTTGTATGCTGTGGGGGATCTTGCATGCTGTGGGATCCCTTCATTAGCACTTGCATGCTGTGGGGGATCTTGCATGCTGTGGGATCCCTTCATTAGCACTTGCTTGCTATGGGATCCCCTAGTTAGCACTTTTATGCTGTGGGATTTCTTGCATGAAATTTAAAACCCTCACGAAACGGAGGGCAAAAGGAAAGTGTAAAGGTAAAGCAAACTTGCTTTCTCACTTCCATTTTCCTCTTCATCTCGTGAAGCAGTAAAAGCCACCTGCAAATTACACTTTGCAGTCAGTGATTGCAAATTGATTCTTATGGAATATGCCTGGTTTTGAGCAGGTGCAAAACCGAGAGATGGATTTGCGCCTGCCTGAAAATCTCATGCAGGCATGAAATGAACCACACGGAAGAGAGAGAGAGGATTTCAGCACGGCAGAGATCTGGCCTCATTACGAGTTGGGCGGTATTCAGGTGGATTTACTGCCGGAATACTGCCCAACGGAATTACTGTTATCACCAGTTGGTTAATTTGGACTCCACTGGGGATTTTGGTAGAAGTACCGCCGGCGGAATTACTGCTTCTGTAATTTTGCCGACTTAGCTGAATTTTTGCCAGAAAGGTTCAGGATTTACCTCTTCCATGACCTTAGTCCGCCACATCACTCCCCCAAAATGGGCCAGCGCATTAACTTCATGCCTTGTTTTTATGACTCCGTTGAACTCAACTGGCCAATTGGAAATAAGGCTCGAAATGAATGTAATTTTAACAATTTAAGGGAGATGTTTGGTAAATATCACAGTCACGGAAGATCATGTTCCTGTGCTTATTTTTTAATGCCTCAAGAGATTAACAGAGTAATTCATGGAATAAATGTGCGCCGAAAAGGGGAGCGCAAGCGTGAAAAACGCAGCACACGCGTGCTAAAGCCGCGCACGCAGCGTTCATCGATTCATGGAATGCACTGCACGTGTAAAACCTGGGATGTGTGCCAAATCCGAGGATGGCGCAAGCGGGCGCACACGTCACTAAACGGTGACGCGCACAGGGAAAGTGCACATCGTGTAGCGCACACAAGAAAAGTAGACGGAACACGGGGCGTAACATGCGGAATGGGGAACATCACGTGAAAATGTGGACGTTACAGGGTAAGTACGGGAGGTAAATGCTCGCAACACCCACACGCGCGCTAACAACACATATTCATGGAATCGAACAAGGGAAACCCGTGCGCCAAAAAAGACGCGCTAATCCGGAAACACGTACGCCAGCAGGAAGCAGGTATAAGCGGCTCCGCGCAGCATAAAAGTGCACGCAAACAACAAACAAGCTCATAGGCTGCGATGAATATACCGTTCCTCGCAGCAGTGGTCGTGGGACACCGCAGGAGGAGGAGGATAGCCAGGCCCCGCATTTTTTTAACCAGGACCAGCCGTTTTGGGATCCCTGATGACCAGGTGTGTGGGAGGTACAAGTTTCCACCACTAATAATCCTAGAACTGGTCAGCGAGTGGGAGGATGACCTCACATCACCCACCCTGTGCTCCCAAGCACTGAGCCCCTTGGAAAAGGTGCTCAATGTACTGCACTTCTTGGCTACTGGGTCATTTCAGCAGACAAGTGTCTTAGTTGGGGGTGTCTCATAGGCCACGCTGCCTACACCAGGTGTTGGCCATCATGACTGCACGCCCCTCAGTCCGCAGGCACATATACATGCCCAGAACACCTGCAGAAAGGCATGCCGTCGTCCAGGATTTTTACGGGGTGGCATCCTTCTTCAAAGTGCTAGGTGCCATTGATTGCACCCATGTGGATCTACGTCCTCCCAGGAGCACATCTATCGAAACCGCAAGCACTGGCATTCCATCAACGTGCAGGTTGTATGTGATGCCAAGGGAATCATCACCTCAGTATATGCCAACATGTCGTGCAACTGAACTTCCTCTCCTTTTACAAGCTGCACTGGCTCCCTATCCCTACCATGTCTACCAACTAGTCATAAGGTTTACCTGGTGCACCTTATGGCACTCTGTATGCATTGCTAAATGCACTATTAGCAATAGATATCCTAAATTCATGAAATTCTATTGCCCTTAGACACTAAACGGTAACCCCTGCCTTCGCCTTGCCCATGCTGTTGCCTGTGTTGCACACACCGCACTCTTGCTGACTCCTGACCACTGTGCCCATTTCAAATCTAGTCATTGTAGCCAATGCCCATTGTGCCTATACCACTTGAAGCTTAGTCTTTGCAGCCTGTGCCTATGCTATTTGCAATCTAGTCATTGTAGCCTGTGCCTAGAGTGCCTATGCCACCTGAAATTTACCTGAAATGTAATCTTTCCAGGCTGTGCCTATGCTATTTGGAATTTAGTCTTTGCAGCATGTGCCTATGCTATTTGGAATTTAGTCTGTGCAGCGTGTGCCTATGCTATTTGGAATTTAGTCTCTGTAGCCTGTGCCTATGCTATTTGGAATTTAGTCATTGCAGCCTGTGCCTATGCTATTTGGAATTTAGTCTCTGTAGCCTGTGCCAATGCTATTAGAAATTTAGTCATTGTAGCCCACTGTGCCTATGCCACTTGAAATTTAGTCTTTGGAGCCTGTGCCTATGCTATTTGCAACTTAGTCATTGTAGCCCACTGTGCCTATGTCACTTGAAATTTAGTCATTATAGCCCACTGTGCCTATGCCACTTGAAATGTAGTCATTGCAGCCTGTGCCTATGCCATTTGAAATTTAGTCATTGCAGCCTGTGCCTATGCCACCTGAAATTTACCTGAAATGTAATCTTTCCAGGCTGTGCCTATGCTATTTGGAATTTAGTCTTTGCAGCCTGTGCCTATGCTATTTGGAATTTAGTCTTTGCAGCCTGTGCCTATGCTATTTGGAATTTAGTCTCTGCAGCCTGTGCCAAGGCTATTAGAAATTTAGTCATTGTAGCCCACTGTGCCTATGCCACTTGAAATTTAGTCTTTGGAGCCTGTGCCTATGCTATTTGCAACTTAGTCATTGTAGCCCACTGTGCCTATGTCACTTGAAATTTAGTCATTATAGCCCACTGTGCCTATGCCACTTGAAATGTAGTCATTGCAGCCTGTGCCTATGCCATTTGAAATTTAGTCATTGCAGCCTGTGCCTATGCCATCTGAAATTTAGTCATTGTAGCCCACTGTCATTGTAGGCCCATACTACTTGTAGTTTAGTCATTGCAGCCTGCGCCTATGCTATTTGGAATTTAGTCATTGTTGCCCACTGTGCCTATGCCATTTGAAACTTAGTCATTATAGCCCACTGTGACTAGGTCAAATTCTGCCCACTGCATCTATTCAAACGTAGGCGTTATAGTACACTGTGTCCTTCCTGAATTTTGCCCACTGCGCCTATTTTGAGGATCAGCCAGTGTAGCCCACTGTGCCTGCCTATGCTGAAACCTTGTCCACTGTGATTATGCTGTATTCTACCCACTGTGCCCATTTGAATTAGCATTCTCAGTTCACTGTGCCTACCCGAACTCAGCTCTACATCATGAGTAGCACACCCTGTAGCCTGCTAATGTATTTACTTATCCTAATCATCACCAACCAGAGAGCGTACAGTAGCCTCCCCACAGCGCTCACCAGAGTCCTAAACAAGTCCACTACTACTCCCCCAGCCGCTTGCATCACTATGGAACACCCGGTTCTGAATCCCTCAATTGAATATCGAAGCAACCCTTGTAGTCTACTCCTTAGAAACTCCAGACTCCGAGCAAGACTCACAAGACTTCATGAACCTTTGACCAGAACCCTATCTCCCACCAACAAAAGATCTAACATCCAGAAGGCTAATATTCTGCACCTCAACAGCTTGAGACCTCTCTCCACCCGTACCAAAACAGAACCTATCCAACCTACTGCCCCCCCCTCAAAGGAGGTTTAATAAATGTCAGATCCTTGACTGCACACGCCACAGATATCTGCGACCTGATACTGCTCGATAACTTGGACTTCCTCGCTATCACAGAGACATGGCTGCACGACGCAGCAAGACCCCTCCTCTCCCTAGCAATCCCGGAGGACTATACCATACTTAGACAAGATAGGACTAATATGCGCAGAGGCGGCATTGCTATCATTTCTAAAACTAATTAGGCATAAGAATTATGCCTAATATAGTATCCGAATCATGTGAAATGCTCACCATCAAACTGCCTCTAGCTAGCTCCCAAACCCTGACCATCCACCTCATCTATAGACCACCTGGACCAATAGGAACATTTGAGGAGGATATCCATAACCTACTTTCTAATAACCTTAAAACCTCATCCCAGCTACTTGCCCTAGGGGACTTCAACCTGGGATTCAACGACCCTCTAGACAAGAATGCCACCACCATTGCCAACTCTCTATTTGATCTGGGCATAACACAAAAAATTCTAGAACCCACTCACAACAAAGGGAGAACCCTTGACTGGCTAGCAGAATACAACTGCACTGCCCACATCAAATCTATTATCCCTCAACACTGGACAGACCACTTATTTTTTTCCTTTGAATTATCTACCTCCAGACCACCTCCGCAAGTATCTACTTTGGCCCCACCATGCCTTACAAGAAATAAAAAGAGCATCCCCAGAGATAAAGTGATCCCAGCGATCTTACCCATCCTTAACCGACTAGAGGATCATCTAGACCCCGAAACATTAGTCAACGAATATAACAAGATCAGGTTAACCACCCTTGACAACATCGCCCCTCTGAAACTCAGACCAAGTAAACCTAAATCCCACCTAAACAAATGGTTTACCCCAGAACTAAAGGACTTGCGACTACTTAAGAGGAGTTGCAAAACAGCATGGAGGCTTACCCCCTCTGAAGATCACAAAATGAAACTAACAGAAATCTCCTCCCAATATAAAAAAGAAATTCACCTGGCCAAGCAGAACTCATTCAACAAGCGCATATCCAATGCTAATTCAAGTATGAGGGAACTGTTCACCATCCTCAAGGAACTAGAATCACCCACCCCCATCCCGGACACATGCTCCAAAGATAAAACTTGGTGTTCTGACATCCAACAAGCACTATCTAATAAACTTACCCTACTCCAAAAGAAAATAGCCAAAAAAAAAGCCTCCCTCGCTCAACCACCCCAGACCAACAAGCCGGTTTTAGACCACGCTTCAAAGGAACAGCACCCAGTGGTACGATTTATGTTCTCCAAAACATCTATCCTGGAGGTGGAGAAAGTCATCCTCTCTCTCAAGCCCTCAAACTGCCAGGGCGACACCTGCCCTGCCCAGCTCATAAAAGATGCCGCCAGGGACCTTTCCCCATTTATTTCTAAACTGGTCAATTCCTCATTCACATCCGGCATTGTGCCTACCAATTTAAAACAATCCTGGGTACTACCGCTGCTCAAAAAGCAAAGCCTAGACCCACTTATACCTACGAACTACCGGCCCATTACGACAGTTCCTTTTCTGCTCAAAATCCTGGACAAGATTGCCTATAACCAAATCCAACATTTTTTGGAACAGCATAAGCTCTTAGGAGCACAGCAATCAGGATTCCACCCCCAACACGGTACAGAGACTGCCCTCATTGACTTGAAGGCACAAATAGATGACCTAAGAGATAAGGGAAAAATGGATCTCCTTTTACTGTTGGACCTCTCTGCGGCATTTGACCTTGTGGACCACGGGGTGCTCTGCAGCCACTTAGATTCAGCTGCACATTTCTCTAGAGAAGCAATATCCTGGATTGAATCCTTTCTCAGTGACAGGGCCATGAGGGTGTTCTCCCCATCGGCAGCGGCTGACCTGATTCCCATCTTGTGTGGAGTCCCTCAGGGCTCCTGTGTCTCCCCTACCCTATACAACGTATTTACCAAGCCCCTTTTCGATGATCTGGACCTTCTTGGTATCACCTACACTAACTATGCAGATGATACCCAGATTCTCTTCCCACTTTCTGGGGATTATCATAAGGATTTGGCCTTGGTGAATAGGGTGTATATCATCATCCAGGCATGGATGGCAACCCACGGTCTATGCCTGAATGATGATAAAACAGAGCTCATCATCCTAGGGACTCACTCCAACCTCAAGAATTTAAGCCAGGACTACACCTCATTTGAGATTGATGGCAACAGCATCAAGGTGTCCAACTAGGTGAAGACGCTTGGCTTCTATCTGGACGCTACCTTCTCTTTTGATAAACAGGTGAAGTCTCTGGCATCTGCCACCACTTACACATGTAAGCTCATCAGAGCTGTCTGACAATAACTGCCTTATCTTAGCGAGAGCCTTAATCCTCTCGAAGCTCGACTATTGTAACGCCCTCTACATTGGAGCCAAGAAAGCTATTACCCATCGAATTCAGATCCTACAAAATAACGCCTTGTGAGCTGCCCTTGGTGTGTCTAAAAGATTGCACATTTCAAAGATTAGGCGAGAAAACAACTGGCTGTCTACTGAAAATAAAATCCACTTAAAAGTGGCCTCCCTTGTTCACAAAGCCTTGAACAATGCCGCACCAAGCTATCTTGCAGACAAATTCAGAAAAAGAAGCTCTGCACGTCCTGCTAGAACCTCTAATGCCAATAGCCTCATTATACCAAGATTCAGGCTAACTAAGGTGGGGGAGGCAGCTACCAGGTTCATCCTCTACGTGAGGAGCAGCCCTTCCCTAAATTCAGATCCAACTACATTAACCTTCTGAAGTCTGCCTAGGACTAGTCCTCTAGTTTAGACTCCTCCTCACAAGACCCGTAATCTTGACACGCTTCTGACCGGCCTATTTGTTGCCTTTCGCTGCCATTTTTAGTCCACCCATCTAACCAATGAGTCAATGTCCACCTAGTGCCAGTACATATACTGTCCTCTGTGCATTGTATTGTGTATCTACTATGTATGTATGTAATGTACAATTGCCTCTCTATTTCTAAATATATTGTATTTGTATGTAACCTATGACCCTACCCTGTAACTTAAGTTGTGCATTTTCTGTACTGCTGCGCCCGGATACCCTCGGGGTCTGGTGCGCATTATAAGTGAATAAACAAACAAACAAACTATCCTGCGTCCAGCTATGATAGTTCTATATTCAGAATGTTACCCCTAAACCGGGACCTGGAAGCTGGGCGGCATGGCGACACATGCCTAATTGGTGAGTATAAATGCCTCTGCACATGCTTGCATGTCAGACACAGAGAAATGTGAAAACCCCACTAATTTCAACCATTATCTCACCCTCCGGGGCAGTAACTACCCTCTGAGCACCTACATGATGACTCCAATACGGAACCCACCACACCACCCGAGATAAGGTACAACACAGCCCATATTGCAACCCGGGGCATAGTGGAGCGCACATTCGGAGTGCTGAAGTCACGCTTTCGCTCCCTTGACCGCTCTGGTGGGCCGCTGATATATAGGCCCCCAGTAGTGTGCAGGATCATAGTGGGCAGCATGTGTCCTGCACAATGTTGAAACCCGGCGGGGCGTGCCGGTGGACATGGTGGTGCCCCCACATCCCCAACCACATGCACAGCCACTGCGCATGGGAGGTGAAAGGGCAGGTGGTGAGGCTGCCCATACCCAGCTTGTGGCAAATTACTTCACCTAAAATCCCACCCCTGCGGAGTGCACACAGGCCTGGCACATACCAGCTGACAATTTATGATGATGACAAAAGGGACAGTGAACTGTCACAACCATACCACCCTGAGATTGTTTACCTGGAAGTGCTACATTGTGTGCACCCCTAGCTACTTAAACACACCCAATGCTAAGTCAGTAAAATGCACACATTCATGCAGCATGAAGGACTACCCCCTTGCAAAAATCTACAAACAAATAGTGGCATGTCACCCAACCCCTCCCTAACCACATCTCAGTTACCCAACACACCATGGCATGGCATGGGATGTGAAAGCAACCAAATGAATGTACATCACATGACACAAGTGTCACAAAGTGCACCGTCCCTAATGGAAACAGGCCACAGACAATTGCCTCACACCAGTGAAAATAAAAACAGCACACATTAACAATTACTTACCAGCAAGACAAAACATCAGTACAGGATCCAACAGTGGCAACATATGACAGTAAAAAAATAAAGTATTGCAAGTGTCACAACCTGACTAAGGCAGCACATCAACCCCTTCCAACTGCAGAGTGTTGCTGGTAGGCAAATGTGGCAGTGTACTGCATCTGCAAAGGAGAGAGGGTGGTTAAGACATGAAGAAGCTACATGTATATAAGCAAAAGGTCCTGTAAGTAAAACCATATAGAAATTCACCGTGCAGTGGAGAAATGAACAACAATCCCCACTAGGGATGTATACACAGTTTGGACTACAGACTGCCCACACAATTTATGGGAGCCCAATGCCTCTGTGTAAGTTACTGTCACTTGGTCACACCCTTTGCAAGCCCATGGAAAGGAGAAGCAGGAGGGGTGTGCGTGTCAGGAACCCAAGTTTCTGACCCAAAGACAGGACAAGCCTGCATGTGCCCAGCTGGAATACACAGTGGATGCCTACGGGAGCCACACAAAGCAACACACTGTAACGTTAATTCACAATCTGAAAGAAAATGTTTATGAACAAAAAATGTAAATGCAAATGAAAGATAGAAAAAACAAAAGTAAATGTAAAGTAAAATAAACAAATTAAATAATAAATTAAAAATCAGAAGCATAACCAAATAAAAATAAATGTATGAAAATCAAAATAAGAAATCAAGATTTAAAATAAAAAGAAATAAATAAATAGAAAAAAGAAGAAGAAATAAAGATAACAAATTAAATTAAATACTATTTTCATTTACCAACTCGGAATGAAATGTGGAACCCCCCCCCCCAAAAAAAATGTGTGGACCAGTGGGGGTGGGCGAGGGGGAGGCCACCCAGGAGGGACACAGGGTGCACCCCAACACCCACATGCGTGGATGTTGAGAAAAAAAAAACCTCAATGGGCTCATGGCCTGCACGGCTACCCTACAGTGGGAGAACTGCAGTCGCTGTCATCACCCTCTGGTGGTACATTAGAAGATGGGCGTGATATGGGAGCCAGACCAGGCAAAGCCCTGGCATGCTCCTCTATGGCAGCAAGCATGCAGATCTGAAAGGTTTGGTTCTGCAGGATGATGGTACGGAGATCCCCATGCAGCACCTCACGGGTAGCATGCATTTCTGCCTGCAAGGCCTCGCGTGATGCCCAGATCTCCTCATGAGTTGCCTGGAGCTCAGCTGAGAGTGTGCGTGTCAGCTGCTCCAGCTGCTGTTCTGACCTTGTACTCCGGGACACCTCAAGTTCACCCAGAGTATCTCTGAGGGACCTGTGTTCTAACCTCAGGGCATCCCTGTGGGCCTGTGACTCTGCAGATATGGCTGTGCGCAGAGTCTCCAGTCCAGCCCGTCTGTCCCTGTTGGACACCAACATGTCCTCCCTGTGTGAGTGGCAAATGGACTCTGTTGCCTGCTGCTGGAGCTCCACCTGCCTTTCAGGGGGGAGGATGGAAGTGACCACCATATCCATGGCCTTAGCCATCATCTCACACGATGCCCCCTGTTGTGCTGGTATACTGTACATGGAGTTCTCCCACACAGTATTGCCTGGTGGCGCACGGCCACCACGTTGACGGGCACCACACCTGCTTGGGGCAAGGTGATGAGCACCTTGCTGTGCAGGCACTGCCTGAGGTTGCAGGGCTGCATTCCTCCTTTGATCTGCTGGACCAAGAACAGGAAAAAATATTGTGGAGTGTGACTCTGCATCCGTAACCGCCATTGGCGGACTTTCCAACACTGAATGCCCCATAGAGAGGACTACCCCCAGTGCAGGTGGGTTGGACAGAACAGCATCCCTGCCAGAAAGACTCACCTGTGACGGGACATGTGTCTCAATGTCCGATTCAGCACCTGATTCATAGAGGTCTCCGGAGGTGTACCCAGAGACACCCGTGGACAGTATGGTCTGTAGGAGTAATGGGTTTTCACCCACCACCACCCCACGTCCTCCACTGGTGCCTGGTTGTGGCAGTGAGTACGCCTGCCTCTGCGCCATGTCCTACTCCTCAACAGCATCTAGTGCCTCATCACCTGCAAAAACATAAAAGAAAAGTAATGAAAATAGGCATGAGCACCATAGCCCACACTCATAGGCATGACGAGGCAGACATCCAGTACATAAATGACACATGTCACACATGACAATAGCTCTGGCATGCATGCACTGGCAATGAGTTGGAAGGGGAGGCAAAAAGCAGACACTGAGGACTCCAACATGGAAAAGCAACACATGTGCTGCATGCTGGATAGCACTGGCATCACACATCAGCTGTGAGTGGCATTTACAATCCACATACATGACACATGCCTGCACACAGATGGCACGTAGCATAGCCATGACAGATTTGACAAGAACACCCAGATGGTAGCAAATCAATACTGTCACCCATCCATGTGAGATGTACATCATGAAATAGAACATGCAAAATAGTGTGACAAAACACGCATGTGCCACACACTGCAACAAAGCCAGTGTTCACTAATGCAGTGATGGCAGGCACATGGATGCATCAATGGTTGGTCACTTCGACAGGACAAAAGACAATTGTCATGTTCAACATTCAAACAGGGCCCCGAAGTGATTGTGTGCAGGCCATGTGTAGGTGCACATTACTTAGTCAGCCTGATTGATGAAATCATTCCCATAATAAGGAAACATAGGTGGGCCATTGTGGGGTGTAATCTATGTCAGAAGTATGTTATATTTGGGGCAGAAGGGCACACAAATGTGTGATAAACATGCAAAGGATTTCATCAATCAGGCAGAATGAACAGAAAAACAGTATGAACAATGTTGTGGCAAGATGGCCATTGAAGGGCAAGTACAGTAATTAGGTGCAAATTGTCAACTGCGGTCAGAAGGGATACTTGAAAAACCAAACCTAAGGCTGGGCTATGGTTTGGAGGCACCACATGGCTGACCCATAGCAGTCATAACTACACAGCCTCACCTGGCACTCAATCAGAACACATCACCCAAGCAACATACACATGGTTTGCACACACATGCATGGCCACTCACCGGACATTGCCTCAAGATCTGGTAGGTCTCCCACGCCTTGGATCTGATCCTCTGTGATGAAGCCTCCAGCGATAGACTCATGTTCTGTGAGTACTTCCTCCTCTGGTGGAGACCCACTGCCAGTCACCAGAGTAGAGGCATGATTGGAAGCTAGCTTGTTCTTTGCTCTGCGTTTGAGGTCATTCCACCGCTTAGAGCAATCATCAGCTGTGCGCCTGACAAATCCAAGGGCACTAATCTGGTCCGCGATGCTCTGCCAGTGGGCCCTACTTTGAGCAGTCGTAATCTTGCACCCTGCAGTCACCAGCATTTCACGGCCAGTGGCTGACACGTAGCCCACAAGTGCGTCTAGTTCCACATCATTGAATCAACGCTTCCTTGACGTGCCGTAGGGGGGAGCCGTGTCTGGGGTCCCAGCCTGCACCGCAAAAGCACCCTTCTTCCTCCTGGGAGGTTGTGCAGACCCTGAGTGGCTTACGCCGCTCTGATTGGTAGGGGCTGAAGCGCAGGTGGACTGGGCCCTGGAAGTAGCCAAAGGCACGATGACCAAAGGTCTCACTGCAGGCATTGGCTGCTGGGTGATGTTGGCAGGACCAACCTCGGTGTGATGGACTTGGACCAACACTGTCCCGGATGGGAGACTTGGAGCTGGGGTGGATTGAGCTGCAGCTGCCCCTACAGCCTCCTCACCCTGCCTACTTGGGGCAGCAGATGACATTGATGCCCCAGATCCACAGGGCCTGGTGACAGCAACTTTCACGTGCCACACGGAAGTCAGCCTGGGAGTCATCCTGTGCCGGTTCAGTTGTCAATATGGGCCGGGTTAACAGGGCCTGAGCTGGAATGGTGTCAGCTGCATCTCCCCGATCCATTGGGGGGGCATAGGTGTCCCTGATTGGTCCTCCACACATTGGCCTCTTGAGCCACCCTGCACATCCTGGATAAGTCCCCTACTGTCCCCACCTCTTGGAGGTCGGCCACCTTTGCCTCCCTTACTGCTTGGTCGCCTCCCAACCATGACACTGATGTTCTTGTGCGAATGAGAGGTGCAGTAAACAATTGTCCTGGGCAATTGGGGTTAAAGGGGCAGGGTACTAGATGGAATACGTACCCTAGTGCTCTAGCAAGGCTGTCTGTGACCCCTGGGGGAAGATGACGGGTCATGCAACACTCAGGCACTCCGAAAACAAAATTTAATGTGCACGCGACCCCTAGTAGCCCATGTGCGTGAAATAAAGAACCCGCACTATGCTGTGGCACCCAGAAACACAAAAAGAAGCGTATGCGTGGTACATGCAGGCTACAATGACCTCTGAATGGGTACGCGACACACGGAGGCAACCACAGTTGAAAAATACGTGCGTGACTCACCGTCTGCCTGGAAAAAGAATGTGAAAAAGACGCGCGTGTGCGTGTTGGCAACACCCCCGTCAAAAGAAGAATTGAACGCTGTCTGAGTATGCAAGGAGCACGAAATGGAACCGTTGTGAAGTAATCGCGTGTGAACCGACAAGAAGTACAAGAATCACCTGCTCGCTCTCCACAAAAAGCACGTACAAGAAAATAGTGTCCTACGTGTACCTTTTAACCCAGCCCACATGTGCGATGTCACTTATGCGTGTACGCGCTAAGGGCCTTTCCTCCAATTACACGCAGTGACACCCGGACGTGCAGTTTTTGCACGTGTACAATCAACATTCACCCATGTGGAGGGAAACACCCGCGCGCATTACGTCACAGATGCGCTTACGCTCTATGGGTCTTTACTCGAATTACATGCTGACATGCACTTTTGTCACATGCCAAATCACTCCGTATCAAGCTGGCCACGCAACAACACACGGAAGACCACGCTCCTGCCCAGAAGGCCATTTTCCTGCCTCCCAGAGCCCCGAGCACGCTCCCACCTGCCATCTGCTGCTGCCTGCCTGCCTGCTGGCCATGTGCCCTGCTGTTTGGTTCCTGCACATCAGCCATCTGCAGGGGTCCAGTTGCTGTGACCACCCCTGCTGGAACAGAAGACTCCCAACTGGCATTCCATCGCTCCACAGCCCAGCCCCAGGACCCAGTTACCCACCCACACCTGCCTCAGGGGTTGCCATGTACGACACAACACCATCTGGCACCAGTAGCAACCCCCCAGCAGACAGGCAGAGGGCTGCCAGCTTCAGTGCCAATGAAGTTGGCATCCTGGCGGAGCAAGTCCTGGGGCATTATGATGCCCTCTTTGGAAGTTCACGGGCCGACAATGAAGGACGGAAGAGGATCTGGAAGGACATCGTGGCTGCCATCAACGTGGAGGGGGTGGCAGCCCGTGACGTGCAACACGTCCGGAAGCGCTGGGAGGATTTCAGGTCCAGGACCCTCAGCCAAGCCCGGCACCTCTTGAAGGCAAAGCATGCAGGGGGGTGCCGGGTCCGCCTTACCAACATCCAGATGAGGGTCCTGGAACGCATACACCCAGCGCTCCACCTCCAGATCCTTCATGGGCAGACCCGTCCGGAGTCGAGCGGTAAGTGTACATGCGTACTGATTGGATGTTGTGCATGTTGAGGTGTGGCAGGAGTGTGCAGGCTGGACATATGTCTTGGTAGGCCCATGTATGGATGTGTATGTACAGGGACATGAGCCTGCCTCATGTGAGTCCAGTCATGTGTGAGGCACATCAATGGTGTTTGTGTTCAAATGCATAGTGGCCAAATGCATGTGTGGGTGCACACATATTTAAATTTCTCTGTATGTACTGTGGCATGGTTGTGGTGTGACACATGGATGCTGGTTCCACCTTCATGTATGTGCACAATGTACATGTGCATGTGTGTGTATTTGACATGTGTGCCACTGTGATACACCATGGATGCATGTGACACTGACATGTAGGAGGCGGATTGGCAGATGTGACATGGATGGCAATGATATCACTGCGACAGGTGGTGGAAATGTACAGATGCATGTATGTCTGGTGGCCTGCGTGCATGTGTTCTGCACTCCCTGTGTTGCATGTGACGTCAGGCTAACCTTCGGATGCTCATGCTGTTGTATGTGTATGGATGGTGCTGCCTACTGCAACATTCCTGTTAATTTGCACATGTGTGTGGTTTGAAATGATATGTGTAATGGGGAGTGTGATGCCATGTGTGAAGTTTGACACTGCCACTCATGTGCAACTGTCATGTGTGCATCATACCATTGTACAGTGCCCTGATGCCTGTGTTCTGTCTCTCCCTGTCTGCAGTGTCAACTAATGAAGAGGGCAGAGACGGTGCTGTGGAGCACAGCGGCAGGGATCGCACAGCCAGCCGGAGACGCAAGGCCCAGCTCCCCTCCCAGGTTGTCACCTCGTCGGGGAGTGAGGGGTCTGGTGCCGCGTCCGTGGCCGCAGCTGCCGAGGGTAGGTCCAAGAGGCGGAGGTCAGAGGTGGACTCCTCGGCTGCAGAAGGGGCAGCTGAGACGCCACAGGGACCTATGGAGGAAGATGGCATGGAGTCATCCAGGTTGGTGGGGGGGTTGGTTGAGGAGGAGGCCGTGGAAGAGCCACACACAGGGTCTGGAGGGGAGGATTCCACTGATGCTATTGGTGCAGTCCAGGGGCAGGGACAGGAGGCAGCGCAGGTGGCCGCGGAGGTGCCTGTGTGTAATCCTGTTCCCGATCCTGTGACTGCATCATCCCGCACCAGCAGGGATGCCTTCGTCCAGACCCGTTCTCAGGGAGGGGATGCACAAACAACAACTTGCCTTCCACTCCCTGCGGATGTGGCAATCCGGGACCGTGTTGAGCCTGTCCTGGCAGGGGTGGCGTTGCGTCAATGTGGCATCGGGGATGACGTGCAGGGTTTTTGTGAGAACTCTGCACGTTATTTGGGATGCCTCATTGACCGCGTCGACCTACTAGGATGGGTCACCAGTGCTGGGTTCCTCCGTCTGCTGGACCTTGTACCGACCCCCTCCTCAACTGAACCCCCTATGCACCAGTCGTCTTCCGTGCCATCTTCCAGCCCAAGTATCACCTGGGCCCCCAATGGAGCTGCCTCTGACCCAGCAGCAAGGCTGGTGGAGGACACATCCCTGCCACAGTCGGGAGTCGGAGGTCCAGCAGGGCTGGCCACCCCAACAACTGGACCCCGGCAGGAGGAGGATGTGCAGGCATCAACAGGCAGGGCACATGCACGGCAGCAGCAGCCTGAAGGTGGGAGCGATGATGGCTCAGGGCCGTCAACATCAGAGGGGCAGGCATCAGCCAGAGGGCAGGAGGACCCTGGATTGGAAGTGTCTTCCGTGTGGCAGCGGTTGGGCCAGCAAATAGATGCGGAGCGGCGGCGGGCGGATGAGGCACGACTCACTATGGTCATGGCGGAAAACTACATGCGCAGGGTGCTGAGGCGGGCTGAGTGCCTCGAGGAAATTCGCAGGGAGTTGAAGGTGGACATGGTGTTATCCTTGCGAGACCTCGGGGCCAGGGAACAGGCCCGCCTCCAGGACGTTGAACAGGAGTTCGATGATGCCCTGACCCGGGAAATCAACAAGTGAGCAGTAGGACTTGCCCGCCGCCATTGCATATAGTTCATTAGTGTTAGGTTTCCTTTCTATTTTTCTTTCATTTGGGGCGCATGGACTATGCCCCACCTTTTTGTATATAGTTATTTGTTAGGTAGGGTATTTTGTAGGATTCCTTTGGATTGTTGGGCTCATGGACCGTGGATTTTTACATTGTGTATATTTCTGGACTGCATTTGTCTTCATTGATTTTTTTTTTTACCCATGGAGCAATGGTTTTCTTTTTTGTTTACCTTTGGATTTGGTTTGATGGACGAACGCTTTGGAGCCTTTTTCATTTGGATTTATTTTGAATAAGCATTCATATTTTTTCATTCATTTTGGACATGCAGCCTTTTGTTTATTATTTCTTTTATTGTGTGATTTTCTTTCATTCCCTTGCTTTTGTATTTAATACATTTTGTTTTCATACTTCATTTGTGTGGTATTCTCTCATTGGTTTCATGCATTTCACGATGTGGGTTTTCTCATTCACTGGCACCCATTGTGTGTGTGTGACGGACATGTATTTATGCGCATACTTGTCATTGGGATCTATCATGACATGGGGATTTCAATGTGGGGTGGATGGAATACTTGGTTGGGTGTTTGGACTGGGGTGGGGTGGCGTGGGGTGAGATTTGGGTGGCCATGAGGGACATGAGTGGGGATCGTGATGACGTGTTGGGGGGACATGAGTCGGGGCCTGCTGGCAGGTGCCCGTCACTGCTGGGTGGGCGGGGTGCAGGGGGACATGAGTCGGGGCCTACTGGCAGGTGCCTGTCAGTGGTGGGTGGGTTGGATGGACATGAGTCGGGGGCATGCTGGCAGGTGCCCATCAATGTTGATTGGGTGATTGGGTGGGGGGACATGAGTTGGGGCATGCTGGCAGGTGCCTGTCAATGGTGGGTGGGTGGGTGAGTGGGTGGGGGGACATGAGTCGGGGCCTGCTGGCAGGTGCCTGTCAATGGTGGGTGGGTGAGTGGGTGGGGGGACATGAGTCGGGGCCTGCTGGCAGGTGCCCGTCACTGCTGGGTGGGTGGGGGTGCAGGGGTACATGAGTCGGGGCCTGCTGGCAGGTTCCCGTCACTACTGGGTGGGTGGGGGTGCAGGGAGAAATGAGTCGAGGCCTGCTGGCAGGTGCCCCTCACTGCTGGGTGGGTGGGGGTGCAGGGGGACATGAGTCGGGGCCTGCTGGCAGGTGCCCGTCACTGCTGGATGGGATGGGGTGCAGGGGGAGATGAGTCAGGGCTTGCTGGCAGGTGCCCATTATTGGTGGGTTTGGGGACATGAGTCGGGGCTCACAAGTGTTCTCACAAGTGCATGGTGCCATGTGGGCTGCCTGCAGGGCATAGTGAGGGTTGTAGGGTAGTCCCCTGTGGTGTGGGCTGCCTGCAGGGCATGGCGAGGGTAGTAGGGTAGTGCCCTGTGGTGTGGGCTGCCTGCAGGGTATGGGGAGGGTTGTAGGGTAGTCCCCTGTGGTGTGGGCTGCCTGCAGGGCATGGGGAGGGGGGAAACCGCACACCCGAGAGGGCCCAAGATGCCAAATAGCGTGTGAAACTTCCTGCACACCCCCAAAATACACGTACCCCGCTTGCACAAGGTCTATCACATGTGAAACTTCCCGCACACCCCAAAATACACATACCCCGCTCGCACAAGGCCTATCACGTGTGAAACTTCCCACGCACGCCCAAAATACACATACCCCACTCGCACAAGGCCTATCGCGTGTGAAACTTCCCGCGCACACCCGAAATACACATAGCCCGCTCTCGACCAAGGCCTATCGTGTGTGAAACTCCCCGCGCACCCCCGAAATACATGCAGGCACCCCATCCACACTGGCCAGGCTCCACAGGCAGCCCACTCACCCTGGGCATGCGCCTCAGGCAGCCCACGCCACAGGGGGTGCTTTTTCTTCGCAATTTACCTGCCGCGAGTGGGGTACGCGTATTCCGAGGGGTGCGCCAGTACATTTTCATGCTTTTGGGCGCCGTGAGCGGGGTGCGCGTAGTATTTTCACCTGATTACAGTCTACCGGCCCTGTAAACTGGTGCAGGGTTAGCTCGTCCCTTTGCGCTGCATTGGGAATTTCAATGCCTTTTCCTTGCGCAAGGAGCGTTCTTGGGGGTGTAACTGGCGCTGCGGGATGTTCTCTGCGCCAGCGCTCAAAATGGCTTGGGAATTCCATGAATACGCAGTGGACTAGAATGCTGTTTAGCGCACACGGTTAGCGCACACTCCCTCTCTGCGCTGCTCGCATGCGCTGCCTCTGCGCTGAAATCTATGAATTACCCCCTAAGAGTGTTCTTCATAACTTAGTAACAATGCAGAAAGAACAAACCCCAAGCACACAAGGGAAGAAAAAGAAAATAGACTTGAGTCTACTAGGCGGCACATAACAGTCTGATACCTGTAGCCTTAATCTAGAAGCTGTAAAATCTGTAATTTGTTTCAACCAACTATGCATTTTCCAAGGTTTGTGTCATGCAGTACTGCGGCATTGTTTGCATACACCACACAAATTTGTTAATGCCAGTGCTTTAAGTAGGGTAATAAATTGAGTGGGGCCCTCATTTGGGGGCGTGCCTTGCATGATAGGTGTGGTCTAAGACTTGATGGCTGTGGCCTAAATAAGAACATGTAAAAATGCACAGAAGTGGTCTGGCCTACATTACTAAGTGCATATCGAAGCACAGTCTGCATGGTGCATTCCTTTAAGTCCTCACCGTCCTTATTTATTGGACCCTTAACTGGGGCCACTGACAAAAGTTTAGGTGTTGAGGTACATTACATAATGAGGGTTCCAAAGATAAATACCTCTACCTATTACCCCAATTCGAAGACATACCAGGACGACCATTGACCGCACAAGCACTGCAACCACACACTGAGATACATACCAGGACAATCACTGATTGCACCAATACAAGTGTAAATCCTCTCTGTTCTCCTTTCATAGGTGTGTAGGCCTCCCTTATTTGCCTCTATAGTGACACTTTAGTTCAATTGACTTTTCCCCCTCAGAAGAAAAGTGCACAAGACAAATGAGCAATTGCCTTTCAAAGAAATTACTCAACCTGGAAAAATAATCCAGAGAGGAGAATTTGCAATATATATGCTGGCAAAGTATAAAAGGCGCCCATATTTTAAACCCAACAAAGTATTTTGAACTATTCCAAGGAAAACAAACTCCAAACAGGAGACGTTTGTTTATTTATGTGTAGTGCGCACCAAACCTGGAGGTAACTGGGCACAACTAATGCATAAGGATACTTACAACTTAGGTTACAAGGTAGGGCAGGTTACATATAAATACACGGTAAACAGAGAAAGGTACAAAATTAAACAAGAATAAACAAAAATAAGGTAGATTATGTGACACAGGTCAGGTGAGTGCTAGATACACAGGACTAAATGCAGTACATTGATTCAGGCAGTACATATCAGGCAGTACATATCAGGGGATAGTTACTGAGCCAGGTGCAGAGAGATAAGCAGGACTAAATGCAGTACATTGATCCAGACCGTATATATCAGGGGATAGTTACTGAGCCAGGAAGAAGGAGGAAGATCAGATGTCATTAGATCGCAGCCAGTTCAAGGTGTTACATCTGAAGCTATGGAAGGATTGGTCAACTCTGAGGGCGATCGGTAATGCATTCCAGGACTGGGCTTTTCACTGGGACGTGTGTTTTAATGACACTTTTATGTGGTAGCCAAAAAGGCAGAGGGGCATCTGATTGCCAATGTTCTAACTGGAGCATTTTGGACTTTATAGTGGGAAAATGTGCGTAGTGAAAGCATATGTAAAAGGATCAATTTAGAAATTTTTTTTTTTTTAAACTTTAGTTTTATTGGCATTTTAAAGAGTATAACAAGCAGGCAATATTTGTAATCAGCAGTTGTTCACGGTGCACTTGCCCAGCAAACTCCCCCCCCACCCACCCAACCGCCCCCCCCTTCAAACCCCCCTCCCCCCACCCCTCGTTTTACCAACTCGAACCATGACATCGGGAGATTTGGACTTTTCTTTTGCGTCCATTACTTTGGTAGTGAGTGTGAGCGTCGGCATTCTCTGGTGGCTGACGGCCGACCGAATGTCCCCGGGCCGTGGGCGCCCATTCCGTCCATGGGGTTCCTGGTACTTTATAGTACAGTCTTTCGGCCTAGTCCCCCCGAGCCCCGCTCGGCCCCCCCCTCAGGCCTCAGTGCACATCCCATCCCCAGGCCTCCCTTACCCCCTGCCAATTTTCAAGGAATGACCCAGAATCGTTGTTCACCATGGCCGTTAGTTTGTCCATTAGAAACAAGTTTTTCAATTTCTTTAGCCAGTCAGCCTTGGACGGGGTCTCCGGGCTCTTCCATTTCTGTGCCAATGCCACTCTCCCCGCCCGTAGCATCGTTTCCCACATTCTGGGGTACCTGTAGAGGTCCGAGGTCTCTGGCGGGAGGCCCAACAGCACCACCAGGGGGTCTTGGGGAAGCAGTTCCTCTGTGACCTCAGCCATCCAGCCCCTCACCTCTGCCCAGTATGCCTGCACTTTCGGGCAGTGCCACCACATGTGGCCTCGTGAGCCCCTCTGGCCGCAGCCCCTCGGGCAATCGGGGGAGACCGCCGTAAACATTTTAGACAGTTTCACAGGGTCCCTGTGCCATCCCTGCAGAATCTTAAAGTTATGTTCCATATCTGCCGTGTACAAATTACCGTGAAAAGCAATTTTGAAGATCCTTGCCCAAGCGTCTTCCGAAATCACCTCTCCTGCGAGATCATTCCAATATGAGCGAAAGCCCCTCCGTTCTACCAAGTTCACAGTATTGAGGATTCTATACATTCCGGAGACGGCTCCCTTTCTAGAGGTCGCCATATCAAGGAACTTCTCGAAGGGGGTCAACTGCCTCCTCAAGTTCTCTCCCCATGATGGGTCGCCGAGGATTCCCTTCAAGCGCAGATACTCAAACACGGAAAGAGACCCCCGCCCAATGGCGTCCCTTAGGTCCTCATAGGGCAGGAATTCCCCCTCCCGGAACAGCTGTCCCACCCACTCCAGCCCCGAGTCAGACCATGCCTGTGCCTTGGAAAAACCTCTGTTACCCAATCTGAACGGGTGTCCCCAGAGAGAGGACATTGGGGATGGCCACGTCGTTAGGTGCGCCGTCTGGGGGCCCTCCCTCCAGACTGCCCAAAGGACACCCAGGGTGGGATGGGATTTCAATCTGTTTGGGATGAACTTGTGTGGTGCCCAGAGAAGATCGCGTACCTTGAGGGGGTGAGCGTCCATGTCCTCCAGGTAAGACCAGTAGGTGCCCATCCCCTCCCTCATGTGCTCCAGGAGGACTCGCAACTGGGCGGCTCGGAAATAGAGCTGGAAGTCAGGCAAGCCGAACCCTCCCTCCTCCCTCGGCAAGGTCAAGACCGCCCTCGCAGTCCTCGGGGTCCTACCCTGCCAGATAAACTCTCGGACCGCATTCTGTAGTGTCCTCATGAGGTGGTCGGGAATGTTGGATGGGAGAGAGGTAAAGAGATACAACAGGCGCGGCAGCACGTTCATCTTTACTGCCGTCATGCGGCCGTACCAAGACAAGATCATGGAGCTCCACCTCCTGAGGTCCCTGGTAATGCTAGCCAGGGCCGGGTCATAGTTAGCGGGGGACAGTTGGGATAAGTCTCTGGTGAGGAGGACTCCCAGGTAGCGAACAGAAGCCCTGCCCACTGTGATGCCGTGAAAAGTTCCCACGGGGTCCAGAGCCGGGTCGTTTACCCGCATGGGGAGAAGGACCGATTTGGAAGCGTTGATTTTTAGCCCCGAGAAGTGCCCAAATGCGTTCACCAGGGACAGGAGGGGGGGGAGGGAGGCTCCGGGGTCCACCAGGTACGCCAGGATGTCATCGGCGAACAGGGAGAGCTTAAATTCCACCTCCCCTCTCATTATCCCTCTGATCTCCGGGTGCGACCTCACCGCTATGGCCAAAGGTTCCATCGTTAGAATATACAACAGGGGGGACAGTGGACACCCCTGTCTCGTGCCCCGTGAGAGGAAGAAGGGGTCCGACAATCTGCCGTTCACTTGTACCCTGGCCTTCGGAGCTCTGTAAAGAGCCGTCACCCAACCCCTGATATGAGCACCAAATCCCATTCTCTGGAGGAGTAGCTCCATATATCGCCATTCGACCCGGTCGAACGCTTTCTCCGAGTCCAGAGAGAGGAGGCTCGCGTCAAGATCGGAGTTCTGGGCGTGGTGGATCAGGTTTATAGTTTTACGGATGTTGTCTGAGCCCTGCCTGCCCCTTACAAACCCCACCTGGTCTCCATGGATCAGTGTCGGCAGAATCTTCTCCATCCGTTTCCCAATGATTTTGGCAAGGACCTTGACATCAATGTTTAGTAGAGATATAGGGCGATATGAGGAACAATCAGTGGGGTCCTTACCTTCCTTGGGAAGGACTACAATTATGGCCTCCATCATGGAGTCCGGGAGGGTCCCCCCCTCTAATACTGCATTGAAAACCTTTGCTAAGTGAGGGGCCAGAGTAGAGCGGTACCGTTTATAGAAGGACACTGTGAAGCCATCTTCCCCGGGGGAGGTCCCCGCCTTCATCCCGCTAATGGCGTTGCCCACCTCTTCCTCGGTCACCAGCCCCTCCAGTCCCTCGGCCATCTCCCCGGACAGGCCCGGTATCTGGACCGAGTTGAGAACCCCTCTATCTCCTCGTCCCGCCCGTCACATTCCGAGGTATAGAGTTTTTCATAGTATCTCCGGAAGGCCTCTCCTATGTGGGGAGTGTCATGGCCCATGGTCCCCTCCTCACTCCTCACTGCCTTTACCATTCTATCCCTCTGGACCTCCCTCAGTTTCCAGGCTAGGATTCTGTCCGCTTTGTCCCCCTTTTCGTAATACTTCTGCTTGACCAATTGGAGGCTTCGCTCCGTTTTGTGTAAGAGGAGGTCTCGCAGCTGGAGCCGATAGTCGGCTAGCGATTCGAGCCGACCATGATCCAAGGGGGCCGCTCGGGGCCCCATCGGTTGTAGTTGGGCAATTTTCCCCCTCAGGGCCTTCTCCTGGGCTTCCCTCACTCTTTTGGCCTGAGCGCTCATTTTAATGAGAAAGCCCCTTATTGTGGCCTTGAAGGCGTCCCATAGGGTGTGTGGGCCCACCTCGCCATTATCATTAAATTCAAAGAATTCCGTAATAGCCTCTAGCACCTCCTGGGCACGGACCTCATCTTTCAGCAGGGAATCGTTACATCTCCATCTCCCTCTGCGGTCGCTTAGCCAGCCCCTTGCAATGGTGGTTCGAACCAGGTCGTGGTCCGACCAGGGGACGGGGTCAACTTTGTGGCCCGAGACATACGAGTGCAGGGACTCGTCCACCAGGATGTAGTCAATTCTAGAAAAGGACGAGTGGGTGGACGAATAATATGTGTAGGAAGGAGTACCCGTTCCGGGGGAGGGGAGTGTGTCCACCAAGCCCAGCTCTGCGTTAACCTTCCGGAAGGACCGGGCCATGTGGACATCCGTGGGCCTGGAGAGCTGAGGGCCAACACGCCTTCTGTCTGAGTCAGGGTCGATTACCATGTTGAAATCACCTCCCACTACCAACCCCCCCCGGACAAAGAGCTTGAGTTTCTCCGCCACTCGCTCCCAAAACTGGGCCTGGCCCTCATTGGGACCGTAAATCCCCACCAGGGTGAGCGGCGAGCCCTGTAGGGATCCTCGCACCAGCAGGTACCGGCCTTCCGGGTCTTTAACTATTTCCTCTTTTACAAAGCCCACGTTTCTCCCCAGAAGGATGGCCACCCCCCTCTTCTTGGACCTGTGGGACGCGCAGAACACCTCTCCTATACCTCCCCCCCTTATCTTGGGTTCCTTTCCTCTTGCCCAGTGAGTCTCTTGCAGGAAGAGGATATCAAGACCGGCCCTTCTGAATTCTCTAGTGACCAGGGACCTCTTCGTGGGGGTGTTCAGGCCCCGTACATTGAGAGTGCCCACCCCCAGGGCCGGCGGACCCTCAGCCGTCATCTAGCGGCTCCGCTCTCCGCGTCGGCTCACCTACACCACCTTTGTTTGGATACTCCCATGGTTGGATCCTTTGCACCCCCCCTTCCGGAGGGCCTGTAACTATTCCCCAACTGCCCCCCGGACCCCCCCCAAACTGAAACCCCCCAACTCCCGCGTTGACCCCCTCCCCCCTCCCCGGCGTCCAGCCAAGTTGTCCCGCCATATCTGGCTTTTGGCCGAACCACCAGCCCGCTCCCCTGGCCGGGCCGATCGTTTTGGAAGCTGTTCCTCCTGAGCCCCCCTGGCCCCTCAGGGCCCCACCCCCTCAATACATCCCGTATACTTGCTGTTCGTCGGGGCGTATGAATCGGTACACCCACATGCTCCTGACTGAGCTGTCCCAACCTGCGTGCAGCGGTCCCTTTCCTAGTCCTCCGGGTCTCTCCTCTCCCCGTCTTTAGCCGGTGATGGCGTATTCATTTTCCTGAACTTTCGTGCTCCGGTTCGCCTCCTCCTTTCCCCTGACGGGCCGGGTCCACTAGGTCCTGCCCTTTCCGGCCCCGACGGGCCCCTCCGGTCATTCGTGTCCGTTGCATATTCCAGCAGGGCTCCCCGGATGTCCTCTTCAGTAACCAGGGTAGTTCTTTGGCCCATGTATTCGAAAGTCAGGGAGAAGGGGTAGCCCCATCTGTATCGCACTCCCTTCTCCTTGAGTAACTGCATGAGCGGGCGACACATTCTCCGCTTGGCAAGCGTGTAGGCGGAAAGGTCTTGGAATATTGAGACCTGAGCGTTGTTGTAGGTGATATTTCTGGCCTTCCTGGCTTCCTCCAGCACCTTTGTTTTTTCCGAATAGTAGTGGAACCTGACCAGTATCGACCGGGGGCCCCCCGGTCTGCCCCCCGCCCTATGCACCCTGTCGAACGTAGGTTCAGTGGTCATCTCTTCGGCGAATAGGAGGGTGATGATGTCCCGCACTGCTCTGATGACGTCCCTCTCTGTCTCTCCTTCCAACTCCGGCACCCCGAAGATTCTAAGGTTATTCCTTCTCTCCCTATTCTCAAAATCGTCCATCTGTCGGGCTCTCTCCTCTTCTCTCTTTTCCAGGGCCTCCAGCCTCACCCTAAATTGTATATCTTGGGTCACTGATGAGGATTGATTGGTCTCAACCTGGAGTAATCTGTCTTCGACCTTTTCCACCCTCTGGTCCATTTTCTCGAGTTTTTGGGCTATGTCAGAGCGCATGTCCCTGATTTCTTGCAGGATCGAGGCGAAGCCCCTCTCCATAGCTGACGGGGGGGGAGCCGCATCCTCCGACTGGGCCATGGTTCTTTTGAGGCCCAAACCGTTGTTGCCCCTCTTGGCTTCTTGAAAGCGGTACCCCTGCAAAGTCTCTCTCCAGCTCATTCGGTGTATGACCCGAGGGCAGGGGGTCCGCCCCTTGCGCCCCCCTCGGGGGGGGGAGGGGAGGCCTCCCCGGCCCGGGCCGCAGGCGCTTCCGTGAGATGGGCCCCGCGCCTCGGGGAACAAGCTTCACCTCACTGAGGGCGGGCACACGCCCCACCGTCGCCCGGCGGGGGCCTCACACCCTATTTCACTGTGGCCAGCTGGGGCCCGTCCTTTCTTCTTCTTTTTATTTTTTATTTATTTATATATATATATATTTTTTTTATTTATTTATTTTTTTTTCCCTCTCCTCTCCCCTTTCCCCCACCCCCGGGGGGTCGTGGGAGCGGTCGCCCCCGCGGGACCCGAGCCGTGGGACCCTCAACGGGGGGTTGCAGCTCCTGTCCCCCTGTCCCCTTTACACTGTGGGGGGGGGATCCTTCAGGGTGGGCACTCGCCCCACCGTCCCTCGGCGGGGGCCACTCACCCAGGCAGCAGCCGGTGGCGGGAGGGGGGGGCCGGTGCTCGAGCGCGCCCCCTCACCTCCGCTCCCCGGCACGACTCCACAGCCTCTCCATGGGGGCCCGCTCCCGCCGCCTGTGGATCTTCAGCTTCGGCTTCGGCGGGGGAGGAGGGGTCCGTCCTCAGCAGTGGCCGGGCCCGCGGGCGCGAGAGGGGCTCCGGAGCACCCCAACGGGGGTTTGCTCTGGGACCACGTCGTCCCGTCTCTGCTCCCCGCTCCCAGCGTTGGTCTCTGGCTTGCGCTTCGCCCGCCTCTGCCGCGTGTCGTCCGGAGATACGCCGGAGGCCGCACTGCCCTGCTGGTTCTGCGGCGGGGCGGGCCGCGTATCTTGCTTTCCCGCGGCTCACGCGGGGCTCGTTCTCGGGCTTCCCGGGGTCCGCAGACTCCGTTTTTTTGCTGCGGGGGTGCCCGGGGGGTCAATCGGCTGGAAGGTGCGGGTGGGGCTCCGGGGGGGTCTCAGGGGGGGGCTCAATACCCTCTGACAGACCGGGTCCGGCGGGAGCGATGCGATCAGGCAGCCATTGCCTGTGCGCCCCCTGGTGGCCTGAATTTAGAAAATTTAATGGTTTGTTAACAATATTAATAATGGAACGTTGTTGCCACGTTTGCAGCAGACTTACAGCTCTTAAGCAAAGTGAACATCATTTGGGCAAGGGGGTGGTCTTAGCCCCAGATTGATCTTAATTTTTACTAAAAAGTTACCACTTTGCCTGCTATGCCCCTCCAAAATGTTCACACTGTCTAGTGTACCTTAATAAAAAGTTTACATTGGACCAGCATTTCAATGTAATTGGGGCAATAACTTAAGCATTATGGGCCCGATTCTTGGAAAAGTGCCCATTTATCCCGCAAAGGCAGCGCGCAGAGAATGACACTGCACGAGCCTGCATGCAGAATAAGAAATGCGCACTCTGCGTATTCATGGAATTGTCTGCACAAAGTAACCGTATACACAAGTCACGCAAAGCAGAAACAGCCAGAACAGCTAGCTTTGCATGCTCCCTAGGGTGCAAATAAATACACCCTTCAAACGGTGCTTGGGTTACCTTGTAAGCAGACCTGCATCACATTGACTCTGCATGGGGTCCCCCATAACTGTTACCGGCACCGCGACACCATGCATACGATTTATCATAACTGGGGTGAAACTCAGAAAATCTGCATGTGAACCCCTCAAACCGTTCATGCACCCCACTACACTGTGTACGCGCACCGCTAACTCAGATCAGAAACACTGCTGTGTACACGCACCCCTAAATCCGATACCTGATCTAACTCCTGCGCTGTGAATCCTGTGCGCAAGTGTCTGTACGCCTGCCTTCTGGTGCCGGATAGTATGAGGGCTATGCATGTCCATTTCCCCGCCGAGGGGTTGCGTGCTAGGATCCATGAATACTTATTATTCCATGCAATAGTGGGCATACGATGGACTACCTGCGGACCTTCCCGCGTAGCGCCCACTTTTTGTCTTGTTGTTCCTCATTTTCCGTGTTCCGCCCCTACCCTGCCGTCTGCACAAGCCACGCCCATGCTCTGCGTGGGGTCACACGCCAGGCACGCGGCCTCTCACAGTGGCATGTCGAGTCTGCGTGAAGTACCCGCAAAGTAACACGAAGTGCCGCACAGTCGATTCCATGAATCGACAAACAGGATTTTGCAAGCAGTTTAGCATGCAAAGTCCCAATTTTTCGTGCAGATAATTCCATGAATCAGGCCCTTAGTCCATTACAAATGTGAAATACAGAAAGAGGGCGCATTTGGTAACTGTCTTCTGCCATAGATATGTACTGAGTGGGACAATATGGAAAATTGAAAGGCATGATGTACGCGATGCAAAGTGTGCAGTGCATATCCCTCCCAGTCAATGTTTGACTCACTTTGATTTTGGTGTTTTTAGCCACAAACACTTTCATCAATAAACGAGGACAAGAAGCCCCTAAACAGGACTTAAGTTCTCCCCCAATGGCATATTCAAAACAAATTGTACACCTGGTACGTTTTGTACCAAACACAAATCATTCACAATGTTTCCATCAGTGTTGCCCCCGAGTATCGGGTTTCACACACGTTGGAAAGAAAGGAAAGAAAGAAAGGAACGGAAGGATAGTCAGGTACTTACCTTGCCATGATTGAGGCGTCTCATCAGGCGTGTTGTCTTGGTGCAGCAAAATGGCAAATGGCAAAATGGGGCATCCTTTCATCAGGGCATGTCTGGCTGCCTGAGACTGCAACTTCCTCTTGTGATCCCTCGCGAGGTTTGCAAGGGTCGCGAGAGGAAGTTGCAGTTTGGGGACACTGTACTGCCTGAAGCTGTGACTGACAGAAGTTCCAGCCACAGCGTTGCATAAACTTCAACTTCCTCTCGCGAAGGATATGCGACGATGTGGCTGGAACATCGGTCAGTCACAGCTGTCTTTCAACTTTGCGGCGGAATAATGTCCCGCCATTGTGAGTCAGAGACCCGGCTGAGCCCCACTTTTTGGAGACTGGGGAGGCTCGGCCCCGGCCCACTTAAAGCTGAATGTGGTTAGGCCAGTAATACGCAGAAAGTCATTGTGGATTACAATAAATGCAACTGGACGGATAGTGCCTGGTTAAACTGTGCCAACTCAGACTAGCCGCAATCCCACAATTAGTATTAGGGTGCAGAAAGAATAGGAGGTACAGCTCCGCCATGCAAATACTCAGGACATAGGTCTCACAGATTAAATATGAGAAAGGACTAGATGGATCCTCATTTTTATGTGAGCGAAAAAGCGTTAAAAGATGCAGAAACCTAATGGTCATACACATGAAAAAATTGCATAGAAAATCCACAGTAAAGCGTGGTGAGTTGTTTAAACTCTGAGGAGAGGTGAGTGTGCACAACCTAAACTTGAACTCCTACTTCTTCAAGTTGTAATATCTTGATTTCTCAAGTTGTTTAAACTCCCCATCCTTACATGGGTAGGAAGCGAGCCACCGGGACAAGGCTGGTCCCGCCACTACAGGATGCACCTCACAGAGAGCGGACGAGGAGGGATGCAGGATGCAGCAGCTCCCTGTTTGCTCAGAGACGCTCTGTGACCTTACCAGTTGTTCTGCTGCTGAGGTTTATCCTGGAAGACCACATTTCCCAGGGGATATTGCAGGGCACAGTGTTAAACCAGAGACTGGAGGAACCACTGGTAATGGGCAAAGAGTAGCCGTTCCACAAACCTGTTTGCAAACCTGCGAGACACAAAGAAATAGAAGAGAAGTGCAACAATCAAGAGAACACCACCCAACAGGCCTGGTGTGCAGAGGCACCCGAAGCAGTTCATGTGGAATCAGCATAAAGGAGCTATGGAGTAACACTTCCCCACTGTCCAAGTCATTGAGGACTCCAAGATGACAGTAGATGCTAAGACCACTTTTAAACCTTCTCCGGGCTACTCCATTGGCCACAAAGGTAATACAACAATTAGCCAATATGGAAATCACTATTCATAAATCATTAATGAGGGATATTAAAACCATTTAAAAACCAATCCCAGGAATAACCAAGTGACAACAAGAATTAAAATGACAATGAGGAATAACAAAAGGGTGGAACCAGACCAGTGCCTTGGCCTTGTCAAGCAGAGGACGGGAACCCCTCTCTCCCAGCAGTGACATATCTACCAGGGAGAAATCCAGAGCCAATCCTACCACTGCGGTGGATATTGGCAGTTAAAACCTGCCCCCACTTACGGCAGTCTATTTCAGAGCGGTCCACCTTTGTATCATGCCGTGCCTCAACAAGATGCATGCTAGTGTTCTCCTATTTCTCCTAGTGGTATTCCACCCAAAGGGAAAAACCACAAGAAGCATCCAAGGGAGAACATTGATCCCATGATGCCACACGTCAGCTGTCAGGAGACCAAGACCTGACCACCAATGAACAGCCTGTCAAGACTCCAAATTTAGTTGGCACATGAGAAAGACCGAAAGAGAGAGGAGAGCCATGGCACCTCCAGTGTACAGCAGCTTGGAAAGTCATGCGTCGCCACCGTGCAGATGCGGCAAGCAACTCGAGACGCAGTTACCAACCCGAGGCCACCAGGGACTGAACAGGGTATATCACTCTCTCCAACACTGGGAATTACCTGTGAGGCCGAGACAGAAACTCAAGCCTTGAGCCCCCGAGGCGACCACTATTGTTCCCGCCGGGCCGGCATGGAGGAAGTGGGCAGAGTTTAGTCCCTATCTATAAATTAGGCCACATCAAAATATGCTGGTTCTGGAAGACTGGGCCAGATTGGTGATGGACATAGGTCTAACCCAGGGAAGGGGAGGAGCATTAGAGCAGGGAAAGGTGGGAGACCAAGAGACCAACAGGTGAGAGGAAGGAGCGGTGGAACGTGAAGGTCATTTTTGGAGAAGGTGAGGTACTGGCAAGTGAGAGAAAGTTGTACTGCAGTGTGAGTGTGCATATTTGTGTGGTTGGTAAAGTGTAAAGAGTGACTGTGATGAGTATGGAAGGGGGCACTAGCAGCACTTAGCCGGAGGGGGTATTTGGAGGAGGGACCAGCAGTGAGGAGGAGGAGGAAGTAGTAGTAAGGAGGAGGGAGGAAGGGTAACTGAGTGGGTGGAGTAACATCAAAGGGTGGAAGGGAGGCCTAGAAGGAGTAAGATCATTGGAGGGACCGAGAGTAGAGGTAGAAGAGGGGAGTGGGCAGAGTTGGAGGAAGGGTGCAGCAAGAGAGAATAAGAGAGGGAGAGGAGAGAGTGGGCATGAAAGAAGAAGACCTAACGAAACGGAGTGTTTGAAAGGCGCAAATCCCATATCCATTGGGACCACTAACAACTGGTGTGAGTAGGGAGAGTTTGGAAATCCCTGATGGAGTTTAGTGAGATAAGGTCAAGGGCCTTTAGGTCAACTTATCATTGAATCTAGCATTTGGCATATTAAGGAAGAAGCAATCGCTATATTCTAACCTGGGGCTAAGAACGTCTGGGCTAGGAAGGAGGTGCCTGCAGATGAGAGTGAAAGGGGCGGCCCCAGGGCCCATTACCATAATGATACAAATCGTAGAACCACATCTGTGATTTGGAGTGATCTTTGTGCCCTCTGTGAGAGCGGTGAGCTTGGAAACCAGGCCCTGGACTTGGGAGTATACAGTAGCCTCAGGAAAGTGCAATGGAGAGAGACCCTTGAAGGAGGCAGAGCTGCCTAACGATGCTGCCTCCATTCCATGGGAGATTTGTGTAAGGAAGAACCGGACAACCACTACACCTCAGAGGCGGCTAAGGGGGCTCTTGAGCAGGCTGGGAGCAAGTGGGCAAAGGGCAATGCAGGCCTGGAGAGCCTGGAAAGAGAGGATCACTACCGTATGTGCTGTGCCACTCCCTGGCTTGAAGGAAATTGGAAGGCCAAGGCCAGAGGCTGTCCACCATAAACAATCAGGGGAAAGAGGAAGAACCTGAAACCGTGGCAGGAGGATGGCATAATATCAGCTGCCTGACAAGGACCCTAATGAAGCAGGGAGAAATAACCATTGTTGCTGTGAAGCCTGGAGAGAAGAAAGCGAATGTAGCCGCTGGCCCAATGAGGATGGGCTGCATTGCTTGTCACCTGAGGGAAAATGAATAAGGGACGCACACAAAAGTCGGCATAATAGTATCTTGTTTATTGGTTATGTTTGTGTGTTTCACTTTGAAATTTACATTTGGTGTTATAATGGTCTAAACAATCTCTAGGAAGGAAGAGTGGACTGCTCCAGGAATGGACTGGGCAGGGTAGAGAATGCTGAACTTGAAGAGACAGAGAAAAAACTGTTGCAACAACAGTTGTTGTGAAGAGAAGAGAGCAGAGACTTGTAACTGAGCTCCATGGGGGGCTGTGGCATTGAGCGGACTCCCTGGGACTAAAGGAATTTTACAAGCCAGCCCTTGTATGCCAAGAGTGGCCCGGCTAAAGTGTAAGGCCTGGGCTGCGTGCCCGGTGCAGCCCCAGTGCCGACATGACTTGCCATCATGTCAGCTTGCTTGGGGGCCAAGCAGGGCGGGCCCAGAAGAGAGAACGTTCTGGGCTGTGTGTGGGTCAGTCCTGGAGAAGATCAGGCCTGCCCAGCCCAAAGTCTCCAAATAATGTCGGGCCGGCCCGGACGCAACCAGGGTGGACACAAAGAAGCAGAGTGGCGTCAGCTTGATGTCAGGCCTGAAGGGAAGTCCCGGGCCCCGTCCTCTATGTAGTCTGGTGGAGGGCGCTGGCCCCTCTGCCATCAGCAGGCTGGTCGCGCAGATCCTTTGGAGGGCAATCATGCCAGCGGTAGAAAAAAGAAAGGATTATTAAGTTGATTTAAATTAATACGGTTTATTTAATATTGACTTATGTTTTGAATTTAAAAAAGGGGTCCACACTGGAGCTCTAAAAGTCCTCTTTGGCATCTGATCGCCATCTGAGGGTCTATAATGGAAAGGTAAGACATCAGGGGGTAGCCCAAGTCCTGTGGCAGGACAGATTTAACATCTCTTTAGGATTTGCTGGTTGCCAACCGTCCCTCTGCTTGCAGCTGGTCTGTGAGGGGGGTGTGGTAAGTGGTCACTATCTGGCCTGGTGGTAAAGGAGCGTGCACTGGACATCAAGCCAGGGCCAAAAACACCAGGGCTACAGTAAGGCACAGGACAAAACTCTTTGAATCCTGAGTGGGAGTTAAGGTCCTGTAGGGGCCTGTTGGAATCCTGACAGAAAACCAAAGGCACAGTAACAGCTTGTTTGAATCTTGGGAGCAAGCCAGGATTGAGGGGGGGGGGGGTTATTTGAATCCTGAGCGAAAGCCACGGTCCAGGGGGCACTTGTTTACATTCAGTGAGAAAGCTACGGTACAGAAAGTACCCGTTTAAAGCCAGAGAGAAAGCTCAGCCCCAGAAGCGACCTGTTTGAAGCCTGAGAGAAAGAATAAGGTCTAAGAGGGGGCTGGTGGAAACCTGAGAGGAAGCTCTGGACCAGGAGGAACCTGTTTGAATGCCTGAGAGAAAGAATAATGTCTATGAAGAGGCTGGCGGAAACCTGAGAGAAAGCTCTGGACCCGGAGGAACCTGTTTGAAGCCTGAGAGAAAGAATAAGGTCTAAGAGGAGGCTGGTGGAAACCTGAGAGGAAGCTCTGGACCAGGAGGAACCTGTTTGAATGCCTGAGAGAAAGAATAAGGTCTAGGAAGAGGCTGGCGGAAACCTGAGAGAAAGCTCTGGACCCCGAGGAACCTGTTTGAAGCCTGAGAGAAAGAATAAGCTCTAAGAGGAGGCTGGTGGAAACCTGAGAGGAGGCTCTGGACCAGGAGGAAACTGTTTGAAGCCTGAGAGAAAGAATAAGGTCTAGGAAGAGGCTGGTGGAAACCTGAGAGAAAGCTCTGGACCCGGAAGAACCTGTTTGAAGCCTGAGAGAAAGAATAAGGTCTAAGAGGGGGCTGGTGGAAACATGAGAGGAAGCTCTGGACTAGGAGGAACCTGTTTGAAGCCTGAGAGAAAGAATATGGTCTAAGAGGAGGCTGGTGGAAACCCGAGAGGTAGATCTGGACCAGGAGGAACCTGTTTGAACCCTGAGAGAAAGAATAAGGTCGAGGAGGAGGCTGGTGGAAACCCGAGAGGAAGCTCTGCACCAGGAGGAACCTGTTTGAAGCCCAAGAGAAAGAATAAGGTCTAAGAGGAGGCTGGTGGAAACCTGAGAGGAAGCTCTGGACCGGTAGGAACCTGTTTGAAGCCTGAGAGAAAGAATAAGGTCTAGGAGGAGGCTGGTGGAAACCTGGGAGAAAGCCTGAGAGGAACCTGTTGGAAGCCTGAGAGAAAGCAAAGGTTCAGAAGGAACCTGTTTCGAGACCTGAGTGAAAGCCAAGGGCCAGGAGGTCTGAATCCTAGGAGAGTCGGGTAGGTTGTGTGGTATTTTGGCAAATCCTTGGAACATTTATGGTGCTGAATCAGAGTAGATAGGAAGCTATAAGATGTATTAAGCTTCAAAATGAGAACTGTCATCTGGCCCATACTTTGAACTTTCTGTTGTAGATTAGGGTATCTCGAGCGAGGAGACAAGGACCCAAAATGTTAGGCATTGAGCTTATTATCTGGCGACTGCATTACCAAGATGCTAGACACCCGGGAAGAAAGAAACGCTCTCACAAAGATACATTCTGGACTGTTTTATGTAGGATAATCCCTTTTTGATTATACTATTATTACCCTTCAAACCGAGAGGCATTTGTCCAACCTGTCATTGTCAGAACTGTAACAATAAAGTGCATTATCAAAACACCCGTATATTGGGTCACGTGTGTCTTTACTAGGCCTCACCAGCATTGACTGAGGATTCTGCCATACATACAACTGAAAAAGACGACCTTTGTGAAAAATCAACCAAATGAAAAAAATCAGCCAGTTCCAATTTACAGATGGAAAATCTTCATGTTAGTCTCATCGTGACTGCATAAATCAACCAGCTGACTTCCATTACCTCCTTAAATTAGCACCACCACGCCACTGGTGCAAATCCGGGATCTGGGGCATGGTATCAGTACAACATTGATAACAAGTAAAAACATCTCCTGAAGTAGGTCCCATCTCAAACATGCAACAAATCACAGCGAATGGAGGTTGTGGGGGGTGCGGGTGAGCCACATAAAATCAACAACATTCCCACATTCACTCACTGTAAGGGGGCCTCATAGCAGCACCTACTCGATTGCACTGAGGCAGATCCTAATATTCATTGCAAGTGCCCCACGGCATGAGCAGTGGGCAATCCAGCAGGCAGCCAACCAGCCACGCGTCCATCTGCCCAGCAGCCATTCTATCTGCCACCACACTAGGCACCACAGCAGTAGTATCCCCAGAAGAGGAGAGCACCAATGGTTCAAAGGCCCAGGTTGTCTCCACTAGATATAATGGCCAGCAGGTTCTCGCAACCTAGCGACTGGACATAGCAACAGTTCACTTAATCTTGGGGGCATCTGGGATGACCAAGCACCCCTGCCAAGCAGTGTTAGAAGTGTACCGAAAAAAGTAGTGCAATTGTGGTCCCGGCTGAGGAGAGGGTAGGTGGAAGCGTAGAGCAACATGTGACAAGGTATTGCGGGCCGGGCATTCTAATAGTCTAAGTGACTAGTAACTAAGGCTCCTATTACAACTTTACACTTGCACAGGGACATGCATGAACAAGTCCTCTTTATAGAATGCTGAATATGGTCATAATAAGTAGAGGAATGGTGAACAGAAAAAATTAAAGTAGTGGAACAGACACTCCCGACCGTTCCCACTCACTTCGATCACTGCTGCCAAGACGTCTGAACAGCAATACCTCCCCTATTGAAGCTGCTCAATGCGTTTCATTTTTGTGCCAGTGGCTCATTCCAGGAATGGCACTACTGGATGGCATGCCTCAGCCCTGCGGCTCAACATCCTGAGCTGGTCCTGGCCACCATGATGTGGCATATTATGTACTGCGCAATGTTCTCTTCCTACGGATGAGCTCCTCTAAATGACAACACGTCACATCAATGCATGGCAATGCGAAATCATCCCAAATAATTCCTTGCTTCAGATGTCATGCCTGCGCCATGGGTGCATACATTGGCGATCATTATGGACCTTATTTCCTATTTTCGAGACTTTGGTACTTTTCGATTTTTTCCAACAAACTTCAATTACCACAATGCACTTGGCTAAAACCATCTATTCCTGGCTATTCCTATTGGTCATCATCGGAACTACAATCCCCAGAAGCCCTAGGGATTTGCTCTGCTTCCACCAGCTCAGGAACAGAGAGGGAGGCGGCCGATTGTCTGCAGGTGTGCTTAGCCAGGTGCGACCAATTAGCCTGCCTCTGTGCTGGGCTGGGCAGTATAAAAGCTGCTGCTTGCAGGGGCTCAGTCTCTTGCATTAAGAGTCCTTCCTGCACCTTTTTGCTTGGAGCTACGTATCTTTGTATGCGGTTCCTCTGCATAGCAGCCGATCACGCTCTGCTGCTACCTTCCGTCCTTGCCTTCCAGGATCCAGCCTTGCAGCCGACCACGCTCCGCTGCTACCTTCCGTCCTTGCCTTCCAGGATCCAGCCTTGTAGCCGATCACGCTCCGCTGCTACCTTCCGTCCTTGCCTTCCAGGGTCCAGCCTTGCAGCCGATCACGCTAAGCTGCTACCTTCCGTCCTTGCCTTCCAGGCTCCAGCCAAACAGCTGATCACGCTCCGCTGCTACCTTCTGCCATTGCCTTCCAGTCTCCAGCCAAGCAGCCGATCACGCTCCGCTGCTACCTTCCGCCATTGACTTCCAGGCTCCTGCCTTGCAGCCGATCACTCTCCGCTGCTACCTTCCGCCCTTGCTTTCCAGGCTCCTGCCTTGCAGCCGATCACGCTCCACTGCTATCTTCCGCCATTGCCTCCCAGGCTCCTGCCTTACCACAGATCACGCTCCACTGCCTTCAACCTACAGTCTTCGTCCGCTGGGCTTCCAGTCTAGCAGCCTTCTACATTCCTCCTGCACCCTTATACAGTCAGCGGTCCTACTCCTCTGGGCTCACTCCTTGCTGCCCGGCCCTTCTGGGCTCCTTGCCGTGCATCCTGCTTCACTCCGCTGCCCTAAGCCCTATCCCTCGGGGCTTCCTTCCTTACAGCCCTGCTCCTTTTGGGCTTGCCCATTGCTTCCCTGCTTTTCTGAGCTTTCTACCTTGTACCCTACCGTCCTCTGCTATCCACATCAGTTTACCTTCATTATTTACTTTCAGTTATTCCAGTTCCTCTGTTTCCTGACTGTTGCTCCCTTGCTTTCTTCCTTGTTTTCAACCCTCAGTTCTTTCTCCTTATCCAATCCTGTTAAACAGCTTTCCCTTCATTTCCTTCTGCTAGTTTGCTATTCAACTTCATTTTCCCTGGATTTATCTGTTAGTGTCTTCTCTTGTACAGTTTGTAGACCCCTTGTACAGAGCTTGTCTGTTGGTTTCCGTCAGGCAACCTCTGCCCCTTCCCTTGTCTAGTTTCTGCGTTACAGACACCCATAGCTGTTGTTCCAAGCCACGAGCAAACAGTGTGGGCCTCTGTTATAGCAAACTGTGCAGAAGGTTAGAGTTTTCCTAAGGTTCGTGGAATACTCTTTTCCTATATCTGCATACACCCCAAGAGGGAATCCATTCTGTACCTTTTTCCTTACTACACTTGCCTACTCTTCGTTCTCCTTTCTTTCAGCTGTGTGTGTACTTATCTGTCCACTTTACTTTGGCACAACCACCCAAACCCTTCCTGGGTGTCCTGTGCCACTCTTAATAGAGTGCCATGCTTGACATCAGAGCACTCCCCATGCCCTGTATTTTCACACATCTTCGTCATTGGAAAAACGGAGGTAGCACAAAACAACTGCTGGAACAAAGTCACAGATGGCAAGCAAGTAGAACAATAACAACCATATCTTACGACATGATCACTCGTGTACATTTGCATACTCAATGACGGCAGGGAGGTACACGGTATAACGCAGAATGTAAATTATCCTGCATGCCCTCAAGCACCATTACTCTTACTCCCTCCCCTCCTTCTTGCAGCAGGCTCTGGTTAACCATGACAAACATGGCTGATGGCACCAGTATGCCACCTTGTAACGCAAAGAGACCAGTGGGCAGCCAGGCACACATCAGCACCAAGAACACCACACAGTGCGCATTCGATGTGTTGAAGAACAAGTTCCTGTAGCTATACAGGATAAGTGGCGTCTTACAATATAACCCACACAAGGTTTGTCTGATTACCCCGATGTGCCATATGCCGGCGCCAGGCACAGTGCGCCGATGTCTGGTCAGAAGGCAGATGAAGACGATCCTGGTAATGGGGCTGGCAGGCCTGGGGGATGCCGTACAACATACAGGGGAATCACATGGAAATCACGCAAGGGTGTGTGCCCCGAGAAGGACACTGCGTGAGCCTGCGTGCAGAAAGAAATATGCGCCCAACACATATTCATGGAATTGTTCGCACAAAGTAACCGTATTTGCAAGTCATGGCTGGAACGCGCCTGACCTACCCACATGCAAAGCAGGAAGCTGCCAGATCAGATACCTTTGCGCGCTACCCCGGGTGTGAATACACGCACCCTTCAAACAGTGTGTGGGGTCCCCCGTTAGCAGGCCTGCGTCTCAGTAACTGTATCCGGGACCCCAACAACATGCATATGAAAATTCGTAACTCAACAATAACTCAGGAAATGTGTATGCGAACCCACGTAAATTATTCCTGTACCCCGCTACACAGCTTACGCGTACTCCTACATTACATCAGAACCACGATTAAGTACATGCACCCGGAAGTCCGACATGTAATCCCACCTGCGCGTTGAAAATGGCACGCGCAAGTTTACTTATGCCAGCCTTCGGGCAGCGGATCCTATGAAGGACTTTCCCTGCCGAGATGTTGCACGATCGATTCCATGAATACGTCTCTTGCAGCGCAATTGTGGGCATGCGAGGGACGGCCTGCAGGCCGTCTCTCGGAAGGCCTACTTCTTTGCAAGTTAGTCCCCATTTCTGGTGTTCCGTCCCCTTCCCAACCCTCTGTGCAGTCCACATCCAACCTCTGCTCGGAGTCTCGCTCAAGGCCCTCGACAACTCACACAGGCGTGCTAGGCCAGTGCGAAATCCACGCAAGTCCAGGAAAAGTGCTGCGCATTCGATTACATTTATCGACAGAGTTGCTTGTGCAGATTGGGCACAAATTGGGTGTAAGTAGCCTATTTTCTGCACAATTAATTCCATGAATCGGCCCCACAGATAATATAGATGGGGTAAAGAAAAGTGATGTGTTAATGAGAAACAATTTATTTTGATGTGATTTGCAAACCTTTATTTTCATAAACTATTGCTCAAAACCTGCCACCCTCCTCCCCAAACCAACAATAAAATCCAAAAAAGAAAAAGGACTCCACAGATACACAATTCCCAAGTCTACAAAATGGAAAGTAAGGCTGAAAAAGATTGGTCCAGCTGGGGTGTGGTCCAGAACAAATACATGTCCTCCAACCGGGCCAAGGAACAGAAAACAAACCCAAAAGTTCACAATGGGGAGGGTCCAAACAAAACAGACTCTACTCTGATGGGTGGGGATCTTAAAATAAATCAGAATCTTCAAAAATGGGGTCCAACAAAAAAAAAGAATGTACTCCAAGAAGGTTATAGGAGAGGTGATACAAAAACAAATCTAGATGTTCAAAATGGGGGTCCGACAAATAAGATTGTACTCGGCTGGTGGGAGGGGAGGGTCACAAATACATTCAAAGGCTCAAAATTGGGTCCAACCAAAAACACTTTTCTTGTTGGTGGGTGAGAGGCAGAAACAGAATCAATCCTATGGCCCATGGTAGGAGTGACTGGGTTGCCACTCCATCTGTCATTGGGGATTGCAGTAATAAGGAGAGGCTTCTGGTGTATCAGCAGTACAGCCAAGTCAGCATGTGACTGGGCATGTTGAAGGCTGGCCTTTACCATCTTGCTGCTGAACGAGTAGTTTGACCACCAGCCAACACTGAGCAGAGCACATGTAGTGCTGCCTGAGGCATGGAAGAGGGCCGAATAGTTCTTCAAGGGTGCTCTACGGCTTTCAAGGTTGCATCCTCTGTTGCAAGGTAGCGGGATTCCATATTAGCTCTGGTCTGGGAAGCCTCATGTGTAGCTCTGCAAGCAGTGTCCTACATTTTCACCTCTGCCGCCCAGTTTAGGCCCACGTGCCACAGCAACCAGTGCCTCCCTCTGGGTGTTGGACGTCCACAGTTTCATCTGCTCCAGAGTGTGATGGATCTTGACATCCATCTGTCCCATAAGGGTGCACATAGCAACCAAAGCCCCAACATGTTTCTGCACCTGATCATGACCAGCCTGCATGGCTGACAATCTAGCAAGTATGTCCGGCCTTGGGCAGGCGGGACAAGCTGTTCTGGTGGAAGGGGGACTCTGGCTGTGGTCACTTTATGTTTGGCAGGCGACTGGGAAGCCGGAGTAGGGAGCACCTGCCTTACTGATCAGGATGGAGACTCCCATAGGGGTGGCATCTCCCCAGCATCTTCCAAACTCACCACCCACAATATGTCATTAAGCCTCAGTGGTTAGAGCACAAGTACAGGCATTGGAAGCATATGAGGGCTGGGGTGGGGCATTAGATGTCGGTTGGGGGACAATGGGAGTAGACGCACTTGTCTCGTATTGGGTTGAATGGCCAGGATCATCTGGCCTTCTTCTTTACCCTCCCTTTTGCATAAAGATGAGAATACCTGTTTTGAGAATACATAAATATAGAGTTATGCATATCGATGTCTACATTTATCTAGCCTAGAAGGCAACATTTAATTCAAATTCAACAAAAGTGCTCAGCTTATTTAGGTTGTATCGGTCCCATTGGCAGAGACTCCGTTGTGGTCTGGTGTATAGCCACACTTGATCAGGGCATCTGAAGGTGTGCGGGTCTGTGGCCTGCATGTTTGGAGAATCTGATAAGATTGTTGGCTTTTGGAGAGAAACATGGACTCAGGTGGACATGATTGCTGGGTGAGAAATCCCGAGATCCTGCTGCGGGTGTTTCTGGGCAATCCGCCCCTTCCTGGTGGAGGAACGCAGTGGCTGTTCAGGAGTCCGAGTGCTGCAAAAAGGGAGACACTCAAGGTGTGCAAGTTGGGTAGAATGCCCTTGCGAAATGGGCGGCTGGAGGGTCTCATCTCTCTATCTGCCAGAGGGAAAGTTGCTTATCAGGAAAGAGTTTTTTTGGGGCGGGGTGGGGGGAATGAGGCTATTATTGAAGGCTTTGAATGAACTGCACATTTGAAATGTGATGACCTGGTCAATCCTCTCTCCCATACCACCCCCCCACCTTCCTACCCATATTGCTTTCTGTTCTCCTATGCCCCTCTGTTTCTTTCCCTGTTTATGTTTTTGATTCATGTTTCTACTTTGTCTTCCTCTACCCTTCGTAAGGCTTGGTCAACATATCTGCAGCTCTTGAAGTGTGAGTTGTCCATGGTAGGATGGATGGGATACAGATAATGGCTGCTCTATCAGGTTTCCCTGAGGATTTTGAACAACATTGTCGAATGGCTGCCCTGTGAAGACTAAGCAGGTAATGCCATGTTCGACGCCTATGTTCATTGCACGGAATGGAACACCTCTATGTGCAGTCTTGTGCAAAACATTCCCTTTGTGCAGTTTTCCGCCTTTCCGCCATATAGTAATAAAAGTGAGGCGTGAACAATGGCAGTTTCTGCCTTTACTCTTCGCTTTTCCCTACATGGTGGAAAAGTGTAAATGCCACCTTTAAGGTACACTTTAATGTCAGCATTCACAGTGGATTCCTATGGAATCTGTCGGCTTTTACCACGTGGGAATTTCAGGGGATTCCACGGGGATCCATTTTATGAAAACCTGCATGAAAATCCTTGCTGGAAGTAATGCATGGGCTTGCAGCCGCACACCGTGCCCTCCCCACAAGGCAGCACACCAAGCTACAGCCTGCCAGATTACAAGTGCCCGCAAATGCGACTGTATCTCCCCCTCCTCACTAGGATCTTATTCAAACCTGCATGTATCATCTACAAAGCAGTCTCAAACAGAACACCCAACATACTTGGAGGCTCTCACACCTCAAGTAGCAAACTTTCAAAAGGTTGGAGTCAAAGCTAGCCCCCAAAGAGAAGACTCGCAAACCTTCTCTCTCCTGCCAGCCTCAACCACCTGGAACTCAATCCCAGTAGAGGCTCAAAATGCCCTTATCTCCTCCAGCTCTGCAAAACACTAAAAACGTGGCTCTTTCAACAATACCTGGCGGAGTAATAAAAAAACATCTCTCCCGCCACCAACAGTGCTGCGTTACTGTATAAAATGCTAAGCCGAATTCTGGCACAATCCTGCTGTAAAGCTCTCCACTGCTCTTCAGCTAGGTTTGTGCTATAAGCAATGAAATTGAAATAAATGCACCCATTTGTTAAGCAGAATGGGAAATGGAGGTGGACACGCTATGTCTATCCCTACCCCGCCCCCCACCTCTGATTTACAAATACAGAAAAAGTAAGCAGATTGGTAAAATACATGGAAACTATTTTTTCCGACAGTTCCACAGATCTGCTTGACCTGGAAAATGACCTTGTTTGTGTTTAGAACAATCTGTGAGGTTTTTTAATCTCGCTCCTTGGTGCAAAACTACAGATGCTGTTCATTTGCATTTTTGTAAAGTTGTGTTTAATAAAATATATATTAAAAAAGTGTATCATAATTTTAGGGGGAGGGCTAAATATATCGGGTCTCATTACAATTTCAGCGGTGTGATAAAAAATGTGGCACTAACTCTGTTACCACCAAATGTTTTGCCCGTAATGAAGCTACTTACGTGTCTGCAGGCCAGGATATGTCAAAAATGTGCTAACCTATTTTTGAGAATGTAAAGCTAAATACTAGGAAAGGAGGAGAATGCACGGCAGAATGCCAAGCGGCTGGCAATATGGATGCTGCTACCATCAGCTGCGTGGGACTTGGGGCATCAGCTCTCTAATGATGCCTCTGTGGGGTGTGTTTGCCCCTATGCGACCAAGGCACCCGACTTTGGATGGCGCAGCCAGCTAAGCAGCGTGGCGAAATGGCTACTGCTCTGCCGGAGTACAAGGATAAGGAGTGGTTAAACCACCTTCTCAGACCCACCCTACTACTAAACCAACAGTGCCCCCAACCATGATGGTGAAACAGGCACAGCCTTGGTCCAGAGCAGTGTCACCTCCCTACTGTACCCTGGGGATGGTTAGGGAGCAGAGTTTACCTCTGCGTTGGATGCCTTCTGTCTCCATCTCTATGGCAGAGGACTTTGGAATAGGCCACATTCCCAACAGAGGTCCAGTGAATCCTCCTTCTCCTTGTGAGAGTCTAAATATGAATCATCAACTAAGGAGAGGGTTTCCTCTCTTTATGAAGGCAAAATGTTACAGGACGTTGGTCCAAAGCAAGCCTGCTGTAAAGGGTCCAACCCAGGCTGTTGTAACAAGTGCCTTTTGCCGTGCAACATCATACCCAGAGTGCTTCAGTCTGCAGGAAGTGGAGGGGGACAGAAAGTATAGAGAGCCCTAGCAGAACCCAAGATGGGGAAACCTCTCAGGCTACCTCCCTGCTCTGGCTATTCTAACTCAGAGGCACTTCTATAGTCACCCCTACACGTGTTTCACCAGCCTTTGGTGGATCTTCAGGAGGTTTTGTGTACTGTTTTTAAAAATAATATCATCAAGTCTGTCAAATGAAACAAATCAAAAAAAGAAAGAGCAAGAGAATGAAGTCACCCCTTTAAATATACATAAAACGAATTGCATCTCATTGATTTTCAGTACTTTTAGTGCTCACTTGCACTAAAGCTCACCGAGCCTGATTCGTGACTTTACTTGAAGCACATAATGGGCTTTTTAGGTCCTGCAAATGTATCAAAACATCCTGAAATTATACAAAGTATATGGTCTATAATGGATGTGTTCTTATGAAAAAAGTTTCATTATAGCCTCTGCAAAAGATTATTAGATTCATCCTAAGATTTGTATTTTACCTATTTCAAAATCATTCTGGATATGATAAGCCAGGGAATACCAGCAATTCATTTTCATGCAGTGTTCAGTATCCCAAAATGGTGCCCGCAATTTATTTGGGCAATGATGTCATTGCGCATGCCGTTTTCATCAACAGCGGCCTAGGCGGTCATTTTGTAAACAAAGAACCGTTGAGTTTTTGTTTCAAGGCCGGCTTGTTGTTGCGTTCGACCATTTGAGATAAACGTAATCTATTCTCAGTTTATCACGTGATTCCTACATGATCACTCTTTCATTTTTGTAAAAGAGAACCACATGAGAAACAGCTAAAATTATCCCATGAACAAAGCTATTTACTTAATCCAGTATGATAAAGTTAGTAGTTTCTGTGTATGGGAAAATATTAACTTATAATTCTGTGTTACCTTTTAGAAACATGATTTGACACAAACTCGTCATGCACAAAAAGAAAGAAAATTAAGTATAGACAAAAAAAGAAAATATACATAATAGACAATTTGAATACTCATGGAAACAGGAGTGTCCTGCCTATGTAGAAAAACTGAGATCTATTTATAGATCTGTATAAAGAGTACTAATCTCTTATAATTGTTCACAGAAAGAACCAGAGCTCGTTATCCTGATTGAGTCCGGTGTGGCACGTGTCTATGAATGTGATGCATTTCGCTTCTTCCTGACATCGTTTTAATTCTCTGTTGCCTCCTCTCTTTGAAACCAAAAAAGTAATGGGTGGAAGGTTTTGAATTAATCTGAACAACTGAATTTGCTCTGGGCAACTTTCCACGCCACCGTTTTTTAACCCAACTGCGCCATTGCAAAAGGGGTCCAGTCATATGCAAATCAGTCAGCTACTGCTACCAATGGAAACAGCCCTGCCTGAACGGCTATGCCAGGTCACCTCTGCATGGAAACTCAAGCAACCCCAGGCATGTTTGGACTTGTTGGGCCTCCTCAGTGAGGTGCAGCTTGGTTCCCTATGGCGCAGCGACAAGGGACCCACGTCTGGGCATACCCTCTCTCAAATAGGGAGACAAAGAGATCTGAATTCATCTGAACCATGTTTCTCGGTCTCAATAAGCTCTGAAAATGGGCAGGAGTGAAAGAATGCATAGTGTGTTAAATGAAAGGAGTGGCGGGCAGGTTTATGTAAATGATTTGGGTATGCCCGCGATTCCAGAAGTACCTGGAGGAAGTCTTTGTGGAGATGACCCAGGACCTAGGGTGGCATCTGGATAAGAACACCTCATTGGCAATACCGGGAATATAGGGTGCAATCATGTGCTCCACACCTATGAAAAGCAGTTCATTGCTACCGGGAGTTACAGTTGGCGATGAGCCGGGATGTCAGGTGGCAAAAACAGTAAGTCCCCATTCCCGTGAAGTCTCATAGGACTCCACGGGAATGGGGGCAAGGAAGCACCGGCACCGTTACTAATGGTGATGGTGTGCCGGTGAAAACCATGCCTGCCGGGGCCGTTCCGCCCGGCAGGTCAGACCTGCCATTAGATCTTGAACCTGCAGGCAACCTCGTAGTCTGGCGGTCCGGGAAGGGTGCCGGTACATTGCTACCGGCAGGCACCCTTATTTCCGGACAGCCAGACTTGGAATGAGGTCCTAATTGGGTTTCCAATATTTCTACAGAGAAATTTTCGCTGCAGATATTTTGCTTTGCTGCACATTTTGTACCAGATTTTTCCCACAAAATGCAGCAGGCTTGTTTGGTTGAGGAAATAGAGGATAGGGTGTGAGGTGGACGCCTCGGCCTGCATGTAGTAGCAAAAACAATCAGTCAAATAATTGGAGTAAAAATATACAGCAGTGAAATTTCATCTGTAAAAATAACCTAACAGTTCCAGAGTCCTATGATATGTCGATGGTGAACTCCTCAGCCTCTGTTTCTGCTAAATAGCTAGAAATCCAAGTTGACCCGTAACCCCTCTTCTTCCTCAAGCCTCAAGCTATCATTGAGCATAACCTTGCAGTTATTAGCAGGAGTGACAGAAACAATTGTGATTTGACCTCCTGTCACTCCCTTTCGGATACTTTTAGGCTTTTTTTTTTACCGAACATTCTCTGAGGTCTTGTGAGTTAAGAAGCGGGCTTTGTTTCTTTCTTCTTCCACTTTTTGGAGATGTTATGTGCTGAATTAAACCATAGCGGTCGATCATCATTTCTAGTAAGGGCGAGTTTTCATTACCACTTCTAATGTCCTCCTACTTGTCTCAAACCTCTCCTGATCTTTTCACATTATCTTTCCCTTGTTTTGCGCCTCGCAAGCCACCTGTCTGCCGCAACCTCTGCTTGCTAAGCGCTAGTGGCAAACCCCTTTCAATGACGTTTACTGGCCTGCTGTTTTGGTGCTCCCCAGACATATCTGTATCCCAATTTAGCATTCAGTCATGTGCAGGAGACAGCGGTGCTTGTTTACCCAGCGGGCCCAGACAGACATCAAACATTTCACATGAAACACTTCAAACTAAAGAAGCTCTAGTTGGGGAATTAGCAACGTTTAGTTCAGGGCCTACTAAGTCAGCACTTTCTGCGGTGTGAACCCGACAGGTCAAATTACTTTGCCTGTTCTACTGTAAGTCACTTTGGAGTTCTATTTCCCCAAGAATCTCGCTGTGTAACTTCAGCTCTTCTTTGATCTTATCACAGAGGAAGCGCTGGAATTGAGCCAGATTTCCCCAGAACTGGGATCCGGCAAAACATGTCTCCACTGACCTCCACTGCAAAAAAGTCCATTGCTCCCTTCAGGTGGTTTAGTGTGCTCACACTGCTTTAAATGGGGTGGAAGCTGGCATTCGGACACTGATTGTTAGGGGGAGTGGCGAGGCGCTCACAAGACCATGTGAAATCTGAGGACCATTCTTGTGAAATCGCTCATTAGGATTGTGCTCCGTGATAAATACTTAAATACAGCTTTTTAGGCTTAAAAGATGTGCACTGTTATTTTGTTTATTGAAAATCTTGAAAATAAATAAATAAATAATAAAAAAAAAGATGTGCACTGTTATAATTTGCCTGTAACGTTACAAGATAATAGGAAACTTTCTTCTTTTCTGTTATTTTCTCAGTGTTCATGATTAGTCTTCTGAGAGCAAATGAACAATTCTACCCAACCCCGTCGCCAGCGGATTCCACAGTGCATCGTTTCCAGCTCTGCTTAAAGGCAAACAAGTGACTGCGCAGCCACCTGGAGAGCTCTCAGTGTGGCAGGCACTGGGATCGATATTTTCTCCCTTGTGCAAACAATTCAATGGGTCTCATGACAAGTTTGCCGGTCCTGAAAGAAGGGTGCTGGTAAGCTCACCGGCATCCTTGTTTCCTAACAAGCAAACTACGAGTTTGCTTGCCGGAGCTGCTGTGCCCAAAAGGTCTGACCCTGCCGGGGCGCAGCAATCATGGTAAGCAAACCCGTCACGGAAGCACTGTCACCATTAGTAACGGTGCCGGTGCTTCTGTGTCCCCCCTGCCAGAGTCCTACAGGACTGTATGGGAATGGGGATTAACACATTTACCGGCGCCTGACTTCCTAGCCGCTGGACTCGTAATGAGCCGATGCCACCGGGAAGTCAGGCGCCGGTAAATGTTTACGGGACCGACAGCAAGCCGCCGGTAGAACCGGCAGGGTTACCGCCAGACCTGTAATGAGGCCCAATGTGTAGTTTTGGGGTTAGTTGTGCTGTTAAAAAAAGAATTTAGCTATGGCCGACCAGGTAAGGGATCTGCAACCTGCGGGTCTGCAGGTGTTTTGGACTGCAAATCCCATGATCCCTCAATGTTGACTTAGCAAGCTTGGGCGAATGTGAGTCATAGTGTACATTCTTTTTTAAATTATTGATAAGTGTGTTTCAGTTAAAAATATAAACTTTGCAAACTATTACAAAATATTCCTGAGGTATCAAAAATGAAGATATCTGAATAATTGTACACATATATAAAAAGAAAACAATAAACAAATATTTCCGACAGCACATAAAGCATCAATACATCACTAAACAAGTACATTAATATGAATACATTGCATATTAAAAATGATTTCATAAAGACCAAGCATCATTTTTAGAATAATAATCCTTCAATAAAATTGAAAATTGATAGTTATGTGCAAAGGTAAACATTATAGAATGCACAATAATGAACTAAACCTCATAGTAATGATATTCCAAATAGTATTAAAGTGCATTAGCCAGGGATAGTGATCTTCCAGAGATACAATAACTCCAGAAAGAATCAGATGAGATATTATCAATTTTAAAAAGATATCTGCTAAGATATGTCATATATAATGCAGTGAAACAAGGACATTGGGTAAGTAAATGCTGAGACGTTTCTAGAACACCTTTCCCACAGCAAGTCCTTTTTCTCTGAGTATCCCCCTTCTCGCTCCTATCAGCATTAATGTAGGAAGTTGGTTGAACGAAAGACGCCATGGATCTGTTTAATTTGTGACAGCGGCAGAAAAGAAGGTCACTTGCTGCGGTGCCAGAAGTAAGGTTATTCACCATTTCGACACATTGGCCTTTGCTGTCCAAATGTTTGACATGTGAACACCAGTCCAAAATGCAGGCCTTTTTGCTTAAGCTGACCAATTAACTTCTCAGTATCTCGAGATCAAACTGAGATCCAGTCAAGTTTGTTTACAATTCAAAACAGGGGCTGATAAAAGGCCGGCGAGGAGGATTATGCCCCTGATGAAGACGTGATGTAAAAGAAATTGATGAAAGGGCTGGGGAGGGGAAAGATTAACTGCATTTATTCTAGCAACCGTATTTAAGTCTAGAAATCCCTGGCTTCGGGTTGGTCGAGTCCTTTGGCCTCCCTTTGGCAAACAAGTACATGTGAGCCAGAAAGGACTATGTTGGGTTAGTGGGGCTGATTGCACCTGCTGATCATTTGTGATGAAAACATCAATGTGTGTTGCTTGTTTTGGGATCACTTTTGTGTAAAATAGTGGTAATTCAAACTTTTTTTATGCTAAGCCCACTACCAACCCCGAATACAAATGTTGTTGCAGAGCCTCCAATTGAGTGGAAATATTTTTGTCAGGCTCCCCCAGATGTTATATCGGCTTTTATCTTCGGCTAAAAGCATTCACTGTACTCACTTTTGTAAGAGGCACAAACCCCCACCCTTCCTCCCAAACATCATTCGGGCCCCCTAGGGAGACCAGATGCACAGCTGGAAGGCCAATAGACTAAAAGCACATGTTTGGCCATAAAGTACACATTGGCCTTCTTCATTGATATAGAACAACTTCCTGTAAGATTGGTTCTCGAGAAATAACTGATCTGCTAGATCCATTAACTGCATTCAATCTAATGCATGCGCCCTTGTGTTTGGTATTGCATAATGCAGTCTTATTGATGGGCTGCTTTGCTGTGTAAAGCATGGGGATCATTGGTGCAGAGTGCACCCCAACCCCTGCAACCGATGCTGCCTCCATTTCACGCAAGTCCCTCTCAAAAGTCGTCTTAAAATTAGCACTTATATAAGTCTGCAACCTGTGACTTGCCAGATGTTTTGGACTGCAGCTCCCATGATCCCTCACCATTGACTATGTTGGATAGGGCTGATGGGAGTTGTAGTCCGCAGTATTTGGACAGCCAAAGGTTGCAGACCCATGCAACTAAAACTCGCACATGCTTTAAGTTTACCCTACAAAGAACACCAATCGTCATGACAAGCATTAGGAAGGAGGAGGAGACGCGAGTTGCATAGAGACACTAGAGAAGGGGTCTGCAACCGGTGTATCTCCAGATGTTTTAGAATATAACTCCCATGTTTCCTCACCGTTGATGCCTAGGGCTGATGGGAGTTGTCGTCAAAAACCTGTGGAAAGATACCAGTTGCAGACCTCTGCCATAAAGAATGGATCCGCCATGAATATACCAGTTACAGTCCGACCTCCCACGACGATGTTCAAATGTGCAAAAAACTGCTAGCATCTATTAAAATGTACTTTCCCACTTAAACTTACAGAATAGATACTGTTTAATGAATCTCTCACAAGAGAGCGGCGGTGCGCAGTCATTTGTAATACAGCGATTTATGGCTCAACTGCCTCATCTATGTTCCAACTGTTCACTTAGCAGGCACTTTGTGTGCACTTTAAGCAAATGTAAGTTTGCATTTCCCCTAAGTGGGAGTCAGTTTAGCAGCATCTCAGCGTGGCTGTAAACAGCGAACAACTTCTTGCAGTTCCCAAAGTCCACCACAAGGCACCACAGCACTTCTCTTGCTCTGCTCCAACATGCACCCACTGGTAAGTATACCCGTTTTTGTTCACAGTGAGCTCCTGGCCTCCTGCCAAGTGAGGCAAGTTCACGATAGAAAACTGCACATAATGTAAAATTGCTAAAACACTGTTGAACCCACTTGCGGGTCAGTAAGCATGTCTAAAAATGTATAGAAGGGAAACTTAAGTTAACAGAGTCCAGGAAAACAACGAACACGCAGGTAAGTAAAAAGTGTTACTCCTGGAAGTATTTATTTATTTATTTATTGGTTATTTATAAAACGCTTATACATCAAATGGTGTTTCAAGGTGCCACGAGACAAAAAAGTGTGTGGAGTGGAGGGTAAAACAATTACGGTCCAACTAGGCCTTGTGTCATTCGAAACGTGCAAGTGCAGTAACAAGACATGCAGGGGGGAGGAGAGTGGAGGGAAGTGTCGGTAGGGGCGGAAGGGATAATGCTTGTGTGGGAGGGAAATGAGGGGGAGAGTGGCGACATACAAGTGCAAGGGGGGAGCAAGAGGGGTAGAAGAGGTCCCTTGGGGCTAGGCAAGTGCTATGGGGAGGCCAGGTTGGCAAGTGCCAGGGGATGCAGGGAATGAGCAACAGGGAGTGAGGACCACACGCTAAGTGCGAGGACGGGAGTGGACCAGGCTCAGTAGGGATGCACACCCTGCGATGTTAGTTAGGGGATGGCGGCCCGTGAGGGCAAAGGTATGTTAGAGGGAGGGTTCAGGGAGACCAGGTGCTGGGGTAGACTGGGCAAGGAGGGCCTGCTGCCCTGTAGGAGTCAGAAGGGACCAGGCAGACAGTCATTGCAGCAGAGGGGGGCATTAGCAGGAGAGGGAAGGAAGAAGAGAAAAAAAAGGTCTTGTGGAGATCCGGCTCAAGCCTGAGAGTGGCAGGAAGGCCGTTCCAGAGGGAGGCTCCTGCCGAGGAGAGAGATCTACCCCCCCAGCTTGGAGAAGCGTCTGATCTGCAGAGAGTTGGAGCTAGAAGACCGAAGGGTTCTAGCAGGGAAGTATTTAGGGGCAGAGAGTTGGATGTAGCAGGGTCCAGGCCCCAGAATGATTTGTGGATGATGCACTTGAACTTGATCCTCGCAGCCACCAGGAGCCAGTGAAGAGATTTAAGGGCTGAAGAGATGCGGTCCCTGGGTTTGAGGCCAAGGATAAGTCTTGGAGTCCTGTTCTGGATTAGTTGAAGGGTGCAAAGGGAGGATAAAGGTAGATTGAGGAAGAGGCTGTTGCAATAGTCCAGCTTAGATAGGACCAGAGCTCTGGAGACATGGAGTTTCTGGGGGAAGGTGTGGAAAGGGAGAATGCCTCTGAGGAGGTGGAGCTGAAAGTGGGCCTTCTTGGAAAGGTCCGCTGTGTGAGGAGAGAAGGAAAGAGAGGAGTCGAAGGTGACTGGAAGATTTTTAGCCTCGCAAGAGGATGAGGGGAGGGGATCCATGGAGGGCAGCCAGAGAATAGGAGGAAATGAGGGAGCAGGGGTCCTAATGAGAAGGATCTCAGTCCTACTGGCATTAAGGCAGAGATTGTTAGCAGCGCGCCATCCCTGAATAGCAGTCAGAATCAGGGATGAGAGAGAAAGGAGAAGAAGAAGCAGAGGGGAGAGCTGCGTGTCTTCCACAGAGCAATGGAAGTGAAGAGAGAAGGTTGGGATCAAGTGGGCCAGAGGGGCAAGGTAGATGTTGAAGAGCCACAGCGAGAGTGTACAGCCCTGAGGGAAGCCGCAGGTGAAGAGTGTGGTGGAGGAGAGGAAAGGGCCTAATTGACCCTGAGAAGGTTGGTCTGATAGGAAGGAGGTCAACCAGTCCAGTGCCAGATCCGTGATGCCAAGGGTATCAGAGAGACAATTTATCAGGCTGACATGATTGACCGTATCATAGGCAGAGGAAAGATTAGGAAGGATGAGAACGGAGGGAGAGTTGGAATCGAGATTTGAGAACAAGTCTTCATAGGTGTTCAGGAGAGCAGATTCCATGCCTCTGGATGCTCTGAAGCCAGACTGGTGGTCGTGGAGACAACCAACAGCTTCAGTGTGGTGGATCAGTTGGGAGAAAACAAACCTTTCCAAGAGTTTGCCAAGGAAGGTGGTAATGCAGGTAGGGCAGCAGTTAGCCAGGCAGGAAGGGAAGGCAGAAGGCTTTTTAAGGAGAGGGTGCACAAGGTAGTGCACAAGGGGTAGTGGGAAGGAGCCAGTTGCAAAGGAGTCATTGCAGAAATCAGCTAAACGCTGGAGCAAGGGAGGCGATGCTGACCTTGATAGTTCTGGAGGAGCACAGGAGCACCGGTGTGGAGGAGACTTTCATAGAGAGGACCTTTCTAGAGACCTCATCCGGACCTATTGGCGAGAAGGAGGAGAGCAAGAGGGAAGGGGTATGGGAGCCAAGGGAGGGTTGAGTGCGGGTGAGGGAGGAGGGAGGGGAGTAGAGGAGAGTGAGAACGGAATGTCCTGAGTTTTGGTTGTGAAGTGGGAGACCAGTGCAGTGCAGAGGGTCTGGGATAGCAGAGGAGAAGTGGAGACTGAAGTAGGATTGGAGAGTTCTTTGCAGATTTTGATCAGTTCAGCCAAGTTGTTGGTGGCCCCAGAGAGGTGGGTGTGGATATGGGTCGCTTCTTAGAGCGGATGGAGAGTCTGTACTGCCTTTGGAGCAGGCAGAAGGCCAGTCTGTCAGTGGATGCGACCAAAGCCAGCCACTTCCGTTCAGCAACTCTGCACTTGCGTTTCGGGCGGGCTAGGTCGGAATCAAACCAGGTGTTGGGCTTGGAAGCAGGCTTCATGCTGATCCTCATGACTGGGGCAAGGATGCTGGGTGTTGGAGATTGGGAGGTGAAGGTTAGCAAGGGCTGTGTGAGAGTCAGTGGCTGGAGTGGGAGGAGGAATAAAAGTGGCGGCAAAAGTAGCAACTGACACTCGCTTCATCAGTCAAATGACAGAGAAGGAGACTGGCAGTGAGGGCAGAGGCTTAGCCGGGGGACCCAAGAAGTCCAGATGAGAGGACAGGAGAGCATGGTCAGACCAGGAGAGAGGTGTAATTAGAGGGTTGGAAATGGGGATGTCTGCTGAAATGAGAGCGTCCAAGGTGTGTTGTCCGACTGATTGGGTCAGGCCTGAGGGTAGAATGGTGAGGCAAAGAGAGTTACAGAGGCTGTGGAAGAGTCTAGTGGCAGCATCAGGAGAGTCAAGGTGAATATTGAAGTCTCCAAGGAGGAGAAGCTTGGAGGTAGAGTCCTGGAGAGACAAGGTCAAGTCAGACCACTCTGTAAGGAAGTGGGAGACTGTGTTGGGGAGGAGACAGAGACTCCCCATCCTCCTAAACGATATTGAATAAAGCACACATGTTAGAAGACACATTTGGGGAACAAGGGAGGAGGAGGGTACATATGAAGGGGGGTGAATGATCATTGCAGTACAAGTATCAGGTACTATAGAAGACACACAAATGTGAACGCCATCTTAGACTAATGGCAGCCATCCTAGAATGTAGGCCTGAGCACAGCGAATAGTATTAGGTGCTTAAATATAAGGTCCCTCACATGAGCGCAAACAACACCCCCACCCTGGCCTGGTCCCACAAAGCCCATTAACTCCTCCATTGTTCCCAAGAAATTACAGGCCCTCGCACACAAAAAGAATGCACCATGCAAGCTCATGAGAAGGGAGTAGTGCGCCTCTTGGCAGTACCATCCCTTGAGA